>NC_066316.1:104668178-105944428 GCF_022539315.1 Serinus canaria | reverse complement strand
AGCCCAGGCAGCTTAAGCTGATCCTTGTGCCGGCTGCTGCAGTTCTGCAGTCCAGCTGTGTATTTTTGCTCCACATTTCCACTTGCTTGAGTACCTCAGGTCCTTTGTTAAACCATTTTAGCCAGAAAACTCATCCAAAAATGATGTATTTATGTGTTTTCTGCTGACTGTGGGTTATCTGGAGGTTTTAACAAGTGTTGGAGTTGGCCAGAGATGGGCCCTGGGACCACGTGGTGGTGGGTAGAAGGAAATGAGCTGGCTTGCAGCTGCAGTTAGATCCTATTGGGCTTCCTCAGCTGAAAGTTATTTATGATGCTTAAGTCTCTGTATACTGCTAACCTGTTAGTAGCATCCAATTTAGAGGTTGTCATTCTTGTTGAAGAATTGGTTTAAGTTCAGAATATTTTCTTAGGTTATAATTTTTACATTCCTATTTATTATTGCTCATTACTGCTAACAAATTGAGTTTGGAAGCTTAAGTTGATTTAAATAGTAGTTTTACTAGATAATTTGCTGCTATGGGTACTTTTAAATATTTGTAGATAATTGATTTTGAAGATGCATGAACTGAGTTTTCTTTTAACATTTCTTTTCATTTTTTCTTACCCCCTTAAATCCAAGAAAATATGGAATAACAAGCTTTAATCTTTGTTAAAACCAGAAAAATCCACTTTCAGGTACAATGATTATACATCAATGTAGATTATACAATAGAGCTTCAAATGTTCTTGAATTCCAAGTCAAGTATATAGAACATGCTTACAGCTATGCTTACAATCTGCACATCAGGTTTTCTGCATTTCACTAAAAATTCCTCTTTCTTGTAATTCAGTGAGTCAGATGCTCGAGCAAAGAATGTCACAGAAAATTGATGCTTGGGATTAAAAGATAGGCTGCCTTTTAAAATAATGATGTATTTTAGGGAGAGAAAGCTGTGTCCAGCATGAGCATAGGACTGTGCCTGCATCTGGTATTCTGGAAATTCTGTGTGTTTTAGGGACTGTTTTAGTGAGCCCAGAGATAGAAGGCCTATGTCCAGTTGATTTGGACGTCTCCATCCTTAGCTTTAGCTAAATATCCAGCAGCTTCTGTGCCATGTTTTCTTGCTCTGGATTAGCTTTTGGCCTCTACTTGGGGTCTGCAAGCCTTTTTCATCTTTTCTCCCGAGGCGTGATTGTCAGGTGTGTGACTGCATCACAGTTTGACAAGGATGTGGCACATCCTCATCCCATGCCAGCAGAATACTGTTCCTGCCCAGCCTACTCTGAATTTGGTTTCTTACATCACACAGCCAGCTAAGGGAACCTTTGTTGTCTCTTAACAATTTTTCCTGGAACCCTGGGACAGTTTTTCCTGTGGCTTAGATGGCACCTCCATTTGACACTTAACACTGCCTTGAAGGCGACTCCTTTGTCCCATGGTTGTTGTCTGATCAGTGTGGCAGGACCTGTGCCATTGCCTCATGTAAATCCAACGAGTCATGCAGTGGTTTGGTATTTGAGAATAATACTTGGATCTCTCTGTATTTCACACTTTTCGTTTCACAGCAGTCCCTTTTCTTAAGTGGCTGTGGCCAACTTGAGCTGCGGTTGGGATGTCCCATGCTTGTCCTGGGCAGCAATGTGCTACAGTGACTCTGGGCTGCTCTCAGGAATGCTGCCCATCCATTGTAGAGCATTTTCTTGCTCAGCAGAGCTGGCCTCTGCAGTGCTCCTGCTGTACAGCTGAGTGGCTGAGTGGCCATTTTCATCCCATCACTGCAGACTTCCTTCCCTGTGGAGATGAGAACTAGTGCCATGGCATAGGGCAAAAGCAGCTCAGCTCCTTTCCTGGGGCAAATAAGGTCTTGCAGCAGTTCTTGCCTATTACCAAATCCCACCAAGTAATTTTTAATCCCATTGCAGCTCTGGGGACTAATGTACCTGATTTTCAGCTGTTACCTGGTTGTTTTGTTTTAGTGCAATATTGGTATTTTTGAGGTTTCTTGTCTCTGCAGTGTGTCTTGTGAATATGAGTCTTTGCAGTTTTTGTTTTTCAAGGTCTGAATAGAAAGTGCTTCAATTCATTGTGCTAATATATTAGCAAAGGAATTAAAATAGGTAAAGGTAAAGTATATGAACATGGAATGCATTGAACTGATTTTGATAAAATGTAATTTGATACTCTTCAGCAGAATATCAGAAGGTGGAAAGCAATTCTTCATAAACATACATTGTCTAGGTAGTCATGCTGAGAATAATTTTAGAAGAAGTGTACCTATGAGAATTTAGACACTTGGAACAAGTAAATAATTACAAAATTCTGTGTAGTTTGAGGAATTACCAGTTTTATAGCTTCATCCTTGAAAAAACCTCTAGCTGTGAAATAAACCCTAAGGAAGCATTTTATAACAAGTTCAACTTTTTTGTATTTGAGAAGTTGTTTAGCTTGATTGTTTAAAAAAATTGTAATTATGATTAGACTTCTACAGTATTTAATTTGTTTTGGTTTTTGAAGTAATAAGTACTTATTATTCTGAAGGCTGATACTTAGACAGTTTTAACTAATTTCTTCTACATTTGAGGATTTATTATAATTGACACAAAGAAAATTGTAATATCTTGTCTTGTTTGTTGTACTTGTACTTAGAAGTGATAAAGTTCTAATTAATACATCTCTTGGAACAGATGTACCAAGTCTAATATTAGATGATAGTGAAGATGAGAATGCTTCATCAATTTTTGAGACGAGCTGTCACTCAGGATCACCAAAGAAACAGTCATCAGCTGCTATACATAAACCCTACCTTCATTTTACAATGTGAGTGTTTCTCTAAATGCATATAATTAGATAGATAAACCCAGGAGATTCTTACATCAGGAGAGCTAAAAAAGTTGTTCTTTTGCTTTGGGGTGGCAGTGGTGTTTTGTAATGGAAACATGTATGTGCACAGCCAGGAGTTTTAGATGTGGGGGTGTTCTTGGGAAAGGCCACATCCTACATACTGGAATCAGAAATCTTTTTCAATATGTAGATTAGGAATAAAGATGCTAACAGCAATTTTCAATTTTAACAGACTACTTGGATTTGAAAGATTAAGAACTGAGAAGTGATGTATGTAGGAATATTTTGGAGGGGTTGTGGGCTTTTTCTTGGTTCAAAGTATGGTTGAGCTTCTGTGTGTGCAGCTATTTGGAAGCATCATGTATAATGATTGTATTGAGCATTTCTAATGTGCTTTTTTCATTCTTTTTCATGGAAAGTTTCAGGAAAACAGGAATTTAGAAAAAATGTGTGAAATTTGGATGAGTGTTTCCTGTATAAATTTGACTTACTACAGTAATTAGCAATAATTAACATTTCTTGGTTTTGCATTTAGAATAGTTTTAGACTACTTTGTGTGGTAGTTTCTGCAGGGAGTTTGCTGAATAAAGAAAATGAACTTAGAAAAACTCTTCATTAGTGGCACTGTTTAGTAGAGCCATCTTGTGGAAAACTGCTAAAATTTTTGTACTAAATGGCAAAGGCAGAACAGAATTTGTGAAGCATTAAAGTTCAAAAAGTTGGAGGGACATAGTTAAGTATTCTAATGTCAACCTTTTGTTATAAGGTTCAGAAGGGGGAAGCCAAACCCAAAACAACAGTATATATTTTTGAGGATGTGTGTGTCTTTAAATAAAAGAATTTCAAGACTGTGTTTATTTTTGCAAAGTATGTAAGCCTCTCTCAATCTGTTTTCTGAGCATTTCTGATTGTTAGCTGCATGTGTAACCACCACCACCAGAACTGAAAGCCAAAGGTCAGCAGTGTTCATTGCTGTCTCAAAATGTTTAACATGAAGTAATACCAGCAGGTCTTGTTCCACTGCCCGAGTTCACTGATGGGCAGATAGAAATTCCTTAATGAGAGAAAATGCAAATTAATTAAAAACTTCCTGGTTTTATAATCAGTTTTCTATAAATAGAAAAGACTTCTAATGGAAAAACTTCATGCATTTTTCTTCATGTATCATTTGTTCATAAAATTGGGCAAAAACACCCAAGAGAAAGAAACAAACACAAAATCCCAAAACCCCTTATATGGGCTTAGAGTTTCTTCTCAACCACAAAAAAACCCAAAATAAGTTTACCTTTGCAGTTTTTCTTTGAAGTCTTCCTTCTGTCCAGAAGTCTACTGACTAGAAGTGTATGAATAGGCTAAAATACATTAGTGATGTTATTCAACCCTACTTCAGGTCCTTTTTCTTAAATAAGGAAACTATTGAAATGTTCATTGGTTCTTGAAAACCTTGGCCAGCACTTAAGGGATAAAAGAATTGACCTGGGATTCCTGAAGTTACTGAAGAGATATGTTAGTAGTTAGGACTGAACTGGAATGATTAAATTGCTGTCTTTACTGGATGTTCAATAAGTCTTTTTATATGACCAAGGAATTAGTTTTAAATAAACTGATTATAATGAAAATTGTAATGAATTTAATATATGCATAGTTTCCCACAGATGAGTTTGAATTAAATGGTTTTGAAACCAAAGATAAGAGAAATCTTGAGTTACTGGCACCTGAAGCAGTATTCAGGAGTAGTTGGGTTAGTTGATCTTTTTAGGCTGTTGTAGGAAGCTGTTACCCTTTACTGAAAGTCTTATGGATTCTAAAATATCTCCTGTATATCCATTTATTGATAACATTGCTATGTTAATTGGCTGTTACTGTTCTGTGGCAGGTCAGCTTATCACCAGCCAACCTCTTACAGACCCAGATTACTGCTCTCCGGGGAAAGAGGTTCAGGTCAGACTTCGCACCTTGCTCCAGCACTATTGCACACCCTGGAAAAATTCTCCGTACACAGGCTGGACCTGCCAGCCCTTTATTCAGTCAGTGCCAAAACACCTGAAGAGTCATGTGCACAGGTGAGCTTTTGGATTCCCTTGTAATGAGCCAATTATGTAGTTCTGGTTGTATCAATATAAAGGCAGCCAGCTGGAATGTAACTTAAAGTCCAGGTTTTCATATGCTTCTTCTATTTTCCTGTTTAAAGTAAAGAGGTCTCTAGAGGGTGATGGAAATCTCTTTAGTGACTAGTGAATGTAATTACATTTGTAATCTGCCCCCTCATCACATACCTAGTGCTAAGTAAGTTTAAACTGGGTATTCAGTGCCTGATACTCATTTTATTCACTTGTGTATGGATTGGTGTGCTGTGGTTCTAGGTTCATTTGCTTAGTTTCAAGTGTTTAACATTTCCAGTTAGCTTTTGGTGAATATTGCATGAATTGCAAAACAGTTTAATTTTTATCTTTATTGTTCAGTCATAGCAAGTTTTTAAAACATATATATTTTTAAATTCAAGTAGTTGCTATGTAGTCTCCCTGGCACATTGACATAAAATAATTGAATGCTGTAGCTAAGAGTCACAAACACTTGTTTAGAAAGTCTTTGGATAATTCTATTCTGCTTGAACATCTGTCTATAAAATACCACAAACATGAATCATTCTCTAATGTGCAAGAACTTTGTTACTCACAACTGATGGTAACAATTAGTTCCTTAGTTGAAATACAACTGTTTCTTTTAATTAGATCTTTCGTGAAGCTCGAAGAACAGTACCAAGTATAGTTTACATGCCTCATATTGGTGATTGGTGGGAAGCTGTCAGTGAAACTGTGAGAGCTACTTTCCTAACTTTGCTGCAAGATATACCATCTTTCTCACCTATATTTCTACTGTCTACCTCTGAGTCCATGTTTAGTGATTTGCCTGAAGAGGTAAGTTTATCATGGAAGGAGCCATTGTTAGGGGGTTCTGTGCTCTTCTGAATGTTTTAATAATGTAAAATAATTTTGTTTTGTAGTGGCTTTCTAACTTAATTTAAAATATGCCAAACAGAAAATGTTACAATTATTGAATGTTAGTAATTTTCCTTATTGAGGGATGTATGTCTGTATTACTGATTTTCATAAGCTCCATGGCACTCTGCTGAGAAGACAAAATTGTTCGTTATGCCAATTGTTCTTTTTGACAAATGACTCCATTATAATTAAATGCAGATTTATTCTAAAGGCCTGACCTTGAGCTTTACATTTTCTGAGGCTCAGGATAGGGGGAGGATTCCTGGTTTTTCTCCTTAACATTTTCTGTGATTTTTTTTTTCTCTTCCCTTTTTACTCTCCTATTACTGCAGTGTTGGCCATTGTTAGGATCATGGGATACTGCAAGTTTCATTACTATAGAAAATTCAGTGAGAATTACAAGTGTTTATTTTGCCTTTGCTTTGAGCACAGCTTTAGGTAGAGTTTACCATCTCCTGTCCTGTGGCTGATTTTGAAAAGTTTGTTACTAGTATTATAATATGGTCATTGTTCATGTCTTTTTTCAGTGGGGGCTCATTTTTCTTATGGCCTTTTTTTTTTCTTTTTTTAGCTGAAGTGTATTTTCAGAATCCAGTATGAAGAGGTTTTTTATATTCAAAGACCAAGTGAAGAAGACAGATTGCAATTTTTCAAAGGCTTAATCCTTGATGAGGCAGCAATGCCCCCACCAAGAAGGAAACAGGCTGGTAAACTAAGTTACAGTAAAACCAATAATAATATGATCCTAATGTTTTATTTTGTGTTACTTTCCTTTTTAAAAAGGTATGGGTAATTAACAGTTAGTTTAATTTCCATGTGACAGCATTAATCAGTGCCCAGAATAAATTTCATAGCTCCAGTTAACAGTTGTTGAAGAAGGAGAGCTGTGGGGTCAAGGATGCAGTGACAGATCCACGATGCATGTTGAATACACATACTGAAATTTGGAGTGGCATCATGCAAAGAGCCACTGTACTGTTAATGTTTCCATGGTCTGATTTCTTGTTCTTTTCCCCAGCTCTTCGTGCCCTGGAAGTTCTTCCTCTTGCCCTGCCGTGTCCTGCCCGGGAGCTGTCGGAGGCGGAGAAGCAGCGGATGGAGGACCAGGAGGAGAACACCCTGCGGGAGCTGCGCCTGTTTCTCAGGGATGTCACCAAGAGGCTGGCCACAGACAAACGCTTTAACATCTTCAGCAAACCGGTGGATATTGAAGAGGTCTTGTTTCAGTAATGTGCAAACAATGAAGTTGAAAATACTAGAAAAAGAATGCAAATTTTAAAAACCTAATGGTTAAATTAATTAGAAAAATAGATGTTTGCTCTGTGATCTGTCCAATCTAAGATTTTTAGCTGGTGGTACAGTCACAGCCTCATTAGTCACAGCCTCATCAGTCCACAATGGTAGAATTTGGAACATGTTCTATTGCCAATGGCCTTTGGAAAAACCTTGTGCCTTCCTGTCCATTTTATAAATGAAATGAGCATTTTAAAATGCCAACACTCCTGTCCTTGCCAGTGCTTCTGAAATACTTGAAACCATAAATATAATTCTTTAATGAAAGCTTTTACAGCATTGTAATCATAGACATGATAATATTGGGAAAGTGATCTGTGTTCTGTAATGCATTCAGCATTAATAGTGTTGTTGCATAATTTCAGCAGCAATGCTTGTGGATGCCATTAATCACAGATGGTAGCACATTATGAGGCATTAACTGGTCGATTATGGACTGTACACACCTAACTGATGAGACAGTTCGATCTGCAAATCTGTTTTCAGGGGCTGCTGTATTAATAGGATTGTGTTTGGTCTGACTTTGAGATCAGATGCTGGCCCCCTGCAAGCTTTGCAGGCTTACTAACTGAAAAGAAATCCCTAATTGCTTCTGAAGAGAGAAGCATCTCTTTTGGAAGACATTAAAAGATGAATATGGGACGTCAGGAGACCAGCATTGTAAAAAGCAGATTTGGAATGTAAATTCCTTGCAGGATGGAACACGCATCTTTTATGGGCTCATGCAGTCCTCTCTTAATTTGAGTTTTCCATAGTGTTCCATAGCTGACTGGTTTTGAAAGCCTGGTGAGCTCTTTAATGTGGCAACCTACAATATGAGCATGGTCTCAGCAGTACCTTGGTTTAACTTCTCTTGTGAAACTGGGAGGTCCATTATTGTAGAAACTCTTCATACTTGTAGTGAAGGTAGTTCCTTTCTGTCAAGAATTTGTGGTCTAAACTTACATGAGTAAGGGCACATAGAGAAAGAACAAGTAACTGTCCATGTTTTGTAGATGAAGAGAATAAAAATGTGAATTTGTTATTTGAAGACTTGCCAGAACCCTGCTAATATATCGCAGCACCAGAAATCAAATGTAGTCCTTTTTGTCCCACCTGCTGCATTTAAGCACAGGACTAGCCTTTCTTTTTCTACAACAGCTTGTCTGCTTGACTTCCTTAAAAAATGTGTTAGGTTTATTTCACTCCTACTTGCATTGCAGAGAATGCTGCTGTGTGATAAGTCAAGAATTTCCCTGACTGAAGCAGTAGCAATATTTACAGCTTCAAGTGAAGATTTTTTGATGCTGTGCTGACAAGAAAAGGAAGCCTGTGGCTTAGCTTTCCAATCCCTGAACCAGATACCATCAAGTTTCCATAAAGGGAGACAAAAAGAGAATTTTTGCCATTTTCATTTGTCAATATGAATTTCAATATCTGTATTTAAGGAATTAGTTGATACATTGCTGTTCACTGAAGTAATACGTTAGTGTTATTTATATATATATATATAGAGAGAGAGAGAGAGAGAGAGATAGAGAGATGTAATATATTTCTTCAGGCACTATATTAAAAAAATATCTTAAAAAGCCATTATGTCTTGACTTGAATCTCTGTTTAACTCCTAAGTGCTTTGACAGTGACCATCATGTGTGAACAATTTCAAAAGAAAAAAATGCAGTACTGTTTTAGAGGCTGCCAGTGTGTTTAATTAAATGTAATCTAAATCACACTGAAGCATTGATACATACTTTTTTTCTGTGAAGTTAATAAAAAATCCATTGATTTTTTTGGGTGAACTTTATTACAGCAGCTGTGCTGATGCATTTGGCTATTAAGTCTGAGACCCTTATGGTTACATGAATTATGTTAAACGCTTTTTAGTGTGCCCCACTGGTTGCTGAATCTCCATTTATGATCTAAGCTCATAGTAAACCATGACACACAGCTTTTTCTTCAGATTGTCCTTCTGTACAGCCAATCTAACATCTGCAATCAATAAAACCTGACTTTTCTTTGTTTAACAAGTGATTGAAGAAACTATTTAATAGAAGGTATTTAAAAGCTGATAATTTGGCTGTTAAGTTTAATGAGAACTTTACCTATGAAGTGAAAAAAATAGAGCTTTCCTAATATTTCCTAGGGCTTCAAGTTAGACTGATGGGTTTTGCCTTTTTAGTTCCATGACAGTGTTATAGCACCATACAAATCCATAACTAAATTAGTCTAAAATGAAAAATGCATTTACATTAAGTTGTACTGCTTCAAAAATACTGTTTAATTAATTTGGAAGATAAATTGGTGAGCTCCTGGAGGAAAAGATTTGGAAGTCCTATGTTTTTAGCCTGATAAGACTTGAATTTTTAACATAAATTTGCTTAGAAATCAAGATGTTTAGTTAATGTCTTGGAGCTAAGCATGTGGAATGAATCCAAGTATAAAGATGGGATTGTCAGTATTCAATAGGTCCTGTGTCATTTCTGTGTGCTGTTTGTTTATAGGTTTCAGATTACCTTGAGGTTATCAAAGAGCCAATGGACCTATCAACAGTAATAACCAAAATTGATAAACACAACTACTTAACAGCCAAGGATTTTCTAACAGACATTGACCTGATCTGCAGCAATGCATTGGAGTACAATCCAGACAAAGATCCTGGAGGTAAGAACCTACTTCTTTTTGGCCTACCTAGCCCTGAAAGCCTGGTACAGAATTCCATATTCTGTTGCTATTCAGGCATTTAGATAAGCTGCATGCTTTGTGATAATTAGGATAAGCAAGTCCTAAGGGTCTGTCCTTTTAGTATTCTAAGGCTTGGAGTGCACTGGGGACATCAGAAGAGCAGGAAAACTGCAGCATTCAGAGCTGTTCTCTAATAAATTATGTTTCATAGTTTCCTTTCAAATTTGATAGCTCCTTTTGGGTATCTAGATTTTTATAGGCAACAAAACCCCACTGTAATTTGGAGAGCTCTGTGGAGAATCCACACACAATCTGGCAGTGGTCTGCTGTATTTCCATGTCAGCTTAGAACATGAAATTAATACACAGAAATCAAAATCTATGTATTTGGGGATAGAAATAAAACAGGACAAATCACCAGGTAAGGAAGTTGTCAGTTACAGCTGATTAGGAGAGAATAGACAGAATTGTCTTGACAAAGTGTGGTGGGATGCTTTCAATTAAAAAGGAATTTGTAGACTGAAATGCATGTAAAAGCTGTTCACACTCCAAACTAAGGATAGAAGATCTTGTGTGCTCTTTCTTAGGGCTGCCTTACAGTGCACATTGCCAAAAGAAGGCCTTTCAGTTGGCAGCTTTAAGAGTCATCTACAAAGCATCAACACAAAGCACCCTTTTAATGTAGAGTTCTGCTTAATACATTTGCTACTTGGAGATCAGGATCCATCTACAAATGTAGTCCAATATGTTATAAAGTTTTTCATGACATCTTGTGAAATTGCTTTAGCAGGTTAAAGCCTGATTTTTCTGTATTTTTCTTCTCAAATATTGGGTTTTCTGAGGCATTTTGCAAGTGTTTCATGTGTGGACTAGCTACAGCATAGTCTGCTGTACTGTACAGTCTGCTATAATTTCACATTGCCTTTTGAACACAGTTCATATTTATAGAAGATTAACTTTATTTCTTTAGTTTGTGATGCACTATTTTCTTTCAACTAGAAAAGTCCATTTATTTTGTGTTCTTGATAACACACTTTTGAGGACTTCTAATGTGCAGTTGATGTGAACTAATTAAAGCCCTTAATGGGCACTTGGCATTCAGAGTTTATCTGCAGATCACCTGTTTAGGGGTATTTTGATTGTCTTTGCTGTCAGAACTGAACTGGGAGAAATTGATCTGGCTCTTTCTAGGCTCAGTTTTGGATAGGAGGTAATGAAAAATCGTTCTGTCCTCTGCTGTTAACCACAGAGCATGTATTGCTCTTCTGGCATGCAGGATTTCTTGGGCTGTTGTGTGAACACACCTGAAACAGCACATTATGGCTGTTCAGAGGAAGCATTCCATGCATTCAGATCCATTAATGAAATGAGTATTAACCTATAAATGTTCACATTGTTTAAAGCTGGACATACATGCTTGCTTGTGCTTGCGTAAGACTCATACTGTACATGCTTTTGTCCTGTTAATTTTTGTTAAGTTGGAAAAGCAGAGGGATGACCACACTGATTTTATCTGCAGTCTGGCTATCAAAAACTGGCTGCTTGGGGATTTTTTTTTCCTGGTACTTTGCTATAAAATTTCAGACAGGTTCTGTAATAAGACAGGTTGGGGTTTTCTCACTCCATTGTTTGACTGGGAAATGTTCTTGAAGGCCTGGAACATAACATAAATGAGCACTCATTTATGCTTGAGTGTTTGCCTCACTGAAGCACTGTCTGGGGGAAAGTCTTGCCCAGCACAGGGTTAGAAGAAGGCAGTGGTTCAGTCAAACACCCCAATATGATTCCTTTTTATTTCTCTCCCTTCCCGTCCCTTTCTCCTTTGCAAGGGCTTCTTAAACTTCATTATCTGACCAAAACTTTGAAGTTTAATATTTCAGAATTACATTTGTTACTAAGGGAGTGGGGGTTTTTCTGTGATCATAAAACATAATGCTGCACAAATATGTGGGCAAAACCTTCCAACATTCAGTAGATTTAATGGGCAGTAGTTTTCCCCAGAAAATGTTGGACTCTTTTGAGCTAGATACTGGATAGTCTCTTTCACTCAGGAGTTTTTCCAGCTGTAAAACCTGCTTTTTCTAGAATTACAAATATTGTGAATTAAGTATTTAGTGATATTCTTAATTCTTGTCTTTAAAGATTATTAAAACATTAAATCTGCTGGTTATAGAATATGTTCTAGACATTAATGCTCGTGGTTACTGCTGAAGTACCTGCAACAGCTGGAAAAAGTAATTCACTATGGATGGATTGACAAATTAAATATGTTTGTACTGAAGTCAAACAATGACTTGTAGATTTCATTGAAAAGCTACATTCTAGATGTCTATTTTCTCTGCATATGGGCTTAGTTATTAAGTTATGATTACTTTTCAAATTTCAGTGGTGGAATAATTTGTTTTGTGTGTTTCAAAGGTAAGGGAACTGGTCTGTTTTTTTCCTGAGTTTCATTTAGGCTTCCAGCATGGGCAATTTGTACTGTTTCCCAAATAGGCCTGAAAATGTAGCACACTCAAGGCTTGTTTCTTGCCCTTCTTTTAAAAAATGAATTTAAATGAGAAACAGCTATTCAATGTAAGGAATAAAATAATGTGGTTTAGCACAATTATTTAGCACAGTTGCTAAATAATAATTAAGCAGTAATTTCAGGTTAACCAAAAAGCAACAGGGAAAGAAACATAAGTGAGCCAGGTCTACCTTACAGATGCAGATGATGTCCAGTGTGATTTTCCAGGCAGTATAACTGTGACTATTCCTAGACCCCAGTGGGTAAATTAATTCCTGGACAAGTCTCCTGTTACTTTGGAACTCTGCACTCCACTTCATTATGCTGTGTAGTTCTGCTTGTGGAAACTGGCTACTCCTTATGGCGAGTTGATTTAGGTGTGCTCATCATTCACTGTTTACATTTGTTTATAGTTGCCCCTGTGGATTCAAGTACCAGTTTATACTTCTGAAAACACCTATATCTCTTCAATAGCTGGGTTGTGATTTTTTGAGTGTGCTGTAATATTGATTCATTTGCATTTTCAGACATCTATAATTTTCCTCAGTTACTTTTGTTTGTACCAGTGTTGTAATATGCGATACAAACCAACATAGAAATGCTAAGGAATTTTTGTAATTGTGATAAAAAAGTGTGCTGTCCTGTTTTCTAGATAAAATAATTAGACATAGAGCATGTACTTTGAAGGACACTGCTCATGCTATCATTGCTGCTGAACTGGATCCAGAATTTAATAAGATGTGTGAGGAAATCAAGGAAGCAAGAAGGAAAAGAGGTATGTTAAACTTCAGTTATCATAACACAACACACTCAGAGGCCCTCTACAGACGGTAGGAATGGGCTCATGTTCTCAAGTCCTGGACCTTGTGGGGGACTTCAGCCACACCAGTATGTGTTGAAGGGACAGCACAGAGGGCAGAAGCAATTCAGGTTTCTAGAATGAGTAGAGGACAACTTCCTTCTCCAAGTCATAATGGAGCCACCAAGAAGAGATGCTGTGCTGGACTTTGTTCTCACCAACAAGGAGGGGAATGTGAACCTGAAGAGCAGCTGGGCTGCACTGACCATGAAGTGGAGGGGTTTGAGATCCTAAGGGCAGCAAGAGGGATGCACAGCAAAGTTCAGTACCTTGGACTTCAGGAGAGCAGGCTTCAGCCTGTTCAGGGATCTGCTTAGTAGAGTCCTATGGGATAAAGCCCTGGAGGGAAGAAGGGCTCAGGACAGCTGGGTAATACTGAAAGACTGCCTCTTCCAAACTCAGGAGGGATGTTTCCCAACAAAGAGGAGGTTAGGTGAACATATTAGGAGGCCTGTGTGGATGAACAAGTTGATGGTGGATGAACATAAACACAAAAGGGAGGTCTGCAGAGAGTGGAAACAGAAAAAGGTAGCCAGGGATCTAGTTAACAGAAAAAGGAATTGAGCAGCCAGGGATCAAGTTAGGAAAGCTAAAGCCCTCAGAGAATTCAACCTGGCCAGGGACAAGGGCAACAAGAAAAGCTTCTCTACATATATGGGATAGAATTTACACATTTCCATACAAAAATTTAAATTTAATATGAAATAAAGAATGCATGTCAGATTCAGACAGTGCAGGTTAAAGGGTGACTGACCTTGAAACTCCTCTACTTTTTTCCTATTTTGTGAGCTGGTCTGATAGGACACCATCATCCTTTCCACAAGAAGGATGCATTGCCTACTATTACACAGTACTGCAGAATCTGGTGAATAAGTAAATGTTAGGGTTGCTGTTCTAACTTCTGATGTGGATGTGGTAGAACCAGAGCTGTGATCTGGAAGTGTCTGTAGTACAGTATAATAAGAATTATGCTAAGGGAGAGCAGCCTTTAAACCACTGGAATTTTAGTTCACCCGGGCATGTGTACAAGTGTAGTTTTGGAGGTAATGTATTGATTTTTTTGATTAAGAAACAACCCTTGCAAGTCTGTGTACAGCTTCTAAAGTGACCAGGGAAAGTTACCAAAAGTCCAAACACATTCCTGGTGTGGCAGCAGTGATCAGTTTACATAAAAAAGAGTATACCTCCATGGAAAAGTTTTAAACTTTTGAAAGTTGAAAAAGGTTGAAAATCACTGAACTATAACATTAGAACAAAATTTCATGCTGATTTAGGGATCACTGATTTCAATAATTCCAGCTTTACCTTGGCAAGTTGTTTCCTGCTTTGGTATAAAGCTCCATTATTTGATTTCTAGGTTGAATTGGCTGGTCTTACCTTTCAGCTGCTGATTCTTGAAATACTTCTGTTGGTAGATTGAAGACCCTTTATTAATAATCTTCTTTGAACTATGCAAGTATCTATAGGCTTTCTCTCCTTCAGATTAAAACAGATAGAATTCTTTGTGTTTTCCTATTCAGTCATGTGTGTTTTTGTCTAATTTTGTGCAAGCTTCCAATGTGTGTCTTGAATTGTGGATAAATGAACCAATTGTAATTCGCTGTGGCTGTAAAACAGAGCTAATATAATGCCTGCATTTCTCCTCTGTACTTTTCTATTAGAACTACAAGAATATTCACAATTCTGGCCACAGCGTCATGCTGTGAGCTGTGCTCAGTTAATTATCCAAGTCCCCATGACTGTAAAAGGTTATTGCTTCCGAGGTTAAAGTAAACGTTTGTAAGAGCTCTTTGTTACAGAGAATGACTCTATGGCTTGTCGTCCTTTCTTGCAAGTTTGCAAGAACTGGAATGCTGCCCTCCTTTTGTGGCAGTGGCCCAGTAATAGATATTTCTGGAGACAATGCCTGCAGACTCTGTTGAAAGAAGGGCAGTGTCTTAAGTCATATTTAAGGCTGATGGTATCATGCAGTGAACTTGTTAAATCAGAAGAAGCAGGTACCATTGATGTGAGAGGGCCTTGAGGTACAGGTACAGGATGAGCAGCACCAGTTTGTGGGACAAAACAACTTGCAGACAGGAATGGGCAGGATTCAAGTGCATTCAGTACATTGGCATGGAAACTGTTACAGTGTCACAGGTACCTGCAGGTGACACTTGAAGATGCTTGTGTGTGGACCACACTTGGTGGTTTCAATGACAACTGAGCTCTGCAGTTGGTCCGGCTGTAGAATGGGCAAGGCTAACATCACTGACTGGGTTAGCAAGGAGTGCTAACCTAAGCAAGTCCAAAAGACTTGGAATGCATGGAAGAAGCTGTGTTAGATTAACTGTTTATGAACAGAGGAAAATATATCAAGCTCCTGAGGTCTGAGGAAGCCTCGTGCTGGAAGGCAGTCACAAGGGATCAGGAGTTGTGTCAAAGATTATGGTGGTGCAGAACACCTGGATGATGACACTTCAGGAGTATAGTCTTGGCACTGGTCATTGTAGTAGATGGAAAGGATGTGAATGCTGATCAATTCTGCCATTATTCTAATTTTTCTCTAAAGAACAGCCTCATCAAGACAGCGGATCAGGACAATCCCAGTGCATCTGCTTGTCTAGACTTTGACATGTACCCTGTTTCAGAGCAGTTTGAGCAAGGGATAAAAAAAGTTTAAAAGTTTCATATCCATTTTCTTCACAATTTTGTTAGCAATTTACTTAGCAATCTTAAAATGTAGTTGTAAAATATTTTCTACATGGCTTTTTGTGGGGGGGGGATGTGGTTGTGGTGGGTGTTTTGGTTTTGGGTTTTTTTTCTTTTGTTTTTTTGTTTTTTGTTTGTTTTGTTTTGTTCTCCACACATCTGCCATTTTTACTTGGTACTCTGGTGACCAGTCTCAAAAGTACTGCCCATAAACTGTGCAATAAAATCAGGATGTAGAAGTCAAACTAGAATTTCTTGTTCCTCTGTTACTGAAATGCTGTTGTTGAATGATGCTAAGCTTAAGGACAGCAAGTTTTAAGTAAATCAGAACCAACTATCTATATCCTAGACTACTGAAATTTGCAACTAGTGGAAACCAGCTAGTAAAAAGGTAGAAGTGATAGTTGTTTTGAGTAATGACATATGTTTGATATACAGTTTAAAATTTTTATAATAGCACCTAGAAACCTATGCTGTAGTTATTAATTGTGATATGAGAGATTCTGTGTGAATCTTTTAATTTCTGCATCCATCAGTTTTGGAGCTTATTTTCAGCTCTTGATCACTTGGTTCTGGTTTCTATTAGAGATGTAGTATAACTTTTTGAAGACCATTTTAGTGGATAGATAGGAAATTCTAGTTCACAAATACAGAACTTCAGATATTCATTTATGTCTTTAAAATGTGCTTAACCAATATGAAAGTTTGCTTTTTTAGAATTTAATTAAAAAACCTATGAAGCAGTAGAAGCTATGAGATGAAGTTATATTACAGGAAGCAAACCACACTTTTGTTAAAAGCAGAATTGCATTTTCTTAATTTAGGAGCTCATATTGACTCTGAAATGGATCCATTTTACATAACATAGATCACAGTGACAATACAAGGTTCTTATTCAGATACTCTTTTTGATATGGCATACAATGCCGTTATGAATTGCCACTTATTTTAAAACTGTTTAAAATAAGAAAAAGATTGAAATGGTCAGTAAGAATTTGCTAGTAGAGGAAATAAGAATAGAAAGGTCAATCTTTGGGGACCAAAAGAGTGTGAGAGGCAGTCACATTTTTCTAATGCATCAGAGCTGACAGTTTAAGACCATGAAACCAGTAAGTTGTTTTGCCAGCAGAAACCAAATATTCTGAGTCAGATCTTTTTTTTTGAATGTCCAGCTAAATATTAATGGGTGTGTTCCTATTATGGTATGCAGTATGGTGTTCCAAGTTTCTTCTTTGATTCAGTAGATTCCTGCAGCTTGGTTTATTTAAATAGGTATGGTTGTCTTTTGCATGCAGGCTTCTCAGTGCCAGCAGAACAGGTAAATCCTCACGGTTCCACTGTACGGAAAACAGAAGCCAGAGTTGAAGAGGCATTTCGGAGCAAGCAAAAACCCACCATGGCTGTGTGGCCCAACTCTACAAATAAATGTGCTTGTAAGTACCTTGGGTGATAACTGTGCAAAATTAGAGGTCCTTTCAATGGCAGACATTGGAAATGTGTCTCTACTGCTGCTTACTGATTGTTTCCAGAAGTAAATTTAGGCATGAAACACATGGAACTAAGAAATACTCCTTCCAGGAGTACATAAAATCACTGCCCAAGAAATTGTAACGAAGCAGGATTTCTGGTTTTGTGATAAAGAAGAATTATTTTTCTAATGCAGCGTGAGTATTCTGCGTTTTTCGTTGTAAAACACTGTTTTCAGTATAAGACAACTCAGATCCAAGAACACTTTTCAATGGTTTGATGCATTTTCAGATTTGTTTACTCTGTGTATTAGCAGGTAAATACCTTTACACTGCTTAATAGTCTCTCACCTGCACTACATTGAATTCCTGCCTTCAGTACATTCAGCGTCATGCTGAAAGCTAGAGAGGAGATTGGAAATTTAACTGTATTTTCCTTTATGGCAATGGTTTTCAACAGTCAGTAACCATTACTGGAGGATGTTAAGATACACTGGAGCCTACTGAATTAATCCAGTTAAGTGATCAAAATCTCTAGGATTGTGAGGTTTGACTGGGTAATCAGAGGCACTGCTAATTATTTCCAAAAGGTAAGTTGATTAGAACAGGTGAATATATAGCAGATATTTTCATTATAAAGAAAATAAAGACTATGGGAGACTGTGTGTATGGGGGTATACTGATAGTTGCACCTGGCTTTCCTGCTGAAGATGTGGAGTCCATTATTAATAAATTATTAGTAGCATTATCAATTCTTGCTGATTGATGGCAAACTGATGGAAGCAGACAAATTTTCATTTTGGTTTTTGTGCTCTCCTTCACAGTGCTTTTCCTTGATGAGAAATCCTTTTCTAGGCACAGTGATAACTGCCCAGAGATGAACATTGTTTATATATGAATGATAGTGTTGATGTCAAATGGTTTAATTAATTAGAGGTGTATGATTTTATTTCCCGAAGCTGTAATTTCTTCCGTTAAAGGAATTAAAGTCAATGGTACAGAATTATGGTTAGAACAAATTGTTATATAATAAATTGATGATGTGGATCCAAGCTGTTCTTTATTCATTTGGCAGCTCTTGCAAAACAGAGAGTGTAGGGAAGGGATTCCCAATTAATTTTTTTAAATTTCCTGTGAAGTCCAGGATGGAGATTTTCCCTCTGGCTTCCCTACAGAGCATTTTGCTGGCTGTGCATGCTGAGCAGCAGACGGTGGGGTTTATAGACCTCCAAGCTGGACATCCCTTGGGAAGGGGGAGAGCAGCCCTTGCTGGTGACTCGCATCCAAAGCAGCTCCGGTAGCTCTCTCGCTGCCCCTCTGTTGTGCAGGCAGCAGCAGTTGTTTGAAAACTTGAGCCATCGGCTGCAGGAAATTGCCAGTGTCTGTGCAAACAACAAAGTTACTGTTAAGACACTGATCCTGTTGGTATTTTCATGATCTAGCTTGGAAGGCAAGAAAAATTGAGGCTTAGTGGTGTTTGGGTCTACGATCAAATGAAAATCTGCCTTTTAAGGCTGAGTCCAGGAAAGGTAACTAGCCCAGGAGGGATGTGATGCATCTAGTAATCAAGAGAGAGAACTAGGAATTGATGAGCAATCAGAAATCTGCAGGAAGGATTCAAGTAGTACATGGGCACTCTTGAAGACTGATGTGGTCAGTTCAGCAGAGACTAAAAATGAGGAAGAGAAATGTTCTTAAACGGGTATTTGGAGGAAAAGCTAGAGAAGGGTGAGAGCAGAACTGAGAAGATTGTGGGGAGCTCAAATAGCAGAAAATGAAACTCTGGATTGTGATTGTTTAAATGAAAGAAGTTTGGAGAAGGGATTTCTAAAGAGGGATTATTTTAGGGGGAGAGTGAAATTTTTTTATGGTCGTGAAATAGTGTTTTTTTAAAGACTATAATGTATTGCACAATCAGAGTAACAAGAAAAAATATTAAAGTATTTTACTTAAACATGATAAAACCATACTTTTCAATAATTCTGAAAATAATTGCATATTTTCTGCTGTTTGAACTTGAATTAATGTTTTCCCTTAGAGGAATCTAAGGAAAGAATCACCAATGATAACTTTCTTTTCCTGATCAGTTGTTACTATTTTTAGGGGCTTTGTTTGACAGTATTTTAGAAAAGACCTGCAAAAAGGTTAATTCAGATGACAAACCTGAGAACTCCAAGA
The DNA here is from genome assembly GCF_022539315.1 of Serinus canaria. Lineage (NCBI taxonomy): Eukaryota > Metazoa > Chordata > Aves > Passeriformes > Fringillidae > Serinus > Serinus canaria. The sequence goes on along the minus strand of NC_066316.1, from coordinate 105,924,947 downwards.
GAAATTATTGTCAAGTATCGTCTCTAAAAACAGAGAGAACTGCAGACAGTGCAGCAGCCTTGCCAAATTTAGGGTCCTGCTCAGGGCTAGTAGAGAGGAGAGTTGGATTAATTGGTTTGTTTTCTGAGGTTTTATATTTTGTATAAAAATTTATTTAGTTTTTTAATTACCTGTTACTTTGTGTGTTATTTAATTTTTCTGATGTATTTTAGATATTTTGTTAATATCATTGGACCAGATGGGCTGTTGGTAATATGGTGAATAAGTAATTTTTCTGTTTGAAGGCGTGGTGATACACATTCCTGAGTTACATTTAATCTGCAACTCCCATTTTCCCTGTTGAGGGTACAGCTGTGGGGATTGTGTCTCACAGTATAGATGAGTTTTAAAAGTATTGAATTACTAGAAGTTGCTGAAAATCTATTTGGGGAAGTTCTGCCACAATTGAAAATATTTCCATTATCGCGTGTGTATTTTGAGAAAAGTGCAAGTATTCAGGTGGGAACTTGGAATGGGACAGATGTCAGAAGTCTGATATAAATAGTTTTATGATTATAGAATCACAAAATTACAGTGGTGGAGGGAACCTCTGGAGATGTTCTAGTCTAGGTCCCCTCAGAACTGGTTGCTCAAAGCTTTGTCCAGTTGTGTTTTGAAAATCTCCAAGAATGAGGGCTCTGTGTCACGCCTGGGGAGCCTCTTGTAGTGCTTAGGTACAAACAATTTTGAGTGTCTTTTATTTCAGTCTGTGCCCATTGCCTCTTGTCACTGGGCATTGCTGAGAAGTCTTATTTTGCCTTTGTATGGAGCTGTGTGGAAAAGGAAACTACCAGCAGTGTGCAGTTTGGTGTGTTTGCTAAATTAAGTGGTTTAGATACATGTTAACTCAGAAAGCATTAGCATCTCTGTAATCATTGGGATCCTGTATAATAAAACTGTATCCAGCTGTTCCATCTTGCCAGTAGATGGGGCATGGTACATACTATTTTACTGTCTTGCACTTGCTTCCTTTAGTGTTACATATAAATAAACTCTGTGGGGAAGATTTGGCTTTGCATTCTTATCTTTTTTTTGCAGCATTTAATGATAATATATTGTAGTGATAGACTGCAGATTTTATGTTTTCTTCATAGAGAAGATGTTTTTTATGCCATGTGATAAATAGCATAGCTGTGAAAATGGCATTTGGAGCAAATAAAGAAAATTTAAATCCTTTGTGTTATGCAAACTATTAAAAATATAAGTTTTATATGAAAGTCATTTTATGAAATATGAAGTAAACATCCTGCTAACTTTTCCCAGTAATTTAAGTGATTAGTGGGCTCTCTCGAAAGGACTGCAGGGATACCAAGCAAGGATCTAAGAAACTATGGCAGAAAACATTTCTAAATAAGTACTATTTTCTTTGCCTTTTTGTGTTGGATTTTTTTGGTTCATCAGTTTTTGGTTTGCTCTTATTCACCCCCAAATGGGTGATCTTTGCTGTCCTGTGGAACACTTTGTTTCTGCTTTATATTGGAGTACTTTTTAAAAAAGATTTTTAGAAAGAAAAGGTTCTTCATTTACAGTCTTTTTCAGAAACTGTTTTGTTCTCAGTCTTTGTCTGATTTTCATCTGTTTAGTGGCTCTTCTTTGACCTTTCTGTGACAGTGGTGTCAGTGATTGCTGTACTTTAGACTGCAGCAGTGCCTTATCAAAGGACATGGCAGACCAGATGCCATATGGTTTTGATCCTTTGAACTATTTTCTCCTTTTGGTGTGGTTCTGAGTTTGGATTCAAGAATTGGATATTGGCAAATTAACAGCCATTCAGATGCTAACATGAAAATCCTAGTAGCTGCTGTTTTGTCACTTACCCTTACAGTATTTGCTACTGTTTAGTTTTCTCCTCCTGCTTTCCAGATTTGACTTGAATTATTCTCACTTGAGACAGAGGCAAGTACTGTTATTGATAAGCACCATCAAAAAAGATTTTCTGGAATGTGAGGATATCTTTACTCAGAGCTGGGACAACTGTCTCTTTTTGTCTCTGTCATTTTGTTCTGGGTAGTGTAGGAGTTGGCATTCTGGTTGGGAGTGGTTTGATCACTTGTGCTGCCTTCAGCCAGATGCTTTAAAAGAAAGTTTCAAACATTTGAGAAATAATTTTTTTCATGCCTGATTTTGAAGGAAATACCAATGTAGCTGATGATTCCAGGTTGGTTAACAGTTCTTTTAAACCCCATAGGCTTTTAAATTCTTCTAATTTAAAATGCAATTTAGTGAATTTGTGGGAGTTCTAATAAATCTTGACTGCCTGTTCTTTTTTGGGATCCCATCAAACTTCTGAACTCAGTGATATCTAGTGACAAAGAAATTTTCTTTCATCACTATTAAAAACCTGCCTATTGAATTAATCAAGTGTCTTTTTTCTCTGACAGAGGGCTAAGTGGGTTCTACAATTTACCTGATCAGTGACTTTTTTATATTCTCTTGTTCTCATCTTTATAACTGAGTAATGCAAGGTGGCTCAGCCTCTTTTAAGGTTTCCTTGAAAGCATTATCATCACCTTTCTTGTAAACATGGTAAAGCCATCTTCTGAAGTAGTTTGGGGTTTTTTTTCCCTCTAAGTGGTATGCACAAGTGATGTAATAAAAACAGTTTTCAGACCAGATAGATCCCTTTCTTCCTCCCTTCTGAAACTGTGACAATGTTTGCTTTAAATTGTTTTAAGACTTAGTGTTTCTATCTGAAGAAGTAGTGGATTTTCTTGGGATCATTACCCATTTATTAACTTCAGATTTTGTCTCCTTGACAGAGAAACCACCCAGTAGCCATGATTCTTTCTTGTGTTTGTTCATGGCTCTCTTGCAGCAGGAAGGTGTCATTCAGTAGTCCTTAAGAGCCAGCTGAAGGTACCAAGGATGTGTATAGCTGCAGTAGTTGCTATTGTACAGAGCAGAGGGGAAATAAGCACATCTACAAAGGTGAAAATCTGAAGATTATCTCCACAGATGACATTAATCTAATTGTCTTTTCTCTTTTGACTTCATTTGCCTCTTTAATTTTCCAACATGATGGTCTTGCCATATATTTTACTAATGTAATTACTCTGGTTTCCTGTAAATTATATTTTTATCTTGGTTTCCCAAGAAAATCATACATGTGCTCTCTGTCCATCTCTGCTCCCCTAATAACTTCTAAATCATTTAGTAGAGTTCAGACAGATTTGACAGGAGTGAGAGCTGAAAGATTAGATTCCTGCGGGTTTTGTGAAAATTGGTAGCTGGACAAATGCACGTGTCTGCTGCAGGAAAAGGAGCTAGATTGAAAATGGTATTTGAGCAGGTAAAACCTGGTATTGACCAGGCATGGCATGCACACCTCAGACATGGAGTGTGTCCTGTTCAGCTGGGGTGGGGAGGAACAGGAGACACTGGGATAGTTCCATGAGAAACAGTGGGAAGAGCTTCAGTGGAGAACATAATTGGGAATGGTAGGGGAAAGCAGTTGACTGGGGAAGAAAATACTGGGAATGCTGCAGTCAGGTTTGGTTTTTACCTATTTCAACTCCTCCTTATGAAACTTGACTTGTCTGTGTTGAGTCAAAATTTGCTTTCAAAACGCAAGCTGTTATATAAGGTAATAAAAATCATAAATATGTGAATTTGTTGCTTGCAGTTCTTTTCATGTGTTGGTCAGTTCTATGCCTTGAGTGCCCTCCATCTAGGTGAAGAAGATGACACCTTTTAGGGATTGGTTCCACTGTCACTTTAAGCTGGTCAAACTGCAGGTCACTGCTAAAGAGGCTGTTTTGACTTGTTGCTGGTGGCATATTCCCACTGTGTTCCCTGTGCCAGCATTGTCATTCATGAGTTGGAAAGCTCAACTAAAGATGTTGAAAACTAATCCAGAAAAAACCCCAACAACCTAATGTTTCAGATGGATTTAGTTTCCTTATCTGTTTTACTGCAGGAACAGTAGTGCCGTCACAAATGAGACAGTGGAAATGCTGTAGCTGGCTTTAGAGGGAGAAATGGCTTTGTTAGTGGAAGCTGGCACCTCACTTTACTGTTTAAGCCATTGTGGAACTGTGATCTGTTCTTTCTTGCTGCTTATCTCTGACTGCAGTTTGGGACTTTGTGAGTAGAAACTCCAGAGACTTTCAAGTGGACTATATAGTGCCTCTTGGTAAGGAATGTGGAACTACTGGAAGCAGCTAAATTACTGTGTCAGGTACATAGATATCCTGGATGCTGTATAAGAGAGTGTAAGTTGCTGGTTATAAGTGATTTCTCAAGGCTTTGAGTTACTTTGCACACAAGACATCAGAAAGGTGTTGAGGGTTTTGATCATGGAAGAAAAACTTAAAACACGTGAATTGCTTTAAGTGGTTCTTGATAGTGCAGACTGAAAATCTAGATCCATGGTGATCTTCCTTGCCGTGAGAATCTTCTTTGGGTTTTAATCCCCAGGAATTCTTCATGAAATACAGTAACAACAGAGAATTTACTGTTTGATGGATGTCAGTTTTATCATTTACTGACAGAGGATTCACATTCTCTGATGGGTTTTAAGCAGTGTGGAAGCATGGAAGGGTCTTCTCTGCAGCATAAAGTGAACTTGTTAGCCTTGAATACTGTGCTGCACTCATGGTACTGTTGTAGTCAAAGTACAGAAATTTCAAGAGAAAGATCTCTGCTGCATCTTATTAGAGCTCTTCCACATTAAGGGAAGCAGACTTGCTTGTTAATAATTGACAGTCTTTGAATAATCTAATTATGTCTGCTTTCTTTTCCACTGTTGATTTTATTTCTCTGTAGTCTACAGTTCTGTCACTGTACTGCTGGACTCAGGGGACAGCAACAGTGCATACCTCAGCTCTGAAACTTCTGTGCCATTCACCCATTTTTTTGAGATCTCTTTTCCTGAGACCGTAAACAGAAAGGTCATGGTTACCTCTGGGTCTTCAGGAATGCTTTGAAAAAATGGGAAGGAATTTAATTTTTTGGTTCATATATTTTAGGATGTTTCTAGTTTTGGGTTTTTTTTTTCCCTACTATTTCTGTTCTTTAATAGCCAAGAACAGTGCTCTGCTCTGGACAGGGCTGGCACTTACATCACCAGATAATGTTGTTATTACTTAGTGTATCTGACTGGAGAATCTGCAAGTAGCACCTGTCAGTGGGCAAGAATTCAGAATTTCTGAAAGTCTGCTACAGGTTTCATTTTACTTAACTTCATCTAGAGGACTAGTCCTTCTGAAGTAAGGACAGTGCAGAATTTATTTTTAATCATACCTAGGGGAAATGCTGTCTGCCTTGTTCATGGGTTTTTCAGATGACTCTGAGATTGTCTTAACATAGGAATGGAAGAATTGAGGAACTTCACTTTCTGCTTAACAAAATGTACAGTAAATTTCTATTCAGTGATTAATTGCATTGTATTACATAGTATTTAAAAAAATGCTGTCTGCGTAGATTGTGCATCTTAGGAAAAAAGAGCAGGCAAAGTTTAGTTTTGATACCAACTTCATGTGAGCCTGAGTGAAATGTTAGGTTTGACTTGTGGTCAGACAGATATTTATTGTTATTAAAAATGCTTAGTACTGATTTACAAAAAAGAAAACCAGACAGAAGCTAGAACTAAAATTAAGATCCCTTTGGCAAATCTGTAGAGGTTATGTGAAGATTATAGAGTGAATAGTTGGCCAATTTAGAAGGCAAGTGAATGTATTCATGTGTGAATAATTGCTATTATAATAGTTTGAGTTAGAGAAACTCAGTTCTATGAAGCGGGATTCTTCTGACAATAGTATTTCCACTGCCTCTGGCACAAATACTGCCAAAAGACTGGGTATCAATGAGGAGATTTCTGATGAGTAGTTTTAAAAGGAGTAATTGAAAAGGTGTTAAAGCATTAAGTTGCAATTGTATGTACTATGTTCGTTTTTTAAACAAAGTTCACTCCAAGCGTTTCTTCTGCAAATGACTGTCCCATTCTGTTGCCTGCCAGAAGCTGATAGTCATGAATCATACTGACTAGAAAATAAAAAGTTTGGCATTCTGCTCTTGATAATTTACAGTTTTCTAAAATACAAACTTTAAGGTAGTGAAGATGGTATTCCAGGCTAAGTTTATTTTTTAGCAGCAATCTGTTAACCCATTAGATCCTCCCCAGTGGCCCTTTGCGTCAGTTTTGCCCTATGTTAGCTCCTTCGTCCTTTTAAAGTCATAATCAACTGTCTTGTAGGATTCAGTTTCCTGCCTCTTATGGCAGCTTCTCAGATCCATGATACTCTTGTAGTAGAGCCTTATTTATTTCCAGTAACTATAAAGAGGACCAGTATAGGTGGTGAAATCTGGTGTTAGTGTCTCCAGTTTGTCACATGGTTCTCTGGTCCATTAAACACTTGTACCACTCTCTTAATTTAACTGGGGAATAAAGCAGGACAGAAAGACTGGTGCAGGGTTTTGTTTTTAGATGTTGTATTCCTTGCTCAATTTTCTACTAATTTAGAGGCTTGACTCTATGTAAAAGAAAAATCTGTGTAACAATGTTTTGGTTGCTAAGGATCTGGAACCAGAATTTCCTCTCTCATCCTAAAAGACATTGCTGCCTCACTTTTTGTTGTTGCTTTGTCCTCATTAAAAACAGCAGTAAGAAACAACACACATAATGTTTGTTCAAAAATCCTGGATGAGACACTTAGTGAGCTGGACTTTCTGACTCTCAGTTGGGAAAGACTTGAAATTTAATGAGATGGGTAATACAAGGATTAATTCCATTTTGCTTTAAAGTGATTTCTCTCACACCTAAGAATTTTAGGAATGTACTTGTGTGTTTGGGGAAATTATGGATTCTCATCCCAGGTGGAACTCACAGTTTGGACAGAAGGGATGCACCAGTAAATATTTAAAGTGCAATTCAGTGATATAAAAGATGTCAAATATACTTCACAGTATATCTCATATATCTATCTGAATTACAGCAAAGTATGCCTAAACAGCCAGAAATCAGTGTATCTTTAAAATTTTCAACTTATTTATACATTCAGGATGTACCAGATTTCCTTCAAAAGACTTCTGCTCTCCTTCTGTGTTTTATTTACCCATCCTTGGAGTTGTGCTGAGGTTCAATTCATTGGCTAGTAAAGTATTATCTTTATTTTTGTCTGTAAGTTTACATTTTCCTGTTTAGTTTCAGATTTGCTGCTTCAGTGATTAATGAAAATCTAGGGAAAAAATACATGGAACTCCTGAAAAGTTATGTGAGTAGGTTGTAGTTTGTCATCAACAAAAGAGTGACACTGACTGTAGAAGTCAGGATCAGATCTTGAATATGGCTGGAGAAAGTCTTGCAGTTCTCCATAAAGATTGTTTATAACAAGAAATACACATTCCAAGTGAGACTGTTTTTATTGCAGCATGATTGTAACTTTAGATAGCTTTAAAGCTAAAAGGTGAGGATTTACTCCTAATGTAGTTGTTAAACTACCTGCTTACATACAGCACTCATGGGGAGAAGTTCTGAAGTACAACTGTGCTTCTGAGTGGCTGTGAATTAATTCTCAACACTTGTACCTGCATAGTGCTTGTATCTTCAAAGCAAGATCTTTGTAACTCAGTGTGTGCTTGGCAGACACAGGTGTAGGACTTAATACCCCATAAATCAAAGCAACTTACAAATGTAAAGAACATTATGGAGGTGCTCAGCATAAGAGTTCACTTTGAAAGCAAAGGAAACTTGTCAGGCTCTGGTTACTATTGGCTGCAATTTTCATTTGTTGTAGTTGGCCACAACTTAAGCAATTTTGCCAAAATAGAACAGTCTTTATCATTGCTTGGATTCAAACATAGAAACTTCACTTTGTCCCAATGTCTTCCTGGTCTTCTGGGTCTTCTGAGCTGTATCTAGCTAGTACTTTTGAAAAGGATATTGACAATAGCATTAGGTTGGATTGGTCTTCCTTCTGCATTTGCTCATCAGATTACAAATGTGCCCCAAAGCCTTCAGATCAGTACCTCAGTTGTATCTCACTGCAGATAGGTTAATAAAATAAAGTGGCCTTTCTGAAAAACAGTTTGTTTTGTAATTTTTCAAAGGCACAGAAAATAAAACTAAGAAATAAGAAAAAGTAAAATTAATTGAGAAATAATGAAAAAAGGGAGTCGCTTGCCTATATTGCCTGAAGTTGAGTAACACAATATGGCCTCACAGCTGACAGTGGTTGGAGTAATAGCTTGTATCAGAAGCTTCCTCATGTCCCTTCCAACCTGAATTATTCTATGAATCCATGGATTGCACTTTCATTTGTTTTATTGTATAATCACTTCAAATCACTGAGGAGCTAAAAAGGGAAAATGAGAATAACTGTCTTTGAGTGCTCATTACCCAAATGAGCTACCCAAATTACTACACCACTGCTTAGCTGTTTTAAGTAGGAATTTCTTGCTTCCATAGTTTAGGAATTGAGTGGATGACTGACTGTCCACTCCTTATACTTCTAAAATTCCTTGTTTCCTCTACTTTGCTCACATTCAAATCAAGAGACACCTTATTTTTTCCTTGAAAAGTGAAGATACTTGATTGCCTCATTCAACACCATATTCTTATATGCTTGAGGGGTACCTGTGCATCTCAAAGTGTTTGTTGGTGTGTTTGTTTTCAGTTCGAATAAGGAGAAAATCGAGACGGCGCTCCCAGTGGGGAAAAGGCATTATTAAAAAGAGGAAAGTCAATAATTTAAAGAAAGATGAAGATGATGCAAAGTTTGCTGATGATGAAAATCATGGTGAGGACAATAAATTACTGGAAAATGGAGAGCTAGAGATCAGCACTGACTGCATTGAGGAGAATGGAGAGGAAACAGGAGACCTCTCTATGACAAATGATGAATCCTCTTGTGATATTATGGATATAGATGCAGAGCAGAGGCTTAACAATGGGACATCAGGAAAGGAAAACAATTTTGCATCCACAGAAGAGGAGAGCTCAAATGAATCACTGTTAATAACTGACAGTATTACCCTGGGTGCTGAAAAGGAATTGAAGAAGGACTCTACCTTGAAAGGAGACTGTGTGAATGGAGAGACATCTGTACTTGGCTCCGAAGGTGTACCTGTTCCAGCCTGTCATAATGGTAAAGTAGAATCACTTGATGCTGTTTCACCCTGTGACAACAGTGATTGGTCTAGTAACAAGCAAAAATCTTTATCTGAAGATCAACCAAAGGAGAAAATGGAAGCTTCCAGTGAAAATCAAGGAACTGATCTGGTGAAAGCCGAGTTACCACACTGCAGCAATAATGAGAAAACACTACAGAGCACAGACATTGAAACTAAAGATGCTGAAGTAGATAAAGAAGGTATAGCTTGTTTTCCATGTTTCTGTCTTTATCTCAGTGTCCAAGTTAATGTGTGTATTTTTCACTCTAATATCTTATGTTACAATTATTATATAATAATATTTTATTAATTGCTGATTATTTGAAACTCTTGGTGTGCTTCTAGCATTTAATTGCACATAGAAAAATTTGAAGTGCAATCTTGACTTGCTATATTTTTATCCTAGGCAAGAAAGTGTATCTCCACACTAACACTACTCTGTTCATATTTGTAAGCTTTGTGGGAAATACTGAGATAACATCAATACAATAATTAAGTATTTAAAAATAGTATAAATAGTGATAAATACAGTACATCTTATGGTCTGTATATTCTGTCTGATTTATATTTTGATCTACATGATATTGACTTGTTTTGTTAGAGAATGTGATAACAGTATCATTGACATTGGGTAAAAATACATAGAAATAAAGAATGCATTCCTTTAAAAAACTGCATAGCAAAAGTGGAAGCAGTTTAACTCATCTCAAAAGCCAGATTGTTGTTCATGAGAAGGTATCTGGCTTTGGAGTCACAGTGAACACAATAACAGTGCAGGAAAAAGATAAGAGAAGGAGAAGGAAAATCCTGGTGGTGTATAGAAGAAGGGGCCATGTCCTTTGAAGACAAGAGAGAGAGTTTCCTCAGGGAACAGAAATACAAGCCTTATGCATGATTGCCTTTTTAATGAGCTTTCAGAATTATCTAAAAGAATGGAATCTTTACTTCAAAAGTTAGTGCTGAGATTTACAAAGTAAATGAGCTTTAATGAGAGATCTGAATTATGAGAAGATTACTGTGTACATGTTGGCTGTGTTTGTACATACACATTTTCTCTAAGGGCAAGGAGAATAATAAAAGAAAGGTCCTAGGAATATCACAAGAAGAGCATGATGCGTTAAGAGCCTTTACATTTCTGAACTTGGTGGGTGAATTTTGTATGTTTTAGGATGGTTATGATAGCAGGGGTCCTCAGAAGAAAAGGTGTTTTAAATAGTTGAGGAGAAAAATAGTGAATGCATGTAGGGAGAATATAAGGAGATAAGAAAATATTTTGGTCAATAGGTTGAATACAAAGGTGGAAGAAAACAGAAATGTGTAACAAACACATGAGGATTGGAGTATAGCAGGTGTTGGAATAATGTGGTGATGAAGGCACGGGATGCTTTAGAGAGAAAAATGAAGATTTGTTTCACTTGAGGAGAAAGAATCTCAACATTTGCTTAGTGTGTGAACTTGTCTTTGAAGCTGTTTAATTATTTGTTGTTAAGTAGAAAGATATGATGAGAAAACTCGTAGTGGGATTCAGTTTTCATTCAAAGTTGGCACTTTGGAGTTGGGTTTTAAGGATTGCCATTTTGTGTGTGTCTTCTGAGCTGTGGCTTGGTGCACCTGTAAGCATTAGAATTGGCAAAGCTGATGAACAATGTGCAGTGCTGCAATTTTGCTTGATTCCAAACAACCCAACAAACTAAACAAGCAAAATAAAACTGAAGTGAAGAAATAGGCTGTATTTTGTGGGACTGACAGTGCTGATAGTTGTTTTTCAAATTACAGGTTTGTTCAAAAGCAAGAAAACACGAAAAGTCACTGTGGAGCAGTCAAAGCCCACAAGTTTGGAGCATGTTCCAGAGGAACCTTCAGATCCTGTACCCTCTGTGGTTGTTGACCATGACAGACTAAAGGTAATAGAACTGAAAAATAAATAGAACTATTAACAGACTCCACTGAAGAAGCTTCCTTTCTGTGTTCTGAAGCAACGTTTCCTTTAGTTTTGACTGCAAGCAAGTATTATGATCAGAGTGACTTCTGGAAATGATTTGTTGATCAGGGTTTTTGGGATGAAAGGTTAATAAAACTACTGAATCCTTACTGTCCCATCATTACTACCCTTATAATCCAGTAATGACACTGGATTCCTAGCAGTCCACTCATTTAATTGCCCATTTTTGCAGGTACTCACATGTGTTAATTGGCCGTGGAAGGTACCAAGAAACTGCTGGGTGCCTGGTAATTGGGAGTTAATATCATCTTTTCCTGTGTATACCAAGGTATACTTGGTGGAGAAAATTTAGTGGATTGGAAAGCAAATGGAAATTTGTGTGGATGTTTTGGCATTATAAACTGCTAGTTAATTTTCTTCCAGGTTTTTTAAGCTTCAAGTTTTTTTTTTTTCAGTTAAAGTTACAACAAAGTTTACTGTCTTCTATTGTAAAAAGTAGCTTGACCTCCTGTGACCTATGAAATTAAGATTCCATTTTCTGTGGCATTCAGATGATGATCTCTTCAGAAACCATAGAATTGTTATGACATGTGAAAAAAATATCTTAAATGTCACTCTTTGCTACTATGTAAAATACTTCCACCTTTGTTATGAGAAATTTTGCATATGTTGTGTCCTCCTTCTGTTTTTTTGTTCTGTTTAACAACATTTGTGGAAGACCAAATGTTTTTCTGTGGTGGCACTTTTTTTCCCTTCCAGTATAAGTGCTTAAAAATGTCTGCTTTGGCCATCAAAGCAGTTTTTAGGGTTTGCTTTGTTGTGATGACCAACCAAGATGAAATAAGATGCAATAGCATTCCAAAAGACCAAACACTGTCCCAGCTATACTGAGTAAAAGAATTTTAAGACAAGAAGAAAAGTGAGGGTATAAGCAGAGAAGTGAAAGGAGACATCAAGTCCTTTTTGGATAAACATTGAAGCAGTGGCCTTGCTGATACCCAGGTGTGGTGAATTTAATTTGTTGTATCCCTTCAAATGAGGGCTACAGAAACACATTGCATTTCTGATTTGTCTTTAAAAAAAGTTAAAAAATTATTCTAGAATCCCTCTTAACTTTGCCTTTTGTTGTTCCAACAGAAACTGCTTGATTTGGTGGTTAAGAAAAGTGACAACCTGACTGTTGACCAACTTGAGAGATTGTATTCACTCCTCAGTCAGTGCATCTACAGACATCGTAGAGACTATGACAAGTCACAACTTATAGAGGTGATGTTGTACAGCTTCTTTTATTCTTTATCTGAATATTGTGAGATAGGCTTTTCAGAAGCTGTTAATCTGTCAATTTATTGTTCTACTAGCAGGCAAAAGCCTTTAATAGACTTTGAAGAAGGTATCTATAAAAAGAAAAAAGCTTAGTGTGGTACCTTAGAAACTGGCGGTTGTTTCGAAGAACATCTTCTGCAGAAGAGGATTAAGAATTTAACCTAGAAGAAGGGAGGAGAAAGAGGAGAGAATACAGTAGCATGGATAGCACATGCTAGCAGAGTAAAATGAAGTAGAAGCAGTTTCCATGTGTTTGGCATGACTAGCAATGGATGTAAAGTGGTGATTTCCTGGTCAGGTACCCTGACCAGGCATTGCTGCTGTTGGTGTAACTAGGCCAAAACCAATTACCCCTCTCTGCTCCATGCAGTTGCAGATTCCAACTTTCATAGGAGACCTAGAAGTGTGAACACTCTCTCTTGATCAGTAAGTGCAGTCTTGGGAAAGTCAGTGTAGCATGGTAGAAGGCAGGTGTCTGCCTTGCCATCATCCTTTGTCACTGAAGTGTTTGCCCTCCAAGGCCTCCTGTACATCAGCAGCAAATTGGTCATTTCACCACTGGCACAGGCTGATGCCAGCTCTGGGTGTGCATTCCCTCCATCACCACTGTTCAACTGCAGAGAGGTTTGGATCAGCTTGCTGATTCAACTGATCACCAGCCCTGCTGAGAAAAGGACAACAATTGCTACTTTCCAGTTGGATCACTGAGCACGAAATATTTTTCTCCATGAATAATTTACAACAAAACCTGGAAAAGCCATAGTGGGGGGTTTTATAGAGCTCCTGCAGAATACTTTTCAAACTCTTTTCATCCTATTCCCTGCCATCTTGCCTAAAAATGTGTTGAAAGTCTGAACAAGATGTTAGGTAGATTAAAAAGGCATTTGTCCAGCAGGAGTGTCTAGAGACCAATCTTTACTTTGTTTATCCAAACTATGCAGACTTGTGATTACAGCTGGGTCACCAACTGCAGAAGTGTGCAGTAAGACTTGAACTCATGCAGCGTGCCATTGCAATGCTTTCCTAATATATATTGAGCACATTAATTATGTAAGTGACCCTAATAAGCCTTGATTTTTCTCATGGACTGTCATAGTAGAGGGCTTTTCTGCATTAATGCTTCTTTAATGAGTTCTCTCTTCTATCGTATTTTGCTAGCAGATAGCAGCTAATAAACAGAAGCGTCTGTTTTCATATATTTGTTTGTTCAGATTAAAAAAAAGTATCACAGTAAGTACTACTACATAAAGTAACTCTATTCCTGTCTCTCTATATTTATGAATAGTTAATGGTCTGTGTCTCTTGCAGGAGATGGAAAGAACAGTTCATGTGTTTGAAACATTCCTGTGAACTCGTCAAGATGGGTGGGTTTATCCTCTCAAACTGCTCATCGGAGAGCAGTCCTCTGAGCCATTCAGTTTCCATTTGCACCAAGTATGTGCAGAGCCTTGGTCTTAAGTGCTCTCTCTTTTTGTTTCTGTTGAATTTGGTGCTATTGTCTCAGGTACCTGAAACCAACCAGCCTACAAGAACCAAACGGAACTTCATATAGTTGTATCTGATATAAATAAAGAATACAATGCCACAGCTTGGAGATTTTTGGTGCTACAGAAACTGTTCTCATTCCTGCTCTTGTTCACTCTACATGCATTATCTATGGGGAAACTTCAGGCAAAGTGAAGACCAACACATGCGAGAGGACTGGAAAGAGCAGATCTAAGTTGAATATTTTTAAACAGGCAACTTTTTTTTATTTTCTTTTTCCAATTTTTCTCTTCTCTGGGGTTATGGACAAAAAAAATCTGTCCTAAAGAAGGCAGTGATGCATTGTGGTAGGAATCTTGAGTAACTGGATGTACAGTAATTTGAAGATGAGGCTCTCTAGAACTGCCTTTAATGTGCCTTTTAGTCAATTGAGAAAGATAAGGCTAAGCAATTTGTTTGGATTATAGCAAATGGCAATGTTAGAAAGCTGTCTGCAGAATGAAGATCTCCAAAAGGATGAATTGTATTCTCTTCATTGGATGGCAGCCAGTATTATGGTTCTATAATGCCTGTCTTACTCTACAGAACTAAACTAAGACACACTGAAAAAGCCACATACTTTACCAAAATGGTGAAATTCCTTTTTCATTGGTATATATTTTGTTTTAGAAACAAGTTACACAGTGAAACTCTTCTGTGTTGCTTAAAATGAAGCATTTTCCCACCGTGTCCTTGTTTTCCAGTGCGAGTTCTCTAAGGGAAGCAAGGTTAATGCTGGCAGGTTTCGTTGGGAAGGTCTGTGTTTGTGATGTAGCTTGGACTGTGCAGTGCAGGCAAGAAGACACTATAGTTGGTCAAAGTCCTGGAGCCCAACCTCAGCTGAAAATAAAAACTTCTCTTAGGTTTCACAAGTCGTTCCGTGCAAAGCATTGTTACTGTGGGGAGGATTGGAAGAGAGCCTTTTGAATCCATCTTTGCTATGAGTTCTCTGGGTCTGAATTGTGTGGTTCAACACCTTTCTGGCAGCTGGAGAGAACAGTCTAGGCAGTTTTTATGTTTTATCACATTTTGACCATTACCTGGGCTGGTTTATTTCACGCCCAGGTGGGAAGTTTTCTAGAGCAGTTGCTGGTGTTCCCATCCTGAACCGTTCATCGTGGCTGTCCCTATGTAGCTGCAGAAGTGTCTGTCCAGAAATATGCAACGCAGTGTGATTCGTTTTTAATAGACAAAACAGACTACTGCAGAGATCCTGAGCTACCTCAGCTTTTTGTATTTTAGTTACCAACAGTGTTTATGGAGGACTGGAATCACGCTGCTCCCCAGGCTTAGGGACTCGTCTCCACCTCTCCGGCTCATCCCAGGGTAGTGCTGCAGAGAGAGAAAACGTGGGCCTTGGGCTACTGCAGTAATCCAAAGTGCTTTGTCCATTATGGTTACATTCAGCCTATCTTAGATCTTTTTTCACCCCGAATGCCACTGTTTTTCTTCATAGGTAATAGCAGGAAAAGGTTTTAAGCATTCATGTACATCTAGTTACACCGAAATGCAACCCATGCAGAAACACTGTATTTTTTAGGTGGGAAAGTGCGATTAAAAACAACAAAAACAAGCAGAAAACACATTTTAAATGAGATGCTTTGATCTCAGATTTGATTATGGGATTTTTTTCCATGTTTCATTTAGTATTTATTAGCATCATACCTGTTTGAGATATTTATGTGTCTGGTACATTAACAGCATTTTGTATTTTGATGGAAATTGTTACAAACTTTAAGATTTGATTAAATGAAATGTAGCAGATTTTTTGTAGCAAGTTTCTGAAAAAAGGGTTTTTTGCAAGTCTCAGGTTCTTGCTGCAGAATTTTTTAAAAATATTTATTCCAGTTTCACTTACTCAAAGAAGTTTTTGTTCAAGTAACAGCAGCACTTGTGGAAGATAAAACTGCATTCATTTTTAAGAAGATAATAAATTTATATAAACTAAAACAGTTGAGAATTTTAGTCACCAGTGAGTGTAAAAAGCAAGTTTAAGCTAATGCCTAGCATTAAAAAAGGTTCTAAAAGGTCAGGTTTCTAAAGGAAAATTTTTACTGTCAGTTGTTGATTGGGAAAAATCATTAAGAGGCAACTTTACTGATTGAGGAGCTGCCATGTTGTTTTAGAGAAACGTAGCTAATACCAGATGTTCTAGTGGACAGCTTACCTAAAATGATATACTCGCCTTCTTAGCCCAAATAACCACACTTCAGTTTTTGTTTTCCTTTACAGATGTCTGGTGGTTATAGAGTTAAAACAGCTGTTAATCTATCCACGTGGTCTAAACTTGTTTACTCCTTCTATGTTTTAATTTTTTTGCTACATAGCACGGGCAAGAGTTTGTACAAATTGACCTCTCTTCCTTGTTTCTTGTTGTGAAAATTGCAAATAAACTCCTGTGTGAGTCCTTGTCCTGGACTCTATGGAATGTGGCCAGCCAGGAGGAGGAGGAGGTTCCCCTGGGGGCTGGGGGGGCTGTTTTGGAGTGATAGAGTTGCTCTTGGGTGATGACTCTGGAGTTAATTGTATTTGCAAGCTTGAATCTCACCTGTGATTATTTTGTTTTGTTTTGTTTTGTGTCCTCTGTATTGTTACTTGATTTCCTCATATGCCAATGTATTTATAGGATTACTGGGTTTTGTAATATCTTGTCTTCCTTTCTTTTTTTTTTTTTTTTTAATTCAGTTGGTGAGTCAGCGCTGGTTTTACCTTCAGTCTCGTGAATGGCAGGTCCTGCAGCTGATAGTCTTTTATTTTGTTTTTGTTTTATTTTGTAATCACACCATAAGCTTGAATTTGGGCTTGTACTTGCATCTTTTGTATCTTGTACATTGGGTTAATTAGACATTGGGATGTCCTGTTTGGTTTCATTAACGTGTGTCTACTTTGTGGATTAAGTAGACTTCCTTCATCAGCTATGGTATATTTTGGATTCTACAGTTTTATTCAGAATTGTGTTTAAATTGATGTTTTGCATTTTGACTTCATTTTACGTTAGTTTGAAGTAAGTTATTTAATTTTTTTGAACTTCTGGAAATTTTGAACATTTTACTGTAATTTGTAATATAACTGCTGTGAAATACTTGAATAAAGATGACAAGAAAACACAGCTTTAGCTCCTTCAAAAATGTATTTAAAAGAAATGGCTGAAAACAGTTTTTTCCTTACTAGACCTCTCCTTGGTTTTGCAGTTTAGATGTGACACTTTGGGATCTTGCTGTTTAATTATTTTGAGCAGTTTGGTCTAACTTCTGCTTTCACTGTTTGTCCATTAGAGAAATGGCTTATAATTAGAGGTTTTTTTTAAAGGAAAGACCCTTTCCTTTCTATTTATTATATTTAGCAAAGTTGTTCTTACAACTTTGGCTTGTTTGCTTTTTGTTTCTTTATAGATGAACTCTTGAGGTGTAGGACATGGAACACCCCTGGGCATTTCCCTCTTTTCCTTTCTGTGTACCTTAAACTGTAGGGCTCCTGGGCAGAAGAGTGGATGAGGAAGTGGGTGGTAGTAACTTCATGTCTGACTCCAATTCCACTTTTGTATGTAGCTTTGAAAGCACAATTAGATATGAAATTTAATACCTGTTGTGTAATAATGAAGTTGGTTGGTGAGAGCCTGGGCTCAGCATGGGCTGGTGTGTTTTCACCTTGCAGGTACCAGCACCAGCTTGGGTTTGCAGTCTGAATAAAGGACGTGGAGTGTGAGGTCTTTTGTCTCTCTTTGTCTTTCAGGGGTGGGAATGGCCATGTTAACAGGGAATAGATTCAGGTCTGATTTCTGACAGTGGCTGTAAAAATAACCAGCCAAAAGAGACAAAATATTTGGGAACTGACAAAAGGATTCTTGTAAAGATACTTAGTGAATTTGGAGTGGTACTTCAAAAGCATGATTTAGTAAGAAATAGTTGGGGTGGGTGTTCCTAAAGCCTCAGTAGATACTTGTGCAACACTCATATTTGTCAAGTGTTCACTGCTTAATGCTGCTTCCTTCTGCTGTTGGTTTCTGACTTGAATGTAGTTTTGAAATCAAATTTTCCATATTTCCTTAAATTTGCAATGCTGCATATTCTGTTTCCTCCTTAAGCTCTTCAGGTAATTTATTTAAATAAATTTAAAATGAGATCCTTTTCTTCTGTATCTTGGATAGGATTTGGACTTGTAATATATGGGGTTTTAAGCCAGCACTGCACGTGAATAAATTCTGCAAGCTAAATCAGTAAACTTATGAACTGATTAATGAAGCCAAACACTTCATTTTTTTCCCCTCCTCTTTTTATGCTTCACTTGTGGTCATGTAACTATTATGTAAAAATGAGGGATTATAAACTTTAATTAATTCAGCCTCATTCCATTTCTAGGTGAGTAATTTTTTTCCAGTGTGATCATTTGCATAGGAAGTATATTTTGGTTGACCCCACTGCCAGTAGATGGTTGTGACTACTGTGAAATTCCATTTATTTTAGAATTGCATTTGAGTTATGCTATACTAAGCCTTACTTTTATATCAGGAAAAATCCTTTTCCTTTAAAAGAATGATAAGCAGCTAAAATTTGAAGTGGGTTCATCACTTCTGGTGGAATGTTGGTGTGAACCTGGCCATTTGCATTGTGATTGCCTGGTCTGGAATGCTGATGTGGAATAATGCTGCTTTCAAGACTGAGGTGCAAAAGGTGATGTGGAGTCGTGTTCAGAGCTGCTCACATCCAGCTGCAGGGGTGGGGCAGGGGCTGCTCAAGCTCCATGTCTGGGCTCTCAGTCATGCAGCCCCCAGGATGTGTTGGCCAGCAGATGAAGTGGGCTTGGTTCTGCTGTGCTGGACTCCTCTGGTCTGGTTTGCTGGGTTTGCTTCTGTCCTCCAGCAGTCTGGATTTTGGCAGAGTATGTGTGAGAAATGTGCAGGTCCCTCAGACTGGGTGGCTCTGGGAGTGCTCACACCATTTTGTCATCCTGGTTTTGTTGAGGGCATGAGAAAACTCTTTTGCATCAGTGTAAAATCTGATTTGTGCCATAATCCAGAGATGCTCGACTGTGTCTACAGGAAAGTAGGAGTTTGTGGGAGAGGACCTGTCCACTTCGGGACTCTGCACTGGAAGGAAGGAAAGACTTAAGGTCAAGTTTCAAAAGGACTCCCTTTGAAGTATTTATTAATCAAAGGTAGTGAAAGAGACTATAGAGGATTGATTCATCCTAGCAAATACATTAAATTTGGACTCAATTAGTTTTCCAAGAAGGAATCTTTTTGCTGTAGAAAGAAAAGAAAATGACGTTTTAGCTAAGAACCTATTTGTGAAAGCCCTAGCTACAGATTTGTTGTAAAGATCTGGCATTCTCCTGCTGGCTTTGTTACACCTTGTAAAATCCCTTCTGTGTGGAGGCTGCCTGGAAGAACAGTGATACCTGATTTTGGTGATAGGAAAGGAAAATTGCTAATACATTTTAGATTTCTAATGAACATAATTCCAACATAAGTTTTGAAGTGATGCCCACTGCATTCTCTGTGACATTACAAAAGGTCTAGTGTGATAAAGGAAATGCAACATGGATAGTGACATGTTGAATGTGGCTAGCATCAGATTAGTGATAAATTACTGTTTCCTATAGACATTTGAAGTATCATAAATAAAAGCATGTAAGACTATATTTTCATGAAGACTATATTTTCATGAAGCATTGGAGATTTAAAATAAAATTAATGTCTCACCTTTATAATGGGGCTAGGCTGCTTCAGAGTTTTGCTGTAAAATCTAAAGCTTGTCCAGCAGGAAAAAAGCTTTTTTTAAAAAGCTTCCTTTTCACAAGATTCAGAGGACAGCCATGAAAGCACAAGCTGAGCATAAATTTTGCACTGTTAATCTTGTCAATGCATGAGAATAAATTGTGGAAATGGAAATGAGCTGACATCTAATGATGATTTAAATGTTCAGCAATTTGTTAACAAAAATTTGGGTTTATTCACAGGGAATAATGCCAGTAGAAAACACTGGTTTGTTGAATTGGATGCTGTGGCACGTATGATTTAATCCTCTGCATGCCCAGGGCCTGCTGACATCTGAATGGCTTAACAGTGTTTTTGGGGAAGGCATTTAGTCTGCAGAGTACATCTGCCCTGCTCTCTGAACTTTTCATGGAGTAGTTAAAACTCATGGGTAGAAACACGTGCCTCATTCCTCATTTGTTTTGGCCCAGCTTCACCTTCCTGGCTCTGCTTCTTGTCATCTCTTGGTGTTTTAGACTATTCATACCTGTTTCTCCCCCCCATGAAGACACTAATGCACTGGGATCAAGTAGCCTCTCCATCTTCTTTTTGCTGAAGAACAAGGTTTTTATGGCTTTCACTGCATTTTCTCCAGCCTTTAAGTCAATTTTGTGGCTTTATTCTGCAGTAGGTCAATTTTTCAACATCTTCTAAAACATTTGTTCACAGAGGAAATTGATGTGGTATTCCAGCATAGGTCCCACCAGTGCCATTTATAGAGGGAAAATCACTGATTCCTATTCCCTGTCCCCCTTTTTGCACATCTAAAGATCAATTTAGGCCTTTTATACCATGAAATTGGGCTGGGTACACTTGTTGTTTTGCTCTTCTCAGACTTGCAGCTTTTCATGATGCAGTTCTCCATCCTGAATGTCAGGGTTCCCCATTCCCACCTCTCTGAGGTCCTGCTTTGCTTTATGAAGAGAAGTTTAATGGGTCCCAGGCAGCCAGAGGAGCCAGCACCATATGCATGACTTGTTCAGGCCTTCTCATTATCTTTCCCTTGGCTAATCTCCTTTTCCACAGGTCTGTGACTTGTAATTTATGTCAACATTTTCCTTCAAGAACTTGGGGAGAAGAGGATTCCCCCATTAGAAACACTGATAGTACCAAATTGAGAATCACTCCAGCAGATTGGATATTCCTCAATTAATCTGCCTTTTCTTAGCCCATTTAATATTTGCTGTCTGAATACTGTACCATGAGGAAGTTGAAGTGTTTTGTCACATGCTGTTGAAAATCTATTACCTTATCAATCAAATGTGTAATCCTGTCAGAGAATGAGATCAGCTTTGTGTGATACAGCCAATTTTCTAGAAAATCATTGTAGTTCTTCTTATCCATTTGATTCATGATCAGTTTAGTTAGATATCATCTTTCCATTTTTACTTGGGCTTGATGTCAGGTGAATGCCCTGTAATTACCCAGTCATTTCACTTGCCCTTTGATAACTGTCACATTATTGGCACTCTCTGAAATGCCTCCATGTTATTAAAAATGAATGTCAGCAGGGCAGAGACTTCTGGGCTTTCTGGAGATGGTTGAGTGTTAGGTTACCTCTGGAATTAAAAACCCCTTTTCCAGTTGGGAAAGTCTCATATTCTTTCCAGGTAGGTAGTGAGCAGTCTGGACATACTGATCTCCACAGGGGATACCTCTTGCCAAGCAGTAAACAGAAATATGGGCCATTCCCAAGCTGCCACATTTCCACTCCCAATTTTCCCCAGAAAGGCTATGTGTGGCTTTTTTATGATAGAATCAGAGAATGTTAGGGATTGGAAGGGACCTTAAAGATCATCTAGCCCCAATCCCCTGCCATGGGCAGGGACACCTCCCACTAGACCAGGTTGCTCAAGACCTTATTAAACCTGCCTTTGAATGCTGCCAGAGTTGGGACATCCTGAGCCAGTGTCTCACCACCCTCCCAGAAATAATTTCTTCCCGATATCTAATCTAAATCTCCCTTCTTTCAACAGTTCCTGTCAAAGAGTGCCTCTCTGGATTCCCTCTAAGCCCCCTTCAGTTACTGGAATGTTGCTATAAGGTGTCCTTGTAACCTTCTCCAGGCTCAACAGCCTCAGCTTTCTCAGCCTGAAATGTTCCAATACGTACACAGGGAACTTGTAGAAAAGCTGAGCCTAAATTGAAATGGGTAAAATTGAAATTGATGTAACAAGTAATGGAGCACTGCATTCACTGGACATGAAAATATATAACTTACTTTTAATCTTTTAATGGAAACAGCTACCAAACTTCCAGTAGGTTTGGCAGTTTAGGCTTGCTTTGTGAGAGCTGATTATTGTTTCTGTGATAGAAGGACAGTGATTCTGGTGGAGCATCAGGCTTAGGATACTCTTAGAGCATTTGTTGTGTCCCTTTCCCTGTTCAATTCCCTGATCCTTATTTGGATGCTGCCAGCAGCACAGGGACATTGCACTAGAAATTAGGGACTGCTGAAGTTCCTAAGATGTGGAGAGGGATTGGCTCATTTTTATCTGTAAGACCTATTTTTTATTAACATGAGGTGAGAAGCTGATGCTTCTGTAAAAAGCATCACAGGTGACCTTAGGTAGGTGTCTGCTCTTTAGCCACAAAAACATAGGAAAAGGTCTCTGATGCTGGACAACAGCAAAGCTTTGATATTGTATTTTGCCAGTATGAATCTTGCTGTGTAAGATCTGGGGTATGCATGAACTCTGAAGGAAGAAAGAACACTGCTCAAAACCAACAGATTTTGAAATTAAAAGCAGGAAGCCTTTCAAACCTTCATTGTACAGCTCACAACTAATGAAAAATGCAGGAGCAGATATGGCTTGGTGGCACCACTGGAGCTTCCTCCTCCCAGGTAGTAACTGAGCCAAAACACTTAATTCTGTGTGTAAAGCTGCTGCCGACTGAAGTAGAATTTGTTTAAAGGAAATTGGAATTTATTACTCAGTAAGAAATCTGCTGGCTAAACAGGACTTCCTGAAAGTAGTGTATGTTATCAAAAGAAAAAACACTGGTGACCAGCAAAGGGAGAGTGTTTTTCACGGTAGTCTGCCACTCTGGTTTTTGTTTTTAGGCTTCCAGAGCTCGGCTGAGGAGCCCACAATGTCAGCTCTTGCTCTCATGAATCCTAACCTCAGCGAGTGTTTAATCATGCCTCAAACAGCTTGGCTTTTTGGAGGAAAAATGGTGTTTCTGTTCTGCTATTGCTGTCCAGCTCAATGTAATGAGTGATGGGAACACCGTGCCCGGGATGCATCCATCTGCTTCCCTCCAGACCATTTTCTTTCTGGCCTTTTCTGCAGTCTAAAGTTATCAACCCAGAACACTCGCTGATGATGGGAACTTAGTGCTGCCTTCCTGTACGTGCAGGCATCTCTACCTCAGCTGAAAGCATGCTGTTTTTGAGCTGACTTAAAATGGGAAAGAAGGCATTAAGGTGTGAGCTTAAGGGTCTCATCCAATTTTGTATTATCATGACAAGTTAAAAATGTCCAAGTAGATACAGAGTCAGTGTCTTCTTACAGACCTGGCACAGGTTGCAGCCTGCCAAGTCCTGACTGCATGTGCTGTGTGTAGTTTTATTTAAAATTACATTACACTAGGTTGCCTTTTTTCAGTGGGGACAGGGCAGCAGTGTGGTTCTGAGACCATGCCCTTGCATTGGAAACCGCAGAGAAAAGCTCTGGGATCCCTTCCCTTTTTCCAGACAAATTCTTCATGAGAAGCTGGGAGGGCAGTCGAGTACCTGAAGCCACTTGTGCCACTTGTTCCATCTCTGCTGATTAAACAGATTTGTGCTGGTGGAGCAGCTGCCCTCCTGGCTAATCCCTGCAGGTGCGGAGCGCAGGGCTCGGGCTGGCTCGGTTTGTCTGCACCCCTCCAAGGGCAAGCTGGAGTGTACCCAGTGCTCTTAATTAGCTGCTGCAGTTACACTGTGCTAAGCTCAGCCTTAACACCTACCTGCAGTTAATTAAAAGATGGGGTTGCTGAGGTTTTATTAGTACAGTGTGTTTGCAGCTAGATGAAACAACGGAGAAAGGGGGATGACTTGTGTAAATTGTCAGGGGTGGGCCAGGGGAGAGTCACACCAGTGAGCCAAAGAAGCTGTTGAGCAAGCCTGTCCCCCTGAATTTCTTAAAGCTTTTAAGAAGAAAAATCTCTGAGCAGATATGTGCATATGATTCATTTGGCATAAGCACTCAGCCAACTTCCCAGAAGGGTACTAAAATAATTTCCACATACAAGTAAAGTAAATAGTCTGTGTCTTGTTCATCCTACCAAGTATTATTGACTAGTGCTGAGTAAGAGATCCATGCAGAGCCTTGATGAAAGGTTGGCAACTCACCCCACTTGGTCTGGATTATTGCAGCATAGTTTTGTAATATTGAATTGCAAGGCTTTTAGTAATCTTCACAGGCTGTTCAACCTCAGCCACTAAGCCTAAACTAAAATGCTTAAAACTGCAGTTCATGTTATTAAATACTCTGTAAGAACTGGAGACAATTTCAATAAATGTTAGGCTCTTTCTGTTAATGTGCAGAACAGAAATTACCTCCTCAGATCCAGCTGAAATGTTCCACTGTGGTGGTATTTGAGACTAGTTATATTTGGCTCATCTTTGTTCCAGATCCAGTTTTACAACTACCAGATGACACCCTAATGAAACATCAAAGAAGCCATGAACAGTTGCATGGAATTGTTCTCGGAACGATGTATCCAGTGAGGTACAGAGCTCCCACACTGCATATGAAGCAATTTTGACCATAGGGCAAATGCAGCTTTCATCTTTCAGACATTGCAGCAGCAGTGCAGCACAAATTTTTGCTTTCATTTAAAAAAATAAAGAATCTGTTTATCAGGGGTTTTCTTCAAGATCGTTTCCTAAACTGTCTTGAACCCTTCTGTTCTTTACTTAATAGTACATTTGGGAAAATAGATGAACAAAAAACAGTCCTGAATAAAATCTAAAATTACTTCTAACAGGTTTTTTCTGAAATGAGAATGGATGCACTTTGGAAGCCTCTGAGTGTTTAAGTATTAGCAATAAATTTTTGGATTTGCAAGAGAAACTAGATGAAATGAAAACATTTTCATCCCTGGCTGGGTTGAAACATGAAGTCCCCATTTGTGCAGTGTTTTTCCTTGATCAATCATGACAAAATTAATCCAATCTGGATGCTGAATCTAGATCTATAAATATATTTATTATAATATAACAAGAACTTAACAGTAAACATAAACTATATACAATACCATTACAGATAACCCTGTTTTTAATATTATTCACAGAAATAGCCAGTTTTGTTCCAGTGTGAGAAATGAAGAAGTAAGCTAAATTGAAAATGTCGAATGTGTTTCAGTCTTGTTGACAGGTAGCACCTCCTTTGGAGGTAGACACACACCAACACTAAAATTTGTCCTGCCCCAGGCAGTTAGAAACTTGTGCTCCAATCTTTAGGTTCACACTTGCACCCTGTTTGACATAAATACTTTAAATGACAAACTAGTATATAATTTTGTTGTGCTTATTATTTTTCCTTTCTTTAAAGAATAAATAAACAACTGCATAACAAAGGCTGGAACCTCACTGTCAAAATGAGAGGCTTGAGTCACCCTATAGCTTGACTCAGCTGACTCGAGCACATTTTCTTTAAATACTGCAAGATACAAATGTCTTTTTTTTTAAATTTTATTTTATAAATGGTTATTAATAAAATAAGATGATTAGCTAAACATCTGCATTGATTTCCCCAAAGCTGTAGGCAGACATCCCTTCATATAAAAAGGCTATTGTATTTGGTATGAAATTCAACTAGATATTGAATGCAAGATCTCACCCACACCCTGTACAGGACTCTCCTTCTTGAATTACTGGTATGGCATTTGGGATTTGAGTCTGCAAAGGCAAGTATGGCAACTTTTTTCCCTCTACTTGGAAGGAAACCAGACAATCCGTAGCTTGGGGTTACTTTCTACTGCTGAATTTTAAGATTCTTTCCCCTGCCCCCTCTATGTTACCCAGTCCATCTCCCATTTGTTCTTTTTATGTATAAATTTATAAAGAATTTCCACGTCACAATGCTCTCTGGATAGACAATATTTTAATATATATAAAAATATAACCCCTGTGCTGTGCATATACGTACAACTCTACATAGTAATAATTTGAAGTCTCTTACACTGGGCTTAAGTCTATGCATTTTTCTACCATGGGCTTTAAACTCAAGTGTTTAAAATCTGTAAATAAGAAGTATAAGGCTTCCACACCTAGGGAAGGAACTTGAAAAATAAAGTAAAATAAAAGACTTCTCAGCCTTTACATAAAAGATAGTGGCGTGTATCCCGTCGTAAGGAATTTTGGTTGAGAGCCAAAACCGAGTGCGCAGCCACAGGAGGCATCTTCTGTGTTTGATGAACACGTGGCAAACCCACACTATGCTGTGCATTCTATTGTGATTCCAGCCAGAAGTGAAGAGTGGGTTTATCAGGAGAATGCCTCTGGAATCCAAACTGTTTCATTTTGCACTGAGGGAATTCAGCACTGCCAAGTGCATCAGCAGAAACCCAGAGGAAAAGGTTTAGAAGCCTCCCACCCCCCACCGTGGGCACAGCCACATGCGCCCACACGAGAATCACCAGGAGCAGAAACTCATCCAGCCCAACAGACCTTTTGTTTTTATCATTTTACATGGAATTTATCAATGGCTATTCTTCTTCTCCTCCCTAGTCCCCACCTCACCCTGCTTTTGGGCTCTTCTCTAGAGAACTGAAATATTTGTTTGATCTGATGGAAGACTGACATCAACATAAGCCATCTGCCACACAAAATTTCTCTCAGTCATTGGTATTGAAAAGCATGTGTTAGAAACAAATGTAGGAATCAAAGTGGTAAGGACACTTTGACCTTTCAAATAGACTGATGCCTAAAGTGTAACAGTAAAACTAATCTGCATGGTTATTTCAAGAATCAAGCTTGAGCTCTAAAGTAAAATGCAGATTTTTTTTTCCTCTCTTCCCCAGCTTAAAAAATATGAGAAATTCTATTGCACCTGGGTTGACCGAAAGCCGATGTCCAGAACAAGTGCCACTATAACATCTAGTGACACCCTTGCATTATTAAGTTACAATATCTTACATAGCACGGAGCTCTCTGCTCCTTGTTCACCAAAAGGTGAGGATGATTTTTCTACATTCAATGTAGACACTACTCAAGACTTTAGAGCAATATGTTCACTGGCTGGCTTTGCTGCTTTTGTTCCTTAAGTAACAGTATTATTCTTGCCTGCTTTCAGCAGGTACAAACAGTTCTCCATCCAACTCCTGGGGAACATCAGCCGCTCTGAATGTACTTCTTGATTGCTACGCAGCCGTGTCGAAAAACAGGGCAGGGCATATTTGGTAGAAGTGTCCACGTGTTTGTTTTAGGGTCATAGGCTTCCATGTTTCCCAAGGCAGGTCCTTCACTGCTGACAATGCCACCAGTAGCATAGATTTTTCCATCCAGAACCACAGCACTGTGTTTTTCAAAAAAAGAAAAAGTTAGAGTTAGTTGTCTTACTGAGCAATTTTCTTTTTAGGCTTAAAACAAACCCAGTCTTTTATAACAAAGGGTAAACAATGAATACACCTTTTGTTCTTATCTGTATAAAGCTGTGTGGGCATTTCTCTTCTTTCTCCCTTTCTCTCCCCCAAATTAATCTTTTTTGTGTTCCTGCCAGGTAGGTAACTTATCTCTAATGTAAACAACAGACAGAAGTCCAAGTTAGATCTTTCTCCAGCCCACACATGGGATCTGCAGCAAAAGCAGCAGGGTGCTGTGTCTTTGTAATACTTTGCACATGCAAAACCAATCCAATTTGGGGTTCCCACCACCTCAGCTAGAATAAGGTCTTTCTTCAAGTTACTTCTTTAATTGTTAATGGATGCTACAAAATGGAGGGTAAAAATCTTCAAGTGTGTTCTGTTTCTTCAGCCCCTTCCATGGTGGTGTCCTGGCATGGGGTCCTGGAGATCCAGCTGACTTTGTCCTTGGGCACCCCAGAGCTGTCCATGGGAAAGTGGATCTGGGGCACACAGATCTGATGGCTGGGGCTGTGTGGCTGAGGGAATGACAGGGCAGCTCTTTGTGAGCATCTAAAGAAAAAAGACCTTACTGCTTTCCTAAAGTGAAAGTGTGGGACTTCAGATACCTCTTGTAAATCAGGAATAATGGGGCTGGGCTAGTCCCATGGTCCATAGGCTCCTGGTAAGAGGGAAGGTGCACAGATGTGGAAGGTATTTGAAAGGAAAGTTGTCCCTTGGTCTCATCTCTTCCTTTTCCTTCCACTTTATGCCTTGGCCTCTTGAGCAGTGGTGCACACAGCAGGACAGTGCTTTGGGCTGATGAAGATGGGACTGGGCTCCCATGTGTGCATTTGGGAATGGCAGAGGCATCTGGGGGGGAAAAGCCAATGCAGGGCCTGCCGTGTGCTCCATGCCGCCTTTGCACTGTGTGGGGGGGAACCCAAAATTGGGGCTGTCTGCTTTTCATCTGCCAGGAAGCCCAAATTTGCCTTCCAGATTTAAAGATGTTAATTTGGATGGGATTGGCAGTGGTTTTTCTGGCGGCTGGGTCCATTTGGAGAACAGCTGGTGAATGATTGCATTGGGAAAGAAAAGGGAGACTTGGAGTATGTACCTGGCAAAGGATAGCAGGGAGAACAAGAGGGGAAGATGAGAAACTAATTGCAACCAAGAAGGTGGCCTAGATCTAACAAGGTGGAAAAGTTTAGTGAACTTCTAGTCTTGGTAAAAACAAAGTAATTTTGTCTGGCTTATTTTGAAGTACTGGGAAGAGGAAAGATAAAAAGTGATAAAGGCAAAAGCCAGAGAGCGCTGGAAGACGCAGGATGAACTGAGACTAAAATGGCACCGACAATGCCACGTGCTTCTGAAGAACACAAGACTCTGATGTCCTTGTGGAGAAGCAGAGCCCGAGGTTAAAAATAAACTCACAATGACAACAGTGAGGACTCAAATAAGCCTAGTCCCTGGGTACCACCAGGAAATAGGAAATAATGAGAATCTTGTCAAAATAACTGTTAATCTGAAAGGAGGAGGAAGGAGAGGGAGACTTGAAACATTTGATTAGAGCCTATCCACAAATCAGCAGGGCTGGATGATGCATAGCCCAGGCTCCTGAGGGAGTTTGCTAATGAACTTACTGAACCACGGGTAATTATTTTTCAAACGTCAGGGAGAAACAGGGAAGAATAAGGACTTGAGTAAAGCAAG
Source organism: Serinus canaria (assembly GCF_022539315.1). NCBI lineage: Eukaryota > Metazoa > Chordata > Aves > Passeriformes > Fringillidae > Serinus > Serinus canaria. The sequence goes on along the minus strand of NC_066316.1, from coordinate 105,895,992 downwards.
TGACATCCTGAAAGATGGCTTTGAAAGAGAAGGAGCTCACCTCCAAAGGAGCCAGAGCTGGTGGCAGAGAGGCACTGCCTGGCAGGAACTCCTGCCAAGGCTCAGTCCCTATGCCCAGGAGGAGGCAGAGGTGGCAGGATCAGCCAACCCAGTAAATCAGAGAAACGTGCTAACTAAACAACAGTTTTGGACTTAGGATATTTGCTGAGGGGTGGAAAGCCCACCTCTGGACAGGAAAAAGTTATTCTTTAGGCAGGCTGGGAATTTCAGCTTGTAAAATATGGCCTGAAGAGGAGGAAGGATTCCCCCACAACTCCTGATGTGGTGGAGGGGCTGTTGAAACAAGCAGAATGAGAGTTGAGAGATGAGGCTCTTGGGACGTGGTTGCTGGTTTCTTTAACTTTTTTTTTTTTTTCTGGATTGTGAAGCTGAGGAAGATGAAAGCTTATTTCTTTGGAATATGCTTTAGAATGTGGAAGAAGGTCTAATGTCAGAGATGGACTGTGGTACAAAGCCAACTCTCCTGCCTTGGTTCTTTAAGGAAATGCTGATTACTAATTAAAACAGTCCTCCTACACAATGCTTGATGAAAAAAGGGAATTAAAATTAAATGGGTCATCAGTTTTGTTGGGTTAAGTTGGAAAAATGAAACACACTCCAAAAGACCCCCAAAAAAGATCTGAAGAACCTATCAAAAATGGGCAATTGAAACAAGTATTAGTGTGGACCATGGAGACTGGGACTGCTTCCATCAGTGCTGATGATCAAGGTCTGCTGTCCATGAATGGCCTTAGTTTTGATTTCCTGGTGTGGACATGCTGGTGTGTAGATAGCAGCACCTCACACCAATACAGAGAGGATCTCAGTCCTCAGTCACACTGATGTACAAGGCTGGTCCACCACTCCCTGCTCATTAACTGATGAAATTCCTCTGCATGGAGTCATTACCAGAGGGAAGACCCTACAGATGACCATAGGAATGGGAGCCAAGCAGGCACCAGCCCTTCCTTGCTGGCTCTGTGCTGCTCAGCTGAAATCTGGCCCCACATGCTGGTGTTCCCTCAGGCATCTCATGTTAGGTCTCCAAACAGGGATGTGGGTGCTTTACAAATTCTTGTGTCACATCTTTGCCACCCACATCCCTTCTAGTGAAATCTTCTCTGTGGCATGTTTAGTAGGAGCTACTCTGAGCCAGAGCTGCTGACACCACAGAGCGGAGCAGCCAAGGAAACCACCTCAAAATGATCTGGGTCTGAGCTCCTCCCCAGCCCATGCTCTGGATTTGGGGTTACAGTGAGTGGGCAAGTGCTGCCCTTGTTCTCTGGAACCTGGGCTACAGCCCTGGAAAGAATTCCAGTCCAGCTCAATCCTGTACCTTCCCATCATGGTGCTAATACAGTGGGGAAGAAATGGATGCTAAATTCCACCCTCTGCAAGACTGTATGAATTTGAAATGGGGATTAGAGCAATTTCTGCTTCCTCCATATGCAATTCCCATAGATAAGACTGGCATAATGCTTGTGAGTCATGCCTAAGGTTAAGCAAAGCAGTGAGCTGCTCCTGCCATGAAGAAATAGTTCTGAGCACACAGTGGGTCCTCATGAACAGGGAACTTTGGAGACATTCAGCCATCTCTGGGGCTAAAGTGGCAAGTAGGTGCTTAATAATTAAGAATTTAATCCTAAATTGCTGCTACTTTGTAGTATTCGGACAATCACTGCTAATTTCTGGAACCTGAGAGAACAGAAAACTCAACTGAGTTCTAAAACCTTAAGAAAAGTGAGTGGAAAGGAGTATACTCATTGCTCTTTCTTCTTTACTGTGACAATATTTCGTTTCTCCCCTCCCCTCCATCCCATCAGCTGTAAAAACATCGTTACCAAGGCTGACATACAAAGAAAGAAATAATTACAATAATTAGGATGCGAGTTTATTGCTTGGTGCCATTAATCCAGAGAGATAAAATGATTACAGGCTGTCAGAGCCTGGGAAGGAAGGAAGGAAGGAAGCTCTGTGCCAGAGAGCCTTGCTGCAGGGACACAAACCCTGATGGCTTTGGGGCAGTGACTTCCCTGGCTGGGGAGCAGCCAGACCTCCACTCTCCAGCAGAATGACTGGGGAGAAGGTAGTGGGCATCTAAATCCAGATCACTTCAGCCACTCCTTCCAAAAAGATGAGTTAGAGCAAATTATTACCATGCAGGCTAATGAATGACCCAGCTTTCTACTCTGCAGGTTAATTACTGCTGTTCACTAGAGAAGCTTCTCCTGCCCTGTGATTCTCCTGAGGTGCTTGGGCATCCCTCATTTCCCAAGCAATGCTCAGTGTCAGAGGATCCTGCTGTGACTGTCCCCTGACACTGCCATGGCTCCTCTGATCCATCTGCTGACCTCCATGAAGCTCTGGATCACACTCCCAGGAAAATCATAATGAAGCTGAGGTGTGCCAAGGGCTGGTGGGGACCTGACTGGTGTGCTTGTGTAATCTAAACACCCTTTACATCTTTTCTCTGCCTACCCACCTTTCAGTCCTTGCCCAGGCTGATCAAGTGGCAGAGAAGGTCCCCCTCTGACAGCTCTCTTGATGGACAAAATGAATCACTGAACCAAAAAATCCAAGAACAGCCCAAGCAGGAAGGCACCTTGGAAGATCATCTCCTCCAGCCTTTGTGGGAAAGGGGCACCAGATGAGATTATCCTGCATCCTGTCCAATCACATCCTGAAAACCTTTGGTGATGGGGACTCCCCCACATCCCTGGGGAGGTTGTTCCAGTGAATGATTGATCTCACTATAAGAAATTCTTGCATCATGATGAAGGCTCTCTTTGTGCAGCTTTTAACTCTTGCCCCATTGTCTTCTCCCCGCGGCTCCTTGTCAATAGAGAGCTTCCAACCTCCTTGTGGCTGCTCTTTTAGTGCTGGAATACTCTGTGAGGGTCTCCTGAGCCATCTCTTTCCAGGGAGAAAAGACTTTCCGTCTTCCCTCATCGGGCAGGTTCTCTAGCCCTTTGAACATCTTCACAACCCTCCTCTGGACCCTTTCCAGTCTATCTGTGTCTTTTTTGAACTGTGGGAACTGGAAGTGCTGCCGGACAAGAGCTGAGTAGAGTGAGAAGATGGAAGTCCCCTGATGGGCACTAAGATTTGGAAGGAGAGGATCATTGTCTTTTTTTCTGTATGTTTGAGAGGTGAATGCCTGGGTGCTCTTGCTCCAGGACTTATCTCTCCCAATGACATGCTGGACATATCATCAAGCAGTGGGATTACAAGAAATGCTACTTTTATTACTTCTTCAAAATTTCCTGCTCAGTCCTAAATATCACATCAGCCTCATCAGAAACTGTTAACACATAGTTGTTAAAAATTCTGTTTTTTAACTCTTAGGGTTGCAAAAAATTTGAAATGGCTAAATGAGTGTAGTTTTGACTGCTTGCAGCTTACTGAGGCCTCAAACAATATTCTTCTCCCTGTGCAGAAGCACACATTTATTTCAAGCAGTTCCATGAACATTATTGAGTATTATCAGTTAGTTTGACACAGGATCTGCTTAAAAGAAGGGGGAAAAAAAAAAGATCCCTGGATTTATTAGTGGGTGAATTTCCTTCCTGACCTAAGATTTCAGGAGGGCTGTACTGGAGGTGGAACTGAACAATGCTGATGGGATTTTTGGTGTTGTCCTGTGCAGGGACAGGAGCTGGACTTGATGAGCCTTGTGCATCCCTTCCAACTGAGGATATTCTGTAATTCCAGGATGCTCATCAACTGGATGGAGCTGGTGTTAGGACCGGGGAAGCCTCCAGGGTGGCAGCCCCTGCAGGGTGTGGCTCTGGGCAGTGCCAGGCAGAGCTGCAAGTGCCCTTGAGCTTTCTGTTAAACCTGGGACCTTTCTGAGACATCTGCAGGTGGTTTGAGGCACTGGAGCAAAAGGCATTGCTGGCCCTGTGTCTGTGGGTAGTGGCAGTCAGGGAGCCAAGGCACTGTCCCCTGCTTGGTGGCAGTGCTGACAGCCCCCAGTGCTGGCAGCCAGGTTGTTGTGTCGCAGAAGGCTCGAGCTCGGGTGGCCGTGTCATGCTGCCAGAAGTGTCATCTTTACAATGAGATGGATAAATGAGGGTCCAGATTAGTCATGGTCAATTAGGAAGATATCATGCCCCTTCCTGGAGCAGGATTATTAGTGTGGGTGTTCTGGCCAAGTTCCAGTTATATTCTCCCCTACTCCATGAGCACTTTCCCTTGCTAATGATGCAAAACCATCACGTGGCACCATTACTTGTTGCTGAAAACCAGCAGTGTTTTACTCCACAGTCCACAGCACATCAGTAATGGCCTGAGTGCTCTGTCTATATCAGCTATGCTTTAATGCCCACCACAATCCTTCATGTCATCACCTCCTACAGAGATTACTGCCTGGTAAGTTAGTCTGGTGCAGCAGCTCTCACTGCTGTCTGTGGAGCAGAGCCGCACACCTATGTCTCCTTCCAGAGAGGCTGGAAGGTTTTGGTTTTCCTTTCTGGACTACAAACAGCTGCAAATGCTGCTGGCTGAACATACCAGTCTTCCTGACTGTAGGTTCGGGAAGCCCATGGCCATTGAGTAAACCTGGTCCCTAATAGCTGCACCTTGGAACATCCATCCAAACAAGCTGTGCTCCAATCCCTTCCAGTGCCTGGAATTACCATGAGCTTTGCAAGGCAAAAAGGAGCCAGCCTGGGGGGTCTGTAGCTGCTGCTGTAGGTCAGCAATGGCTGGCAGGTCATTACAGGAAGCACCATGCTTTGCTGTTGAAAAACAAGGCCTTACTGAAAAGAAGAGGTGGAGGTGGGAGGTGTGTATATGTGTAAAATAATCCCCACACTGACCCTGGTTTTGTGCTGTTCAGCCTGAGTCAAAGTTTTATTAAAGATTTCCATTCAGCAGAACCATCTAATAAATCTTACTGGTTAGCAGTCAGAGGAGGAGGAAGAAAATGCTTTTCTGGTGTCTGTTGGGAATTGCTGGTACTAAATTAGCTTCTCTGGAATTATTGCTGGCACCACCATGCTGCCGCTGTTGCCCCGTGGAGGCTCTCTGTAGCACAAGCCTGTTTGCACGCTGCCTGCATTCTAAGCAAGCAGAATATGGAATTTTTAATCATGCACAGAATGCATTTGGTATTCTTTTCACTTGTGGAAAAATAAACCCTTGAAGGGCACTGCAGGAAGGGAGAACTCCCACCTGCAAAGCCACGCTGAAGGGGAGGGATATCTGCAAGTCTTTTTGGAGGGAGGTGTCTGGCAGAGCGAGGTGTCATCATCTCATCCTGGCTTTTCATTCCTGTTGGCTGCTGTCCACCATCTCAAGATCCTGCAAATAAACAGGGGCTGCCAAACTGAGAAAGGGTGTGTGGCAAAAAGCTCACACTTGCCTGATGTTTGGGAAATGTCAAATATTTCCCTCACCTGTTGTGTGGAAGGTGTTCAACCTCTCAGTGAATTTTAAAGTGCTTCAGGCCTATTATAGGTCTTTTCCCGTTTAGCACCATCTTTCAAAGGGTTAATTCTACATCAGCATGAATTTCTTATTGACTTCCATCAGACTGGGCTTAATCTGAAAATGATCCTCAATTTGCTCTTCTGTTGATTGTGAGCTGGAGACCCGAACCATTTATTTTTCATTTTTCATTAAAAGTAATTTAACTTGATATTAAAACCATTTGAATGGACCTTTAATTTTTCACAGGCAGGGAATGTCACACACATTTCTTTTCCCTCTGCTTGAGGCTATCATGCTCCCTCATCACTAACATGTAGGAACAAAGCAGATAAAAATAAAAGTGATGCGGTCAAGATTTTTCCCAGCAAATTCAGTATTGAGTGATTCCTGGTGAGAGGAGATCAATAGCATGCAGTTAATTTTAAGTTGTTTATGTTGCTGCTTTTAAACCATGCTTTTTGTGATCCATGCTAATGAGTGGAATGAGGAATTTATAGATTCACAGACTAAGGTCAGAAGGGACCTCTGTGCTTAGTTAATCTGAGCTTGTGTATACGGAGGCCATGGACATTTCCCCAGGCAGCATCTCTCCTGGAAACGTATCTAATCTCCTCTTAAAAACAGCCAGTGTTGGTGAGCTCACCCCCTCCCTTGCTGCTTCTCTGTTTAATTATCCTTGCTGTTGGAAAAGTGCTTCACTTACGAGATGTGTAACTTGACTTTCCAGCCCTTGTGACCTGCTACGCCTTTGTCTGCGAGACTGAAAGCTTCTCCATTTGCTCCCAGTGATCAAATCACCTCTCAGCCTTTCTTTGATAAACTCCTTGAGTTTCATGTCAAAGGTTTTATTTGCAATCTGGGGTCATTTTGGCAGCTTCCCTTTGAACTTCTGCTGATATTTCCACATGTTGATGCAGGACCCAGGACCCGCACTCGTCTCCCAGCGCCGTATGCGGCAGCACTCATTCTACCCAGCTTCAGCTTGTTTTCATTTTGGTGTTGGGGCATGTTTTATATCCCCAATATTGCACTGACCTTTTATCCAGAGCATTGTGATACCAGCTCATGTTGTGCTGCTCTGAGTGATCTCGCTTATGGCCTCCTCTGAGAGCCTGGCTTTCTAAGGGAGCAGGGCTGCTATGAGTGTGTTTGCTCTGTGTCTTACTTTGTATTTAAAATACCACTGCTGGCTTGAGACAGTTCAACAGAGATATTCAGGGAACTGATAAAATAGCTCCTTCTGTAATATTTTGTACCCAGTAAGTGTTAAGCCCCCTGCAGCCTTATCAGGAGAGATTTTCTATTACCTGAATTGTTGATAGATGTATTAAATAGCATTGGAGAGGAAGAAATGCTTGCTGCCAGTGGCCTTGCTGAATGATACCTTCTCATTAACAACTACATTTTGAGATCTGTCAGTGAAGCAGATTTAATCTCTCTACCATGTGCCTTGTTAATTCCATATAATGCCAGCCAAATACCTTGGAGAAATTGCAGTATATTACAGCATCACAGTTGTCTTTAGCAGCCAGAAGTGTTGTATTACAAACCAAAACAAAGAACCAGGCTTCCCAACACCTCTGGTGGACTTGGCAGTGTCAGGTTCACGGCTGGATTCGAGGACCTTAGAGGTCTTTTCAAACCTAAATGAGTCTGTGATAACAGGGTGGTTTAACAAGCTTCATTTTCCAGAAAAGTGCATTGATTGATCTTCATTACTTTATTAGCATCTAGTTATTTGTTGATGAAATCCCAAATTAACCACTCTGGTATTTTGCAGAGGACCAACATGAGGCTAAGTGAGACCACTTACCTTGATGCTGGTACTTTGCAAAATTAATTGCTGCGCTGAAATTCTCCTTTTCACCTTTTCAAAGTACAGAAACACTCTGGCAGTGCCCTGATCCATCCTCAACTTGAAAAGTTATTAAAAATCAACATTAGTGGTTCAATCAGCTTCTCAATGAAGTCTCTAAAGACACCTGTGTCTAAGACAGCTGCATTGCTGGATCTGAGAATATAATTTCAGAGTTCCCATCTTTCCTTGCTGCCAGCAGTAACTGCTTTTGGTCCCTCACAGCAGAACACAGAACCAAACCTTCTTGTTCCCTTCCAAATACAGATGAGAAACACCTACCCAGCTGGTCTGTATTTTACTTTGCTACCTCATCAGTCTCATCAGCAGTGGTTTTATAACTGATTCAAATTAGAAATTTCATCCCCTAAGTTTTTAAGTGTCTTTCTTTTTACTCCCATCAGCCCTCAGCACTGGTTCTCAGCCTCCTGTAGCAGCAGCAGGTTTTAAACTTGTTACTGCTGATCACCCATCCTCCCTATTTCCACACACACAGGTTTATTTAGGTTTTCTCAGAAGCTTTACATGTCTTTAGGCTGAAATATTTTTCCTTGACTGTTTCCCAGTGCATTCCATTATCTTTGAAATGGTGTCTTTTTTGCTTCCAATTATATGTAATTTTTTTGGTGACCATTCCACTATAAATGTAGGTTTCTGACCACTGTTGCTTTAGGCATTAGAGAAAAAAAAAAAGTCATTTAAAAGTTTGAAGTTATTTTTTATGGATGGGTGGCAAATTCTACTTAAACAAAGCCCAGTATTATGGTGCCTAAGCACTAGGGAATATTTAGGCCACTGGTTCACTTTCCTTGGTCATTCTGTTCTGCAGGGGCAGAGCAAAAGCATCTCTTCATGTTAGAAACCCTGGCAAGTTTTCAGGTGAGGTGCTCAGCCAACAGATGCAATCAGCCATGCAATTCCTCTTGTATATTTAACAGATTCTTGTTACTTTTTACAAACCCAAGGTGTTCAAAGAGCAGCTCATCCCTCTCTATGATGGATGGGAAGATGCAGGGACATATCAAAAGTCCAAATCCCTCATGTTTCATTTTACAGCTTAGGGCTCTAATACTGCATAGTATTGGGCCTGTTATTTCTGGTTTTCAGGAGAAAAATATCATTCTGTTTTGCCTGAGCCCTGCACTCCTTGTCCTGCTTTGCCTCCTGCTGGATAGGAGGGACTGGTAGGATGTGTCCTTAGCAGGGGAACAGGGCAGCAGCCACTGGGATGGCTTGGGACCCAGCTGGTGCTCTGACCCCTCTGCTTACAGCAATATCTGCTCTAACAGCCAAGAGAGGGTAGACCTTAAATTAATAAAAGGAAGGGAAAAAGGTGAAAATGAGAAAAAAAAAACAGCAAAAAGAGAAAAAACTGAGCATGATTTCTTAAAAGGCATTTTCTCATGTATTGAAGTGAAAGGCTAAATCCAAGTTAAAACATGGAGGTGTTTTCCAACAGTAGGATGGGGGCCAAGGACACCCCTGGAGCAAGTTGCAGTTGGCTGAATATTTGGAAGAAGTGGGTCTGCTGTGGGCCCTGCTGCTGCCCGTTGCTGCTCTTCCTCCCACCCCAGCCAGTGCTTTGTCAGGAGAGTGCCTGGCACAGCCCCCCCACCCTGGCTTGGCTCAGTGCCTCAGGGTGCTGCTGCAGCAGACGTGGATAACAAACCCTCACCTGGTGCCTGTGGCAGTGTCTAGAGAGCAGCTGTGGCTTTTCCAGGGAAACCAGCAGCTCAGCCCCTCCCCAGGCTGGGAATCTGCTCGGGGAAGGGCTGGCTGTGCACAGTGCAGAACAAGCCTGCCTTTCAGTAGCAGCCATGTAAAACTATTTAAAGGGCCTTTAAGTGCTGCCAGTACCTGCCATGGCTGCCAAGTTTTATTTTTGTCACACAATTGGTGAAATTGGTTCAACTTGTGACCACGATCAGGGAAGGGAGCCCGAAAAGCAATCACAAGCACCTAATAAATAATAGTAATTAATATCTATGTGTAGTGCTTACTCAGGATTATTTTTCTTTCAATGATCTTTTAGCTGGTTAGCAAAAACATTCCATATTATGGTAGTCTCTCCTACAGAGGGTATTTATCATCCTCTAGTTGCACATGGCAAACTGAGAACAGCATTCCTGTAACCACTGGAGGAGCCCAACTCACAACCCACCCCATGATCCATCGTGCCTGGATGTGAGGAGACACGTGACCCATAACAGACTGCTGAATGTACACTTTGGGAAATGCTGTGTGCCTGAGCACGTACAGAAAAGAGATGAGGAAAAACCCCAAATGGTTCACACCTCCCTTCCCCTCTCCCCTTCACTTGTAGTAGCTTATTTATCAACAGAAAATGTTAAGGCACCGGTAATTCCATTTTAATGTTTTTTCTCACCTGCAGAACTGCCTGGAGTGGTTCATGTTGGGACCTGCTTTAATATTGCCTTTCTCTGGGTCATAGATGGTGGTTGCTCGTGCATAAGCTCCTCCAAGAATAAAGATGAACCCATTGAGAGTGACTGCAGGAGCATATTTGTTATCTGTCAATGGAAAGCAACACTGAGATCAGTTTTAGGCTCAGGTTTGGAGACTGTTTTTTTATTTATACATTCCCTTATTTATAGATAAGTCACGTTTCTCTAAACCTCCAAGGCTAGGGAAAGAAAAATGAGGAAACCTTTCCTGGTTTTGTACTCCTCTCTCCAAGTTCTCAAAGGCACTTTTAAAGTTCATCACTTCTTCATCCCCCAGTATGTGCCTCCCTCTAAACTGGTTATGAACAATTATCTTCTCCTGAAGCCTAAAGGAGTCACCAAGAAAGTTCCACAGTTATCTATGAAATTAAGATGGTAGATTGTTTCAGAATTTTGAATTGTTGCAAATTTTAGCTCAGGTGCTTCCCGTGCCTGTGCAGCAGCTAAGTATAGCAGAAACCCATAGCAAGAGACCCCCCTATGATATCCAATAGTTGATAGTCTTTTATATTGTGCTTTTGCTTGTGGGAATGTCACTCATGCATTTCCAGAAGATTTTCTGTAACCTGATTTCTTTTTCACCCTTATCTGTCTCATAAATTCACCTGCATTTTTGTTTTCAGATGTGTGTGTATCTCCAAGCAGTCCTGTAATTTAGCAACAAACTGTGTGAGGTTGGGAGTTTGAAATTAAGGAAATCTCTCATCCTGCATTAAGTTCAATCAGATTTTCTAAGGACACTTTAAAATTCTTGTTAGCTGTGGCATTATTAGAAATATTAGTAAAACTAATCATAAATTATTGAATAAAATAGTTCTAATCTAATTAGTTGGCTTGTCCCTTATGCTGCTAGCATGCCATATGCACATTATTAAATATGAGCCAGTTGGGCTGAAATTTCTCATGATGATGTCTGTCTTGATGAGATACAGTTTTTTAATCAACATTTCTGCGGAACCAGTCAGTAGTGCCTGGAAACAAAAGATGGGGAAATACATTCTTTGAGTTAAAATAAACTTCACAACCAGTTCTTTAAAAGGTAAGTGGCTTAGCCCTTTGGGGTGTGAAAGGCATATTTCCTGGGAGGCCATAATGGGGTCGGGGGGCACATGAAAATTCTCCATTTGTAGTTATATATAAGTTAAAGCCTTTCCAAAATCTGTATTTTCATGTGCTCAGGGAATGTTGATCCCCTGCATCTCCAGCAAAGAATCAGACTGCACACAGTCCTGCTGGTTTCAGCCCCTGCAACCTCCTCCCAAGGGGACTTGCAGGCAGAAGCTGGAGAAGAGGTGAGATGCCACCTTCACTGTGCTCTTACATCTCTGATACCAGCCTCTACATAACACCAAAGGGGTTTATATGTTTCTCCCAAAGCTACAGCATTATGAGTGTGTCCTTTTAGGAACACAGAAAAGGATGGGCTTAAACCAGATCCAGCAGCTTTATTTCGGGATTTGCTTACCTCTTGCATGGTGTGTTGTAACCCTGAGGTTCTTGTGAAACTACCTTATTCAATTAAATATTTAACAGAGATTTAATTTGACAGGGGTTAAGCAAAAGCTGATGATCATCTCCAGAAGAGAGGTATCTCCTTAATTGCAGTTTCAGCTAGTAAAACTAGAATGAAAAGAATGGTTTTGTGCTGTCTGCTTCTGTCCCAGCATGGCCATGGGGTGGTCTGGGTCATTTCATCCCACCCCACACTAGCACATGCCCAGGGGGACCTACAGGGGTGAAGCACCCAGCAGGGAAACAGACAGAACCCATGATGGGGTTAAAGTTGAGTTCCTACTACGCCGAGTATCTACAGGCATATGTCAAAAAACCATGGCTGTATTAGGAAAATGTCACTGATCCTTGGGAACAGATGGCAAGAAACTAATTCATCCAGAAAATAGAACAAGGAGTATTCAGTTTCTTCACTGTGCCACTAAGCCACTGTAATTCATCAGAAAGGCTTATCTATCCCAACAACCCGGCTCGCATCCCTTTCCAAATCAGACTTGCATATGTGACATTTTTTCCACTTAAGACACTCACCAGAAATTTTCCATATTTAATTATCACATCTTTCTGGGTGTTTTTTTTTTTTCTCTGACTAGCACTTGAAGGAGAATGAAGCTATTGCATTAAAAAAATCCCCTCAGCTCCCAAATCTCACAGGCAAATTATTTGGGGCTCCCTCATGGCAGAAACAGTGACTTCTCAGGGGACTGAATCACTGACTTCACATTTCTTTTTGTTAAAGATGGAGAGGGAAACCTCTTGGGTATTTTTATAGTGACTTTTTTTTTTTCCTTTTTGAATAGGCAGACAGTCTGATATTCTTTTTCTTTCTTTTTAAGAGGCAATTGTGTTTGATTCTCATCAATTTTTCAATACATCTCCTATCTGTTGTCTTTTTACTGCTTTTGTCTTTTGCTCTAATTTCATAAATTGGTTATCAAGTAAGTCTGAGACACAGAAAAATCTTTGCTGTTTCTTTCAAGAAGGGAGCTGTTCACAGAAAAGTCTCTTGTTACTGATGAAGATACAGCAAAAAGACACGAGGGTCACCCCTCCAGAAACAGGTATAGAGAAAGCAGGGGTTTTGGTGGTTTTTTCTTTTGTTAACCTGGGGACAGAAATTGGTCATGGATACTAGGATTTTGGAAACCTCAAGTTTTCCTGATCCTTGGGTGTGGATGACCACCTTCAGTCTTTAACCTTACTTCATCCCAGCTGCAACCCACACTCTTCCTGTGGTGGTGTCTTTTTCAGGGCTTGGCATGCTCAGGCAAACTCTCAGCAGACTCCAACTTCTGTCACTGTTTGAAGTCCTTAACATGGTCTCAGTGCAAGGTAGCTGTTGGGGAGCCTAGTTTTGCAAAAGCATGTTCTGGTTGGGCTTTTTGGTCAAATGCAGCAAGCTGGAGAGAAAGTAGACAGAGCTACTGGGTGTGAACATGAGCTTCTATGTGTCAGAGTCTTCTGTGGGATACAGTGGGGCCACTGGGCATTTCAAGAGGCTGCTGGAGAAAAGGAAGACAGGGGAGAGGAAGCATGGAAACAGAGAAGCAGCCTCCTTTCCTATCCAAAGTCTAAGTGTGGAGGCTGTTTGATATAGTAATCCATTTCAGGCTGGAAAATCTTAAATGGGATTTGTCCAGGTCAGCAAACACACTTGAGATTAGAAGGCAGAATAAATGTAAATGAAATAATGGGTAAAATGTAATCTTCTCTCCAAGTGGATAACATGGTAACATCTTTCTCCTCTTCTGTTGCTACAGGAAGATAAGCCAGTAGCTCTATTCTGTGGCAGGCCATTTGAGGAAGGAGTGCACTCCATGACAATCCTTGAGCCAGAGGTGTCCTTCACATGGGGCTGATGATTTATTCTGCTGCTGCTCTTGGGATGTGTCTGTGGCTCTCACATCTCACCCTACTCTACATGGGCAAGTAGCACAGTCCTGTTTTCCCTTCTGTGATTGCTCAAAGATCTTACACTGCCTTCCAGTAATGCACTTGGTCAGAGATTGAAGGGGCACTGCAGTGAATGGCAGCAGCACTTCATACAGAAAAAGGTTATTATAACCAAGCTAGTTAAACATTTTTATTGGGAGGAAGAATGTGGGAGTGCCACCAGTCCAGAACTCCAACCAAATTGTCTCCTGGGGAGGTTGATGCACTTGATAGAGCAGATTAGAGAAAGGAGTCTGGTTAATACAAACTAAGCCTACTTTTTAGAGTAAGTGCCTCTTCCCCTCCTTGAACACCCTGCAGACAAACTCAAGAATGGCATGGCCGCAGGATAACCAGGAGACTGTGATCTGATGCTGAACACAGCTCGTGAGGCCCAGGTGAAGCTGCTGCATGAGCAGTGAGGGACTGGATGTCACCCTGCAGGCTCAGAGCTCTCCTGGGAGCTGATCTCTTCCAGAGACACAACTGGCTGCCAGCCCTAGGGCTTCCCCACTGACCCTTGAGCAAACCCTCCCTGGAGACCCCACAGTCGAGGGTCTTCACTTGCAGACACCACATTTTGTGTATGTGTGGTGGGCATGGCCCATGCCAAAGCAGGAGGCTCCACCTGCCACCACAGGGAAGCTTTAGCATCAAATTTATGGGCACCATGTTGGTGAACTTCAGTTTCAGAGTGTTGGAAAAAGAACAGCCATGGAAATGAAGGAGAGGTAGGAGTGAAGAGGACATTAAATAAACATCAACACAAAACCACAGGTTTTGCAGGGCAGAGAATAGGTAGAGAAACAGTGAGGGGTGGAAAAAGTTATTCTGAAGGGAGCACATGGCATTTAAAGAGGAGAAATAGTTGAGACAGAAATTCAAGCTTAGTAGGTTGAAAAACACTAAGAACTGGCCATGGAAAGAAAAATACACTGAAGAATGAGATGAAACACTCATTGCTGTGGGACTTTCAGGTGAAAGCCAGCCATACTCCCCTACAAAAATACCAAACTATTGTCCTTGGGAGAGTGCCAAGACATATATCTGATTTTTCTTGTAAATTCAAAAAATAAATAATTATTATTATTCATTTTATCCAAAATTAGCCATGGGACAGTGCAGTAAAAATGCACAGATGCTTCTAGTGCTGCCTTCTAGATAGGTCTTGCATTCTTAGGTCTGTGATTGTCCCATTTTGGTCTGACATATCACTGCAGGAGAAAATGGCATGGTGAGGAACTAGATACTTGGATTAGAAACCAGAAATACAGATTTTAGATCTCTATCTCTGGCTCTCACCAGATTGAAAAATATATTAGTCATGGTAATTAAATACTGGTTTTCTTACAATCCAAAAACATTAATAAAAACTTTTAATTCCACACCGACTCTTCAGAGTATCAAAAAAAGGTATAATTTAGTGCCTTGTCATGAAGGCACAATGTGAACTAAAAGGCAGTGACCAAGTAATTAGGCTTACTTAGAATCCCTGACTTCAGCATGTCTATGACCATCTTGTTAAATAAGACAAAGCTCAGGAAGCTGGGCATGGAATACATTTTTAGCACAGCTATATAGGACATCTTGTCCAGAAATGGAAAGGCAGATGCTGCAAGTACATAGCCCTGGTTCATTTATTCATGTAGGACTTTTGTTTTTACATCTAAAAACAGGAGAAGGGGATGTACAATGTGGTTTACTATAAACATACAATGTGAAAGCTCTGTGAGGCTCCCAGTGACATCCAGATGTGGGGTGCACTGCTGCAGGAACATCTGGCCACTCCAAGGTGGGAAGGACTGACATGGGGCAGAAGATGGGACATTGAGGAAGGCCTTCTCCTCCTCAAATGTGGATGTGTGTGACCAACATTTGTCCAAAGGCTCCCACAGCATCTGCATGCAGCGTGTCAGTGAGCCTGGGTTCATACCTACTGCTCACAGTCATCCATGTCCCAACACTTCCTGACAGCTGAAGCAGAAAGAATAAATGGGAACTGGGAATGAATTCACTGCATATTCCTAGAATTCGAGGCAGAAGAGCAAGGGCTGAGCTGCATGGACTTGCTGTCAGTCCCCAGCCTGCATCCCTGCACAGGCAGGATGTCAGTGTCCAGCCTGCTTCACCTCCACTCAGACTGGACAAAACATGAGCCGTGATTGATACCAATGCTGCCTTGGGTGAGGCTGACATGTGATGCTTTGACAAAGATGGACCTTTTGGGTTCAAATGTGGGCCACACTGCATTCAATTCACTATCATAAAACAACACACTGAACTGAGACAGGTGCTACTGGTCTAAAAATCTCCACAGAGCTTGGCTGCTTTCAATGCCTGCAGCTACTGTTGCATATCTGAGCATGCTTGAAGCATTTTTAAACTGTTGTCCTATCTGAGGCCAAAGAGGTTTCACTGATCCTTGGGGTGACTTTGGACCAACTCACCATCAGACATCTCAGCTGCCTTAGCTCAGAGGTACACCTTAGCAACTCACAAATCAGCACAAAAAGGCTGTCAGAGGCTGTCAGAGGCATCATGGCAGTGATCATGTCAGGATTGATCCCAGCTCCATTTTGCAAAAGGCTCCTTCTACTTCCTCTTTCCTTTAGTCTGTACTGTACCTGGCACCGCATCTAGTTCTTAGGTGGATACTTTAAAAATATTGGTGACACTATAGTTTCTGTAGAGCTGGAGAAATTAAAATATGTTTCCAAAATTCCCACTGCCTTGTAGTGAAGATCAGGCATTACACCAGTTCACATTCCCAGTCATTCACCATGGTGGTGCCATTTTTCAGACTTTCTGTTATTTTAAGTTATTTGCGAGTAAATTGATGTTATACATTACCCAACAAAGAACTCCTCGTTTTATCATTTATTTTATGCCTTCAGCTTCACTAATGAACTTAGCTTACCCCAAGAAAACATAAATACCATCTTTTAACTTCACGAGTATCTTTAATGTATTTTTGTACTATTAAGAAATAATAGTACAACTCTATTAGAACAATGGGTGATGAACCCAACTCTGGATGGTTAAGATTGTTTTTTTAAGTACACATAGTGTTGACTCTTAATAAGCCCAGGGGATGATTCCTTAGCTCCTGTGCCACTTGTACTATTATGGTAAGGAAAAAGAATACGACTTGACATAAAGCACTCATTTTTGCAGGATTTTTTTTTTTTTTTTGATTAAAGGAGCAGCAATAGCTGTAGCCACGTGATGGAAAAAGCTGGGAAGTGGGGTTGTTTGTGCTGCTGTCTTACACAAACGGGCCTTTGGCTGGCTAAACTCTCCTGTTGGGTTCCTTACACCGTGTCCTGCACGTGTCATGCTGTCTCCGGCCACACACGGGACCGGCAGCGGCTGCGCTGTCTGCAAGGGGAGGCTGTGGCCACAGAGCACCAGCCCCTCACGTCCTGATCTACCAGGGCCCCCAGCAAAAGGGTTGGAATCACTCTAACAAGCTGCAATGGAAAAAGCATCTTATTCTAAGTTTCTGATTATGCTTAGGCCTTACCTGAATACCTTACAGCTGTCCTTCTATGATTACTTACTTGCTACTCCTATCGCTCTAAGGCTCAGTAATGAGAATAAGGTTTTTTCAAAAATGAAATCACTGTTTCAACACCAATGGTGAAACACTGGAACAGGTTGCCCAGACAGGCAGTAGATTGCCCATCCCTGGAAACTTCAAGGTCAAGTTGGACAGGTCTCTGAGCAAACTGAATTAGTGAAAGATGGTCCTTGGTTATTGCTTGGGTTACGTGACCTTTAAAGGTCCCAAACCACTGTATGATTTTCTGAACTAGGAGGCGAAGGCAAACCACTCTGAAAGCAGCTTCTCTGCAATAACTGTGTGTGAGCTGTTTCTTTGGCCACTTGGGTGCAGCCAGACCAAAGGCTGGCAGAGCCCAGTGCAGAGCAGATGACCCAGGTCAGCTGTCACCTGCAGGAGCATCCTCGCCCGGCTGAGTGCTAAACCTCATTGCAAAAAGCAGCCTAAACACTCAAGGGTGCAAATCACCACAGAAAGCAAGTAAGTTGCAAACTTCTGAGTGCTGTTCTAATTTTGGAAGGAAGTCACCACCTCTGACGTTGGCTGGTACACTGGTAAACCTGGTTTCTCATCTTGCTCTTAATATTTGGTGAGCTCAAGGGCTTCATAAACTAATAAACATAGTTTTAATAAATTACATCTTGAAGCTGTCAGCCTCTGAAGCACATATGCCTGTGGACACCACTGATAAATCCCAGTTCAGAATGCCTGTCACTCCCCACAGGACAGGCAGCATTTTAACAAACCCATGTGTGATAATCCACTACTTGAGCAGTGCTGTGAGCCCACATGGGACAGCACAGGATGAGAGCATGAAGTTTCACTGCACTTGGAGATTTTTTAAATCTAAAATGGCTAATTGTTCATGCCTAGTTTACTGATTTCTTTTCTCTTCTGCTTTGAACTCATCACTTCCAGCTTGTAACTAGTGTGCATTAAAGACTGACAATTGCCTTCAGTGAAAATCCACATAACTGCTTCTCTGATATAGTATCCACGCATTCCTGCCAATATGTGCCAGGGATATCCCCTCCCACCCCACAACTCCTTTGCCTTCTGCAAAGGCATTCAGGCACCTGTAGCACAGAGATTTGCTGTGACACCGCACACCCTTACCAATCATCGGGGACTCTATGAAACTCCACGAGTTGGTCTGAGGGATGTAGGACTGCAGGACCCCCGCGGCTCGGCCGGCCTCGTTGACCCCTCCGAAGACGTAGATCTTGCCCCCGCACACGGTGGCCGCGGCCGAGTGCACGGCCTTGGGCAGGGGGGCGATGGTCTCCCACTGGTTGGTGATGGTGTCGTACCTGGGGACGACAGCAGGAGCAGTGAGCTGAGCTCAGCAGCACTGGGCAGCGCAGACAGGCACAGAGAGGCGGCTTGGCAAGCAGAAGGAAAGCAGAGGTGGAAATGTATTTTTTTTAACACCTTGCAAATTCAGCCACTTGGTAAACGGTGTAATGAATGCTTTTCTCTAAGGTTTTAAAACATGGATAGAAGCCCAGAGAAAGCTGGTTCTGTTTTCTGTATATGCCTCTCAAATCTCATTATAGTTCAAGGTGCAGAAACTCAGGACATCTTTGTTGAGATATCTTCCACTGATTAATTTCTTTTAATGAGTATACAATGAGATTATTCTTGCTAATCAGTGCAGAGATATCTAATAGTGACTGTGGGCAGGCAACTGTTAATATACTTCAGTTGTTCAGCTTGTGGAACACATCTCACCTGCAACATAATGCAACATGATGGCTCCTTTTACTCCAGTTAACTGACCAGCAACTCTCATTTTGTGCCACAATAAGTTGCTTCCATTTAATTTTCAGTGTGCAAACCAAGCTACTGTGCTTCATTTCAGGATGCTGCAGTTGCTAATGCTGGAGTAAGATTTTACAATTGCATTCGTATTTGACATGAATCAAACAGAAAAGAGTATGCATGAAAGTGCTAAATTAGTTTTAAGGTCATCAGTATCTGATTTAATTAAGCCATTGACCATAAGGGATGTACAGTTAACAATCCATGGTTGAAGATTCATTTTAGACAACATCACAAATACAGGCATCCCTTTTTTTAAAGATAATGTGGCAGGGATCCAAATAGCTGTGCTAAAATGAGTCTTGGAGACAGTGGAGAATAATGTGATTTTTAGGTTTCTGTATTTCCATGTAATGACAGATGCAGTCAAACAGGAGTTTCCTAAATGGTGATTTTCCAGAGTTGTTGACTGCCAAAACAGAAGCCCTCACCCCCCATTCAGGGCTTTTGCTCTTAAAGACAGTGATATGAAATAGGTGATCATGAAATGAATTGATGAACATGAACCCATCTGCAAAATATGATTTGGCAACAAGGGAATTCTCCCTCTGTAACATGTCCCTCAAATTTTCACTGCTCAAACTTAAGGAAAATAAAAGGGAGGAATGATAAAAATGACATAAACAGCAGAAAATAATGTGCTTAATAAAAATGCACTAATGAGTTCCAAGTAATATAACTGAAAGTAATTAACACACTCATATAACTGAAGCAAAAGCAAGAGGGAGGCAAACTTTAACTAAAAAAAAAATTAGGAAAGTCCTTTATAATAAGCATGGAGTACTGCCTTGTATGATGCTCTAAATTAGTTACAGAGAAATTAAATTCATCTACAACAAGTGATCAAAGGAAAGAAATATAACAAGATTAAACAACATGGTGCTGGGAGCATTCACACTGACACACCTTTACTGGGCTGATTCTTGTACCAAACCTGAGCCTGCAGATGCATTTTGACTGCACAAGCAGCTCCTCCAGGTAAGAACCACATGCTGCATTTCCTGCATTCACTCACAGCACTCAGAGGGAACAACACTCACACCCACCCGAGCAGATATGCAAAAGAGTCTCACATAATATAAAGTTTCACACATTGCTTTTGGGACATACTTTGCTAACTCAGCTACTGCAGTAATTGGTAATTTAATTCTTGATGTCTTGTTAAAAAAATTGGCTATAATTGGGTATAGAATGGGAAAAACAACAGAACTGAGAACTGACCTAGTGTTCTTTCTCTTGCTCCTCCTTTAGGACCATTCCACCTGTCAACTGATACATTTTGTCTCACACCATCTACTCTGATTTAGCACCAGGAACATTTGTGGGCAGTCAAATTGGTCTGAGATGGGGGTGGTGAGCAGCCAAGTCCCTTCCCTGCTGCTGGCACAAGTACCTGGCACACTTCAGCACCCAGAACAAGGAGATTCTTGGCAATGACTTTCTGCGTGCCCCAATATGTTTTTGGGAAGAAGGGGTTATATCCTTCACATATATTGGGGGCTGGGTGTGGCTGAGGCCTGCATCCATAGGAATACTAGAGAAAGGTTCAAATTACAAAAACAATCACTTTTTTTTTCTGGATGAATGTCCCTGCCTCAGGTCTCACAGACCCCATTTTTAACCCACTTCCAGTGCTCTCTGTTTATGCTCTGCGATGATAGAGTTGATCTTTCTTTCCCCTACTGTCCTTCATCTGCCACTGAAAAACCAAAAATGATGAGTTCCACTTTATCAGCTGAAAGCCAAAGGCTGAAAATCTACTGGATACAGGTGCATGTGGTGAAACTTAAACCTCCACTCTTTTCTTGAAGGTCATTTAGTTTAAAAAATCAGTGAACCATAAAGCAGGTGGAAACAAGTCCTTGTTTACCTAACATGGCCAGCTAATGTGGGTTTTACATGGGCTGCTCAGTGAAGCAACTTTCTTGAGTGTCTACCCTAGTCCTGAGGCTGAAGAGGAGAAATTGATGCCTTCAAGGTTTCTCAACAGCTGTTCACCAAGTCCCTCCATCCCCTGGGAATTTACTCCTCCAGTTCACTCCATCCTTGCAAAATGGGTAGATTTGATTTCTAGTCTGTTTTGCTTCAGTTTCCACCCACCAGAAAGTTTGTTTCTTTTTCCCTGTTGGATTATAAAGCTGTCTGCTTATCAAATCTCTCTCTTTCACATATGTACGTGCAGAAAATAATAAAGTCAACTCTTTACCTTCTATGGGATAAACTAAGTAGTCTAAGCTCCTTAAGTCTCTGCAAGGCAGGTTTCCATCATTTTGGTCAATCTCAAGGCAGCTCTTAATGTGCTCACACAAGGATTTGCACCAGATTAACTAAATTGGTTTAAAAATGAATGAAGGTGAACCTTTGTAACCTCCCAGGACAGAAAATACTGACACCTGCTTTACCTCCCTGCCCTAGGGCTTTTCCATCTGTTGTGTCATCTCTGGCACTATGATCACACCACGGCCACTGGAGCTCGTGGGGCTCCTGGCTGCCTGTCACACCAGCCCTGCTCAAGGGCCAGCAGGGAGGAAACTGATTTAAAGAATAATCACTTTGATCTCTTTCCATTAGTCAAACTTTGCATTCGAATCCCCTGTTTGAAGCCATAGATGGAGACATAATGTGAGCTGGCTTCAAGCCAAGCAAAGGTTTTTCTTCCCTCTCCTCCACTGCTCCCTCCTGGTGTGTCCATGCTTCTCCTTGGCTGTGGGCCTACCGAGCCCATCCAATTTGCTCAACTTGAATCTTCAAAGACATCTCCTCTCATATTGCTGACTCCTGGTCTGCAGTTCTTGCAAGCTGTAGACTCATGTGTGGTTTTACACACTTGCCCTCACACTCCTTCCTCTGCCCCAGTAACCTGCCAGTCCCCAGCCCTGCAGGACATGTGTCCCCACATTCACGTCACTTGCACTGAGCACAGGGATCTCATCTGACCCCTGTGCACTCACTACCTGCTGATTAATGTATTATTCACGCACACCTTTTATGTTTTTAGATCTCTTATAGATGTGTATATGCACATTATCTGTATATATAATGTATATCTGTATGTATACGTATCATTTGTATACCCACAATACAACAAATTATCTGAACCCAGCAGAAAATACAGCTCAGGCTTGAAGAGAGCACATGCAGAAATAAAACCTTGCTGGTTTCCACAACTCTTCACTCTTAGGATTTTTTAATCTGTGGGACTGATCTTCCCCATCCTTCATTCATTTCATTCACCTCCTCCTTCCTTGCTCTTTCCCTACCACCTCAGTATTACCAGCAGAAAACCCTTCATTTCAAGCTGTGCCACTCGCTTCACTGCCTTCTTGACTTTTGATCTCTTCAGCACCTGAAAACAGTATTTTTTTTCCTCCTCAGTCTCTTAATTTCTCTCCTCCTAGGTTAAACAGCCGTATGTGTATCTTCATTTATTCACATTATAAGATCCTTACATCATGGTCAGCTGCCTACACACTGACCATTTCTGTCAGTCTGCAAGAAATCCTTCAGTTATTTAAACATTATTTAATTATGTCTGCAGGAAAGCTTCTATTTAAACTAAAGCAGTACAGTGTCTTATTGAACTGCTCTTCAGATAATCCACATATTTAAAATCACAATAATAGATTACCATTTTTTGCCTTTTTCCTTTTCTTCTGACAGGCATAAGAAACTATCCTAACAAAAGGCAATTTATTTAATTTTCTTTCATCTAGATAAGATCATTTAAAATCATTGAGTCCCACCACTAACCCTGCACTGCCAAGCCCACCACTAAACCATGTCCCTCAGCATCACATCTATGTGACTTCTAAACACCTCCTGGGACAGTAACTCCAATGCTCCCCTATGCAGCCTGTTCTAGTGCATGGCAATCCTGGTGAAGAAGTCCACCTTCCTTGGGGGAGAACCCCTAATTCCCACGTGATCATATCTCAGTAAAACAGTAGGTTCTGAAGCAGCTTCTAAAATGTATAAAGCTTATTCTTTACATGGATTTTTTTTAGACTGTCTTCAACATATGCACTGCCAAGAAAAGTAATCTCCCAATTTTAGACAACCTTATTGCAAAAGTGCTGTCAGGTCAAGGGGATTAATCTTCTTCTGTCCTTCAAACATATAATAACCACAAAGCACCCACATTTCCACACTTCCAGTCACATACATTGTCTTGTCAGCACACGCAGCCTCCTCGGCTCTCAAATTGCATATATTACAGGGCCCATCCATTATCCAAAGACCTAGTTCGTGGATCCACTTCATTTCACCAGCTCCCAACTCAACTCATATCTCAGAAGAAGACAGAAAGTGTAATACCTTCTCGCCTAACACCTAATGACTTGCTTCCTGTCACACAGAACCTTGCCAGAGGGGCTTGATGGAGAACTGCAGCCATGCTGTTATTTCCCTAAACACTCATTGCAAAAACATAACTTTCCCTGAACATATACCCATGCACAGCCACAAAAATGGACTTATAACTCAGCCCCTCTGGCACATGCATATTATTTTAAGATGAGTAACGAATGACTCCTATTCATCTGTTTGTGATTGATAGTCCCATATTATCCATCGAGGTGGAATTTTTGCTGCCTCCTTATAGACAAATGGCAGATAAAGGGTAAAGAATCAGCCCTGTTGAATTTGATGGGAAAACACCCGCTGTTTGAAGTGGCACCAGAATTTCTGGGTGAAGCTGCACCCTTCAGCATCAATGACACAACTGAAAGCATGGAGAGAGGGATACAGGAGCTGATGCCATAAATCATTTTGAGTCCAGTGGTCCCTACTTGCTTTAATGCTTTGTAATGGTGCAGCAGATGTATCAAGTGTGGGCCTGTGGTATCATGCATAGCTAAGGTGGCCTGACATTTGCTTTTAAAAAGATGCTGTAAAAAACATATTTGTAAGATTTTAACCATTTAGGATCCAATATTAGAAGAATTCCATGACAGACAGGTGGAGAACAAGAAAGAAACTGGGAGAAAATGCTATGTTCTCTGTCTTCAAAGACCCACTGTGGTGAGACACCCTTTAGACATCATCATCTGGGTCTGCTCACTGGTGAGGTCAGGGTAAGTCACTTTGGAGTGGAGACATGACCTTCACCATGCCAGCAGACACACGTCAGAACCTGGCCAAAGCTGGGCATGGTCACGCTTGGGCTGACTGAGCAAGCAGAAAGCAAAATGTGGTTGGGAAAGATAAGCTGCATGTGCACCAGGGGAGGTGGAAAATGGTCCAGCAAGGGAGGATGTTCAGTGCCTTGCCCTTCACACTGGTGGCACAGCCCAGGACTGCATTGTGGGTCAGGCCTGGATAAGCCCCTACACCTCCATCTGGGGGGATAACAGGGCTATAATCTCAGAGGCCTGCTAGGAGGTGAAAAACTACCTCAAACCCAGCAGTGTGTGTCTGCAATTCCACACTGAGGGGAGGAGTGGTAACTTTAGAGCTAAATGTAACTTTCAGCATCACTTGACATAGAGCATATGACCATGCCACACTATTTTAATTTAGTGCTTTTATATGACCTGCTGGAATGACAGAGAGGTTTACCCTTTACTGAGAGATTGTATCACACTGTCCCATCCAAACCAACACAGTATGAAAGAGGAATGTGCAATCCACATAGAAATATGGTGGGAGAAAGTTGGCTTCTTGTAGCTCTAGAGGAGGGGAGGGAAGAAAAGCAGACGCAAGAAGTGGGCATTCACTGCTCATAACACGGCAGCCAAATCAGCAATTAAAATAATTTTAGTTTGTATTTTAGTGTGTTTTTTTTTCCAAAACTGCAATCCAAATTCAGAAATCCTCACTGCTTGCAAAGATAGGTACAGCAGTTTAAATTCCTGAACCCTGCCTTGTCCAAATGGGAAGTGCTTTTGTGTGAAAAGGCCTGACTTTGCTCAGCACTGCTAGGAGAGTCAGCCTTCCCTCACCTTCATTTCTGACAGCAGACCCTGGCACATCCTTTCCAAAACACAGCTCCAGCCATGCTGTGCTTCACTTCTGTCACCCCCTACTGTCATTTAAATATGAAGAATAAAACAGGAAACATCCCCAAACTTCTCTCATTTCCCAGCATAGCCCAAAGGAGGCCATGCTGCATTTTTTTCATGGCTCTGTCTCACAAGCCACTCTATAGACAACAGCAGATTAATTATAACCACGGGTTTAGCAAATCCCCATGACAAGACATCCTTATTGTGGCCGAGACAGTGTGCACTGAAATGATAGGGAGGAAATCTGCTCCTTTCCCACATCCAGGTCTCCTGGTGGGCTTGGTACAATGGAAAACCAGCACTGCTGCTCTCACTGAGACAAGCAGGGGCCACCAAGGGCCTGAGTGTGACTTTGCAGGCTGCAATGTCATCCATGGTGAGGACTGGGTGACTGACATGAGAGGGAAGGAGTGGGGGGACTCTGCTTGATTTAGGGTTCATTAGCTGACCAACATTTTGGATGCTTTAACAGAGACCAGGAGAATCAGAGCAGAGACAGAAGTCAGGCCCAAGGAAAACTGAGAAGAGATAATTTA
The DNA here is from genome assembly GCF_022539315.1 of Serinus canaria. Lineage (NCBI taxonomy): Eukaryota > Metazoa > Chordata > Aves > Passeriformes > Fringillidae > Serinus > Serinus canaria. The sequence goes on along the minus strand of NC_066316.1, from coordinate 105,870,835 downwards.
ATCAGTGACAACTATCAAGACTCAATAGCATTCTTTTGCTGTTCATCTTTATCAAGAGATGGAATGAAATGGCATCTCTTTCCTGGGTTCTCTTCTTCCTGTGTTCACAAAAACAGTTCTGTTAGTTAAAAATTTACTGACTTAAACTATGGGATGAATACCTTCAGATACCAGACACAAATCTGCTGTAAAGGATGGGATTTGTTTCAAAGCAAGTCCCATAGGCAGTGCCCACCTTAAGTTCTGGGTGAAGGAGGGGAGCAGTGTTCACATGTCACTTTCACTGTTATGACCAATCATTCATTCTTTGCTGTCTGCATTTCCCTGATGGCTGAGAGCAACATCACCAACACCAGTTCCCAACCTTTTGAAAAATGTGCTGTTTTTTCTTCCCCCAAAATCCTTCCAAATGGCCTATCCCTATTTGTCTTGCCTGTTAAGGCAACTTTTACTGGAAAATGTCTGCTTCAACATGCTACAGAAGAAATATTCAAATTCAGCATTTAAAACTGACAAAAATATTTTTGGTTGCCACATTAACTTAGAAAAAATATTTCCCAAATATATTTCCCAATTAAGTGTTTGGGGAAGGCTAAGACTGTATTGATATTTTTGGAATAGAATATTCTCATAAACTGCATTTCAAAGTGAATTCTATTTTTTTAATGAAAAAATTGATATAGATATAAAATCTATGGCTTTATTGAATGCCACGGGTGACAAGAAATCAGTTGGTTTTGGAATTTTACTTAGTGAAATATTTTTGTTGCACTTCTGTTCCTTCCTGGTTTTTTTTAAGTTCCATGGGAAAAAAAAATACATCTGGAGTCTACTTGAAAAATTTCCATTCTCTCCCATCTTTGTTCAGCCAGGAATTCAAAACTTTCCATTTATTATTGGTTGTTTAACTGTCAACTTGGCAGGTCCCAGCCCCAGGCCAAGACCACCAAAGGGAGGATCTTCCAGCCAGGTCAAGACTGAGGTGCTACACCAGGAAAACACATACAAGAAACTTACTTTGCTGTTGGTTTTTTTTGGATTTAAAAGGAAAGAAAAAAAAAAAGTACTAATGTGGTCTGTAAAGACTTTCATCAATACTAAATTCAAAGGGAGTTTATTAGTTCATTGTATAACCTGGAAAAATATCCAAAGAAGCTTAATTCCTCTCTTCCCTCCCCTGAGCAAAGCGAGAAGCTGGCAACTTTCCTCTTTGGTTTTGAAACAAAGCTTTCCACTTAAGCTTTTAAATGAAATCTAATCCTGCCCACTTTCCTACTTTCTTAGCTGTTATAAAAGCTTATTTTAACACATACAGTCCATTCGATGTGTCCTTTAAAAGGCAAACAGTCCTTCAGCACTGCTCCAGCAAACAACACATGGTTTGGTTTTTTGAGTTTTTTTGGTTTTTTTTCAGTTGTGGGTTTTGGGGTTTTTTTTTACCTTTCCACATGATCAACGTTGCCTGCCACACCGACCCCTCCAATGGTATAGATTTTCCCATCGTACACCAGGCTGTTATGTCGACACCTCGGGACGGTCATGCGGGACACGAGGTTCCAGTTGTCGAGCAGGGACATGTAACACCAGACATCGGCCAGCGTGACACCCGCCTCCATTCCGCCTGGCACCCAGGGAAAAAGGGAGAGTTATGGGAGATCCTGCAACGTCAGCAGCTCTGCACACAGCAATCAAAGCCTGTTACAAAGTAAAAACTCTTCAAATGACATTTGACTAATTAAAATAAATCACCCTCAATGCTGAGCATCTGTTCCGATGATGCATATCTGTGTCATTTATTCATGTGCCCCAAAGGCTGAGGTTTTTTTAATAAGATGACATAAAGAAATCAAGATGTCAGACTACGAGGGACACATACATAAGGGGATAGACCCTTCTCAGTGTTCATAAATAACTTCCAGTCTATTAAATTACTGCAACACTTGCAAGAAGGTGTCAGGAGGCTGAGTGTATCTTGGCTTGCGAGACAGAGGCCAGCCTGAAACCTAAAATGCTTAATACAGTGATGGATTGAAGCAGCACATATATGGACACAATAAAGTCAGTACTTGGACTGCAGGCTTAATTTCTAATTTTCGGGGCATATTTCTTATTTATTTTAATTTGCAGATAAAAGAACCAGCTGTACCACTCCTGTAAAACAGCTCAGGATGATCTCATGAAACATTTATATTGGTCACTTTTTAACTTCTGCTTGAAGCTTCCAAGGTAGCCACTTAGTGGGTGTCTTATTATCCTGTTTTGAAGCACAAAGAGGTGAAATTATTTATCTGGGACCACACTCGGAGTCAGTGGTCAAGCCAGGAAAATGAACTAGACACAGTTCCATGGTTTAATGAGAAAACCAGACTTCCTCCTTGGTATTTTGCTCTCCAAACCTATGCTATGCAGTGCAAGGTCCAGTACTTGGAGCTTGCAGCAGGCCATTCTCACTTCTGTTGGTTCCCCTTCACTTTTTTCCTGTGTCTTCTACGTTTCAGCAAAGCAAAATATCAAGTGACTCTTGGCTGCATTTCCAGCTCTCCTTATTGCAGCCACCAAATACCATCCAGTCACTCATCCAGATTCAAGGGAAAGAGCTGAAATGAGCTTTGAAATTAGGATTCTAAGCTTTTGTTACTAGGTATGGCACAGCCTAAAATGGCTGTACATATTGGAAAGCACCTCAGCTAAGAATAACTAAAAGCCAACATCTGACAAAAGCCTCCCCAGAAGACTTTTGCTCCAGCTGCTCTCAAGCATGGGCAAACAAGCATGGGGAAAAAAACATCAAGAAATAATTTCCAATCAATTCTTAGGGTCTCTATGCAGTATTAATGGAATTTAACACCACAGGCAGCAATTTACTGCAGAAAATGCACTGAGAGAGCTCGGCAAGGGAAAGGCAACAGCTGTAACCCCTTACTGGTACAGATGCCAGGTGCATCTGTGCTCCCAACGACATCCTCGGATCACACACATCCGCACCTCCCTGCCCAGTCTCCTCTTTTAATCATCCAGCCCCCACTCAGCTGCCATCAGAGCATTTTTGCATTGTCTGGTGGAATTGTTTTTCTCCCTCTAGCCAAGCAGAGGTACCAACAGACTGCAAAAATCCAGATACTGTGATGCTCAGGGCATGGTGTTGTCAGATACTTTGGGAGTTAAAGCCTTTTAAGGAGCGTGGTCTCAGTTTCACCAAAACTAAGAAGATTATAGGGCTAGTGACTACTGTCAGAAGAGAGGTTTCAACAAGTACAAAACATGAATGCTCCTGTAAGCAAATACTTTAAGTGTAGGTCACATATTCAGCAGTTCAGTCTGTCTGTCTCAAATTCCATAACCTACCATTTAGATTCAACTACAGAGAGTATTTTAAATTGTGTTTCTATGGCAGTGAAACCTCTTTGCATGCTTGATGGTTGTCAGACCTATTTTCTTCATGTTGCGACTGCAAAATATTGTTGTTGACTGCTCTGAGAGTACGTTAACACTGCAGAGACATGGCGAAAGATAAAAGCAGGGAAATCCCTCTCTCCCAACATTATTCCTACCTTTTTAATTTTTTTTCTCCCCAGGAGCAACTGGATAAAACTCTGGCAGGTCCTGCTTTGACTGGGCTGCCTGTATTGTAACTTTTCTCCCAGCCCAGTAAATCTGGGGAGTGAGTGGATTGAGAACAGCCCTCTAGAAGAGGACTGGGAAGTACTGGTGGACAAAAAAAGAGAAAATGACCCAGCAAAGTGCACTTACAACCCAGAGAATCAGCATTTCCTGGGCTGCAGCAAAAGCAGCATGACCAGCTGGTGGAGGAGGTGATTCTCCCCCTCTACTCTGCTCTTGTGAGACCCCACCTTGAGTACAGCGTTCAGCTCTGGGGTCCCCAGCACAAGAAGGACGTGGGCCTGTTAAATTGAGTCCAAGGACAGGGTGTGAAAATAGTCAGAGGGCTGGAGCACCTCTTCTATGCCGACAGGCTGAGGTTGTTCATCCTGGAGAAGAGAAAGTTCTGGGGAGATCTTATCGTGACCTTTCAATACTTAAAGGAAGCTTATAAGAAAGATGGAAAGAGGCTTTTTATCATGGCCTGTAGTGACAGGATTGGATGGAAGAGTTTTAAACTTGAAAGAAGGGAGATTTAGATTGGACATAAGAAAGAAATTTCTTACATCGAGGGTGGTGAGGCCATGGCACAGGTTGCCCAGAGAAGCTGTGGCTGTCCCATCCCTCTTCAAGGCAAAATTGGATGGGGCTTGGAGCAACCTGGGATAGTGGAAGATGCCCCTGCCCATGGCAGGGAGGGCTGGATAAGGTGACCTTTAAAGGACCCTTTGAGTCCAAACCCTTCTGTGGTTCTGTTTCTATGGAATCTGCTGCTTACCTGAGAGATAGATGTTGTCTCCAGCGCTGACCACGCTGAAAAACTCTCTGTCATAGAAGGGCAGGCTGGCCAATGGGTACCACTTGTTGTTTTGAGGATTTAAGCAGGTGACTGCTGTTAGAGCACGTTGGTTCATGCCAATCATCTGGCGACCCCCAACTAAGACTATTACCTCGGCTACTCCTAGAATTCAAGTAAGAAAAATAGTATTATAAAAAAGTGGCATCTCTCAACCAGGCAGGAACACATCCAAAAATACTCATCAGTCAGGGAAACTTTAATGTATCATATATAAATCTCTTTTAGAGTCTGCAATCAAACCACGAAGGGTGAGAAAAAACAGGAATGTGTGTGTAGGGGGAGCAGTGGGTGAGGAATGACACTATGAACACTCTCGGGAGAACTAGGGAGGGAGAATGCCATCTGGGCAAAACTTGGGGGGAAAGAAATAAAAAGGCAGTTCCATGTAAAGATGTCCATTCATTTCAACAGTCTGTGAGTGAGACTTGCAGGTAGCAAATTTCTCTTCCATTGAAGAAAATGGGCATTTTGTCAAGGATTGTGATAGCTTTGGAGCTTGGTCATTATCCAGCAAAAGCATATTTGGACTTTAACCTATAAAGTCTTCTCACATTAAAAGCTAATGTATGGGGAAAGTGAAGCTATGGTTATGGATCTTCATCCTAATAGTTCTTCTGCATGCACTCTATTAATACATAATTTTTGGGTGGGTTATTTCTTTATTTGTTGGGGGTTTTTTGGATTTTTTTTTGGTTGGTTGGTTTTTTGGTTTTTTTTTTTTTTTTTTTTTTTTTTTTGCTATTCCCAGGGAAAGCAGATTTTCCAGACCCAGATAACATATGCTCAAGTCATGGATCATGGTCCTGGCCTACCAGGTGCTAGGAAACATGACAAAGATGGCCCCTGCCTTAATATGGTTATTTACTGAGCTTTATCTGTGCTGGAACAGCTTCCCCAAGCCCATAACATGGTAGGTGTCCAGCAAGCCAAACTGTCTGTTCATGCAAAACTTTCAAGTCCATATCTCTGAGGTTTTATTCACACTTCACAGCCAGAGCTGAGTCACATCTGATCTCTGTGTTACTCCAAACTCCTCTCCAGACTCATTCCCACAGAGATGGGTCACAGTATAACCCTGGGATGTTTCCTGACTTCATCCAAGAGTCAGGTGCGGGGAATGGTTTGGACTTGGTATTTAGCTGAAGTATTAAAAAGCCTTTTGCAGCAATTGGAAGCCCCTGTGCAATGTGCTGCCAGGAGAGGTAGGCTCAGAAGGACCAGGAGGCCACAAGCTGGAAGGCATCACCGTTTCAGGAGCTGTCTCCTGACTAGACCCATTGCTGAGATGTGTTACAGTTCCCAGCCCACAGACAAATGTGCACAGGTGCAGGGCAGGAGTGAGACTGCCAGCGAGAAGGATTAGGAGCAGCAGCGGAGAGAAATGCGTCTGCAGAGTAATGGATTATTGTCACTCTTCATTAGCATTTCCAAAAAATATATTTGTGTCATTCAAGCAAGGTTACTCTCTTAAAAGTTATTAAGATAAAGTGCTGTACAGTTTAAAATAAATGTTTCTCAGTAACAAGAGATCATTATTTTTGCGCCGTACCAGAAAATCTAATCACCTGTGCAAGACATAACTTGATTACAATCAATGACCTCGAGAGAGCATGTGACATGCAGCAGCGAGTCCACAAAGGGTGTTTAGAGATCCTTTGTGCCTCCATGAATGCTGTTGATATGCAAAATAACATGATTCTATATAATTAGACTCTGACCTAAAAAACTATAATCACCCTCCTTTACCCTGAGAGAATCACTTTTCCCTCATCAACAAGCTTCTGGAAATGGATCACATTACACCTACAATTTTATATACATAAAATAAGCACTTTTCAAAAATCCCTTCAAACATCACACCATTAGTCATCTTCAATGAAAGACTTTTTAGGGTAGATTGTTATTGAAAGTCCTCTACACTTCGTCCTTCTGAAAGGTGCCTTGATGAGGCAGTCTCCTGAAGCTGCAAATGCTGTGGTTTGATATGCCATCTCCGTGCCACATTAGCATCTGTGGCAGTGACAGAAAGTTTTGTCTGGCTTTCTGTTGTACTTATGGGAGGCAGAAGTACAGGCAGCATGTTAAAACAATTCACCTGCTTCATCAGACTCCTTCTTGGATGCAGTTTTCCTATGTGGTACCTGCATTATCTGTTCAGCAATATTTAGGACATTTCTCACATCACCTTGATATGGGCTCAGCTGGCAAGGTGGGCACTTAGGGTTTTTCTATGCATTCTTCCAAAAAGGAAAAATAGGTGTGAAACTTTTTAAGAAGACTCAGTTTTTCACAGCTGCTGTGTTTTTAAAAGGGAATATGTTATGTATGATCCATTTGTTCTGGAGGCATTAAACAGTCTGATCTAGTACTCATCAGTATAAAAATAACATATTTACACCAGCCTCACCATATAAAAATATTATACTTACAAAAGACTGTGAAACTGAAGGTGTTTGTTGAATATTAGACAGATGCTCCCCACAAGAGGCTCCATGGCAAAAAAATCAAATTATTCACCTATTTCTGCAGCTAGAGAAACTAAGGCAAAGAGGGCAACGGGCTTATTTTCAGAACAACAGAGTACTGTTACAGTCTCTGTCAAAGACAATAATTCCTCCAATTTAGGCTCCTTTTAAATCCCAATTCAGAAGCATATATCTGAACACCCATGTCCACCCACTGGGAGAGGCTCCTAAATTCTGAAGGAAATTAACAATGGAAAATTGAGATCGAAGTATCAGCAGGTTCTGGGAAGGAGCCAAGGTCTGTGCCCTGTCCCAGGGCACGTCCAGGAAATGTGGAACCAGTGGGTTGGTGTTGTTGAAGGCAGTTTTGCTTTACCTGCAGAGAGCCTGGGCCGGGTCCTCGGTGTCTGCATCTCCTGGCGGGCGTGCGGCAGCATGTGATAGCGCTTGGCCTCGTTCACCAGATCCCGGCAAGCCTCCGAGGACTTTATCAACTCCTCATTGTCAACAACATTCAGCAGATAGCTGGGATGGATGAAGGGGAGCCTCACCACTGCCAGCAGCTCTGCAGCATACTGTGAGGGGGGGAAATAATAACACATGCAGCCTTCAGGTCAGAGTTCAGCCACTTGGCATCTCCACTTCCTTGCCTGTAAACCATCCCCTGTCATCCAGCCTGGAAACACACTTGTCATGGATGCTGCGTACAAGCCCTGCCTAGTGAATGAGTGGGACAGAGACAATGCAGCACTCAGAGCTCCCTGGCCCACACTGGGTTTGGTCCCAGTAACTAAAAATAATCTTCAAAAGGTGGCAACTCCTTTTATACAGCACTGTATGGAGGAATTTTTTGAAATAAAAGCTCATTCTGAACTCAGGCTGAATGGAACACCTTATGCAGTGGAGACATGGAGTGAGCATTTGAGTTATCTGAATTAACCTTAAAATGTGAGTGTGGTTGTTGCACTGTAATAAAACCCCCAAACAAGTCTTTTCTGGCACTATAAATGTGAAACAGAAGTCAGTTAATAGGGTAGATTTCAACAACTATGATAGAGCCTGAATGATGTCAACCAATTGCTAAAAATCCTTCAATTAGTAGAGTTTATTTGTTGGTGAAACAAATTATGTAGCTCTAGCTTTTAGGGAAGTCTGACTCCAGAGGGTGCTATAGAAATACTGACAGTAAGTTTCCTCTCCTAAACAAATACATTAAACCTCAGAGGGTAAAGTACATCTGAGCAAATGAAGCTGTCTCTCACCAAACACAGCTTAAAGGAGAACAAAACCCCAAGAGAGAAAACTGCAATCGAAGAAGCAGGAGTCCATCCCCAGATTATTCTTTTTATATATAGTTGGGTATATCACAACACTGCATGAGAATACAGTGAAAAGCAGAGCAACAGGAAAACACACAACTCCAGAAGCAAGGCAGACAAACAGGATGCAAACTAAGGGTGAGCAGCAAGAAAAGATAATCATCTGTTGCAATAAATATTCATACAGCAGCAGCATCCAAAGATCCCAACTGGGATTGAGGCCAGGATGCAAATACATATTCCTGAGGTCCGTGCTGGTCCCAAGAAACTCGGGGCGCCAGCAGCATCTGCTGGCCTGCAGATGCCTCTGGTCTTCCAGAAGCCACTTGGCTCTAACTTTCTTTTTCAGCAGCATGCCTGTCCCTGCAGTGTGTGAGAGCCAAGTCACAGCAGGAACAGGAGCAGGAGCAGGGATAAAAATGGAGCAGGGGCATAGTGAGAAGGGAGGGTAGGGATATGGCCTGAACTGGGTAACGGGCTGGCCAAGCAGGTGGAGGATGCAGTGACACCTGTGAGAGCTTCCAGGGCCTTTCCCTTCCCCACTCAAACTGAAGAAGCAGTCTTAAATTTAGAAGGAAAGCAAAGGATGTCTCCTCCAAATACACACTGCTCTCCTAGTGGAGAGCCACATCACCATGGTGCAAGTTCTGCCAAAGCAGAAATGTAACAACTTGTGGGGTTGCAACAGCTGAGCTCCACATGTGCCTGCAGATCTGTGGCCCTGAGGAGATGAAGGGTGTCAGGCTGACTCCCAGTCCCCAGCTTATCAGCTCTCCTCAACACTAGAGCTGACAATTTTAGGTACAGCTTAAAGACTTGAAGCCTGGCCACTCTGCAATTGTTTGGGGATAAAAGAGTTGTTTGGTGATCCAAAAGGGATGGAAAAGTGACAGTGCTTTTTTTCTGGGAAAAAAAAAAAACCCAGTGAGCAGTAGTTCATTCCTGACTCCTTGCTACTACCTCTAGTGTGGCACAGAGCCAAGTAGGGCTTGAGATCACTTCATCAACCTCAAAAGATAAAAGAAGACACTCCTCCCTTGCCGAAATCCATTTCTGAGGTGCTTTCTAGGAGGTACAACGGCTGCTCCTTCCCTGGAGCCACAAATGTCAGGCACTTGGCTGCAGATATCTTAATGCCATTACCTTGTAAGAGAGGAAGCCGTGGACATATGGCAGTGGGTGGCAAATCTCTGACTTCAGGAAGTGCTTTTTTTAAGAAGGTTGGAGGCGTTTAACCTTACATGGGAGCCAAAACGAAACGTGGCATCGGGACAGGGGAATAATGCGGAGAGAGGGTACACTGCCAGTGGGCGAGACAATCCCACGGGGGAGGCTAGTTCCCACTACAGGCTGCTCAGGAAGCAGTACAAGTTGCTAAAGGCAGTTTAAATAAAGTTGTAAAATGTATGGAGTGTACACAGGAGCCAGCACCCTCCCTTGGTGCACTGGGACATGCCAGAGCCACTCCTGGCAGCCCCGAGGCCGGTCTGCACTGGAAGCAGCCACAACACAAAGTGGTGCCAAACACCAGCACGGACGGGTGTGCCACTGCATGGGGGCACCATGTTCCACTTACCACCATGTCCAAAAGCTGACTGCCAATTAGCATTGGGAGAACAGCTCCTTTCTGTCAGGGATGGGACAATTCCCATGGGCCCAGTGGAGTTACTGCCTCCCTTTCCCACCTTTCCCTGAATAAATGGGGCAGCACTGCTCCCCGAGCACAGCGAGCTCTCCCTCTTGCTCGCCCACCTTGCTTTAATTAGATAAGTGAGAAAATGTGATTCTGCTTCTCTCCTGGATTTCCCCCCTCCTTTCTCTCCTCTTTTGTCTGAGCTCATGGCTTATTTTGAAGGGGAATAATAATTAGAACATGCTGCTCCCTTTCATCAGCTAGAAAGCTGATGTCACATATCAAAACCCATGTCACTTTTCACTCTTATTCTTCCCTTTGCTCAAACAGCTACAGAAAGCTGGATCTGTGTGTGTGTCTGTGTGTGCACGACCACACACAGCCACGACTCAGGCTTGGTGCTGAGAGCAGTGAGGGTACATAGAATTGCAGAGTTTTTCACCAAGAGATTTAAGGAGTATGAACCATGGCAGCATCTTCACAAGACAGGAGAAGCTTTTATAAAGCAACCTCTTTTCGCACCAGTTCTTTTAAGCACTATAGTCAAGGGTGAATTTCATTTAGCCTCACTGATTTAAGAATATTCAAGTGATTTAGGCAATCAGCAGCCTTTTTCTTTTGGATTCTCCCTTGTGAAGACTTCCCAGCTCTGTTAGCTATGATTGTACTAAATATCCTGTTACTATTATCCATTTCATTTAAGACTGGAATAAGCACCATAAAGCATTTCAACCTCCTTACCATCTGTTATTTGCTCTCCATTCTCTCTTGTCTTTCCGTTGTGCCTTATACAGCTATGAAACATCTACTGCACCTACTGACGTTACCAGTTATCACTAAAGCAGCAGAATACATGCACAGGGCACAATGACAAATTCATCCACCTCGGGTCCCTGGAGTCATGCTTTGTGCCTGTAACCCTGGGAATGTTTTCTTCTCCCTGCTTGGCTGCAGGTGCTGACTGGACAAGTATAAATACTTCTCAGGTCTTTGTTGGGAATCACTTATGACTATTCTACAGCCTGCATCATATGCCAGGGTGAAGGAGAGAATATTAATACCCCTTCTGGGCCTAAAATTAGGAGTTACCAACTCATAAACATGTATGACCACACCTTAGGCTCTTTGAGAATGGACACTATCATGCAAAAATTTAAATATTTACTGTTTAAAATGCTAGGAAAGTTTTTTAACACCATCAGGACTGGTTTTTTTAAGTGATGTGAACCTCACTGTAGCTCTTGTTGGGCGAAGGGAACTGCTCAGGTTTTGCACCAGCAGAAGATCTCATCCATAAAGTCCTTGCTGAGTGATGCTGCCAGATACTCTTTGCATGGCCAGGGTGATTCTGCAGGAGCCAGAGCCCCGTTGCCACATCAGCAAAGTCTTTGTGGACAGTCACTGGGGACACAGGAGAGCAGAGGCTTCTAAGAGATGCTATCTGTCCTGCTTCAAGGCACATATTTCAGTGATTTTGCACTGATTTCAGTGGCTGAACAGAAAGCAGGATCTTCAACCAGTCTGCAATCACAAGTGTGTTTCATATGAAACAGGGAGAGAAAAATCTTAAGAGATCTTATCTTTCCCTAATTAACATTTCCGGGGAGAGGTTCAGCTCTAGATTCAGACACCTGTATGGGTTCATACAAGCCAAGTATTTACTTGTCAGGCAGACATGTGTAAACTCATGTTATAATTAAGAGAGATTTAGTCAACACACTTAACAGTCCCCAGGGCAATGTAAACTGAGAGGATGCACTGAGCACCAGGGGAAGCCGAGATTATCAATGTCCCCTTCTGGGCCAGAACTGTGAGCCATCAGCTCCTAGGAAATGGATTGTGTTCTTCAGACATACCTCATACCACAGCACACTAAGATGTCTACAAACATGTGTCAATCCAAATTGGAGGGTTAATAATTCCACCGTCTGGCGAGAATTCTTGTGTCCATTTGTCCTGGGTGTGTTTAGAAGGTTGTGATCAGGCTGTGAGGAAGCCTAAGTGTTACCACTGGGTCAGTGTTGACTCTGAGGAATATGTGATCAACATGACCAGCTATACCTTGAGGCTGACCCTTTCAAGCCTTTCCGTAATAATCTGTTCACATACAAATTACTCCCATCTCATTAGGCAGGCCAGTGCTTCTGCAAATGAGACAACAAAAGCCTGTAATGATTTTTTTAATTCCTGACTGGTAGTTTGAGTGAGAAAATTTACTTTGCTAAACTTTTTATGACATTTCTTGTCTGCTGATTACATCAGTATTATGAATGCTTGCTTGCAAGTGGGCTTTGTTCTGGCATCTTCACAGTCTCAATTACAAAACCCACTTCACTATCACATTAAAAATAATCTTTTTATTCTCAAATCTCTAATCCAGTAAAATCCTCACAAGTATTTTCCAAAAGGACTCTCATTGTACTGCACAGACTTGGGCCACAACAGTACACAGTTAGATTTTAAAGGAAGTATGTCTACTGCTACAGTCATATTTCCTGCTCCTTAAATGCTCCATTGGAAAGCCCTCAAGATTTTTAACATTTTTGAAATAATGCCTAAAGAGGTCAAAATAATGTTTCCCTTATGCCTTATAATTTATCTGTCTCTCTAGTTTACTGTTCTCCCTACAAAGGCCCCTTTGTACTTTCTGCCTAGAGAAACAGTCTTCGGCTAGAAATACAAATACAGAACGTAGATAACCCACATTACGATAGGGTTTTGCTCCAATAAAAGAGCTGCTGTTTCAGCCCTTTATGCATAATTGCAATAGTTTTCAAAACATTATGAAATAGAAATAGATATGATTCTCACTGAAGGAGATTTATGTTGTCTCATAGGAATCCTCTGTCCAGACTTCCTCATGCTGTGCACTGTCCCAATGTGAGAGCAAGAAACTCCCTGGATGGAGGAAGCCATTGGAGGCAGATCTGAAGTAGAACCAAGTCCCCACTGCATTAGACTCCTTCAAATGAGAACTGGACATGCTAATTAAAAAACACCTGGCTGTGGTCAGGTAACGAACTGCCCAATGGGCCTTGCCAATGGTGACAGCTGGGGATGTGGCACAGTGACCTTTCAAGCTGGCATGCTGGAAAAGCAACATGAGTGGTCCCTCCCTATCACCATCTCCAGCCCAAACCAGGCTTACCCCACAGCTTACCAAACCTGATATTCAAAATATTGCCATCTCTGAGTTGCCAAATGCAAGCCCAACAGGGAACTGGCTGATCCGGGAAGCCAAAGCTGTTGGTGCACTGCTTTGCCATTCTCAGAAATAAGTATTTTTTGGCTAGATTTTTCCAGTGCTGCCCTGCTACTTGGTAATGAAGGGACTTGCTTTGATATATTTAACCCCTGAGTATTACAAAGACACACTGTGTTTCCAGTAAACTCCTGCACATTCCAACACTCAAGGTCATATCCAAGCCAAACTAAGCTTTCTGCTGCGCTTGGAGTACTTACTAATCACCCAGACTGACTTCTTGGAATTGCAATGCTGCCTTCAGATTCAACCCAAAGGCTTGGTAGCACGTCAGCCAACAGCCTCCTAATATCATGAGATAAACATGCGGCAGAAAATCTGGTTTGCAGGCACTGGGTTCAGCTGGTGGCTCGGTGGCAGGATGCCATGTGCATAAATCTCATGCCCAGCAAGAAGGAAAGAGCAGCCCCTCTGTCTTCCTGCAATCAGGTTTCAACGTGACATCTTTATGGCAGCACAGCTGACTAAACACTGTAATGTCACCAGCGAGTGGCTGTCCTGTTCTCCTGTTTGCAAAGCAGCTCTCAGGTTGGTAATGCCAGCAGTAATATGATGAGAGGCTTTTAAATGCACAGGAAGATAAATCACTGATCCATCATATTTGGAATGTGCCTGATAAGGACTAAAAAAGCCTCACTCTTACCATGCATTCTCTAGCTTGCTGACTAAACTCTATGAAATAATCCCTTGGAGTTCCCCCAGATGATACGAGGGGTAAGTGGTGTTTCTTTTGCTTATGGGCAGTCACCTATTCAAACACAGCAAACAATGCCCCTCAAAAGCACACTGCCAACAACAAACCAGCTGCAGCTTCTCAGGAGCTTCACAGAACCAAGTAAACTTCTCTGTCCCTACAATACACTGGTGTGTGACTCCATGCGCCATAACTCTCTAAAATGCTTCTTTACTAGAATATAAAATGATTTTGTTTCTGGAGGTTGGTCCTGAATGCTGGGGCCACATGCAGCACAAGGCAAGGGAGCACTTGTGAGGAGCTGCTTGTGGATGTGGGTCTTTGTAAGGCCGTTGCTTCAGCAACAGCGAAGAAAAGATTTGTAAAAAACAGGAAAATGTGTTGGAAAAGCTACAAATCAAGAGACTGATCAGACTAAGAGACAAGGGAGCTCCTAAAACCAATTAAAACTTCAGAGAAATAATTCTGTAGATTTTCTGTCAAGGGTATCCCTTTAAAAAAAAACTTAAAAGTTCAGTAGAGAGGGAATTTCAGGAGCTGCTAATGTCACCTGCATCCTCTTTGTTATTTAATGCAGTTTCTTCCTCCAATATATAGCTAAGGGCATGTTCCTGGACTGATTCCATTCGTGCTGCTGCCTTTTCTTCTCCCTCTGCAAGCTTGTATGGGAGCTGAGTGTCTGCAAAAGCTTCATTCAAATTGGAGCTCTCTGAGCAGCCCATCCCCGGGAAATCACAGCGGTTACTTCTCATCCCTTGCATTTTTCACTTTCAGAGAAATTGAAGCTTCTTGTACTTTCATTATGGCATCTTTCTGTATTTGTCTGCTCTTCCCACAAATGCATTTCAAAGTACCAGGATAGTGTGGGCTTTTCAAAGAAGCCTAATTGAAGTGTTACTGAGTGTTAGTGCCTAATTCACTTAGGTTCCCTTGGAAGCATCCTTTTTCATATTTATTACAACACTCTTTCCTGAAACTTTATGCCCTTGAGTACATTGATTGATCAATTAATTTCTTATTATGATGAATTTAATTTCTTATTATGATGAATAAGTAATTTGTACATGCTGGTATTGGCTATCAGCTTCTATCATTACCTCCTTGTCATCACAGAGCAGAGTTGGAATTGTCATTGTTACCTGTCAGATTCTCCATTTTCCTGAAGCAAACTGCTCTTCTGCATGGAGGCTCTTTAAAATGTGCCTGGGAAATAAGGGATCTTCCATGTGCTCTCTCACAGTCACCAACCCTTTCTCCTCTGTAGTGTCTTGCCTTCAAACTGCCACTCTCCGTCACTGCCAAAATATAGCTCATGGGCATTTGT
Source organism: Serinus canaria (assembly GCF_022539315.1). NCBI lineage: Eukaryota > Metazoa > Chordata > Aves > Passeriformes > Fringillidae > Serinus > Serinus canaria. The sequence continues at coordinate 105,855,679 of NC_066316.1, read as the reverse complement.
AGCTTTTTTGACATAAATCCTCTTCTCCTTCTCTCCATCGCTTTTCCTTACCCTCACTGACAGATACAGAGCTTACAGGTGGGCTTTGTGTTAGACTAATTTGGCAAGTCTCAAATTCGACCCAGTGGTCCTCACTGTTGTTATTCCCATGCATCTTTCCAGGCAACCCCTCTCCTTGGGGCTTCAAACACTTGCAGACATTTATCCCTCTTTAGCTGTCATTAGGCCAAGTCATGCATATTCACATCTTTTAATCTTTTTTTTTCTCACATCAGTTCCTTCAGTCATTTAATCATTTGTGTTGCTCTTCTCTAAATTACCTCAAATTTGTCTATGCATCTCTGGTTCTCAGACACCATGAAGATGCTGTTTAGATAAATCTGCCTCTGAGGACTCAAGTTCATAAAAAGCTTGTTAATGCCGTTATGGAGGAGACATTTTGTATTGCTGCTGGTCACCAAGATTTTAAAGGTTTGGGAAAAAAGCACATGATGGTACCCTTGCAGAGTGCAATGAAAGGTGGCTGTCATTCAGCTGAGCCTCTTGTCCGTCATTCATCACTGCAGTATCTGCCTCTCTTCTAGTACTTCTCTGAGCAACTTATTGAAATGTTTGCCCTCTCCTCACATCTTGTCCCTCCTCAGGGTGAGAGGGAAGCTTCATCCCTCTCAGGGGTCCCCCCCTACAAGAGGACTCTGCCAGGCTTTCTGTCATTAATAAATATGGTAGTGTGTTTTTTTATCTCAGAGTAAACATACAACTTTGGACTTGGAAGAGAAAGAGGGAACATTTCCAGTGAGCTTTGAGATGTCTGTGGTTTGGACAGGCAGCAAATTGCTATGCATCCAGCAACTTCCCATCCTTCCCATCCCATGTGGACACTGGGCATGACTCTGAGCAGCTTTGGCAGTCATCAGTACCTGTGGACAGTGTGGCTCATTATCCACTGAATCCTCCCAACAGCCCTCATGGGAGACATCCCTTCCCTCCAGCTTGCAGGGTAAGAAATGGGAGCAGAAAGGTGAAACAACCTGCCCAAGGCCATGCAGAGAGATGGGGGATGTGCTCAGGTGATGACTGTGTTGGGCCTGGCAGAAATCTTTTCTTGTTTGGGCAGCTCAGACCGTGCTGGTTTCAGACAGAAAAGCCTCCATTATGCAATATATTTTTTGCATGAGTTTGCTGGAGTTGTAATAAGCTTATCAAGGGGATAACTGTTAGGATAAACCCTACAATCTCATCCATCAGTCAGGAAGAGAAATAAATAGGAAAAAAGAGTAGATTCAGCTTTCCCAGATGTGTCAGTCAGTCAGATGCAGGCTCTGCACTCAGTGACAGCAATCAGAAGGACTCCTGCAACCAGGGCTCTGTGTCCACCTACTAGTCCTGACCTCACCTCACAGCTGCTTTTTCTGGCCAGACCAATTTTAAAATGCACTACCAGCAGCACTAAGCCAGCTTTATAAATGTTACCATGTGAGCTGGGGCACTGCTCCAACACTCTAGGGGGATACAATTATTTACCAAATCCTGGTATAACATGTCACTCTCTGAACTGCCTCTTTGTCTTATGCAGATGATCAGCAACCCTTAAAGCACTGATGTTCTCTCTTTGTAACAAGGCTCAGGTGCTGTTTTTTGTAATGCCACAGAGCACTTTTATGAGCACTGTTCATATGAGCACAATGTGCACAATTAAACATCAGCCAGAGCACAGCTTTTTAACTTGCCTTCCAAGAAAATCCTGCTGCCTTCCCTGTCACTGCCCTCCAGCCTGGTAGGAAAGAATTAACAAAAGCAAAAACAGTCAGACATCTAAAGAAAAGCTTTTAGAATGGCAGAGAAGAGCAGGTAGACAGCAAACAACACCTTTCCAGGAGAACAGGAGGCTCTGTTGAAAATCTCCTTCCCAGAGGCTTTCAGCAGGGGACTGGGCAGGAGGGGAGGCAGTGATGGATAAGTTGTTGTAAGAGCACGGCATGAGGCTGCAGTGGGGGAGCACAAGTGGTGAGATTTACTGTCCCCAGGCACTGCAGTGTGACACAAAGCCATTACAGCACAAGGACTTCTGGAGGGCTGCAGCTGCCCTGGGGGCAGGGGGTGCTGATTCAGAGAGAAGCTCCTCTGTGGGGATGTCTCTGCTGAGAGAACCCCTGCCAGGCTTGCCATGGAAGATGGACATGCAGGTGAGATGAAGAGCACAGCCTTTTCCCTGTTTGTGCCAGACCTCCACCTTTGGGAGAATCACCAATGCAGGACTTGGAAGAAGCTGCCAGAGAGGCATTTTAGTTACCTGCCATTGGAGCTACTGAGAATAAAAATGTGACAATAGAGCCTGAACTGTAAAGGTAAAGGGAGATGAGGAGACAGTGAAGAAAGCGGCTCTGGAAATCCATGCCTGGAAGGATTTAACTGTCAGCACAACTTCTGGGAGTGGGAAATAAAACCAGACCAGGTCACCTGCGGAGTGCAGTGGAGCTGGAGTGATGTCTTGGGACTGCTGCAATTCAGGGCATCCATCAACCCTCCCAGGATACCCCAACAGTCCTGGTGTCCTCCACCCCAAAGAGTCTAAAGGCAGTTCATAGAATCTATCTCCAAAATGTGAATAAAATAAAAATATCCATGCACAGGTCCTGCAGAAAGGTTCATCCTGTGTTCAATATTGCCACAGCTGACCAGTTCTCCAAAGCTCTAAACAGCCCATGCATCTCACAGGAGCTTGGGCAGTTCTTGGCATGGTGGGCCATGCTGCACACCATGCACAAATTTTTATTCATCATCATCTTCATTAGAGATAAGATCTTTTAGGTCTGTCTTCCCTCCTATGCACCATGGAAGCTATTTGTTCCCAGGCTCTGAAAATGCAATAGTCATTACTGTAAAGATGGTACTTTTCATGGTAAGTGTGAACTCCAACTTTTAAAAAATAAGCACCTATTTAACTAAGAGCTTTATAATAGATCAAGCAGTGCAGAGTACTAAGAAAAGTGAGAGCTACTATTTAAGTAAACTAGCTTAGTGGTAGGATTGGGCAGGAAAATAGTTTCTTCTTGGTATCTTTAATAGTAATTTATTCAAAACCCTTATCTCTGGATAAATACAAATTAAAAATTAAAAGCTCCTGTAAAGTAATGCATGAAACTAAAGCACCACAGAGAAATTTGGAGAAGCAAATAGAACTGCTATCATAAACTACAAAAGCACTTCAGAACCAGGAAAGAGAGCAAGGAAACTTGGGAATAAAACGAAAACCCAGAAAAGCAACTCAACTGCAACACGAAAGGAAGAGAGGAGGCGATGGTGGTGGTGGCAGCAAGGAAAACCACTACTTAAAAAAACAAATTCCCAACATTGCCTCAGCAGGATGCAGAAGGAAATATTTAAAACCACAATTTTGAGAACATAACCCAGACTGTCTGGTGAGTGACACCTTCTGTTGGCACCAGGCAAACAGGCTCCTGCCTCAGGGCTCCAGAACTCCCCGGCAACAGTCCCTGAGGTCATGTTAAGCTCAGAGTGGCACAGAGCCATCAAACTTCAAGCACTCGGGGAAACACTCCAAAACAGTGTATTTTTCAAGGCCAGCAAGTGCCAAAGAGGCATGGATTTCAGTGAATCCACGGTACTGTGTGAATGTTTTAGGCAATAATAACCTTGGGCAATGCAAAATGGCACTGCTGGCACATGGAGAAGGTGGTCAGAGCATGGATGGGGCCCCAGCACAGGACTGTCCTGCTGAGCCACAGCTCCTGGGCACACAGGGCAGCAGGGAGGCCCTGGGGGCTGCAGGCTCTGGCAGGACCAGGAGCTCAGCTGGTGAAGCAGCACAGGCAGCAAGGCTTGGCCTGGCATGCAGTACCCCACTGTCCTTAATACCCTTATCCAGCAGCTGGGGGAGAGCAGGAATTACTATTTCTCCCACTTTAGAGGTGAGGTGTGGATGTGCAGCTGCTCTGGATCACATCCAATGACACGTTTAACATCCAAGTGCATGTTTAGGTGCTTGAATTCACATTATGTCAAGAAGCTACAGATTATCATGATGTGGGATGGCATCAGCAATGTGGCCAAGCACCTCCCTGAGATACAGTGGGGTCCATGAACAACTGTCCACCTTAAGACAGCCAAAACTGTGACTGGAGGTCAACAGAAATAACTCTGGCCTCCAAAGAAGGGGAAAACAATCTTCCCCTTATGGAGTCTGTGCAGAGAACTGGCCTCCAAATTGAGAGGTTTGGGCTTCAGATCACAGAGCTGATTCAAGGCAAGTGGCAGGTTTTTAGATATCACCAGGGATGACTTCTGGTCCCAAGGACACTCACCAGCCTCCAGTCACTGTTTCTAGCACTACGTCAAGACAGTGCCAGGAAAGTTACAGTCTCAGTTTCTTTAGACAAGAGCAGATTGCATAACTCATATGGTTGAGGAAAGGCTAACTCTAATAAATACATAAAACCCAAGGGATTATCTAAGCAGCCAATAAAGATACAGAATCTTTATTTTATGAACTGGAGTTATACTTATTCAGTATGTGGCATCAAAAGAAATACAGATTTTCTGACAGATTTTTTATTTCCTGCTGTTACTAAAATGCATCCCCTTAAAGCAGCATCTCACAAAACTGTAATTCTTCTCAATTTATCTCTGACTGAGCCTACAGTCAACAACTTTGTACCATGCATGTCACAAATGAGATTTTCATTCTAAATGATCAGATGCACGGATCAATTTGGAAATTACATACATTTTGTGCATAGCCTGCATTCCCCTTGTCTTTTTTCAATCTGAACTGCCCATCCCATCTCCCATACACTTGTATGGTTAAAATTGCATGAAGGTGGTTTCTATTCTAAAAGAGACATTAATGGAAATGGAACAGAGTGAGGCTGCTGAGATTATTTTTACCTGAGCTCTGATGGCGGCGTCCTTCTTAATCCACTTTATCACTGTTTCATACACCAGCTCCTCTGCTTTGGTGTTTAGGCTGTCATTGGACATGTAGGAAATGAAGTCATCTTTGGAGATATTAAGGATCTCTTCTTGGTTTGCCACCTCTGGGAAAATTTGCAGGGCATAAGCTTTGGCCATGTTGTATAGTTCAGTACACTGCATGGCTTCAGCCATGGCTAATATTCCTAAGCAGTTGCTAGCAGTCAGCTGTTTTTCTAAAAAGGGCAAAAAAACAAACAAAAAAGGCAATTGAGAATTATTAAAAGCAAGATTTGCATTTGTTCCAAGATCATGAGAAAAATCAGTGTCGTGGACAAACCTCCAACCTTAATTAATTTCAGGGAGTTAACGAGAAGCAGCACCCTGGGTTAATTTGGAATTGGGGTTTAAAGTACAAAAAGTGAGCTGGAGATGGGGAGACAAATGCACTTTCTGAGTTTGCTTTTTGTGTAAGCCTCCACAAAGCACTGGGGAAACCTACTGACATAACAGCATTTGGGGCTTCCCAAGGGATGGGAACCCAGCCAAGAGACTGCTGCTGTTCCCACCGCCTACAATGTTGCTTTAAGGAACAGCAAAGATGTAAACGCCAGTGCAGACACTTAAGAATAAATGCAAACAGCACTAAGGACATTTATGAGAATGCTGCAGTCACTTTATGATAATTTCTGCCCTGTTCAGCTACTAAGCTACTTCAAATAAAAAAAAAAAATTCCTCCCCCCCTTCTTTTTTTTTCAAAGGAACTTTGCTGCTGCTGAATGTGATGACATCCCTTATGCAAAACACAGATTATACTAACGCCTTCTGTTAAACGTTGTGTAGTGGGTTTCAAAGAAAATCATGCACAGAGGAGACAGCATTATCTCCTTCCCAGCAAACAGAAGCAGCAGCACAGTGTGTAGCTTTGCCTTAGAAGTGTGCTACACCATGCATTTGACTGTACTTTTTTTCCTTTCCAGCTATTTTGAAGAAAAACTCACCAATTTTAGACATTTATAAGAGGAACTCTCAGATTCTTTGCAGCTTTTGTTAACTAAGCCACTACTAATAAGAAGAATATATTATTTTAAGATATAGAACTGAAAAAGAAAAAAGCAGTAAGAGTGAGACTGCAATAGATCACAAAGGAATTGGTACCAGTGGCAGGCTCTGGTGCTGTCAGAAAAGTCTATCACATTTGGCAGTGTCATATCCTAGAGCACTGTGACAGAGCATTGGATAGGAATGTGCAATAGCCCCATATCTCTTCAAACAAAACTCTCATCAGATTGCTTCTGCTGCAAATGCTCAGGGATCTTCCCTACACCCAGCCTCTGCCTTCATCAGATTGAAAACCTGCACACTATCTATATGTGGCTTTTAATAAAATGGGATTATGAACCACCTTTACCTATTTTTTTTAAACGTGACATGAGATTAGGAGTTTTGTGGGGTTGTTTTGCTTTCTTCCCCTCCCAACTCTTCTTATTTTCTTTTACAGATCCAGCAGTCTCAAAACTAGGTTATCTCATTTTGCATCAGTTGATTGTACTGACTCCAAGGAGCCCATTTTCTCAAGCTGACTGCAGTAGCAGCACTGTTTGCTGTCAGTAGATTTTGTCACTCAAAGACTGCCCAGAGATGGGGTGTAAACTGATAGCTACAAAGCCCAAAGCTAGTGATTTTTTTTTCTTGAAAAAAAAGGAAAAAGGAAAGGAGAGGAATTAAAAAAAACCAAAAACAAAACAAAAAATGAACAAACAAACAAAAAAACCCCAACAAAACAAAACAAAACGAAAAAAAAAACCCCACCCCCAAAAACCAACCCCTAAAAAACCCCCAAAAAACCAAAACCAAAACCAAACCACAAAAACCCCCCAAAGATCAAAAGCATCTTCCAGATTCCTTGCTTCTGTCTGCTGGCACAGTTTCAGGGTGTACATATGGCTTGGGGTAAAGTAATCATCTAACAGAGCCCAAAACTCTTATAATTTCTTGGCAAACTCTCAAGTCAAAGGCCAATCTGCCACTGTTCCACCTTATCCTCAGAGGGTTAATAATGAAGGGAATAATCAATTTGGACTCATTAAGAAGCAGATCATGGTAAAGACTTTCAAGTCTTTTTCTTCAGAGGACTGGTTTTACCTCTATCAGGAGACATCCCCACACCATTTCCAGCTGAGCCTGTGGTGTGCAGCAGAAAAAAACTGCTCACAACTGATTTCTTCTGATCTGGACAAGCTTCTCTAGCTCTAACAACACTGGGTGACTGGTGCAGACTGGTACACTGCTCCAAGCAGCTCCATCTTGGCCCTTGGAGCTTTACTCCCTCCTCTTCCCTGAGAAACCCCTTGGTGGCAGATCCAAAGATGTCCCTGTCTGGTTCAGGAATTGTTGTGAGGCCCTGTGGAGAGGGGTCCCAGGGAGATGTGGGGTTAGGGGATGTGCAGGAGGCTGGTGACATACTTCTCTGCACTTCACCTCTGTGTGATGAGAACCACAGCAAGGTGGGCACAGCAACATCTGTTTAAGATGAGAACTGGCATGTGAACTAGAGGGATTCACTGCTGGTGAGGAAGACAGACCTTGGGACAATAGCTGTAGGTGATATGGAAAATCTCTATCCTATGAACATACAGACACCACCTCATCCCCCCATTTTTCAGTTCTGACTAAAAATTTGGCAGCAAGACTGGTTGTCTCTTGACTTCAGTATGGTGCAATTCTGCATTCACATTAATATCCCTGCACACCCATAAACAAGCAATTCCAAGTAGTAATTTGGTAATATTCTGGATTAATCTGGTAATATTTTGGATGATGATTCCAGAATGAGCAGAACCCTGCCTTACCAATGTCTGTTACTCTTCACTGGCTGTAAAGGGACCCTGCATGACTACTCAGACTTCTGCTATACAATACAGCTCATCCCAAATGACTGCAGTCCAGGGGTACTTGTCAATGCTGGCATGACAAAGACAGCTAATGACCAGTTCTGCTCTGTCTGCTCTTGTGTTCCTTTGGACACTGGCATGTTTACAATAATTGTTGTTTTGCCACAGTGACACTGGGCTTGTAACAGCAGATTTTTTTGAAGTTTCACCTTGTCCCTGTTCAGAACAAAAATGCTGACTACTAAGCTATTCCCAGTGCTCAAGGACAGTTTATAACAGAGTCATGAGTGGACTGCAGGGATATCAGATGCAATCTAGTAGCTTCTCTCTGGTTTGAGACAGTGCTGGATAGCATATTTGTTGGTACGTGAGCCACAATAATGCAGATCAGCAGCTGGTATTTTCCACTGTGTTAGATGTGACTTTGGAGCAGGATCCTGTGCAGCATCATCAGGAGACAGTCAGCCAGGCAGACTGCTCCAACTGCACTTCTGGGAGTGGGGAGACTTGAGGTAACACCAAAGATAAACAGTATGCAGGAAGGGTTACCCAGTGAGATTGTGGTAACGGTATGATGGAAGCTCAGTGGTGGTTGTAAACCCCCTCTTGTGTGCATTAAGCACTGTATTTTCACTCAGAGATGCTTTCTAGATGATGATTTGGACATCAATAAAAACAGCACCAAATGTGTACTTTCTTGTGATACTCTGTGTACATTCTGATGGGAAACTTACTCCTCAGGTATTCCTACTAGTGTCAAAAAGCATGTGAAGATGGGGGATAGGTGGAAGACTATCAGATGCATTCATTGTCTAATGAATTGTCCAAAAGATTTCCCTTCCCTGTGAGAGTCTTCTTCCTGCCTCCCATCTCCAGATATAGTTGAAGTTGATATATAGTTTATATGAAGTGCATACATTAGGGTTTCTCCAGGGGTGGGCAGTGCAGTTCTCCAGCTGGATCAAAATTCTCCACCTTGGATGAATAAAAAAATTGTCCATAATACTTTCTCTTGAATTCCTAAAGACTATAAAGGCCTCTTTTTTCCTCAGGTCCCTGAGGAATGCAGGTCTCATCACTGGTCCATTGTTCAGTTTTTTCTCTTTGCTTCCTCTAATACTCTTTCCAAACATTGATTTTGTGCTCTTTTCTCAGGAGACTAACAAAATTCAGAGCTCCTTCTCTCTCCTAATCTGGCCCATTAAATTACCAGGTTCCACCAGCTTCTTTAGGCTTAAGGATGAATACTTTTACTTTATCAGCAGCAGGATGAAGTACGTCCTCAGAATGTGCTCCCTCCTGTGATGTGTGTCAATGCACCATGGACTGAAACTGTGATACTGGTGAATCACCTGAAACCCAATTCAAGCCATGACTGTGATGACAGAAAAAAAACAAACCAAATATTAAAAAAAAAAAGAAGGCTCAAGTCTTCAGCCCTATGAGTGGAGGAAATACCTATGATATCCTGACCAGTTTGCAGGCACCATAGGATAACATTTGCCCAGTTATCCTATGGTGCCTGCATGAACCTGTCACCATTGCTGCATCAGCCAGCACAGAACTGTTCTCATTTCTCATGGTCTAGACAAAAGCTGAGGAGACAGCATGTGAGGAAGAGAGAGAACATGGCTATAATTATCCCAGGGAAGCCAGTTAAGAAACTTCCCATTGAAATGAAACTACTTCCCTGACATATTTTGCCACATCTCTTCACCAAAAAGTGCAAGAAAATTTGGCGTGGCGTGCCACTGCCCAAAGCTGCTGAGAGTCCCAGGATAGAGACACAAAAGCTGCTTGGACATCACCATGACAGGATCCTCCTGGATCTTCATGGATGAAAAAGGATGACCTGAATTTCCTTTGAGATTGTGCTGAACAGACTTAATATTTTGGGGCTTTCACTTCTTTGAACTTCCTTCCTCTCCCCATTTAGACATGGACTGATGGGAAAAATTCACTGTTTATACTGGTCAACCCTCCAGAAGCCCTGCAGGAAAACCCCCCCTGATTTTTACCATAGTTTTGCTTTGAATAGTGCAGAGGTGGCTGAGTGAAAAATAAAAACACAGAAGACAAAATGCTTTTCCCTAAACTTTTCAGATGGCAAATGCTCTGCTGTCTCCGTAGTGCAATCAAGTCACAGCTATAAATAAAAATAAGCAATTACACTCTGTGAATTCTCCAAATGAGAATACAAAGTTCCAGTGACTCTCCATATATCACTGAACTTATAACCAACTCTACTATTTCACACATAACATGGTTCACTGAATTAAAATATTAACTATCAGAAAAGAGAACTCTCCCAGTGATTCAGGGAAATGAATGTATTTTGGTTTTGTGGCTGAATCTTCAGTGATATCAAAACTTAAACACATCCTGTATTTCTGGAAAGGCTGTAAGATCTAATCACTGTAAAAAGCTGGTGAAGGGAAGCTGGGAGCAAGCAATGCCAGAGCCAGAGCCTTATTCAAATTGCACAGTCTACATGGTGGGATTGCAAAGCATAAATTTCACATCACCAGTATACTCCCCATTTGAGAACAGACTTTGAAATAAGGGGCATATAAAGAGTTGGGAAGGAGATCACAATGCCAGAGATTCTTTACTGATGCCTGCATTGTACCAGTTTAGTCACACCACTCATCTTGCCAGCAGGCTGGCTTAGCAGTGAAAATTAACACAACAGTAAACTGGACTCTTTTGAGGGGTTTTTGTTGCTCTTGTTTTTTTTGAGCATCCCATTTTCTAAAGTCTCATCTTCCACATTCTGCAATAGTAGATGTCAATTTCAAATGAGAACTGCCCAGGGAAAACCTACAATTTATTTGGGCTTCAGAGACAACAATGCCTCCCACACCAAGATGGAAGTTGAGGAAGCCCAAGCAGAAATGAGATGTCAAAAAAGGTTATCTGGTACTTACGCTTGGAAGTACATCATTTAACACCAAGATCAATTTTTTGGTATTAATAAATTTATGCTAATTTAAAAATTATTACTGATAATAATATAAAAATTATTACATTAACTGATGTTACAGCTATGACAGTGAAGGAGTGGCTTGTGGTACAGGCAGGAATTTGAACCACTGTGTTTCAGCTGTTGTGTCTCCTCTTCTGCCCTACCAGGTCTGTCTGGTTCCTGTTCTGGCCAGTAAAGCTTAGCTGAGCTGGGAATCTTGGACTGTTTTGAAATAACCTCTGCTGGAAAGCAGAGGGAAAGTGGAAGGAGCAGAATGACATGATGTGCCTGGCAAGAAGAATGTATTTCTTGGCCATGAGAGGATGGACTGAGGCACTGGCAAAGATGTAGCTCTGTAGACCCGCACAGAGACAAATGCTCCCTGTGCACACAGGGCACACCAGTTACCACGAGTGGGCAGAGCAACCTTTCCCTCCACCCACCTTTGTGATGATATTAGGCCATAGCTCTGTATGCAGCAACAAACCCCAGGAACATTCAGTCTGGAACACTGGACATGTAAAGAAGGACTTTCTCACAAATGCAAGAAAATTGCAGCTATTGCAATGCAGTCCTTCATTTTTTGACAGATTTGTAGGAGCTCTTCCTCCATTGGAGCCCACCTCCAAACTCTTTCGGTGTTTGACCAAGCTGGCCTAGTGTAGAACCCAAAATATGCTGTCACAGTTATAAGTAACCTGTGTGTTACAGCCTGGTATCTACGTACAGATCATCCTCTGGGAAACAAAATGTCATCAAGATTCCAAGAGTGGAACAAGATTCAACAAAATAGGTTATACAAGATGTGAAAGCTGTTGCCACTCAAGCAACAAGCTATGCTTCTCTAGACCATTTTCCATTGGCCATCACATCAGCATTGGAAATTCAAATCACAAACCAAATAATGTTGCCTTCCTTTATTTTACTCTATTTCATCTCGGGTTTCTTCATTATCCTTCAAGAGTTGTTCAAAGACAGGTTTATAAACTTTAACACAAGATTTTAAAAGCTCACTAGATGCAATGATTCTTACCTAGAAATGAAACGCAGACTTTACAGAAAGTATGGAACTGGAACTTGCTGGCAGCTTCCAGTAGTGTTTTTGCATTGGCTGAATCTATGATCAAAGAACCTGTATAAACAAACTCCAGGAGTAACTCCAGGACATCTGCAGTGAGGTTGGACATGGCCAGTTCCAGCTTCTCCCCGCTTCTGCTGCTGTCTCGTGGTGACCTGGTAACAGCAGACAATTAAATTATGGACATTACACCATCCCCAATTTATTGGCATTTATTGATTAGTGAGGGCTAGAAAATCGCTTTGCACCTCATTATATTTCTCCATTATTTTTGTTTACGGAACTGAAGAATATGAATTTTAAAATAACTGAACTTAAAAACTTTAACTGGATCTGAAAGAGAAGAGTCTTAAAGCAAGTCTTACGAAAAATCTTTATTGCTACTTTGCATTTTCATGCAAAAACAGTTGCAAAAGAAAAGGAAAGGAAAAGAAAGGAAAAAAAAAAGAAAAAGGAAAATGAATGATTCAACATTAATGAAAATGAGGAACAGGATTAGCTTTCAAAGGGAAACAATACATTTTAACATCTTGGTTAACATCTCATCTTCTGTGTGTAATATAACTGTTAAAGAAAAACCACTCTCCAATTTCAAGAGAAAAGGTCATCTACTTTTTCAAGAATCCAGCACTACAATAATTTTAGATGTCATGTACACTTAAGCATACATTTAAAGACCTTTTCATAAAAAATAATAATAAAAATTACTAATTTCTATTTAGCTTGAACTTCTCAGTATGTTATAATAAATTACAGATATTATCAATATGCTATCTATGGTACACAGATGGCCATATAAAATATAATATATGCTTATTCTAAAAAATCTATTGTTCCCTTTTAGGCACTAAAAAAAGGAAGCCCTTCATGGCAATTGCTTTGAAAACTGAATACAAGACAAGCTAGACAGACAAAATGGTTAGAGCAAAGAAGGGAGAGGGGGGAAAACAACAACCAGCTCTGCCACAGGAAGCCAGCAGCCATCCTCTAGGAGTTTCATGACTGTGGCCTATGGTTTTTCCTGCATGAAGTGCTGAACAATTTGGGGATCAAAGTATCTCCTGCATTTGAAGTGTGCATTAGTGCTTGTGAAATTATTGGACAAAAAGAAAGTCATACTGAATTATAAAGTAAGGGCCCAGTTCTTAATGCATGGCTGATGTGTCTGCAACACTAAAGACAGGTTACACCTGAAAGACAAAAGTGATGATAAATTTGGTAACATCAAGGAGGGGAGGGGAAATCTGTTGGAGTAAGAAAATAAACTCTTTTAATGGTTAGGACCATCCAGCACCTTCTCAAAGAAACATGAGCTTTTTGTTTGTCACTGGACAGTCAACGTCTGCTCGCTCCAGTTCTGCTCGAGTACTTGCAAAAGCCACGGCACGAGTGACACAAAACCGGCACACGATGCAGCGCGACAGATACGGACTGGCCACAGCATCACTACTCACAGGCAACGCCAGCTTGAAGTGTGAGCAGAGACTACCACGAGCACTACCAACCTCTTGGGTTCACACAGATGCCTAGAAAGGTGATGGTCAGACCTCTACTGCCATCATGGAGGAAAAATAAACAACACACGAGGTTCAGGTTTTTTCCCGCATGACACCCCAACCACCTGTCCCAAGAACACCTAAATCATTTGGGGAAGTGCTTAAAATTTGCAGTGGATGCTTTGTCACTGGTCCTTCATTGACCAGCCCTGGTCAAGTCAAGGGCACATCTTTAATCCATATGAATCTCTGACAGATCACAACTTTAAAGAGGTTTCATTTTCAATGGAGGAGCGGCTAGCAGTCCCTAATTTCTTAGTTTTCTCTAAGGTAGTGAACAATGGTTACTCCCATTCACAGGAGGAAACTGAGGCACAAGGAGATAAAATAATTTGGCTATGATCACAGAGAGTCAGGAGTAAACCAAGGAATTAAACACCATTTTTAAAATTCTAAATACTGAATTGTCCCTTTTCATGGCAACACAGATGGGTTAGACCCTATTCCACAAGTAGATGCTAAGAAAACATACTGATCATGACACTTGTTGTACCCCTACAATCAGAGGTCTCTGCCACCCTAAATCCTTTAGCACATCACAGTATTCTTTCTGAACTCTTGCATATGGATTCAATCCTGCATCTGAGGCAGAAATCCTCTGGTGGCAAACAGAAGAGTTGCCATTTCCTAGATCCTCAAGAGGATGATGCAAAATGTCGGGTTTTTCCTTTCACACACTCACACCCCAATGATATGCCCCATATCTGATTTATCTCTAATTTACATACATCTGGTGCTGCACTCTGGGCTGTCAAATACCTCTTGGTACAGAAGTAATTCTTGCTGAACTGCTCCCAGAAGTGGTTTGTACCTGACAGTGAGCTTGTTTTTACGTGGGCTGGTTAATAAACACACCACTTAAAATTTCAGTGAGGTTTGGAGGTACCCAGCAAGCAAGAGTCGGGCTCTTTGCACTGTGGGATACCATAAGCAATTATTTATTTAATGTCACTACTTGCACTGTGCTGGTGACAGCCATGGGAAGGACTGCGCGTGATCCGCTGGGAATCGCACAGTCGCCCCCAGTGCGGAGACCAGGAGCACTGAGGAAAGGATGATGTGACACAATGTCAGTGCAGACACATACCCATGCTAGCAACAACTGCAAGCTGCTATTTTTCACAATAATTAAGTAATAATCTCTTTTACTTTGTAATACACCAAGCAATAAACTGCTGCTGCAATTGATTAAATGCCAAAGAAAAGCTAAGGTGTTTAATCAATCACTAGAGCCACTTACGGCAAGTATAATACAAAACTACAGAGATTATTGATATTACACAATGAGCCAGAAATGGGAAAGAAAATTATCCCTATTCCTGCCTCTGCAATGCCTTGAATGTGTTGTGCTGTTTTCCTTGTGCTTTCTAAGCATGGAGCTCTTCGGCTTCATGTTTGGCTGAATCAAATATTGAGTACAGGCTAGATTCAGCCTGCACAAGGAAATCACAGCTACCCTGGCTTCCATGCCAGGGATCTGATTTGGTAGAGGCTGAAGAATGTGCAGGGAATTGGCTGAAGCAGGTCCTAATGGATTAAACATTAAATGTCTGAAGGATAAGAAGAATAAGTCAGGAAACAGACTGATGTCACTGAAGTAGGAAATTCCATAGACTTCTTTATGAAATGATTTCAGTGAATCAGGTTGTAATATCCCCCTCAAAGCCTGAATAAAAATTTCTGTGTTCTTTGTTTTCACAAATCTTAGAATATCATATGCCCTGTGCAGTTAGAATTCATCTATTTGGGACAGAGTCTTCTCTTAGCTCCTCTAGAGGAACTGCAATGAAGTGGCTAATTCCATATTACAAGAATAGAATTTAGTCCCGTAACTGCAAATGCAGTGGATTTGGGAAAATCTGTAGCCAAATATAGAGCTGTTCCCCAAATAGCTCATCCTGTGTCACAACAGGAGGAGTTTTGTTGGTGACATCAGTAAATGCAAATATATAGAGAAGTCTGTTACCAGAAAAACCCTGACTTCCTGCCTTAAGACCTGGGAAAAGTCATAGTTCTACCTGGTACATACACTCCTGTTCCCCATCACCTGGCACAAACAAACATGAGGTGTTTTGGGGATTGAGAGCCTGCCTCCTTCATGTTTCAGTCTCACTTGAAGCCAGTGAACGCACCCTTATCGTCCATGGACATCATTAAATGTGGCACATTCTGCTATTTGCCCGGCGAACTCTAAAGTTTAAACAGAATGATGTCATTTTATTGGCCTTGTAATCATTGCTCATATTATAAAGGTCACACATTTCACATTGTGGCAGAAAATCAATAGCTCTCCCAACAGCCTCTGGGGGAAAAAGTTTTGCTTCTGAAGAATAATATATAATAAACAATTTTAGTCCTTACTTTATCATGGCTATAATCTTGGAGAAAAGCTACAGTAAAAATCTGGCAAAGGCTGATATATAAACTCATTAAAATTGGGAAGTGATTTAGAACAGGACTTTTAAAAAGATTTATCTTGAGCTAAACAGCAAAGAGATTTGTTTAGGTCTACATTTAAACAAGCTCCAAGAGCTCTTTAACAGCTTAATTTTATGGTAGCTGTTGGGGAATTCTTTCAGATTTACAAATCATGTATTTCTCCAGCAAGGTGATAGACCTGAGCAATGTGCAAGCAGCACTGAACCTGCAGATAAGCAGGAAGCACAGATATACTCTGAATGGGTAAGGGGGGAGTTACTGAAAAATATTCTGCATTGTCTGGAATAATTAAATCCAACAAAATCAAGTGAATGCCTCTGAACATTCAGAGAGTTTGAACTATCTCTGAACAAACAGATAGTTTGGCTGCTTATCCTTCAACTAAATTTCTTCAACTAGAGAAGACAAAGGCACAGGGAACCCTTTAAAGCAAAAGATGGTTTGATTACACTCTCAAATAACAAATCAGAATCAGTGTCCCTTTCTGTTAACTAATATATAGGAAAGAGCAAAAATGTTTCAATACCTGATAGCAAGAAAAAGAACCCTAATATTTCATCTGCAAGATCTAGTAGTGGAACTGACAAAAGAAAAAGTAGAGAAATCTACATTTTTTGCTATTTATTTGTCCTTGAAAATAATTTCCAAACATGTAATACACACACAAGGATCAGCCATACTGCTTTCATGTTTAATAGTGATGCAACTGAAGTTTTCTGCATATTGAGTTATAAATAGATGTGTATCTATGCATTTTTCCTGCATTATTTGTACGTTCCCATAACAGAACGTCTGTGTGACTCTGTTCAAACCATTTAATAGTGAGATGCCTTGAATTGCAAAGCCACATTGAGAGGCTGGATAAAGTAGCTGTGTAAGTGAAACACCGCGAGCGCATCAATTTGTCAATTTATGGACAGCGCTACCGCCTCTCATTCAGCCTTCCCTCATGGTTTGGATATGCTGCCTTTAACTGGCTTCAACATTATTTTGACTGACTAATGGTTTGGCTACAGCTTCACTCAATTTTAGATCAAATACGAAAAGCTACCTATACCCAGTGCAGATGCCAGCCAACGCTCTGTTTACAAGCTACAGTCACAAAGTCAAAACAAATTCTGGATGTTCAAAATGGAGCCATCTGCACAGAATAAACATGAAAAATGTGAAACATTTTATGTAAATGTACATTACTGCCTAGGAACAGTTGGTTCAGCTTCCACCCAGGCTGCCTGGTTGAGAACAGGAGGACTGACAGAGTTTGTGACACCTATTTACATTCGATGCCATATGACTCACCATGCCGTAGACTCAGAGGTATGACGTATATTTAAGCTTTGTGCTCCAAAAGGGCACTGAAATAAATGATTAACATTTAAAATAAAGACACACTGAAGGCTGTTATTTGTGATCTTTCCCTGAGTGGGACAAGTGGGACTTGGTATGTAATTTTTCCCTTTTTCCTCTCCAAGTCTCACCTGTGAGTCTACTGCCACTACCTGCTTCTCCCAGTAGGAGACAGCAGGAAGGAGCTGGCTTCATAATATAACCTCAATTTTGTTCATATTTCACTCAGAATCAATCTTTAAGAAATAGGAGAACACACTCATTCTGGCAGTGTAAGAAAAAAAATTGTTGTCTTTGACTATCTATGGCTCAAGGTTTCATACAACTCAGAGATCTAATTCTCATCCACTAAAAGCAAGTGTTTGAGCTGACAGGAGCCTGAAGGATTGCTGGCAGCAGGGAGGAGCTCTAGCTCCACCCTGGACTGAGGAAACTGAAGCCCATGTTTTGGGGCTGGTCCCTCCCTGCACGTACCAAAGCAATGGCCTGTCCCATCACCCAGCTGCCTCTTGGCCTCTCCACCCCAACACCTTCCCAGGACTTGCCCTATCAGCTCAACATGCTGATCTTGCTGGCTTGTTTTCATAATTAGGAATATAAATGCTTACCCTAAAGTAATTGTGTTCCCATTATAAATGAGCTACATATTTTCTACTAAGATAGACAGGACAATAAAATAATCAAATTAAATTGCTTTGTTCCCTGGACAGTATTTAGGACTCCAGAAAATAGGAAATCCAAGATTTTTATGTAAGATGAAGCACTTAACCAAAGAAAAGCTACTTCTTTTTATCTCTGTCAAATTATTTTGATTACCAAAGAAAGGACTCCAGACTGGGGTAGACAGCTTCTCATGAGGCTTAAGAGTCTGTTAGCTGTGTGCTCATTAGAAACTGCTGCTCAAGTCGACACAATTTAGACTGAACATCTTGTTTATTGTGGAACTTTAACTTTTTACTTTAATCCTTACAGCACTGAAAATTCAGGCAAAGAAGAGAGTGCAATGACGCTGCATTTTAACTGTCCACTATTTGATTTTTTTATCATCTTCAGAGTGATTAATGGTTCAAAGCCAATATGTCTACGTATCTTGGGAGAAGCAGAAAAGAAACATTAAATTACAGCCAACCTTCAGCTAAGTACAAATCAGACTCAGCACTCTACATGAAAAGTTGTATTTTGTACTGAATATCTTGATTTATTGCAATTATGGGTTCATGAGATATAGAAGTTTAGATGCCCAAACATGCAACATATATTTCACAACATGCACTAAAAAACATGTGCATACTGAGGTAATAGGTTATTTACAGAGTTATACAAGTTTATGCAGCTGCAAGGTAATCAATCATGTAAATGATGACAGGAAGGGGCATTTATAGAGCAACATCATTGCAATACATATGTCATAAGTCACTGAATGTTTTATTAAACAGGATTTAAAAAAAAAATACACCCCAGCATTGCTTCTCTTTTGGAATTGTTTTATCAGCTCAAAATGTATTAACTTGCAAATCTCCGCCTTCGTTACTCTATCTTGTAGATAAACATTATCTTTGAGCCTCAGTCACTATCCATCTGTCTCATGGGAGAAGAAAACATGTACTGTAATGGTTCTATTGTACGGTTACAATAAAGAACTAGTAAAATCACAAGATTAAATAAATTACATTGTTTAAACACAGGCTTGCAAATACGTCAGGAAAATTTACCTGCCCAACAAATCCATTTGCTCACTTTTTATCGGGATGTTGATACAAATAATGTTCCTTGTTCCAAGCAAACAAAATCTGGCAAGACTAGTGTAACTTATTAGGGTCAAATGCTGCCAGTTTGCACCTGCTCTATCAGAAGAAAATCAGGAAAATTAATGGCTGTGAGCTCGGGCACGCACCAGCAGCTCCTGCTAATTCACCATCACAGAAATGATCATTACAAACCACGACGAGCAACGGGATTAAGAGGAAACGCTTTTGTTCTCAGACAACATGGCCAGAATAAAATAAAGCAAACAAAAGAGCCACGTTTCCTATATAACCTTAATGCCATTCACTGATGGAACACAATCTTAATGCTTGGCCAGGACCATTTCTAAAGGCTGGATCAGCAGCAGCCTGTAATGCTATGGCATCGGGGATCACAGTCAGAGGCACGAATCTGGCTCCCTGCTGAGATTTAAGAAAGAAGATGATGAGTTTGAAGATGCTGGCTTAAACGACTGGCAAGTGAATGAAGAAGTGAATAGCAAGTGCCCTTGGAAGAACAGTGTTTCATGACCTGGACTCTTCCTAGGGACTGAGAATAGACTGCATCTCACAAGGTACTAGTGGAGAAGCAAAAAAACTGGGACAACTTATTAATAGTGCGGGATCTACCTTGTTTGCAGGTATCTCTGGCAGCCTAATTCAGTGGCAAAACAACCTGGGTGAGAGCTACTATTTGTTAAAGGTAAATAAAAGATGCAAGCAGGTTCTGGGGGATTATATAGGAAGGAAGATTAAAAGTAAGTTGACAGAATAAAAAATTTATTCTCATCAACCTTAAAGCTCAAACCCTTACCCAACTCCTATCTGATTTCTTTTAATGATATTTATTACACCATCAAAAACCAGCTTAGCACAGAGCTGGCATGCAGCTAATAAATCTATTTCTTAGGAATGTGGTGAAATTTATACAAGTAATTATCTAGGTAGTCTATCCAAGACTCTTTCTCATCATTGCAATGTCTAGAGGGAAAACAATAATAAAATAATGATAACCACCATTATTATTTATTACTACTACTATGATTATGGCAGTGCCCAAGGATCCCAATCAGCATTACAGTAATTAGAATTAATTCTGTCAGGCACTGGTTCTTTCTCCTTCAGCTACAGGGTGTTGCTAGTGCTTTTCTACAGTATTTATAGATCCAGAGACCTCCATGAATGAAAGGCATGAAGCACCTCACCTATGGCCACAGTATAGGCAGGAAAGGGCATGTGACTCTTCTCACCCCATCAGTCCCTGCCCATCCACCCTGCAGAACTGCTCTGAGTATTTCAGACACTGAAGCTCAGCACTGTGCAAGCAAAAAGAGGGAACCACAATCAGATATGATCATAAGCTAGTCATAATAATTCAAATTCATTATCCCAATCCAGCAGTGGCTCATCCTTGATGATATAAATGAAAGGAGTGAACTACTGATCCCTGGAGCTACCTACAAGCAAGCTGGAGTTGGAGATTTGATTACCCTCATTTTAGGGAAAAACTGGCTTTTGGAATTGCCCCAAAAATGACAGTTTTTAAGAATATGGCTCCTCTTTCTATGCCGTGGAAGATTTTTTTTTCTGTTGTCTTTGATTAATTTTTTTTGAACTGCACCTTTTTAGATAACTGTTCTCTTTCACCCCTGAATTTTAACAAGATTTAAGCCTACGCAGGGCTGTGAGATGTAAGTAAACACAGGTAGGTCACTCGCACTGGCATCTTGAGACGTTGCATGACAGCTGGGTGGCTTGTGGATGGGTAGAGCTGGAGCAACAGAGGTGATTAGTCTGTCATTCCTTGGGTAAGATTTGCAGAATTTGTGGTTGAGTCTAGAAATTATGGGAACAAGAAGACCCAGCTACAGTAAACAGAGATGCTGTCAGCAAGGGAGAGGAGTGAGAGGTTCTGGGATCTGCTCGGTGCCTCAACAGCTGCCATCACAGGGCAGAATTTTACAAGCAGAAGATTAATTTCTGTGCTGCATCTCAAGGCTTGAAAACGAGCCCTTCTGTCCTCCTTGCCAGCTTTTCTTTTCAGAGTAGGGCACATTGTTTTGCCCCTCCTTGCAGAGTGGCATCCAGCCCAAGCCCCTCACCCTCTGAATCCACAGCCATGCGTGCGGGGCTGGAAAGAGCCAGGCTGTGACACCTGCGATGGGTTTTGTGGCAGCGCAGAACACCACTGAATATTTGTAAAGTGCCAGTCATTTATGTAGAACACCATACATTTTTGCCTGATGAAAACACGTTTTCCAAGGTCTGGCAGCTGAGAAATCTGAAGCCCAGCAGGGAGCTCTGAGGGGCAGGCAGGCGGCTGCCTGGGCAGGCAGAGCAGGCGCAGCGCTCATGGAAATAGGCCACCGAGAGCAGGGGGCTGTGTCCCATGCCAAGATCTTGTGCCCAACACACAGCAATTATCACTGCCTCGTTTGAGAGAAAAACCTTGTCCACAGCACAATTTACACCTGTCTCCTTGCAGTAAAGGGTGAAGGATATTTTACACTCCCATGCAACCTCCCATTCTCATGGTTTAAATGGTTTAATAGAAACCCCCAGAGGTCTGTCTCTAGGCACAAGGTACCTTCCCTGGCATCAGAAACAAACATTTTATCTTTAACTCCCTATTTCTCTGTTTTCAACTACGTGCTATAGTTCTCTTCCAGATTCATTCTGTTCTACAATGGAGCTGAAGTATGCAGATGTGGAAGGCTGCTTGCTTCTCTCCCAGAGTTAAAAGCAAGACTCTTAATAAGCAGGAAAACATGAAGGGGTCACTAAGAGTAGATTTTTCTTTCATCCTGCTGTTTCTCATTTTGGGCTTTTTAGAATGTAAACATAAACCAGACAGTCTGTTTTCCAGACACCTAAACGCTTTTGCAGTTTTGTCAGGCTGTTTCAGATGGATAGTGGCAGGTTTCTCTGTTGTGCATCCAAAAGCTCCCTTTCCACACAATGGTCTAAAATGCAGAATGACATCTTCGTCTTCTGTGTAGGTGTATAGCAAGAGGAATTTGGTCTTCTCACCCTAAATGCTTTACTTCTCCTGCCCTGCCTTCAAGCCCTCAGAGAGTACTTTAGGAAAAAAAAATCAAAAATCTGAAGACTTGAGAAAAAGGCAGGGTATTGTGGAAAAGCAATTTGGCCATGAAGTCACTGGGTCTTCTTTACAGGAAAAGAAGGATGAACACAGCCGGGCCAGATTACAATGCATCCAAAATACTGCTTCTTGTGATAGAATTTCTTTGTACATAAGACTTACCACTCTATGCCAGTGGAATCAGACACCCAAGATGACTTAAAGATTACAATGCATCATTAAAATCTAATCTTGAAAAGATAAAGCTTGTAGGACAAGATCTGTGTATCTTTAGCAACTGACCAGAGAGAAATCTACTTGTAAAAGCTTCCTTATAAAAGCATGCATTTTGGCCAAGAAAAAAACTTTTATGTCAAGTGCTTCCTTTTAATAATGTCATATTTGGTAAAGATTCCAGCACTCTGGGTTAAGAAGAAGAAAGCAGCAAATTAAAATGTTCCGGTGAAACATTTTTTTGTTACGGAAATATCAGAAATTCCATTTATTCAGCAGCTGCATTTGTCTATCCCAAATACAGCTGGAAATTAAAAAGATGGCTCTTCACGGGATTTTCCATTCTTTCCTCCTGCTACACACCCCCACACCCACCTTCCACTGTTTCTTCTAGGGCAGATACAAAGCAAGAGCTGACTTCCTTCCTCCCCAAAGAATGTTTTAAATAAGAAAATCTGTGCTCTGCAAGAGGCACATTTTTGGAGATGTGTTTTTTGATGGATCTGGATCTCTTTTTTTTTTTTCTGTGTACAGATATAAGCATAAATATGTGCCATTAAGAAAACCACTAGTTTCCAGGAGAAATCATTCATGTCCTTTTAGTCAACTATGATTCAGGCTGGGTGACTGGTCTTTCTCTCTGGGTCATGAAAAATAAGCACTTCAGAAGGCAAATCGTGCTATTTATCGTGAGATGGGATGTATCATCCTACATACATTCCTATCTTTCCTCCCAGCTGCAGAGAAGTTTAGACAGCCTAGGCTGGACCTCCGAGGGAAGCAAGGGTACACCCATCATAAGTTCATTGTCTATGCAAATCACCCTCTTTTTTATAGGAAAGGGGGATGGCCTCCTCCTTCACCTCTTCTCTCAGACACCTATTTTGCAGGGAGGGGCCTTGCCTCTTGGACAGGTCTGTGTCCCTCTCTGCAGACTGCAGTAACAGTCAAGAAGGTGAGGTTAGACTCAACCTGCCTTAGATGCCAGCCTTGCACCTAAATATTGGTTAGCTAACACAAGACATACAAGACATAAGCACCTTTCATTGGTCCTGCATTTGGTGCCTGCACACAGGAACCAAAATTAGGAGAAAAAGATCCTTCAGGAAGCCTTCAAAGTTTTCCTTTTTATTGTCTGTATCATAAATTAAGCCCTTGTTTTGAGATGGTTGATTCCATGAGTAGCAAAGTCAAACAGGCTGGAGTCAATGTGGTTGGCAGTGCACTCAAATATATGTAAGATGGCCTTTAGGGGACAGTGCCCCAACCCAGGTGCTGTTTATCATCCATGTTCTCCTGAAGCCCTATACTGCTGTAGTCCTGTCTGGATCCTCACCTTTCCCCTGAATCTCACCTTTTGCCCTTTGTGGGCACAGTAATATGGAACGGGTATCAGGAATATTTCACACCTGCTGTTCCTAATACACATGATCCTTTGCTGCACTAAAAAGGGCTGAGATTGTTTTCCATGGTCAGTTGCTGTGAGGAGGGAGATGAACATCAAGTCCTGCAATAGGCTTGAGTGCTGTGCAGCTTCTGACAGGGCTGACCTGTTTCCAAAACAAGAGCCTGGTATGGTGCTGAGCTCAGGCTCAGGACTGGACTAAACCAAGCTCAAAAGGGCTCATATATTTAAAAGATAAATCACATGGAATGGGGAATTTTCTGGATGAGGAGCAGAATGCTCAGCACAGGATTAGCCATTTTCTGAGAAACTGAAGAGGGTTTCAAAATGCACTCTCATTACCAAATTTGTTTCGTAAATAACTTTGCAATTGTTTTGGACAATCAAACCTGGCTATCATCTTTTTATCAGTGCAATAAAAACAACATATTTTCTTCCCTGCTATGACTAATTCTCATCAAATAGCCTTCCTGAAGATGAGCAATAACTCTAGTTCTATTATGTTTTTTTTATCTGTATTTTGGTTTTATTTTGAGAAGGAAATAATTGATCTTATTTGATTTTGAACATTTCTCTTTTATTCTTTTGAGACACTACTTTCTATTCTACCATCAGATACCAACTTGAACACACAGTGAATCAATGGCAGAATATGAGGTTAATAATAACCAGCCTGTGGCAAATAATAAGCCTAGGTAAATACTCTGAAAGATTCTATTTCTGCATGTTTCTATAGAGGTACATAGCACCTTCATGAATAGATCATATTCTCATTGATGTTTCAGGTGACACATCAGTGCCTGTGGATGGAATGACACTAGGGTTTAACCCTGGCTTGCACTGATTGAAATGGCCTTTCTATTATGTTTAATATAAAGAGATTTCTTTTATTCTTTAAGAAAAACTGCCATTTCTTGTTTTGATTTCTACAGCAACACAAGGAGTGCAATATAAATCACATAAAGCTTTAAGTGCTGCCTCAAAGGAGCTGCTAACAAATATCACAGAGGATTCTAGATGTATTGTATCTGTAAACATTCTAACTCTATGAACTATAATGATTGTGTATTATTAAGGGCATGATCCCACAAAAAATTGAATGCCTTTTGCAATCTGAGCCCTTGACTTCCATGGGGTTTCATAAAGGACAAGGCTTTACACTGCAAACATCCTACAAAAAGCAAATCTTTAGAAATTCCACCCCATGGCCCTGAGTTTATTGTCTCGCAAAGACACACTTGCTCAGTTTACAGGTGAATATTTATTTTTCTCACCTGACAGTTTTGCAAACTCAACTTGACATCAAGCTGAATTTTTTCTTATTCAAGCATCATCATCAGTAATAAAGGCATTTTTGCCTTGGATACACCTGTGCAACTCCATTAGCCTCCATCAAGGTTACATGTGTGCAACTGAGGTTATATATGGAAAGCAACTGGGATGAAGAGACCTGATGGTGGACACAAATCGACCTCTGGAATATTTATTGCTGCTGATGATGTGAAAGAAGGCAAAAAAGTGGTGAGTTTAGCAAACAGTCTAAACCTTCCACTATTTTTTTCTTGTAATGCATGCAAGCCTTATGTGGGCAGCTGAAAGACAATACGTGCTGAAAACTAGCTTTTGAAAGCAAATTGGCTTTTGCTTTCACAAAATCTAGGAATTCAATTTTTTATATTGTTTTCACTAAGTTCATTACAGAGCAGTGCTCAATCTAACGTAGACCTCCATTTAATAACTAAATAATAAAGCAGTAAGGTTTGTCAGTATGCTTATAGAAATAGATACTGCCTGGTGACTTCTGCACACAAGCAGATGTCTTCACAACAAAATCCAAATGACAGTCATTGGGCAGTCAGTGATTTGGTTTCTGTAAGTTGGTTCTATAATTTTTCTTTTCCTGTAGACTCTACTCCTTATCACCCTGAAAAGCATATACTGTAGCCTTAACGATTAAATAATAATGAGCAGACAGAAGAGAAAGGACAGGAGAGATCTGGCAGAGCTACTGCTAGCAATCATCAGATTTACAGAAGGGAAAAGACATGCTTCCTAGGCCAACATATTTTTTATGAATAATTGATAAGGCAGTCAGTACAGTTATATCATAGAAATGTAATATATATCCATAATTATAGAACCAGCTTTGTGCAAAAGGACACAATACACTGAAAGGAGATACCAGCCAATATGCCATCCTGAAATAAAATACAGTCACTATTGTGTTAGTTGGCAAAATTTAAATACAGGATTTGAAGCAAGCAAAATGTTCTTTAATCCCATTTTTTAGCACAGTCCAGGCTCAGTCTGCTCAGGAAAATACTGCAAGGCAAAATCAGCAGCTGCATTAATTTGCTGATGATTGAGAGAAAAATGAAAGTTATCCTTGTGTTTTTTTTCTCCCTACTTGCTACTCTAACTTACTAATAATACGAGAGTACCAAATTATTCCTATGCAAGTATATGAAGCATACAAATTGAAAAATCAATGTAATGGAAAAAAAAGATTATCATGCACTGTTTAGAATCAATCAGCTAGAAACAGAGGGGGGAAAATGCGAAGGTGGAGACATGATGTTTAGAAAATGTACATACTGTACCTACCCTAAGCTTAAGTGTTTGTGTGAAAAAGCTACTGTTAGTCCAACATGCAGACCGAGCTACATTTTTTTTTCCTAGAGAAATTATTCACTTGTCTTTTAAAAGTCCCCAAATAATAAAAATATCAATCCCTTTGCCCATAAAAGCCACAAAAAAGCATGTAACAAAGATTTCAGGGGGAAGGGATTACAGTACTCCAAATGCTTTATTTGCACGATGTCTCAGCACCGTTCACCTGAATGCTGATGGCTTTCTGCAGCCTGAAGCACAGACTTTTGTCGTGTGTGACAGAGTCCCTTGCAAACATTGACAGCAGCAGTTTTTAGTTGTGGACTGAATCACCATTAGCAGTGGAGTTTAAATCTTAGATCTCTCAGTGGTGGAACACTTTCTTCGGCCAAAACCAGCCTCTACTCATCAGAAATAATTACACTGTACGAGTCAGATGTGTAACAAATGGATCTGAGCCTCAGTTTGGAAATACATTCAGAGGAGGTGGAAAGAATGGCTACTGGCTCTGTGACAGGAGATTCAATCTTCATAAACCTGCAAGAGAGGGGAGGAAAAAAAAGCGACACAAATGCGCCCTACAAAAGAACAGAGCAGATCACAGCTGGAAGGAAGGCAAACCTTTTAATCAGGTCCTTGAAATACAAGCTGCAGGAAGCTAGAACATTTTGGTGGACTTCAAACTCTTTGCCTTCAACAATAATTTTCAGGTCTGTAAACTCTTTCGCTCTGCGTTGCTGGTTCAACTCCTTCAACATTTCTGCAGAACAGAGAAGACAGACAGTGCCAGGGTTCCCATTAAGAGTTTTTTTTATTTTTAATTTTTAATTTTCATTTTTTTTTGTAAAGAAGTAGAGAAACAGGAAACAATTGATATTTTTGTTGGTAAGACTGGCTCAACACAGACAGTCAGAAGTTACGAACATAACATATTAAAAAAAAAGAAAAAGAAAAAAGCAGGAACCAGTAGGTCTAAACAACTGAAATATATATACACAGAAAAAAAAAAGCAAAAACAATTCCTAAATTTGGAAGGGTTAAAAATGAAAATAAAATATTTCAGCATTAGCAAATCAGAAACACAGAGAATGCATTATCACAGAAAAGATAAAATAATTTGTTATAATCAAAATCAAGAGCTAATGAATTTCTATCCAAATGGAAATAAGTTTTGAACATACTAGAATAATATTAGAAAAAATGGTATTATGATGCAGTATGAACTGGATATGGGTCAAAATAATAAAACCACAAGACCTGCAAAAATAACTTATCCTTAACATAGTGAAAATGTGTTAAGCCTCTCAGTTAACATAAAAATTGCACTTCTAAATAATATATAAATTACAGTGCATATAAAATTAGTTAAATTATCAATGCACCTTGCAATATACCTCAGCTATATAGACTACAATTGTATATGTTTCAGAATTAGCTTTAAAGCATCCTTATGATAAAAAGAAATCTCATGCAGAGAATAAATTACTGCCTTTTATAGCAATTCCTATTTTTTGCACTCCAAGGATTTTTACCATCACAGCATTTTTATTTTTTAGCCTTCAATGGCTTCATTTACAGCAACAATCAACTTTCACACATCATGAAAGAATCATAATGATTAAAATAACCTATGAAAGTGTTTCCATGCTGCAATAAAGCACCTACCTTGTGTGATGTCTCCTTTTATAGAGCCTATTGGTGCTAATGGAATGAAAAGGTAGCATGCCACATCTCCATGCGGGGATGTGAACTACTAGGCAACCTACATGTTTTATACGCTGCCTGGACTTTTAAGGCTAAGACTTCCCTCCAAGTTTGCAGACTAAAGTGGCTATCAAGATGAATAATATACTTTTCACCTGGGCAATAGCCTGGTGGTTCAGAAGCCAGTGATCAAGATGACAGAAGAGCTGATTTTAAATACTAAAGGACTTTGGGTTTATTTTATGTTTGCAATAGGTCAAGGTTCTCATTTCCTCAGTGTAACACCCTGAACACATTCCTCTTCAGACAGATCTGTAAATCAACAACAGTTCCTTACATGGAGTCCTTACATGAAGTAAAAGGGACCTCAAGGGTCTGTAACTCTAACTGTACTCAAAGCTACTGACAGGCTTGAGCAAGAGCTGCCAAAGCATGCCAAAGGGTCTCATGGTGAAACCCAGACCCAAATAATCCCTGTGCTCCCCTGCTTCCCCAAGGAAACTCAACAGGAATCATTTCAGTCAAGCACCAGTGTTTAATGACACAAAAGCATGCAAATATACAACTGTTTCATGAAAAGAAATTGAAGCTCTCCCAAGCCCCAACATCTGTGGTGCATATTTTTCAGGCCTAAGTAAATAAATGTCACCTTGCACATTTATGTCTATTTAATGGAAACACAGTAGTGTCTGAAGGGCTAATTATTCTATGCTGAAATGGGTCAGTGCTCTCCAGAGAGCAAGCAGATCATTAGAGAGGGCACAGAAATAACAGCAGGCTTTTGTCAGATCTATAACAGGGGAAAATAAACCACTTTGTCCTGTGGGTGCTGTAGCAGGGACTATTTTTAACAAATTCAGTTGAGGTAAAGCACAATGATACATTTTGAGCAAAACCAAAAACGGGATCTGAATGTTCACTCCAGTTCAGGGGAGTCTCAGGCTTTTGCTGGAGGTGTGATGCCTGAAGTCTCACTGCACAAGGAACACTTAGGGCCTCAGCTAAAGATCAAGAATGGTTTGGGCACAAGGGGTGTTGTACTTGATTGAGGGCCAAAGTGACTGAGGTCTCTGGTTTCACAGAACAGCACCAGGTGCTTTATCAGTTGCATATACTTAGGGAGTATATATACATTTTTCTGTCCCTTTTCTCATATGAACATTTTTTTCCCCCATTCTCTGTCGTGGTCCATTTTCCCACTTTCTTTTACAGCAACGACATTTTCCTCACATCAATTTTCTATCATTTCATGTCTTAAAGACTGTTACTTTTCCCTCTAAACTTTCTGATACTCTCTCCCCTTTTCAAATTTACCCGATCACTGTCTTTGACCCCCATTTGCACTTTTCCTAAGTTCCTATTCAAGTTCCATTTCTCTTGTATTTGTGACTTTAGAACCTTCCTTGCAGAGGCCTTTCAGGACAAGGGCTCCATCCATGAAGATTACCCTTACAAAGGGTCAATCTCCACATCACCTCATTCCATCTCCCTCTTTTAAAGCTCATGATCAATTATTACAGTGTTCAAAGGGCACAACTGTATGAATAGCACCTGCACAGATGGATCCTGTGGGAGAGGAGAGGAGAGGAGAGCGATAGGAGAGGAGAGGACGTAGGAGAGAGGATGGAGAGGAGAGGAGATGAGAGGAGCTTAGCGCGAGAGCACGAGAGAGCTCGAGCGTGCTCTGCTCTGCGCTAGCGATCGGCATCTTCCTTGCGAGGCCTGGAGCGGGACGCGGAGATGCGCGGATCGCGGCGTCTGCTCTGCTGCGTGCGTCTTCTCGCTCTAGCGCTCTGCGTGGCGCGTAGATCTTCGCTTCGATCGATGCTCTGTCTGAGTGATCTTCGCTCTTCGTGGCGTGGCGTCTTACTGCTCTTCTATTCCTGTCTGAGTCGTGAGGAGGCGACGCGTGGAGTTTGTATTGTACTCTTTAATGGGCTGGGGGTTTTAGGAAGTGAGCTCAGGGTAAGCAGATCAGTACAGACCATCCTTAAACTCCTCACTGTGGCCAAGATTACTGAAAAACCAGACACAAAGCTCAGCCACAATACCTATTGATGCTGTGCCTCTCTGTGCTGTCTCCAGTATTGTGAGAGTTGGTTTGAGCATCTAATTCCCCAAGCAGCTCCCATAGGTAATGGGCTCATTATTTGGACTTGCTGAACACCCTTTAATTACACTCAGTCGTGGGCACAGCTTCTATCTGTGCTCTTTACACACTTGAATGTGCTTTATGCTGCATGGATTCATTAAGGGACGCAAACCAGAAAACAGGTCTGGAGTAGAGATGCAATTTGGCTCATAAAAACCCAGAAACCAGAATAAGTTCTACTCAGAAACCAAAGCTCCTTTTTTTCCTACAGACATTTGCAGGCTGTGATTCCCTCCTTGTTCCCCTAAATTGTTATAGTGCTGCCCACAGAGAGATGCCTATGAACTGTCCTAAATTTTTGCACCTCAGTATCTGAACTGGAAAGAGGAGAGGCAGGCGGAGAGGAGAAGGAAGTCGGGAGACCGCATTGATTCATCGATCTTCCTCGCTCAGGCTCCTTTGTATTACTAAATAACTAGCAGGCATTAGTATTGGACACAAGGTTATATCAGAATGGGCCCTCATTCTCAGAGAATTTGTAATGCTCACACTGTGCTTAGCCAGGCATTAATGATTTATGAGGACTCAGGATGAGTTGCAAAACAAATTTTTTCACCAGGTAATAATGCCTGCCGATGAGTTGTAAAAGAAGAGACAACACTGTGCAGTCCTGGCAGTGAAAAATGACCTCAGCTGTCTCCTGCTAGGCCCTCTTCTGGGCTCCTCCTAATTTTCAGCATTTCCTCAAAGAAATGGAATTTCCTGAAACCTTCCAAGAGGGATGTGCTGGGAATTTCCTACTGGATTATTTATTCCTCTAAATTCTTTGTTTGGTGGGTTTTTTTCCTCATTTGACTATTTGTTTTATTAAGAGATCCAGGCAAAAATGAAGTGCAAGGACAGTTAAGGTGCAGTTTCAGCAGGATGAGCACTGATGTTTCTTCTCCTCAATGAATCACAGCCACTGCTCTACCCTAGTACAAGGGATTTTTCCTTCCTGACAGGTGCACACACACACACACACACACACACACACACACACACACACACACACACACACACACACAGAGTTTTGAGATTTTGAGATTTCAAAACCAAGCCAGTCCTTTCTGTCCCCTTCTTCACTAGTGATGCTTAATCATTCTCAGTGAAAGACTGGTTGAATACTTTCTTCATAAAGAACTGCACAAGAGACACCCCAAAATTACATGAGCTACTTACTGGCTCAACCTAAAGAGGACTTGACCTGAAACCTGCAACTGAATATCTCTGTGGAGCAATTTCTGTCTTGCCATTATCATTGCTTGGGGGCATTTAATATAATTATATTGAGAGTTGCAGAGACATTATAGGTCAGAAGGTATAAGTGACTTTCCTCAGGTCAGAAACAGAGCCAGGAAGAACTCAGAAGTTTTGATTCTTGGTCCCCAGCTTCAGCCATCATACCACATTTTCTCCCTCTAATTAATAGACAAATTACAAATTAAACTGAAGAGCCCACAAGCTTTGGATCAAATACAGGACCAAGCACAACTGTGTAACAGTGTAGATCAGATAAAGGGAAAAGAAATTATAAAGTATTTTTTTTTAATTATAATCAGAAATAAAAAATGAAAAAGGAACTTATTCCCAAAGTTTCTTTATTCAGTATTTTAAGCACAGAGTGAAGACTGGATTCTTAAAGACCCTCTCTAATGCACATTCCCATGGCACAATGGAAGCTCTCAGGTTTCTTTCCATTTCTAATAAAGTACTTTTTACTTAAATTCTAGTAGATAAAGCTTTAAAAGAGTGCAGAAAGATCTAAAATATAATGAGCTACAAAATATGGAAGAATCATTTTTACAAACAGCTTTTAAAACAATTTATTTGGGGAAACTAACCTTCTATAAAACTGCAAAGGGCAACTGATGAAACATCACTAATTATTCTAGTGAGGAACGTGCACGAGACCAGTGCTTGCTCACACAAGCAAGCACTGGTCTCGTGTTTTGAGACTGGGACAGAAAACGTGGGAAAGCCAAGAAAAGTTACCAGGAGGAAAATCCAATTACCTTCTTCCCTTAATAAGTATGGAGATTAATTCCCAAGGTTATGCTCTAGTTATGCAAAACAAAAATTTTAACCATTAAGTGCCAGCACTGTCCACACTTGCTTATTTTTATATTGGTAGAGTAGGGGTAGATACAAGAAACATCATGAAGCAGAAGATCTAGAAGTCAAACAGGAGCTGTGAGTGACAGGAAGGAGTTTACCATGGTGAACCCTTCCCATATGAACCACACAAGGACTTGGGATTTTTTGCCACTTTGATAAGTCCTGCTCCTCACCACAACATCCACAGACATACAGAGAACCCCAAACCCTGCAGAGTACCCCAAAACTTGCTGAATATACCCTTGTGCCATTGATACATGGCTTAGAGCAGCTGCAGAGGTAACAGCTCCATGCCCAGCAGCCTCATAAGGCCAGGCTGATGAAGTTAAGCAGACACACTCGGCACTGCCGTGGCTGATGTTGCTCTCCACTCCTCCAGACACCCTGACCTGGCAGACCAGGATCAACATCGTCCACCCCTCAAGGTCTCCCATGATGTTCAGGATGAGGGTTAGTTATTTCCCAGCTGACAAATACAAAAATCAGCTACATCATATTCCTTGTGAAGACAAGCACATACCTCTGGAGAACAGCTTTTTACTTGTGACTGAGGGTAAGAAATAGGTCCTCTAATCTCTTTTGGCCTGAAAGGAGAAGTGAAAGGGAAATGAGTGAAGCCTGGTGAGAATCAATATCAGATGAGGTTGTTTCAGGTCATACAATAGCCTGAGTTGGAAGGGACCCACAATGACCATTGAATCTAATTCCTGGCCCTGCACAGGGCAGCCCCAAGATTCACACCATGTGCCTGAGACTGTGGTCTGAACATTTCTTGAGCTCTGTCAGGCTTGCTGCTGTGACCAGTGCCCTGGAGAGCCTGTTCCAGTGCCCAACCACCCACTGGGGAGGAACCCCTGTGATCTTCAGTTTCCTGAAGATTACACATCCAGTTACCTGGACTGTCTCTGCAGTTGAACAGAGACAGTGCCTGTCTCAGGCACAACCCAACCAGTTCTGTGTGCTTGGACATGTAGGATGTATTGTCTCTCCCCAGGGATTACCAAGGCAGATTAAATAATTGGGATGAGACAGTAATTTCTTTTTCTTTTGCAGGTCAGAACTAATCAGTTGCAGATAAATACTTCCACCTTTTTTTTTTCTTATTGGATCTCAATTTTAGTTGAACTTCTTTTCCAAGAGCAGAAGGAGAGGGGGGCGTAAGAAAGCTGGGACTGCCTGTGCAAGGATCCTTTAACGGAGAGATGGGGAGGCAGACAAACAGTGAAGCACTCTCACTCTGTACTGTACTGCAAACAGTCAAGGCTGCTAAAGGCTTGGGATGGAGGGGCAAAATACTGTCTGCACGATACTGGTGTGCCCAGTCCTCCTCTCACAGTCTCTATTCATTATGGAGTTTCCACAGGACACCATCCTGCACCCAAGGCACGCGAAAATGCTCGACTGGTTCTGGCTATCTCCTGCACATTTTGCTTTCCTAAGCCCTTAAGCCAGATAAAATGAACTGAGAAAAGCTCAATACTAAACATGAGTGTGGCAAGGCCATGCCCTGACGAGCCTGTGCTACCCAGCTACACAGCCTGGTGAAGATGGAGCATATGCTGATGGAGAGGTATCACTGCTGGCACAGCTACACCAGCCCCTGAACAAAGGCAACAAGAGTCATCTTCTGCTGGGTTTTGTCAGCACAGCAATGTGAAATGCAAGGTGTGAAGTTGTCATACTCCAAGCTGGTACAGCCATGGCAGTAGGACTTTGTAGTGTAGACCAACCTGTCTAGATCTTGGCTGTGTTGACACTGTTAGACACCTGTGCTGCTAAAGAAAACAGTAACAGATGCTGGAGAGTTGGGAAATATTTTTAAATTCTGCTGAACAACACGTATGTGGTTGTATATGATAATTCTACTCAAATGATTGTTGGCAATGAGGTGCCCTGTTGTGCTAAATAAATTTTTGTTATTCACATAGGCAAATTCTTCTCACCTTATGATGAGAAAGGGTCAATAAAGTCAGCTGTGGTGATTATTCACTTGAGGAAGACAACTGCAGCCCTATGTGTAAATGGAACCTTTTTAAACATACTGAAAATTCAGGGAAGTCACCATATCATGTTTTGAAACTAATTTTCAGGCTATTATCATCACCGGAACTGACATTAGCAGGTACCTCAAGGCTGCCTTCACATATTACACAGTTGGTATTTCCCTCTATTAGGCCATAGAACTATCTCAACATACTTTCTGATAATATTCAGAGATGAACTACACCCTAAATCTCTAGGGAAAAAAAAAAGCTTTAGATGCAACTTTAGAGAGATTTTGGTACCACAGTTATGCATTAAAATAATAAAAAAAAAGGAGTCTAGGGGCTAGAATACCTTTGCTGCTTTGATTTATGAGGTAAAGTCTTCTATGGTATCCATGCCTGCTAATTTATAATCAAACAGGGTTACAAATGCACAGTGAGCATATGTGAGCGGGTTTGAAATGAACTGCTTTTATATTACAAATAAGGATGCAAAGAATGAGAAAAGAATATGGTGACAATTTGATCTCTCTCATTTTCCAACACACACTGTGATCCATGTAAGGAAAGGCAGTAAGACCAAAGGACCAAGCATAAAAATACCCACTGAGATGCTGAGATAAAAATGTAGCTTCCTATATCAGGATCTGCTGGGGTTTATTTTTCAAGATTCACCCCTGAATAAATACAAAGTTGGCTGCAGCCTGTTCTATATTGGCCAAGGCAAACAAAGCCCAGGAGATACCAGAAAACTGCCAGTCTGGTCCCTGCTCCACATATAACATGCCACTATGTCAGTTAGCACTGTAACTTGATTTCCAGGCAGACAATAATTTTCTCTGGAGACAAAATGAGAGAGACAGGCAGAAAGAGAAGGAAAAGAAAAAAACCTGTAAGCACTGGAAATGCAGAATAGTCCAGATTCAAAGGGAAATTTAGTTCTGATTGTTTTATTTACCAGGAGGCAGACCTGAATATCAATCCACACTTAAGGGAAGGCTAAAATATTTATTACTGTGTGGCCTGGGACGGATTTGGTATTATCCTAATTGCTTGTAGCAGAAGACTAAGGGATACCTTTGGACCTTTTTGATCTCTGTATGTAGTGCAAGGCATTAGCTAAACGTTTCCCAGTTTTGAAGGCTTTGAACAAGCAGCACCCATCTGTGAAACTGATGGTGTGATCACCAACAGTCTCCTGACACAGCAGCACCAGAAACACTGACCAGTTTTGGTGCCAGTTGTGTGTTAAGAGCAGCCACAGGCACATCTGCACCACCAGCCAGCAAAATAACCGTGCGTGTTCCAAACGGAAAAAAAAAAAAAAAAAAAAAAAAAGAGACAGGCTTCTGAAAATAAATCAGTGATGTATCCAGAGCAAATTGCATCTATTAGAGCAGAAAACCCCAACCCCAAGATACCACAGCTCTAAGGTATAACACCTGACAATCAAAGACTTCAAAGCACTTAGCATACATTAATTAGCAAGGACGAGGCTGTTCCTCTGCCCATTTAAACAAAGCAGACCTGCCCAGCTTCAACAGGGGTAGGGCTTAGGCTTTTCATGGAATGTGTGTAAGTGTAATCAACATTAATCTTTGAAATACCTTTTTACTAGACAGTGGTAATGCACATATTTTCTAACATTCACATACTGCTGTACAGGATGCCTAATGAAAGCAAATAAAAGCATTCAGATCTTGGGCACTGAAATTTCACCCTTTCAGAAGACATTATACATCACCTATAAATAACAAAAGTATTAAATCTCAGTATTTAGGCCTATATACTCTGTGAATGGTTTACTACCAGCCATGTGTTATGCACTGGGTTAAATGCATGTATTATACTGTATCCTGTCCAGAAATACTGGACAGTATTTCTTGGTCCAGTGGACATCTCATATCATAGAGATCTGTTTTTCTAGTGTGTCCTCACAATAACTCTTAGCAATTCATTACACTATCAGAACAGATAAGTGTAATCAAATATTGCAAAATAATTAAAAAAAAAAAAAAAAAAAAAAAAAGAGAGACTTATGCTCTCTGTCAAACTTAGGGCCTCCCTGGGGTATTCTGCAATCCAACAACTCCACTTCAGCAACTGGATCCCTGCTGTGTAGCTTCAGCAGGTGTAGGGTCTGCAATCATGACTATTCATAACTACAGAAGTTATTGTAGTAGTTAAATACAGGGCTGTTAACTTACCTAAGAATCATAAATGACTACAGGCTTGGAAAAAAAAAAGATAAATAAGCTAGTTTTTGGGCTCCCTTGAGCTTTAAGAACATGGTATTTTATGTAAAAAAAGCCATAATTTGTGTCAAGATTTCGTCTGAACATCATCCTACTTACAAGAACTTCAAATCTCTACATCCTATCTGTCCTGAAGATGTGAAAAACTTTATAATTGTTTTTTCTCGCCTACATTTGAAAACACTGTAAAGTTTTCAAAGTCTAACACTATTGTAGCTGTTTATGCAACATTTTGCAAAATGTCCTTCTCACTTCTGCCTAACGAATATTTTCCTGTAACAGGGTAAAATCTTGATTTTTAAGCCTTTATTTTTAAGCAAACTTCTTGGTAGGTATTTCTACTATTATTAAGTATTTTTGTATAAATCCTAGTAAAGTCACTTCCTAGTATCCATGCCTGAGCAGGGGGTTTGTACAGTATGGCAAGAGAATATGAGCCATAACTAGCTGATAATGTAAGAAACCATTTAACTGCAAATGTTGTTTCTATTCATAGAGAATTAAATTATCAGGATGTGCTTAAGTAGCTGCCTTACCAAACTCAGAATAAAAAAAATAAAAAAAAAAAAGAAATACTTTTAAGAAGTCGGTTGAGATTAAAGGACACAGATTTATTTAATGAGTATTAAAATTTATGGGCTCTCTAAGAATTAAGCAAGCTTATACAGACTATTTTGAGAGCTGAATGGCTTTCACATAATGAAGATGGTTGATAAGACTTGGCTAAAACATTTCAGAAACAAACGAAAACAAAGGAACACCTCAGAAAACATGGTGATTAAGTCAAAATTTCAACTGCGAAGGCAATATACAAATTTTACAATCATTTCATAATCCGAAAATGCTACTCAAACCAACCCACAAAGGTGCTGAACCTATGAAAGGATGACAACAGGCAATTTTGAATCTAGACAAGCATGAAAGAAGCATGTTTTTCTCCTTCTGTGTAGTTATGGCAACAGAGAGATATAAAACCCCTCCTAACTGAACAAGGGCTTTTTTCCTCTCTCTGCTCCCATCCTCAACTTTACAGCTGTCACCACAAGTCATCCCGCTCGCTCCGGCACGCCAGCAGGCAGCGAGCCGGCATCTGAGCGAGCAGAGAACAAAAGAGGCTGCAACACAGCTCCAGTTCAAATGACAGCCTCACCAGGGCTCCAGCCCGCACTGGGAAGACAAAGTTATAAAGTTTCACAAAAGAATTGAAGTGAATTTCTTCTCTGGATGTCCTAGTGGGAAATCAAAGATCTATTTTAATTTAAGGTAGTTGCAGCTTTTCTCGCTAATGACCGAAATATCTAGAACAAGAGCTGCCCAACAGCAGTTTGCAGGTTTACAGGGGTCCATAAAGCCACTTGCACTGATCTGAAAAGCCACATACACAGGAAAGCATTTACTGCTTCCACTTTCGAATGTGGGCATTAAAGATAGTGAAATGTAAGAAATGTGGAGGGTTGGGAGGTATCTTTGAAAACTATTGTTGAAACCATGAGGATTCTGGATAGGGATATGTTACAGCTTTAGGCAAATAGAAAATAAAAGGATTTAATTTAGACAGAAGATTCTTTATGGGAATTTACAGATGTTCAGCGATGGGCTACTTCACTGATCTGTGACACACAAAACCAGGACCTACAACCAAGTTAGAGGAGGGCTTTGTCTGAGGTCCTCAGAAAGGGCAGCCTTAAACTCAATGATGAAAGCTACAAAAAGTAAAATACAGGATTGGAAATGAAATAACAACCACTTATTGTCTGCGGCCTTTTGAATTTTTATTTTGCATTCCTCAGGAACAGAACAGTTTGTGATCATTTACTTTGTCTTCAGTGATGCGTTGCCCTATGACACAGTAGAACCTGGTGTCTCTAATCAGTGTGTGCTGTGTGTCAGAACCAGTTTCAGGGGAGGTAATTATAGATTCATTCCTTTTTTCTCATGTCTCCAAACCATATATTTATACACAGACACACAGACACACACATAATGAAAATTGTGGTACTTTTACTTAAGTATGTGGCAATAGCAGTTTATGTGTACAAATTAACAACCTCATTAAAAATCTACGGCCAAACTTCAAGGGCTTTGTGATTCCACCTCTCGTGAAATTGCCCTCCCTGCTCCGACAGCAGAAGGCCAACATGTATTGAAGAAGAACAAACATCTACATGTGCAAAAGCTGCCCTTTATGTTTCACATGAAATGTCAATATTTCAAAAGCTGGTTTTGTCTTTCCAAGTACCTGTGACCCTTTCAATGGACTGCAGATTTTATGGACAGAGTTTTAAAAATGAAAAGAGTTCTTAATTTATTTTTTTTCCCCCTTTGTATGCACATTTTTACATTGCTGTAGAAAATGTCATTAATAGTGACAATATGGCACAACTGTCAAGTCTCACAGCGCTGACGTCTTTAGGTTAGTTTGGAAATGGCTTTCCTAGGTCATTATTTTTAATTAATACAACGAATTAGTATATTTTTTATTCAAAATGTCAAACTGTTTTAATCATAACACAAATATGAAACATTGACCTAGAAAATAGGAGGTTTTTATAATACTAAATAGCAACAACATAATTAAAAGCATGACATTCTAAAATGAAAATAGTGTATTTGACCATTTTACATCTTAATGAACTATCATATCAACTTGCTATTTAAATTTCATTAAACTGGATAACAAATATAAAATACATTTTGAAACAACATCATTTCTCATAACAAATTCTGGAAATATGTACCTTGTTAATGATGGTTAAATGACTTTTCTAATTAGCGTGGTTTGGGAAAAACTGATTAAAATGGCATTTTACAGGAAAAAATAGTTTCAAGGACAATTTATTTCACTGAAGACACTGTCAATACTTCATCAAGCAGTACATACTTTGCCATAATCAGAGCTTGCTTCAGCCATGCGGCTGTGCAGTGTCTTGTGGAGTTAAACTGACACAAAGCCTTTTAAAGTGACACTGAGTGTTTCCCAGTTCCAAACCAACACACCCCTCCAACCCAGAGCAGATTTTGGTCCCCATGGCTGTACTGTATAATAATTACAGTTATAGAGACACACTTTTGCAATACCACTAAAGAAAACACTGTTTCTTGATTTCATGATTTTTAATATTAATTTTCTAGTCAACTTCTGTCTTGGCTTTTGTTTAGTCTTCCTTTTCTTCTTTAACTGTTACACTTTTATTCTTCAGCTCCTTCTTATACACCTGTGATTTTCTCCTAGCAATAATTTTAAAGGTAGTAATATATCATTGAGAATGTGATTAAGATAATTCAGTGCATTCCTAAGGACACCAAATTGTTCAGCTGAAGTGTAATTTGGGTAGGCTGCAACTTATTTTTAAAGATTCATAATGCTGTAAATGTAAAATAAAACTGAAGGTGAAGCAGCACATCTGGGGTCCTTGTCTGCAAGAACTCTGAGAAATTAAAAAAAAAACCAACAAAACCACAGAAAATGTAGATTAAAATTTTCAAAATGCCTAAATAATGTCTGAATCTGGAACTTACCAGCTCTTGAAAATTTAACCTATCTGTAATTTGTCACAGAGACAAATAATGATTTCTCTTTAAATAATAGGATCAAACTGCTTTTGACTAACTGAAGTAATGTCAAATGTTAAAAAGATAGAGCAGGAAGGCAAGAACCTACTCTGTAAAACAGCCATTCATCAGAGCTTCAAATCTCTGCTTGTTCTCCAGGGAACAACAGCCTGCAATGCCAACTTCACATAAAAGCAAGATCCAAGTCCCCTTTTGTAGGGGACTATATCATTCTTGTCTTAATCATACAAATTTTACATCATTTTCACAACAATCTTTAATACTGATTCAAGTAAAAGAAGTCAAAGTTCAGAACTCTGGAAGTTTGGAAGTGCAAACTCTAGCTATTATGCTTTTGTTCCTCTGTGGTTGATGGACTCAAGAAATAGTTCAAACCATTATTTTGTGGTTCTTAGTATTCATTGTATAAATGAGAAAAATTAATATAACTTCTTAAAAACAACTGCACAGTACTGAATGGAGCTTCAGGAAGGAAAAAAAAAGACATTCAATGAAGGACTCAATTTGAATCTACTTGAGGAGCAATCTTTTCAAGTTCTTTTTAAAAGCAAAAAGATAAAATGGTTGCTGTGCACCCACTTATTTGGTGGTGCACTGAAACAATGCCTTCCTTTTACCCAAAAGTTAGGAAGCAACAAAGATTTCCAGTGGAATGAACTTTTAAAAAAAGTTGTTTTTTTTTAACTAGCAAGCTAGCTGATATAGATTTGTTTGGAATCTACTGACAAAGAAAGCTGCTGATTGTATTTTTGGGCTACTTTCTTTTATTTTTCTTGGAAGAAGGCAGCCAAGTAGACTTAGAGGCAAAATTCAGCTGAACAAAGCTAGGAGTAAACCTAGTGAAAAGACATCTTGGAGCAGAATAACCATAAATGAAGTAAAACTGTTAAGCAAGGGAAAAAAAAAAAAAGGA
This sequence comes from Serinus canaria, assembly GCF_022539315.1. NCBI lineage: Eukaryota > Metazoa > Chordata > Aves > Passeriformes > Fringillidae > Serinus > Serinus canaria. The sequence goes on along the minus strand of NC_066316.1, from coordinate 105,814,712 downwards.
AAAAGAGAGGACATGGAGTTTTGAAGGCTCGTGCCAAGCCATAGAAAAGGGAAGGCATGCTTTTTAAGCACCAAAGGTAGAGGTCAACACTATAAGGAAAATCTGACTCTATTAACTGTGCAAAGCATAGCTGTTTCAGGACTGTGCCAGTGGCAGAAATCAGGCTGCAAATGATCAAAGAGGCTGTTTTATGCTGTAAAAAAAAATACTACCTCATATACACATAGTAAAAATGACCCATGAACCTTAACAGTTATTCTGGAGCTAAATCCTTCTGAACCAGGCTAACTCTAAAATAATGCAACTGCAAGAGATCTTTAAAAGTAACAGAACTTGCTAAGTGACAGGTATGACAAGAGAAACCCTCTGCTACTTTGGACCTTCCCCAAAGAGATGCTTTTCCTCCCATGAAAACAGAGTTATAACTATGCAGATGTGGCAGATGTTAGTATATGAATATTTATAAATCCAGAGGATATTTTGTTCTACCTCACCAGGCATGTTAATATTTGAATAGATTAATCAAAGCACTGAGTTCACAAAACAAACTGCCCCCTCACCTCCTCCGAGATGGAAGTGGTTCGTACTCTGGATGTGATGCTCGAGGTATCCAGCCCCAGAGCTCGTGCCTGTATCACCTCACAGGGCACTTGCAGACCTTGGAAGGGAGTGTAGGGCAGCAACACTGGATTTCCAAAGGAGCCAGGGCATGACAGAACCACAGCCCAACAGAATGTGGTGGTGTGTGGGCATCGCTAGCTCAAGGCTGAACTCAGGCTGCTCTGGTGGGGCTGTGCCTGAGCTTACAGCTCATCCCTCTGGGAATGACTTCCAGCATCCCAAAGAGATCACAGGGGTAACTAGCCTGCTCTAGGACCTGTAATAAAAAAGGCCTCATGGCACAGTGTAGCACAGTTTGACCCAGTGTCTTCAGTCTCCTTGAACTCAATTGCACTGAGTCATCCCCCCCGCCACCTAAACCCAAGCACTACACATGGCCCCAAGCATTAGCCATGATGGGTTGGGTGGAAACTTCACCATTAAACCTGAAATGCATTTTTTCATGGAACTATAAAATAATTAGGGTTTGCATGAATGGTAGCAACACAACAAAACATTTTTAACCAGAACTGAACTAAGTTTCTTTTATAGAAACATTATGTATGTGTCCACACACACATGGAAGGCACTGATGTTACTGTGTGAGGAATCAAAATGGCACTAAAGCAAGATTACAATTCAAATTGCTTTTTGTGCCTTAAAAGCCAGCAGAGGAGAACAATGTTCTGTACATGCCTATTCATTTCTACTAGATTGGAAAGTAACACACCTTTTGCCCTTTTATCAATTTTGTGTATTTTGTACACCCATTTTCAAGTTTATAATTTCACATATACACTATACATGCACTGGCAATGTATACTGTTAACTCTGTCATATTTTCTAGTATTAATGGTATCCCATGTAGATAAATGTTTTTAATATGAATCACAGTGGTCCTTGAGTGACAGAAAAATAATGGCATTATCTTTATTAAAATATTTTTTCTTTTTTTTTTTTTTTTAATGAGAAGGGGGCTATTCTTGGAAAATCTGGAAAAAATAAGGAAAACATCTGAGTAGGTTGTCTTTTCTCAAGGTTGTGAAAAGCTAGAAAGATCTTTGATGTGTCAGCTTTGACAGTTGTTTCAGTCCACCTCTGTTCGCACTGCAGCAGACGGCTGAGGATTGCTCTCCTCACCAGTCCCTCACGTAGAGGACAGGAGAGCACTCCTCAAAATACTGCTTATTAAAATTAAATATAGATTAACACACTTGCATATTTTTACAGAGGGTACATATTTTGGGCTGAAATTTATCAAATCTACATTTAGATGTGTAAAAGGCATTTGGCCTTAATTTTGCTCTCTAGGCTCTTTCTGCAGACATAAACAGGCTGCTCCAGTGGGGGAGTCTTCTCGCTTCCTTGGACATCTGTTCTAGCACATCTGGGTTTCCCTCAGGATTGTCCATCTATCCCTGCTAAGTACAAAGGAAGGTGAGCTGATGAGATTTGACTACCTGTCCACATTTTTCAATTCCTTTGATCCAGCTGGGTTGATGCTCATCTACCAAAAAGCAGAGATAGCTGAGGACTGCCCCCATTGCTCCCAGTGGCCAGGGACCACCCAGGACAGGAGCTACTGGCATGAAAGACACCATGCACATGCTGGCAGCTGATTAGAACAAAGAAGAGGTCTCCTGGTCTCAGGAAAATCAGCAGGTGACTTTTCACAATTTGGAAAGTCACCCTGAGAAATTGAAGAGGCTTCTGAAGCCATAAATGCTCTGAAAGCTCTGAAAGAAAAAGAATGTGAGCTGAATGCAAAGAGAGAAATGGCAATCAAATAGAAAGAGGAAGAAATTTAGGGTTTATTTTAGACAACCAAGCTGTTGAACTGGGTATAACTGAGGTGGAAAACTGTTATCACCCAAAGGCTGGATGACTGTTTTTGAATGGTGATTACATAAAAGCAAACCTTAATGGGTACTGTTTGGTTCCTGGCCTATTCTACTGTAACTTTCATTACAAAATTGCCATTCAGGGCCTAGGAATATTTCTCATCCAAGATCACACTGGAGAAATAGACTAGTAATTCATATATCCATAGAGACCAAAGAACTGCAGTAGCATTTCAAGGAGAGGTGAGAGCTAGGTATGGATAGAAAGCCATTTATTTTTTTGAAAGTATTCAGGAATGGTTGTCTTTAATCTGAGCTACTTCTGCCAAAAAATAGTAATCTGAATGAGCAGCGAAGGAAAGGCAACTTAAGACTTTGATCTCCTTACATGTTTGTGCCACCCCATTCCTTGATGGCTTTCCCATCCCCTCACACATGCTACTGGATGATTTTCTTAGGAGCTGCTACTCATCTCTGTCTCAGTTGGGCTGTGATCCTCAGTGTGCAGCTATCCCAGAGCTGCAGACTATGCTGGCACCCCAGCCCTTCCAGAGACATTTAGGACAAGTAGAATTACTTTAAGATGAAAGAAGGTAGATTTAGATTGAATATCAGGAAGAAATTATTTACTGTGAAGGTTGGTAAGATTGGTAAAATTATTTACTGGCACAGGTTGCCCAGAGAGGTTGTTGATACCCCACTCCTGGAAGTGTTCAAGGCCAGGTTGGATGGGGCTTTGAGCAACCTGGTCTAGTGGAAGATTCCCTGCCCACAGGAGGGTGTTGGAAGGAGACAATTTTTAATGTCCTTTCCAACCCAAACCATTCTATGATTTTTTGATTTCCAGGACAGGCACAGGGCAACTTCTGCTGCCTCATTTGATGGTGAAGTTGACAAATGACCTGTTCACTCTGGCTCTGAAAGTCCAAATGCGTCCTACACGTTTTTGCTCAGCAAAGCAAGGTGTCTCTGTGCCTCAGAAACCACCATACATCATTTGGAACACTAAGAGCCCCAGCCAGTCTGGGACTTAGCACTGGAGCTTTACCCTGCAGCCCGAATCTCCCAGCTGACAATGAAATGCTTCACTGCTGCTCTGCCAGGACGGAATTTTCCCTTCCACCCAGCAAGCGGCATGAAAACATTTGAAATCCCACTGTAAGCCTGACTGGTGCCCAAAGCCTTTCAAGGCTGGCAGAAAGAAAAGACATAGAGGGACTGAAGGCAAGACAGAAAGAGTATGCAAGGATGGGGAAACTACACTGAATTAGAGTTAATTAAATCCAAGCTTTGACAATGTTTAAATAACAGGATTCTACACCTAGCCCTGGAATGCCTCTATGAGCTGTCATTTAATTTAAAAGAGCACAATAGCTAAATGTCAGTCTCCAGGCAGATCTTTTGCATCTTTCTGATACTGTATTAAAGTTATTATAAAGCAGAAGTTCAGGATCTTTTTTTTCAGAGTTTGATAATAGCCTTCTCAAACTTCCCATGGCAAAAACTCAATACAGCATTTGTTCCTGTGAAACCAGAAGGACAGTTATCCTGGATAGCTCTAGGAAACCAAAAACCAAAATCTCAAAATCTCCTCAGCTAAGTCTTACTCTAATCTCAATGTAATAAGAGGAGAGTATTTTCCTAGCAAGACAAATCATCTAATAGTAAAATGCTCCTACAATAAAATCAGTTTATGAAAAGATCTGAATCATTCTCCATTTGTAAAACATTTGATCAAAACTTAATGAATATTTTATTGCATGTTTTTAAAGAATAGTGCTAATACTCATTCAGGCTTTCATTTTCGACCTGCTTTAAGAAGGATGGCATTAATTTTCCCATACCCTATTCAGTGATGGTTCCGGATACCTTTTTAACTGCTAGTTTTCAAAACTGTTTTCTCAGCTCAAATTTATTTGAATTAGCATTTCTAATCGAAATTGAAACAAACAGAAATTAAGCACCATATTTTAATATAAATGTCGATAAAGAAATATTTCATATCTTAAGCTACTTTCTTGAAAATTGTGTATCTTCAATGAAATCGGGCTATTATTTCTCCAGCTATTCAACATCTGAAAATACTCTATATTCACATTTTGTTTTAATAATTAATCTCATATAACTCACAAGAACTCAAAAGCAGAAACATGTACAGTTATCAAAACTCTCAAATCAGTGCACAGGAGCTATATGGAAGAAAAATATTTACTCTCTCAATAATGATCTTACTATATTAAGAACAGCACTATGCAGTCCTGATGACAAACTTGACACAGCTATTTGAATATTTTTGATGCAATAATTAAAATAAAGTCATAGAAGTAATCCATGGCAAAGGCAGCAGTTTAAAAGAGATGGTACTTTAGAAGCTCCTGACTCTCGAGAAACAGAAAAGAACCTTATTTTGCACTAGTCAGCTAGAAATATCACATTGGTGGGTGCCCTCCAGATATGAAATAGAGAATGGCAGCTGAGCTTCAAGTATAGATAAAAGAAACGGGATATCTGAGTTCAGTCAGGACAAGCAGAAATGTCATTGCCAAGGAGAAGATTCAAGTTGCCTGAGGACTCAGGTGGACACAAGCTCTACTGTAACACATAAAGTGTGTGCATCAGCACTACTTGAGAATGGAGCACCCAAAAACTCACTGGAGATTTTGCTTTTGAGGCTGCAGCTCCCTGACACCAACCCTTCTGCTCTCAGTCCCAAGTCCCTGCCCAAACCAAAACAATATGGTGGGACCCTGTCCCAGGGCCAGAGGAGCAAAGTCGGGGGAAACTTCTCTAAACACAATGAACGATCAGTTTCTGGCTGAATACTGGAGCCTGCATCCAAAGACAGGACAGGCTGAAAAAGCAAGACTTCTGCAGGGGTTGTTATAGAAATTATTAAAATACTAGCAGAAATTAGTCAAATTAGGTGAATCTGCAGATTGTTTGATGGTAATACAGGCTGAATTCCACCCTTCCAGGATCCATTTAAGTGCATGGATAAGCCTCCCTTCCTTTTGGAGGCTGTCAAATGTTAAATAAATGATGGGTTGAAATTGAGAGTGCTCTTTGTGGGAGAGTGCAGCATCGAACGCTTAGCAGTTCTCCCTCTCCTGCATACCTGAAAGAATTTCAGTGTTGTACTATAATATGATGGGGTCACTGACACACAACATTATTCCCACTGTGAACCACGGAGCTGAGCAAAAGGTGCCAGGAAATCAAATACTGTGATACAGGACAAATGACATTTCTAAAGACAACAAATAACTCTTTTTTTCAATCTGGTGGGAGGAGAAGCAGAAAGGGACAACACACTGGGAAAAATACAGGAAATGAGAAAAGCCTGGGCTATTAATAGTTTCAGTACAAATTAAAACAGCACAGAGAGAAATATTTTTTTCCCCTCTGTTGGGCTCTACTGCCCTACTAAAAATCTTATCCCTTTAAGCAGTAACCTTCACGGATTCTAACACGGGTCTAGATTTGCTTGTGTGCCTTTCCCTTGCTGAGAAATCTGTCCTTCCTAATTACTTCTAGAGCAGTGACAAAAACCTTGTTGATCCGACCAGACAAATTCTGGCAAGTAAAACATTCAGAAGTGTAACTATGAACATGCCGACTGCTGAGAGACGGAGATGATAATAGCATTGTTGATAACAATAAAAGGGACATAGGGAAGGATGAGAACTTAATTTTTGGCCATGTTCCATTTAAAGCAACTACAAAAGACATCGAAAAGAGATGTAAGAGGCAGACACTCTGACAAGACATCTAAGAGGAGATGTCAAAGAGGTAAGGGGCTGCTTACAGAGATTTCAGTACCCAGCTGAAGCAATACAATCTTCCTTCTGGACTGTCTCCCCAGAGACTGAATATAGGTATAATGATAAGGAGGTTTTCTTTATTTTAATTGAGGAGGCAGGACTGCTCAAAAGTATCTTGACATGATATATTTTTCTTGCAAAATGTCATGCTAGGAAGCGTGTTGCCATCAGGAGCAAGTACTCTTCCCTTTTCTCGAGGGAAAATATGCAGTGGTTCTGTGGTTTATTTTGGGCAGACACACTACTGGAAATGCTTCAGTGATTTACTATTTATGCTTTAAATAAAACAAACCAAAAGCATCTCTTTACATCTTTGAATGCTGGATCAGTTGCGCTTGGTCTGTTCTCTGCAATCTGTTACAGCATTCTAAGATTCTTGCTCAAATACAGGTCCCTAGAATCATAGCCTAGATCTCCTTCCTCCCTGCTTCTTCCCCATCCAGAGGCACTGTGGCTGTTGTAACTTGAATACTGTCCACATTTCAGATGACTCTTCATTTTAATTTATTGACATCATGTCTCTTCTGTTTAAAAACAAATGCATGAATTCCACCACACCCTATTTGAAGGGACTTGCTGCTCTTCCAGGTCACCATATGGCTATCAATTTTTTAATTTCTCCCCTGCTCCCTATCAGTCTTCACCCATCTGAGATGATTTTAATAGTGATTGATGAGGAGAGTGAGACTAGGGGATGGATATGAGGGAAGAGCATTGAAGAGGCTGTTTATGAATCTCTCTGTACTGCAAGAAGCTTTCATCTGCAAGAGACTCAGGAAGGGCTTGACTGTAAGACAGACTGAGTTCCAGGACTACCAGTGATTTTGGGGTTTGCTTCTCAGAGTTACATAATTTGTAGTGACTGGTGCCTTTCTGCATCTTTTGGGAAGATTTAGAATATTTCTTGCCTTTATTTGTTCTGGAATGAAGATTAGTCTGTTCCCAGGATGAAGCCAATGCCTTCAAAAAGTGCAGGTTAAGCTCTTCCTGCACAGGAGGCACTGATGTAACTGCATGCCAGGGCCTGGGTGCAGACCAAACTGATAAGTAACAGTATCAGGAACAGTGCCAGTGACAAGAAAAGCAAATGTATGTCCCAGAAGATGAGCAGTCAGTGATACAGAGCTTCCTCTCACACATGGCTACATTCTGGGGAATCTCCCTTGCATTACAGAGACTTTGTGTGTCCTTCATACACCTCAGGAAGGAACAACTTTTTTCTACCTCTAGAAGAGTCTTTACATATACTTTCAGTTTAAGTTTGTCCTATCATTCCTCTACTGTCTTGGTCTTTCCAAGCAAAATCTTGATGCCTTCTGGACTCTTCTACAATGACAGTTTAAACAGGAAGAACAAGTTTCTTAGAAAATCCAAGGAAAGTACTGCTACTCTCTGTTCTCCACTTGGTACAGTGAGAAAACCCTGTGATGCCCACTCAGCTGCTCAGAGTTTTTCATATAGTATGAATGTACAATGTACAGCACATAATTTTGACAAGAAAATGGTCTTTATTTTCAAATACCATTTAAAAATTAAACATATGCACCCATTTAGCACAGATTCTGTTACTAACCATAGGAATATGCAGCACATTGGGGAGCACCACACCACAAAGAACCCTTTTTGTGTTTTTTCCTTTTCAGTAACTCTCCAGTTGCAACATAGAATTCAGTATTTCAGAAAATGCAAATGCTGCTGAATTAGCGGTTCGGTGGCACTGAAACACCCCCTGAGCAGTATAACAGAGACAGCCCCCCACAAAGACATTTTCAGTAACTATGTTTTACTGTAAAGGAGTTATAAAAGATGCATTGCTTGGATTCTAGTCTTTGCTAATAATATCCAATATATATGAAGAGAATGAAACGTTTAAACTCAGGGATGGGGGATTAAAGGATATCCATGATGAATGAGCTGTAGAGCTGAAGAGAATTTGTTGTACATCCTGACCAATATAGCAGTGAAAGTAATCAATCCATTACCTCTCTACTGAGAGAAATGGAGGAGAGATAAGAGGATAATGAATGCCAGGCACAATACTGATAAGAAAGACACTTTAAATGACCAGTGAGAATATATTCCATAGTTAATAGTGCTGACAAAAACAGTGACAAAGTAATAATTTATTCATGGAATAAGAGCCATTCCTGTGAAAATCAAGGTAGCATTTTAAATTAAGGCAACTATTGTAATCAGACTAGCCTTATTAACCAGTAGCCATAAATGAAGTATTGTAGGAAAGAATACTTTTAAGGACTTATTTTGCCATTAACACATGGGCTAAATTGCAAAATCCTGTTACTTACAAATGCAGATTTATTTTTTTTCTCCACAAACCCTTCTGGCTTTTTCCTTAACCCTTTTCTTTAATGTAATAAAAATTCATATGAAGCTCTGCATATTCACATGCAGCTTGAATGGCTAATGCTTTTGCCCATGCTGACATGCCCTCATCTCAGAATCTTCTGAGAGGCTGACCTAGATTTTGAGTCCTAATAATAACACTGAGTATTTCCAGGACTAAATTTAAATATATTTGATGATTTAATATGCAACGCTTAATTAAGAAACCACACCTATCCAGAACCTATTAGTTTTTCTCTCTCTGTGCCTGAAGATTGTGCAGTAGGAACATACTGTGCAATATGAAGTGTGGGAGATATATAAGGAACAGCAGTGACTGTGTTGAATGACATAAAATCTGCGTCTGCTTCAAATGGCTGAGGTTATGACTAAGAACCAGGCTGTTCCATCCTGAATTTCTTTTCAGATTTCATTTTACCATTTCCTAAATGGCTATACTATTCCTAAGAATATCTGTGGTAATTATCTACTTGGAAACTGAACCTGTGGCCAAGTATCGTGGTTTTCTTGGTACACAAACCAGGTTTGTGTGTTGTACACAAATCACATAACCTTCTGACCTAAAGACTGTTAGTAGAGCTTGAAAATTTGATTTTCATAAAAATATCTTCAAATTATTTCAAGAACCTCTCATATTTCAGTCGTGGTGCCAGACAGAGATGGGTTTAGAGGGTTAATCACTTCCCACAGACAGTAATTTTCTCCTTCTATGTCCATAATAGATACACAGCTGTACTGTCAGATTTTTTTGTCTCATCTTAGATAAAACTAAAACATAACTTAAAGGGATTTAACAACACTTTTAGAATTCTATTTTTATATAAAAGCAATTTTATGTATCCATTATAGATACAAAATAATCTATGCTAATAAATGTGCCCATCACAAATCCTGTCCAAGCAATTACATTTTCCTACTTCTTTCTAATAACAGTGGTGGAAAGATATTGTAAGCCTGAAGTATTACTTAATCAGGTCCTTGACTGGAAAGTGTTTCAGGGAGAAAACAGTCACTAAATTAGGTAAAGGCTTCTTTGGTGGACAGCACTGAAATGCTTGGAGGACAGGGAAAATAGTCTTTAATGTACATATACAGTATCTCCTGTTGCAGTAGAGCACACAGAGCAGGCGGCTGCAGGACAGAGCAAACAGGCTTTAGATCCCCCAGCTGACTGTATTAACCCCCAGCTACTGAAAGCAAAAAGAGGGCTCACTGGCTACTCTGACCACAAAACAGACTTTTATTCAATTCCATCTGAGCTCACGCAGAGATAGTGACAGTTTTCTCAAAAGGGAACACAGCTTCCCTCCTCAGCTCCTCAGTGTCAGAAACGAGCCGCTCTAATCGCCTTAGAGTGGCTCAAAATAACTGGGCAAAGGAAGTGCTGCTAAAAACCTGCTAAGTAACCCCTGCTTTATGCTGAAGCTGTGCTACTTTGTCGTGCTCTGTTCAGGGTTTTCCACACAGATTTCTGCCATGTTCCCATGGGTAGATGGGGAATTTTGAGAGACTTAGGCTCCCAATACCCTGACTGATCACTGGCCCCTGTGGCTACAGAGCCTTCAAAAACCTGAATATTTCATCCATTTGTACTCTCAGCTGGGGGTTCAGAAAGAGACCCGTCCCACCTTCCTTCCCACACCCCTCTTCTCTCCCTCCTACCAACCTTGTTTCCTGCCTTTTCCTATTCTTTAAAAGAATCTTGTATAACTTTTGCAGTTCTTATGCTTTCTTGTAGTGGCAGAAGTTGGAAATAGGGGATTTTGTGAATTCCAAGGGGAATTCCATCAGTTTTCCCTGTGTTGTGGGAATACTCCCCACAGTTTCTAAAGAAGATGCAACCTTTCACCACAATGACTGCTGTAAGGAAATTCTGTCAGAAGTACATGGCAACCACCCTCCCAATAAGACACTTGGAGTAAATCATCTCGATGAGGATTATTTCAATTTATGAGGAATGAAATCAGGTCTCAAAATGAATGTGGCCTTTTCTGATTTACTTTTAAGTTTTGATATGATTAGGAAGAATGTTTAAAACACTCAGTGCTCATCAACACCATTTCACTGACAATGGTTTCCAGCTTACAAAGCAAGACACAGAATCTGAGGAAGAAATTAAATGAATAAAATTAAAATGTCAGCAGAGAAAGTAACTAATCTCCATCAATTCTCTTATGTAATCCAGACCATTTTGCTGCTGTTATTATTCAAAACCCTTAGGGAACCAAGGATCTAGGTCATCTACAGGATAAAGAATGTACTATCCAGGAATCAATATTCACAGTAGTAAATTAAATTATAGTCCTCTCCACGCAAAGAGTTTTATTATTACAAGGAGTGTTGACAATTTAAACTCAACAGGGAAAAAAAACAATCTAAGCCATCAGACAACGTTTTCACTATGGCATCTCCCTATATACCATGTTGTCATTCAACTGTCAATAATTTTTTAACTTTCTGTGAAATAGGATACTGCACTTTCCCAGTGAGCATATGGCTACTATAATGATAGGCTAAGATAAGCTACTGCATCTCTTAATACTGACAAGTTATATTGCCATTAGCACTAAAGCAACATCAGCACCATGGATGGGGCATCTGAGACATCCTACAACATGCAATTGCCCTTTGCAATGGGAATTTTATCCACAGTGGTGTGATTACAGAATTTCCAATGCCTGAAATCCAATAGAGAAGTTGATTTACAGCAATGCTGGCAAACCAGGCCTTGCAGCTTTAGGAGCTGTCATTAGCTGCAATGTCTCAGTGTAGTCTCCTACTGTTTCTTCCACGTTTCGGTGGTCAGATTGTATTTACCTATGACCAACACTCCAATTTCAGACCCTGCCCAGATGCAAAAATTAAATCTTATAATAGTTTTCAACCTAACTGAAGTTGATAGCATATGATTTGGAACTGAAGGCAATTGTACATCGTGTATCTAAGCAGTCACATTTCTGTTTTTAAACCTCCATAGAAAAGCTTCTCATTTCATGGTACATTATGGATCTCATTCATTGCATTAACTGATGAGGAAGGCAGAGTGGTTTGATTGATTGCTTAAACTGGCAGAGTTCAGATCATCTTAACTGCACACTTCAGGGCACTCATGTGCTGCTCTGCACTGCACCCGGGGCTGGCACAAGCCCTGCAGCTTCCTTTGGGCCAAACCAAAACACAAGATACAGAGTTTCCACCTTCCCTCCCTAACAACATGCTGTTTCCTTGTCTAGCAATGGCCACAACTTTTTTTTTGACTCAATTTCTCTTTGTAATCTGGTGAGAAAAAAATGAAACGTAGATAAAGGAGAAATATTGCTAAAGAAATGCAGCACTATTAATTTTTAAGAATCTGCTGATTCCCTTTCTCAAATGTGTATAATCCCACACAAAAGCCTCTATTAAGCCACATAACAATGCCACTTTAGGGAAACTTCAGAAACCTGAAATTCAGAAAACTGCAAATACAGTGTTAAGATCAGACTTGAGGAAGGATAGAAAGAATCGCTTCATTTTTAGCTCAGCAGTCATGCAAGGTTCCAATACATCCAAGAGCCAAAGTCACAGTTTGCTGGTTTATTACTCAACACCCGAGGCTCAGCTTGCACTGAAAATTACGAAGGTTTTCCCTAATTGTTTCCCGAGTGCACAGATGACAACACATAACTACAATTAATATATTCTTCTGCTTAACTTGGGAGGTGAACCACTGCTATGGTGGTTACTATGAACCACTGCTTCTCTTGCCAAATGAACCAGCAGATGCAGCAGGCCCAAGAGATGCTGAACTTTCTGATCCCAAAGACAGCCAAGTTGTCAGGATGCTTCAGCAACATCAGATGCCTTTGAGGAACACGACAGCACCAGGCACTGCATATCAACACATGAAGTGGACTTTCACATGCTACTCTAGCCAAAAGCATTTGGGAAATAAACACATGCCTGTCCTTCCAAGTGTGTGTTATCATCTTGCTCTTGTTTCTGTAGTGCTTCTCCACCATTCCCTGAAACTGCAGGACCCACCACACCTGTCAGAACAAAGAGCTTCTATCAAGTGCCTCTGCTGATCATAATTAAAGTGGCACAAAAGAAATATTTAGAAAAATGGAGAAAGGAGGGAGCAGATGGATGGAAGTAGGAGCGGGCAGCTCACTTCTGGCTGCTTCTCCTCAGCAGTCAGATTGCAGCCATAACGATGGCCTTTCCTTCCAGGACTGATCCTAGCCAGATGATTAAATACCTCTTTTGGCCACTGCAATCTCCGAGTGACTGAGATCTCCTCTGGTTATAGATGAACTATTCTTTAATCATGGTGAAAAAAAATCCCCAAAGCTGCTGCATTCTGTAGCACTCTGCATTCACCTATTTGCTGAGAGCAATGCAAAAAAAAAAAAAAAAAAAAAAAAAAGAAAGAAAGAAAAAAAAAGTAAAAAAAGTAAAAAAAAAAAAAAGCTCCTGCACATTAACCTACCTGGCCCATGAAACACATGTTTAAAAGACCATTATAAAGGACCATTATAATATTTGAGCAAGCAGCATAATGTATTGCCAGAAGACAACTGATACAAAAAGCTGAAGAGCAGCCAGAGCTGTCCAGAATCCAAATCCTACTCCTGTTTTATTCTCTCTTTATCAAACCCAAATCGCCATCCCTCCAGCTCTCTCCCTCCTGTCTCTACACACATTGAGTTAACAAAAAATTTCTTGTAACTGTTAATGAAAGCTTATAGCTTGCAATATACTGTTGAGCTGCCCTGATTCTATCTAATACACATTTTATTATTTCAGGATTAATAACACGAACAACCGACAACACTACAATATACTTACATGGAACCTTAATTTGAAGATTGCAAAGGATATTACAAAAGACTGAATAAGTATTAATATGTCTTTGTCCCTGGCCAGCAGAGAACACTGATACACACACAAACAAAATTCATTTGGGATCTGAACAAAGAATCCTCAGCTCTGAGTGAGCAGGGTGTCCGTAAGTCTACTCACATGCATAACTTTAATTATGTATTAAATATGCTTCTGCCCCATGTCTGAGGTTAGCATGCCAGGCAGGAGCTAAGCAGGATTTAAGTCACTCTGGGGTGGCTGCAGTGGGTCGTGCCCCTCCGCAGCAATCCTGTGCTCTACAGCACCATCAGCTCCTGCCAGGCTCACCTTTACTGCAGTAACCCTGGTTTGCATGTTTCCTGTACATTTTATGGATTATACAGTTGAAACCAAGGTTAGACTATGGCTTTACAGTCAGGACTTAAATGTATGGCATTCATTTACTCTTCTGTGCTTTAGGTTTTATCAGAGAGGTCTGATTACTTATCAGAGCTGATGCCATGTGAATTACATCAAGATGAAGAATTTACATGAAAATAAGTCATCAGCACTTTGTGCTGAGTTCCATATGACTTCACAGAAAATTACAACCTTTTTATATCATTTAAAATTTCTTCTTTAAAATTTCTTTACAGTATTCTATAGGACAGATGAAAACGTTTCCTTTTCCTCTTCTCACTCCCCCACCACCAGAACACAGAAAAGGATGTTATTCTCTGTTAAACTAGGTAACCAGGTAAGTTTACAAAAGCACATACACATTTAAAAGAAAATAGTAACTCTTGTAATCCAATTGGACTGCAACAATGTATAATTTTATAGACCTTATCTATATGATTTTATACATTACCTTAAATGTGGAAATACTTGCAAGCTAAAATGACTGTTTTGAGCACACAAATTACGATATATTAGTATAAACTTAGATCATAATATGGCTGAATTGCAGTTTCCTTTTTTATGTGTAAAAGAGAAATGTAACTTATGTTCAGAATTTGAGTGAAATTATCCAATACTGATTTGTACCTGTGCATACAAATATATAGTTTCATTATTTTTACACTGAATTTCTTCATCTTTAACAGCATTTATATGAGAATTAAACCCGGGTAATTTCTGAATATTTGGAAACAGTCTCCTAGGACAATGAGACTCGAATGTGTTTAATTGTGTGCTTTGCAGCCCACTTTAAGTGAGCTTTTTAAGTTATTGTCATCAGCAGATCTCCCATTTCCAAAGGAAGGCAGCCCCATAAAGCACAGACTCCATGCTCACTGGCTGCTCTATGGAGACATTAAATATCTGCATAAATCACTGCAGGATTAAGGTCCAAGTCAGTTTGGAGTTCAATTACTGACTGAAAGCTTTCCTTTCTGCAATAAACTAACGCTCAGCTCACTGAAAATGACCCCCAAACCAGACAAACAACATTTGGAAAAAAATTCAGCTGCTATAAACCTGTTGTACCACAGGTTTAATGGCCATAGGGAACATGGAGCTTTTGAAAATGCATCACCATAAAGCAAACAAGAACCCACTCTACAG
Source organism: Serinus canaria (assembly GCF_022539315.1). Classification (NCBI taxonomy): domain Eukaryota; kingdom Metazoa; phylum Chordata; class Aves; order Passeriformes; family Fringillidae; genus Serinus; species Serinus canaria. The sequence goes on along the minus strand of NC_066316.1, from coordinate 105,799,696 downwards.
GCCAAAGCCCTGAAGGGAGGTAATTTTTTGCTGAAACAATTATAAATAACTTAAGAAAAAAACAGGTTTCGTATGAAAATGCCTCCTACACAGCCATCCCCACAGCACTGCTAATGTGCTGCTGTAATGCTTTCTGTGACTGCTTATAATTTCATCTCGGCATACCCGCCAAGTTCAGCCATTTACTTCAATTAATTGAAATGTGGTTACAAATAAACATTTGAAAAATATAGGTAAAATGCTGCTTTATTTTATTTTTCAGTTTTGTACTTTAATTTTGCCTTTATGCACGTCTTCCTGTTCTTCCCCCAGAGAGACACAGCTTCCTCTCCTCAATTTTCTATAAGACTTGTCACTCTATTACTCTTAGTCTGGACTTGGGAGATAGATAATAGGGCAAATTTGACAAAACCTGCACAGGAAATGAACACTCATTCATTTATTAGTGAGTCTCACTGGGTGCTATTAAACTTGTAATAAAAAAGTTATCGAAAAGAAGAGAACAAACCTACTGAATTAGAAACACAGATGCTGGTGATGTCTTCAGCTTTTTCATTAATTCCCCACAGGTTGTTAATGGACAGCATTGTTCTGAGCCACAGGGAATCAAGGAGTTAACACTTAAGGCTGACAGGGAGAAATTATGATCCCACTGTACAACATTACTTGCTCAGTATTGCTGCCAAAGGGCAGCAAAGGTTTGGGACCAGTGCACTAGTCCTACTGAATAATTATAATATTACTTTTCAAACTATTTCTGGGAAATCCTGAGGCTCCACACAAGGTGTAGGTGACTGTACTAATCTGGAGATAAGACTCCCAAAGTCAGGGGTGCTTATTTCCCTAGCCTAGGAGTGATTACACAGTGTAATTGGAGATGGTTAGTGGAGGTGTGTGAACCTCTGGTAAATTCCTGCTGTAGTACTGCATTTTCAATTTACAGGATGAGTGCGTGAAATACTGAGGCTGGGTATCTTGGGAGATTTTATCAATAGAAATAAAAAAAATATAGTTTGGAAAGCAAGTTTGAAAATAGTTTTCATATTCAATAATAAATTACTTTTTAAATATTCATGCATTTTATGATTAATACTATTAGCTGTTAATTAGCTAAATAAATATGATTAACTGTGTGAATTTCTCAACCTTCCTATCGGTTGCTTAGATAAACAGTTACATAGTGAGTGCTTTATTACGTACATAAAAACGCCTCATAATGCATAAGTACATATTGATGTTACATTTCTTTGCTGTGATATATGCATTAAGTCCCAGGCCACTTTGAAAAGAAACTACAGATCTTAATAATTTATGTTCCAAGTTTTAGCCAGGATTATCAATGGTAGATTTTGAGCTTTTTCTTTTAGTAACATAATATATCATAGTAAAAATGCACAGACAAGCGATGTGTCAGTTTGATTTTTTCCACCTGATTCAGCAACCCAAAATTCAGACACAGCAGTTTAAGCGGAGTTGCACACTGAAGAATTTAAGTCTAAGCATTTAATCTGTTCTTTCCATAAATTTCTGCTGCTTGTGCTATTATAATGATGTTACCAGAGGAAGTTTATTTATATCACAGATTTTCAGCATCAGCACATTCAGAATACAACAGCAATCTTTCATTCAATAGCTAACAGCAATGTAATAATATCATCACTAACACTCTAAATATCAAAAGAACATTTAGAGAAAAGACAATGGAAAATAAAGTCACTTTGAACAATCAGTAATGTATGTTTTAAATACATGTACAGAGAAGCCAGCACAGAAATAAAGAACAATTATGTGCAGCTATTTTGGAGCAACAGGTTGCATATAATTAAACAATAATAAATAAGGAGATCTTTATGGGCCCATTAATAGCAACATACACTCTAGAAAGCAGCATTTAAAGATCTTAAGCCTTGTGCATCCCAAAACACCTGAAGAGATTTTGTTCACGAGCAAACTATAGCCAGCATGTCTGTAAAGCAGCAGGGGCAAACCTGACACTGATCTGTCTAGACTGTGCACAACAGGATCACCCTATGCAAACATGAAATGCCGAGCCCAATGGTGACAGATAGGAGCCAACCCCTCCTTTTTTTTTTGAGCCTATGCACCATAGCTTCTTTTTTTAACAGCCTCTGATCTATCATGAAAGCTCTTCTCCCTGCTGTTCCTAATGTATATTGTAAAGAGCTACCAAGAACAGCACTTTAAGAAGTCACTTGTCATTCTCTCTTCCCTCCCCTGCCTGCTTCCCCAAGTATTTAGATAATAATGGACCTGGTTAAAACCATAAAGTCCACGAGAATACTGCTGAGGGTTCAAAAGGCTAGACCTGTAAAAGCACAGAAAAAAACTTCTATTGAAAATGATGTTAACAAAGCGATACTCTCAAGAGGTGAAGAAGTGGTCAATCCTGCATGTTGCCGTGTTTTAAAAGAAAAAGCAAATTATTTCTCCCTATTTTTTGCAGCGTGTGCGGGTACAGAGTGTGTGGTGGAGGGAAATACTGCTTTAGAAAATGAATGAGTGAGCACTGAGAAGGGCAATGCAAGTCAGAACAGTTCGTTCAAGCAATGGGAAACATGAACGCCAACCTCGTAATGGAGTCCTACAGAGCTTCAGTTAAAACTAAGCACAGATAAGGACCCCTGCATGGCTGAAAGGCTGACTGGCTCCAGGGGAGAAATGCCTATGACGGGACTTTTCCAAGGCGATAGGCAGCCCAAAGGATGTGTGCACTTGGGCTGGGACATGTCACTCTGGAATGCAGCTTGTGTCTAAGTACCAACCTAGAGCTGCCTGTGAGCCTCTGCTAAACATGAAGGAGGAGAGTTTTCCAGATGAACTGGCAGGACAACTATGTGGTACTCCTAGGGGTGTTTAGTTTCCTGGTGCAAGAAGCAGCATGGGAAAAGACAGCGGTGGGTTGAAAGCAAAAGAGATGGTGTCTCACGTATGTCTGAGCAAAGTAGCTTCTTCATTGACCAAAAATTGGTAGACAGGAAAGACAGAGACTTCTAAGGACCTTTATTGTAAATGGAGGTGACATATTTGATACGACAGAATAAAGTGAAGGCAATAAAAGATTCATCAAGTTGGGCAACCTGATGACAAGTCCACTCTTTCCAGTTAGCTTTGTGAAAGCTCTAAAAGGAACAAGGCTGGCAATGTCCAAGTCAAAGAATATGAAACTTTGGTGGCTGAGGTATGAGATGAAGAGAGACAAGAGAAGAGCTCAGGCTGTGGAGAATGACCTGGACAGCCTGTATCATGGAAGGGCAGAAAAAGCAGCAAGACTGTAATTCAACCAGACTGCAAAGAAGAAGGCACACATGTTCAACATGATACTGGGAAAGGGCAGGTGAGATGATGGTGCTCACAGCAACAACTGATGGTAAGACATCTGCTGAGTTAAAGGCCAAGATTTGAGTAGGACATACAGACTGTGACCCCTCTAACTTGGTGCAGATATCTCAAGCTGGGCTCTCAAGAGAGGAGACCTAGTCAAGAGAGCCAAAGGAGCCATGCACAGTTCACATTTAGCGGATCAGAAGAACGGCCACAAACTCCCTTGATGCTCTTGTGTAGATCTACACTGATGAAAAAAAGAGCCCTGATAAAATACCTCAAATATTAACATCCACCTGAAGTGAGGTGTGATGAATCTTACCCCAGGAAAAATGTCTGGAACCAGGGGAGATCCAAAAATCATTAGATTAGATACACCTCTCAACAGTTTTTCAATCTTGCTGCAATGTCTTCTTGGGAATCTGGGGATCAGCTGGATAGCTACATGGGGATCCATTATTGTACATGGCAAGGATGATAGTATATCATTACAGAACATGAGATTCAATATATGACATGTTATGTCTTTATGTCTACTTAAATGATATGAATAAATCAACCTGGCCTAGCCTAGGTACTTAAAACTATAGAACAAAATAAATATAATTGTGTCCAGAGAAAGCAAACTGCCTGGAAGGTGCAGGCACAGTCAAATTGAAAAATGCCATCTCATAAAGGCCGTAATCTCTCTCAGACAGATCTTCATTATAGCTAATCACTATTTTGCCAAAGGCACTCATGGCAACATATTTCTAGGGGAAGGAACAGGAAGGCAGCAGGGAAAAGGAAAAAAATTCTCAAGCCCCTGCCCTCTCACCTCAAAACTGGAGCCCAATGAGGAAGTCAAATATTTCACTTCAGCTGGAAAATTTTAAGAAAGAGTTCAAATGGAATATTGTAGCAGGTGAAATTGAAAACAGGGCAGATAAGTGGTTGCAAGGCATATACTCCCCTCTGGCAATTTTTAATCAGGAATACAGGACTCTTAGGTGGAGGCAATATCATAGACTTACACAGGGTTATATGGTCCAAGTAATAACCTTGCATTAGTAATAAATTAATTTTTTTCCAATAAAAGTTGGTTTCACTTTAACACAGATATCTCCACTGAGGGGTATGGATGGATGTTTCCACATCAGCACACATGCTCAATGCAAAATGAACAACTGTGCTCTCCCACTCCCTCCTGATGAAGCACAGATAGTCCAAGACAAAGCCTGGTTAATAAACCAGTTGTAAACAATCAGGGGAGACAGGCAGTGCACTGAGCTGTGAATTGCCTTCATACAAACTAGGGGATTGTAAGGTAGATACCGTGTGAGAGCCATCTTAGAACCAAGATAAAAGAGACAATAAAAGAGAAAAAGATAGAAGGCAGCAGACAGACAGAAAGCAGCAGGAATATAATTTCCTTTAAAAATGATTGCATTCAATTTATTCTCTTACCTTACACTCCCAGTACTACGTAATCTAATCAGATGCATATGGTTTTATTCCACAAGGTACACATGAAGCATGCAATAAAATCCCCATAAAACATGACCTGTGGTGACTCACTGAAGATTTCAGAGGATATATCTAATTTTTTCTTCTCTTAACAAAGATCTTTTGCAGCCTTGTTTTCTCCTTCCACACCCCATCTCCCATGTAAATCTCTTCCCTTGGTTTTAAATATAGTTTTGCTTGTTTGCTCTTTTAGTTTTTCTTTTTTTTGTGTCTGTGGTTTTTTTGTGGGTTTTTTTTTTGTGGTTTTTTTGGTTGCTTTTTTAAAATTTTATTTAGAGGCACTGGAGTTGAGTCTATTTTCTTTAGGCTAGAAGGTCTAGCTGAAGGACCTTTGCTCATGGCTGAAGTAGCCATCCTTTCTGAATCTTAATTTTGCACAGTTTCCTAAGACCAGCCTTATACAACACTGACAATTCCATCTGATTCTCCCCTAATTCAGTCTTACTGTGTGAGAACACACAGGCTTTCATAGGGGTCTAGCAGCACCTGTGAAACTTTTTTCCCTCTGCTTTGCCAGTATGAACAGGACAGTTTTTTCAGTAGCAACAGTAAAATCTGGAGTGAATGTTTTCCTGTAGGAAAGCTGGACAGCTATTTCATGCATTTGTGATTTAGAAACAGAACTTAGGAGCAGCCAGGATAAGACTGACACTCTGTGAAATAAAGGCAACAATATTGTGAATTCACTTATTTATCTATCTCACTTGTGTATGATATATTAACAGATTTTAAACCTTAATATGTTTAAATTACTAAAAGTCTTTAGCAGAAAATATGCAGGTCAGGCTGTATTTCCCAAGTTAATTTATAGCTGTTCTCAGATTGCCTGCAGTTGTTCAATGAGCTTTGTACCAGACCCATATTAGGAGGCAGGACCTGAAAGCAGCCCAAGTACAACCCCATCACACAGAGATGTGACATTTTGATCTCATTTCCAGCCAATATGTTCCAGAAGGCAATGCTTGAGGCAAGCTCCAGTGTGCCAGGTTTCTGCCTCTGAAATCTTCACCAGAGGTGCTTCCCCTAATTTCAGCTGTGATGCCCACACATAAAAGAAGGGTCTCCTTTACACCTGTAGACCACAAACCACGTAGGGCATCACAGATCACTATGAATGCTTTAACTCACTCCTATGACCAAACATTTTTCAGGAAATTCACAAAATCTGATTCTTCCAGCTGTGCTTTCTGAAAGCTGCAGCCCTGTCCTTGTGCTGCTTAGCAGTTCTCTTTATGAATAGCCCCATGTGTTTGTTTTGTTTATTACTTTGGGTTACCTATTAACTTATACAAGACCCCAGACACTCTAACACTATTAAATGTATGCATGTATCTCATGTTACAATAATTATACAATACATATAAATTAAGTAAATCTTGGCAGCCTTAAAATTGTCAGTTTGACAGGATCTCAGTCACCTAGGAGTCTGTTTCATCTTCAAGGAATGACAGCCTTAGCCTTTCCATCAAATCTTTCTTGCACAGATATTGAGAACATCACCAAGTTCAGATAAAAGAGCAGGAGACCCAGACTCCTCACAGACCATGCTGCCAGCCTGATTTATGACAGGAGGACTAAACTGGGCACACACCCAGCACAGAGCACAGCGCAGCACACCCCGAGGGGTCGGAGCCTTAGCCAGGGTAAAATAGGGAAATGGCACCACAGTCACAACCATTAATGGGAACCAGCAGGAGGAGGATGCCTAGATCTACCCTAAAGCATGGTTCCTGGATGGCCAGTGGGAAGGGCCCCTGGCTGAAGGGCTTGCTGCTTCCCCATAACAGTACACATTCCCCTATTTCCTGCCTTCTTGTCCCACTGCTCCAGGACACTCCTTGTGATCTGCACTTAAACTCAGGCCTGAGCTTTTCTCCTCTGCTGTCAGCTGCACAGCTTTCCTGTTTGCTCCTGCCACAAGGGAAGTCCTAGGGGGGCAGCTTCCTTGTAACATCTGTTTTCTACAAATCAAGTCCAACAGCTCCAAAAAGGGCTCTCTCCTACCTTCATAGACGGTTTAGTGTGCCACAATGGATTTTCCTACTTGATCTTCTAGCTCTGTGACTGTCACACAACAATCTAGCATCCACAGAGTGCCCACCCTGAGACTAGGCTGGCTGCTCCCCCGAGAGGTGGGAGACATGAGCGTCTAAAACAGAGGAGGGGACTGTGTCTGTCTATTTTTCAGGCAGAGTGTCTACCCAATAACTGTTCTTCCTTGCCACCTCCTCTCTACTTGGTCATTCATGAATTAAAGGTCCAAATGTGGAGCTTGAGGGTGTGAATCCAAGTTTCCAAAAGGAATCCATGTCTTCAAAAGAGGTGAGATTTTAGAGGTACCAATTCTTTTGTTCTTTCCTATTACCTGTCCTACGTGTGACACCCTGCCGTGCCAGCTGCCCCTTGTGATCTCTGTCCTTTAAGCTCAGCTCAGAACTGCTCACTGCAGCCCAGAGCCTGACTCCTGTGCATTGGTGTGCTAATGCCTAAGCCTCTCTGGGGACAGGGGTACAGAGAATGGCCAGGGTAAAAGAAAATGAACACAAGCAGAGAGAATTGCTGTGCCAGGGCTGGAGGGCAGCAATGACACACACTGAGGCTGGGAGGAAGCCACAGCAGCTCAAAGGGATTGAAGAAGTGTGACAGTGAAAAGAGGAGGCAAGGCTCTATAGGGACTCAGGGAACAAAGGAATGCTCTATAGGGATTCAGGGAACAAAGGAATGGGTAGAAGGGTCTGCTTCAATATCTAGACCATGAAGCAGTACTATAATCTCTTTTTTTTTTTTTTTGCTGCTGCATACTCAGTGGCTCTCTCAAGTAATGCATTTTCTTTCTAGGCTGCCTGATACAGCCCATTTCAGAGGTAAACATTTTTTCTCTTTAAGTAAAAACTCATTTTATAGAAAGCAACCCAATTCACATATCTTTGCAGGGATTTTGATCCCTTTTTGAAATAAGAAAATGTGATGGAGATGTAATGCAATATAATTCTTATTTTGAATTTAATAAATGACTTTTTAAAAATATCCAGAATTTCCAAATTTTTCCTTCTATGCCACTTTACCCACACAGATGATTAAATCCACTGCACTCTTGGTAACAGCAAAAGTTAGAGGAACCAGAGGAAAGGAAGTGTTTGCATAATGGAAGTATGGACAGAACTCCACAGATTTGTGAGTGTGGCTATTACAATACCCAACTGCTGGAAAATACAGAACGGCACATGTTTCATTTCTAGCTCCACTCTGGGATGGAAGAGAAAGCAATCACTGAACACCTTATAGAGAGCTCTCTGCAAAGCAGACTGTGGTAATGGGTCTGGAATTCCTGAGCAGTTCATAATTCAGTGCTTACGTTAAACAAAAGGAGACAGCAAGACATAATGAAAGGGAAAGCCCATGGGGAGAGCTGACATGCCATGGACATGACTGGCCACTTTTTACTCCTGCTGCCCTCCAGTAAGAGAAGGCTGAATGCACTGTTTTAAATTTCTGAGTAAATATTGGTATTTGTAGAGGTTAAACAAGATGCTGTACTAGAACCTGCCAAGCCTTTATTTATACCTAGCCAGGGGACAGGATGAGCATACACTGACAACCTCTTTTAATCCAATCACAGAGAAACCACCACAGGAATGGAAAGTAATTTAGCAGGCAGGCTTGTCTGACTTGTCCTCATTCTCTACACTGAAGATTTTTTATTTGTTGTCATTTTAGAATAAGAATATAAGCACATGGTAACAACAGAATACACCAGCATCACAGAACAGCAGAAGCTGTGGTATCAAACCTCAGAGAAAACATTTTCAGAGACAGAATAATGAGAACTCATTCCACATTCAGGATTACTCAAACTAATGCAGCCTTCAGAAAAATTCAGCAGGATCCTGAGGTAGTTTGCAAAGGCAGCTTGAATCATTTGGTCAGTAAAATCATGACGTGTCACCTACTTCAAGTCCCTAATCCTCCACAAATATCCATTCCCTGCAGAACTCTCAGGTGCCAAGCTGAGTGCCTGCAGAGCTATTAGAGGGTGATGCAGGACTGTGATGGTACTTACTGTGTCCTAACTGGGGGAAAAATGGAGCATGTGTGGCAATAATGTGAGGAGAAGTTGAAATCCTGCTGGTAAATCAACATTAGGGACTGTGATCTAAATGAGTGTGTGTGAGCATGGGCTACTCTCATTTCAGAAAAGAGGAGCAGACTGCAGAGACCAAGGGCTGTGATTCAAAGCTGTGTGACACATCAGCTCTGTGAACCTTAGCAAACCACCACAACTTTGGGCCTTGGCCTCCCTGTCTAAGAAGTGGTGGACTGAGTGGGAAGGGTCATGCTCCAGCCAGCAAAAGTGCAGGGGCCATGCACAGTGCCAGCCCTCTCAAACTGTTTGCCAGCTAAAAAAAATGATGGTCCATACAATGGTAAAGTATTTCCTCAGCAGATACTTAACTTTAAGAAGCTGCATTGCTCTTCCTTAAGTAAGATTTCTTGGAACCCTTGCAATTAATTGTATTTTATGCTTATTAGTCAACAAGCCAAATGCTTCACTCAGTATATCAGTGTAATGAAGGGGGGAGCAACATTTGATCACTAGACATTCAGCCAAAAAAAACATGATGGTCTGGGAGCATGCAAGGATGGCTTTCTAGGGACAGAGGCCTGTGGTTGCAGTTTTCAGTTTTCAAGAAGACTCTGCTAGAAGTGAGGCTTTACTAATGCTACTGAGATCTTCCATATTTCCAGTGGAACATATGAAGCAGTATAGAATCCTCTCTTCTCTATTCATTAGGTATTTAATAATATTGGGGGAAAAATTACAGTCTATGAGAACAGGAACTCTTGGCAAACTATGGCTTATTTGGGCTAATCAAATTAAAACCAGTGGAACAATAGTGAAACACACTGATGGTACAAGTTCCAGACCTTACAGAAGCCTTAGAAATCTCTTTCAGTTGTCATAACCTCATGAACTGATTTTGGATGAAAGTGAACATGATGAAATGACAATAACAAAGAAAACCTTTATAAAAAAATCAGGCAAATCCTCCCTACTCCCAGAGAAACCTTACTTACTTTTCAAGCTACCTTGCATAAAAAGTAAACAAAGAGAAAATCCCACTATTCTCATCCTTCTGCCATAAGGATTTCTTTCTACTCTGAAATTATGAAATATTAATAGAAGGAGATTTCAAATGAAAGCAATAAGCTATATAAGCCTAGGAAAGGTCCTACAAGTCTCCTGCAGATTTTCTTCTTTTTTTCTAAAAATCAGATCTAACTACTGTACAAGACATGATGCCAAGGCAGACAGATCAGAGCACTGCTTCAATTTAGCTATTTTTACTCTCCTTTAACTTTTTATGTGTAACACAGGTTGATGAAATAGAATGTTTGTTTAAAGAGATGAGAGAATCACAGAATCACAGCAGAGTAAAACCCTACAGTTGCCTCTAAGGATATCAATTCCACAGGGGTGGCAGTTAATCTGGTCACATCATAGTGTGAAAACTGGGTCTAAAGAATCAGTAAGTAATTTTGCATAAGCAAGCTACCCCTTAGGTCTTTAGTCTTCTGCCACATGCATTACTATCCAGTTTACATAAATAATTCCTGTAAATCATGCATACATTTTTGTGTACATCTGCTTCTGAGACTTATACCCATATATGTCTTGCTTCCTTCATCTAAACAAAAATAAAATCTTTGTGTCAGTAGTCTTTCTCTACACCTTTCATAATTGTAAGTGAGATCACCTGCCCAATTAGGTAGGACTATAATAGCTCTATGCCTTATAACATCACTTTTCCAGTAAAACGCTCCCTTAGTTTCAATAACCTTAAAAAATGTGGCAGAAAGACAGTATTTTTATTCACTCAGCTGAATTTCCAGTGCTATATGCTGAATTCCTGTCACTTCTTTGTGATCTGCTTATATCCCACTGGCATTCCTGAGCCTCTGGTATCCCGACAGACTGGGGCCTTCCAGAATTCTGCCCCCATTAGTCTATTTCTGGAGACTTTTATTGCAACCTTTGATGAACAAGGACATGGAAACTGTAATCTGAGAGCTATCCAAATATGTTTGTAGCTGGTGGTGTGATGGGTTCTAACAAAGTAAAAATGATGGTAGGGAGAAAGGAGGAGGAGGAGGAGGAGGAGAAGGAGAAGGAGAAGGAGAAGGAGAAGGAGAAGGAGAAGGAGAAGGAGAAGGACAAGGAGGATGACGATGAGGAATCCACAGTCAAAACTCTCCAAATTAAGTCAGGAAATATTCTAGCACCCCCTGCTTCTTCAGGAATGTTTGAATTATTATCCCAGACCCTACAACAGGCATTCAGGGCTGGTAACATCAGCCAGATCTGCCTGTAGAGCTTTTCATCCTAAGTAATGGCAAACTAAAGCAGCAGCAGCAGAAATGTCTCTCCATGACAGTATAATCAGATTTCTAGGAAGGGGATGGGCTAAACCAGGTGGCAGATGTACGACATCCCACATTTACCTGCACTTTTCCTGTCACTGCATTCTGACAATAAACTCTCATACCGATGCTGATACACATTCATTTCTCTCCAGTCCTCTGCATGTCGGCCCTCAAGAGAAAAGCTCTTTGCTTTTTAAATGCTTTCACGTTTGCCTTCTCATACTGGGGGATCCTCAGATGGCCCAGTCTTCTCTGAAGTTCTTTGTAATTTTCCCAGTTGGAAATGGCTGTTTATTTTAGACTAATGGCAGTCTTGAAAGCTTAGTGGATGGGGAGAGAAAGCTATCTGGGCACATGCACAGGTTACAATTAGTTTTTCACAGAGTATATTTTAATTGCAAACCATATTATATTTATCTCCATTAAAAAAGAAGCTTTGTTTATGTTTTTCCCATGTACCCGTAGACCAATCTGTGAAAAACTGAGTGATTTTTCTAATAACAGCTAATTGCTACAGAAGTAAAAAAGGATTTACTTCTAAAACCATAGTCTTAATTCACAGACATAGAATGTTCTTAATTTTAACAAGGAAAAAAATGTTCTTATTAAACCTTCCATTTGTCTTCCATATGAGGTGGAAGACTGTCATACTGACACTAAAGAAAACTGAAGATGTTCTTCAGGGAAATTTTTAGAATCAAGATAAAGCAATGATAAGAATTATTTTTTTGGTTCAAGTGAAAAGTCAAGTTAACCATAGGAAGGGAAATAGCAGGAGCTGTCAGAAATTGCTCACATTTTGAAGTTTAGGGATAATCCTCTAATGACCTTTGTAAGTACAAAGGTAATAAAAGAAGAAACTTTAATAGAAAACAAAAATGAGAGTTAACCCAGAGATTCAAAGGAATAGTCACTAAAGGGATTCTGAATCTATACTGAGAAATTCCAAGATATGTTGGCTCTTCCTTTCAGATGTAGAAAGATCTAAAGGTCTTTAAGGCTGTATGATAAAACCTCTTTGTGAAGATGAAAGAAGTGTACTTTATATTACATTTTGGTTTGCACATGCATCATCATGGGCCATGCTGTGAAGCTGAGAGCCCTCAGAAACCCCACCACACTTTCAAATGACTGCTTCAAGTTTTAATGAACTGGGTGGACTTTTCAAATTTGTTTATTATCCATTTGCCTCAAATAACTTGGGACTAACAAATCACAACCCAAGCTTGCAGACTTTTTATCTATCACTAGCACTAGCCCAGGGGAAGCAGGAGAATGTCTTTGAACAAGGATTGATAAGATGTCTATTGACTGAGGATAAAGCTGAGCCACGCTGAGAAAGCAAAGTAGTTCATGGTGATTTTGTACAGCTAATGTCTGATTGGTGAAAAGGCACTTCTGAAACATTCTAAAATTAAAATCTGTCTCAGTGGCATAGATGGATGCAAAGTACCATTAAACACAAGATCCAGGCAAAGCAATGTACCCCTGCAATGGAGTCTATAAAAAAAAATCACGGAGTAAATACACAAATGCTTTGTCTTAGGTCAAAATTATTTTGCCTCCAAGACCTGGATTTTGATGATAAGTAACGTAATGACATTGGACTGGGACCACCAAATTGTTTTCACTCAACATTTTTTGCTCTTGAGCACTCATGTACTCTACTGCTACAAAGCTCTGGCAACTTGAGTATTTGCTTTATTGAATAAATAAATTTCCAAACCCATAGTGTTGCCATCTACATATTTAAATTTTATTTTCACTAGTGATAGCAAACAGAAAGAGGCCAAGTGTTATTTTTGCTTTTAATATATGACAGGCAGTAGGAAACAAAAGATAAATTGAAAAAACAAGGCATTCAGGACATGCTCTGCAGCTAGAATGCATATAAATTCCTGACTTCAAGCTGTCAGCAACCCATTAGCTAAGAGAAAACTGAGTTTGACACAGATGTGAGACAGACTTAACTTGAGGGACTTTTACATTTAAAACTGTAACTTATTTAATTTCTGGAACAAAAGAAGCCCAAAGGAACAAAGCCCTGAGAGTGGTCACCAGTGTTCTCATGCTGAAAACAGGTGTTGAGGACTGAAAGAGGCATTTTAACATATTTTCAAAGATATAATAATGCACTAAAGACTTTTTGAGAAGTCTAATAATGCATTCTGGAAAAATCAAATGAGATATTAAAACACAAGTGTATTTTTTTGGGAAAATCCCCTCAATCTATTTTCTCTAATGACTTTGTCCCACATCCTCAGGGTTGGTGCTACACTACTGTCAGCAACTCTAGAGCTGGAGAAGGAGGGGAGGACTAAGAACAGACTGTGCCTGCTGTTTTCCCGGAGGTAGGCACTGAAGAACATGCTGCACCAGACAAAGCTACCTGGAACTCCGGGTCTCTCAACCCCAGAGGCAAATCTGGCTGTGCACTTGATACCAACTCCGATGTCCAGATTGGGTTTCACTCAAGGAGTGGTGAAAAGGCTGATGAAACACAGCTTCAGCCATTTGTCAGTTTTAAAAACAAAATAACAACCCCAATGAGACCAGCAGGAGTAAGTGAGCCAAGTCAGTCCTCATTCTGGCCTTTTATTGTGAGGTTTATTGCCCTGGTAGCTCAGGAAACACTTTTAAAAGTGGTGTGCTTTAACATACAGCAAAATAAAAATGCTAATCGATAGCCTCTCTATAGGAGCAACTACCTTATGCCAATTAAAGTGCCTTAGAGAAAAAGAGACTTCTAAAAACCAGTTTTATATCTTACAGTGGGGTTTGAGGTTGGGAGAGGGGCTGAAATCCAATTTCCCCTAAGGCAAGATTAGCTAAACACGATTTAACAGCAAGGTCTGCATGGAAAAGGATGCAGCTAATATGCCTGTCTAGCTGCCATGTTGTAAGCCAGGCTAACAGCATTATAGCATCTATTAGGGTGTTGCACACAAATGTTACAGTTTGATCAATTCCCACCGCTGGCAGTGGTTTTTTTAGCTTCGAAAGCAGGAAAAAAAAAAAGCCCTTACATGAAATAACATGCCATTGCAATGTTTGACTGCCTGTTTCTGCTGGGCTTAAAGCAATGAAGGAGGAATGGTTGGAGAATTCTAGCTGAAACGAACCCCAAAATCCACTATTTCATACCACTCTCAGATGCAATATATTCTGCAAAAACAGTGACAGTTTATTATATGCCCCATAAAAATATGAGACAGTGCCTGTGATGAACAGCCCATAACCAATGCCCCAGTAAGGATGCAACAAGCGAGGGCTGTATAAAACTGGCTTTATTTTATGGAAAAGGACTACAAAAACTGGATGTTAAAGTATATAAAATTTTGTACAGTACAAAATCTGAAAAATAAAATAAGCTAAGTCTCTCCTGCCTCCCTCTAGCGGTTGATTCACAGAAACCATGGTGGTCAGTCTACACTTGATTATTTAATTTGGGCAAAGAGCCAGGATTGGAAGTTAAAGGTTCAGCTTTCTACTGGCAGATGGTACTACAGAGGATGTTGTCCATCTGATGCTCTCCATATGTGGGCTGAGGGAACAGCATGCTGTCACTCCTAGTCCTAATGAATTAGGAAGATTTGATGGAAAGCATCATAGAGACCTTATGAAATAAGGGGCCAGAATTTCCAACAAAACAAAAACCAAACCATTTTAAGAGTGAATATGGGAGAAAAACAAAACAAAAAAAACATAAATGGAGGAAACAACCCACAAAAGCATTCACAGGGAAGAGGGAGGACTGTGCCATTACTTGGAACTCATGAATAGGTGTTTGTAAGCTTGGGCTCCCTGAAGATCATCTGTACTAGTAATTTCACCTTTGCCAGGGAACACTCTTCTGCACTAGAACTCAGTTGTCTCTGCCACTCATGTGGTTTTGGTCTGGGCCAAATAACATTCTCCTAACAGGACAGGGATCATTCCCAAGAGACCATTTACACTCAGGCACCCTCTCTCGATGAGTGCATGATTTTAAGAAGAAGGATGAAACCTGTTCAGCGCCAGCTGGATGTCTGTACCAGGGACGCATCACATACATCCTTAATTTATTAGTGTAGGTGTGGTCTGAGGGGCTTAATTAACCCAAAAGATCCAGGTAGTACTGACTTCAGCATCAAACCAGCTCCCTGCAGGAACATTTTCCCACAGGAAAGCAGTGTATATTAGATTCCGGGTGTCTATTAGATTCTGGGCAGCATGCTCCCCCTCTTCCTCCCCAAATATTCCCACCATTTTTTTCATCTCTAAGAACCTGATTTGCCAAGACAGAGCAAATGGGTCCTAGAGGGCAAACTGCACAATTCAGAGAGCAGCTGGGGAAACTTTCAAAGAAGAGATTTAAACTAGCTCTGTGACTAGTTGAAAGTTATGCTTTTCCCCACCTAATTTTATTTTTAAGGAACTCTTCAAAAATTTAGACTCCTAGAACTGCAGAATAATTTAGGTTTGAAGGGACCTCTGAACTGTTCAAATAACTTCTAATAGAAATATGAAAGTCCTTGCATTTCGAAAGAAGAACTTGAAATCTAAAATAACCATAAAGCACCTCTTCCCCTTAACTATGGATAAGGTGAGGAAACTGAGATCTGCAAGACAGTCTGCAAGAAGTATCAGGCTTGTAGCTCAGCATCCCAAATGAAACACCTCTATCTCAGGCCAGGTGCTAAAATCTGCTGTCCAATCAACAGAGAAGATGGCCAGTCCTGTAGCAGTGCTTTTGTCCACTGATGATAGATGGAGACCAGTCATTGAGCCACTCAGGCACTAGCAGTGTATCTGCAAAAGCTAGGACCAGCACTTAGAAACAGATTCAAGGACCTAATCATAATTTTGCTTGCTCTATTTGAAGTAGTTGAAGTCTTGTGTAACAGTGTGGGTCCTGGCTCTGAAAATGCTTTTGATCAGGTGCAGCAATTTAGGAAGGATATAGCCCACCAACTTTAGTGAAAAGCACTATTTTTGGCTGCAGGACCAGAGAGGCACTCATAATTCACAGACTGTTTGATGCAGCCACCTTTTTTTTCTTTTTCTTTTTGTGTTATAAATGCTATCTGTAAATTATTTGTATGTAAGCAAAAATAATGCAACAACAGTAAAAAAGAGCAGCTGTACAAAATAAACAAGGTAACTTGCAGGAAAGGTGCAAAAGTAGGTAGAGCCTGCAAATCTGATGTAGCTGCTAGGGATTATTATATAGAAGTTTGTCTGAGTGGCTTTATATAAAAGCTGCTAAAATACTACGGTTTACTGAAGTTCTCCTTCCTTTCCTTATACCTGGCTCAACATATAAAGTTCACAGAATCACAGAATATGCTGTGCTGGAAGGGACCCAGAAGGATCATTGAGTCCAACTCCCTGTTTTGCACAGGACCATCCCTAAGAGTTACATCGTGTGCCATAAAATTGTAATATAACTCTTTTTTTCCATTGTTCATGGGGTCTCTAAGATTGTTATGCTGGAAATGATGAAAAAAACCCTCAATTTGTCTTCTCTAAGGCAAATTTAGGAGAAAGACAGCAAAAAGCTATTTCTGAGGGAGTATTACACATTCTGAAAATCAAGCTGATGAATATCAAGCTTGCAAAAGCAAACAAACCTCAACTGGGTTTATTTAAGCTTCCAAGCAGACAGACACATGCAGGTGCATCCGCCTTTGGAGGAACAACAAACCAGAGATTACTACTATTTGCATATGGCAGAGCCTTGAGGTTCAGTCAAGGATCAGATGCCCACTGTGGGAACTGCTGTCTGGACATGCAGCAGGAGGTGGCCCATTCCTCCCAACATTTGTGATTTATTGGCCCAAACTTGCAGCAGATGCTGAGGCAGTGAATGGTGAACATGATGCTTGCTCAGCACTGCTCATTCCTGGGCATGGGTTATGCTCCACAGCAAGGTCAAGTCAGGGAATGAGGTAAAGTGAGATGGTTGTATATAAGACAGAGATGGAGTATATTAAAATGAGGAATCTTTATGCCCTTCTAAGTGTTGTCCTTGGAATGGAAAGGAACACTTATTTTGAGCTCTGGAGGGCTGAATGGCCAAGAGGTACTTAGTGAAATCCTGTATGGGGATAAGGGATCAGTGGAGGCTTGCTGAGCTCCTGTCACCTCAGACCCTCTGTGCTAAACTGAACCCTAAGGCACCTTTAGGACCACACCCACTACTTCCTCTCCTTGCATGGTGTTTCACACCTAGTCCATTTTTCCCTCTTTCTCAGCTTCCTTTTTTTGTCTCTTGTCTAACTAATTCCAAGCATGACCAGCTTTGGAATTAATTTAGCTGCATGATATCATCACCACGACAGGCTCAGCCAGCTTGAGCTGCTGAAGCCCAGTGTGAAGGAGAAGGGGTGGGAGGAGAGGAGTGTGTGCTGACCAGATGTCCTCCTGGAATGGAGAGGGACACCAGGGCCAGGGGCTTTGGATACTCCTGTGTCCTGAGTCTCTCTCTTGCATACATGTGCAGCAGGTAAATAAAGAAAAACAGGAGTGTTTCTCCCTGTTCTTCTTACTTTCTTTTGTTTTGTTCATCCAAAGAACAAAACAAAAGAAAGTAAGATAATCTTCCAATCTGCAGCTAAGCCTCCTCGACTTCACACTGTTGTCTTTCTCTGTGAGGATATCTGGCATCACCTTGAAGGTTGGCTAAGAAAAGAGGTTTGCTTTTCTGCTTCTTCTTAACAGTCCTTCAGCTAAAGCAAAAGGAGCACTCAGACTTTTCAATAAGGGGCCATGTAAATGCCTCAGTGAAATTAAAGTACTCCAGATTATCACAATGAAAAATATTATCTTTCAGGTTGTCCTTCCTTATGCTTTACTTGCTGATCTGAGTTGAAGATTAGAGAAGGTTGAATGTCCTTTTCAAACTCCATCTGTGCTAAATCTGTATAGCTTCATATTTAAGCTCTTCACAGCATTTTTGCTATTAAAAGTGCTACAAAGAATCAAGTCAAATTAAGGACAACATATCTCAGCAACTCTGTGTGACTCGCAGCGAGAGACAGGGCTCTCACATGCTCCTCCAAAACATTTCAGAAATGACACTCATTAATACAGTCAGCACTAAACTATGTTGGGCATTATCTGAGGCTGATGTAGTGTGTGAGTGTAGGTGCAGTCACAGACAAGACAGAAAATAGAGGGTGTAAATTCCTTAAATTCCTGATCACTGCAGGGGCCTTCTCACCAATAAGAATTTTCAGTGCTGCTAGATTCCTGTCTCCCTCTTTTCCTTTCCAGTTGGGTGTGGCATTCTTCATTTCCTATATTTAACCACTTCTGCCCAACAGCTGCTGCCTTTTCGCCAGGAGCTGGTCAGCTGCATGGATTCTAAGAAAAGTGTTTAGTGACCAACAGGTGCTGGATGTGGACTTGCATCATTCAGTGCCAAATGGCTGCGGGCTGCTACCCAGTTCTCTAGGTCAGGCACTTGCAAAGCCACTTTGATTTACAACTCTCTGGTTTGGGTGGGCAAGTCAACAAAACTGAACAAGTTCCCAAACAGAAAACTCTTAAGGATCAAAGCTGCTGGTGATGATCTGGAGTTTTCTCCTGTCTTCCTTTGGCACAGTACAGCTGTGCATTTCCATCTTTCATTACCGGTGGCAGATTTCAGAGAGGAAGGATACTGTGGCCCCTTGTATGCGCTGGAATGTAAGGCACGTGATCCTTGGACTCTCCTAAGAGATGTTTTGCACAAGGTTACCCGTGACTGAAGAAGATGGGGCACAAAAACCCAGGAGGTCCCTTCTAGCCTTGCATTTCTACAACCCACTGCCATCCTAACAGATGAGTAAGAATATTAACTCATCAGCTTTGCAGCTTTCTCCAAAAGAAAACTATACCTGGGTTTGTATCCTTCTCTCCTATTCTTCCTGGTTTGACTGGATCCTTATTTATATACTCATATATTTTAACATATATACAGTCTTTTAATGAAAACTCTGTCCTTCAGCCTATTTCTGGCATCTGCATGATGCTTCCCACAGTGCTACCAGCTGCTTCCCCAGCTGCTTCAAACCATACATACTTGGGGCCACCAGAGCTATGGTCCTCCCAGCTATTCCCAGATCCACTACAGGAAGGCAGTGGCTTTGAGTGTCTGCTGGTTTCTGAGATGCTACCTAAAGATGAAAAGAAACCCTGTTTGTATATAAGGGTCATTTTTATGACGATAAGTGAATGAGCACATGTTGCTCAGAAGGAACTGAGGCCAGATAGAGGCAGTTTCACCAGGGATTCCTGGAAGGCAAATTGGGGAAAAGGAATTCCGAGTAAGATGAACTATTTTTTCATTATAAAGCAAGTTAACAATAAAGCACAGCCATAGGAAGGCATATGTTTGAACAATTTGGAGCAGGCAAGATTCTCAGTGCAAATCAGTGAAGGTTCATTGCTTTCATTACATCACTGATGGTTTACACCAACTGAAGAGCTGCCCACTGTGCATACTTTCTCTGGACCAGGGTAGAAAAACCATTAGGTTACATGCTCTTTTAATTGCTAATGAAACTGCAATCAAAACTACTTCCAAAGGGATTTCAAAATTATCTGGTTCCTTTTTCAACACAGAAAAGGAGAAAGGAGCTGGACTCTTCTACCACCACCACCACCACCAAGGAAAGTTTTAATAGCACTAGGAGGTAGGTTGCAACAGATACTACACTGCCAAACACAGCAATGATTTAACAGGAGAAATGTTAAAAATCTATAATTCTTTTAAGTAGAAGTCTACCATCATTTAATAAGGAGGTTATGTTATTGTGCCTACTGACTGCAGCTCCTTCTGCATTGCTATAGATAGCTACTGTACTTAAAGTGGACATTAATGCAAATTTACAGTGAAACGCTGGCTGAATTATATATCACATCCCCATGAGACTATAATGAACTCCCCATAATTAATATTATTAATCATGGGCCTAGCACAGAGGGCACATATCATGCATTTCATGTCAAAGGTTCTTATTAATAAACATTCCCATTTTCCCAGATGGTGAGAGCTAGCAGCCTGCCAGAACTCCTTCTATCATTCAAACCTCTCCCAGCTTTATAACCCATAATAGAGCTCAGCTCTGTACAGGAATCTCTTCCCTCAGACTTGGGGTGGTCATCACTTTGTGGGAGTCACCAGGCAACCTGCATGATGCTTCAAAGCTCTGTTTTCACTGAAACAATTCCACAATAAATCTGCATGGGGTCAATGGGGCTCGAGAAGTGACCTCTACAACCCCACACGGCGAGACATGAAAGCTGAGGATCTGCTCAAATGCTGCAGAAAAAGGAAGTTCAAAACAGAGGTTTCACTTTGATTTTAACTCTCACTGATATGCAGGGGTCTGTGCAGTAAGTCAGAAGCCCAAAGCTATCATGTCATCACAGCCATACTCATTTCTGAGATGCAGTTTTGCTGCAACACATAACTTTTAAACTGCTCCTATCAAAATCTTTCAATGCCAAGAACTGAAAAAGCTCCAGATTCTTTTTTCCTAGATGCCTGTAGTTTCCATCAGAGGTGAGCAATATTTTTCATGTAAAGCTTTTTGTACTTTATCTTTCTTCTGGCTTCCTCTTTACTTTTCAACGGTGATGTGATGTCAAATAATAAAAATGTCACTAAATTCCATGTTCTCTTATGAAAAATCAGAGTAACTTCTGCTAAAGATAGCTCTGCACTCTGAATCATTGACAAGATAATAGTTTCATTAATGTGTACTTTGGGACCCTATAGTTATGTATCTATCTGCATGCATCCCTGAAGTTACTGTGGCCTATGTCAATGCCTCCTTGAGGAGCTTGGCATCTATGGAATCCAGAATAGCTCTGTGCATCAAGGTTTACTTATACAAATTCTATTTCACAATTCTATTTTTTTTACTAGATATTTTTTTACCCTGAAGTTATTATTCCAGTGTGCTCATACTATCATTCTCAATTCTTCTTTATTCCTATGACAGTGTGCTTCCCCCCTTCCCCCAACTTGACCTTTATTTTCTCCAATTCTCTTCGAGTGAAAACCACCAGTGGGGTCATCACGGATGTGTCTGGTCATGGTGGCTGTATCCAACTCAAAGTGGACTTAGATAACACAACAGCCAAGGGCTGATCTGAGTAGTGCACCCACCTAACCACAGTGTTGAACAAGGTCTGACTAAAGGAAAATTTGGGAGAAGTTAACATGTGTGGCTGGTATGCAAATATGACTATGAGACAATTATCATGCTCCATAAATAGTGGAAAGCCCTGGGCCTGCTGAGCTCCCCTGCTTGGCAGCAGGCTGCACACCAGGATCTCCCCTTGGGTAGGGACACGTCTCAAGGTTTCTCCTCAAAATGGAAAGATTTCTTGTCACAAGAGGTTCCTGGTAAGTGATTAATAGCATGCTAAACTTTGAAATCTTAGCTACATGATAAAAAGGATTGGTGGCACACAGATAATTCTTTAAAACATAAACTGCTGGGACTAAGTCTGGATCCAGCAGCACCTAAATTCCTCTCTGAAAAGTTTAGAATGTAAGCGAGTCCTTTCTGGTCCTCATGACTGAAGGACAGGGTCTCCCTGACAATTTTGTCTGACCCTGTCCTCTCTAAAGTAAATAATCAAGTGTATCTTGTCACCAGATTTTGTTTACCACTGCTGTGTTTACTGTCAAACTTTCTAAAATCACTGTTTTATATCAACAAACATATTGGTGCTCACTCTTATGAGTGAAGCTTGTCACTCATCTACAAGAAGTCACTCTAAGTATCTTTGTAACAGTACAATTGCATCAATGCTGAGGAGCTGTGCTCTTCTCACTACACAAATGCAATTAATCGAAAATTTCTAGAAGACAGATTCTAACAGCCCTTCTCAGTACTTGAATACCAGAGATGGAAGAAGTATCTTTTGTTCAGTGCAGTCAAGGAAAGATCAGCCTGGCTCTTAACTAAGCTGCAATAAACAAACCAACAGTTTCACTTCTGAGCCTGTTTTGTGTCTGCTATCCATATTTAAGATGCTACTTTTTCACAAGCTGAGAAAGGAAGGCTGGCCTTGCTTCTCAATCCCAGTTTTAAGTGAATAGGAGCCTGCTGCTGAGAAACAGGAGAGCTCTGATCTCACACTAGCTCTATCTGAGGAATCTGTGACGGTTGTTAACTGCTGGGACTCCTGCATCAGTGCTGAAAATGATCTGGCAGGATAAAAAAGCAGTCAGGACTAAGGAAGTACAGTCAGCCAGGCCCAGACTTCATCTCAGGCATGCATTTGCTCACGGTGTTAAAAATGGCAGCAACCCAACACGTGGCAAGCTGAACTGCCTCCATAAGGGGCATTGCTGACAGCTGCTGTCACCCTCCTCAAGCACAAACCTTCTGGCCAGCACCTGCCTGCCTCTTCCTGCTGACCAATGCAGTTTGCTTGAGAGTTTTTGAGAGTATTTGCAGAGTTTCAAGAGTTCAAACTGACCATTTGCTCTACTCTCTGAAATCCTTCCAAGAAGCCAAGTGGGAGAATAACCTAAAATCTGCCAAAATATACTGAGAGTTATCTAATCTGTCCTGCATCTCCCAAAATGCCTCTCTGAAATAAAAACCTGTTTATAGGAAAAAAAAAAAAAAAAAAAAAAAAAAAAGAAATCCAATGTTGGCAAAGGGAAGTGTGAAAAAAGGGAGGGAGAGAGGAAAGTGGATGAAGACAAGCTGTCTTTTAGAAAGTACAACTGTTATTCCCTTTTTCTGTCTTCCATTATCCTGTCCTGTGGGCATGTGGGCTAATTACCATGACTTGTTCATACCTGCTGCTGTATTACATGGGATTTAGTACACAGAAGTCTTTGCTGGGAATTCTGCCTGTGTGGGAAGCAGTTGGATAAAAAAAGAGCAAACAAAAGTCAGAACTTTCAAAATCTAACTTTTCCTACTTTACTAGCATCTAGTGCCAGCTGCACAAGTCAATGAAAATTAACCTTCCCTCTACCCCTTGGATATCCAGTAAACTCAGATTTGATCCGGATGTTCTGATTTCCACGCAGCTAAAATGCAATCAAATGCTTGATTTTGGGGGAGAGATTTGCTTAAATTGTATTAATTCACAAGGATAAACACAATTAGTAGAGCTCATTAGCTTGCAAAATGTAATTTATTTTCTTGAATATACCCATTTCCTTGGATGAAGAGCTCCATTAGGTTTATTATATTTGCAAAGCTTATATAAAAATCCAAACCATGGCAACAAAGAGAAAATTGTTACTACACAGTCACAGCAGTCACTTTTCCATGTTAAATAAGTTTGGCATTTATTTATATTTAAATGAGAATATCTACCACTATCAAGACCAGGATATGGGGCAAGTTCTTATACAGAATATAATTAAAACTAATTCAAGCAACAAATGTGGCCTGAAATTAAAATAGCCCCCAACTTCTTTAACTGAAAAATGATTCAGTGTTCTCCCTCAAAACCCCTGTTTGCAATTGCTTAATTATCATAAGCAGCAATAGTAAAGGGACACTGGCCATTTACAGGCTCATCAGATGGGTCTGCATTTAGGCACGTCTGGTCGGCTTAGTGCTGTGCTTTAATTTTGCTGTGAAATAAAGGCTAGAGAGTGGAGAAAATGAATACATGGCAAAGTACCTGTCATTACTTGTATCATATTACTGAGGTATTCTACGTGCACAAAACGAAGGCGGCTGGTCCAATTTTCACACTGTTATCATTTTTGATATTATACTGTCTAAAAGCAGTGACACACAAAAGAAATGCTTTTATCATTCTCAGTGCAAGGATGATACTAATTACATCATCTGTCATCATTATACAGCTAAACAAAACTTTTCTTTCATAGGAAACTGCCATTTAGCAAATTAACGGGTAATGACCCATAATATACAGAAGATTGAAATTTGGGAATTACACTCACATTAGTTTGTTTTCTGCTTTCCCCTCAATTTTAGTCCCTGATATATCATGAAAAGAAAGAGAGATGGAGAATTTCTTCAACTATTTAATTTGCCAATAGCCCTACCGTCCTTTTGGAAACTGATGCAGGATCATCTCTGTCCATATCAGTGAATAGTTTCGTTCTACTTAATGATACAGACAGTCTGCCAAGCCAGTAAAAGCCAGATGTTAGTACAGTGATGCACAGAAACCTGCTGCTGGGGCCAGATTTTCAAAATCAGACATGAAACAATAAGCCTACATTTCCTGCCAGATAATGGATGGATGCCTGGAAATCAGGTACTGGGATGTGAATTGCCTCCTGAAGCCTGACCAGGTCACGTAAGATGATGGCATGGAGGAGGTACCTGAGGTGTCCCAGCAAGGAGCCCCACAATAAGGCCAGGTAGGGTGAACATCCCTCCAAGAGCCCTCCTGCTGCCCGGACTCTGCTTTGAGCCTGGTCTAACACTGCAGTGAGCTGTGTTTGGGCTACTGAAACAGACATCTGTAGGGATTACAAGAGGTACAAACCATGGTGGATGAGTCCTTCGTGCAAACTCCCACGCTTCTGGGAAAGAAAAAGAATAAAGACCTTTTATTTTTGATTGTGTCTGATCATGCTGTGTTCCTTCACATAGAAGCAAACATAGGGTAGCAGGTGGATAACAAGACAGATTTTAGAAGTCAGTACTTACTACCAAGACAATGCAGCAAATCCATCTAAATCCAGAGAAGTACATTTTAGACAGATCTTTGCTCAGTCTGAACTTCTGTGGCCCAGATCAGTTATTTTCTTTCGTCATGTACCAGCTACAAGGTGGGGAAAATAAAAAGGGAAATTCCACAGAGAATTAAAAATAAAAATAATGGCAAAGACTAGTGAATTTTTTATGAACCAGCCATGTCAATGGAAGCTTCAGTCATCAGTAGGTGCTTCAGATACAGTAAGAGCAATTAAGCACCTGGCCTTTCATTCCCATCGTCCACATCAGGGTGTTTAGGACTTTTCTCTTGCCCATAAAATGATTTCCTGACTTAAGTGAAATTCTGAACTGAATGTATCTGTAAAGTAAGAGGAGTTCTCAGTTCCAATTTATCATTGTTAAAGTGGATTAAAGGATTTTTTGTTAGTAACACTTAGAGCTCACTTGTTCATGCACTTGGAGACTTCTACCAGCAGACCTTCCCCAGCAGACAGCCAGGCCAAATCAAAAGCTGAAAATGAGCGTGTGATGAGCACATTACACAGGCTGATGAGGACCCTGATTAGCTGGGAATTAGTGTGGAAGCCTTTGAGGAAAGACTGAGCACTGGTGGAAACCCGAACACGGCTCTTGTCCTTTTCTGAGTCACTGCTGAAAGAAAAGCTTAAGCCTCCTGCGGGACACCACACTGCTGCAATGATGGCTCCTCAATGAGGTTTATAAGCCTCTCTCTCAGCATTAACCCTCTTAGCAGGCCTTAGTATTTTAAACAGTGTAAGACAGCACTGGAAATTGTGTGAGATAATAGTGCAAGCAGAAGTTCAACAAGTTCTGAATCAAAACTGTTGACAATATATGCCCAAATTGGTTTTACTGGTGCTAATGAAATGATGCTCGGTAAATGACTGCATGTATCACATACAGAAGTAGCTCTCCACAAGTAGAAGAGAAAAGCCATATTGATCAAAAAGAGGGGCTTGATGTGCTTGTTTACTCCACTCAATAGGCAAATACTGTATTAATTTTAAGTAATTTGAACCAACATTATCAAATGCTCTCTTAATACAAAGACAGTAAAATAATTTAATAATAATTGTACTTTGTTATATGCCAGCTCCTCTGACAGAGGAGCTATGTTCATGTTGAGCTGGCAATCTGCTGAGACTCTTGACCCTATCCATGAAATTTGTCTTCTAAATATGTTATCACATAATTTCTAGACAGTTATATAGATCTTCAGTACATAAACAGCCCTTCTCTACTTTCTTTACAACACAAAAAGAGGACTCCAGTCTCAGGAGATACCAAAACTTACTGAAATACTGAATCTTCCACCTCAACATCCACAAATTTGGACAAAAATACATGATAAAATAATTTCCTGGCTTTAGTAAAATTCTTGGTTGAGTTTATCTTTAAAACCAAGAGGTGTTCTCAGCACCACTTTATCTCCCCAAAAGTGAGTGAATTAAGGCAGCTCTGACTGATAACATTGAGACTCACTGCACAAGGTTTACCCATATGGCAGTTTTGAGAGAAAGAAAAAAATAAAAGAATAAAGTAATGATGGCTTATCCAAAGACACGAGACTCTAGCAAAGAGTTGTCAAATTAATTTAATTTCTCAAGGAAGAAATTATTATTGGTGCGGCCTTTTCACAGATAGGCTCTTCTTGAAATGTGAATTTCTGCTCTTGAGAAGATTTGACTGTCGTTATACAGCTGATCCTTGAACAAGACATCAAATTTGCTTGTACTGTTCCAGCAAGTAACACGCAATGAAGAGTTTGTTATTCTGGAGCTGAAGGAATATGAGCCAATGTTCTTGATACATTTCTACAAATGAAAGAGAGACTCTTGTATTTCTATGGAGTGTGATGGTTCTTTACATACAGATGATTAAATATCTGCATCTGTCTAAACCTGAAATCACTTGAGTGATTCCTGCTGCATGTACCTGCTATCCATCTAGAAAAAATTCTTCTAAAATGCTCCTAAAGAGTGCTTCTCTACTTGGATGTTCAACAGGGGTTCCAAATCAGAGCTCTAACCATCCTACAAAAGAACAAACAAAATGCTCAAAGAAAAGGGTTGTCCTTAAAATGGCACAGTATGGCCATGATAAGAGAATATCATGAAGATAGAAGAAAAACATCTTAACACAGCAAATTCAGCCTCTAGAGAATCCACATTTTAACAAAGTTCACACAGCATGCTGGAAAAGGCAAAGAGCAGAATCTTTTATTTCCTAGGTTACAGGCAATGGGAATCTACTACCACTGCTCCTTCTTCTGTATTCCACAGGATGGTAGTGTTTTGTGCAAAATGATCCTTGGTTTAAAGGAACCACAGCTTGGGGATGCAAGGAATATTTCCCTCTTCCTTCACAAAGAAAAGGTCACACTGAGGAGTTTTATACTGGATTTGGATACTCTATAAATCAGTCAAACTGAACAGGAGTGTCAGCCCACATCTGCTCTTAAGACTTCTTTTATTTTACCTGAATTTGTCTTTATTTTGTACCATCTTCCTCATCCTCACCAAAATACTTCCATGTGCAGGTTGATGAGCAAAACACATTTTTTCTCCCTCTGAAACATCAGAGGAATCATGAATAAAAACCATAATGTTCTCTTTAATCCTACATTCTTTTTATTTATTTTGAGTAATGCCAATGGGCAAAACTGTGCAAAATACAATGCACAAAGTCTTGAGGCAAACCCTCCATTCTGTTCTAAGTATTGCATAGTCATATGGTGCCAACTTGAGTAAGCATCTTGGCACTTTCTCTAGGATAATGCTTCTGACTTTAACAGTCCTGGTCAAGTATTTCTCTTGAACTTACAGTTTTTTTTGCAGCCCAGAGATTTTTCCAGTACAGCAGTACATACATAAAACAGTTAATACTGTAATTTTCTGAATTTAATAGGACAAAACTTCAGGCTGCTTTTATTTGCATATCTAGAGGGTGGAAGTTTTGTTTATGAGTAATCATTTCCGCAAGCTTATCTACCCTCTTCCTCCTGATGATTTCATCCCCAATGATATTTTTCAGAAGATTCGAGGTGTTAGGTAATCCCATATTATTATTATTATTACAGTTGTTATCATTGACCATGACTTAAAGCCTGCCTTGCTATGGGAGAGTGGAGCTTATCATTAGCAATCTCAAGGCACAGTAGTGTAAGAAAAGTCACTATTTGGAAATGTTTGCATTTCACAAATTTGTTCAGATTTTTTTAAATTTAACATGGGACAGAATAATTCTCATTCTAAATGCAGTGAGACAGAAATTATTCTTTTTCATTCAGAATTTAGACACTGATCCATGGAGGTCTGCTGATTTGAAAAAAAAAAAAAAAAGCATTTCCACTTTCTTGTAAGGAAACCAAAACTCATTTGCAATTTAATAAATCTGCTTCTCTGGAGATCTCCAGAGGTCACAGAATAGCCCATTTTGGGAACATTTATGTACATACATAAATGCACACTCTGGCACTGGATGGACCTAGCTTTTTGAGTTTGGACTGAGTGTGAAGTTCCCATTCTCTGCTGACACTGTAGCAGCTACAACTTGACGGTCCACGTTTTAAGTCATGATATCAAAAGAAGTGGAATTATGCTGCTGTGAAGAAGAAGAAATCTTAGTGGGAAATTTTGGGAAAATCCAAACTTGTGGAGCAAAAAAAATGCTCAGTAAAGGTAGCTTTAAAGTGGATCCAGGCACAGGAGGACGGAGTGAAAAGGAACTGGTATGTTTCCTGTTTCACCCAAATGGATGGATGCAAACAAAGTTGCACCTACATATCTGTCAAGAGCTGAACAAGACAGATGACCGAGGGAAGACAAGGTCAGAGAAACGAGATATTAAACATGAGTTCTGAAAGGAGAATGGCAACTCTGCAAGTATGCTGGACAATTAATAACTTTTAGAACATCCAAATGCAGTTCCAGCTAACTGCAATGGATTGCTGGAACAGTATTTGGAAGGATGGATACATGGAGGAATACATGGATGGATACATGGATGGATAGGCAGCCTGCCTGAAAATTTGGTCTGTATTTATAAAAAGTTGCCACTTACGTATTCTGTGCCAAAAGAGATCCTAGATTTTGGTTATCATCCAGCCCCTGAGAAATTTTGCACCTTGTGAATACAGTGTTGTGTGGACGGGAGAGAAAATAGTAATTCAACAGAACTCTGCCGCCTCTCAGGCTTATGTTGAATGCATTTGATGGCCACTGTCATGGACAAAACTATATTTGGTACAAAACCACATTCTAAGTAAACTTAAAACTAGAGAGTGGGAAGGAATTCAAGACAACTTCAAATGTATCACTGTCTAATTAACTAGGTGGATCTGCAAATGATGACGTAATATAATGCAACAGTAAAATGAAAGTTCTTCAGCTCTGTATTTTCAACACATAAACTACAGTTGCACATCTGACATTTATTTAAAAAACAGATGTACAGAAAATAGCAGCAGGAACCAGATGAATTGTAAAAGCAGGTTCAGTTTTGACTCACTTCGTCAATGCCCCAATTTATTTTTTTTTTAATGATAACCCACGTAAAATATTGGTGGTGCTGAGGAGATCCTCCTCCAGTTGAAATATGACATCTCAAGTCACTGACATACTGAGAGATGTCAATCAAAAGATAATTCAATCACCTTTTTTATGCTGTATGTTTAGCAAGGCAATGTTCTAGGACGATTACAAGTCCTCTTTGACTCCAGTGCAGTTAATCTCTGTCTTTCATGACCTGACCGACAGTGACATTAAAAGGAAAGGAATTACGAAAAATACCCTGCTTGGACCACAGAAAGGGGAAATGTATTTCATTTTCATTCAAGTGATGGCTCAGATACTCTCATCAACTTCTCAGTCCTGTTAAGATTATTTTAATCAAAGAAGATGGTAACTAATAGTGATAAAAATTTGATTTTAGAGGACCTGTTTACTTTAAGTCTATTACTGTGCATGAGCAAGCTATAACATGAGCCAGCAGCGTGCTCTTGCAGCTAAGAAGGCCAGTGGTATTTGGGCTGGCTGCATTAGGCCAAATATTGCTATGAGATCATAGGAGGTGGCCCTGCTTCTCTATTCAGCACTGCTGAGGACTCACTTCAAGTGACAAGTCCAGTTCTGGGCTCCTCAATACAAGAGAGACATACTTGGAGAATTCAGCAAAGAACCGTGAAGATGAAGAAGGAAGAACCTCTCCTAGGAGTATAGGTTGAGACAGCTCGGGCTGTTCAGTGTGGAAAAGAGAAGGAGGCTCAGTGGAATCCCATCAATGTATATAAATTGAAATTACATGAATGTATATAAATTGCACCTGAAGGGAGGGTGCAAAAAGGCTGGAGCCAGGCTTCTTTCATGATCCTCACCTGTCAGAACCAGAGGCACTGGGCACAGACTGAAACACAGAAAGCTCCTTCTGAACATGGGGAAACATGTTTCTTGAGTGGGGGTCACTGACACTTGCTGACACTTGTGCAGTCTCCATCCTTGCAGATATTCAGAAGTCATCTGGGTGCTGTCCTGGGCAAACAGCTCTAAATAGCCATGCTTGGCAAGGGGGCTGGACCAAAAAACCTCCAGAGGCCCCTTCCAACTCAACCATTCTGTGATTCTGTGAACTCTTATGCATCATTACCAAGTTCAGCTTACAAATGACCATCTCATCTGTGCCTTGGTACCAT
The DNA here is from genome assembly GCF_022539315.1 of Serinus canaria. Classification (NCBI taxonomy): domain Eukaryota; kingdom Metazoa; phylum Chordata; class Aves; order Passeriformes; family Fringillidae; genus Serinus; species Serinus canaria. The sequence continues at coordinate 105,769,066 of NC_066316.1, read as the reverse complement.
TCAGGCCATTCCAGGAAACCACCACTGTTCTAAGGAAAACACAGTAAAAGACATGTACAGTGCTAAGACTCGCATGCTAACCTAACTCTGCTACAAACAATTGGAGAGAATGCAGTTATTGCTACTGTAGATTTCCTTCCCTACAACTATGTGGATACATACCCATACATATGTATATACATGTTCACAGACACACCATACAATTTTACATGTCATTTTGTATCTATAATTTTAATAATCTGTTTATCTCTCTACCTTAGGAGATTTTCCTAAGGTTACACAGGCCATGTATTCCAGTGGGGGGCAGAGAATAGAAAAGAAGCTTTCTAGAGTCTTCATCACACAATATCCTCTAACTAATGTTACTAAAATAACATGAAGAATGTTATTTTAGTTACATGAAGAATGTAACTAAACATGAAGAATGTAAAATAACATGAAGAATTTAAACACTCTTCATCCCCCAGCATTCATGTCTGAAAGTAGGTGCACTCACAGAAAGGCAGGTCAAGCTGAAATCCCTTTGAAAATTCAGCCTTTTCTGAAGAAAAAGTTGATAGTTATTGACAAAATGTTGTACTCTGCCTTGTTACTATTCATGATTAAGGAAAGTAAATATTGTCTGAGGCCTAATGAGAATTCCAATGCAATAAAGTCAAGTGTGAAAGGTGCAATCAATAAGTGATGATGCAACAGTATTCCTTTGTAGTTTTGTTATTGTTTAGTTCATGCTATTTGCTGATGCTTGAAAACGAAGTGCTAAGAAATTAGTGTTACAAGGATTAACATTCAGATTTTATTTCTGATATTGTTATGTTTCTACAGTCATTACACTCTGAACACTAATTAGCATCTGCTTTCTTTTCCCACTAGTTAAGGACTGCAAACCAAAGAATTATAGAACACAAATACTATGGAAACGAACATCAGTATTTTCTATTAACATCCACAAATTAAACCCCATGATGTCCATAGTTAATTTTACACTGCAGAAATAAGTACAGCAATAAAGTACTATATTTTCCTCATTTTTTGTGTTCGAAACTATGCTTCAAAGTATATAAAATTTATGAAGGGAGTGTATTTCCAAATGCGTAATAGATCTCAGAGTCCAAGCTGGAATGTTTATGTCCTACATGACATCATAGGTGTCCACCAAGGGCTCAGTTTTGGATTAACAAGTCTTGAATATCAGGAAGCATATTGCTCCAGGAGACAGACAAGGACTACATCTCAGTTACTCAGTTTCTGCAAGGAAACCAATCTCTTCCAGTCTTCGTCAGACTGATTAATTCTGCTATGTATGGCTCAGTTAGATTGGCAGGCACATAGACATTGGTCTCTGCCACTGTGCCATAGCACAGGACACTGGTACCTTGTGTCAGAAATTGAAGAGATGATTTTCTCTCTTCCCTGCAGGCACATTGCACAAGTGACAATTTGTGCTGGCCACATCATGTAGCCTGAAGATCCTGAAAATCAGTTTGAATATTCTTTGCAACTCTGTGTTTTCTGAACAAGCCATGTAAAAATTTTGATACAAGAACTTCAGTGGATTTTCACAGAATACATTTACAATCAACATCTTTATGTTTCTGAATATTCTGCTCTATCAATTGCTCTGGCACTTCAGCTTATAGAGCAAGATTTAGGACATGGATGGAAAACAAGGGCGGCTTCTGTCCTAAAATAGTTGGTTACATATCTGTGTTAAGGTGTCATGGGTTTAGAAATTAGCTACGAGTATTTGGCATTAATCCTATTCAAAGGGAAACTACAGGTCAAAGCAGATGCCTCCCAAAACTCCTGTTCATTGTGTATGGTAAAAGACCCATGCATTTCACAAGGCAGCTCTACATTGCTAAAAGCAGTTAATTCCTTTGAAACTATTTCTGTCTAATGTAACAACTTTACAAATTCACTAAATAAATAGATAATGTAGCTAAAGTTAACTTCTATTTAAAGAACATAACATTCTGACCAAGAAGATCCTCTAATCCATGCACAATTTTTCTTACAAAGAGTTTCAATGGAATTAGGTAAAAATTAGCTGTCACACTGGAGAATGATATATCTGTTTTATATCATGGTTCTTGTTATCAAAATGCATTTTTTGCAGAGCCATGGAAATAACTCTTTCAGTCATGTGAGATCTCTTGACCTATTGCAAATAAGACAGCAGTGCCTTTAACTTTTGGCAACTTATTTGTTTATGTGTATTTAGAAACAGCTGAGGAAGAAACCTAGCTCTGCATGAACACAGTATAAAATGGCCCATACACATACACAGCCAAAGGAAAGGTAATTATGGGAAATAAAACATAATGTTTCAAATCAGCTCCCTAAGAAAATCTAAAAATATGAGAAACCTATCACATTAACCAGAAAGAACTGTTCTTTTACTTAAGGGATAGTTGGGCAATTATTCAAACCTGGACAAGACTGGATTGTCAAGTGAAATAATAATTCAGAGCTCCACAGGATAATGAGATAGATCTCAAGGCCATTAGCAGTGGCCCTTATTATAATACTGGCCAAGGCTCCCCAGGAAAGAGAAAGAATACTTAAATGAAACTTGTAGGGAACTAGTTTGAACTTGTATATTTGAACAGCTTAATACTGTCTCCTAGTTTCCATTCATTATTGGAGAGAAAGGTATCAACCATGTAAGACTGTGAAATCAGTCAGGCTTTCGAGACTGAAATCCCTGAGGGCAGAAACTAAAACATAAAATAATTGGATAATCAAGCCACATTGAAACTCACGGAGTTTGTATTAAGAATCTTACTCTAGTGAGATTTTAAGGTCTGGTTCAGCACCCAGTTGTCTCCTCTTTCCTGATTGTTTCTCTCTCATTCAAAACAAGCAAACCCAACATGTATTTCTCTGACTTCAGGTGTGTCATGAAGAATTACAGCTTTAGATGTAAGGGCTTTTTAGGTTGGAAACAGAAGGGATTACTTTATCTCTATAAAATAGGTCCTGCTTATGAGACATTTGTATATACATGTTTCATTCTGTTCTGTTTGCTTTTAACCACTACGGGAATAATGCAATAGCTGGTGGTCACAGAGAAGCTCCCTAATCCCTGGAAAAACAGTTGTCTAGCCTGCAGTTTGTGAGGTACAGTATGGCTAATGTGTCAGCAATTGCCATGGATTAGAAATACTGCTTGTTTTAGTATTCTTCTTATGATCCTTCTCCTAGGTACAGGAATTTCCAAATACAGGAGCAGATCTAGGTCTGGCATGCCTGGCATCCTCCAGTGAGGAACTCTGCTGTGCAGCTTAATGAACATCTCCTAGGCTGACTGGTCTCTGGGGTGCTCGGACTATTAGGCTAGACCGGGGTTTACAGCAGGTTAAGCAAGAAGGCTGACTAAGAATTTGTAAATCAAATATTAAAGACTGATTAAATATTTTACGATCTTTTTACTTAGGCTTTGATTTGAAGTTTACTTCATCTGCTAGCCAGAGATCTGCTGAAGGTTAATTGATGGAGGAAGAGTAAATAACAGCTCATGCTGCTGGCCCCAAGTATGCGAGGCATTTAGGAGTATTCCTAACCTCAAGTGTGCAGTCACTGACATGCTCATTTGTCTCACTAGGTTAGTGTCACTAGGGCTCAGATATGTGATCAAATTACTGCCGAGAAAGTGTTTAAGCTTATGTGTTTTCCCTTGTATTGTATATTTGCACATGTCACCAGTGACACCAAGTAATCCTTTAAATTGCGTTAATTTCATCATGCATCTGAGTACCCAGTGCAGAAAATTGGGATAGGTGGCTATGGAAAGTGGAGATGATGTCTCTTAGAAGACAAATAGCTCCTATGGAGGAGAGAGACATCCAGCAGAACTCAGTCTACCAGGATAGAGTATAAATCTCTCCCCTTTCTCCTTCTACAAAATCAGTGGTTTGTAACTTATAAATGTGACTTGACAAATTGCTTTTGTGGACTTTGGGCTTTTTTCTTCTTTTTTAAAGGGAAAGAATTAACAATACTCTTATAATTGTTGGTTATTTTTTGGCTATCCAACTGGGCCAGTGTCATTTAAGGCCCATCTAGAGAGAGCTCAAAGAAAAATTCAGAAGCTCATTATCCAGCAAGAGCCCTCACCATAGAGGTTTGGGGTTGGAAACTTAAAAGCAATCCGAATATCTAGTTTTAAAAAAGTTCTGCTGAGATTGTATCTGAGCTCCTTTTCAAGGGAACTTTGGTAAGGGTTTACACATACCAAAGTACAATTTATGTAAAGAGCAGGAAGAGTTATTGGACTAATCATTTTTAATAGAGATTCCTTGTCTTTAATTCAGAGCTACACAACAGAACTTAATAGCTTGTGGCAAATAAATAATTTACACATGGATTGTATCTGAATAGAAATGCATACATAATATATCACAGACTTAATGAAGGTGCTGTTTTTTTTACAAAATCAATTTAATTGATTTTGCTGATAGGTCTGCATTAATATTTTTGGAAGCTCCATTTTGCTTTACCTGTACATGTGGCCCAGTTGTGATTCATAAGGGAGGAAGGGAAAACTCTCCAAATGCAATTAGTACCTTTGAACACAGAGCGCTGGTAGTTTTGAAGTGTCTGGGGTAAGACTCTAGGAAATAACACTCCACTGTGACCTGGTAGATGGGCTCATTTACAAAGTGCTCCTCAGAAAATGTCACCTCTCAGAATGCTCATGCCTATTCAGTTATGTGTTTTGCAGCATTTGAGCCCAATGAAGCTGGTAATGAAGAGTTTTCCCCTTAACGCTGAACATGTTGGGCTGTTCAGCTGCAGTCAGCTTTGACTTGTGTTTGGCCTGAGCTCCTACCAGAGTGGGGAGAAGACAAGGGCTGAAGAAGGAGGTCACTGTTGTGGCAGATGCACAACTGCAGCCAGGAGAACAGTGGGTGGATGGAAACATGGAGCTTATTTCACAGGGAGAGGCATGGGATGATGGCTGCTTTACCCTTGGGAACACCAGCTTATCTGATGGGCCTGAAAGCTGTTTTTCACTACTTTTCGCCCACAGCCTGTCGTACCTCCTGTTAACACGCTGCTCTTTGTCGTCAGTAACTCACAAAAGCGTTGCATTTTAGAAAAGCACGTAGGCAGCCGCCGTAGCCGGCGGGCCCACAGAGAACGGCAGGGACGCCGAGGGTCAGCCGCCGCCCGCCCCCGCTGCGCGCCCCAGGGGGCCGAGCTGTCCCGCCTTACCTTTGGGGTGCCAGGGGTCCGTGAACTCGTACTTCCCCACGCCGATCGTCCGCAGCATCTGCACCCCATTAGTGTTGTCCGGGCCGCCCACTGCGGCCGCGCTGGGGGGCAGCGGGGCGGCCGCCTGCCCGTTGGTGGTGGGCGCGCTGCTGGGCAGGGCGGCCGAGGGCAGGGCCGGCGGCGGCGGCGGCAGCATGGGGCAGGCCAAGTGGCCGTTGCCCACCGCCCCGGGGCCCGGGTGGGCCACTGGGCCCACGCCGCTCATGGAGGACATGCTGAGGGGCTGGCTGTTGGTATACAAGGGCTGGCTCTGGAGGTTGACCACCATGTTGCTGAGGGGCTGGGAGGGCTGCGGCTGGAGCTGGTAGTGGCCCGGCATCAGCGGGAGCTGGGGGGTGACGTGAGGCGGGAGGGAGGGCGTGACGCCGATGACAGGGGCCTGGACGTTGGCGGCCGGGCTGAAGGTGGGCGGCTGTGTCATCCCGTAGGAGTGCGTGATGAGGGCGGGCTGGCTGCCCGCTGCCACCGTGGTGACCCAGGGCGCTGCACCTGTGGCACGAAGGAAGGCCGGCAATGGTGGTGGGCTCGGCATGCGGGAGAACAGACATCAACACCCGCATCCTTCCCCTCCCGCACCCATGGACGGCACCGACACACCCCGCTGCACTACACCTAATGCAGTTTGGGATCTGGAGCCCTTCCCAAGCAGTAAGTGCATAAAATTGCTGCAGCGATGTGAGCACAATTGTTAAAATACTCATCAGGTGACATGCGGCATGTTTGCGGTTTTATGTATTTTGCACTTTATGCAGCTTAAGCACACGCTTCCAAGAAAATTAACCTCTTTCCCTGCTGTGCTTTCACGGCTCCCTGACAAACACTCTGTGTGTATAATAATGGTGCTCCAGCCACTACAAAGACATTGTAATTAGGCGTCTGGCATAGTAGCACAATGTATGATATGTGTCTGGAAGCTGGAAATCATTTCAGGTAGTTCTGGACATAAAAGAAGTCTTAAAGTATTACAGAGTGCCTTTCCCTCCAGTGAAGGCAGAGAAGGATAAAAAAAACCCACTCTAATGAACTTGCAGCATCTTAATACATTTGTATCAGCCCCGGCAGAGAAGAAACTTGAGGGGTCTTTACAATGAGGGAAAACCCCTGCTAAAGAATAAAGAAAGGGCTCACAATGAAGTCTAATTTACAGAGGTAAATGGAGATAGTGCATTGAATTTGCTTTGAACGATTTTCCCTGGTAGAATTACAAATAAGATTAGAGACATACCTGGGTTTTCATTCTCCCTCATCTGTTTAGATGGAGGCTCATCAGTGTCCCAGGGCGTGGACTGATTGATGGGTGTCTGTCCCCACCTGACGCTTGTTGCAAGTCCTTGAGGCTGATTTTCAGTCTTGGAAATGCACGGTGTCTACCAGAGAGCAGGAAAAATACAGAATAAAAATGTTTTGACTATTGGGACTAATTATGGTTCCTCATAACTAGTAGCTTGCTTGTTTGTTACAGTCCAAGAGGATATCCTAAGATCTTTAAATATCATTAATTTGGGGGTTGGACTACATGATCTCCAGAGGTCCCTTCCAGCCCTAACAGTTCTGTGATTCTGTGACTGTCCTCCTGGCTTGCATGAAAATACAATACATTTGAAAAAAGATGCTTCTGGAAATTTAATAGATCTACCTCAAAAAATCCATAGCAAACTAGTATTTTCAGAAATAAGTCACTTCCTTTGCCATAAAAATAATAAAAAAAAAAAACCCCAACAAACAACAACCCAGATATGGTAATATCTACTCAGTGGCAGCTACATAAAATGGAACAATCTTCTGTTTGCTCAATTTCTTCCAAAAATAGCGAGTTTTGTTTAGCAGGAGGTAGAACAAGAAAGACTTATTTACAGCTGTAGGACAAATTACGGTAGAACAGTAAAGAGAAGTCTTCGTATTTACTGTCTGTCAACCCTTGAAATTGAATGCCAATAAACAACACTGGCTGCTAAAGTGGGTATGTTGGCAGGTCTTCAGAGAGGTTAAAATAACTGTAAAGGAAGGGAAGGATTTGGGCTGAACAATCATCAAAGCAGACATGATCTGAAAGAGATCTCTTGATGAAGAAACTATCACATGGATTTAAATGCTACACCAGACCCCTGCTGCAATTTTAGGGGACCTTCTGAAACAATCACGCCTTTGCTGAGTAAAGGCTTGTAGGAAAACAAGGGTGCTCCAACAGGTCTCATTTATTTAAGTCTGCTGTGTATTTCATTGCTGGAAGATTAAAAGTTTTTTGTTTTCTTTTGTTTTTATTGGTGTCAGAACCTCTAAACCAAGCAAACGGAACCAGCTGCCTATTGCTGAATGAGTACTGAAGAGTGAAGCCATAAAGAACAGGAGACCAGTCTGAGTGATTGCTTGTTTGCCTCGCATCTGGGAAGTAATTTAGCTCAGAGATGGGGGTACAGCAGCTCCATAAATGCCCTGGGTCACACTGTACCAATGAAATCTCTGTCAACACCAGCAGCCTGTTCACCCATCACCAGTACCTCAATCAACCCATGAAAGGAAGTTATTAGCAAACCCATTTATGCCTTCTGCAAATACATGCACACCTTCCTCAAGCCAATCTGTCATTCCTCTTATCTTCAAATCCACCAGAGGCACCTGCTTCCTCCTGCCTGCCCTTCTTCCCCATCAGCACCCCCACAAGCACCTGCCCTGCTCCAGGGTTCCCCCCTTCACCCAAGAGCCTCTGATCTCTCCTGACACCCACTCCCTTTTCTACCTGAGCTTTATCCTCTGTGGGCTCCTGGAGTCAGGATTTGTGTGTGCAAACCTTGATAGAGGGCACAGGTTTTGCTGTGCTGCCCTCTTTGCTCCCAGAAGCCACAATGGGAATATTGCCTCCAATAGAAATGCTATACTTTGTTACATGCAGAGGTTCACAGGGAAATGTGATTCTTAATATTTTTTTCCTGAAATTGCTTTTTTCAAAACTCATAAATTTATTCTTTTCCATAGTTAAGGGGTTACGGGTTTTTTTTTTGTTTTTTTATTGTAATTTCTTTGGATTATTTTTCTATTTTATTTGCACCAAGGACAATGATATTCTGATTTTAGATTCCCATTTACTTCTGTCCCCACAATTCTGGCTACCGCTATGACTTTTGCAATTGAAATAAAAATGAGTCAGAAAAGACATAAAGAGAGGACATGCAGACAGTCAAGAGCTTTAAGAGCTCTGGTCTATTCATGGTGAAGAAAGGGCAGGAGGGGAAGAAATAAGTCTTGGTTTAGAAATGCTCTCTATTTATAAATTGTCCTGAGAGAATGATTTATCTGAATACCTTTAGCTTTTACATTGTACAAGGTCTTTGACACAAGAGGATATAACACTGCTGGTGGTTTACCAGTTCATGTTAGCAGTACTCCTTTGGGTCTAGCTAAACTGTTTAACAGCAGCCAAAGCACTCTGCCGTAGAAAAATAAATAAATAAATAAATAAAAGACCCACCACCATTCTCTGCCTATATATCAGCTAAAATACTTTCCCCAGAAATACCAATTTATTCCAAAGAAAAGCCTTAAAAAATGTAAATGCAATATAGAGAAACAGACATTTTTAGGAACCAAAGGGAGGACTCATGACTCAAATCACACCCTGTGTGCTCCACATTTGGCATCTGTGTGTTGCATTTCTTTGTTATATGAACTGAGTCTTACCAATGGGTTTGAAATATACACTTATCATTACTGTGAGGCATTGTCAAAACATAAAATAAGAAAAAATAAATATTCCTTTACCTTAAATAATACAGAATGACACACATGCTACAATTTTAAAGGAATCTGTATGTTTTGTCCAGAATGGGTAAAAAAGGAAGTACAGCTCTGCTAAATTCTACAAGATCCAGTTGCTTATTTTGGAACTTGTTTTCCAAAAACCCTAGAACACCATACCAGACACATGTGAAAGTGGTAGAGTCTGAAGCTAAATCTAGATCTAAATCCATACTTCGAGCATTAAAAAAGAGGAAGAAGTTATCAAGTTTGCTATCAATAAATGCTTCTCCTTCACTTTCACTAAATGCCTGATTTTATTTCATTAACGTGCTCACAAACCCTGCTTCTTAAGAGTCTCAGTGGATTTAAACACACAAATCCAGTAGGTTTCTTTCAAACTGTACTCCTGAACTTGTGTTCGTTTGATCAGAAAGTGCCAGAGATCAGTTGGTACAAAATCACAACACACAGCCATGAAACACAGACAGTAATGGTGGTGGAACGAGAGAAACAGCTCACTGAACTTCCTTTTAAAATGTATACATAACTTTGGTCTCTGATCTAATTTCTGCTTTATTTTTCTTTATACATGAAGGGTTACATTACAAGTGCTATATGTCTCTGATCTGATTGCAGCAATTACCCATTTGCGTCTCTGGAAAGTGAAATTATTTCCAGCGTTATCAAACAAAGGAACTTTCTGTCCATTCGCTCAGGCCCACGACAGTGCTCTATTTGATGCTTTTAATGTACAACACAAATGACCAAAAAATGGCCTGTATTATGCTAGTTGTGCAGGGGGAAGAGCTGTGTTCCATTAGTGATCCACGGACTTCACAGAAACTAATTGTACTATGTTACACTTTTATCTTTAGCTTTCATGTCAGATGCTTGTTTGAATTAAACATGGAACACACGAAAAAAGGAAATGCATTACAAAATCTACTGGGTATACATCTCTGCCAAAAGTCTATTAACATGAAAAGACCAAAAGGTTTCTAAAAGGTCTGTTAAAACCTGGCTAGTCAACAGCAGCATTGGCTAGTTAATTGCCTGAAATTCCTGGCAGACTACAAAGACTACTTAAGGAATCATCAGCATCTTTCTACCACCTGTAAAATGTTCAATGTGTCCTCTTTGTCATGGATAGAGTACCCCAAAATAAAATCTCAGGATTTTTTTCCCTCTTTAGTTTGAAGCCACCATTAAGAACCAATAAAAATGTTCAGCTGAAGTCTGCATTTCACCACCTGCCACTTTGAACTCCAGTAGAGAGCAGTCTCCCAGTTTTAAGGAAATTAACTACAATACAGATGTACAGGCAGAAGAGAGCAAGACAGAACAATTCTGGAATTACATGAGACTAACACAGACAAGTTGCCAGACTGTCAATTTTTTGCAGCTCAAGCAGTCATAAACCATGGCCCACAGGCAGCAGTAATTGTTGTACAGCTGGTCCACTGAACCTTATTATATTAAAACATTAAAACCTTCAAATTCATGGGGCTTTTCAGAATATCCACAAGAAAGTTCATGAGTTCACAGCCATCAGCTGATGCTAAAGATTGGGAATTAGTGATTTGGTCTATACAGCATCATGGCTGTATACAGCTACTCTTAGGTGTTTAGGAGGCATAGCTACAACTAAGTCTGACTTAAAGTCCTAAGCTTTACAAATCTGTAATGAAATAAGATCTAAACTTCTAGTCAGACCTTTCTACATCAATAGGAACATAAAATCTGTTGTAGTACTAACAGCATCAAAGAGTTTGCTAGTGGACTTAAAAAACCTAACATAACAAACACAAAAATCCAACAACAAAAACTCCAATAGAATCTTCCCCGAGTTCAACACCACCGAGCACCTCCTGCAAAGGCCTTAAAAACACATTTCAGCTAATTCCCCAGAGCTTGTGGAAACACTGACATACATCCTACTACAGCTCAGAGTGTTAAGACCTATTCTAACAGTTTCATGAGCAAAAATGAATAATCTGGAAAGAGAGATACTGTTTGTGATTCCCAGCAATCAAAATTGTTTTAATAAGGCCTTCATTTAAAGTGATGGATGAGAAGCAGCGAATCTCTGTTCCAATTTTCCAAAAGAGATTGGGAATGGCAGCTTAATACCAAGATAATGTATCCAATATGTAACCCAGTCTATTCCTCCTCCCATTGAAAATAAAAAGGTCGAGGTGCATGCATGCACAGAGGCAAACATTCCCTCCCACAGATTCAGGTTTTATGGCCTGTCACAGGTAAAAGCAACTTCAGTTTAATGAGGGAATTCCTTTTAAAGCTGTTCTCTATGCCTCTAACTGGTAATGACTGGTGGCCCTGGTTGGGTTTGAAGTCTGAATGTGTCTGATGCTCTAAAAAGTTTAGTGGTCTCTGCACCAAAGAGTTTATGGTCTAATTTGCAGTTCACACTGTTAAATATTGCATGAAACAAGTATTATTTGTAGGCGTGCATGTAAAATCTGACCATACAGGGATAATTCTTTATATGGAGCAAATTCCTACTTGGCTGGACAGGACCCAAATATATTTCTGAGTTTAGTCCATGGCCAAAGTAGCTCTTAAGGATAGAAGCAGAGCTTTTAAAGATGCACTGATGACAGCAATATCTCCCTAGCACTGGCTGTGTGGCTGGGCTACAGAAATTAAACTGTTGTTTTAAGAGACGAGTGTACTGTAACATATTAAAAACCTAACAGATATTGACAGGCCAGCATATAAGAGGAACAGAAAGAACAGTCCTGCAGTAAAACCTCATTCAAGGACTTGCTCATGGGTGGAGAGAAGAACTCATCTACCTTACAGTTCCCATAACCAGGCAATTCTGCATGACACAGAGTTGTTTTTCTCTTCCCAAAACTAATGTGGGAGCCGCAAGAAAGAGAGTAATACAGTTAACTCATAGGAAAAATGTTACTACCCTGCATAAAAGACAAAAGAAGTCCAAGGTGCCTCTTGAGCAGAGAGAATAATTCAATACTTAAGACTCCTTAAACTGCCACCAGCCAGGGTGAGCTCTGGAGCACCATGGCACAGACTTCAGAGACACATGGCTCAGCAATGGGGTAAAGTCCTTGCTTTGCAGCAGATTTAAAAACACTCCCCACCTCGAGGTTAATGACACAGGCTTGGAGAAACCCATGAGCGCAGTGGGCCCACATCCCTGTGATGGATGCACTCCACCCCTTGAACAAACTGGGGTAGTTTGGTAGAGGCTGCAAAGGTGGTAAAGGTCCGATCCGTGTCCAGGCCAAGAACTCTAGTTTCAACTTGTTCTCTGAAAAACCATGAAGGAAACAGTGACAGAGTGAGCATCAGTGTACATGAGCTTGGAATGCTGATCATGCGATTAACACATGAATAGCTGGTGGCTTTTCCAAGACTCATTAATCAAGGAGCAAAGAAATTTGTCGGTACAAGGAGAGTCATGCATACCTTTTCCATCATGAGCAACTGAACTATAACCCAACCACTTTATTCCAGAAATCTGACAGCCTAAGTGAGCCTTCTTGAGCTCTTCTGGCCAGGCAGCCTGGTTGCACCGCGGTGATCCTTCCTTAAGCTGGGACAACTCTCAAGAAGGCTCCTTGAGACAGCGAGATCTTTACCAATGGCTGATCTGTCAGGAACCTAAATTAATACTAATGAAACATTACTAATTCATGTAGCTACTCAATATTAATTATTATCAACTTATTATAGATCATTCCATTAGATAGATCCCTTGTCCAAGTCTGAAACTTGTATTTCTTTGTATTTGTATTTCTTTCATTAGATTGGGCCTTTGTCTGAGACTCAGACTGGACCTGGCTGCACCTAAGTTCCACCACTCTGTATCTCATGATTCATTGGGAGAGTCTTCCTTACCATTTTGAATCTCCAGTCTCTGTACAAAACATTCTAACTTGATTGTAACTCAGTTTGCATTTGTGCCCTTCTTCCATGCAGTAATTAAAAAGGGGAACCTCACCATCAAACTTACTTAACCTTTGTTAAGTTAAACCACTGTTAAACTTTGTTAAATTCCACTGAACTTATTGAACTACTGAAACATATTGCTGCTTCTGCTTCTCTCTTGAGTGAGGTGCATTTCACATATTCACACAAGTTCCAGACCAGCACAGCATCAGTACCTTTTACCCAGCCCTGATCCTGGCTCCATACAGAGCAAAACTTCTCACCACTCAGTTTGTGAGCTGATAAGAAGGAACACCTATGAGCATGTCCAGGTTCTTCCACCACCAAAATCAACCCCCACTTTCCTGGACTTAGCCTTGGCTACTCTGATAAATAAGAAAGCCCAAATTCCCTAGCTTTGACAATGCAATGGAAGATAACTCCATTCTGGGAAAGGGTCAGCTGCTTCTGTCTCATCAACCTTTTCTAAGGCTCACCATCCACATTACCTGCAGGTTTGTGAAGGAAAGAGAAGGAATGAGATTATGGAAAAGAACAGAGAAGGATGGGATAGAAAAAGGTTGTGAACTGACCACAGGTGGTGTCTACTTCTTTCTGGGGGCCGACTGCCCAGTACAACCACTGCTCTCACACCAGTGCTCCAGTCATCAGCTAGGAATGAATGCAGGACCATGAAATGACAAGAAGTGCTTCATAAATGCTACTTCGTATTCTGTCTTGGCAAATTGCACCAGCAGAGGCTCAGGTACTCACCCAGCTGCCTTCATTTCTCAGCGAGAACATCAGGGAACGGAGCTGAGGTATCGAACCAAGGTCCCGGCTGCGACACTTGCTGCTCCAGGACACCAGGGACATCAGCGCACGACACTGGGTTCGAGCACAGAAGCCCCACTTTAGCCTGAGCAGAACCTCCTCTACTAACACGGTCTGCATGCAGATCAACCCCAAATCAGAGCAAAGCTACGAATGCAAAACCATCTCACGACGGAGGAGAAAACGCGCGGCACCGGGAACAACGCGGCAGCTACAGAGAACATGCACTGCACAACGCGAGAGGGCTCTCAGAGATCCTGCAGGCATCCCATGGCATGGGCACATAAATCCAGTTCATCATAAGTGCTTTTTGTCAGAGGGCTTAAGGAAATATGGGCAGTAATGGAGTAAGTGCTTGTCAGACCAGAATCCCAAGGGTGCTCAAAGGATGTTGCCCTTATGTACTGGCAAAGCTACTGGAGAAGAACCTAAAGGCAGACTTCTTGAAAACTGAACATTTATCCTGAATGCAAATGCTGGCCATTGCTAGGTTCAGAAGTCACTCCATGTGGCATTTTCATGCCAAATTTCCCATGGAATATTTTTAATTATTCAAACAGGAGCCCAAATTTCATTCTGGAAGAGGGCCTGAAGCATTAGAAAGAAAGAGAGGAATACTTAAGAAGCAAAATGCCCCAATCCCAGCAGTAAGTTACTGCTATAAAAGTTCCTTTTTCTTGTATTGGATGCCGACATTTTACATTCAAGCCCTCTGAACTCAGTATTTCAATTGTAGTACACAGTCCGTGGCAAGAAAGTGCATGTTCTCTGCCTACACAGCAGGCACATGAAAAGAAAGGGGGAAAAAAAAGAAAAACAATATAAGCCTGTGAGTGTTGAACAGTGCTGCGTGATATTAGTGATTTATTAACTTGGCTTAATCAATAAGGCTATCATCAAGGGCACATTTAGTTTGCACATATATTTCACTTTCTAACAAGCACTTTTGTGTGCTCACTTTAGTTTCCATAATCTGATCCAGGTCTCAGGAAGCTTTCTTTAAGAGAGAACAGAGAATTCTTTTTCTAAAAAAAGGATCAAAGTATACTCAGTCAACTCTCAAACAAAAGGACAGACAGTACTGTAGAAACAGCATGCTTACCTTTCACAGCAAAAAGAAAAATAAGCCTATAGGTTGGGGTTTATTGCTGCCTTAAGTTCATGAACACCAATTAAGCTATTAAATTGTGGCTGAATTTGGATCACAGCAATTAAAAATTTGAACTTTCTTTGAGTGTCTTCCATCAGTAACATGCTAATTTAATGCATAATTTAAACTCTACTGTCCTTTAATTCAGCATTTGTAAATAATTAAAAAAAGAACTAAAAATCCTTTTGCACTTACAAAGCTGACCCCCTCCCCCTTTTGCTACTGCAAAACAAAAAAGACTTTTCAATCAAGAATTTATTTAATTTTTTATATCTGAAAGTAAAAGCCATAAAAAAGAGGAGAAACTGATTTACAAGATAAAACAATTAGCTCTGGGATATGTACATTAAGACTAATAAATTTCACATCTTATTTTAAGAAGTGGAGGAGGAATCCCAGATATATTAGACTTTATTCAAATTCTATTGAAATGTTCAATTAAGAGTATCTTATGAAGGTAGGTTATGCAGGCACTAAAATTAAGATGTGAAAAACAGCATTAGAGCGCTATTTCTCTCAGAATAGAGAGAAATACACTTTAATAATCTGTCCCTTTTTCTACATCCAAGATAACATCTAAAATCTGGGTATTCTTGTAATTCCTCTGGTCTTGTTAATTTTTTTTTTTTTGTGTAGAGGAAACACAAATGTATTTCACAGTGAAAAATACTACAATAATATACTGCATTTCTTTTTAATCCAAAATCACAGATCTCAATGATTCTTATTAAAACCTTTTTTCCTCTGCTATAAAACCATTTTCCTCTGTGCAGACAGATGAAAATGCCCTTTAAGATTCAAACAAGTTTGTGCAAAACCAGCTCAAAACCATCAATGTCCATTGGTTCCTAAAAGAAGGTAAACATTCCCCAAGCTGTTTTGACCAGACATGACTGGCAGATGCTTTTTGGGAATGAGGTCTCAAGATACAACCCTGTTTCCATTCAGATTCAGAGCTTTAATAACACAAGAACTTCAGTGCAGGATCAGGGAGTGAGGCAGACATTTACTCTGATTTACAACAGACTGCTAATATATGGTTTTGCTGGAAACACAGTCACTGTTTTCTTCAGTTCTTCTGTTCTGCAGGTTTTATATCAAAGCATTCCTGCTTGTTTTGTGTTTGTATCTCCATGTTACCAATAGGAAGCTGCCCAGCTCTCCTGTTTTCTTTCAGCAGAGTGCATTCATGGACTAGCATGACTGCCTCAGGTGCCTCAACCACCATCCTTCTAAAAGATTTATGGCAAACACATTGCATCCCAAGATATAAATCTACCAAATGGCTATTAGACATACTTTGCTGTCCACAGCCACATGATTTAAAGCAAAACTGATAATGGTATAGCTTGGTCTAGCATTACTGGTACACCTGTCAGAACTGAGCTACATCGCTGCACATTTTTTCCAGACTCCTCATTCTCATTTTGGGCGTGAATCGTATGATCCTTTAGTATTACTCTGTTCACAGCAACTTGTGATGCTAAACACTCCTTTGTCATCCATGGATAAATGGGTACCATCAAGATTAAGTCCTACTTACATTTCTTTCATTGACTTACATTCCTTTACTTTTTATTCTTTTAAAATTAAATTATTGTAAGCATCCAGTTTGAGCCATTGGACTAACTAAGAAGAGGAAATCCAGCAAGGTTGCGAGTTTGGCCAAAGACTTTCTGTTTTTAAAAATCCCCTGTTATGTATCTTTAAAAAAAATTCATGTGACAAAAAGCATCAAACCTCACACTCTCTTTGCTCCCAGGAAGTTAACACAAAGTAAACCACCTCTGAAAATAATCTCCCACTCAAGAAATGTCAAGGTGACAGGGAGAGAGAGAAGAGTTATTATGTGCACTAAATAACACAGGTTAGTTCTGTAAGCCATGAAGGGAAGGACAAACTAAAATTAAATGACCTTTGGTAGGGATACCTCACCTACAACAGCAAGTCGTTATCTGATCTTCCTAATTCTCCTCCTCCACTGTGGCAGGTCATGGTCCACCAGAAGCTGCTATTCCTGCTAGGATGGGTGCAGGGCAGACAGTGCCCTGGTATTCCCCCTAGCTGGACTGCCAGGGAGGCCAGCTTTGGGTCACTGCAGGTAATACCCCTTAAGAGGCAGCCTGTCCCCTGCTGAACTTGCCATGGCTTTCAGAAGAGCAAGGGGAGTTCTGGCTGTTCTTGTACAACCTCTGCCTCCAGAATACAAACTGAGCCTTGGTTTGTTGTAATAGAGGTACAGTTAGAACACAAATCTATAAATATTTTACAGTGCAGATCAAAATGGCCAACTTTGATCACAGCTATTGATCAGAGTGAGAGAAGAAGCAAAATGGGACCACACACCTACTCTGAAAAAACCCAATAGGTATGCTTTCCACACAACAGGTGGAAATCAAAATTATCTTTGTTAAGAATCCAAAATCTCCTTTCCCATACCACAGTTTTTGGAGTGACTGTCAGCTTCAGACAATAACACTGACTGTACCAGATTTTCCAGATGTTATTAGAATAAAGCACAGAGCCATATCTTGTTTTTTATGTTTAGTGATGATTCATAAATCACACGTCAAGTTTCTTAAAATCACTGAGTTAGCAAGAAAGTTGAGCCGTTAAGCAAGATCTTCCACCAAATATGCCTGTCTCAGAAAGGGTCACAGATTTTGTGACATTCAGATGCTTTGAGAGGAGATATGAAGTTGGACTGAATGATAACTGTAGGTCCCTTCGGACTTAACTAATTCTATTCTATTCACAATTAAATAAGCATATGTACATAGATATATCTGTATCTCTTTCCCTTTCTACTACTGAGCTGTGGAGGCTATAAAAAAGTTCATCATCTTTTTCTAAAAGTAGTCCAAGCTTCATATACTGGGGAAGAAAAACAAGAGGTAAAAGCTAACAGACTCACTGAGGGCCTGCTTTTCTAATGCTGCATTTGATTAATTATATGATTTACTTTCAATGACTGCTTCAATCAATCCTGATCAAATTAACAAAGACAATGATCAGAAATACCAGACTAAAACACAATACAAATTATTTGGTTCCAGGGGATCCAATCAAAGGAAACAGGATTAAATTAACCAGTGATCGGATTAAGGAAAAGTTGCTGCATAAAGTCAGAAATGTATTAGTACTTTGGGCCATTTGCTGTGTCTCTAGGTTGCCATTTCCCTCTCTTTACCTAGAGTTCTCAATATACTTTAAACGAAATTGAATTTTCTACGTATTACAAAGGTAATATGGAAGAAATAAAATATAATAATAATAATAATAATAATAATAATAATAATAATAATAATAATAATAATAATAATAATAATAATAATAATAATAATAATAATAATAATAATAATAATGCTATTATTTCACAGTACCATAGTACCATAGTATGTGGGGCTCTGCCACAGTAAAGGACTGTGGGGCTCTGCCCTCTAAAGAAAAAATACACCCCATACACCCTCCTTCCCCAGGAGTCTGTACCTCAAGGAGTTTCCAGTCTATGTGCACTACACAGAGATCAAAACATGACAGAATATCAGGATACAATCAAAAAGACAGAAAAACCCATTTAATTCTACAACGTTAGTAAAGCACAAAGATGAAAAAGCTACTGTTCAACAAGGAGAGTTAATGAAAGTTGCCAATGATACACCTGAAAATACAGTTCTTACCTAAAAATGAAAGTACATACAAGTATCACAGGAGAAATACTTCCATTTGCTGTGTACTAAGCTGAACCTCGAGCAGCTGACAAGGTCCTACAGCACTCAAGAGAGATTTACCTTCAAATGCCTTGGGCTCAGGCTGGTTCAACTGGACCAGCCAGTGCCCAGCTGCAAAGGGACTTTGTGTCCAATGCGAGGCAAAAGAAAGGCTGGGGACACCAGAAGCCAGCTCACTTGGAAGTAATTCGGAAAATATAAATGCTGAGTTAGACTGAAACCAGACTTAATTCCTGCCCTCTTTTTCTGCTAAGAGATTCACTTAATAGATAAATTAGGGATGTAGAGAGGTATTCACTAAGGACTGTTAATAAAGCCACTTTAGAACGCTGGCATGCTGTGCTGCTTGTGAATCCTGGCCCCACATGCTGCATGGGATGAGGAAGGACACTGGACAGAATGTGCTGCTCACATGGCAGCAGTCCTCAGCAGCACAGAGACAGAAGACACCTACACTGCCACTGATCCCACTATGCACATTAGGGGCCAAAGCAGAGGGTTCACCCATCTTTCAAAAACAGTAAGAAAAAGAGCTGCTGTGGTCTGAAGAAAAACAAAAGGCAAAGAAGGTAAGCAGGTCAGATTCAAATCAACAAATCCGAATATGGACTTTCCTTGCATGCAGGGAACAGACCAAGCTGAGTGTTGAGGTAGCTGACCTGAGTGTGAGATGGTCTTCATCCCAAATAAAACCACAGGAGACATGAGACAACAACTGCTGTCAGCAAGGCAGATGTTCACCCATGGGATTTGGTTTGTATGGCCATGTGTCCTTTCCTTGCAGCTCACTATTTGCTCCAGGTATTTGTGTTGAAGGACTCTCCTAGCAAGACTAAACATTTGATGAGCTGCTTTACTTACTGACTCCAGAAAGTATTTAGAGCAACATCCATCTCTCCTTTCCCACAACTTAAGGGGTTTAATATTTTGTCTTTGTTCTCAGCTATGACAGTGAGTGAATTTTCAAGCATCAGCTCTTCTCAGCCAAAAGACATTTGGCACTATGATTAAGAATGCATTATCTTGTCTCTTCTGTCCCCTTAAAGAGTAACTTATTTTTATGTACGGGCTTTTTCTCACGCTGTGCATTCCTACATTCTTTTTTCAATCTCATTGCAATTTTTTTCAAGAGTATTCTCAGTTTCATTTTCTTACTTTATTTTCCTCGTGTCTCTGTCTCTCTCTTCACCCTTTCTATCATGTTCTCTTCTAAGTGAAATGAGAACCCAATTATACTCCTGTTAGAACTGAACTTTCAAATCCATCATGTGCTAGTGGGCTCAAAATTAGGCAAATAAATTCCCTCAACCCTACAAATTAAATTGAGTCTTTGCATATGTTCTTTTAAGAGCACAAAGATGTCAAGTATTCACCCAGCTGTCACAAAATATGATAAGCAGGCTCTTTGAATTCATATAGATTTTCTAAATCGTTTGTCAGATTTAACCAAAATGCTAATGGATCCACAAGTAAATTCTAATCTATCCTAAATATCTGGTTATTATTTGTATTACAGTAGGACTTGGAATTATCAGTTGAGGATTAGGGCACAATCTCTATGCATTTCACACAAAAAGACAAACAGCATCATAAAACTTTCTCAAGTTTTACCTCATTATTTTACAACACCCTCCTCATAGCTATACTCAATTTCATTTAAGAACAAAAGTACCAGCAGCTTGTAAGCATCACTACCTAACATGCTGGCTGTTGAAACATGGGTCTTACATTTGGTAAAGCCAGCAACTCTCCGAAATGCAGAGTTTGAAGGAAAAAAGCTGTCATGCAGGTCAGGCTTTGCTCACGCTTCATTCTGGTCAAAGCTCATGATGGAAAGGGAGCAGAGCCAGATCAGCCTCAGCAGAAGGATGGGCACTTGCACAGAGCTGCTGATGCCAGTGGGTTGGACATCCCACAGTGCACCTGCACCTGCTCTGTGTGGGGCCAGCACTTCCTAAATGTGTAGGACTCGCTGTCCTGGCACCAAACACCTGTACAGGACTTCTCCAGGGGCCAACCCAACACACTCAGGGAAGCTGTGATGGGGTGAATGTATCCTGGGAGTTGTTCTCTCTATACACCCTGGCTGCTCGTCCAAAAACCTATTAGGGCACTGCTTTAAGCAGGAGGGCAGCAGATCCTGGCTGTCAGTGATAATCCACTGCCAAAATCAATATGGTTGGCAAGCTTGCTTCACAGATATTTACGATCAAAGAGCACATTTCCCAGGAATGTGTGGTCAGTCCCACTGTCTTGGCCCAATTTCAACTCCAGTGATTACACTCCTGCCCACCTAAAATTCCCCTCTTGCTTTGAGGAGATGCAGGAGCCCTCTCATCCAGTCCCACACTGTTTCACTGCATCATGGCCACGTTCAGCACCAAGATGGACACATGGAAACAGCTTTTCCTGTTCACATTTTATACAGCAGTTGCTGCCTAAAAAGCTTTGTGATTCTTAAAGAGGTGAAAAGTGTAAGATACTCTTGTTGCTGTAATTTAAAAATTATTTATTTGCCTCTGGAACTAGTCATCTAGAGACATATTTTAATTTCCTTCTCTTTCATGAGTAAATTTTTACACTGAAATTATTTACCAAAGGTTAAACTAGGTAGGTCTCAAATTTGTGTTCTTTTTTTTTTATTTCACTAATAAAAGTAAAATAGCTATAAAATGTGATTGTCTAAAGCTTTTCAATACCAAGCTTGAGGGAGTTCAAGCCCTTTCAGAACTAGCCAGGAGAGGTGACTCCACTGGCAGACTAAAAACCTGCCTTTCTCAGTGGAATAAAATTCCTCTTTACAGCTGTACAAGATCTAAAATGGGAGGTTTAAACTTGTGACATTTCCATGTCTGGAAAAGCTGTCACACACCCAGCACAGCATCTTACCTTGAGCTGTAAGCCCAGGGACATGAGTAGCATTATCTGAACTGGAAGAGTACCTGAGGGGAAGAATGGTGTATCTAAAAACTTCCCCAAATCTTTTCTATATTCAGAAAACAGGTGTTTCCCTGATGGGAAGAGAGCTCTATTTCCAGCTCTATGCCCTTCCAACATTGCTTCTCAAAAACATCTTGGTAGGGCTCAAATGACCAACTCCTTCCCATTAGGATTTTTCTTGGGGAAGATCTCTGCACAACGTGAAAGAAGGCACTGGGGTTTTATGTTTTTAAAAAACATTTTAAAGACTAAGCAACTGTTGGAAGCTGCTCTGAGCCAGAAATTGGTCAGATCAATGCTGTAAACAGTTTTGTGGACAAAGGAAGGTGTGCTACATACAAGCCATCATCAGCCGCCTTTGTCTGCATTCCCTGCACTCCTCTGCCTTCCCAAAGGGACCATTTGGAGTGTTTAAACAACTGCAGTTTTAAATAGACACCCTTAAGCATATTTTGCATTAAAATGTGAAAAGAGTGCCAAACAAGCCCAGCAAAAAATAAAAACCAGAAAAGTATGCATCTGAGAAAGACTAATAAAGTACGAGCACATTAATGTATTCTGGAACATTTGCATGTGTCACAGGGAGTGGAAAGGAGGTGAGCATGATGAGAAGACAAGAGATGAAACACAAAGTGACAGAAAAAAAGCACTGGTTTGGGGAAAAAAGAAGCAGGGAGGGAAAAGATTGGCTTGCAGATAGGCAAAACATCTGTATACAACATGGAGGGAATTTTTGAAGACTGAGCTTTCATCCACTAACATCAATAGGGTTATTATAACTAACTTGGTAAGATCTAGGGGCAGCAGCTAAACAGTGTAATACAGGTACCTAATTTTGGTGTCATGTCTACTTTTATCTGCCGGCTCTTTTAGAAGCTGGAGTCTGGCAGCCCTGGGTAACAAGTGGTCTAAATTACTCATCACTCTCCAGATGGTAGGAGCCATTGTAAACTCTCTGACTGTGCCCCTGTGTGCACTGCAGCAGAACCAGAGGGAAAAAGGGAAAAAAAATGACAAAGAACACCACCCAGCTATATTACAAGCAGAAGAAAGAAATTCAGGAACTCCATGAAGTGAATGATGACCTAAACCAAGGAAGATGAGACATTGGAAGTTAAATTATCTGTGCAGAAAAACTGAATGTAAAAAGATTCAAAGGAAAATACAGTTTATGTAGCTGCAGCCCAGAGCATCTACAGGGAAAAAAGCCAACTTTGTCCCTGTGCAAAAACCCTAGACTAAACTAAAGGGAGTACATAGGAAGGAGGGATATTTTTTGTTTTGAAGTATCTAATTCCTAATTTAATCTTAATCCACTCTGACATTTATCCTCATGGATAATTCAGTATACAAATTTAAGGCAGAAAAAGAATCTATAAAAATAATAAAATAAGAGCCACTTGCAAGGGCAGTATCAGCAAAAATTGCCCTTGGGTAAAAATAGTTCCTACTGCTTTGTGTCCCTTTCAGCTTCAGGCAATGTACCAAGATCCCAGGAACTACTTCTTTTCCCCTTGTGCAATCATTTGTGGCTCTCATCCAGCCTCTGATTATGCTAATTGTATTTGATGGAATTTGTATGTACTCTCCTTCGCTCTCGTCTCAGCTGAACATACACAAGATGCATTTTTAATTTTTAACTCTTCAAAAATAAATATATAACGCAACTTTCTCCCCAAGGTTGTGTAAAAGTCAACGTTATTACTACTTCTAAACAGCAAATATACAGCCTTTATTACTAGCAAAACAAATAACCCCTTCTATATTAATATGTTGCAACAAAGCTTTTAGTTAGTGTGAGAGGAATGTCATAATGTAAGAGTTTGCATAACACAGTCTGATCATGTCACCTAGACACAATTCCGTTTGCATTATATTAAATCCACAATCATAAGAAGTGCAACTTTAATATAAAGATACAGGCAAGTTGGCTAGATCAAGAGCCTACATCATTCTGAGAGACACTCAAAACTAGAGAGACGGTGAGCATTTGTAAAACCATTCCCAAGGGTCAGCGATAAAGCCCAGGACTTAAATTCCTGAATAAATTACTCCTTTTTTCCCTTTAAAAAGTATTCTTTACCAAGCTACTAAACATCAAAACCCACTGGATTTTGCTGAGACAAAACCAGATGACCTTAATGGCCTCAATCGCAGTTCCTTGACTGTCTTCAAGACCCCAAATGCAGCAGTGACTGGGTTATTTCATACTTCATGGAAATCCTCTGAACCTCTAAATTATTCTTTCATTTTATAAACTGGAAACTAAAGAAAAATGTAAATGCAAGAGTAAAGGACTTCCTTCCTCTTCTAAATCAAAACAGGACTGGCTTTCCATTCTTTATTTAAGTGAATTTTAGTGTAAAATGCCCAGTGGGTCACCCTGTGCACCACAGCTCCACTTTTCCACAGCTAAAGCCTCCCACTGCCTGAGTCTCTCCTCAGGGACAGGACACTGACCTCCCAAAGCACCTCAGTAGGGGACCATCCAGGCTGACTACCACAGCTGGCCATGCCTCCTAGGGCCACACTTCTGGGGTAATCAGGTTGTCTTCAATAACACAGGGAAGCATTGATTTCCATAATTGCTGAGGCACAGAGGGCTATTAACTTCTGCCCAAGTCCGGAGAGATGGAGTTAGGGTGGCCTAACCTGAAGCCTGACAATCCAGAGGTACCTAAAGGACCTTGAAAGCCAGGCTTGGAGAGCCTGTCACCTCCAAAAATGGGACATGGGGGCATTGGAATGTCAGCAGAAATGAGGCAGAGGATGCAAGCTAGACAAGGGGTTTGGGCACATTTTCTTCTGCCTCCCAGCCCAAATATCTGCACATTCCTACAAGATTTGGTGGTGAAGTCTGAAGGAAGCAGTGGCCAGCCATCACCTTGCTTGTACTAGAGCTCTGACCAATCCTTTTGTTATTGTCCAGGTATCTGATGTGCCTGTGCACACTACTGGTATAAATATTAGTTCTGGAGGCTGGGTCCCCGGCCACCCACAGTTATGGACCCTCGCTGGAGTAGTCAGCCCTTCTGAGATGGGCTCCTTGAGCTGTTTGATAGGAGTGAGAGCTCTCTGCATGTCAGAATCTGCCATGTGAATCTATCCATGGTGGAATTGGCTCTTTTCCTCAGTCTCTGTTTCTTCATTCTCCACCCTTGTACAATGAACTGACTGCCAACGACTTCTCTTGCAAGGGTGGCTGCATTTCACTGGTAAAACGTTTATCATTTATTTGGAATTCAGAATAAAAGTAACTTTATTAAACAAAAAAAAAACCCAACCAAACAAACAAACAAAAAAAACCCCCAAAAAACAACCCTAAAAAAACAAGACAAAAAGAGAGAGAATCTTCAGAACTCTTGCTATCCCTGACATACTCTTAGAACACAATACCACAGCAGCTAAAACACATAAATCATCCAAAATAACAGAAACACTTCTCTCCACCTCAGGTCTGCTATTACCTAAAGTTTTTGTGATTCTTTAGGCACAGTTGTTATATACATGCAAATTTTAATTAAGGGAAAACTTGGCTGAATACTAGATAAAATTATTCGTTGTATCATATATTTGAAAAGCAATGCATCATTCTAATAGATTATTCAATGGATATTTCCGAACTTCTATAGAAGTGTTTAGCTAATGCAAAAAAGAAAGATTAATTGAATAATTTATTTGATGGACAACAGCATTATTCATTAAATACATTATTCAACCAGTAGTATTCAAGCAGTACTGATTAATTAAAATGAGAGAGACAATTGCTTTTAAGTACAACTCATTCAGATCCCAGTTTTGGCTCCATTAAAAAAGGGCTTTGCAGAGCAATGTCTCAGTGAGAGTGTAGATGGTGCAGATATTCTTTGTGCTGCAGGAGCCATGTCCTGAATCACAGTGTCCTTGGCCAAATATATCTGCATGACTGTGGTAGGATTTGCACCTCTTAATGAATTGCCTGCCTATACTGGGGCTGGGTTTGACCATCCTCAGCTGCAGAGGTATTTCAGCACATGGAATAGATTAAATGAGATTATTTAATTTGCAACCTGCAGAGCAGGTGCAGCTTGCTAACTGCTCCTGCTATGCTCTTCTTGGGAGCTTTCAGATATCAGAAAGAAGTAATCTGGCATACCCTTTGCTACTTGGTTTCCCAAAGGTTTTGCAAACACTCTTCCATCCCACAACTAAGACCTCCAATTACCTGATAAAGGCCCAACAGTGTCCTTACCCACCCTGGTGACATGCCATGCCTATGTCCCATCGTGCTGCAGGATCCCAGAGCACTCCAAGCATCACCTACCCAAGCTGCTGTGTCACCAGGCATGTCCCCAGCAGAGACCATGCTTCTTTGCCCTGCCAATGGGCACCACTGGCACAAGCCAGCGAAACCACCCGTGCTTCTGACACATCAGCTGCTTCTGCTACATCAGCACAAGCATTTTAGCAAGTTCTATTCAGCAAGGAACAATGAAGAAAATCAGGCCTTAAGTGCAAAAGGCTGACAACAGAGGAGTCCACCATATAGTGGGAAAAGACAAACACCACATCTTTAGTCCCAAGTAATTACCTCCTAGCAGCACACAAAAATGGAAAAATTCTCATTCCCCACAGATGGGAAAACCACCATCTGAGTAAAACCAGCCTCATGATCGTGACAGAAGGCACATTTAACATAGCCTGCACATGACAAGGAATATATATCGTGCTAGGACTTTATAGACATAATAAACCCTTGTTAAGTGCCCACCAAACACACCATGGAGAAGGCAGCCATAAAATTGGCAAATAAAGACCCTCTTAAAGTTTAGCAAGCATCTAAAAATATTTTACTATTTAACCAAGTATCTCCCCTATTACAAGGGGGTTCTGGGTCAATTTTTAGGGAACAAGGTTCAAAACAGTACAAGAAAAGTTAGGATCACACTGACAAAGTATTAACTGAAACAAGTTTGCTAGCTTAATTAACCCTACTATTTTAAGTAGAGTTTCTTTTAATGATTCAAGACACATTTCCACTCTAATCCCCATCTCCCGTTTGGAAGGAAACAGATGAATGCGATGCAATGCAATGAAGATGATAAATTCCTGCCACTTGAAAAGTGGCAAATGACATTTACTGGTCTCTCAGTTCCCATTTCATGATTGATATGGAACTATAAACAAGAAAATAAGTACTGTTAAAAATCTTTCTATACAGTGGCAAGTGGGGTTTTAATGGTGGCTTGCCTGTGCTTATTAACAAGCCATGGCAGTTGCTGCACACTGATCAGTAACTGCGTGAGAGCTCAGCCTACTGTGGAAGTCCTGAGTCTATGTACTTTCAATTTTAGAGCATAACCATCATACGCTCCACAAACCAATGAAATTTCTAATAATACAAACCAATGATGTGTTAAATTGAGACACTTCTAGCTTGAATGCCAAAAACTTCACTATGATTTAAAGGATCTGCGCTTACCTTTCTCTATCAATTTACTGTTAATTTGCTACCACTGGAGCAATTTACAAAAAGGAAAAAAAAAAAGGTAATATTTTATTTAATTTCTAATACCAATCCTGGTCATTTCCAATACACACTCAAATGCCATTTATTGTACAAAATGCAATATAGTCATTCAAGAGGAATAAGAGATGCAATGAGAAGTGCTGGGGGGAGAAGGCAAAAAGAAATCACTCTGCAAAATATTTGCATTTAGAAATAGGTGGCAATCCTCACTGTTCCTCTTAGAAGAGGCTGAGGCATTAACAAAAGTTTAGGTCATAAATGTTTGGCCGTTTCAATTATTCCAGGCATTCTATATTTTGTTTATTATTTATTACACACTTTTATTGCTGTGCTGGTTATCATCAAATTGCAGCTTCACAGATAATCTGTATCAAACAATATGTCAATGGCCAATGAAAATGTGGGGTTTTCTAAAGATGCCTTCCACCTTATTTCATCCCAACTTCTCAAGACAGAACATAACTATTTATTTATGATTCTGTTTGTACTTAATACCAAAATCAGACATACAACAGGTTTTTCCTCCCTCCAGGATCTTGTTCCCACTTCCTACTCAGATACTAAGATATATTGTAATGACCTTGCATGAATCACATTGACGTCATGCAGACTAGTCTGTGGAATAATTATGAAAATGCTGTTCAATTTCTGTCTTCAGGGGCTCTCTAAAAGTCCCTTAAAATCTTTGCCACATCTTTACACAGGATGATAGTGGTGGGACAAGGGGGAATGGCTTTAAAGTAAAAGCAGACAGATTCAGATGAGATGGTAGGAGGAGACTTTTCCCTGTGAGGATGGTGAGACATTGGAGCAGGCTGACCAGAGAAGCTGTGGCTGCCCTATCCCTGGAAATGTTCAAGGCCAGGTTGGATGGGGCTTTGAACAACCTGATCTAGTAGAAGGTACCCTTGCCCACAGCTGGGGGCTTGAAACTAGATGTTCTTTAAGGTCCTTTCCACTCCAACCCATTCTATGATTCTATGATCTTTCCCCTCTCCAATTGGCTTCTGGAATAAATAAAAGGTCATAGCCTCAAAAAGAATGGAAACTGGTCAGGGTGAATCCAGGCACCTTTAACACAGAACATTTAAAATTGGCTTTGCCATTAAACTATTGTTTGGCCAGGTGACACGTGGCCTTCAGCAAAGCAGGATACACTGAAACAACTGTAATCCTCTGTGCAGCAGCAACAGCAAAGCATAGCCCAAGTCAAACCAATCCCTAGCAGAAACCTGGTGAACGCAGCAGCTCTACCAAGTATAGCTTTGACCCTTGGGGTTCAGGTACAAGTTAGAAATTGATAAGGTAATTGTCCAGCATCAGAGCCTGCAATAAAAGCAGTTGCAACAATTAAATGTTAACTTTTTATATTGAAGGACAGCAGGATAAATACCTCAGCATCTCCTCCTGCCCTCCAGCTGGCTCGGTACCATCACGCCCAGACTACCTTGTTATGTGCCAAATTCAGTGCACAGTGGGGAGAAAGGGCAACCAAAGATCTCAGACCTCATTTGTGAGTAGAAGGCTCTAAGCACTCAGGTTGCCTTATGGACATGGTACTTAATAAGCTACCCTGGAATGCTGCTCCATTTGTCCTTGGTTCACCACCCACTCCCTGCACTGCTGGGAAGTCCATTAGAGCAGCACTATTTACTGCAAGAAGGAATCTGCAGGCTCTGTGGCCCTGGACACAGAAGAGCAGAAGAGACTTTAAAATAGATCCTGCTCTGCCCCAAAGTCAATATTAAGCGTTTTACATGGAAATGAGGAGTCAGGCTACTGGAGGTGCTCTTAAATATAATTTTTGTCCTGTGGTTTATAAAATCATAGCGCAAGTTAAGATGGAAGGGTCACTTTAAGGCTGATTGGTCCAATCTCCTGCTCAAAGCAGGGCCAATCTCAAAGACAGATCAGGTTGCTCAGGGCATGGCCCAGTGGAGTCTGGAATATCTCCAAGGATGGAGATGCTACACCTTCTTTAGCCAGCCTGCTCCAGTATTAGACCACCTAATTTTGTTTTAAGCAACTGGTTGAAATTTCCCTTGCTGCAGCTTGTGACTGTTGCCTCTTCTCCTGCTGTGCTCCTCTGAGAAGAGTCTGCTCTTGCCAGACCCCTCAAGAACTCCCAGGAGCCAGTCACCAACTTCATGCCATGATCACCATGATCACAACCATTCAAGACTGGTACTCCAGTTAATTTTTCATCCACCTTACAATATACCAACCCAAAATCTAGAAATAACAGCCCCAATTTGCATACAAGGGTATTATGGGAGACCAGTCAAAAGCCTTGCTTAGGTCACAGTGACTGTCACTGCTCTCTCCTTGTCTGGCCTAGTGTTCTACCATGGATACTAATTTAATTCTCCAAACTCTGGCATTAGGAATGGAGCCAGGGAGTCCTGAGAGCAGAGCTTTCTCAGATGTAGTGCCAGATAGTCATGCACTGAGAGTATGTCCTAGTGTGAGAGCATCTTGGGCAAAATCTGAGATTAGTCTGGGCTTGATGAGCTCCCTGATTTCTAAGAACACAAGACCATCTACAGAGACAAAACTACTGGTGTTTATATCTAAGGAGAGGCACTATTTACCTGCTGCCTTCTGAGCAGAAACAGCTCTAAGGCACACAAATCTTTCAGGAAATCACTTGAGTGTGAGGTAATTTGGTGAAAGCCCTGTATCACTTGATCACATCTATGCCATGGGAAATGTGGGCAAAAAAGCATAAACATCCTTTATGTCTTTTAACCCTACTGTGCCGTTTCTTTGGCACTGCCAAGGTGCAACCCCTGTGGGACTCTTGGGGAAAGCAGGGCCAGGACAGAGTGGGGGAAATCAAGACCGAAAAAAATGCATAAGAGGCTCTTCAAAACAAGGTAATTTATGGCTGTGAGTGACAGGGATGAGTTTAAGTGGCCTTACCTGATCTTTCATGAGTTTTGGATGCTCCACAGTCTACTTGAAGGCTGCTCTACTCCTTTCAAGAGGAGACACCTTTTGGTTTCCAATGCTGCTTGCCACGGGGCTTCTGCACACACTTCTGCATTTATGCATGCAAAAGTAGCCTAATAAGCCACCCTTTTCTACAGCAGATATTCCTTCTTTGTCACTTACAAACTTGTAACTACCTAAGCATTAAGTCCTGATCAACTTCTCAGTATTATACACAACAGCTGTGCTGCCTGTATTGCTTTTGAAACAAAAGGATTTAAAGACACAAATAATAGTCACTGGCTGCAAAGTTTTAACTGTACCTAATATTTTCTTACTTGTATTTTTTTTTTTAATTGAACACCAAACAATGACTTCTTACGGGCAGGGAGGTGATGCTGACTGCCTACTGTAAACTTTGATTCAACAAGTTTAACTGCATGCTCTGCCTCCAGCTAAATGGTGAGATTTTTTTTCACAAGCTTCAGCATTCCAGATGTCAATGCTTGTGTTTCGACACACATTCTGACAGATGAAAGTTTAGTCACAGAAGAATAAACTTCTTAAATGGCTTTAGTTATGTCATAGGCCACAAAATTTGCCACTAAAAAAGTTTCTCTACTATAAAAATAATACCAATAAAAATGGTGAGAAACAAACTGCTGGTTGCAATACAGTACAACATTTCTTTTTTTTTTTTTAAACTTTAAAGTGCTTTTCATTTGCAATGAAATTTTCATCCATTATACATCCCCCTGAAGTCATACAATCATTAGGGTTGGAAAAGACCTTCAAGATGGAGTCCAGCAGTTAATCCAGCTGTGTATACCCTAAACCACATCCAAGTGCCACATCCAAGCACTTTTTGAACATTCCCAGGGATGGTGATTTCACCACTTCTGTGGGCGGCCTACCCCAATCCCTGACCATGCTTGAAGAGAAGAAATTTTTTCTTAATACTCGATCTTAACCTTCTCTGGTGCAACCTGAGGCCATTTCCTCTCATCCTGTCACTTACTGGGGAGAAGAGAGCAACACACACCTGGCTATGACCTGCTTCTAGGGAGCTGTGGATTAAGTCCCCCTGAGCCTCCTTTTCTCCAAAATTTCAAAGCAGCTTTGAAATAAGATCAGGCACACACATCACTGGAAAAAAAATCTTAACATTTTTTAAAAGAGAAAAGTCCTTATTTCCAATGTCTTTTTGTGTTAACTGTTTTTGTTGCCCCCTCTAAAGAAAGCTATGGAGGAACATGGGTGTCTTGCTCTGCAGTGATGACTGTGATGCAGAAACAGAAAGTATCCAGCATTTCAGCAGAAATACCCTGGGATGTTTCTTTGAATGCCTTTCACACCTGTTCCATCAAATACTTTTCATCCCATTTAAAACAGTAAGCTGCCTTATAGCAGGTCTTGCTCCCTGCAGACAACCAACCAGTTGCTCTGCCATCCCTCCACTCTTCCAGAAAATGACCTGGAGCTAAAAATTCTCTTGTCTTCTCATGGAGGTGAGAAAACTTCAAATACATGACAAGTTCATAAATAGCTTTAAGCTAGCTTTGAAGTAACCAGTCCTTACTAAACTTGTCTGTTCTAAAAGGTAAAAGCAAACAAACACTAACACCAGCTCTGCACCTACTGAACTACAAAAATTCTTTTAATCTTAATGACTGTAAATACAGACTATACACTGCCATACCATCCTCCTCTCCATCATCACTTACACCTCTCTAGATGCTCTTCTTACCTTGATATACATCTCTTGAGCTCCTTTCTCCTTCCCTGTCTTTAATATCAGAGTCCATTGATTGCCCCATTGTGCCAAAATATTCATAGAAAGTTAGACATAATGCTATTGCTTGGACACTTTGCTTGAGTAGTTTCTCGCCACTCACCATCTCTTGCTTTTTTTTTTGTGCACAAATCACATTTTCAGTTGGGTCAAGGCAAAACTGCCCCAAGAACCACTGAGACAACTGAGCATTCATGCCATGAACCCAGGTTGTGTCTGCTCACTGACACTGCTTAATGGCAAACATGCCACCTGCTCTCACCAAAGAAATCCACTTACAAGCTTTAGTCTCTACCCACAGTTTTTGCCATGAGACTGGCTTTTTCTACCACAGATATTCAATTGCAGCATCACTGTCGTTTTCCAAAACGTAAGCCCTCAAAATGCTAGCTGCTGTTAAATTCTAAAAATGTAATAGCTGTGTTTGTAGAAGTTCATCTTCATTTATGAATTCTGAAAAAGGATGTGTAGGCTTACAGCTGTCTGAAGTGACAAAAACCAAAACCCTGAAACAAACAGATCTGTGAATTCTCATTAGAGCCCTAAGAAGTGAAAGGACTGAGGTGTTGGCATATTTGAGGTCAGGGAAGGCACAGAGGGAACACCCCATGAGCACAAGGACTGTTGAGACTCTGCAGAAGAACCTTAGGACTGAAAAAGCTGAGATTTAATATGAGCAGCTAAAGACTTCCTGCACTGAGCCTGGCTATGTCTTCCTAAGCTGGAAAGACAGAAGGGCAGGCTGTTTATGCACTGTGCAACCAAAGACCAATTCAACGCCCCAAATGCTTCCCCACAGCCATTTCAATGACTCCAAGGGAGCTATTTTGCCAAAAGGATTATGAGAATATTTTTATTTCGATAAAATGGCTACCTTGCCAGAATTCATTCCAACAGATGTTTCAGCAATTATAAAATCACTTAACTAATTATCTCAAATACCTTTTTGGCTATCTCTATTATGATAAACACCTCAAACTAAATTATGCTGAATAAGCTGCAGTGGGATTGTACAAAGCCTTGGCTTTGGGAGAAACAGGATGGAAGTTAGTGCTTGGCACTTAATGTCATCAGCATTATAACAACTCAGCTAAAGTATATATAATTTTGTTGCTGACCTTACATTATTATATAATTAAGGTAATTTTAGTAATTACTTGCTAAAAAGACTAATTTTGTTCATCAATGTAAAGACTCTCAAAGCACAGCAATATGAGGGAATTAGATTCCAATACAGCAATTTGGGAAGAATTAGAACCTCCAGTGAATAAAGTGAAATGGGAGTAGGAAGTGAAAGGAAAGAAAGGACAGTAAAAGTTCAGGAAACTTTGTTACTACTCTGTATTTTGACACAGACATCCCCTGAAACTCCCTAGTACTCTAAACATAGTAAAGATTTTCTTGTCACATATAAAATATCCACCATGAGACTTGAAACTGTAAAGTTAAATTTAATAAGGTGCTAAAACTCTCCCAAACCAGACAAGCAGAAATATTTCCTTAGGGATGTCTATAATCAGAGCGATTCTGTGACTCTACTGAAGACAATTTTGTCTCTTCCCTTCAAAATATGATTATCCTAGAAGATGCCAACAAATTAACTCTTTAATCGAGTACACTGACAATGCAGCAACCTTAGTTATTTCAAGCCATAAGCTCATCCATAAAAATATCCCACCTAATTCCTGCACAACAATGTAATTATAAACCACAGAGTTTTTCCTCTGAAGAAATGTCTTATTCTAAAGGATGATATAAACGACACAGGTGTCTTTTGCAAACTTAACAAGAATTAAGAGGATGTCAAAAGAATGCTACATTTGAGAAACTTCAAATGTAGTTTTTTGGATTACTGTCAATTCATTACCTCTTTTAGAGGTGACAACCTCCTTGTTTACCTGTGTTCAGACTCTTTTCAACTTTTTTCTGTCTCTCAACTTTGTAAAAAAAATCCTGTAGCAGAAAATAATTTATCCAGGTTTAAACTTTGCTTGTAGTTTAACCTTGATGCTATTTTGAACTGGATGATGGCAGGTACCTGCTTTTATGACAGGAAGAAGATTCTGTTACAAGTAATCAATATTTTGTTTGTTTAATAACTAAGCGATTGCTTGAGTATATAACTGAGGAGTTAAATATTTAGCAGGGCTATGAAACGTGTTAATTAAAATTTTAAGTTACATGAATCCTACAGAAGGATTTAATAGAAGAAGCTACACTTGAAGAGACTATTTTAGTACTTCAAGCAAGTGTGTCATATTAATAATATAAAGTTTCAAAGTACTTTTTTCTATAAAGCCAGAAGACTTTGATATACACAATCTATATTTTCTAATGCAAGTGAGAAAACTTTCAAGCACTCTTAAGAATGCCAAGCTTAAGAATTTATTGGACTGCAATGATATTGCAAAGGATACAGTTTTTCAAAACAAAATTTCAAAGGCATTTAAGAACCTGGTGAATTAGGAATGGAAACTATTGTCCAGTTCAAATGCATTACTGCAAGCAGAGAAACTCACCAATGATCATATATTTAATATAGAAGAGGAAAAAGGAGGATCCCCAACAGTTCCCAAAGTATCCAACTGCTTTTTTGAAAACAAGCTGCCACCTGCACTTAGACCTAAAGAAATGATGGCACTTGTAAAGTTTTACCTGTAATTGATACCGGTTTTGGTTGAGGATTTAAATGTTGTTGCAACTTGAGTTTTTTAAAGGCTTCTTGCATTAACCCATAAACAGACAATGTGAGCCAACAAGGGTAAGACAGAGTTCATGTGGGATCTAACTTGAATTTAAGATGCTTAATTTTCATTAAACTTTCTGTCTCAAGTAATTACTTAAACAAACTGATATTGAGGTTTTAAGTGAAAACTTTCAGAGTTGCTTCATCAAGTCACAGAATTAAAGCTTTCCTCTCATTACAAAGCTTTTTGTTTCTCACAAACATTTTCAGTTTTGCTAGGTCAGAAAAAAGACCTTTTTAAATAGACTTGTCATTAGAACTAGCTGGGTTATCTAAGATAATTATCTGTGCTCCATTTTAGGATTTAATACCACTTTCCTCCACAATAAACACAGGTATGATTTACGTGGGTGATGCAGTTTGCATCTTTCTGGGGGAATAACGGAACAAATGACAAGTTTTATTGCCTTTTTTTTTTTTTGACACTTTTTTATATAAAGAAAGGCAAAAAAACCACAGATTTGTGATTAATAGCTTTGTTTGCTTACTTCTGTCAGGTTTTCCTCCAGGGCATAGTAAGAATCTTTACAGTATGACACTAAAAGGACTGTCATGTCCCCAAAATTGCATTGCATAAACAATTACATGTAATTCAGCTCATGGCTTCCTCAGAGGCTTCCTCAAAGGCTACATTATTTGGTTTCTGACTCTTAGATATCTTCTCTGTCATGTCTTCCAACACGAAAAATGATAAGAGGAGACTATGAAAGCACAGGGCTACCTTACAATGGGAAAAGCCTTTTAATTCTTTAACATAGGGGCCAAAGACTGAAGGGATCCAGTTGTTGGCAGCTGCAGAATGGTACATTCAGAGAGGAAATAAGACGAAGGCTTTGCAATTAGCAAACCCCTGGAACATATACTGTCAAGGAAAAAAGAGAATTGTCCATCATGAATTAGACTAAGAATGAAGGATATTTTCAGGCCATGATCTTTGTCCATCATTAAGTATGGGATCTGTTCCAAGACCACTGGATCAAACTATTGCCTTTCAGAAAGTAATCACAGGCATCATCTGTGGCCCCAAACTCTACAAGTATATGGATGAACTAAATGGCACATTTTATTTCCTCATAACTGAATTGGTTATGAGGAAATAAAATGTGCCATAGACTGCAGAAACAGTCAATGGTAAAAGGAAAACAACAGACTACTAACAAACACCATTGCCTAACATGGAAAGAGATCATCTCCAAGTGCTTTTTATTGGAAAAAATGGTGGACAAGTTTGGCTTTGGGCTAATAAAATACAGTGGAAAGTTATAGGTGTGAGGAGTAAAAAGTCTGGAGAGCTGTCTTAAAAGGAATAATGAGAATTAACTTCTGATGTGGAAATAGTACCTTTTCCTTTGACCCCCATGTAATTTTTGGCAATTTTAACATTTATGTGAAACAGAACTTCGGTTATTTGTCTTAACTGTCTTCTTGTGAAGCACTGTTGCTCAAATATTTCCTTGTGTATCAGTGTCATCACCAAAAGAACATGCAGAGATCCTGTCTGAAAAATTCAGTCCCCTCATACACAACTGAAGAATTGAAGTGGTTTGAGAAGTACAACCTGGTCTTATGGCTCTGAGTTCCATGTCAGCCATCTGCAAACACTTGTGTCTGAGTAAATGATAGGCAGCATTAAAGGGAAAACGAGAAAAATTGTGTAAAACTCATGCAGTCCAGGTTTTCAATGTGAGCATTAATGTGCTCATCATTCTTCAGAATTGAGCCACTTCTCAAGGAAGTTCAAAAATAAAATATAGTAAGCAGGATGAAATATTTTCAGTCATGAAGTATTTCTACTGCATCTTACAACCAGAGAATTCACTGGCTGAAAAATGTATTTCCAGGAGTAAAATAAAATAATATGACAATGTGAGAAAATGGTTGTTGTAAAGTGTTTACTCCCATCCCTGAGCATGCAGGCTCCTGCTGTCCTTGGTGGGGATAAATTTGACAACCACTCTAACAAGTAATGTGAACAAAAGGTGTATCATATCCACTGGTGTGAAGAAACTGTCTCCACGACCCACAGCCAGAATGTCTGATGCTGATGATTTTTTCAGCTAATTCTGTTCTCCAACTGATGCTCAACTTCTTTTTTTCTGGAACTATTAGCATCCTCTCTACAGCTTCAAGGCTATTTCCTGAAATTGTCCGTTTTACAATATTAGTCTAGGAAGACTGGCATGAAATAAAACCCTGACAAGAAATCAAAGAGTAAGTTATTTTCTAAAGGAGTTTCCCTGGAGAATCAGGTCAAAAGCTTACTTCCAGCCTTGAACACTTGGAAGACATGAAAGCAAGCTTTGTTTTAGAAGCTCAGATGTCTACACACAAAGATGATAATTGTTTTCTCTTTTTTTCTGTTTATTGCTTTTGAAGAAATTCAGTTCGAGACCTGGGATGCATCAAAGGAAAATGTGTATTTGGATGAGCTTTGTTTGATGGCAGAAGCTTTCCTTCTTAAGTCATCAAAACAACCTGGAGTGAGAAGGTAGCAGAAGCTCTTCTGGAAAAAGAGTACCAAGCATCACTGAGGACAATCACGGGCACAGAAACTCGACTGCTTTTATGTTCTCTCCTTTTATGTGCACACAGTTAGGGAGCTGGATGTCACATGTGTGAGGAGCCAAGGCTTCTGATCCAAAACTCATCAAGTCAATATAAACAAGCCCTTCGACTTCAGATGATCTTGGGACGAGCCCTCAAGGATTTTACCAATCAGAGCTTTTCCGACATCATTTGGATAATCTTCCAGGTGGGGGTGGTGGAGGGTGGTTTCAAAAGCAGATCTGAGCTCTGTGTAGTGGTTGTGACTTGATCAGTCAGGGATGGCTTGTCTCATATTCTTTACTGCAGTGCAAAGTCACTTATGGGAACACCAGCATGTATTCACTAAGGAAATTCTTATTGCAGCAGTCTAGAACACTGAAAATGTGTTTCTGTGTCACAACAGACTCTTATGGCTTTTAATCCATTACAGCCTATGGATATTGCCTATGGATTGAACAGAGACATGTTGTCTATGACCTCACTGTCAGTATTCAGAAGGATTGGGCTGTTCAGCTGATCCTCTTCAGTCTTATGTGCCTTGTGCATTAAAACAAACAAAAAATCCAACCAAACAAAAACACAACCCCCCCAACTGAATAATCCAAACCACTGACTCACAGCTGCACCAGAACATTTCCCTCTGTTACAATCAAACCTAAGCCAGTTCAGCTTGCACCAGTCCATTTCAGGGACACATACTGAAAATGCAATGGTGTCCTTGCAGGCAGAAGGCCCAGGCTGGAGTTTTGCCTTTCCCATGAAGGCATGGTGTCACAGAGCTTTGTGTTTCACCCAACATTCTTATTTTTATTTTATGATTTTGTTTTTGCTTTTGAGACATAATCTCCATTATCACATTAATTCCTGTTCAACACTTTTTAATGCATGTATTATTTATCTTCAGAAGATCCTTTATGCTCTTGTGTGAATTCCAATTGTTATGGCTGGTTTTAATTTCCTTTAAGGCCCCTGGCCACTTTTTCTGTCGCAGTATGGCTGGTTCCACTTAACAGAATCTTTGTTATGCAGATACATGAAGCTTCTGTGCCCCACCTTTGAACTTCTGAATAAACTGCACCACTCCATCTGACATTTTTATACAATCAAATCCAAAGGAGATGAGAGAGCCTAAAGCATAGGCAAAGTCATGCTTAACTCTAGCATGTACAAAAAAGAGAATTTAATTTGGGATAGGTGTCAAGCAATTTAATTTTTAATTTATTTTTCCTTTTGTCCAATTTGGATGCTGATCTATATTGGTGGTGACATATATACATCTATCATGTGGCCCTGTATTTGGCCCAGAAAAATCGTGTTATATCCAAAAATCTTCATCAGAGGCACACTGCAAATAACAAAATTCTACAGCAAAGGAAGATGCTTCTCAAACTCAAGTCAGTCTCAGAGGATTTGGTCTCAAGACTGCTTCTGACTAATACTGATGTCTGAACATTAGATATTCAAGCAAATGGTACTGTTTGACAATACCAGTAGTAATTTCAAGTGTTTTCTCCTGTGTAATTTCTTTTTTCACAGTTTATCACATCAAAACAGTTTGAAGAGAGAAAATAGCCATGACTTTTCCATTTAACCAAACCCTTGTTTTCTCTCATTTATTTGTTGCCTCTAATCATGACACAATGAAGTCAAGTATTTGGGTAAAGGCCCTTCCTTTCATTGTGTGCAACATCATTAGGGACTGTGTGATTTGGATTTCCATATCTGAATAGAAATAATTAGAAAATGTGATTTACAGTTTTTATTTTG
Source organism: Serinus canaria (assembly GCF_022539315.1). Classification (NCBI taxonomy): domain Eukaryota; kingdom Metazoa; phylum Chordata; class Aves; order Passeriformes; family Fringillidae; genus Serinus; species Serinus canaria. The sequence goes on along the minus strand of NC_066316.1, from coordinate 105,730,189 downwards.
TCTGGGAAAGCTGTTGAGATAAATTCTCCTTTGCTCTGTGTGTGGTGAGAAAAATTAAACTGGGTAAAGGGCTCAAAGGCAGTCTAGAAAGCTTGGTATCTAAACTTCCATTTAGCCCTAAACCCTCTGCCATAGGCAGGGACAGTTTCCACTAGACCAGGTTGCTCAAAGCTCCATCCAACCTGGCCTCAAATGCTCCCAGGGATGGGGCCCCCACAGCTCCTCTGGGCACTAAGGACAGGGGTGCACCAGAATAAAGATGGTTCTATTTGCTCAGGTTTTAAAAGTTACAGGATTTGAAACACAAAGCTTTTACAGCCACATGCCTGCCTATGCATGAGGAACCAGTCAGAAGGCAGATGTAGTGCTGTGAAGCATCTACTCCTTAGCTAAACAAGTGCAAGTTTGGAGCCTACATTAACGTTCTCCAAATTACATCTAAAATATTTTCAGAGGTGCCCCAAAGCAGACAACTGAATATACACACTTTGTTCCCCAGAAGAGGCCAAATTTAATTCAGTGTGTTCTTTGTGATCTTTGACCACCACAGTCACCTTGCACCAGAGCAGAACAAGAAAAAAAAAAAAAATCATGCCTCAAATCCCTGAGATTTCATCAGAAGGAAAAAGATCACAGCACTACTGAGAGCAACTTAAGTGTTGAAGTCAGGTAGAAAAGATCACTCTTTGGGAGCCTTCAAAGCAACTGTTTCTCCCCAGTGGCTTTATAAGGAATTTATGCACTTTACAGGGACATCTTCACCAGAACATAAAGTTTAGGTGCAAATTAGGCATCTACATTCCTTCATATGATGTGTCGTTACTGGCTTGGCATAGAGATTTGCAAGAGATTGAATAAAAGAGCCTGAAGGATGTACAAAATACATGCATATAAAACCACACAGATAATGAATGTTACAGCTATAAGCACAGACTCCTAAGACAGAACTGACTGCAGCACAAATGCTCACAGCAGCCAGGAATAGGAACACTCAGATTTGGAGTCAGGCTGGACATCTCTCTGCATCCTGCACATGGGGGTGGGGGACACCAAAACCCTTCACAATATTATCTGATGTTTGTTAAGTCCAGATAAAAGAAAGGGTTTGAAGTTTGGGATTCTGCCCTTCTCCCTCGTGCTCAACCCCACTGCTGTTGATTTTACGAGACATCCAAAGACAGATAATGGAGTATGGAGGGAGGAACTTGCCTCAAGGCTACTGAAATGTTCTTGGTAATAGGTTAAAAATGTGAAGCATTGAAAGTGTCTGATGTTCCTTTTGATATTCTCCAGGCAATTTCCTAAATCAGCTTCAAATTTTAGTCATTTTCGGCTTTAGAACAAGCAGCGACACAAATGATAAAAAGAAACAACAACAAAAAATTAACACACACCCAGATGGTAACTATTATCTGAGCCAGAAAATAGAGACAAATACATCCACTTAGGGCAAACTAACATATTGTATTATATCACTATGATGTACTGTAATGGGATATGATTTACATTAAAACTTGTGAATTAGAGATTTAACTTATGGCCTTTCTCCACAAATTACAACAACAAACAAGAGCAGGAAAATCAGCTCTAATAACAGCATGCATCCCATCACAATTTGATGGATTATTTCGAGACCAAAGCCATAGATAAAATATTCAGAAGTGCAATTTTGTAACAGTATTCCAGAAATATGATTTTAGTGAAAATCCTGATTCCCTGCAGTCAGTAAAGGTTTTATGGCAATCTTCCCAAGAATTGGGGTGTTTTACGTGAGAATTTGACAACAAAACACTCCAGAAGAGTTAGGCAGATGGTGTGACCATGGCTTATTATGTTAAATGTAAAGGTCTCAGTTGTGCTCCCTCCATCTGTTTGCTCACCCACCTCTTGCCTTGTATCATAACATCCTAAGATCCCGATTTTAGGGACTGTCTTCTAGCTCAGTGTGCTGAAACCCCCAGCACAAAAGGAGACAGTGCTTTGGGCTTCTCTTTGTTAATGCAACTGAGCTAAGCAGATAAACAACTTGACAGGGATGAGTTTGCCAGATTTATTCTCTGTAGCAAATTGTAGTTCTAATTGCATAAGGTTCTCTTCCCTGCATGCTGTCATCTGGTTTGTGATGTGGTGCACCTCTTAAGCACTGCAAAATCCCCCTCTGAGACAGCTGCATTTTGTGATGGATACTACACAAACATAAACATAAACACAACATGTTTCGGTTCCCTAATTTATATAACTGCTTCTTAAAAAGAACCTAGGACTGAAAGTTACTCTGAGAGGGAGAATGACATGGTAAGTGGATTCCAATGATTTGAAGTTTTTTTTCTCCCTAAATGACTTGCCAGAGCCAAGCTCATCTGTATGCACCAATATTCTCTAAATAATAAAGAAAGGGGATAACGTTTCCTCTTCTGACGGATGTGCACTCAACTTTATCCACACTGTGCTTTAGCAGCTCTGAGAGAATGTAAAATAGCAATCTAATATCCTGCTTAAATTTGCTAGAAACAGTCACTGAGATCACAGAAGGCAACTTCTCCCTGCTGAATGTGTGCCTGCCTGAAAGCTTGAGACTGGGAGGGGAATGATGAGTACCCACCTCAGTTAAAACAGCTCTATTCCTTCCTGATCTATTGCAAAGAGGGGGAAAAATCAAGGAAGATACTTAGGTGACAACTGGGAAGCAATTACAACTGCAGCACCTCCAGCAGTACTTGAACCAGTGTTGCTCCAGCTCCTTGGGTACCAGGGTGATGCTGGATCCTCAGCCACACAAGTGGCATTTATCCTGCTGCACCTCCCTGTTTTTGTTACAAGCTGCTGTGATTAAGGCTTGGATGGTGTCCTGACTTGTACCACAATCACAGCTCTGTTTACAGCACAGACTGACCTTTGCTTACTGACTGTAGAAACATCAATGATGTATCTCTAAATGTTAGCCCTTCAAAATAAGAAAAAAAAAAAGAAAAAAGAAAAGAAAAAGGAAAAAAGGAATTATATAGCTGCTTTTGTCTCCTTGGCTTTGGGAGAGATTCTCCCATCAGTTAGTCATTCCTGAAATGAAGATGGTAAGAAAAAAGAGATGTGCAGAGAAGGGTGAACAAAATCCCATTTGGGATGGGTGTATCAGATAGCCAGGCTGGTGAGACTGCTCTGCTTGGGGAAACAGCTGAGATAGCTTTCATTTCTTTGAAATTTGTGCTCACTGCCAAAGGAAAATAAGGGCAACAACAATGAAACAGAGATAACAGTATTATAAGAACTATGCCAGCAATGAAATGACAGAGGAAACTGTAACTGGAAGCAGAACACCTCAAGGAGAGGTGGCAGATCATGTCACTGTGGTTTATTCTGTGGCAAAAGAGAGATCAAGTTTTGCAATGCTCAGGGTCAGGCAGTAATGAGGTAGGAAGCAAAGCCACAGAAGTGACTCACAAGCAGGAGGTTACACTCTTCTGTGAAAACTGGAACTTCTCACAAATTTCATAGCGCCAAATCCATTTTTAGCAATTAGCCTGCAGACTAATTTCTCCCTCATTTGCAACTGCCTAATATGCTTTTAGTAACTGCAGCTATCCACAAGTTAAAATAGAGAAGGCAGAGATTTTTCTTGCTACCATTTTTAGCATTCTGTCTTTTTTGGATGAGATGAATCATAATGTTTACTATGGTCTTTCATTTTAGTCCCCTGTCTTGTACTCCAGCTGGAAGTGGGCAGGATAGCACTCTTGCCCAGTTAACTCACAGTTGGTGTTAAGAGAGGACATAACACCTGAAACAGGATGGAAAACATACGTAGGAAGGCAGAGAGACATGCCATGGGGATTGCTCCTTTGCCGTTATGCTCAGAGGGACAAATGACTGCTCAGCAGGGTGATGGAGACCCACCAGCTCTGCTGCTGTGGCTCCTGCCTACCCCACTCTGAGTGTGGACACTGCCAATCTCTCCACAGCACCAACCTTGTTCCTGCTACAAGAAATTAAAAGGACAAAACTCATGTAACATTTGGCTCTTACCCAGTCTCAGTGGCAAGCTTGTGCCTTCCCCCCACAAACTAAGCAAGATCTGTCAGGAGAGTAAGGAGTGGTGTGTCATGACAAAGCTTTGTCACAGAGCTGATCTGCCAGCTACACATGTGGAGGAAGTACAAGTGCCAAAGTGCTAAAGAAAAGCAAACAAATAGCAAAAGGATATGAAAAAGAAAGAGTAATGCTAACAAGAGTTAAAAATATCTCATGTAACTGAGAATAGCAAGCAGGATTTATGCACGCTACCCTTGTTGGTGCTGTATAAATGTCTTGTTCTGTTCCATTCTGGTGCTATCCCAGGGTCAAGTATATTCAGTGTCCTTTATAATCAAGCTGTCAGTATACAGTCTTGACGCTATACATTGATTTTGTGCCACAAGAAAGAGGAAGTTATCCCTTTGTGTTCAGCACTGTCACAGTGACTTAATATTTCTTAGCCCACAGTATTCAGTATCACCACCAAGACCAGGGTATCTGCCTGTTCCCACACATTTTACCTGCAGTTTAAACACATGTATGTTCTTCACAAACATATTGATGATGTAGCAATTTATTTAGAAGCAATGGAAAATCTGTGAGGTACCAATTTGTACCAATAAACTAGTTATACAAACTTTTGTGAACTATAGGGAAAGGGGAAAGAAAATGCTCCTGTAATCCTCTTAAGGAAGATACAAAAATTTAGCACTTAAATAAAAAACTGTGCACAGAATAAATGAGAGTAACAATAATATTTAGCACTTACATGGTTCTGTCTCTCTTCATTACTCCAAAATTCCCCAAGAGAGATCAGACTGAGTCTCAGAGAGGCTACGTAAAGTGAAGAGTTGTATGACTTGCCAAACCCAGCTTATAACACAGCCAAGAAAATCTGCACTTTGAGTCCCATTTCTTAATATTAAGCAGGTTGTTTTCTTGCCAATTTCCCCATGTCTTTTTAATAATGAGCAGGGATGATGCAAAGGCTCTTCCACCTGAACTTTCAGCTACCTAAACTGCAAATGAAAGCTTGTAATGCTTTTTCTATTTAAATGTTACAAAAACAGATGCTGCCAAAGCAATTCTACAAGCACAAAAATTCCATCATAATTGTCAGGTATATTTCTTTACTTTATATTCAGACAAGAAATAGGTTACAAGTTAAGGAAGATGAATTCAGCAGGAATGGAGGTGCAAGGCTGAGCTTGCACAGTGCCAACACTCTCCCATTACAGGCTGATATTGATATGAGCCCAGCCTGCAAGGTGTTATCTGAAAATGGAACAAGTAAAAAGCCAGAAGAAGCTCAACTGGACACCTCAAAGGTGGCACCCACAAACACAGCCTGACCCTGGTGTACACATCTCATTATCACTGAATCATACAATGGTCTGGGTTGGAAGGAACCCTACAGATCATCTAGTCCAACACTCCTGCCATGGGCAGGGACACCTTCCACTAGACCAGGTTGTTCAAAGCCTCATCCATTCCAGCCTTAAACATCAACAGGGAGGGGAAATCCACAACCTCCCTGGGAATCCTGCTGCATTCACTCACCCTTAAAGCGTTTCTTCCTTCATCTAATCTAAACTTGCCTTCCTACAGCTGAAAGCTGTTTGCCAGTGCCCTATCACTGGAAGGTTTTAAAGGTCTCCTGAGAAGACAATTCAAAACCTTGCCAAGGAGCCCAGCTCAGTGCTTAGCTGTATTTGTCACCAGACTTTCCTACCAGCTGAATTAAAGCGCCTATTTCAGGTATCACTTCCCAGCCCACGAATTCCCCTTTTATGCTTGTGCATTTTGTTTGTTTTTTTTTCCCTCCTACTTCCACATCTACAGACAGAATGGCCTTGCACTGATAAACCAAACAGTCAACAGAAAGTCACCTCTGTACTCTCCAAGCCTTCCTCTCCTCCCCATGAGGTGATCATCCACGTGAATGCCCCTGAGACAAGCAGGGGACAGCCTTGCATGGGTCAGCCCAAGCCTTGGGGTTGTCTTGGGCTGCCCTCTCAGCTCGACCACTCCTCCTTGCTTTACTTGAGAAGATGTTACATGTGACCGTATCACAGACCTTATTCCCAACAAACCACCCTCATCCTTTCCTTCTCACCTCTGTCAGAGGGTGCCCAGCATCCTGCTACATGCAAGCAATTAGCTGGTCTTTTACTTTGTCAATAAATCCCAATGAATTATCTTTAAGTTACTCTCAGTGAAAGGTTTCTTACTAAACAATGTATTTGCTTCACTCTCTTTTTTTTTTTCCTAACCTGAAAGTCTTTAAGTTGCCAGTCCCAAATCCTAAGGGAGCTGGCTGGCTCACAGTCTCCTTCCAACAGGATCCTGTAGGTCTCTGATATTTGTCATAGGTGGTTTCCATTCCCAAGTCCGACAGGGAAACTCTTTGAACAAGATCCACAGAAGAGTAAGATCCATCTGCCTGAATAAGGTGCAGCTGAACTGTTTCCAGTGATTAGAAGGTATGTCAGAGACATTTAGTGGCCAGTCTCACTTGGCTTGCAGATAAATTTTGAGGTCTACTTTTGAAACAGGAGTAGCTCAGATGATGGATTTTTAGCACTTTCATGAATTATGAGAACTACCACAAAAAAGAAAAGTTGGGAATACATGGGTATATATGTCATAAAACACACTGGTAGCCTGGTATATGTGACTTCTTGAACTACCAACTACTGACATGCAAGATGAGCTGCTTCTCACTGGGGCTGTTCTATTCAGAGCAGAAAGATGTTGGTCTCCAGGTGCCAAGTTATCTGTCTCATCCTCCCTCAGCACATTTCTCCAGCACCTTTTTGACCCAAGATGAAGTTTTCATCACCTTTAGATTAGGCATCATGGATTGCAAGTGATCACCATGCATGCTGAGTGGCACATTAAAACTACTTTTTAATGTCTCACTATTAAACTTGCTTTCAATATCAAACAAAACATTAAAGATCCATTATTTCTCCATACCAGCTAAAGACTTTTTAATGAGATTAATTACAAGAGAAAAAGAATGTATTTTTCAGAAGATCAGTTTAATAACACATCTAATGTTTAGTAACTTTAAATATCATCTATTAGATCTGATGTTATTTGAAAAATGCCTGTGAATATTTATAGTATTTCAAGGGTGTGAGACTAAACACATGCTAAACCTGCCCAAAATAAACCTTCTGATTTTTTTTATGAGCCTAATAGAGCTGTACAGCTGGGAAATTATTTGATTTTCCAGAAACACATAAATAAAATGTCCACCACGGTCTGTATGTAAAATCTGAGCTAAAGGAGAAGTCATCAGCATTAACCCCTTTTGTTCTGCTAACAGTTTTAAAATGGCTTTGTAGAAAGATGGCTCTGTCCCAATGGTGACAGACTTCCTGCATAAATGACCAAATAGCAGTTGAAGGGCTGTGAAGAAAGAAATATATGTGAAGAGTGAAATTTAGAAACACTATATGCAGGCAGCAAAGAAAGAGTATTTATGAGTTTCTTTCTTAATCTCATATTAGGCAGGGAGAAAAGAGATCAAGGAGAGGAAATGATGTTTGTCTTGCTCACTGGATTTCCTTGAGGATACCATAGACTTGTCAAAAAAAGATCAGCAGAGATCACCTATTTGGATTTCTAACTTCCCCTCATCTTTCTTTCTTGCTAAAGGTCAATGACTATGTGAAAAGGAAAACTGACATCTTTGTATAAAAACCCAAGGCCAAACATAAAGGGCAGTCTCAGTGAACCACTGGATCACAGAATGGTCTGGCCTGGAAGGAAGAGACCTTCAAGATAATCTTGTTCCAATCTCTCTGCCCTGAGCAGGGACACCTTCCACTATCCCAGGTTGCTCAAAGCCACATCCAAACTGGCCTTGGACACTTCCAGAGATGGGGCATCCACAGCTTCTCTGGGCAACCTGTTCAGGTGTCTAATAATGAAGAATTTCTTCCCAATAGCCAATCTAAACCTACTCTCTTTAGCTTAAGGCCATTCCACCTCGTCCTATCACTTCATCCCTGTAATAGTCCTTCTCCAGCTTTCCTTTAGGTACCTTCAGGTACTGGAAGATGCTCTAAGGCTCCCTTGAGCCTTTTCCTCTCCAGGCTGAACAAACCTAGCTCTCTCAGCCTGTCTCCACAGCAGAGGTACTCCAGCCCTTGGACAATCTTTGTGACCTCCTCTGGACTCACCCCAACATGTTTCATGTCCATTCTTCATTCAGCCTAAATCTGTGCTTAGGACTTCCCTGATGTATGTGAAAGATACTTTTCCAGCCAGAAAAAGCTGTTGCAGAACAAGCAGAAGCACCAAGACTTATTTTTACTGCTATTTTTATTATTAGAACAATCTGTATCTGCATGAAGAGTTCTAACGTCGCCAGAGATGATAAATGAGAGAAAAGGAAATTATTAATGCATAAGGACTAGGATAAATCAAACATCTGAGCATAGGGAACTTTATGCAAAGCAGCAAAGGACTCTGCTACAGTTCCTGGGGAAAAAAGGAAAGTAGCCTACTTCCTACCTGCCCAACCAACAGAAAATGTGGCTAATCTGTTCTCATCAAGATTCAGAGCTGAAATGCAAGCTGGAGATGGATGGCAATGGTTAAATGCAGTAAGAACACAGAAAGCCCCAGTTTGGATGCATCTATACAATTAATTGGCCACCCATCCTTGAACATGAAAGAACTGCACAGCTCTTTGTGGAGAGCTTGGCTTCAGACCTTGTGACACAGACGGATGTGATGGGTCCACCAGGCTCCCTGGTACCAAACCTGAGGCATAGAAATGTATTTCTTTGCACATGCAACTGCCTCTCCTACTTATTTCAGAAAAAACCATCATATTCAGGACACTTCTAACAGATCTTTGGTATTAGCCAGCAGGGGAAAAAAAAAAAAAGCAGCAACCAAACATGTCTCCTCACAGCCTCAGTTTCACAGCTGAGGTTTTCCCCTTTCCAAATCACACAGTACTGCAAAACTTGCAATCAAATCACAAGAACTGGCAAGCTTGAAGATATTTACAACATTACAAATTAAACTGCATCTCAGAGACTTGAGTATCTGGGAGAGACGTATTCTACAGCCTAAGGACATGAAGGTGACCTTACTTTAAGAGAAAGGACAATGCCACAGTTGATCGGTCCCTAAATTAAAATCTAGTCCAGAAAATATATTTTTCTAATGTCCATCTGATTCTGAAAAAATCTATCTGTCTGCCAAAGCAAGGGCTTCAAGATTATTGAAGTGCCAACTACAATTTATGCCCAAGATACTTTGCTGGCCTTCTCTCATGTCACCTACTGCCAAGGCTCTCTGTCATCCATCCTTTGGGGCCTCCCAGTTTATTCTGATTGAGGTCAGGTTTTCTCACTCAAAGGACTCTGATGGCAGGGCTTCATGCCTGTCCATGCTTCTCAGCTTCTTGCTGCTTTCTTCTCCAAAAATTCAGCACAACATCAAGCCAGGTGGGCTATTCCTGCCTATTTTAATCTCCTTTCTTCCTTAATGGCCGACTGCTCTGTTCTGGGGAGTTGCAAGAACATCTGCTACAAGAGTAGACTTGTATTAATTTCTGCTTACTGCTGTATAATGCCATGGATATGTACAGGATGTTTTATGTGTTTGGTGCACAGCAGACGTGAAATGGGAGAGATTAAAGGAAAACAACTTCAATATAGCCCTCTTGAGAGGTGGGAAACAGTGGGAGCCTTGCTGTAGCCCAGCTCTGAGGCAGATGCAAATCAAGACCTCCACTTTCCAAGAAGAAGTCCGAACTCCCACGTGGCTGCAATTCACTTTTTGGAGTCTGTTGGATGGAAATATCTGCACTATTCATCAAGAGAGAGAATATGAAGATGTGAGTAATGTCATGGTGGGGATGTCCCCCTTGCTGTCTGAGCACCCAGACCCGTGGCAGGGGCAGGAGGAGATGCAGAGTGGGTGCACAAGGCTGGCTGCTCACAGGGGGATGGATCCAGGCTCTACCAGGCAGGAAAGGGATGGCAATCCTGGTCAGTGCCACCCTCAGAGCAGAACTGAGTTACCAGGTGAAAGGGCAGCCATGCACTTCTCCCCCTCTGTGAAGTCTGCCTTTCTCTCCCCCACTTTTCTTCAAAGGACTAAGCCTTTACTTGAGTGCACTGGACTCCTTTGTTTGACAGTAAAACCTCATTCTCCTTGTACTTTCTTTTTCCTCTTCATTTTGCAGCTCTTGTGCTGATCAGAAGAAAGAGACCCAGTGCTGTTTAGTCATCTAGGATCATTTATCTGGTGTTGGTGATGATATTTTTCAATTTGGCAGTCTACCAGATGGATCAGTTATTCGCCAAGCCCTAATTTTAAAGCCATTCACTGTACAAATTGCAGGTCAGGACAGTAAGGGTTTGTTTTGCAATCAGCTTCTGGGCAAGAGCAGGATTCCTCAATATTACAATACTCTAGTGGCTCTTGAGCAGAGAAGCAGCTGTGATGTGCAGACACACTCTTGAGCACAAACAAACCCAAAAATCTCAGGTGGTGGTGTTGGTTGGTCACCTCACAGATTAGTTGCTGTTATAAGTAGGCAATGTCCCTTGGAGACAGCAATTTTTCATGTATTTAAATATCCTGCTTGTTCAAGAACAGCAGGGACAACAGGCAGAAAAGCAGGATGGTGAAATAGGCCTGTGGGCACCTCTAGTAACGCAGTGCTGCTACTGTAAATTTACAACATCACTTCTTTCAAGCCCCCTCAGAGCCCTCTTTGTTTCCACACACACCTGCCCTGAAAATGCCAACAGTGTTGTATCAAAAGCAGCAGACTCAAGGACAGAGCAGGGCTGTCTGGTTCCACTGCAGCTCACACTCTTCTGGTACTGCCTGGATGGTATTTCCACAATACCACTCACTTAATTGCAACAGCTACCTAAAGTGCCCCATTTTGCTTCATTTTACTCCCAATGGGCAAAAACCCCAGGATGCTTCATGCAAGTCAGCCAGTGGAAAAGAAACAGCAGGGATCCAGGTGGGAGGGAAAGAGGAGGCAAACAGCACCTGACCAAAGTTCCATCTCGCTGCTCAGTGCCCTGCTCAGGGGTTTGGACATGTCAGAGGTGAGCATGGCAAGAAGGCTAGGGGCAAACAGCCACATGGAGCTTACTCAGTTTAGCACTGCTTGGCCCAGCTGTGTGTCAGAGAATGACAAGTCCTTTCTTTCCTTGTGGGGATGGTGTAAGATTCCCCACATCCCTGGTGGGTTCAGCTCACATGAAATGCATCAGCTTTCCGCTCCTCACTTCACCCTGCATCTCACCCCATCTCCAGGCTTAGAAAAAGAAAGTGGTATTAGAGACCATGGTGTCTTCTTCATCAAAAGAAATTCCAGCCTTTCCAGGAAGATTCTCCACAGGGAATCTGTGGTTGATTTTTATCCTGATTTTGTGCAAGGTGAGCTCTCACACACTGAAGAATGCAATTGCAAAAGCTTAATGGAAGCACAGCAAAAACATAATTTAAAATGCAGGGAAGAAAGCAAGGAGAGACAGTCCTCAACTGTGAAAAGTTTGGGGTTATTTTGAAATTTTACTATAGGATGCAGCAGACAAATCTGGTGCTATTATTTATTGAGAAGTATCCCATGTGCACAGTAGGGCTTTGCAAACAAATGAGACAGTGTCTGCTCCAAGCCGAGACACAAACAGTTTGACATCTGAATACACCAGAGACAAGCTCTCTGTGAAGTGGTGTGGATATTTTCAGAGATCATTGCTGGAAGTCTTAAGGGAAACAGGGTGTTTGCAGGCAGAAGGCATTTCGTAGAGCAAGGCATTTCTTACTGAATACATAATGCAAAGGAGTTTCAACTGTAAACAGGACACAAAATGGGCAGGTAGCAGACATTTGGGGAAAAATGAAAAATATTAGCACGAAATTGTTAACAGAAGGAAGTTAGGAAAGAAACTACTTAAAGGACATACAAACAGAGGGCATGATTGAAAGAGACATTGGACAAGTCAGTGTGACATGACTAAAGTGGTGGCCAACAGTGACCATGGAGTTCAATTCAGGTCTGATGTCACCCATGAGCCAAGTGTGCCGTGGGTGACACCACCCCAAGACCTTTGTGGAGATGGGCTGGCAGGCTTTCCTATTAGTGAAGCTGTGAGTGCTATGGACCAGGTACCACACAGGAACATGGAGCCCTGTCCCGTTTAGAAACCCTCTGGAGACCAGGATTTCATCAACATCATCTTTATTTAGAAAAGGCACATGTGGAGGATCACTTGTGTGCCCTCCATCACCCCTTGGCTCACAGTGGAGATGCCCAATCATGAAGCAATTTGATCATTTAGGGGTTAAAAACTCTACAGTGCAACGGCCTCTCTTGAGTCTGAGTTTGGCTTTTCAAATTCCAGCTGAGGAAGGTGAGAGCAAAGACATCACATGGCAATGCCACAGGGAGACTGAGACCCGAGTCCTGATCCATGCAAGGATCTGTTTGTTCATGGAAGCCCTTTCCATTTTGGAGCTGCCAGGTACTTGCAGTAGAAGGAAATGCTATGTGAAGTCAGGCTGTTGTTTAAAGGTGCAGAGGCAAGTGGTGTGATGAGCTGACAAATGCTAGAAATTGCTTATCAACTGCTTGGTGCCCAAGTCAGACCACCCATTTTGTTCTGAAAGAAGCTATTTGTACAATTACTTCTTTCCAGCAAACTCTTTGCCAACCCACTGAAAAGTAACTCCCAGAGCTAGCTGGATTTTCCAGGCCCTGACGTGTGGGGAAATGGGAACAGCCCCCTGCCACCTACCACCACCTGCAGAGGACCCACAATTCACAGGATGCACTATCCACAACCCAACTTCTTCAACCCCATAAAATGAAAACTAAAGCACAGGAAAAGAGCACAGGAAATTTTCCTCTCCACAATAAACTCCCCTGGAACTGGACATTTTAGCTCCCATTTCAATTTGTCCAGTGTATTTATTAGCCATAAAGCATACAAATGCATTTTGCTGGAGAAATGCAGCACAATTGGCTCATCAGGCTTTAGTGGAAAGGCTGATGCTATTGAGTTGACTCAATCTGCTCTGCCTGAGAGGTGTGCTCAGGTTCTCCCAGCTTGCCTCATCATCTCCAGGGCTCTGAAGGTTGCAGCCATGGGTATGGAGCCTCAGCTTGAAGTGCTGCCTCCTTCCTATTCTTAAGCCATCCATGAAACTACCAGTGGAAACACACAAAAACACACACCTCCAGCCATCAACCCAGCTCAGTGAGTTCTGTACTACAGGCTTTGCACAAAAATGTTCTTTAGGTTAAAAAATCTCTTTCAAAATTTCAGCAGCAAAGACTGCACATCTCAGAAGGACTTTTTGTTGATATGGCTGGGCTCTTCCCTTCTTTGGGAGAAAAATCTTTGATTGATACAGGCAATTCTTAAATGCCAATATACAGTTTCAAATGCATGGTCCACTTCTGTGTCACTTCAGGGAATTGACAGGACATCCAGTATAAATGAGTATTGATGTGTGGACACGTGCACACACACAGAGTGATGCTGCAAACCTGATAGCATGAAGCTTTAAATAAATGTGCCATGAAAAATAATAAATCAATATTTAAGGTGGCAATAAATGATTACATGTCTTCCATCTTGCTACATCAGGAAGACCTAAAAGGCAGCACAAGAGTGACTTTTCTCTTCCACTCCTAGCACAAGAGTGACTTTCCTCCTTCACTCCTAAATAAACCTCAGGGGCTAAGCACCCCCCCAAACCTAGAGTTAGAATACAGCCTCAATAAACATAATGAAATGCAAAGTAGAATAGTTAGGTACAATAGAGTTGAAGCTGCCCATAGGAATCATGAACTAAAAGTCATGTGTGTGCTCAGCTCCAACCATCCTGATTGAAGCCAATGCCAAAGCTTCCTCATTTCAGCTGGGCAAATCCTGTCCTTAGTTTTTACTGAAACAGCAAGATTTCTGTACTTGCTGGGGTCAGAAAGAAATAAAACAGAGAAGAGGAGCTCTCCTGATACCTGCACAGCACACTTGTCCCTCTTTTAATGGCTGCAGAACTGGAAGTGGAGAAAGTTCTTCTGAAACCAAGCAGAAGTCTTTCATTCCCTCTCATTTTGGAGCTTATTTTGGGCTGTGGAAAACACGGCCAGCAATCCTGGCTGAACTAAAACCTTCAAGTATTTTTTGACGCTGCCCTGGTGCTGCCTTTGCAGACCTCAGAAGCCCTCTGTGTATCATTTATAAATAACCCTGTCCATTACAAAAGGCAGGCACATCACCCCGGCTGCACTGGGAGCACACTGACCAGCTCCTGGCCTTCCCTGTTGACCTGACAGTTAACTTGGAGCTGCTGCCTGCCTGGAGATCCCCTCCATGCTCTGTTTCATGCTGAGAGCAGAGAAAGCTGAGAGCTTTCAGTTTTCCACTTCTACTGCCTGGGTGGGAAAAAGGATGATTTGGAAAGGCATTCACGAGCCAGGCTGTAAGCAAGGTATTCCCACAATGCTGCAGGAGCATATGCAAGTTAAAAAGAGATGGTGAGGGATGTGACAAGGCATTTTTACCCAGAGCAGCTCTTTCTGAGTACACAGAAATCATCCTATAAAGGCGTGATTTGGAAGGCACTTTAAAAATCACCTCATTCCAAACTTCCCCCTGTAGACAGCGACACCTCACACTAGACCAAGTTGCTCCACGCCCCATCCAACCTGGCCTTGAAAACTTCCAAGGATGAGGCACCCACAACTCCCTCCATGTGCCTGCTGCATGGTTTTGCTTCTGCTTCTTTGAGTGAGCCACCCCACAGCTGTGCTCACAGGCGTGCCCCTGTATTTACAGGGCAAACTCTGCAGGACGTTAAAAGCCAGGGCTGGAATAGACAAAGGAGGAGAGGACATGCTGCCTGCTTCTCAGCCTGCTCTTGGGTAATTTTAGTCCTTTCCTTGAGCACCTAGGGGTCATGACAACCTCAGACTGTGGCCACCACTGTTAGCACAAAGAATTAAGTGCATAAACTACATTAGCTATAATAGTGTTATAATGTACGTAACCTCCTACTTGGGAATTGGAAATTTAAGCTGATGTTTTCTTTTGCAGTAGAGGTAGAAAGCCAAGACAGCACGTTAGGTGGTGAAAGTTAGAAGGGAAAAAGAACAGTTTTTTTCTTACACTTACTGCAGAGTGCCTACAATATTGTACAATAATAAGCTGAAAATACAGACTTTATTTCCCTTTGGAATTCAAACGCTTGTACATCAACAGGGCATCTCTAATATCTAAGTAATAAGCATAGCTGCTCCGTAAGGACACTATTGAAACCCAAATTCCCTCAATACAATTTCAGATTGAGAGTGTGAGCTCTGGGAAAGAGAACTTTATTACATTTCATAAGGTTCTCTTAAGCATTTTCTGAATTTAAAGCTAAAACCACAACCTCCAGTGGGAGAAAGCACTGCATTCTCCTCAATCTGCATTCCTTTATCTGATATGCTGGACAAAGTAAAAATGCTTTTATTGTATCTGCAGACCTTGAACATTGCATTGAAGAGTTCTGAGCACAATGACTGAGCAATGTTTATGAATAACACTACTATTAAGATGTTTAGATTTGTTTGCTTTGCTCTGGTACATATAATGCACCACCAAAGCTGATGAGAATTTGTATATTTTTCCTTTCTTCCTGGTAGCTGATTACACCAGGCATGTATGGGCAGAAAGCATTTGCTACAGTGCTTGAAAAACCCAGGTTCAAACAATTTGTGGGCCATTTGGCGATGAGATTTGTTAGTGAGTGGCACCAGTGAAATGAATGTCAACACAGCAGTAACTGAGGAGTTAATGTTTTTCAGTTGTCCTCAGATGAGTGTAACATTTCTGTATCTTCTCAAAGTTTAAGATTAAACAAGTTAGTTCAAACTAAACAAACTACTTAACCAAACAGCAGATGCCACTTATTCTCTAAATAAATACTATAGCATTTCATACCACTACCTCCAATAGCACTGAAACTCTTTTATTTGTTTATGGTATCCCTGGTTCAAATGGCAGAACCTCCAGATCCCATTTAAAATGCTGAAGAGGTCACTTAGAATTGTTGACTGCACACGGATCAAACCATAAAAGGGACTTTGTAATGAAATAAATATTTACTAATCAGATTATCTACCCAGAGCAACAATCTTTCTTGGTAGGCTGCCATTTATTATGCTTTCAATCAACCCTGTGGCTTCTAATAAGCTGTGTTTTCATGTTTCCCTTAATATAGAACTGCTTGTCATTCAGGGCTGGACAAGGCTCTGTTGTGCTCTGGGAGAGCTGCAGTGCCTGGGGCCAGGCAAAGGCCAACAGAACCACTCAGCTCCTTCTTCCCCCAGACTCTCTTCCAGCAGCTCCACAACGAGCTTTGGCAGGACCTCCAGCGTGCCTTGGCAGAGCTCAGGGTTGGTACAAAAACCCATTCCCAAAGTAATGTTAGGCCATTTTAGAGATGCAAAAGGAGAAAAAAAAATGGCTGCTGTGGAGAGCATCCTTTCACCTGTGCAAGGATGAAAGTGTTATTATCCATGGATGAAAGCATTATTATCCACATGAGGCAGGGATGGGCTGCTAATTAGGAAAATGAGTTAGAAAAAGGCTTCATGAGGTGCATGGGTAACGATCCAGGTGCTCCTAAGTATAGAATATGCTGAGAAAAATGAGTCCTCACAGAGTTTGAGGAGATGGAGTATCAAAAACACACAGTTGTGCAGACAAAACATTCACATCTGCTTTGCCAGTACTATCAAGATTTCTGCACTCACGAAACAGGGAGTGGGATAAATAATTACACACTCTTACGATTATTGCTGAAAGAAAATACCTAATACTTTGCATTGATTCCACTTATACAGTAAAGGCATCCATTCATGACATGGCTGCTGGCTGGAGCTGGAAGATGCAAATCAGGCAACCTGAAAATTTCTAAAGTCACAGACCTGCTAGAAAATTACTCCCTACCAAAATAAAGCACCCCCTACCCAGAGAACTTAGCAATTTTATACATCCACAATTAGTAGCTTCACAGAAATTTCCTGCATTTCCAAATCCTCAGTCTGTGTATTTGAATCCTGCCTTGTAAGCCAGGCACAGACAGATAGAGCAAGGCAGGCAGAAGGCTACAGCCATGTCCTTAACTCACCGCCACGTGTGTCAAAAACCCTACAAAGCTCATCCGCGGTTAATCCGTCCTATCGAAAGTGCCCCGGCACGCTGACAAAATTAGAAATACAAGTTTGTTATTTTAATGAGTCACTGACATCTGCTGCTTATTCTTAGTTTTCAGTCGCACTCCCCTGCTCTGACATCATGGCACATGTGATTTTATTCAGACACTGCTCACAGACTGGCTCAGTCCTTTGGATTACTTTGACAGCATTTCTCCTCATTCATTATTTAACAATAACTTTTGCTTACCGAGCACATTTCAAGACAACTAACTAAACTAATAGCATGTCCTAATCCTTAATGAAGGCCAAATGCTTCTCCTGGGGGCAGGTAAGTATCATCATCATTTTCTGGATGGGAAAGCAGATATTAAGTAATTTGCCAAGGTCATGCGGCCTGTCTGTGCCACAGGTTGGGAATTAAGTGCTCTCAGGAGCTCTGACTACCTGTCCCCAGGTGTAAGTAACAAGTAACCAGCTCAGGCTACTCCAGACCCAGAGCAAGTGCACAAAAGAACAGGTTCTGCAGTAGGGTCACCTCATCACCCTGTGAGCCTCCACAGTTGGCCAGTGACAACTTTCATTATCAGATCATTCTGAAACAAAGCAGTCAGTGCCCTACTCAGGAGCCTAGAGGTTGAGATATTACCAGTTTTGGGTTTTTTTTAATTCCTTCATTTCTCAGTCTCTTTTCAACCCCATGTTTTTAACAATGATGTTATTTAACACATGCCAGTATGAATAAGTTTATTCTTTATTCTGAGCTGCTCATATAAAAAGAGCTTGTGTTACACAGACTGCCTATAATTCATTAAGCCAAATTCCCTTCCATCTGGAGGCTTATACAGTTGTTGAAAAGCTGTCACTATAACCTATTGTCACTGCAACTTTTTATGAACCAACCTACATTTTTATGTCAAAATTTATCTCAACAACTTTGCTGTACTTACTTTCAATTACTTCTGTATCATCAGCCTTTAGGTAATGCTGCATTCAAGATGCTGGGATTAACTTCTCTAGCTGTGTTCACATTGAAAATAAATACAGTTTTGGATTTCAACATGAGCTACACAGAAGCAGACAGAGCTTCATGTGAATACCCCAGTGGATGCACAAACCAGTGGCACATACAGATTTCACCCAGACTCAAATGAAACAATCACAAATAAATGCAAACATCTATGACAGAAAGAAAGAATTTCTATAAAAACGGATTTTTTCCTAATGAGAAGAAAATAAAATTAGGATGTCCTCATTTTATTTTCCAGAAAAAAATCACATGAGCATGAAAATTCCACATGTTGACTTCTTGAAGAACTCTCTCTGTATATTTGTTCTTCAGTACATTTTTAAGATGATTGGTGAAGATACATCCAGACAGATGAGGGGTTATATTAAGTTCTATGTGATGGACAACTCTAGGATGTGGCTGCCCCATCTCTGGAAGTGTTCATGGCCAGGGTGGATGGGGCTTGGAGCAACCTGGTCCAGTGGAAGCTGTCCCTGCCCATGGCAGGGGAGTTGGAACTGTGTGATCCCTTAATGATCCAACCCAAACCATTCCAGGGTTCTAAAGTTATGTGATATTCCAGAGGGCAAATACAATGCACAGAGGTAACAAGGCCAAAGACCAACAGCAGCTGTTTCATTTATCTCAAGCTACAGTTTATAGAAAGACCTATCTTCCTCCTCACACGCTCTGCCAGACCCACCTGAGACCTAAGAGGAGATTAATAACTCAGCATGCAAGGAACCAAAACAGCCTCAAGTTCTGGCCAACTTGGGAAAGATTACTGACTGAAATTCCAGCAGCCAGGTCATGTCCCTAATCCTAAAACTCTGTAATAAAGTCCTTCATACCACTTTTTCTGACCTTTCATAATGGATTTAAAACAGACTAGGGCACTGACTGTACTAGAGGCTTGTACTGGCACATGCTGCACTGATATGACTAGGACTAATTTTGTAGCAAAGAGAAAGCCAGAATGTTCACATAAAAATTAGAAACAACACAGAAACAAGAGCTGATGGGTAGCAAAACAGGTTTTGGCACGTCTCTCCATCACTGGATCAGCCAAGGGTGTATCTGTGTTTGTAATATGGCTTTATCCCAACATCACTATGTTTACTAATAAAATAAAAATCACAACCTGAACTGGCATTTAAGTCTTAACTAAACCCTTGAATTAAAATACAGTATCAAAATGGGGTGAAGCATCAGCCTTTTTCAAAAGCTCCGTGTTGTCCAACTGAAATAGTTTAACAGGCAGGACTGGAAAAGGACGTGTCAGTTTTGGAAACGACAAAGATCAACACATCTCCAATATGGTATATCTGGCAAACTGCTGTGCAGTAAAATTAAGCATGACACATAACTGCTGAAGCAGTCTCGGGCCAAAACTCACGATTCTTACTCATCTCGCACTAAAACAAAACTCTGTAATTGAAATGACGGCAAGAAGCTGAGCTGCCTGGGAACAGTAGGGCTTGGCTCATGCCATATATATATATATGTATGTTCTGTTGGTAGCTCAGCTGCAGACCACACAAGTAATTTGAGGTTTTATTTCTCTGGTAGAAGTATGCATGTTTGGGTGGAGAACAGAAGCAGATGGAACCAACGCGATCGCTGTCAGGTCGTATGTTCCTAAGAGTATCTGTCTGCATACAGACACAGACACCCTCCCCATGTACTGCACTTTCTTCTGCTAGCACCTACTACCCTATGAGCTCAGGATCAAGGCAGTATTACATGAAATCCTACACCAGCCAACAGCAGCAGGATGGCCTCGTGTCCCTGTATCTCTAAGGGAAGAACAGGACAGTTCAAATTCTCTTGCCAGCTTTGGAACAGTCTACAAGGAACAAGCAAAAACCCAGTAGCTCAAACCCTCTTCAATTAAGTAAAACTAAAACTGCGGGGAATCATTTTATCAGAAATGGAGACAGAAATTCCTTAAATCTATGGATCAGGGATATCAGCCACTCATGCTTGCCATGGTATTGGTTATGTGTTCAAAGGCCTTTCACCTGGTGCTGGCTTGGGCTTAATTGCTGTGGTTTTAGATCCACTTTAAATGCTGCACCTACAGTGGTTATTTCAAGGACTGACTGAGCTACAGAACAGAAAAGTAAAAGGACTGTAATTGTACCCCTGGGGGTACCAGGAGTGTGCACACACACCTGCCTTGACCTCACAATACTTCCCCCACCGGACAAGCTCTCCTGGCTGTATTCTGGATCTTGGCAGCAGACATGCCATGAGTCTGCTTGGTTGCTGCACTGAAAGGAGTATGAATAGGGAAGAGAAAAATACCTCAATGATCTCAAAAGTGCCTCTCCTGTTTCTGTTTTTGGGACAGTGCTGCTCTCAGTTACAGTTCTAAAGGAGTTACACTTTACCTTTTGGCTGTGTAGTACTCTAAAAGAGAGCACATTCAAAGTGGTACAAGTGGATTTTCCTCCTTCTGTCTTCATCCAGAGAAATCTCTACACAGGACACCCTGGGCAATTTTCTTACCTTCTTAACATGCTGTAGCTCTCATGCTGTGGGCTCCTTTCAGGTCCATTTTTCATAACTCTGACTAACAACAAAACTGACAGGATGTCAACAGGAGGAAGAGAAACAAACAGATTAGATAATCTATTTAATATCCTCCTGGTGAGCTCACCAGGTCTAAATAGCAGTGTTTTTTAGCAGGTATAACCTCGATCTAAAAGCTGCAAACTGTTTTCCATTGGAAATAAGTTCATGGTCCAATCTGTCACCATGGAAGTTGGATCTTGCAGGGAGCACATGGCAAGAAAGCTGACAGGAGAGAGATAACAGCGTGAGGTTGAATAATTGCTCCCTGCTAATAGGGGGGTAAACAAAAAATGAGGTTTTTCTTTATAGGGAAAGGTCATGACATGTCATTGAACACAGCAGCAGAAAAGTGGAGCTCTGAAAGGGCTTCCTTAGACAGTGATGGAGTCTGAAACTCCTGGTCACAGTGCTTCCAGTAACATGATTCCATGCAATGCCAAGAGTTTAGATTCAAGGAACAAAGATCCTATTCAGGTTATCTTATGGGGGTAAAAATCCTATCTTTTAGAACACTTTAGACCACTTTATTTCCACGTAAATAAATGGAGGTCCATGACCATGGGAGTAACTCCCTTTAGATGGTTTAATTTCCTCTTAAATGCCAGAGGAAGCCCAGCTTGAATGTAATGTGGCTGCAGGCTGGCACAATAAGCATATTTAACTTTTTCCTGCTAGCTCATCTCACTACAGAATTTTTGCATAGTTTAAAATAAAAAGACATTACAAAAATCTTCTTTTAATTAGGGTAACTGATGTTCTGTGACCACAAAACCCACAGGTTTCAAAAGAACATGCAGACCTCTTTGGACGTATAAGGGAAAAAAATCCAGCATGTGCTCTCCAGGGAAGGTCCTTTCTGGCAATTTAACTTCAAAAACCAAGATCAAGACCTTAAAGGAGCACAGGGAAGCCATCACCCACAGCCTTCTCAATGGAACTGCCTTATCTACAAAAAGATAAGATTATTCTGCAATATCTGAAGGGGATTTTCAAAGGAAATAGGACAGAAAGATTTGAAAAATTATTTTCTTTTGCTTTAATAATGAAAAGATCAGAAACAATGAGGAACTCTGAGGTGACCCTTGATGGCCAGGAGCTGTAGTGGGAGCTTCTGCTGCTACCACAAGAGAATCCTGCTCAACTGATAGTTCAGACAATCTGTAGGAAATGGAAGGTCCATTATGAAATAGATGTCTGCCTTTGGCACCCTCTATGTGTCCTCTACTACTGCAAACAGAGCTGCACCCCTTACAGGGACAATGGATCTTAGGAGGAGAAACAACTGGTGGAACAGAGGAGATGATTTAAAGTAACACTGGTTTCTTGTAATATGTGATGGCAACACATCAGTTTCTGGATGTTCTAAGGAAATGACAATCAGAGATTTTCTTATCCCTTGTAGCCTGTCCTCAGTGTCTGCTGAAGGGTGAAGAAACTCAGGGTCCTCTGGGGGTGTGCTTATATTTTTGACCTTTGGTGAGACCAAGGTCTCTAGGAGGGTGCAGTTCAGCCTCTGCCCAAAACCCCAAATCTAATCTTGTCTTTTGGCTAAGACTGTGGGATAGGCTACAATGAAACTCTGTTGTCTTCACCAGCATCCCCTGTCCTTTGCTGCCCTGAGTTTATTCTTAGGCAGCTGCCATCAACCAAAGAGATCAAGAGGTACTGACAGTAGAAGAGCCCAGAAGGCAAAATCTTTTGCTTGAAACTCTCTCATAAGGAGGCATAACCCCACTTTATTCCCATGCAAGGGAAAATGCTATGGGATTGAATTAGGAGAGAAGATGAAGTGAATTCAGGAGGCTGGCAACAGCCAGCTTTGTGTTCCCCACAGCTCAGAGGTGGCTCCCTGTGATGTGCCTCCAGTGACAGCCTGCTGCAGGAAGGCAGAGCACGGGGAACTTGTGCTTTCCTGTAAATCCAAAGAGCCCACATGAATGAACTTGAAAAATGGAACGATATTTCTCCAACCGGTTTCAAGAGGAAAAGCTGCCCAGCAGAAACCTGCCTGAAATGGAGACATATCCAGCATTTTCAGAGGACACTGTTTGATAAACATTCATGGTTAACATTCATTTTTATTGCTAATGAGGAGTTTATAAAAAGAAATGTCTTTCACTTAGGTTTAGGAGCTAACCACTCTCCTCAGCCACAAGGGAAACAGCTCAGACCTTTCCATCTTCAGGGCATACCCCAAACCCCTTCAATTTGTCAGGTGGTTTCTAAAGGCATCTGAAGCATGGAGAAACTTGGTTAATTATTGTTGCTCAACACCTCTCCTCCCTTCTCCTCTTTATTTTTGCTACACTGTTGTTTTCTTTGTTACAGATTTTGCTTGTGATGCCTACCGGCACGATTCAAACATTGAAGACATTTTTTAAAATGCTGAAAGGAAACTAATAATCATAAATAAATAATTCTTTAATTTCTCTGAGGAGTTGTCCAGCAAAAGGAGAGAAATTGCTGAAGTAGTTCAAATGTACAAAATAAGACAGGAGGAAGAAAAATGCATTCCAGAATGTCCCTCCAGGCTTCCTTTCAATGACCCATTGCAATAAAACCAGAGAAAATAAAAGAGGAAAGAATCTGGTTTTTCATTTACACTGTGAAGGTGATCTACCCAAGTCCAAATTTAGACTTGTTGTGTATGATAGAAAGCAAACAGAACCCCAAGATCCCTTTTGGCTTCTGCCTTTACAGACTGTGTTTGCAGCCAAGGCACCAAGAGGACAAAGCCACTGTGGATTTGAGGGGAAAATAAAGCAACTCAAATACAGAGATGCTGCTTTGAAAGCCCTCTGATGTAAAGGTGATAAGGAACATGTATTACTTTTACTTCACTTGATATAGTTAGTCAATACAGGCTTCTTGTTTCTTACAGTCTGTAACTATCACTCTAAACTAAGCAAAACAAACAAAAAAAAATTAGGCAGAAGTCAGAAATAAAAATAGTCTTGCTAGAAGACTTCTACTATTGCCCATCATTCAGAGGGACATCTGTTTACCTCCCTGCTTCAGGATGAGCAGGGATGGGACATGGGTTAAGCTGAAAAGACATGAAGGAGTCAGCAACATGAAACAAAAACATACTTGACTGACAGCTGGAAGCTATTATTTATTTTTTTAAATTGTGCATTAAGATTTTGGTTATCAAATCTTAAATTCTATATAATGTAGATTTTATGGCACTCAACTTTCAGTAATAAGGATTTTTTTTACCTGTAAAACAATTTGTGTTATCCTTGCTCTACACTAACCAATATTTCTCATTCCAGTTTAATTCTTCCATGTCGATCCCTTGGTTTTTTACCCAACTGACAGCACAGACAAACACATGAAGTTGAAGGGTTAAGACCTTAGAGCTGACACACAATACCAGCAAAACAGCACCATAACAGATGTACAAAGGCTGAAATAAATGAGAATTTAATGGAATTTTTTTGAATTACAACAAATTCTTCTACACAGAACTAAGGTTATACACAGATGACCACAAGAAATCAAGTTACTGTAAAACAAACAACAAGTAACAACCAAGCTGCAGTAACATTTCATTGTTTTCTCTTAGCATGCCCCTCTGGAGAAGCAAAGGGAGTCTGAGCCACATGTGTACATTTAAAATTTAAGCTAACTTGTTTGCCTTTAGAAGTGAGGCAGGTTAAAAAGTGGCTTTAAATTCCCAAGGGAATTGAACCAGCCTCAACAGAAAGCCAGTGAAGCACTGAATTAGGAGGTTCTCTTATTGCCTCATTATTTAAAAAACCCCTTAGTTTAAAAAGGTTTGCTTATCTGCAGTCTTTATATGTGTGAGCTCTTAGAGAGCTCTTCATTTTTTATTTATACATGTGCCCATGGCTTCAAAAACTGTGAAGAATTACTGCAGTAACAAAGGATCTTCTTGTCACCTGAAGGGAATGGACTATTGTCTTTCCCTTTGGATAACGATGGCTTACAAAAATCAGCCCAAAGTGAACAAAGCAAATAAGCCAAAATAATTAATATGTGCCTTCCCTGATTCACGAGCTGCTTTCTCATTTTGTTCAAGTTCTCCCAGCAACACGTTGTTCTGATGACTTTTTCCATCTACTCAGGGCTCAGATCTCCCTACTGAATTTCAAAAAGGATAGCAAAGACACTTTGGAGAGCACATTTAATTCTGCATGTCTCTCACTGAGATGGCTGTTATGGTTTGTGTTGAACAATATTTCATTCCTTTACTGGACAGCACAGACTGAAGAAATTCCAAATTGGTAAGAAGAACAGGGCCATCCGAAAACATATTTTGTACCCTACTTAATAAACCTGAAGTAGTTTCTCAATATAATTAATGAAGACACTCAATCTCTTGTTCTAAATGTGCACTCCTTAAAATACATACAGCTCTCTCTCTTCTTACTGGCATGAACAACTTCTATAAAAATGTAAATTAATATTTCAAGCTTCCAGAAGGTTTGTCAAAATAAACAATGAAGTTGTTTACTATAAATTTGCAGGAGTTATCTGCAGCTTACATTATGTTCATTCAATGTTTATAAAATCATACTATTTAAAAATTATTGCACTTAATTGCTACATCTTATAACCACTGTAATCAAATTAACTCCAGATTTATTCTTCAAGTGCCACTGAGCTATTTTAAGTATTCTAAGTAGGTGTAATAAAACAAACCATGTATGAGGACACTGATCAAGCAGGAGGATATTCTGGGTAAGAACAATAACAATCAAGAAAGAAAATAAGACAGGTGAAGCAGACAATAGCAGCCAACTTACTTTTTGCATTGCCTAAAAAGGGAATCCTCCAAATCTGATAGTATAAAAAAAAGAACATTTCTGCCATTGTTGAATTCTAAAGCTTACAGAATTCATGTAAAAGAATTCTTTGTACCCTGAAGTTGGAAGGAAAATGTTCCCATTCACAGAATTAAGTGATTTCCTGAATTACAGAGTTTTGCCCAGCATAATCTCAGTTTTCATTCACTACACTGCATGATAGTGTTTCTACTGTGAAAAATATTCTTCAGAACCCTTCTGAAGATCATGCAAACTTTCCATAAATGCACCTCTATTAAGGCTATGAACAGGTGGAGTCAAGGTAGAGAGTAATTTTTCCTACCCTGCCACATCAACTCAGACTTTCAGGGGTCTCTCTGTGCTTACTCAAACACATGGGATGAAATTCTGACTTCTACCAAGTCACTGAGTCCAGCTGGGTTGGGACTGCACTTCTGCAGGTAAGGGCTGGATTTTGTCTTAGCCTGAACAAACTGCATGAAAACAACAATGTATATATAGATCCTCACAGAGTCTTCAAGCCATCCTAACCCATCCCAGAAGTTCAGCAGTCCTACACACTGCACCTCTCTGCACAGCTCCCACAGAGCATTCAGCAGTGCCTCATATCTGGTACAGGCAGGTGGCACAGCTCAGGTACAAGATGTGTGTGCACTGGTACATCTTTGTTTACTCTGATTGTGGGGGCTGGCTTGGGGAGTTTATTTGGTTTGCTACGCATCTTTCCCTTGCTCTTGGATTTCTCCAAGATTATATTTGTTGCTATGTTTGTTTACACCAGAAAATGCAAGCAGAAGAAATGCACCTTGCACTGCAGGCAGGATACAAATGACCTGATGTGTATTGCTAAGGGGTATCACCTCCCAGCTCTGCCAGCAAATCCAGCCTTACTGATGAAATAGAAGTAATACCCTTCAGAGCTACCTCCAGCTTTTAACTCTTCCCTCACAGAGGTCTGAATCCACTCATGATGACCTTTAACTTTCTGGGCAGTGCTGAAGTGAAGGTGTATTATTGCTAAATAAATATGCAAGGCAAAAGTTCTCTGTGCATTTGCAGTAAACACCCTCTGCCCAATGCTGCTCCTGCAAACACAGGATATCTTCTCCATCTCCTTGTTTGCTTTGCATTATACAAACAAGCATATACCCTTCCCAGAGGTTCACTAGATGCTATCTTACCTATGCAAGTGCTTTTGCAAAAAGGACAGGCAAATTCCAGCAGAGCCATGCTTATCAGGGGGAGTCTGGCAGAAACCTAAAGCTTGAGGGGTGTTTTTTTCCAAACATTTCTGTGTACACTGCATTTTCCCAAAACAAAACACGTTAGAGGGTGTAAGGACAGAAAGGTGTTTGTTTAAGTACTGCTCCTTCTGCAAGCAAAACCATAAATATTCACAGAAAAAGGAAAACATCTGGAGTGAACTTGTATCCGATGTCTCCATCTTGCAACTGATGGAAATGTGCGAGCACATGGATTTTTGCACACAACTATTTTGAATTATTATTATCTGCTAGGGAATTATCACTGTGTCAGCACCTCTCATGCAGTACTGGGGTCACCCACTTTGGGTTTGTGGAGTCATAGAAAATCTTTAAGCTTTAAGTGGGGATCTCTTTCCACCAACCCAAGACAGATCACAAGTACCAAAGACCACACATTCTCCTTAGCAAGGTTTCTAGCTACAGCATGAGATTACAGAGGATCCCAAATGCAGAGGATCCCAAATGAGATTACAGAGGATCCCACATGCAATTTTGGGATGAACAGTTTGTAGCATGTATTTTTTTACACCTGACCTTAAAATACTTGTTTGTCCCTTGGTTACCATGGTGCTTTCTGTAGATTACTTCATACGAGGCATCCTTAATTACAAATCACACTCTGCAGCAGGCAGGGAATCCAGAAATCATGTTGACAATAAGCAAATAAATCAACAAGGGCATCTTATCAGAAAAGAACCACACAGCCCCCATGTACAACACAGTGGTTTTGTGTAGATTATCACAAGAACTTTATTTTAAAGATGGGTGTACCTTTGGAAAGTATCTGGTGATGAGAAAGAACTTTAGGATCCTGGAAACACTGAATTATTGAGAAGGGGGTGATGAACTAGATATATTATTAAAATTATAAACTGTCTTTTCTTCCAGCAAGGAAAAATAAGCCTCCAATTTAAATCTCAAAAAACCCAACCCCAAACCCAAGAAAAAAAGCCCAAGAAACAAAGACCAAATCTCCCCTAAATTATCCATATATAAGCACTTTGTGTTTCTACAACAATTAGAAAAACATTAATAGGTGTAAAACTGTACTTCTTAGGGGGTATCAACCACCAGTGTTTGCAGTGCTAGGGATTATGCAAGTTCCTCCTCAGATGCATATTTGCAAACACTTTTATTTGGATACAGGCTTTCCATATTATAACTGCTTGATTACATTTACACAAATGCTAAATGTTTTATGCATGTTTTTATTTGATGCTATAAACAATTTTTAATATGAGGCATCTGAGCATAAAACATTGTGTTAAGTGGGAAACTAAGACAAGAGACTAAGAAGACAAGGAACTGAGACTGCAAGGGGACGTAAGGAAAAATTGTATTAAAATACTGAGTAATTAGTTGAGTTGAAATTTGGAGAATTTAGACATCTTACTTTCAGAGATGCATATGCTTAACTCTTGGGAACAGGAGTGGGGTTTGACTGAGTTACCCCTGACAGAACCACAAAGATAACTCTGAAAACGTCCTGATTAAACAGAAGGTGGAAAATTTTCCACTGAAGGAACAAAAAGCAAACCCAACCCTGCTGATGTCTCAGCCTCCCAAACCATACCCAGGAGTGGAAGAAGCTTGTGAACCAAACCTGAGGGAGAGGAAGGGCATGGCTAGGTCTGAATTCAACCAACACCCTGACAAGTGACTGCAGCAGAAGTTCTCTCTGAACTGGGGCAGGGAACAAGAGCTGCCTCATCAGAGCTTTCCTTGCCTGGCTCCTTCCAAGCAAATCTTCTGCAGCAAGAAACTCTCAGAACAGAAGACCCAGCGGAGCTACCAGGAATCAGCAAGTCCAGCACTTCTGCCCCTCCTTAGGAACCCTTAGGCTTCAGCATCACTGGTGAGAAGGCATTTACCAAAGTACTTCTGCTTAGTTTGGGTTTTCTTTGCTTCCTCTTTCCCCCCTGCCCCCCTTTTTAACAGCTTTGTAAGCTCCAATAAACCATCTACTTTTAATTTCTTTTTCACTGCTTTTATAATGGCATACTGAAATATCTTTGCAATTTAACAGAGTAGCAGCTTTTGTTATTCTCTGTCAAATCCCAGGTTGCACAGACTATTACTTCTCAGAGAGGGAGGAAGAGCAGGACCTATTGAAAAATAAGATTATTAGTATTAGCACATTGACTATCTCAAAGGCTTCTTCTTTTGGTGCTTTCCTAGAAAAAGTTCCTTCAGTAAGTCAGCTTACCTCTACATGTTTATAAACAGATTAAAAAAGAGAAGTTCTGCAATGAAATTTAATCTGGGCTAAACTAAAGTTGATTAAGAAAATATTGACCCAAAGGAAAAAAACAAAGTGAAATTCCATTGTCATTCTTAACTAAATTAATAACCGTGAGTTATTCTGAGGTGGCATTAACTGCTGATTTTGGAAATAAGATACTTTGATCTAATAAAAGTTAATTTGGACTCTGCTTAAGGTATAATCTCTACTGGAGAATTTTTAATAAAGAGATATGAAGTGTCTCCAATGAAGAAATGGGAATGCAACAAACTTCTGATCTTCCAACTGAAAATCCGTTTCCTTCCTTTTTTAATAATAAAAAGCCAGGCTCCAACCTGTGATGAATCTGCTGTGCTTCAGCCAGTGAGTCATCAGAAGGAAAAACAGAAGTGTGAGTGATAAATAATATGAATTACAATTTTTAATTATAGCCAGTAGGGATAATTACTGACATTTAGCCAACCACATCTCCTACCTCTGGACCATGGATATTCAGAGCAGTGTTCTAAGGGGCTTGATCATGGGGAGCTCATGTGAGATAATGTCTCACACCACCTTCCTTGCAGAGGGGACATTAACTGGAACAGCAGATCAACAGTAAAAACACAGTTTCCCAGAGAAAATTTAGTTTAGACATTGGTTCTTCCACTGTCACTCACGACAAGGAGTAACTCACTCCCTTGAGCACTCTGGATTTTCAGAGTGATAAATTCCACTAATTCAAGATGCAAGGTAGCTGTGAGGGCCACCCCTTGGTGCAAGCAGTGGAGTTGATACAGCCTGATAAAATGCATCTTTTTAGAGATGTGGGGCCCTGTGTTGTCTCCTGGGGCTGTGGAGACACAGAAGGACTGAATATTAAATCAAAAGGCAGCAATGTTTATGTTAAGGGATGTAGAGTCTGCTGGCAAGCTGAATTAAAAGAAAAGTGGAGGCTATCAAGATTATTAATATTCAGGGTAGGGAAATGTTTTTGTAATCCAGCCTCCTGACACACCTGCAAGGATAGCTTTGATCTGATAGAAGTGGGTGGTTAAAGTGCAGAACAAGCACATGACCTGGAATAAATGTGAAATGGACTCTCCTGAAGTATGACCAAAGCTGAAAATTATTGTTTTAATTTACATGGATGAGCAGCAGCAAACCTTCACAAATTTAAAAACAATACTTTATTAACAACATGAACAAAAATTTAAAAGTTCAGTTGCTAGCAGCTATCCAGAATTACATGAGTAGCAGCAAAATAATTAAAACTACTTGTGTTTCAAAAATAATAAATATATGTCATGACCTAAGCAGCAAAACAACATGAAAATCCATTTGGCATGTAATTTCACTCAAATGATAACAAGTCACATACCTCAAAAAAAGAAAAGGAAAGAAAAAAAGAAGAAGAAAGAAAAAAATATTTACTACATAAATTACGAAAAGAAAATCAAAGAATGTAAAAGACTCAGTTGTGTCTCTACTCATTATTTTGCTTTAATTTCATCTAACTTTGTGAAAAGCCCCATGGGCTAGGGACATTAATTTCTTGCTTTTGCTGTTTTACTAATTCCTAATGGAGAATTACAAAAGTATTTCAATCATGGGAAGAACTGGAATCATGGGAGGGAATGGGAGAGAAAATTGAAGAAAACTGCAGGATATCCAGAAAGCTAAAAATAAATTAGTATATTCTAAATGCCTTTCCAAAAAAAAAAAAGAGGAAAAATGCCCATGTCACATACACAATCTGAGCTGATTTCAGCACCAGTGAGACAGAAAGAAAGTAATCTAGAGGAATTTAAAAGCAACAAATCTCTAGGACCAGATGGAAGTTATCCCTGGGTATTAGAGAAGATCAAGGAAGGAACTTTTGGGCTACTGGCAGACATCATGGAAAGGCTGATAAGTTCCAGATGGAATAAAAAATCAGTAAATATGGCACCAGATTACAAAGTGATATGGAATAACATTTTAGTGTGAAATTAGCAGTAAATATGGTTTGTAACACGGCAGCATATCACAATTTTGACATAATTTGACGAGTCGCAATATAAGACACAGTGTCAGAAGCTATCAAAGCAAAACAAAACACATCTCCCAGGTGGTTTGCTGGGAGAAAAGCAGTTATTTCACTCCAAGTTTTCACACAGCACTTCCCAGTTTCCTCCTGCCTAGGCTGGCAGTGTATTAAAGTATTACTGCTTTCAACATGGCTTGGAGTCCAAATGGGATCCCAGCTGTGCTGGGCACTGACACAGCACTGCAGGAGGCCACCCAAATCCAGTGACCTTCTGTCCTAAATGGGTGAGATGGACAACTCCCAGGAGGAGGTGGAAATGCCAGAAGTCCAGCAAATTTTTCAAGGTTACAGAGCTGGTGTGAGGAACAGAACTCTTATTTTCTCAGTCTGGATGACTGTATCCAAGTATCACTGCCTATGTGAGCATTCAATGACAGCCCTTCACTTCCTCCTTTTGCAGAACCATAATCGTATCTCACTCCTGGCACTCTTTCCACCTTAGCAACTTCTACTTCTGAATCAGAACACTCAGAAGAAAGATGATATATGGAATTATACTCCCATCTTTTTAGTTTTTCCCTTGCAAAATAACACCCAGAAATCTGCCTTTTTCTTCTGCTGACTTCTCCATCTCTCCCTCTGCTTACCACCTGCCATGGTCCCTGGTAGCATGACAATATCACTGCTTCCACACCTCCTCCCATCAAGGACAAACTCTCAAACAACACAGAGTGTCCACCATTCTCACGGGCACATTTGATTAATTCACTGAAGTCAGTAACAGAATTTATGCGATGCTCAGCTGAGGGACATGTATGTAAAAGGACTGCAAGCACATGGGTAAATAAATTATCAAGAAACACAGCAATTTCATCTACTCCAGTATTTGAAAATAGGAAACTTTGACTTGGATTTCATTCCATAGCATGTGAATGAAGTGTCCCAGGAATGTTGCTCCCAACGCTCCCTCTCTGATCAGTGATGAGATGGGTCAGTCCTTTGCTGGGCACCCTCCTCTGATTATACGGGGATCATCCTAACTTCAGCACCTTAAGTGTCTAATTAAAAGTCTCTAAAAGCATACTGTGAAATTCACACCACAGTATGATAGGAATCATAGAGAAAAACATAAAAAGCAGTCTTGAAGCAATTATTTACTGCCATGATAACCATGGGGTGTAAATGTTTCATCCTAACCCTCTAGCCTAGGTTGTGATCAATGCCATGTCTATTAAAAAAAAGTAAAAAATTAAGGACTTCAGTGCTTGGCAGCAGAAAGAGGGACAATGAAGAAGAATCATAAAGTTTTTATGAAACAAAGTTTGACAGAAATATAAAGCAATGCACTGTGGTCTCTGAAGTAGGAAACACATGTCAAAAATAAATGGAATTGAACTTGACCACTTGAAAGCACCCTGGAGTAATAGCAGAATTCACTCTTGCAAACACCAGGGCAGTGTTAGGAAGAATCACACAGCAGAGAGACTGGGAGGCAGAGGGCTGAGGCACCAATGTCAGATGGAAAATAAAAGCCAAAAAAAGCAGTCCATCACAAAAAAAAGCACACTCAGAATAATATTATGGACAGCATTTAATATGCAAGAAGGAATCCAGAGTTATAGTCCTGCTCTCAAATTAACTGGAAGTCACATTTTTCAAGTTACTAATTTTGGGACAGAAGAAGGTAAGACATGAACCCTGATGAAGTAACACTGATGGACACCTTATCTCTATGGCCTAGCAGGTTCCTTCTAACTCTTCTAATGGAAGAAGCTGTATCATGAAACTCCACACTATCAAGACAAGACCTTCTGATCAATCATCATCCTTTCCTGGATCTGCCAAGCCCTAGCCTTGTTTTCAATCTGAAACCTTTCTCTTTCCCCTCCCAAAAATGTTTTAACTGATGTTAAGATACAAGAGAGAACAAAGCTGCTTTCAGGATTAAACAACAGAATCTATGAAAATCACTCCAATAAGCTTAATTCTTGCAGCTGAGGAAATAAATGGAAGATATAATAAATCTACTTAATTAAAAAAGTCTTAAGACCCAATCCAGAACCATTAGAAGACACTAGAAAACATAAAGGAATATATAGGGATCAATCAACCTGATAATAAACAGAACTGTGATCTGCATAAAAATATCTTTTTTAGAGATAACAAAGTAAAGAAATTGTGACTGCTTGAAAGGAAAATGCAGAGGTTAGGTTGTACCAACCCCCTCTCCTCTCTTTCCACAGGAAATGTAGGGAACTTGGTCAACTGCAACAAGAAATGTTTGATGGAAAGTAAAAACAACAACAACAAACCCTCCACAGTTATCAGAGGGTTCTGAAAAAAGTGAAATGTCCATGTGGAAAGAACAGTTACAGCTTCAAGATCTACCACAACTACTTTCAAGCCTTTTCAGCTGCATTGGTCTAAATAAAATCTCAAGCAGCCATCCCCAAAATGTTTTAAGTTTGTGACTCCATTAGAAACAGTGAAGTACTGCATCAGGACTAAAGTATTACATACTGGTAAAGTGTTCTGAGTCTCATGTCAGTGTATCATAAATTTTACTTAGTTACAGGAGTCATTCTCAGCTTGGTTATGCTATGCAATATAAACTTTGCCTTTTCACAATGTGATGTTTATTTTCTGGGTATATTTTCCATGCATTAAGCTTTAAGATATTCCTCACACTTCTCAATTAATGCATTTTATTAATTGCAGCTTTCTTGGGAGCCTGTAAATCTGGCAGCTGAGCACGCTTATTTATTTTCCTTCAATGACCTCTGTGTAAGATTTGCTTAGTTTTCTCTCTGTCAAGCACCTTGGGATCCATATTTCAAGCTGGATACTTTTTCTTCTTATCTCTAGTTATTATTATTTGTTTGTTTGTATTACAGCAGCCTCTTACAATCCCAGCTGGGGCTAGACACACTAGGAATACATAAGAAAGAGCACCTGCCTCGGGAGGAAGTCTCTAGCTCAAAAAAAATTACAGAAAAATGAAGAGATGGGGAGAGGATGGCACAACAGGAGATGCACAGAGGTGCTGTGACTTGCCTCATGTGACACATCCATAAAGCTGCATGGGCCCCATCCTATCCCATGCCCACTGCATGATGAACCCTCAACAGCATTAATAAAAGTAATTAATTTTAGACTTTTTCTGAAGTACATGTGAGGACAAAGCTCAGCTTGGCTGTTCTATAGCAGTGTGTCCTGCAAATCAACAGAAGAGGTACTATTAACCTGTACCCATGCAGGAGAGAAATAATCTCAGTGTCTTCACTTAACTGGTGATAAAAGTCCTTAATATTACCTATCCCAGTTACTATGGTTTTTGTCTCTAAGAAAAATGGCTTAGCCCACATTTCTCTCAGGTCTGAGATGGGGTTTCTGCACTGTCTTCTTCAGCCTCCACAAAACTGTCTTGAGAAAATATGTGTTTAAGTGAGCAGAAGAGCAAAAGAACTGAAGAGAAAACAAAGAATAATAATAATAAAAAAATTAAAAAAAAAAAAGCTGCATTGCCTAAGCTTTTAGGTGACTACAGATCCTAAAAGCAACATTCAAGAGATGCTAGGCTGCACCACACATCCTGCTCTGCTCCATGCAGTACTTTTCTGGAGGTGCCAGAGCTTTCCAGGGCACAGTGACAGTAAAACCACAGGGAATTCTCCTGGTCTCCATCCTCCACTCACCTTCAGGGCACAGAGCAGCAAGGACAGGCCAGCCACTACACACACTTGGGGTGACCTGCAGCAACACAAACTGCTCCCTGCTGGGCAGCAGCTGGCTCAGAGCCCTGGGGACACTGCACAGCAGCTGTGGCTGCAGCTCAGGTGCTTGTGCACACCACCAGCAACACCC
The DNA here is from genome assembly GCF_022539315.1 of Serinus canaria. NCBI lineage: Eukaryota > Metazoa > Chordata > Aves > Passeriformes > Fringillidae > Serinus > Serinus canaria. Next base: position 105,695,216 of record NC_066316.1, on the reverse strand, counting down.
ACCAAGTGTCACAGGGATGGTCCAACACATCCTATCCTCTCTGTGGCTCCTGCTTCTCCTTTCCAGCCAACTGGACTGTTAATACGAGGTCTTGGCCTCTGTCTGAGCTGTTCCAGAGCCTTGTTCTTGAAAACGTGAAAGGCTGAGCCAAGATTTTGACTGAGGATGGCAGTCAGCCACCCACCTCATCAGGTGAAGGCAATGGCCAGGCAGATGCAAAAGGGAATCCTGCCCCTCTCCAGGGCAGTAAAAAACATCACTACTCACCCCACAGCTCCTGGTGGAGGCTAAATTTCTTTGACCTTGTCATCACCAACAGAGATGACAGCAAGGTAAACCAAACAAAGTAAACAAACAAACCCTACAGCACTGCAGAGTACATGATCCCCAACACTGCAGTGTCAGCTGTAAAGGAGATAAAAGAGCAATTCACAGGTGAACTAAGTGACATAGGACTTTGGATCTCTATTTTAAAACTATGTCCTCAAAGACATCAACAGTGAGATAAATTGCAACCATGTGGGTTATGAATACATATTTAGCCTAATTGAAACAAATTTTATTTGCTTAACCTTACAAAATACAGTGTGTCTCAGACTCCAGCACAGCTGCAGTTTCTTAATAGTGTTTTGAACAATCTGCTGGATTCCTTCAAACATGCTTTTTCAATTCATTTAGCATCAGGCAAGAGGAGAATTGTATTTTATATAAACTGTGATTTTTTTAATGGTATTTTTTTTTCACAGAGAAGGCCAGAAGGGACCTTTTGAAATTACCCAACATGACCTCTTGCATAATAGAAGACACAGAACTTCCCTGAACTGATTATTGTTTGATCTATAGTGTATCTTATAAAGAAGCATCTAATCTTCATATAAAAATCAACAGTGATGGAGATTCAGTGCAAAAATCTCTTCATATGTTGACCTCTTGGTCAATTTTCTTCACTGCAGAAAACTGAGACTTAATTTTTGAATTTATCTGCATTTGTCGAGGTTCAGTCTCTCAACACTTTGTTTGGCAGACATATTACTTTTGTTTCACAAGGATAACACGTGCATTGTTTATAACAAACAAGGCAGGCAGAAAAATGCATCTTCTCTCCAACAGCTATGACTAAATATGCATAAATTCCCAAGAGCTGACTCATTCCCACACTTCAGTCAGGGCTGGTGCTAACAACTGCCTCCCTGGTATTGCATGTCAAATGATCTGCTGTATCAAAGTGAAGACATGGCTCCACTGTGGTTGTAGTGCCCCTAAATCTGCTAACTTGGTTGTGGCTGCAGCCTGGCCCTCACATGTCAGGCTGGTGGAGAAGGGAGGGAGGGATCTGCTGTCTCAGACCAAGTGTGGACTCTGTGCCCTGTGTGGGTGCATAGCACAGCACCCAGGAATAACCCAGGATGCTTTCTGCAACTCAGCTCAAGGACCCTGGCAGCAGCCACAGTTCAGCCAGACCCACAGACAGAGAGGAAACCTCTCTCCCTGCTCTTGCACCTTCTGACTTCCCACTCCAGCTGCAGAAGCCCAAGGTCCTTCAGTCACGGGATGCAAGACCTGACTCTCCTGGCCATGGAGAGAATTTCTGTAGGTGTGAATACACCAATACTGAGTGGAACTGGTCTGGCAAAGCTTGTTGGGAACACTTCCATCGTCTTTGGAAAAATTCTTAACAGTCACCAAATTGGTACCTAAATAGCAATATCCAGTACAACAATTAACAAGCTACAGTCAAGAACAGACCTTTGATCTTGGCAAAGTAACTCTTTTGTTCACTGCTCTAAAAAGACTCAAAATTAAGCCTGCCTTTACCCACTGCTTATCTTCAAGTGATAACTGCTCTCCTCTGCTGAGTTCAGAGTAATCTTCCCTCTACTGCTTTTATGCAATACTTTTCTGCTGTTTCTTTTTTTTTTTCTCCCTTCATTGGAAATCTATTTTATTTTCCAGGATTAAAAGATGAACGAAGGCTCTTATGCCTGACCTGAGCAGAGGTCCAGTTTATTTCCCCAGAACCCATTGATGAATCACTAATACCGAAAAAAAAGCCCGACCTGGATCCTCTGTGCAGCCTTGGGCATTGGTGATTCATCAAGCCCTGCACAAGATGCAGCATCACTTTCAAGTCAGGACTTTACAAAGGCAGAAAATGCTGTTTAAATAGTTTGCTTTAAAACACACTTGAGAAGTTCAAGGCTACACAAATATGCTGCTACCAATCTAAAGCATTAAAGTATTATTTAAAAAAAGAAGTTATTTATTGAAGTGATTTCACTACACTGCTAAGGCACTGGCTGGCTAGTTTCAGCGAGGCTATTTCTCTTTGTGGATGTGCTGCTTTATAAACCACTCACTCATTGTGAATCCTGCTGGATACCAGAGGAATCCTATTTAAGCTTCTGGTAAGCAATTTGCTTGGTTTACTAAATTTTCCAGTCACGCGTCTATGCAAAAGCCGCTTTCGCTTCCCACTGGAACTCTCCTCTCCGCCCGCTATTTGTCTTTGCCACATCTGTGTTTGCTGTGTGGCACAGGTGATGCCATGCCCAGGATCTGCCTGATAACCACTACACATCCTGGCTGCCTCTCAAGGCTGACCTGCCAATCGGGTTGCCAAATTTTTTCATTCATTTCAGACCACGTGAGCCAAACCCCAGCAGAAAGGCACACGGGAGGGAGAAAGTGCCTTGCTGCAGCTTCTCCTCTGCGTGGGTGGCAGCTTCACCCAGCCATGGCTGGCTGGCCCCACATCCCAGAACATGCCAGGTGAAGCCTTGGAAGTGCACTGCAGCCAAACTTTCAGTTTCCTGCTTTAGTTTTCTCCTCATGCCGTGTGCTTCAGTGTTGACAGTTAACTCGCATTTAAAACAACCCTGTGCAACAGAGCTGTCAGCTGGAAATGTATCTGAGCCACACAGACCCTTTAAAATTCTTCCCTGGCTGAAGGGACATCAGTCAGCCAGGAGAGACCCTTGCCTCTAGGTTAGGAGTCCAAGGGAGACACACAGCATAACTTTTTTTTCTTTTTCTTTTTATTCCAGTGTGACTATGCAGAAAAGCTTGAAAGCAAAGAAAATCAGGCAAAAAGAAGGGAGAACATGGACTGTGTTCCTGGGAGAAGGCTCTGCCCTGAGCCCACCACCTTCACCCAAATGCTGCTGACCAGCTCCAAGCCTGCTGATGGGGTTTGAGGAAGCTGGGCCTTCTTCAAGGGTCATTATTTTACTGAATGGGGACATTTTCAACCCTCTTAACATAGTCTATCCCTGCAGTCAGCCTTCAGCCAGGGTTCACACACTTAACCCCAAAGTAAGAAACTTGCAAAAGGCATCTCAGCAGCCCAGAAATTGAGAAAAAAACTGTTCAAGCAAGCTTTTGTCCACGTACTAGAAGATACATGGACAACATCTACTACGAACCAGACTGGCCATATCAATAATTAAATATAGGTTTTTCCCCCTCCAATCTTATCTAGCTGAAAAGAGTTTGATAAAGCTCTTTATCAATAATCAACAGCAACAACATTAACCCTGCAAGCTATAAATAAAATAAGTGAAGACAATAGAGATTCCTCTGACACGCACGCACGCAGGCACACGAGCCACTTGGGAAAGACAAACTAAGGCAAAACCAGAATGTAGGTATTTCTCTGTAAGAACATAACTGCATTAAAAAAAAAGAAAAAAAAATAAAACAGAGAGAATGTAATACAGGGAAACAACAGGAACACCTCCAGCTATCTTTCACATCAGATCTTGTCTACAACAGGTGGCCTCACACTTATCATGGAGCATCCTGTAACCTTCCCTGACGTCCCATCCCAGCCCCGTCAGGCAGCACTTTAATACAAACCAGCACTGACAGACACTGTGGGCATTTGCTGAGTGCAACGGGAGGCTCTCTGGAGTGTCTGATCTACTTAGATCAGGGTTCTGTGCTCTGATTATTGCTTCTCGTTGCCTCATCTACACTTTCTGAAGATTAAGGAATAGAACTAAACACCCCTGAACCTTCAGAAAACAGACTCTTGTTAAGCTATAAAAAGAGAAAACTCCCACAGCAAATTGTTGATGGTGCTTTTTGCCTGTTTGCTTTTGAACATTCTTTTCTTCATAAAAACACAGGGTGAGATAATAACTGGGTCTGATTTTTAATATTTTCAACTATTTGGTTTATTTTAGATGTGTATTTGATAGGTCAGTGTAGGGTTGACCTATTCCAATATCAAACCCCTCTTGATGCCCCATGAATCTGACCTGATGGAAATCAATCCCCCATAGTTTTCCTGTCAACATTATGTTAATTTACCAAGCTTATCTCAAAGAATCACTGAAAATTTCCAAATGCGAAACACTCTTTTATTCCCTGTTCAACAATTATATTCCAGACCACTGCAGCTCCACACAGCATGGACTATGCAGCACAACAGGAGCTCTGCCAGTAAACTAAAATATTCATGAGATGTAGGGTTGTGCAGGACTATTAACATGACTTGCCTCTCATTTAGCACACCACTGGGCTGTACTGATGGCAATGTCACAGCTTCCAGATGACTCTTCCAGGAGCCAGCAAACAAGGCAAGGAGGGAAGAAACACTCCATGCGCAAGCACAGGGCTCAGGGAGAAGAGTGAATGGAGATGGGTGTGTGGGAATATTTAATGGATGTCTCCTCCTCTTGGTACTTGCAGACCTACAGACATGGATCACTTTAAACCCAGAAGAAAAATCAATTCCCTACCTAAAACCCAACAAAGACAATTAGAGGTGCTGAACACACAGCAGTGAGATGGTATCAGCGTTTTGAAGACTGCAGTGGCACAAAGAAACGCATCAGCAGGAAACATTGGGGGAAAAGCAAATGTCTATAAAAGTCACATTCTGCTGCAGATGTAATGGAGGAAAAATAAAACAACTGAACTGCTGGTTTCCCAGTTGGCAGGTATTTTAGAATCTAAATGGCCCTGAAAACTTACTAGAGTATAAAATTGCTGTAATTTAAAAGACTTCTAATTAAAAAGCTATAACATTAACTTTTGGTCCTCTCCCAACCCCCTACTTCTTTTCTTTAAATATTTGCCTCACCAGTACAATAAAAATGAAATAAAAAAATGTATGTAAGGAACTACATCTGGCTGAAGGCTTAGAGCAAAGTAAAACATGCCAGAAAATACACTCAGGTTTACATTTACTCAAGACTACTAAAAGGTACAGCAACCCAAAGCCTTAATTTTCCACGAAATCCACTATGTAATTTCTTTGTTCATTCCAGCTAGAACATCATTAGCCTACCCAGTTCCCACTGATAGTGTAGGATTGTCTCCTAATATGGGTTCTTCAGCAATAACCCACCCAATTCTGCAGTCATGAGTAATAGGGCTGCCTCCACACTGCAGTAAAGCACACTATTAGCAGCCTTCCCCTTGGCTTGGACTGAAGTTGCCCTCTTTCCAATTTTTCTGCCAGTCCTCAAAATCCCACCCCTCCCTGGGGGAATCTCTGCTGCCCCCAGTGAAGGACAGCGATGGCCACGGCCGATGGCTGGTGCAGGGGACACGCGGGTGCCTCAGTGCCCTGTGACTCACCCATCCCCACAACCTGCTGACTGGCTGCATTTCTGCTGCCTTTGCAAAAGCCTCCACAATTTAGTACTAAATAAATTACCAGTGGTGGAGGCTCAGCTGCCTATACTTTAGTGTCTAATGCTGATTTAAGTGCCTGAGGTAACTCGCACATCTGCAGCAGTCTGGATGACACAGCACAGGTCCTACAGGAGATCTATACCCTTGTGAAGCTGAAGACATGGTGGGTTTGCCTGCTGCATCTCTAATATCTGAAGAAATTTGTTTTTAAGGAAACTGAGTCTCATCCTTTCTTCTGAGGCAAAAGAAAAGTTTATTTCCAGTGAAAACCTCAACAGATTATCTATTGAGTACATGCTACACTAACCCAGAACTCCTGTACATGATGATACAGCCCACAACTGAGATCAGCTACATTTATAGACTGAAGAGTCATCACAGCTGTACACTGCATCCCTTCTATTGATTCATGGGGTTATTCCTCTGTTCACACTTATCCAACTCGTGTTGCATTGCCCTTTCTGACCTGTCCAGGCACATTGCAATTTATTAACACAACTGCATTACCAGCTCTTTAGTCTCACCTTCTAATGTCAGTCCTGCTGCTTGGGAAAATATGGGACTGGCTACTGTAAAAACAGTGCAGCAAGATGTCAATTTACTGTCTTTACTGCTTGGTCCACCTCAGTCCTGCACCAAACTTCTTCCTAGTCCCCTGTCTCTTCTGTATGAAAAACCACTGGATTTTCCAGAGTTACCAGGATTACGTACAAACTGCCTAATATTTTCATTTAATGTTGCATTTTGATGGAAGGCTCTGAAGGTTAGATACTAAAGTCTGGATCCAGAATAACCAGATGCCATATTCAGGTACCTAAATAAATAGTATTCTCACCATCTCAACCTCATAACATCAAAGGCTTCTAGAGTGGGATGCAACAAATAGTGCATTTCTACAAAGCATAGATTTCTCTGCACCTCAGCAGATGGGCTTCCTCTGAGCTTCCTCCAACCCCTGTCTATTACTTTAGTAGCTTTCAGCTGTAATAAAATCTTTTGGTGAACTCCAGAGTGTAGGAGTTGCTTGAATAATTTTCCATTTAAGAAATATTGACTATGTCCCTCAACTGGTTCAGCTGCCATATGTAACCTGGACAGGTACACTGAGATGTTTGTATTAAGTGATTCTCCTAAAAGTTTAGGATTTTCCCCACTGCACCAGATTTTTATTACCTGACAGTGTGCTGTACATCGTCCCCTGACATCACAGAATGATTTTGGTTAGAAGGGACCTTTAAGATCATTTAGTTTCAATCTCCCTGTCATGGACAGCGTCACCTTCCAGTAGACAAGGTTGCTCTGCCAGTTGCCTCCATTGATAGACATGGAATTACTAAGAATTTTAAAGACAGTAAAAAATCCCAACAGTCAGGACTCAACTTTTACACTGTTCTTTAAAAGACAGATAGAAAGCGAATGAGAAATTACAGCTCAGGTAATTTCCTACAATCAAAAAGTAAAAAAAATTGACACTGAATAATCTGTTCACATTGTGGAAGTGGTGACAGCAGCACGACAGAGGGCTAAATAATTCAGCTTAACTTGCAAGGTAACTTTCAAAACACCACATTGAAGAGTTTTTAGTAAGACTCAAAGACTTACTTCCTGTGGCCAGAAATAGAGACCAAGAAACAGATCTTCTTAACATCCAATCAAAAATATTCTCCAAAATCCCTCTAAATAAATCCAAGAAAGATCTGAATGGAAACAATGTAAAAAAAAAAATGAGGCAAAAAAGTCAAGCATACAGACCTTCACCTCAAGCAAAAGAAATTCAAAAGCAAAAGTATTCTTAACCTTTACCATCACCATTAATCCTTATCCATTCTCCCCTCCTGCATCCAATGCCCAGTGGCTCATGCTGCCCTGTCCCAGCATCATGTACTGCATCTATCAGCAGAGTTGAACTGGGAGCCACAGACCACCCTACAAATATTCTGATGCTTGTTTCCAGTCCCTTCTAGGCATTAATGATAGTACTGAAGATTTTAGCCAGAAATGCTCTGAAATCAGAGCTTAGAATTTCACTGCTGACGTTGCAGGACTGAGAATTGGAGATTATTTCTGTGGTTTCATCTTATATGGAAGGACACAGGATTTTTGGACCATGTTTGCTTTATCCATGTTTTCCTTATCCAAGAAGAGCCCAGAACTCCATGTCAGGCATTTAGGCTTCATGTACCATCTGTATGCATATTTATACGTGCATATCTGTCTCACAAAACCCAGGAAACTGAGATGAAAACTCCCAAAAGGCAAGAACCTCATTAAGTATCTGGAGCCCAGCAGGAAAGCTGGGGGAAGGAGTGAGTCTCAAATGCTCCTGCACTTCATTTAGGGTTGTGTGGCTCTGCAGCCCCACTGTGGGATGGGAGCTCAGAGGCCCAGGTTTGTATCCTTGCTCTAGGAATACTGAATGTTGTTCAGAAACAGTGCTGTGTTAGAAAACAGCCCTGGAGAATCAGAAGTGTAAGTCTGAATCTCCTCAAACTGAGGAGGCAACTGAAGTAGGTCTTCTATTTCATAAGCTAGTGGTCTGATACTGTGGTTATTTTATAAAATTAAAGGATTTTTTTGGTACTGCTTCAGTACTTGTAACAATCTGGGGCTTGACTGGTGCACTGAGAACTTCTCTGCCTCTAACAAGAGCAGCCTGGCTGCTATCTACAGGGAAATGCTTCTCTCCAGGGCCCAGCAACTTGTGCTGCCAGCTCTCTTACAAACCCTCGTTATTCAGATGGAGATAAACCCACCTCCCAGGCTTGCAGGTTCCCCGACGCATGCTGCTGTAATTGGATTTTTCACCTCCAAAGGACACATGCATCCTGGATTTGCAAGCTTCAGTCTGACTTTTAATAACTGAGACTGACTCTCACTGACTTGAGAGTGAAAACATCACAAGGATATTCTCGAAAGACCGAAAGTGTTATTCCATTATTTGCAAAGTCAAAACCGTATCTATAAAAAAAATCAATATAGCCCCCTAAAATTAAATGTACAATTAAAGCAAAATCCTTTCTTAATGTTATATTACAAAGTTATGTGCCATATCAGTTTGACTGACTAAGGAACTTTTACCTTTATTTTACTGTCCATAGGATCTGAACTCCAAAACTGCCCTGTGGGTCTGAAGTCTTACTCCCAGACCATGTGTTTTGGCAGACTACCTTTTTCCTTCTTTTGTTTTAATAAAAGATAATGTGCTCTTGTTTTTGTTGTTGCTTGGTTGTCTTTTTGTTTGTTTTTCTTTTGTTTTGTTTTGCTTGTAGCTGGGATTGCCTTCCTTTTCTCAAATGCAGGACATATCCTGTCAGAACCCAGGACATCCCTCTGGCTGTCCTGAGCAGCCAAGACCCCTGCCAGGGGTCTCAGAGACCCTGGCACACAGCCCAAGACGTCTGTGGTTTTGATTATGACCCGTGGAGCAAGTTAACAACCTTAGATGAAGATCTGCAAGCCATGACAAATTAAGTAGAATGACAGAGAATTTATCATGGGGTGAAAAAGTAGATTTTGGGGGTTTTAGAATTGGGGTTCAGGGGGCAAGATGGAGGAATCTGTGCGTGTCCAGCATTTCTTCTTCTTCTCCGCCTTCATCTTCTGCTCTGATGTTGGCACTTTATGATTTAGAGTAGAAGCTCACTGTCTAACATAGGTGATAGGTATTGGAAAGTAATTGTAAATATTGTACAAGTAGTTTTTAGTATAAAAAGATAACACCACCCTGGGGGCAGGCAGAGTGCCTTGGGCTGTCTTGCTGAATGGACCTCAGCTGGACAGGAAAAAAATATTTTATAGATAAGGAACAATATACAACCTTGAGACCGAGAAGTGAAGAGCTCTGACTCCTTCTTCAAGCACCGGGCTGGGAAAAGAGACTTTATTTTTTCTCGGGGTCACTCTGACCAGCGAGAGACCCCGAGACAATATCCCTCCATTCTTTTTCAGACCTTGGCTTTTTTCTTTTCCCTCTTACAAATAAGCAGAGCATCCACTGCCAGTAATCTTTAAGGAAAAAGCTTCTCCAGAGAGCACACACTTGACCGCAGAGCAGAGATGATGAACCTGCCATTGGAATCTCTACCCAAAATCCTCCTTCCCCACCATTTTTTGACAGTTTTAAGATCTCCTGGTGCTATGCTGTTTGCAAAAAAAGACAGCTGCTGCTGACCTGAAGTCTTGTTCTCAGATTTCCTTAAATTCCTTTTTTTTTTTTTTGAAAGGCATACTCTGAGAAATGCCACTTCGTTGATTTTGGTAAAGGACCACTTGGTTTCCACATCCCAGACAAGTCTAGCTCTAAGGAAGGGACAGGTCTTGCACATACAGATTTTTAGCTGAAGATGTCAGGAGTATTCCAAATTTTGAAAAAGTAAGACATCTGCAGAGCTTGTAGTTATCCCTTGGGTTAGGCAGTAGAAAGATTTAGGGTTAAAATTTTGGATTTTGTTCTTTGAACTTTACTTCCCTCCCCCCATCCCCTTGGGAGCACCTTCTTTTCTGGCTGAGTAGAAGTGACATGGCTACAAATGAGTCCCAAAAGCCACCTCTGTTTTCATTCAAAAAAGGCAAATGTTTTCCAGCCTTGATTGTTACAAGGAATAACATGAAATGCAACCTGACCATATTCCAAAGCCTCAGAAGCCATAAAGGAAACAAGAGCAACTCTAAATTTATTATGTTGTAAAAATCTTAAGACTTTGACGACTTTGTCACAACATTGGAACATCTGGAGCTGGCAACACTAGAATTCACGAATGCTAACAGGATGAAAAATGTTATAAAATAGATAAGCAAGATGTACCTCAACAGGGCAGATGTTTGAGTGTTTTATAACTATGTAAACATTTCACTGTTATGAGACTAGATGAGATTTGTCATGACTCTAAAGTCCATATTTTTAGTGCTGTCACAATACACCTACCTATAAGGCTCTCAGAAGTTTGAATCTGAGAAATGCCAAGTACAGAGTAATAACAAGACAAAATCCAAAAGCTGAATGAAGCATTTTGAGCTCCAAACTACACTACGTTGTATGGACGCTATACCCTACTCACCATCAGCTCAGCAACGTCACCAAATGCCTTCACTGCCGCCTTCAGTGATGTGACAGTGCCTAACGTGTCATGCAGTGTGTTTTCACATCCCTCTCCATTTGCAGCCAGGTCTTACAGAAATATCTAGATGGGTTAACATACTGTCAGACACAAGGAGTGGTCTCCCTGGTGCCCTGCTGTGGCATTCAGTGCAATCTCAGTTATCGTGCATTATGTTAACAGTTTACTGAGTATAGTCTTAGTTGTGCTACTGACAGTTAGATAAAATGAGTGCTATGATTAAAAGAAATATTTAAGAACCATGGAGGCATAGAAAAAAAAACCCGGCAAGAAAACAGTATTATACAAATAAAAATGGTGGAACAAAAGGAAGAAATCAAATGTGGACATTTAGCAACTGAGGACCTTGACATTTACAGCAGACCTTACAAAAAAATTGTGGTAAAGTGCTAAGTAGGATTAACACAGCAGTAAGATTAACACATCTTTCTCTAAGCATAATTTTAGATCCCAATGAGTGCTGCAGCTGCAGGAGTTTAATTTTCAACTATTTTCCCTGCAAAGACTTTCACCCACTGACACTGGCTCATCTGGTCAGAGCAAGGTGCTAACAATCCCAAGGTCACAGGAGTGATGCCCCTATGGGCCTGTGTTCACTGAAGAGTTGGATCCTTGTGGGTTCCTTCCACTCAGAACAGTCTGTGATTCTGTGAGGTCACATCATCCAATTATCTAGCATTACAAGAACATAGCACTAATGCCCATACTGCAATCTCCAGAAGCAACAGCAAGAGGTTTAAAATCAAGAGTTTTCATGGCAAAAAGTTTAAAATTTAAAAAAAAAGGCTATATATATATATAAACATATATAACTTACTTCCCCCTCATTTCTGCAATCGACTGTATTCCAAATGAATCCGCTAAATATTTACTACTACTGCAAAATAAAGCTTCCAAGCAAAGACCTAATCAACTGAAAACCTTTGAAGTGGAATCAGAAGACACCACAGCACCTCGGTGGAAGACTGTGGTCCTTTAGTCATTTAAAAGTCAAGTTTTGATCAAGTGTTCTAGTCCTTCTAGATTCACAACCTAAGGCTGGAAGAAGGGATCATTTGGGACTACTTGATTTCCCAATATCATCTCACTGCTCCTCAGAGTCACTCAGTATTGTTTGCAAGGTTTACATGTTCTCCACTTCAGCTATTTTTCCATTTGTCAGCTCCTAAATAATCATCTTTCAACCTCCTTTAAGAAACTGAACAGACTGAAACACATTTTATGGCTTATTCTCCAGGCCTGGAAAGTTTTTATGGTCCTCCTTAAGAACTGATTTAGTATTTTTCCATCTTCTTCAGTCATGAATGTCAGAATTGGGCAGAGTATTTAAGCATCAGCTGTACTAATAGAATAGACTTTATCAAAGAATTTTCACTATTTTTACTGATATTTCTCCTTTTATACAACCAAGATCTTTGCTGGCTCTTGTTAATTACACTGTTACACTGACAGCTAATTTGGAGGTGATTATCTAGCAAGTTCTGATGCCCTTTCCCAAGGGCTTTAAGAACAAAGCCCTGATGGTTTGAGCCATGAGATCGTAGGCACTGCTGGCTCCAAAGTCCATCCCATGAGTTAACAAATAGAAGGTGCACCCAAGCTTCAACTGCAGCAGCTGAGCAGACTGGCTCTATGCAGAAAGGTGGGTTTCTACTCATAAACCAAAGCCCAGCATGGGCAACCAAGCTGGACTTACATATCCTCACCCAGCAGTCCTTGCTCCAACAGAATCCATGGCAAATGGGCACGGCTGAGGTAGTTCTGTTTAAAAATGGTGCCACTGTACCTCCAAGAGTTTAGAAACTCTTCCCAATGTCTCCAAAGCCTAGAACCATATTTTTGCAAACAGAATCATCCCAAAGACATCACAGTGTCTTGCTGTCTTATTTTGTGTTCTTCTGGACCATGTGGTATTCCAGATTACATCCCTTTATTTTCCCAACTCCCTTTAGTGAGCTGTAATTTTTTTCTAGCAATGGTGATATATTACCGATCAATAACATCGGGTAGAATTTAAATCAATTCACCTTCACACTGCTTAGCACAATTTGTTTTTGCACTGTTCAAAAACTGGAAAACACTGGGACCATGTCTTGTCTGACTGTTCAGGGTACAAGTATGGATGAAGCCTTGGAGTCCCTCATCACCTTTAATGTGTATATCCTTGAAATGGCTTCATTCCTCTCTCTTAGGGACACCAGCACAAAACACTGAAGTTCAGCTCCACAGCTGTCCACACCTAAATTTTAGGGAAATGAGGAGGCAATAGGTTTCCACACATTATGGACGATTTGCCCAAGTCTGAGACCTCTGTGAAGGACATATTCAAGAGGTAAACACAAACCCCTCAAATCTCCCACTGGTTCTCTCGCCACTACATGACTGCATCGGTCACAATCCTTCACTACCAGGTAACAGAGATGGAAAATGTTTACCTGCCTTTATAGTGATGGAGGTTAGACATTTAAAACAAACAACTGCACCTCCTGCATTATTCAGCACGGTGGCCTGTGAGATAACACACAATGGAAAAAAATACAAGCTGTGATTGTTGCAGCTGAGTTCCTTCCTTAATGCTTCAAAGCCAACCCAATGGTCTGGCTTATTTTTTGTCCCTTCTCAGTTTGAAATCAGTGTCCTGTCTCCTCAATAGCCTCACAACACCATTCTTCTTTTTTATTCATTTCCAGCTCCCCATGGCATCTACAGATTCTCCTATTCCTTTAATATATTCCTTTATAGTCTTTCCACAAAACCGAAAATGAGCAATTTGATCAGAAATGGTGAACTGCTTTATTTGTGTGGTTTTACCTCAAAAATCTTGAGGTTGAGTGCTGTATCTGCAGAGAAAATAGTTTTCTAACAACAAACTCCAATGTGATAATGTCACCAACAACCCAGAATGAAATTTTCTGACACTTTTCTGTTCATAAGAAAGAGCAAATACCTTGTTTATGACCAAGCCATGTGTAATGGGCCAAGCACTTCCTACCAGCATCACAAATGAGAAAAATTTGCATTAACGAAGAACAGCAAAAGGAAAAGCATAACAAACAGGGGAAACAAATGTATGCAGTGAAACACTAGGCAAAGTTTCTGGCACTCAAATGATTCAGTATAGGCAAGATGTTATTTTTTGTTTCCCTTAGCAGGTGGACAATACTAATATTAATACTTACAGTATCAATAATCATTCACAGAAGGTGCATTCATTTCACATTTAGATCTTTAAGTACTTATATAGCCTTTGCTGCCACAGATGGATAACATGATAAAGAATGTGGAAAGTGGTTTCATTTCAATATCAGATCTCCAAAAGTGATCTACAGGGTCCCTCTGTATCCAAAAGAAAAGGATACCAAAGTGGACCTTCAAACCACTTACTGCAGGGTGAGAAAAATCATCTTTTGTAGAGCACTAGTCCTCCCTGCAGAATAAAAAGAGGGGCTACAAGCCAACTGTAAACAGATGCCTAACATTTGGATGGATAAAGATATATGAGGTGAATCAAAGCTTCAAGGATTCAACAGAAGCTGTCAAGTGAAACAGGATCACGCTCTGTGTTTCCCTAAACTTCTCCTTATGCCTCATCTGCTTAGCCCGTTCCCAGGAATGCAACAGAGAGCTTTCAGGTACCCCACACTGTTGGAGGTAAAAAATGGAAATGGATAGAGAAATAAATGGAAAGGCATGGAAACAGATGAGAAGCAAAAAAAAAAAAAAGTGCATTACATATGACAAATCTGTATAGTAGGCACAAAAAATTAAGCCTTACAAGAGCAGGGAAGAAGCAACAGATGAGCCAGTTCATTTATGTCTTATCTATTTCATTTTTAGCGCTTAAGCAATAAAACAAAGCAAAAAAGATCAATGAAACAATTTGAGATTTTCTGATCTCATACAAGAAATTTCATTAAAAAGAAACAGTTTTTTAATTTTCTTTTTTTTCTTCCATTAGGAAGAGCGCAAATACGGCTGAAAGACTTGCTGAGTCAGGAGAACAGTCAGCAGAGAGAAGGGAGGTTTGTCAGGATCAGGAGAGAACGCCGACGTGCTGAATGGCCCAACGAGCAGCTGTCTGCGGGAACGGCGCTTTTCCAGGGAAATACTGCCAATTCCTGCCAAGAGACACAGCCCAGGAGCTCAGCCTTTCAGCTGACAGACACAGCCTCTTGGTCAGGCCTCAGGACTTGGTCTTGATGACACTGACAACTCAGTTGGCTTCTCAACTTCCCAAGGACTGACAAGCTCAACTTGGGCAGCGGAGCACGGCACGGAGCGCTGCTGCTCTGCTGCTGACCTGACCTCGTTATATTTCCCCATCTGAAGACAAATGTACTTGCTGCAAACTTGTACTTTCACAGACACTTCTCTCAAAGTACCTCCATTTAGTTTTAGACAAGCCTTTTCCAAAGCAAGGCTGCAAAGTCTATACCAGTACCCAAACATAGAGAGATCAGCATCCAAAGTTATGTGACTGGGGCCCTGCCCTATGTCAAGGAGAAGTTTGCTTCATCAAGTCAATTTTTCAAAACACTCATGCTTGTGCCAACTCACTTTTCAGGCTCTTCAAAAGACCTTCCAGGATGGAAACACCTTAAAATGGTCTGAATATCAGCAAGAAATGAATCTCTGGCTATGCATGAATTTCAAAGGTGTCCCTATTCAAATAGCTCATAAGAGCTGCTCAAGCAATCCAACAGAGCCAGAATAAAGAAAAGTAAATAATATCAGTCCTGTATCTGCAGGAGGTGGAAGCTAAAAAATATAATTAGTGGGAGTCCTCAAGGACAGTCACTAGCTACTTTTCCTGAATCCTGCTGCTCCAATATTGTGTTGTGTTGCAAATGTCATTGATTTTCATTTTCTCCCTCTGAAACCCCAAACCTGTAATATTAAATAAGACTGAGGGAATTTCATTTTGTATCCAGAATACACTAAGCAGACAGCAACCCACTACTGTCTGTCCTAGCCCATTAACTTTATTAAAAAATTCAAGAGAGCCATTTTCTGAAAAAGCAATTTATCAGACTGCAGTACAAATACGGTACCAGTTGAAAGTTATTTTATTTGGATTTAGGTGTTCTTTGCCCAACATGTACCATCAGACTTTCTAAGCTTGTCAAGATTGATATAAAAAAAGGTCACAAGTGTATGATAGGTATAATTGCCTTACTCTTCCTTAAGCCCCCATTAAACAAAATGCATAAGCTTGTATTGCATTTCTTTACAGAAGAAGATAATTATTGCTGTCATTGTCACACTCACTTCTCAGTCTTGATAACAAATGAATTAAACCTGGCACATGACCAAAGCTCCTTCAGTTACCCTGTCAATGCTAATTCAGGATATCATACATTTTGCATAGACTGGAGAAGGAAAGGAAGGATGGATCAAGACATTATGAAGTTCAGAATTTGTTTAACAAGGAAGACTTTGGTTCCCAGTTACACTCTGTGCTCCAACAAGGTAGGTGAGTCTCCAGACGAAGGGAGAAAGAATTCAGATGACAAGATCCCCTGGACATTAATGGGTATCCCATCACCAAATCCTGAAAGTCAGTTGATGTACACTGCCATCACATTGTTTGACCTTTTTACACCTAGAAGTCCAACAGGTAGGTTTTAGATTCACAAAAGGAGACAGATTGCAAGAGCAGCTTGAACTGATTTATGACTTACTGTGGTTACAACAGCTAAAATAGACTAGAGACAAAAATAATCACAGCTCATGCTTGAGAGTACTCATTAAATTGACAAGGAAATCTCCCTTTACTCAGTTTGCTGCAAATTTATTGAAAACACTGCAAGTTTTTTCCCAAAACTTGCAGCTTTACATACAAACTACTTAGACGAGATATCACATACAGTCTATCAATATTCTGTCCAATACACAGCAAGTTCTAGTTTTCTGAACACATATTTATCTAAGCTTTTGGCAGTGGCAAACTTTTTAAGCAGCTGCAGGCTTTACTGACAATGTAGAACCAAATAAAGGTTTGCCTAAGAACTCCGATTCATAACTCGATGCCAAATTAGCATAAGTGAAATATGAGTATTTAATATAATAAAACATGAGCTGCAAGCACTGAGCCCATCCCAGGAAAAATGTGAAACCAGAAGGTATTTTAATGAAAATCTGGAAGCAAATATCACAGTCTAATATTTAAAAGCCATAAGAGTTAATTTTAGTTTGAAAGGAAATCATTTTTCAAAGTTCTTTGTTCTGTTTAAAAACAGATTGAGCACGTTTATTAAATTAGCAGACCACTGCACTTATGAAATCCATAAGTCAGATCAATGGTGCACAGTCAGCTCTACAAAGTAATTGCTGGCTTCTCTCAAAATGGACAATTCAAAAACTTCCAAGGACTAGTTTTTCCCTTCATTATTTATAACAAGCAAAACATGGTGCAATAGATCGTAATTCATAATGCTTTTTTAATGTTTTTATAGCACAACACTTGGACTCATTTCTAATCTTTTTGAATGACAGGTTGCCATTATTGAATTTCCATTAATATGAATTATGAGTACAATATATTTTACCTAATATTTTCTATCCCAGGACTAAAGTGATTCTACAATAAAAAAAAATCCCATAGTCAGCATTTTTTTCAGAAATAGAAATCACAGCCATCAGAGATCAGTCTTCCTGCATCACCATGTACCTGACCTCAATCTTGCATCCATTTGACTCCACAGAATCATCAGACATAATTTACATGCACATTTATGGTCACAGAACCATAGAATACCTGGATTTGGAAGGGACCCACAAGGATGATTGAGTCTAACTCCTAGCCCTGCACAGGACACCCCAAGAATCCCACCCTGTGCCTGAGAGCTTTGTCCAAACACTTCCTGAGCTCTGTCAGGCTGGAGCTGTGAGCACTGCCCTGGGGAGCTGCTCCAGTGCCCAACCACCCTCTGGGCAAAGAAAGCTTTCCTAATATCCGACCGACCTCCTCCTCCCTGACACAGCCCGGTTGTTGAAATACCAGCACTTAGAAAAGTGTCCAGCTATGGTTCCCAAGCAGAAAGTCAAGGCTTGCTCAGCAGGCTCTCCCTCCTGTGCCCAGGAAATTACTTGGTAATTTGGCCCAGGGGGTACAAGATGGACAGACACGACCAAGTCCTGTCCCTGTGCACGCCTCCAGGCACTGATGTGAGCCTGACGAACTCCTTCTCCCTTAGGGAAGCAGATTTTAAGGATCAGGCAGATTCAAGCACACTTCAGATCTTTTTTTTTTGCTCACAGCAGCCACTGCCATGGATATCTCTCCCTAAGAAACAGCAATCCATCTAAATAACAAAACCCATACTGAACAGTAGGGATGAGGATAGCTATCCCTGAGCTCAAGAGGGCTACTTGCTACTTGCAGGCAAGCCAATGCCTCATGTTTTATCACGTGGCAGAAGGACAAAGAACACGTGGTAAATGAAATCCCCAGGGTGCAGCTGTGCAGTACATTCTGGGGAAGGATGCATCCAGTGTACCTGCAATATCAATCCTACTGGAGGTAGAGTATTGAGATGTATGAATGCACAGTCTCACCTACCATGATTGTTCTTAACCTTTTATGAACTGATTTAGCATTAGCACCACAAAACATGCTTTAACATTATCACAATACTAGTGAAATATGGCAGCTTCTTTGGAAAAAACCTTTTTTTTAATGGTCACCAATGAACTTTGCACAGACTTTGTGGTACCAGAGCAGAAAGGCAACAAAGCATTTTTCTTGGATTTTCAAAAGACATGTAGCAATAAAAAATCTATTAAATGAAACAAAGAACTTCCCAAGTGCCAGGAATGGTCTAGTCCCTGCCCTGCAGAGCTCACATCCAAAAATGACAAAAGAACGATACATGATAAAAATAACACAAGAAGCAAACAAGTACATGGCAGGTAACAACGTTGAGTAGTACCATATGTGTTTCTGCACACACACTCCCAAACAAGTATTTGGCAAAGTCTGCTCCTAAATACAGATGCATTCAGAAATACTCACAATCCAGCCATAATCAGAGGATTAGTCTTTGCCAGCATCATGGGGGTAAACAGTTCTTTAGGAGAAATCCTCGTACAAAGAGGGCGAGGGGCTTGCAAACAATCTCTGGAAGCACATGCCAGGCATAGAGGATAAACGCAGCATTTATCAGAAACACAAACAAAAAGGTAATCAAAACCAGAGTCCTTGGAAAATAGATGGCAGGACTAAGGACACAAAAAGATACATGGGTGGAAGCTGAATAGGGGGTTGCTTGAATGCTTCTGACATTTCTTTAAATGCCAGCTCATAATTATGACATCTTCACTACCACCCTGTAGGTAATACAGCCCCTCCCAGCAGAGGCCTCACATTTTGTGGAGAGCTGCACTTTAGCATTCTGAGCTTCCGTCGTGTTCCTGTCTTTTATTCTGGTGAGAATGAATAAGCAAACAGCAAACTCCCACTGAACACCTACTACTTCTGCTTCCATTCCGAGGTTTCCTCGTTGTTCGGTTCAATCTTTGGGTTTATTATACAGATTCAGATGAAGAGTTACACACTGAGAAGCACTGGTAGGTAAGTGAGAGAAAGAGCAATATATAAAGAAGTTTGAAGCACACAGCGTACTCTATAAACACTCCACCAGAGAAGGGGAAATGAGTGGGGTGTAATCTTTTGCATAAGTTTACATGTGTAAAACCTATGCTAATAAAAATCAATCCTCATTCACTATTTGAACACAAATCCCATTAATAATTCCATTAAGCTATCACTTCAGCTCATTATTTTACCCGTTTGCAGTTCACTGTGTTCACTGCCAGCATCTGCTGCTTTCCCTGAGAAAGAGGGGGAAAAAGGCCACACAACTGCATTCCTCTTCAACACTCTCCCTCTGGCTGGCTGCTGAGAGGCACTCAGAGAAAGGGCATTTCCACTCTGCCCTACCCAGAAACAGGGCACACGGCCTTCCAAGACACCCAGCCTCCATCCCACCACTCACCATCCAACATCCATGCCTGAATTCAGATTGCCCAATTATCAGAGCTACTCAGCATGCTTGCTCTATACTGTACTAAGCAGATACCTTAAAAAGGAGAAGGAAGGGAGGGAGGGAGGGAGGGAGGGAGGGAGGGAGGGAGGGAGGGAGGGAGGGAGGGAGGGAGGGAAGAAAATCAGGACTGACATACAGACTGTAATACATAAAAACCAACATAACACTGTATTTTGCAAGTAAAAGCTTGCAAAATACAAGGGTACAAAGAGGGTACAGGGGATGCAGGACAGACCTAGACAAAAAGAAAAACTTCCCCCAAAACCAAGCCCCGCAACACAACACTTAAAACATGCTAAACATTCAGGGAGGCAGCAGATAACATAATCACAATGCACAGCAGGGTCCTCAGTGAAAAATGCATACACGACTCTCGAAAGGTTATTACAGCAAATTTAAGCAAACCAATTGCACAAAGACCAGAGAGCAGCCAAACAGAGGTTTTCAGGTCTTGTGTTCTGATCACCGAAGCTCATTCCACACGGCTCCATTTGATCTAACAATCAAAAAGTCAAATGATATGAAGAAAGGTATTTCCTCCAGTAAATTGAAAACGGTGGAGTGGGAGCTTATTTAGATTTGCTTCTTGCAACAGCATTTCTTCCTTTCTGTCTCCCTCCAAGCAGCGCAGCCCTGGTAAAAAGATTTCAGCAGTGGAATGAATGCACATTTGCACATCGGGCATCTCTGTACTTTCATTCTGTCCAGGAACACTCACCTCCAAAGGAAAAGCAAACAGCCAGGGTACTGAACACAGTGAAGCAGAAACACAAAGGGAAAAGAGCTGGGAAAAAGAAGCTCATTTCCAACAGTACTGAACAACTACCCCAGGCTAATATTGTTACATTTGACTGAACCTGACTGGCAAAACACCCCACTATTAACCCCTAAGCTCTTCATCAAATAGACTCATGAACTGTTCTTCTACAAAGGTATGATAGATTCAGCAGATTTTATGGTTGATTGGATGAAGAAAGTGAGTCCCCCAGAGGTCTTCAAAATCTAACACCAAAGGTGAGATGCTCCAAGCTTTGTTTCTATAGCCTCTTCTGAGGGGAACTATCTCAAATATAACTTATGGTCATGGATTTCTATCCAGATGCCATCATAAATGGACCAGTCGACATTTCCTATGAGAAATACTTCAGATAAAATATCTGGCACTGAGAAGTCTCCAAATTTGCCAGCACTGGTAGAAAATCAAGGCAAAATCCACCCCACAAAAGGACACACTTACTAACAGCGCTGCTCTAATTTTGTTTGCCCACGCTGTGGCTCTGCTAGAAGGAGTGTGTGGTCTGAAAGAGCCACATGTGGGAACACTAATTTTGGTTCATATGATGACTAAAATACTGAAGCTGAACCAAAACCTCAGGTCTCTCTTGTTGCAGCACTAATAAGATGTGCCAGGAAAGCGGTCTGAAGCTCTCTGCTCATGGAATCAGGCAACTTCCAGTAATAAAAAGCATTCATAATTCATCTTGAAAAAAAATCAAGATGCATACATAACTGTACCTCAGGCAGCTGGAAATGGAAGCATGAGGATGAAAACAGGGCAGCACAAAGGATACAACCACACTTCTGGAATTTCCCCAGTCTTGGCAGCTAGCATAGGTTTATTGGGATTTCTCTGGTAGAAAGCAGTATTATTTTATATTCATGGCCGTGGTGAGAAAGGAAGAAAAGAGACAGGCTACTAAACAAAAACCAGGTAGTGAGAGGTGTTTCTAATTCAATGCTTAATGGCTGCCATGATCTTTCATACCAGATGTATGTTAACAACTGTCCAATATCTAACACAATCTCTTATTTCCAGATGCAACTGAAAATACAAAAATCATTTCCTGGCACAAGGCAAATCTACAGAACATACTCATTTTGATACAGAAACTCAATTTGCCAGAAATTGGTAGCCCATGAGTAAAACCTTAAAAAAATTTCTGAAAACCAGCTGACACAACTCCATAGAAGATACATTTCTAGACTCCCTTAGATTATGCATTTCTATTTTTAATTGAAAACTGAGTTCCAAACTATTGAAGTTGCTGTGACAATTTTCAATAGGGTCAGACTACACCATTTTAGTAAAGAGGTACACTGGCCTAAAGCAGAGACAAAGTGGAGATGTGCTTGTGCTCCTTATTGTTCAGATACAACTCAGTCAAGTATGAAACTGTGGAGTCAAGTAAAACCAATTACACTTGCCTCAAACACAAAATTGTCCCAATAACTAGAAAACAAAACAGAGCCAGGACCTGTTATACGGCTTTAAGGCCAAATTATATGGCCTGGCCACCTTCACAGGATTATACACTTTTACCCTCCAAAACAAGGTGGCTATATCCAAACTGCCAGATGGGAATGGCTGCTGGCTCTTGCTAATCCCTAGGCCATGCCTGGGAATTGTTTATGACAGCACTAGCTGGTCCAGGCTGAGCCCAAGGCAGAGCCTGTGCTAACAATTTAATGGTATAGATGGTCAAGTTCCAGCTCTTGGGCTTGTGCCCTGGCACTGCTTGATCTGCTCAGGGAGACCTCGCCAAACACAGTTGTACTGTGAGCAGAGCTGGCTGGAACACAGACAAAAAAAAAGCCTCCAACCAAATTTAAATCTTGAAGTGTTGTCAAGATTCCCTTCGTTATTCTTCGGGTTTTGTTTTGTTTTTGCTTTTTTTCCTTTGTTTTCCAGATAGCCTTATTTACACTGAGGTGTTCCATTTGCCAAAACAACAGAAAGCCAAAATAGTTGTGATAGGTGCCCAGCACGTTTCATTTCTTATCACGATTCAGTGGCAGTAGCCAACAAGTGATGGTGCTTCCAGTACAGTCAGGAATGCTGTGGGAAGTGTCAGAAGAGTTTAAATCAAGTGTCTGATGGCAAATGGTACAGGAGGAGAAAGACGTTGAGACTGAAGTAGAAAGGTGCAAAGATAAATGAATTAAATTAATTGGTCTACAAACTTTTCAGCACTGCCTAAGCTTTGCTTTGTGTCCTGGTTCAAAGAGTTGGATGCAAAAAGACACTGCTCAACAACTGCTGTGACTGCCTTATCTCTCTCTGGTTTTGAACCACTTTCTTTGATCCATACCAAAAGAATGATACAAAAGGTCTTTGCTGCAGAGCAAATTCACTCCCTTACCAACAGCTCAGAAGGTGAGGTGAGCAAGACTGCCTTTGCAGGCTTATAGCCAAGGTCAAGGTGACTTCCACAACCACCTTTGTGTGGCAGGTGCCACCTCTCTCTTCTCTGAAGGAAACCTTTTAGGAGAGTCTAGACTGAGCTCTTTGCCAGCTTTCACCACCAGAAAATAATCAACCTGGTTTCATGGGAAAGGGCTCTGGAAAGTGACCGTGTACAATTCCTCCTCAGAGCAGGCAAAGACAACACTGGATTGCACGGGGCTTTGACCACTTGAATTTTAGGTAGCTCCAGGGTATGCAGCAACATCTCAGTGCATCTGTGCCAGTATCTGGCTACCATCAGTGTGAGTCCCTTCCCTTCCCTTCCCTTCCCTTCCCTTCCCTTCCCTTCCCTTCCCTTCCCTTCCCTTCCCTTCCCTTCCCTTCCCTTCCCTTCCCTTCCCTTCCCTTCCCTTCCCTTCCCTTCCCTTCCCTTCCCTTCCCTTCCCTTCCCTTCCCTTCCCTTCCCTTCCCTTCCCTTCCCTTCCCTTCCCTTCCCTTCCCTTCCCTTCCCTTCCCTTCCCTTCCCTTCCCCTCCATTTCCTGAAATCCCTTCCCTGAAATCCCTTCCCTGAAAGACTTTTGTGTGCATTGTCTTTTCTCTTTTCATTTCCACTCCTGAGAAGACTCCACTGCCCTATTTTACAGGACAGCCACCTAACAAAACTTGAGGAATAACACAGTCCATAGGGAACTGAAGAGAAACACAAAGTAAAGTTGGGGTCTGTCTGGCTGAATTTAGAGGTACCTTGCTCTCCTCTTTGACTTTGGTTATTTTAGAAGGGTCCTCTGTCACCCCATTTAGTGCACTGCATCCAAGAGTATCCTCCAGCCTCTAAAGAGCACTGACTGCCTGCCTGTCCCTTTGCAAAGCAACCACTGGCAACTTACTGGAAAACTTGGGAATTATCCACCTAACACGAAAATGGAAATGAGCACTAAGAGAATTGGGATTGTTCAGCCTGGGGAAGAAAAGGCTGTGGTGTTACTTAATTGCAGCCTTCTGGTACCTGAAGAGAGCTGACAAGAAAGCTGGAGGGAGACTATTTTACACGAGCATGGAGTGACAGGACAAGGGGTAATGGCTTCAAACGTAAAGAGAGTAGGTTTAGATTAGGGATTAGGAAGAAATTCTTTACTGCAAGGGTGGTGAGGCACTGGGTGGTGAGGGTGGTGAGTTGTGGCTGCCCCATCCCTGGAAATGTTCAAGATCAGGTTGGATGGAGCTCAGAGCAGCCTCTTCTCTTGCAAGGTAATCCTGCCCATGGCAGGAGGTTGGAACTAAAGGTCCCTTCCCATCCAAACTGTTCTATGATTCTAGGAAATGGATTTATGATAAAATTTGTAACAGCTGTACAAATCATAGCTGAGATGACAATTTGAAATATCATTATCCTGCAGTGCTCCTGAGCTAAACTTTATTGCACAGCAGTACAATATTTCTAAGCAGGCTGAGAAGGTGAATGGCAACTTTGTAGGTTGCAAACAATGCATGTGTGAGCCATTTCTTCAAAAACCTCTACACATGTGTGTCTTAATCAAAGTAGTGCATCTGAGATAATTATTCATGTGTATGACGACTCTAAAAGTCATCAATTCTACACATCAGACACTTTGGTCACAGAAAAAGTACCAGTAGGATTATTGTGAGCAGTAGAAAAAATGTTTATGAAATGGAGTTTAGAACTTCATAAGCCAAGAATGGAATTAATACACTCAAATTTTCCTCTATAATCCAGCTAGAAGAACCTTGCAAAGATAAATGCTAGACCTTTAAAAGCAGGGATGATAAAGATAATTAATGGAAGCTTAGAAAGATAATAATGTCTCAAATCCATGTGGGGTATATAACTATTGCTCAGCTTTTGAGGAAAAGAAAGATAAATTATTCAGTCTTACTCCATCCCAGCATGAAGCAAAAATTCTAAAGGAAACAAGCAGTTCAAAAGCAAAACTGTGATGACTATGCCAAGATAGGAGTTAGGCTCAGAAGTCATAAAATAAATCCAAAGTTCTGGTATTTGTTGGCCGATGAGGTTTCTGGGTATTGTTTTAAAGCAAACCATCAAAACCTCTGCATTGGGAAATATACTGAAGAGTTGATTCAATTCTAGGATTTTGTCAGGATATTATAGAATGCTTCTGGCTGGAAGGGATCTCTGCAGATCATCTGGCTGTCTCCTGCTCAAAACAACATTTTGATGTTAGATCAGAGTATTCCTGGTCATGTACAGCTGAGTTTGCAGTGTTTCCTATGGAGATTCTTCAGCTCTATGGGGACTTTCCTCAGTTTTGGACCCTGCACCTGCAGTAATGTGCAACAAACAGAAGGAGCTTGTAGTTTGTAGCAAAGTGGAGATCAGTCTCTTCTCCCACATAACAAGCAATAGGACAAGAAGAAAGTTGCAGCAGTGGAGTTTTAGACTGGATACTGGGAAACATTTCTTCACTGGAAAGATTTATCAAGCATTGAGAACATGCTGCCCAGGGAAGTGGTTGAGTCATCACCCCCAAAGGTAATAAAAGACGTGTACATGTGGCACCTGGGGACACTGTTTAGTGGTGGTTGGCCAGTGCTGGGCTAATGGTTGATTCAATGATCTTAAAGATCTTTCCCAACCCAAATATTCCTGTGATTTTTATAAACAGCAAAAAGCACTGTTTCACTGAGAGGATGACAGAGCACTGGCACAGGTGGCCCACAGAGAACTAGAGTATCCTTCCTTGGAGATACTCAAGGTCCTCTGAAAATAGTCCTGGGCAGCTGGGTCAAGGTGAACCAGTCTGAGCAAGGGGGCTGGACCAGACAATCTGCAGAGGCTCCTTCCAACCTCAATGATTCTTATGTTTCACTTGCCAGCTGACAAATGTTTCACTTGATGCATTACTTCAGTGGTTTTGAAAGCATGGGCTTTGTATAACCCTTTGGAATTAAAGGATAACATTAATTATATATAATATTATAATATAAGCAGTATATAATCTTAAACATTCAGAAGACACAGCCAAGAAAGCTGCTTCTTCTGGGCGTGTTTGTGCAAAAACTTAGTCATAGTAAATATTATTCACATACTTCCCAGTGCTTTGTTTCAGGATCACCATAGAAGACCTGGGATCATAAACAGTAAAAAATAATGCTATGATATGAAGAATTTATTACTAGTTATTATTCATTATTTATACAGTGGGTGCGTATCGTTTTACACACAAACACCAGTTCACAGACAGCATTTAGCTCTCTGCAGAACTTCTACAAGCTTTGTTTTCCAAAGTGAACCCATTTGGTCATGCTAAATTGTAGTGGGTAACAACCACATATGTTTCATCATGACAGGAGCAGAGAACAACCAAAACCAGCAGAGGCAGACCAACCTTCGGGAGAATTTGGAATAGTCGGCTCTTCCAAACCAAAGCAAACGTGCATTTTGCTTCCTGGAAAGTGCCCACTTCATCCAAGAACAGAGTGTTACAGCAGCTAACCATCACTTGAACATTCAGCAATGCCTCAAATTCCAAGAGAATCCCCAACAAAATAACTTGGTTATCCTTTTACACACACTTCTTTTAAAAGAAATGTGAGATTATAAATCTTCATCAGAGCTGCTTCTACAGAGTGAAAATAGAGTCAGGAAAAAGTGTAGAGGAATTCCTTCCGTGGTCTCCCTTACAGCACCCTCACAGACATTGACAATGAACCTATTTTGCCCACTCCCAAGGAAGTGAGCCTGTGTATTTCCATTTCTGCAGGAGATGTCTGCACCCTGTGGCACTGTGGGGACCGAGGGACATCGCTGCTGTAACAGGACTCCTGGCACTGCTGCCCTCCCTCGCAGCACCCAGCCTGCCCACACCTCATGTCAGAGTCACAAGATCCCCACGCTTCTCTTCAAGGTCTGGGCATTTTTTCAAGAGGATTTTCAGGATTGTAGACAGGGCAGCGGTGATGTTTTAATGTCAGTCTGGAGTGTCAGCCCTGGCTGATCAGAGCTCCCCGGTATGCCTGGAGCACTCCAGCCTGTGTCCAGGGTCTGAAGGTGCAGCACCCCCCATTCAAAGAGCCAGAGTGCAGAGTTTTATGTCCTGTTTACCAAATTTATTTTTCTTTCTGTCAGCTTTGCAGCCAAGTGCTGCATCAAAGAGGAATTCAAGGCCAATGGAAATCATAGGGAGAAGTGAAGCTTTTCTCCTTTCTATTTCTTTCTTTCTTTTTATTCATTTGGTTCATTTGTTTTGCAAGCTGAGGAAACCGATGTCATCAAGAAAGTATTACATTTGTCATACATATAATGCACTTTCCTTCTGCTGTGCCTTAAAACTGCATTTTATAAAAATTACCATTGTTTTCCTGTTATAATAAAAAATATGGTATGCAGACAACCCACCCAAACAGTAGAACAGCCCTCAAACTGTTTACATCAGGCTCCTTCATACCTCAATCAAGCCATGCCTTCCCTCAATGATTTCTCTGACATTACCCTCTTCATGCAACGCCAAAATCAGAAATTACCTTGCTGAGAAAGTATCAGTTTTCTTGAAAATAATTTCCAGGCCCTACCTATTAAGCACTGACAGCAAAATAATAGGAAACCACCAAGTGATTCCCTGTGAAATTCTTTTTGTGGCCGTGTTTGATGCTGACAATAGCATTACATTCCTAAATTACAGCAACCAACCTCAGGATTATATGCACCTATGACTCAGAGAACCTGCCCTCCTTTAGAAGTGCTGCTCCTTGGAAATAAACCCTCTAGTAACCCACATCAAATCACAGGCAAGGCAATTCCCAGGCCTTTTTATCTTGACAGGAGGCTGGGACAAATTTTATAATGAAACACCCATGACTCCTGAATGACAGAAGTATATATTTTGCTTTATTTTGAATGGATAATCTGCAACTAATACATGTGAAAATGAGGTAATGCCAAGAAAGAAATAAGAAAATAAAAATAACTCTCAATAATTTAAAAGAATCAGGCACTTAAATCCTGGCCAACACAAATTTTATTTAGGCTTTATGACTGATATTTATTCCTTTTGGAAGTCAAGAGATTTTTTTCTTTAAAGTGCCAAAGCCCAGAAGTACTCCTTTTTCTTTATCCAAAGCTGTCATGTTTATGACCTTGTAAGTATTTGGCGATGTCAATTAGTGCTTCAAAAATGCTGCCTTTCATCTTCAAATGGAACTGGGCCTAGAAACTGGCCAGACCTCTTAGCTCTTTCAACAGATGATAAACTCATTGCAAGTAAAAAAATCCAAGCAGCTTTTTACTTTACAGATTAATGAGCATGCCAAGGCTTTCCAACCTATTTTGGTCCAATAAAGTATCTGCACAAGTTGACAAATTAAACCCACATTTTGTATGTTCCAATTTCTACACTACTAAAAAATATGTACAGATGCATCTGAGAAAAAATACTGAAATGAGATGGTAGGAGGAAGTGGCAGATCATCAGCACAGTCTAAGCCCTAGGGCCACAGATCATTAGGAAAAGCCTTTTTGAGAGGAGACTGAAAAACACCTAAGACATCTCCACTTCCTTCAAAGGGAAGAATCTGTTCCTCTGCTTCAATACCTTCATCACATCAGTTCTGGAACCCGTCATCAATCTCCCTTTGCTCTCTTCTGCCCTGGTGGTATGAACACAGCCCAGGAGTTGTGACTTTTTTGTAGTAGTGTAATGCAATTGCTTCAGCAGAAGTCATTGCTCAGATCAATTCACAGACATTTTTTGTCAATTAGTATTTAGAGGAAAGAAAAATGTGTCCTAAGAGTCAATGACCAAATCTCCTCTCATTCCTTGTTCAAGCTGTTGATTCCCCAAATGCAACTCTTAAAGTACCTCTCTAGTTTGAGATACAAATACGATACCATAATAGTATTTTTTTGGTGCACCCTCCTGGTTTCAGCCTAGCTAGGCTGATGTGATGGCACATCATGGCCAACATAATTCACTCTGTCTCTCTCTCCTTGCTTGCAGACTACTCACAAAAGCCTCAGTCTGGCAGCTGCAATTCAGTTAAACTGTGTCAGCCCAAAATGTAAATTTCACAAGCTTAGTGAATTTTCAAGCCTAAAGAACCAGGAGAATGTGATTTGGGTGCCAGGGAAAACCTGTCCTTTTGTTCTGTTACAAACCATCAATGTTATATACTCTGGGCATTGCTCTGATTTCCTAAGCATTCATGTCATAGTCTGCCATAATCAGAGCTTCCTGTGCATCAGAAGTCTCTGCTTAGGTGGGAGCAGACTTGCATCTCATTTACCAATGAAACGTTGCTCTATATTAGAAATGTGTCTAGAGGTAAAAGTGTTTTTCTGGAAAACAAAAAAATCTCTGCTACAACTTGACTTCCAGCAACTGAAGCCTTGTGTACCATCACAGTAACTTGCCAGAAGAATCTGAGGATCTTTAAAACAGCTTTTGCCACTGCAGTGCACTTGGACTGGACTGCTATGTCATGTCCACATTGAAGAATCACCACGCTGCTGAAATGGTGACAAAAATACACCAGCTCTCAGTACAAACCCTAGGGGAGGGGAAGAACAGCTTTCACAGAGAAACTGGAAGAGCAAATCCCATATATTTCATCACTGCATATTTTGACTGTTTTCTAGCAACTGTTGTATTCCAATATTTATAATCTCTCTCTTTATGCAAGCATCTTATGTTTTATAATAAAAAGAGTACATAAATTTCAGTTACCGTAGCAGAGCAAATTGTTGTATGTAATTAGTCATGTACAACATAAGGCGTAACTTGAAAAACAATTCGTGTTTATTCTTCCTCTGCTTAATCAATATTTTAAATATTTGTGGAAGCCGTACACCAACTTTGCAAATCACCACCTCCTAAGCGAGAGAAACACAACAGACAACACAAATCCTGCAGCCTCCTGCAAATCATCAGCATCTGACAGGCTGCTGTTCAGGGAGCTACATTTTCTTGGCCCGTGAAGGAAAGAAGAATATAACACTTTACTTCTGTGCTGTTTCCCTTTATTCCTTCTTCCAGTGCATTCCTCAGCCACTGACTTGTTTTTCGTTTACCATAAGAATTTTCTTCCCTCCCCACTTGTTTTTAATGCTATTTAGTTGCACTGATGCACAAAGTCAGCGGTGGCTACTTCTTTGCCTGACTTTCCAGAGAGGTTAACAAATGTTTGATCATCACTGTCTTCCCTCCCACAGCATAACCTGTGGCTAACCACAGTGGGATAAACTCTAGTAGCAAAAACACACAAGTCTTAAATGCTAAAGGAGTACTGTGAGAACAGGAGGCCACAATCACGCCTCAGTTACACTATTTAAAGACTTAAAACTGCACAGCTATCCCTGAGCTCAGTCTTCAAAACTGAAGACTGGTGTTTTTGTAAAATTTGCCATAGGTTTAACCTTGAGAATAACAAATCATTAAATGTTGGGGGGCTGAAGAATCAATATATGTTCCAAGCAAAGGGTTTTTAAAATTAAGGTTGAAAAAAAATAGATCTCGCCTGGTGGTGCACAGATTCTGTTGATGTATCAATCTTTTCAGGCATTTAAAAATAATATAGAGATGATAAAAGTAAATGTTCTATAACCAAAAAATCTCTTGGTAATAAAATTTCAAATTACAGCCCATGACAACACTTCTAAATTGAAGCTGTGATACAGGAGCTTTGATGGAGAAAATTGTACAAGTAACTCGAAAAGTAATTCGGAAAAGCAACAAAGAATGAAGGTGCTGCTGAGATGAACAGAAAACATAGCTGG
The DNA here is from genome assembly GCF_022539315.1 of Serinus canaria. NCBI lineage: Eukaryota > Metazoa > Chordata > Aves > Passeriformes > Fringillidae > Serinus > Serinus canaria. Next base: position 105,664,474 of record NC_066316.1, on the reverse strand, counting down.
AATGGTGTGCAGCATCCTTAAATGAATTTCAGACTGTTTTGTTGCCAATATATTAAGCAGTGCTGTACTCTTATAAGGATTTCTTGGAGAGTTTCCATCGACCAATAAATAACCTCACTACAGAAGAAAACCCAAAACCCCACCATGTACAGAACCAGCCCTGAACTCAATCATCATACATGGCTGAGCTCAGAATCTGACAGATTGATCCAAACACAGAGTTTATTGGCAAGATTTCCACTTTCCTATGGACTACTGGTAGAGGGGTTGAGGAAACATCTCTGACTCATCCCTCCAAACTGTGCTGCCTCTGGGTGCCAGTCTGTGGCCCAACCCTTGGTGTACAGAATCAGGGTAGAAAAAACAAATTGAGTAAAAGAGTTGAAACTTTACTCATAGTGAAACAGAATGAGCAGAAAACCCAAAAATCACTACCTCTGAGTGCCTCACTTTCCCTGTCAATATACTGGGTGTGCAGCATCAGACTATTTCTTAGAGGTTGATGAGGTTTAAATAGTTTTTCTGATATTTTCTGGCAGCCTCCAATGAAATGGGTTGTAGCAGTGCAAAGTCTCATTTTGTTCAGCAAAAAAGCTTGGGAAAAGACAGCTTTTCTGTTTAAATAACTCAGACCAAACACCCATAACCACTTAAAGGTGGCAGATGCACTAAGTGTGATTTGTACCAAAGCATCTGTGGTAAGAAGGTTACAGGTATGCTTTGAGAATAAATTTCAAAGGTCTGCAAAGTATAATTAGTTCTGAAGTTCTCCTATACATTAATAATTAGTAATAAAAACCTTCTAAAGTCCTCCACAGAAAGCAAAAAGCTCTTCCAGAAGCATGAAAACATAGACCAAACCCAACCCCCTCACAGCTGGTCTTACATATCCTAAGCTTCCCCTGATGATGGTTTAATTTTTTTTCTCTCCTTTCCAATGCTTTTTCTATTCACATCACGTACGTCTGGCAAAGTCTTTAATCTTACATACATTTACATAATTTTAAAGACCATGGTTCAGCCAGATTAGGTAGACTAGTGGTCCTTAAAACAATTCATCTATAAATTCCCTGAACAATTCCATCAGGCAGCAAGTCATACAGTCCAGTTCATGTCAGAGAGAAAAGAAGTTTTTTCCCCCATTTTGAATTTGTGACTTTAGGATTCAGTTAACCTTGAGCTGCAAGATGGGAATATGACCAATGTCTGCCAATACAGGTACCCAAAAGACAGATCCTGTCAAACAGACTTCACTCCAGTCTTTGACAATACTATGGCTGTTTGATAATTTATAACTGAGGACAATGCCATGTACCTGTATTTTTAATAACTACTGATTTAGCACTTTGGCAATAAAGTCTGAAGCAATTATTGGCTATACAGACATGGAAACAGAGGGAAGGAGCAGTTTTATCCCCAGGCAAGGGAATGGGGAATCTGATGCTGAAAAAATGCATAAGGTTTGGGTATCTAAGTTTTGGCACCCATATTTTCAAAGGCAAATGAGAATGGAGGGGATACAAAAGATGCAGATTTATTTGGAGGCTACCAAAACTGGTCAATAGCAGGATACTAGAGGAAGGAACCAATGACCAAAGGACTGAGGACAGACCAGATGATTTACAAAAAAAAGCAAAGCTTTTTGTAAATCAAACTGGGAGGATATCAAGTAAGAAGGAGCTCAATTTGAAGGGCTATAGACAGTAGCTCTCTATGGTTCAACACTGCAAAACCAGCTCTGGAAGATATGCTGAAGTCAAAACTGGTACCTGGATAGGAGAAAGAGTCCCTTCTGACCTCAGCTTGGGGCAGCACTGGTGGCTGTGCTTATCTCCTTGGACAATCAGACAAGGAGGACCAGGTTATCAATCTTCTTGCTTCATGCCACCTTACTACTGCTCACCTCTTGTGTGGGGCACACCCTTGCCACTGAGTTGAATGACCTGCCACAATGTTGGGGGAGGTTCAGCCTGCAGAAGGGCAGCTCAGCAATCAAAAATCTCACTCCCAAAACAGAACTAACAAATCCAGCTGTTAGATGTCACCTATCCCCCATGACCTGGTATCCAATAAACATGTTGACACACACAAATGGCTGCAAAAGGTAGGCAGGCTGTGCATAGCTCAAGGCAACTTAGCACATGCTTGGTTTATTTTTAAAGTATTGTTATATTTTTAATTCTTATGTTTTTATTTTTAAAAGAAAGCAAGTAACCACATTGTTTTTCTAACTTGCATCAATCTCTTCAATATATGAATGCAATTTTTTGTGCTGAGCCATTAGCTGGATTCTACCAGGGAAAATCCTTGGCTGGTTTCACTGCTGACCACAAGAGTAAGTCTGCTGTGTGTGAGGGAGAGAGACACAGGCAGGCAGGGTGAACAGGAGTGTGCATGAGCACCTGATTTTTTTGTGACACCATTTCACATTATTAGTTAGAAGCTTGCTAGGCACCATACCCATTACATCTCTTTTACCCTACCTAACCTACCTACCTACCTACCTACCTACCTACCTACCTACCTACCTACCTACCTACTTCTCTCACCTCTTCTTCACAGTTTTTTCCTCTTTAATACATGCAAGTTTGAATTTTTAGTTAGAGCTTGATTCACAGCAGAAGAAGCTGGGGCAAAAACTCTATGCATTTTTACACACTTATTTTATGGGAGATTACACAACTGATTAACAGTTTTCAGAATAAAAAGTGTCTCCTGTTACCTCCATTCTTGTCTATTTATTGCTTTTGATCTATTCATGCCAAAACATTCTTACTAATGAAAGTCATCAGAAAATTGTCTAATAAGGTAATTTAGGAGACAGTTCACATCTAGCATATGATCAAAAGGCACTTAACTTGCTGTTCCTGCCTCCTCTCCCCCAATAAACACATGGTTTACTAGCACTGATAAGCTTCAAAATGGTTCTGAACATCTGGGAAAAGGATTGATCAGCTCCAGACAATTGTTGGACTCTAAGCAGACCCAGGAACAAAGGTCATGATAAATGAAACCACAGCTTTAGCTCCAGAATTGCTTCAATCATCTCCAGACAAAGCATGATTGAAATGCATCTATCACTGGATAGCATCTGGAGAACACTAAAAATGTTTTGATCAGAATCTGAGTAGCTTCTTCCAAATGATAATAATTTTAAGATGCCATGGCAAATTTTTACAACTACACTTAAGGCTAATATTTCCTTCTGTAGCATTGACCTTGTTTTTCTACCGTGTGAAAAAAATCAATATAATAATGGTACTGCAGCAGAATTTCAGCTTGCTCTTGGCTTACTTTAAATAACTTCATTGTCTCCTTTCCCTCTGTCTACATCTGCTGCATTTGGCATTTTCAGTTATTCAAATGAAACCAAGTTGAAAGAAAATGTTAAATATCCTAAAAACGAAACCCAGCAATGCTTCTGTCTCACTTTGCCACCACTGTGGTCACCTTCACCATTTGCCAGGTTGTTCTGTTTCCAGCTGTTCTACCTGAATCTGCATGTAAAAAGAAACCCCAACTTTCTCCAAAAATACCAAATGTACTTTGCAGTTCTACAAGAGTTTGTTTTTTTCAAAGGAAAACTCACCCTCTTCCCTCCAATAGTATATTGAAACAAAAAAGCCCAATAGTTTGGGCTTTTTTGTTCCAATATATTATTGGAGGGAAGAGGGTGAGTGACTTCGGTTCTTTGGTGCTTAACATTTTCTCACTCCTTAGTGTGCATTTTCACACAAATGAGTGAGCCTGGTTATAGCAGTTCCACAGATTCACTCCAACCTGCATTAAGAACGAGGCTTTGAGAACCTTTCAGGAAACTATCAGCTAAAGAGAAAACACCATTCAGCCGAAATTATGACCTTTAGTCACTTTCCACTCCCTCTGGATGAGAACCACATCCAGGTGCTGTCAACCACAGCTCTGCCTTGGTCAACAGACAAGAAGAGCATTCCCAAATGAAAAATGGGAGCAGTAAGTTCCAGGGAAAGCCACAGAGAGTCCAAACGTAGGCAGTGGTGAAAGGAAGGAAACATTTGCTCTGCCTGGGCCTCTCAGAAGCATGGAGACACTCAGTCTTGGAGCAAGAAAGACCGACTCTGGTGTATGTACAACACAGAAAAGAATTAAAAGGACACAGACTGCCCATATAAATTCATTTTCCTACTCTTGGCTATCCCATGAACGCAAGCCTTACAAAGGGACAGATGACGCTCCATCTCTAACATCCCTTCAACTTATCAACCCCGTTAAAAAAAATATAAAAACAAACAAAAAAAAATTTTAAAAAGGCAAAAAAAAAAAAAAAAGTGAATTCTTACTTTGGTACTGGAAGCTGGGGAGGAGTTGGCCACCAGGCTGGTGATGACCTCGCTGTTGCCGGTGGTGCAGGCGGCGGTGGCCGGCGTGGGGAGGCGCGAGGGGACGATGGGCAGGGGCAGCAGCCCGGGCCGGGAGCTGCTGGTGGTGCTGGCGGCGCTGCTGCAGCTGGTGCTGCCCACATGGTTCCCGTTGGAGCTCCAGTCCCGGCGCTCCCAGCCCGCACGGTAATCTCGTTCAAAGCGGCTGTGGTGCCGTGACATCGCGCTGGAGGGCAGCTCCCTCGCAGGGGGAACTCGAGAGCCTGCCTGGAAGATTAAAGACAAGGAGGAGTTAGGGATGAGGGCCCAGCACAGGGACCGTGCTCTGTAACCACCAGACAAGACCCTGTTGTGCTTTCTCTGCCTTAGGAGAGCATTGTTTCTCCTCTTTTCCCAGCTGAACATCAAGAGGAAGAGAGCAGTGTAATAGTGAATATTGACCTAGAACACAAATGAGAGAGTTTAGCCAAGTACAAGGACACAGTGGAGAGCCCAGTCCCATAGACCTGAAGAAACACCACCTGCCCAAACTCTTCATCAAAATAACAAGCAAAAGCACACAAACTGTGAAAAGCCAAGTAAGAAGAAAGTCATAATTCAATGTTCTGACAACAAGAAAACATTCCCAACAGCTCCATCTTTCTGTTTTCTCAGTAGCCTTCATATCTTTTCTGTAGCCTCTTTTCTGTACCTCATACATGACCAAATATAGATGCTAAAGATCAAAGACAAAAAAATCTACCTGATAAATCTACCCATTACTTCTCTATTTTCAAAGCCAAATACTGCTCCACACAGCCCCCTGTTTGCTAGACTCCTCATTGGAAGCTCCTCCAGGAATATTTCACTCTGTGACCCCTCCCCACAGCGAGGATGCTCTACAGGGGGCAGGCCAACGTGTTCTGTCTCCCCCTGTGCTTCTGGCTATACTTTAAACACTTAATACACACAGGTGATCTATGATCAAGTTGTTCTATGATCACTCTGTCCTTATCACCCCTCAGTCTCTGTTATCTACAGATTATATCTGCCAGGTGAGGGATGTCTAAACACTAAGTTGTGGGTCAAGACTCCCAACATCTAATCTTAGTTCTGATAATTATATGTTACATAGCCTAGAGCAGCTACTAAAGTCTTCCTGGCAAGGTCTCCTAATGTGCAGAATGGTGGCAATAATGCTATTTTCCCAGAAGAGCTCTGAGTAAGTGAAAGTTTACAGCATTTTCAATAGAAGAAACAATAAGAATAAATTCTAAATGTATTTATTTCCATAAATAAATAATGAGTATCTAGGTCACTGAAGAACCAGATTTGTTTTATTTGCATCACACGATCCACTAAGTTCTTTGTAATAATGACATCAGGTCAGTGGAAGCAATGTTGTTTCACAAATTCTTAGATACAAAAATGGATGGTAAGAATATCTTTTATAAGGATTGTGGAGAGAGCCAGAACTAAACTAACCCAGAGACTTGAAGGTAAGAAACTTCTTTAGAGAGATAAAAAACTTAGAAGGGTTATAAAACAGCGTGCCTATTGCCAATATTAATTATTCACCTGGTAGAAATTAAAAAGGCAAACAAAACCAGTCATTATGCCTGAAGGATGAAAGATTCACCTGGTTCAGTAGAGAGCTGAGAGTAGCTGAGAACTGGTTCACTAGGTGAGACAAAGAATACTCTTCCTCAGTTAAAAATTCAATAATAGAAATGTATATTACCAAACCAAATCTCCCAATAAGCTGCATATCTGATGGGTACATTGTCCCTCTCCAAGAATGAGCACCTCCAGCAAGAACCGACACTGGAGACCACACCATAGTGTAGCTGGTATTGACCAAAAAATTAACATTCCTCTTAACCCAGCTATTTTCTTCTCTAACAGAATGTGATGCAACGTTTGACTTGATGATTTGAGGGCTAATGGTTCTGGTATTTACTTAGATTCCTCTGTCTTTCATTTTTTTGGCCATCTGAAACTTTCATTCAGAAAGCTAATTCTGTATTTTCCAGAGGACCATGTGAGCTCAGCTGTACAATGACCACAGGAAAACCCAGAGACACCGATGCTGTGAAAGCTGCTGTAGTGAAAACAAAACCTTTTCTTTCAGTAGAGGTGAAGAAAGCAAACTTTTTCTCTAGTGAAAACTATCTCAGAATAAATTCAGTACCTAAACACAGTGTCTTTAAAGGTTAGAAATTCCACAGGTATAACCTTGCTTTCATTTGTTTTACAACCATTTTGCTAAGTCAGGCAAAAAAAGGAGCCTGCAAACTGCGATTTTAAAATAACCTTTATTACTCCTTGCCTTCGAAAGAGCTTCTTTTTAATCCCAGCAGCCTCCACTGCTGTATGAAGCTATCTTTTGTGACTGTTTGGATGGTGGCTGTCAACTGAATGCCCTTCTCCTCTCTAGCCCGAGGATCTCCATTAGCTGCATTAGGGTACTCCAGGGAGAACCAAATCACATCTCCCCCACCCACCCACCCACCCACCCACACTCTTGAGCACATCTGACATTTCATTCAGCGGAGAGCAGCAGCACACATGCACACAAGTCAATAGCAAGCAGTTTTTGTCACACGATCCCAGGCACCCTGCCCCCAGCAATTCTTCTATCAGATGAGACAGACAGGCAGGTACGTCAATAACAAGCAGGAAAAAAAGCCTGTGACTAAGCCACGCATTAAGAAGTTTATTAAAACCCAACACCCTCTCCATGAGCACATTCACTTCTCAGTCCAGCTACTGTACTTCATATTTCCAATGAAAAAAATAAAAGCCAGGGCTAAACATAATTCTTTTTTTTTTTTTTCCTTCCCCGATACATTGCATTAAATATATACTACTTGTTTCAATGTGGCATTTTTGGCTGGGTACGAAGTTACTTGACAGTGACAGTATGTGCAGAAAAACCAGAGGGGATAACTATCTAATAAATGAGTATTCAACTGCTAGTGCTTGCTATTTAAAATTAGAAAGAAGAGAAAATGTTTTCATAAATAGCTGCTGGGTGAGGTAAGAAATGGGTTGTGAACAGACTAGCTAATTTTTAGATCCAGAGTTTATGCTTTGTCTAGACTATTGATGTGGAGGATCACAATCAAAATAATAATGCTTTAAACATATTCTGTACTCATAAGAAAAACTTCTCCAGCAGTGTGTCCTGAGTCAAGTGTAATCATCACATTCCTCGGCACAGAACTTGACATAGAGCAGCATAAACCATCTTGAGAAACAGCAGAGAGGGAGGCCAGTGGAAACCTCACTCAAACAGCAGGGAGGGCAGCAGTGATCACAGAATCCTAAAGGTTGACAAAGATCTCTAACATCACCAAGTCCAGCCACAACCCTAACCCTGTCACTACCAGTTCCACAATATCTGATTTTAGGCTACAATTTTCCAGACATGTTCTTTGAGATTTTTTTCCCTTAAAAATAAACAAAACAAAAAAACCCCTTTCTGTTGCAGAGACAGAGAGAAGGAGAAACATCAATGCCTAATACTTATGAACATCAACATTAACAGCTACAATTAATTCATGTGTTTTAACCTTTTTAAGGGAAGTTTTCTCAGCATTCATGTGTAGACATTTTCTCTTACCTAGTTTTAGATCCCTCTAAACAGCACAGAGTAAGAGAAAGAAGATTTGTACCTGGTTTTTTAGACACTGTGCCAGCTAAGCCCTGGCTAATTGCAGATCTATCAACCTCAGTTGTGGGGTTGATTTTTCAGCTAGCATGATGCTCCACACTGTCACATGTAGGAGCCAGTACTAGAGCAGATAAGCTTTGAGCTATCTCAGATATGTCTACCCTACATCAGAGCCATAAACTCACGCTGAAGACACAGCCAGCAGGAGAAAGAATGTATGATTTGTGCATCTCAGAGTCGTAGTCCATGAGGAGGCATACTGCACCCTGCTATTGCTGAAAATCCCTCTGTACACCCAAATCAGCTGACACACTGTCTGAAGAAGGTGGTGAAGTCAGTGAGACAGGCTTTCCCTCAGCCTCTACTCAAGATGTAATCACTGGAGTAGCCGGGTGCCTTTAATCTCTACTAGAAAGGAAACGCATTCCCGTTTGTCACATAGAATCAAAGGATTTTATTGTGCAGCCAAAAGGAACAAAAACTCTCTTAGAGGGGAAAAAATCCCCCACCCTACTAAAGACAGAGGAAAAAAAAAGCAGTTACTGGATGAACTGATAAATTCAAAGCAAAAAAAAGGAGATCAAATTGGTATTAAGGGGGGGCTGTGGAAAGGGCTATAAGCTAAAGAAGAGAGATCGAGCAACCAGAGGTAAATACAAATCCCGTGACAAATGTAAAATGAGATTTTGTGATATGGCAAGGCAAGAGAGTCCCCAAGACTGCATCACTGTACATGTGCTGCAAAAAGAATGCCACAACACAGCCCCCTTTGTTTCAGACAGGGGTTATGCAGGAGCCAGGCATGAGGATTATACATGCACCTGACCCCTTCCCCCATCATTCACTTTCAGAGAAAGATGGGTTTGGGAGGGTACACCAGGAGAGGGTAACAGCCTGATGAAACAACACCAAACACCTTTTAAGGAATGGGACAAGACCAAAACATGCAAGGCAACAGGTGAGAGAGACCATAGAAAGAAGTTGCTTTAAATCTATCCCTCTCAAGGCAAAGGAAAATGTCAGTGTACCCCTGCTACACAACAAACTTTTGCTACAACCAGGAATTTTAGACATATCTCATACTAATGGCTTTCTCAACAATAGTATTTGAGACAGTTTTCTGGCAAAATGTGAGCATCTTCGGGACTCAAATGCAGGGCACTTAAAGAGATGACAACATCCAGCCTCCAAATTTACCCTGAACACTATGGCCATTTGGAAATCATCTGACCTTCTTAGCATAAAACCACCCTCCTCCTGGTACTCATTTTTCACCACATCTCTTATCCAAGCTCATTTGTTCCTCGTTTCCACGGCTTACACACACACACACAGAGGAAAGGAAAAGGCCAGCGGCATGTGAGATAGCAGCATGCTGTCCTCAGGGCTCTTACCAGGTTCAAACAGATCATTGCTGCAGATTTATTAAACTCTAGTGGTTAACATTTCATTTTATGCTCGATACATTTAAACACAACCCTTCTTCCCCCAAGCCCAAAACACTCACTGTTCTGAAGAAAAAATGCTTCCTATTCATGTTTCTCTAAATGACAGTCCAGATTCGAGCCTTGGAGCAGCTCTTTCCCTGCTTTCCACGCTTATCTAGTCAAGGTCTCCTTAAAGTGCCTGTCCCCACAGATATAAATATAAGGAAAAACAGGCTTTCAGCCAGTCTGAAGCAAGAGAATCAGATTTCTTAGACTATTAGTCAACTTCATTAAGTGACTTCAAAAATAAAGGTCAAGCTTTTAATTTAAATTTTTCCTGGGTAAGCATTTGTTTCTAAATTTACCTTTTAAATAATAACATTACAGAAACATGATAGGCGAGAGACGCTGGGAGACAGGGACGGAAGTAGATCCATGGCCATTAGGGAAATGGCAGAAAAGGAAAAAGAAAGAACCTGAAGCTTTAAAATACGCAGCTAAATAATCTTACATGTTTTCAGACAGGATAAATGGAAGTACAGGTAAAATAGCCCATCAGAGAGCTTTAAAAGCAGTTAAGTGCATGTAATGCCTAAGTATTTTATGAGATCCACACACCAAAAATGAAAAGAAAAAAAAAAGAGGGAGAGAGAGATTTGCTGGAATCAGATCTAGCATGAAGAACTGTAACTGATAAAAAGGAAGATGTCTAAGTACCTAAGCTTGAATGATTTCATATATATGCTGCAGGGGAAATGTTACGACATGCAGTTTTATCAGAGCCTACCAACACAACAACCTCTCCCCAGGCACGGGTCTGCAGATGTAATTCATGCACAAGGCACCAAACTCACATCGAAGCATATCAGTATGACCATAAATTCTGGATATAACTCAATCATCAGGTCATATATGTACACATCTTCAAGAAAATCAAAATAAAACAAGGTACTAGTAGTCCTGGCAGCTTCAGGAGCAACTCTTCAGCAATGTGCCAAGAAAAATGTTTGATTCGAGCCCAACATTTTTTATAACCTACAAAGACTTTCTTAGACATATATAGAATCATTGTTACAAGCCCACATGGATCTGACTAATCCATTTTCACAATTTTTATTGAACTATTTTTTTTTTCTGTTTGGGTGACTTCAGTGAAAGAATTCTCTGTTAGACAAGTGCAGAAAGAATGCAATCAAGAGGTTCTGTAAAGCTGAACTACAAGCAGCTGTGTAGAAAGATAAGATCCAGAAATATTTGAGAGGCAAGGAAACAACTTTATTATCAAGCAAGGTCTACTTTTGTAAACCCCTGATTTAGTCTTGTAAACAGTTGTAAAGCTCTTGTAAAATCCAAGACAAGGCAGAGAGACTTGAGCTGCTTTGCTACAATCAGATCTTAAAGGAAAAAACAGGAAGAAAAAAAAAAGCCCAAATCCTAACCCTGTAAGTGATAAAGGAGCAGTAGATTAAAGAGATTATATAGGATTTAATTTTCCAAATATATACTGGAAGAAGTGATGCTTTGGGACATATTTTAAAAAAATCTGAGCATGAACACAACGGTGTCTTCTCAGCAGAAAGCTCACTATGAAAGAAACAAAAATGAGATTTTTGCTTTGCTATCTCAATATATTGTAGAAAAGTTTGTGCATTTTTATTTCTGAGTACTTCAGATGCATATGGAAATCTTCCCCCTAGGTAAGTAAAAAGATAAACTAGACTATCCAAAAAAAAGAAAAACCCTGTCATGATGCAAGTGCAACCATACCTTGCAGTTTGTTTTCTTCACAGCTGACATAATATGACCTTCCTAAATGAGGGGTTACTAAAAAATCTCTAAGTGTCTGGTTTATTACTAAGCTTCTACGAAATTTATCTTCACTGTGATCATTTCCTATCTATAGTAATTTGCTTTTCAGATACTAATTTTTTTTACAGTCTGGGCAGGGTAACACATCCTTCAATGGGTAATGAGCACTGGCAGGGTGAGAAAGTTCCCAAAGATTCAGGGTGGTCCTGATGCTCACACTGCTGGCACAGAAGGTGAAGACAAGTCCTGTCTTGAATCCTGTTGCTTGCCAAACCTGGACACACACAAACTCACGAAGTTTACACCCGGTGCAAGGGTCTCTTTCTACAAATGTTCTTGGCCATACAAGTTTCTTGGACCATTCTAAAAGGCCTCCATCCACATCCTCAGATGTACTTATCATCAGTTTCAAACTGATAGAAAATATGTCAAAATATACTGGTTTGGGATATGTATTTGGATAAAATTCCTAACTCCAGGAGAAAACTACTAAATTTATTTCTCTCTCTTCAAGACATCCTAGTTGATATGGTTCTCCCCCACAGCTTTGTTGCAAACCATCCCCACAACCTTACAAAAAAACTCAGCACAAAATTCAACCCTGACCACCCTCCAGCCCCCTAAATCAATTCTAGATGCCATTTGCTGCAGATTCTTGGTCTCTCCAAGAACCTTCTACAGCAACAAGACAGGAATTTTACACAGAAGTTTCATAAATTAAAATCCACCAGAACTTTACACAACAGCAAAATAACTTCCTCAGACGTCTCTGCAGGGTCCAGGGTAGCTGGCAGTGTCTGGAACCCAGACTTGTTAAAAACAGAGAGAGAGAAAAATGATGTCCCTTTGTAACACTCCTGCTTGCAAAACACTGCCCAAAACATTGTCTTCCCTAATTAAATTATCTCATTAGCATGAAAAGCAAACGAAAGGAAACCAAATGCCAAGAGCTGCCGTGTTAAAGGCCAGTTCATGCAGGGTTTGTGCAGCACGACTTGCACGGCAGAGCCGGGGGCCAGCACCTTGGCACGGGGGCTGGCAGGATGACAACTGGTGGCCAGGGTCCAGGGGTGCCTGCTGGGGACAGGTGGGGAGGGGAGACAGGGACATGACTGGATTTCTTCTGGGGAAATGGGCCACCTTTTCAAAATGTGTGAAGTGGCTGCCAGGACCTGACATACCTAATCTTGCCTAAGACTTCATAGTTAATAAAGCAGAAATGTAGAATAAGCCACTGTCAGTGTTGCCAAATGTCACAAAATAAATCTCACAAAATTTAATTAGCAGGATTTTGGCTCTTTTGGGGATGGTTTCTTAGGTGGGTGAGGCGGGGGTGGGAGGAGAAGGGGACTAGGTCTTCTTCAAGGCAGAAGAAATTTCCTTTTGTTTACTGCTGTTCTCAGTTTTCCAGACCCTAAAGGAAGACTGATCATACAGTCAGAATTACTACAGGAGAAAGCTCTCTGCCAAGGTAAGGGTTAAATGCAGTGCTTTTTACAGCATAAGATATCTGGATCACTTGCAGTGCTGCAAAATGCTGTAATAAGGAAAATGCACTTAAAATTTCCCTCTTAGAGGATATTTTTTGGTCATCCCACCCCATCACTGTTCACATTTAAAAAGCTTCAGCCAGCACCAGGTAAAGTAATAAATTTTCTCTTTCATGACTGATGTCCTCTGACCACACAGAATCTTCTGACACACATTTTGTTAAAAGGAGACTTGTATCACTCCCCCAAATCAAGAGCACATGTACACTTACAGCACAAAACAGTCCCTAACCATCTGGTATATAAAAAGAGTTTATTCCATGAAAATTGCCTCAGGAAAAAAAAATAAAAAAAACAAAACAAAAAAATTTAAATCATAGAATCAGAGTCATTTAAGTTGCAAAAGACAAAGTCCAACCATTAAACAGTGCCAAGTCTACCACTAAACCCTAAGTGCCACATCCACATGTTTTTTACATTTACTGAACATGAGACTGGCACAGTCCATAGTGACAGGCATCCAAAGACCTTCAAGGCTTTAACATGATTTGTGGCACCTGAGGTATGAAGGTGGAGTTATCCCAGTCCTCCAGGAAATAAGTGAATTCCCAAAGAATACACATCTCTGACCCACAGGGAATACCTACAGTTTTTCCAGTTTCTGGTGCCCTCAATATGTGACTGCCATTAGCCTCCCTTCACAAAGCCTCACAAGCTTCTCTTTACTTAAGGAGACACCTGTATTCTTGCTCTTCTTTCAGAGATCATGGAGAGTCTGGAGAGGAGTTTCTCTGCGTATTTCTGTACTTCCATCTTTTTGCTTCAGGGCACTGGTACCATTAGTACCACTCCATCAGCACCCAGCACCCCTTTATCTGGCTGGAAATACTGGGCAGACACCTGGTTCTTTTGGATCAAAACATTCTCTTCTCAGTGCATGTTACTGGAGTTGGCCAGAGCCCATGTTATCTGTCCATCTGCAGTCACAGCTCATCACCTCTCGTGGCCTAACCATGTTTCATAAAATGGATTGACTTTATTTTCAGCTGGTTCAACAGAGTAAGTATCACTTACATCCACTTGCTATTTATGTTTTGTTTTGAAAGGCGATGCGTCAAGAACCAGAGGGACAGTGCCACCATGCTAATGAATTAATACCTCAGCCAGTATCAAAGTTAACTGCCTCTCTGCTTGCTCCTCTGCCTCTTAAAAGCTATTCCTGTTACCATTTCTTCCACCACCCTTTCTTGCATCTCATTTAAGTTTGGCCCAAGTGACTCATGTTTTATCTTTTCAGCTGCTGGATGAAGGCTGTTTGCTGAATGCAGGAAATCAGCAGCCCACCTTTTCCAGGCCAGAGGTCTGCAGCTTTTAATTAGCTGCTTTAGAAGTAACAGAATCAAATAATAAACAGATCAAGAACCACTCACCATATCCCCCTCAAGATATGTTAGGTGATGTAGAACCTTTCAATACTACAGAGAAATCAAATCATGTTTGCCAAGCACCTATTTAAATATGCATTTAAGAATACCAAGAATCTAGTTTAAAATATAAGTTGAAAACTACTAGATTTGCAAGCACTGGCCAAAATGTTTTGCATTTTATTCTGAATAGCAATAATTCATTTTCATTCCCCCAAAGCTGTCAAAAACTCTATATGCAGTCTTGTAGCAAGGCTGTTATATACATGCCAAATGCCTGTATAGCAAACATCTGGACTTGCTTCTGTTCCAGGATTTGCCAAACATAAGTCTATCTATTGTTTTTTCTTGTGACTTTTATTTTTTTTTCTCTTGCTGCTGTGCCTCAGGTCGTTTTTCTTAAAATGAAATCATTAAAACAGGCAGAAAGAGTGGAGGAAGGAGGAGTAAGAAGAGCTCTAGCATCTGAGTAATCTTCCAGTGGGACTAATTTTACTAAGTATTTGTGCTACTGCTACCAGTCAATCACTGCAAGTATTATTGAGAAGCTAAAAAAAAATAAAAATTAAACCACATTTAGGAAAGTATATTGGCAGAGAGAAAAGGAAAAACACATATGCTGTTCTATAAACTAGAAGCTCCGTTTACTGAAATGTCCTCAATATCAATACAAAATGTATTAACATAAAAACCCAACTTGCTGTTCCCTGATTTTGCATTCATTTTACATCCGTACTTCTCTGAGGCAACAGATCAGAATGGTGCATTGCCTTCCCCTCAGGCCAAGTGTAATAAACAGGCAGGTGTAATATAAGGCTGCAGTGTCTCAGCTCTCCTCCCCAACAATTGATCTTCCAGCCCAACGGTGTAATTCTGTCTTGGTAGCTCCCTTCACATGCCTCACTCCTGATCGGTCAATTATTTCAAATCAAGCAGAATTAAAGTGTTATTTTTGTGAGGGAGGATGATATCCACCAGTGACCAACGTGAAACTAATAAACTAATTTCCCTTTACTGCCTTGGGCAAAACAGAGAAATACAGGTCTATGGGAGAAAGACAGCAGCTGTTTCATCAGTCTGTTGCCCAAATGTGTTTGCCATTTACTATCTTTAAATTGAATTTTTGCTCACAGGACAATTTTGGGAACAGAAGACAACAAAAAGAAAACAACAAAAAAGGCAGTGGTGAGGATGTATGACTGTTCAAGACAGAGCTGTGCAATGCAAGCTTCCTGAGAGGAGGGGACAGCACTCTCCTGTTCTCTGAAACAGAGCATATTCCTCCTGTCAGTAGCAAATTTATCCAGTAGATGTCAACACCAGCAAAAAATATGTGTAAAGCCAACCTTAACAGCAACAGTACTCACTTCAATTTACAGTAGCACATCAGGGGACAGTTTAATATTTGGCAGCACTGCATATTTATTTGCTACCATCCCATCCTTGCATCTTCCTGAACGGATCTGGCCTGGCTCATCTGTCCATAAACATATGTAGAGCAAAATAATTTGGTTTTTGCTTTTAGAATAATTTTGTCTGGTCTGCTGAAAAATTGCTGATGGGTATGTGATTACTTTCGGATTGGATCGGATGAAATTTTTTCTGAGGAGGTGCAGGGAGTAGGGGAGAAAAATACTGTGCAGTGCAAAGCAACTACTAGAAGCAAAATCTTCACAGTTACTAAATACAATCTGAAGAGGTCTGTTCCCTTCTGACCTTCCACTTGCGTGGTTAAGCAATGCAATGATTTCATGGATTCTGCTCTTTCCTCAAGAAGCTTCTCAGCCTACAAGAGTGACCTGCGATTCCCATGCTGACCCCAGGTCAACAGATACTTGTTGTTCCTGTGAGGTTTTTTTGTTTTGCAGTACACCAAGGACAGTCTGTTGTAAGCCTTTTAGTGTTATTATCACTCAAAAGACTGCATTTGCTGACAAGTTTTAACCATGCAAAAGCACAAGGCCATTGCTGTTGACACTTTTAAATCTACTATTAAGATCTTACTGTTTGAACAGCTTGTGTGTAGAATCTGAAGTACAGATTTCTGTTTCCTTTTTGTTTATTTTTAGATAAACCTTGTGTTTCTACTCTGCAATGTTTGCATTTGGCTGCTGAGCATGCAGTAACTGCATACATTATATGCATTGCTTAGAGACACTGCCTCGCAGCCCATCAGGTTTTTGGAATAGATGAAAAGAGAAGGGAAATAACAGATCATTTTCCTGATTGATTAATCTTTCTTCACGTTGCCGTTTCCCCATACACATAAGAAGGATAACCAAAAGTATGTTGTGACATCTAATAGTGAGCTGTTGAAGCAAATTATTTTACTACTGCTACAAAACTTACTATGGAGTTTGTTTTCAGGGATCTCAAACATAACAAGGAGATATAAATGAAAATATTACATCACTATGAGCATCTATCCTTCACATGGAAAACCTTACAGCTTTTACAAGAAGCATCCATCCAATGATGCTGTTGCAGCTGAACTGATCAGTCTGGCTTAAAATTCGGGCTGTCTGTGAAGGTATGAACAGTGGTCAGAGGCTGAGACTGAGAATTACCATCATCTAAGCAATTCTTAGGCATCAACAGAAGCAGGCACGGGAAGATCAGACACAGGTACTGTGCTCCCAGGAAATAATCCCAACAGATGATGGCACTTGAGAGGACAAAGTCAGAGCTCTGGACACGAGAGGAAAACATCAAATGCCAAATCCAGCCACATGAGGCATGAGGTGCCAGCAGCACACCCCACTTTGGGAAGCCACGTCCTGCTCCACAGCCCTGGGTGTCAGCATGCACTACCCAAGACAGAGCCGTAAATAGTTTGAGATAAGACGCATATCTTATGAGGCACACCGCAGCTTCACAGCCAGGGATGAGCAATTCTTTTAATTACCGTCAGCATTTTCTTCGAATCCCCATCTCAAAGAAGAGATGGAAACTTTTGATTTGCTGTGACACCTTGATTGCTGCACAGATGAGTCACCAC
Organism: Serinus canaria; assembly: GCF_022539315.1. Lineage (NCBI taxonomy): Eukaryota > Metazoa > Chordata > Aves > Passeriformes > Fringillidae > Serinus > Serinus canaria. Next base: position 105,647,313 of record NC_066316.1, on the reverse strand, counting down.
ACCACTCCTGTAAGTCTTATAAATTTATAGATTTTTAGGCCAAAAAGCACAGGAGGCTGTTATAGTCGCTCTGCTCTGACTCTGAAGAGCACAGCTCTCCCGGCTCATCCAGCAGCCTGCCTGCCGGGCACAAACAGGGACCAGCAATGTCGTACATAAAATTATAACACATGCCTAAGCTCGCCTGCGAGCACCACAACAGTTCCCTCTCAAAAAAAAAAAAAAGGAAATAAAAATGTAAAATTATTGATCACTGAATGTACACTCATGTACCTCCCAACACCTTTCTTCCTAGCAGCTTCTCTGACCTGGGGAGGCTGCAGGGATGTGACAAAAGGAGAGGCTGGGGTGGCCCTGTGCTGCCCTCAGCCAGTTCCCTGTCTTCACTGCAGGGAACCACAGAGCCCTGAAGCCAGACTGGTGGGGCCTCTGTGAAACACTTATAGGAAAGGGCAAGAACATTGTACAGGCAATGAGGATTAAGGGAAAAAAGAATAAGAAACAACCCTGCTGATATCAAGATCCAAGAGGGAGGAGGAGGAGAAGGTGATCCCAGTACTGGAGGAGGGGTGACCCTGCTGCCCATGGAGAGGACCATGATGGAAGCTGATCATGGGATCATCACAGAATGGTTTAGGTTGGAAGTGACCTCAAAGATCCTCTACTCCCAACACCTCTTGCCACAGATAGGGACACCTTTCACTAGACCAGGTTGCTCCAATCCCCATCCAACCCAACCTTGAACCATTGCAGGATGGAGCATCCACAGCTTCTCCGGGCAAACTGTGCCACTGTCTCTCCATCTTCACAATAAAGAATCTCTTCCTAATATCCAATCTAAACCTCTTTTATTTTAAAGTCATCACTCCTTTTGTCTTATTACTATGCCCCTGCAAGAAGTCCATCTCCAGCATTGTTTTTTTTCCCTCAAATATCCACACTGCAGCCCATGGAAGACCTCTCCTTGGAGAGGTATCCATTCTGAAGCAGGATTCAGGCAGAAGCTGCAGCCTGTGGAGGAGAATCCATCCTGGAGGAACTGCAGCCCTGCTGATGTTTAAATTTTTTTCCCAGAATCTCCCAGGGAAATTCCCGCATTCATCCTATGTAGTGGTAGAGAGGAGGGACAGAAAGGACTGAGTATTTCTGTATCTGCAATATATTAATGTATTTATGAAAGACACCATGGGGAAGACCTTCTACATCATTTCAAAAGCTGAGTTTGGCTTAATTTCATGCTTTGAAGATATGTGCATTCCCAGTTTCTTTCACTTTTCCCCCCATGCATTCTATTATTATTTTTTTGCCTATCCACTTGTAAACAATTTCTAAGCTGATGTAAGTGAACGAGTTGCTTGGAATGATCTTCACAGATGGAGTGCTCTACCAATTGCTTTCCTGAATAAAGTACATATCCATACCATTTCCTTGATCTTCTAGGTAAGTAATCACATCCACTGAGGATGGATTAGACATACACTTCGAAATAATGCCTGTCTATAACTAGATGTCTTACTTTCCAGCATTCCCATAATGGCCTCATTACATGCTTGATTACTGTGGCCAGGCTAAACAGAGCCATTTGTTGAGAACTTTCTTTTCTTCTTTATTAGCAGGAAAGTCCAACTTTGCTTACTGAATCCTATGATGTTCTGAATGTATTTTCAATGTTCCTGAAGACTGTCTCTGCTATTTCTTTAGAGACAAACTCTCCAGTGCATTTTGTAAAAAATTCTTAATACTCAATTCTGCAAGATGTCCTTTCTTCTCCTGCTTTGGTCCTCATTTGTAAAGTTAGTTTCTAGCAAATTCTTCCCACACAAGGTTACCCAGTTCATTGTATTTTAAGACAATGATAAGCATTTATGTGGCACTCTTTGTCTTCAAAGCACTTTACAAACATTAAATATTTAATGCTTATGGTATCCCTCTAACTCTCAACCCCATTTTACAGGTAGGGAAAGAGACTCACAGGTTAAGTGATTTTGTTTCAAGTCACATCACAAGTTACTGACAGATGTGAGACCAGAATATATGAGCTCAGATTTTCAGTTCCGTACTCAAAACTAGACCAGCCTTGTTCTTTCACTTAAAATAATGGAAATAATAATGAGGATCCTTGCTCTTGTTCGGAGAGAACTTAGCTCTTTGGAAGTTCTAAATACTACAGCAACAACCAAAAAAACCACAGGAAAAGCACCCCAAAATTAGCCAGGAGGGCAGCTACCAGCTTTTTAACCCTACCCAGAAGCTTTGTCTTCCCTTTCCAGTGTTTTAGAGGGAAACCCATAATTGGACATTAACAGGAAAGGGGTCAGCAATTTTCAGGCATTTATATACAGCCAATTACACACACACACACACACACACACACACACACACACACACACACACACACACACATTCTCAAACACTGTCTACACCAAGAACAGAGACCTTCCAGCCAAAGAAGAATTTGCAATTTAAAAACCAAAGTACATTTCAAAATGGCATCACTAAAGAGCTTCGGTATTTGATAAGAAGATTACAGTACATTCAATTGCACACAGCAAAAGCCTTTTAAAATAAAGTACAGGAATAGTGAAGCCAGGCATTTGCAACTAGATAACACGGAGCTAATCGGGCAGTGCGAAAGGTGTGCCCTGCTGCAGGGAGCATGCAGGAGCCAGGCAGCTTTTGGAACTCAAATAATGAGGGTTTTTTTTTAGCTTTAACATTTTTCATAATCTAAGCAGGAGGTCTAAACACAGGCTGTATGCAACACTAACTGTATTTCCCTTTAACAGGCTCCTATGGGAACAAATGTTCAGTGTCAGGCTGGTACTATACGTCCATTTAATTGAGCTGAGAGAACTCGACTGCCCTCGAAGAAAGCTCATCTCTTCTCTCCGTGGATGTGACTATAGAGCTAGCAGATAATATCTCACTCATTATTTATACAACCACGTAATTATCTCCCAGAGACTCCCCATTTTGTAGAAGTTTCTTTTTTGGAAACATCATCTGTTGGCTGAATGGAAAGCCAAATCCAGCCTCAGATACTGTGACACAGTGAGTGCCAGAGCATCCTTTCCTAACACACGTGGGAAACGGCACGGAGTCTGCAGTACCACTCACATGGGGGATGTGCTCCTGGCATTACACTGGATCTCTTTAATTCTTTTGTGAAAGGCAGACACATGTGCAAGATCAACAGTACACAAAACACACTCAGAATTTTAGAGAAACATTGTAATGGTAGGAGCCTGACATAAACAAAAAATAAATCTGCATATTGCACAGTTGCCTCCTCTGTGCCGTTGGGTTCTGTCCCACTGTTTACACTTCTCCAGTGCCACCAGATCCAAACACCCTTGATACCTGTTTAAAAGTGACAAAATCTTCTGAGGTCAAGAATGTTATTATCCCTCCTCTTCAGCTGGTGAGATGAGGATGGAATAAAATATGGACCAAAACTAGAAGATGCCCTCAGGTAGAGAGAGCAGAGGTCAGACATTATATCCAATTTAAACATGTGCAAAATCCCTCTAGGCTTATGTACCTCAGAGTCTGCAGGAAGCCACATTATTGCTAACAAAGCTATTTAGGTACCCAGTGTCCTGCTGTTGCATAAACCAAAGGGAACATCATTTGCCCATTTATCACTGCAAGATTGCTGGAAATTCCCAAATGAGGTACCACTGCCCAAATCCTCTGGTGTCATGTCACTCCAAAACATAGGGATACTTTGGGTTGACACCAAGGGGAGGTAACACATCCTGCTGAGGGATCTGGTTTCCAGCTTTGGCTCCCTATACAACTGAAGCACAAGGCATTCCAGAAATCTGCTTGGGCTCAGAGTTTTCATGCCAGAAACCGGATGCCAACGAGCCCAGCATGGCCAGGCTCTGCACTGGGGCTAAAGCTCTCTTTCAGGTGGTGCTGCTGGCTTTTAACTCCAGCTTTAGACCCAAGACATGGAGTGGGTACAATTCTCTACTCTTTCAGATGTCCTACGTCACTCCAGTTTCAGCTCAATGTCACTCCAGGCTCAGCTCAACTGAGCACTGGAGTTTGCTAGAGAGACATGAGAAAAACAACCAAGGACATGGCAGATGAACACCATGTCCCCATCATGCTCTAACAGAGCTTTTGAGCAGGCTGAGCCAACACCCACATCTCAGCCAAAGCTCCTGAGAGAGGGCACTGGAGTTTCTGCAATTCAGCAAGCTTGCCATTACCTTCCTCAGGCAACCCCATGCTCAGCTACTGCACGAGGTACAGGCTTCTGCCTTCCGGCTTTGGTGGAGGCTGGTTTGGTTTTTTTTTCCCCCATTTAATTTTGAAGATTATAGGATTTACACTTGTTCTGGTAAAATATTTTGTAGCACTGCCATGAAAGAGCAGAGTGAAGGCAACACACACATATTATGAAAGCTCTGGCATTATAATATGTAGCTTTTCTATTATAAATTACATTGACCAGCTAAAGTACAGGTTACAGTAAAGTCTGCACAAAGTCATATTGTGGCAGTAATGAACATATGGAAGAAAAAAGGAATAACAATTTTCTTGAGCATTTTAATACACTTAGCGAAATGTCCAAGACTGAATTCCTTGTGGAGGGAAAGCCAAACCTTACTCATGAAGTCACTGTGGTTTTGGTTTTTTTCTAATGAGAAAAACAACTACACAGTTGTCACAACTAGGGAAATATCACACACCACTGGATTGAAGTCCTTTTCAGGAATGTACAAAACTGTTTGCTGTTATTGCCTTTTTTTAATCTTGAACTGTTATTGCCTTTTTTTAATCTTGAACCACTGTCTTTCTGAAGCAGCCAAGAAAACTTGACCATCATACTCGCTGGCCCTACAAGCCCTCTAAAAGGTATTGTGCCCATCCTTTCACCCCTCCAATGCCATGACCTGGGCATAGCTCAGGGCTCTGCACCCTGGCAGCACTGGGTCCCCAGAGTGACAGGAAAGGCTTGAGAAAAACTCAGAAAAGAAGATCCCAAGTTAGACTGGAGGAAGGTTGGGAGGGTGAAGGAGACACAACCCACCTTCAGATGCAGCTTAAACCCAGGACTCTGCAGCCCCCTGATGCCCTTCCCAGTTTGCTCCCCCAGTGTTAATTAATCTTTCAATCTTTTTTCCTCTTTATTCTCACCACATCTCACATTTCTACTCATCACCTTCCCTTCTACCACATTCAGGTTCCTTTCTCTCTTTGCTTCATGTCCAAGAAAGAATTCCTCCAAGACCCTCCCCAGTCCTCAGATAAGACTGACTCAAATAGGTGGTTTGCAAAACTTTCTTTACTTATGTACTCATACCTTTTTGACCTTGTTTTATCCAACTTAAAATCCCTAAGTGTAATCATTAGGTGAGCAAGAATGCCCCGATGTACCAAGATTTTGGCAAGCTCACACCATTAAAAAGAAACAAAGGACTCATATCCTATTCTCAGATGTAGAGAGGAGCAAACTGAAGTGAAGAAGCAGGTGGGAATGTAGCAGTGATGAAATGGAAGTGACAAGCTTATAATTTATTAAGTTTCTAAGCATAGTTTCATCCAAAAACAGGGGCAAAAAAAGTTCCTTCCTAAATAAGGTATTGAGCAGAAAACTTTAAGAGAACCAGCAACCCCATTCTGTTCCAATTCAGCTGACTACAGCTAACCCCTCATAGGGGACTTTAGTTTTGGACAATTAATTTTATTAGCTTAGAAGGGAAAATGTAAGCAACCAGCAGGAAAACCTGCCAATCGACCAACCATTTCTATTTGTGATGGAATTCATGGAGTTAATCCCACAGTGCAGTCTGTTCCAGGAGCATTCCTGCCACATCTCAGTGCTTGGGTGCAAGAGAAGGGCCAAAACAGGGGATTATGAATTTGTAAGTAAAAACAAAGCATTGGCTCTCAATAGAATTGTTTTAAGGATGGCATACATTAATTTATTCTCTTCTGCACTGCCTCTGCATACTCGCTGCTGGCAATGTGACAACATATAAGCACTGAATGTTGTGCTTAGTAGCTTAAGAGCTCCAAGACAGATTGTCATTTTGCTCATTCTTCCTGGGCCAAAATGTGTTTTCCCAGAAAAAAAATAAATAAATCCCCTCTTCCCAAAACAAATACACCCCCCCCTCCTCCCCCGCAGTCATCTTCAAATTTCGAGAAGAATTGGAGTGGCACCACCCTTGGAGGAGGCAAAGTAGGGAACGCATCCTCAGGAGGTTTTTATTCTAGACAGAGAGCCTCTCCCCAAGACAGCGTTTTGCCAACACATGGAGAGTTTTGAAAATGAAGGCAAAAGCCTTCCATTTGAGTGAATTCAATGGGAAGGCAGCACGGCGCACAGAGCACTGGGGCAATTTGCTCTTGGCAGCCTCTCTTGCTAAGTAGGTGGGCTGCGCTCCGCGCCAATTAGGGCTGATGCTTTTCCTCAGGTACAATGCGCTGCGACACCGCTCGGACTGCTCCTCCCTCCCTGCATCTGTGTTTACTGTGGCTGCTCATTTTCCCCCTTGGCAAGGGGGATGTTTATTAAAGCAGGCCATTCCCCAGCTACAAAGGTGCTATATCATCCTTGCGTGTATGTACACATATGGTATGAAATTGAATGCAACTAAAAGTCAAAGCAACTCCTGCCACAAATTTCTGATGGCAGCGCTGTAAAAGCGGCGCTGGGGAACGATGCAGTTCTCTGTTTTCTGGTACTGGGTGAAAAGGGGAGAGATGGCACGGTGGGTTTAGCTCCAAAGTTAAAAGGGAATCATATGAGTGAAGAAAAAAAAGCAATATTCAGATTTCTAAATTCCCTGTTCCCAGTTCAAGGTCTAAGTTTTCTTTTGGCTTGCGCTGCTCTGCAAATGAAGCCAAAGAGGTTCTCGATCCAGCTTTTGATTTCCTGCTGTGCTAAGCTACAGGAATGTTCACATCTAGGTTCGGCTTTGGTCCTGTCTCTAATTAAGGCAGCTTATTTTTTCAAACATGCTACCTGAGACCTCCTGATGCTGCTCCAGGTCATGCAGCCATGCTTCAAACTGCTTTCTAATATACCTAATAGTGCCACAGTGATAGGTTCAGCTTATTACTGTTACAGAAGCAGTTGGGTCATGGTATTCTCTGCAAAATACTTCTGTAATGGAGTGGATTAATTTAATGAATGCCATTTACTGCAGCAGAAGTGACAATGATTTGATGTTTTGTTACAATTAAGACTCATTAGCCAGTGACTTTTTTCTTAGTTGTCTGACAACCATATTAGATGTAGCACATCTCAGATACAAAAGTTCTGAACTTCCTTCTAGTCATTTTTAATAAATATGAAGGAAGTGAGAATGAAAGTCTTGGCACTGGGCTGCTTGAAGTGACCTGTTTGAGCAATGCCACGTACACCTCCCTGACCAAACTACTGAAAGGAAACTGCACCAGCTTCCAAGAAATCACTGGATCATACCTGGCACTGAAACTTTCAACCAAACAGCTGGAAGTTTAATCCAAAACATCTTACCACCTGGCTAAGACACAAAAAGGCTTTTGAGAAAGTGGACAGAGCCAGGTCTTGATGCTTTTAACAAGAAATCCAGAGCTCTGCCAAGACAGGAATCCCTGCACTGGAAAACCTGCTTGTGGAGGGCCCAGTGTGCTCTGCTGTGGGACTGATGGTAAACTCAAACTCAATTTTAGTAACAAACTCTCCTTTCTCAGTCAGCAGCATCTGAATGCTGAAGAATGATCTCCATGCTCTTCTACCAATGCAAAGTCTTTTTTTCCTTGGGAGCAGAATTCCTTTGCTTTTGTAAATCCTGAACAGCAGTATGCAGAACACAAAGAAACAAACAAAATCTCCTGAAAAAGAAAAAATGTATTGCCAAGCAAAACCAATATTGGTGAAACCAATGTCACCATACTCCAAGTTAAGTTTTCAGGCTACAAGAAGCCAAAAGCCAAAATAATATTTTTGCAGATGCAGCATTGCTGGGGACAGAAGATCATGCTTAGCTATACAACCTGCAAATATATCTTACTCAGCACAGAAGGAAAGCTACAAAACTAATTTAATTAGTTGTCTAAGTCAACAGCATTTAAAATCTGGATAGCACAAATATTAGACATTTTTTAAAAACCCTCAGCACTTTACAAATATTCCCGAAATCCTCAGAAAGGCCCATAAATGTAAAAAGTTTAATTTTTTTTTTAAAAAATAGGTATTATTTGAAGAAAAAAATTCCTAAAATTACAAATGATATATTATTCCTTTCATATTCAGCAAGGGTATTTTCTGAATGTTTTCTGAGTCACTCACACTGATACTTTTTCCTTCATCAATAAAAGGAAACCTAAAAATTTAAGTTTTTAGTTAAACCTGAGTAATACTTTGGTTTCACTAGATGCTGTAGAGGAGATCACTTCAGAATACAAGGCTGTGAGTGAGTACTCCAGCAACAGCAAAATGCACACACCCCAAAAACAAGCCCAAAGGAATGAAAAGTGGCTTATTTGCACTTTCATTATAGGCTTTGAAACCTAGATTAAGAAGCATGAAAACAAATAAAAGTTGGGAAGTTAAGGAAAGAATCAATAGCATGTCTTATTATTCTTGTGCAAATTCAGTATCTTTCCCTCCCATTCTACGTGGGATGGACACATACAGAGACATAAAAACACACTGTGTGGCCAAAATCCCCAGCTGATGCTGCTGAGGACTCCTCAAGACTGACAGATCAAGCCCTGGCAGTGTTTACATGTAAGAGGATAGCAACAAGTAGGAGAGAGGGATGAGGTGACTCAGCAGGCAGGACTGGAAGCCTGAAACCCAGATGTTTGACAGGAAAAAGCATCATGTGGGGTGTGTTTTAAAGCTTCTCCCACTCACAGCTTCTCCAGCTCTTCTGAGCATGACTTTGGCAGGACAGATTCTCCCTAAAACTGCTCACAGAACCTGGCATTCAGACACTGCTGTCTGCAACCTGAAAACGAGCCATTCATGCAAATTCCCAACTCACTCCCACCTACCTGCAATCTCTGTTAACTCTCCCTTGCAGAACCGAACCTGAGGAGTAATGAGCAGTAATGTGCTAATGAAAGGAATACAAAATCTGGTTTTCCCTTCTATTGTAGAGTGAGGATAAAAATCACACTCCTGCTCCTTCATCCCATGCCAGAAGAGTTATAACCCCATGAAAATCACTTGAGTTGAAGATAAGCTGGGAGCTTCAACTTTATATTCATTTTTATCAAATCCTTGAAACTGCTTCATGGGGTTTATTTTAATAGGTATTTCTACTAACAATAATAACCCCCCTTATCTGTACTAAGGAAGAGAAAAAAGCAGATTGCATCATAAATCTTAGTCATGCCAGCTAATAATCTCCAAAATCATCCTTTTAACACGGATGGCACCTATTAAGTCAAAGTACTTTTATCCTGCCGGTTTAGGAATAGAGTCTCATCCCAGCTCCCGTTATGAAAATGAAAGATTTTCAACAAACTGCACTGGCAGCTGCAGAATCATAAAATCCTTCAAGGACCTGTGAAGCTGAGCTGTAAGCATGGCACCCCTTATCTGTAATTAGGGAAAGGAGAATAAAATCTCTAGAATGCTCTGTAAAACCCCCCAGCCCCTCACTGCAGGGCTTTGTACCTGGGTTTTTCTAATAAAAGAGTTTTAAGTATCAGCTGCAATGTGATCTTGTTTATTAAAAGCAAAAGACTTATGGCAATGACTCTGTCAAACCTGAACTACAGAAAGGAACATGTATTTGCAGTCTTTTTACATAAGGCACACTGATAAACATCATTTATTTCACAACTGCCTGTGATATGCCATACAATGTACATTTATATATGTTTAAAGCAATTTTATTCCAAGAGATGTATATCTGATTTCAGTGGAGGGTATGTTTTCCAAGATGCATTAAGGTCTAACTAAATTTATTTTTTAAAAGAAGAAGAAGTGGAACTTATTACAACAGTGCAAACTATTATTGTCATAACAATGTAAAGTACCCATAGATTTAATACTACAAGGCTCTATTCATCACAATCTCATTTGGCAATAGTGTCATTTCACAGTATTTTATTATCCATACATTTCTCCAAGAGTGATGCCATCTCATAGCAGAGGTGCAAAAACCAGGGCACGTTCACTCCAAAGTATTTGAATTGTAGTTCTTTATCAAATTCTTTGAAAATAAATACAATCACTCCACTAGCATTTCCATTCTTCTTCCAAATATAGTAAGGATGCAAAGTTTTCAGCTCTAGAGCACAGAATATTTCATAAAAGCAGGGTAGATTATGATCTTGGCAAGATGGAGAAATTGAGGCAGGGAGTGAGTGACCTACTCAAGTCCCAAACTATGTCACGAACAGAGTGCCACAAGAGGTTTGAGATCCAAGTCCAGCCACTGGGCCATGCTGCTCCTCCAGCTCTCAGATGGTACCAGCTGCATTTCCATTAACTATTTCCAATTAATTCACTGGCAGAATGGACTAACATCAAAATCTTTGCTGTAACATGGTGATTTGTTAGGTCATATTAGCATGTAATAGAGTGATTTATGAAGGTTAACAGGTGGTATGTGACACTACTATCAAAACTTTCATCATTTCCCTGGCTCTCTGTGAGCAGACTTTCTTGCACGCTACAGCACAAGATACTCAGTATCCCTACGAGGAGCACAGGGTAGGGATTGCACTCATGTATAAACTTGGGAATTACCTCTGATACTCAATGCCTGCTACACCCCAAACTACAAGTCCCCCCAACCAATAAAGGACCCTAAAAACAAGGGAGCAGTCTGGGAGCTACTCTTCAGAATAACCAGGTAAGCAGTATCTTTCAATCACTCATGTAACTGCCCAAGGTAACCCAGATGTCCAGGTCTAAACAGGATCTTATGTCACAAGACTTAGATCGTTCAAAAGAAATTTCCACATCAGGGAGAAAAGCTGCATCATGACATACCAATAGAAATGTGAATGCCAATATCTGAGTGTGAAAGTATGAACTCCAAGATATCCTTTAAATGCCCCTTTTAAAAATCCTGGGGGTGTTCATAGTTCAGGTGCTAAAATAGTTAATTTTATGGAACTTAAATTATTAAACTGGATGTTCTCACCACCTTTCTTCCAGCCTTAAGCCCCCCTGACATATATGCCAGGCATCTCAGAGCTCAGACCATGCCACCCTCTCCTGCAAAACCCTCCACGAGGGTGCAGCTCCCCCGTCTCACCTTTGGGGACCTGCACTCTTCACCCCCACCCAAGTCTCCCCCTCCTTCCCTGCTCCCTGGCTGCTGTGAGATTCGCAGCTCTCCTGCAGCGTCCTTCCCACGTCTCCGTCTCTCAGATCTCGCTGCGATCACGGAGCCTAGCAACGTTCATCTGCCACTCATTTATCATATTTCAAGCTCAGATATACAAATCCGCTTTCCTTTGTCCGTTCGGATCATTGTGATTCCGCTTTATGGTCTCGATTCCTCTTTTCTAGTCCTTTGCTTATGGGCTGTTGTTTATTATTATTTTCCTATCTGGAAGTTAATCTCTCTGAAGCCAGAGTCCTTGCCGCTGCCTTGCTCCGTTCAGCATGAAGCGGGTGCTCTGTCAGGGCTTGATAAACCATTTGTCATTCAGGCGGCGGATAATGCGGCTGCACACATGCCCATTCTAAGCAGCATATACTAAAAGCACTAAGAATAAAAGTGTTAAAATACCACTGAAAGATTTATAAATATATGTGGATTTTTTTTTTCTCCAAGAGAAAGACTGAAGGCAGGAGACGCTTTGTTGGGCCAGGCTTGAAGAGGTATTTTAAACTTGCAGCTCCTTGTTGTTCCAACAAGGGCTTCAGTGACCCTGGACTTCTGTAGAAATCTCCCTTTTGACTCCTTCAGCTGGACAACAACAATTAGAAAGACACATTGAAAGCCAGGAAGTTCAATTCTTTCTCAGTTTCTTTCTCCATACTGTAGAATTAATACTTCTCTTTGTTGTCCACCCATGACTGGAGGTCGAGTTAGTGAAAGGCTGGGAGGAGACAAGCATTAAGGACCAACCTTAACTACAACAATTTCTCCCTCTACATCCTGGCAGCACCAAGGGTGGCACTGGCAGCTCCCTGCAGCTTAAACAGAAACTTCCCCTTGACACAAGTAATTTGGTTGTTCTCTGTATTTTTTGGACATCACACTGTGTGTCATGTCACTGTCTGAGGAATTTTTTTTACTTTCACACCATCATATCTGCCATCAGATGTGGTCAGTACTTATATGTTAAATATCTCACAACCCAAGGGAGATTTAAGAGACAGGAAGAGCTAATTGCTTTAACTCCTGCTGTGCAGGAGAATTACAGTTCCATTCTGAGATTTTTGAGGTGCCAAAAGAGGGAACTTTCCAAAACATTTGTTGAATACTTTCCTAGCAGCTTGGCCCAAGAGCAGCTGGAGAGAAACCATCCTCCCTTCCCACCTCAGTTGTCCACAGCTGTCAGACCAGCAAATGGGCTTTTAAGATCATTTTAAGAAAATAAAAACCAAAGAAAACCACCTAACCCAAAGCAGAAGCAGTGTTTTAAACCAGAGTTTTGATGTGCTTTAAACCAGAGTTTTAACTTGAGTTCCCTGTTTGTCACAGGCATGTTGGGATGGCTGTGGGCAAACACAGCCAGAAACTAGGATACAGAAGTACAAAACTTCATTTTCAGAGATTTCAGGAGATTTGTAGTAAGCAGAGGCTGCTCAAGACCCTCAGGGAGGAAAAAAAATTAAAAAATCAAAACAACTGTATTCAGGTGTTATGAAGTTCTCCTTGATATTATCACCAACAGGCAGAAAGAAACCTTCCAAAAGCAGAGGCTGTGAGGAAAGTGCCTGTGGGGTCTGGAAAACACAGAGAGACCAGGGCAAGCGTAGAGTTACCAGGCATTTTATAACATCCACTTTAATTTCACCAGGAAAGAGTCTGGGACTTCATCAAAGCAAGATATGCAATATATTTGAGTCTTTTCTGGTTTGGGTTTTTTTTTTAATTTTTAATAAAGCCTAGCCTTTGCTTTTCCTTTTTTTACTTGTGACAATCCGAGAAAAAAAATGACAAGGAGGTCCAAGAGTTTTTCTCTGTGCTCGTAACATTTTACCTAAGGGAGTAAAACTGCAAATGCCTGAAATGGGTTTTTCAGGTAATATATTAGAACCAGTATTAAAAAAAAAATTATTTGAAAATAAACAACCTCCCACCCGTATTATTGCCATACAAATGTATGTGCACATTCAGATTCCAAAACCAATTTGCCACATTTTTTTTTTTTTTTTTTTGTTTGGAAAGTGGCTTTTTACTATCTCAATACAGGCTATATTTATTCTGAAATTAGGGCCATCCGTACAGAAACTTGCACAACTATAATTAAACTAATTTTTTTGAAGTCCAGTTTAATTACTTTGGTGACAATACTTGCATATCAGCTTTTAGTTTTAACTAATTAAAAATGTAAAATTTACCTTTTAAAAAGGTCTTTCCTTGAAGTAATTCCAATTTACAACAGGCATCCATTTAGAGTTTCTAGTATGGGTTAGCTATCTGCTTCTGTCATGGAGAGAGACTAAAAATATCTGCTTTAAATGAAAACTAAACCATGGCTCAAACTATTCTTACATGCCTTTTCATAGGCATTTTACTTTGTATCTGGAACATTCCCATATATTACAACATACATCGGGGGTACCCAGAGGTTTGAATGGCCACTCTGGTTGATATTTACATGAGACTGAAAGCTAAACAATAAAGCAAATGAAGAAGTAAAATTCAGTGTATACCCCACTTTACACTCCTTGCAGGTTTTACCAGACAAGTGGACAATAAAACTCAACCTGGTCAATTTTCTTTGAAATCTGAAGACAAATACTAGTAATTTTTGGCAGTGTTTAAAGTACTATTTTTTTTTTCCCTAGTAAAAGCTGTGTAACATTGTGGAAGAACAGGGTCAGAGTTGGTTTCTGAAATCTGGATGCAGCTTTGGCTTTAACAAGCCTACTCTCTCTGTATCACACCAGTGTATCTCAAGGTTCCTTCCCCAAATGCATTAAAAATGAGGCTCATGCTACCACTACGCTGTGTCAATTATGTGTATTTTGTCCAAATTATGTGAAAGTGATACTGCTATTTCTGATCTGCTGAAGTGGTTTTTAGTTCCTTCTCTTCAATGTAATCCTATACTGATTTCTCAGTACTTGTGAAACCCAAGGTAGGGGAGAAAGGCTGGGGAACAGGTCTAATGTATGCACATCAATTATTAAATAGTTTTTTATGTTCTCTGGGATGAAAGCGCATGCGGCTCGGCTCATTTACTAAAGTCACAACATCCCCCCCAAGTCTCCTTCCCCATCTACAGCTGTGTCACTGGGGCAGCCTCACTGGAAATCTCAAGCCTTATCAAGGTCAAGGGCTGCAAGGCAGCAGCCTGATGATCTCTTCAAATGCCTGCCACAGGGATTATATTCCCAGACTGCTTGCCCTCCCCACTCCCCACTGTATCAGCATGTGCATTTTGGCTCTCCATGCCCTTTCGGGCTGTTATCCCCTCCGTGCCCCTGGCATGCTGACTCCCACCTTTGACCAGCCATGTCAGCCCTCACCACCTCACCACAGCACTCTAATGCCACTCATCTTACCCACACTCCTGCAACATTCACAGAACAGCTTGTGCCAGGGCACAACAAACCAAAACCTCTCCCTCCTTTCAAAATACTTGGTGCCACGCTCAGAAGATGTGACCATTTGACACAGGGTGTGCTCTAGCTCCTGCTTATCCCACATGCCATCCTTGGCTGTGCCCAGCCCCCCTTTCCTGCATTACACTTTGCACATGGGACACTTGGAGGGAGCGTGAATGCTGGTTTTACTCCACATGCACACACCATCTAATATAATGAACCCATGACCTGGCTTGGGGGGATTTTCTGTGGGATTAAGTAAAGAAAATACATAATCAACTACATTTACTACTAATAAAAACCATGTTGAACCAGAGCAGCTGACGCCTTCCTCTGACCTTTTTGCACAATGTTGCAACCTTCTTCTCCGGACACAGCCTCCAACCTGGCAGTTGGGAACTTCGGCTGCTCCAATCCCATCAGCAGCTGACTGACTACAGTGATCTCTGCTGCTCAGCTAAATGTTACTTTGTGCTGCTCCCCAGCATTAAACACCTTTTATCATAGAATCATAGAACAGACCATTGAGCTCAACTCCTGGCCCTGCACAAGATACCTCGAGTCACACCACATGCCTGAGAGTATTTTGCAAATGCTTCTGGAGCTCTCTCAGGCTTGGTGCTGTGAGCACTGCCCTGGGGAGCTGTTCCAGTGCCCAGCCACCCTCTGGGTGAAAGGCTTTTTCCTGATATCCAACCTAAACCTCCCCTGACTCTGTGTCATGGCATTTCCTCGAGTCCTGTCTTTTCCTGCCTCAGGAGTCACTGTTTGTCTGTTGTGAGATTCATCTACGAAGTTTCCAGGCTCTGCTGGGATCTCCTGCCAAAGAAAGGAAACCAAGAGATGCTGGAGAGCTTGGGGGATTGGGGACCACAGTGGCTCCCCAGTATCTAACTATAGCACAACACTCATCTAAGTAGACTGTTCCTGTCTTCAAAATAAAGTCAAAAATGAAAAAAAAAAAAAGTGGAGCAGAAATTCATGAGTGAATGGAAGCTTGTCTGTCTCAGTACTACACAGTGGCAATCAAAAACTCAGATTTACTAAATAAATATAATATTGAGTTCTTATCTTTAAAATACTCTGGGGTGTGTACACACATTAAAAGTAAGTATGATTCTAGGGTAAGTACTGATTATATGTTTCATTTCTGCATTTCACTCTGCTTGGAAAGTACACTGCTCTGCTCCAATTCTATTCATAAGTGGTTTCAGTTTCTGTCTTTCATCCAATGGCACGGCTCTAAAGTCATTATTTTTTTAAATATTTAATGTAACTGAAGTGCTATAATATGGAAGAGATTTCCAAACTGAAACAACAATTGTAAATATTTTCCTAAAGGAAACTGAAGAAGAGCTCTCACTTGATCAGAGAAGGCATTTCTTTAGTATGTGGAAAAAAAGCTAAGTCCAAACAAAATATCTTCCATTGATTCAATTTTTCCATCTGGCTAAAAAAAAATTGTTTTTAAACGGTGAGTTGGAAGAGGGACTTTCAGTGATTAAAACCAAACTTGCAGGCCAAAATACTGAACATGGCTGTTTCAGTACTCCAGCACAGACATCTGTTGGTCTGCCTCCCCTGCTAAAGGAAGGAAGGCTCTGCTGGATTACTACAAAAGCATTGCTATGGAGTGAGAAAGGTGAGGTTTCTCCATCCACAGCTTAAAGCTGTTTGTGAAAAAGAGATGGATTACTGCAATTCCTGATGCATTCAGCAGATGCTGTAAGAGAACTGTACCAAAGATCACAGCATCTTTTGCAGAAACTGAATTGCCTAGTCTGGACACAGAAAAGCTTGAAATGCTGCCACATCACTGGAACGACCTTTGACACATGGCAATAGCTGTTAAATTCCAAATCCTTTATTTGACTAAGCCTTAAGGGTCACAGAGTCACATACAACACAGAACTGCAGAGGCTGGGAGGCACCTCTGGAGATAGTTCAGCCCTCCTTTGCCACACAAGCCAGGTCATGTACAGCAGGTGTCCAAGGGCCACGTCCAGTCAGGCTCTGACCATCTCCAAGGACAGAGACTCAGGAATCACTCTGGGTAACCTGTTCCAGCATTTGACTCTCCTCATAGTAAAAGGCTTCTTCTAGGTTCAAATGGAATTTCTCAGATTAATCTGGACCTGAAATTTGAAGATTTCCTTTATGTTTAGAATGTAAGAACAGCTCAGATCAGCTGCACAGCTCTCCAACAGGAAGGGCTGATTCCATTGCCTAAACACAGGCATTTAGCACCAGTTGTGACCCTCCAGGGTATATGAGACATCTTCACAGAGCCAGCAAGGCAAACATGACAACAGACCTGCAGGAAAACCATACCCATCTGGCATGACAAGCTGGAGGCACCACAGTAGACCCTGAGGTATCTTAAATGGCACTGGATGCCTATGTTGGGCCAGCTGAATTGGGACACTAGCATTCCAACTCAGAAACTACTCATTTATTTATTCAAATGCTCTTATGCTTATACTATTTACAGGGTGACATTTTCAAGTTCCACTCCATGACCAAATGACTACAAACAAAAATTCCTAACTTCCACCAATGCATTTTTAGCACAAAGTCACAGGAATCCAGAAAAGTGAACAACAGCAACAAATATACAAAATATCGAGACTCAGTTTAGGCATCCTGAGCTGGGTCCTGCAACACATTCTGCCTGAAAACAGTTATCACCACTATACTTGGGTTTAATCAGCTTTCTACAGATTGCCTTTTGAGCAAGCACCATGGGCTACCAGCAGGCCCTGCAGCCCACACTGCCAGAATCTGTGCCTTGTGACTTTTTCACTCATTCCCTTCAGGACCAAACATCATGGGAACCTGTAACACGATTAGAGAGCTACACGCTGGGGAAGTATTAGTTATAAGATTCACAACCTTGCTTCAAGTTTGTACCTATCTCCACATTTAGATACCACAGGTCCACATTTCTTTTTTTTTTTCCCTGCATTTTAAGTCAAATGAATCTCTGTGATGGAGTAGATAATAAGGCTGTGTAAAAAAGCAAAGGTTGCACAGGAGGGGTGAGAGGGCAGAAGAGGAAGGTGGACAGGCTGCAAACTGAAACACAGGAGCTGCAGGAACCTCTGAACCTGCCCTTGAGGAAATGCAATGCAGAATTACATGTTAAATAACACTGCAGAGCTTTGAGACATTTGAGTCTGATTCACAATGCTGGCTTCTTATGGAAGGGCTATGCCTTCCTCTGTAAAACATACACTCAATGTATTGCTCCCAAATTATAATATTTACTTCTCAGTTGGATGAAGAGGCTTTTTTTTACTGTGCTCCTGCCTGGAGATATTTTTCCCTACTCCATCCTGTACTTTCTTTTTAATGTAAATATTACTTGAAATTATTGCAGTACAGATGAACAACTATTAATTAAAAGTGAGGAAGATTTATTGCATTAAGCAGTGCTGCTGTAACAGATCAAACAGCAGAAGGATATGAGGCACAATGCACAGCAGTTGGAGGCTTAATGCCTTTTAGATCACAGCCCCATGTGTTTCATGGGTTTCAGGGTGGGCTTGCACCCCACCATGTCTGGGCTCCTTGCCTGCTTGCAGACAAACCTATAACACAAAACCACAGCTTGTGAAGAAGGGTCAGATAAAAACACAGTCTTACAAGACAGCTGCAAGAAAAAAATATCTGAGCTGATTCTGGAGCAATTTCCTGGCCTTGTGCTCACTCTTACACTCGGCGTTAGGAGGCTTTAGCAGATGATGGTTTCATTACTGGGGGTTTCTCAGCAGTGTGATCCACCCTGTGCTGTGGAGAGCTAAGGAAGATTTGCTTTGAGCTCAAGTGACAGATGCTCCAAGACCAAAAGCACAGGGCTTCAGAGCTGCAGCCCCCGTGCTGCGGTGGTGCATTTGCAAATAGCTCTGGGCGCATGGGATGAGAACCTGGCTGGCACTGCTTCGTGAGGCTTTTTACTGTGCTGTCGTTGCAAAACTACTGCAAGAGCTATCAAGAGGTTTTAAGCAGCCCTGATGCCTGCAAACATACAGAGTGCTGGCACTTACGACCAGTCACTTCTTTGCAAAATGCAGAGGGTACCTCACTGTGAGGAGTACTGTATCACCCCCATGAGACCTGGGCATGAAACCTCAGGAACAATCATCAACCTCCACCTACAGCTACATCACAGAGGAGAAAACAAAAATCCCCAGATTAGGCATTTATTAATCAAACAGGAATTCAGATGATATAAGATTCCTGATTATATGTCATGTACAGAAGCAGTAAGCCACAAGGAAAAAAATCAATTTCCAAGATTAATAAAATGATCAATCCTGGTCATTAGCAGCTGTTAGGTCTCTAAGACAGATACTGAACTGAGACCAAAGACATTACACAAACGTTACCTATCAACCATAAAATGGGAACAACCTATTGTTGATTCAGCTCAGATCTAGGGTTAATGATTTGGGGGTTAAAGAGCCATCAGACTCACAATGAGTTCATTAAGCCAGCCTCTGACAGTTATGGAGGGGGGGGGAACCACTACTTCTGTTCCTAACGAAAAGAAGTGGAAGATCTTTTCTACAGCTGATTTGTTATCTGCCCTTTTTTCCCTGACTAACACCAAGTGCTGGGAAGCCAAGACCTGTTCCCAACTTGTGTGCTCACATACTTACTGCGGTGACAACTCTGAGCCTCCTCTTCTGAGTGTAAGAAAATGTCTGCACATATGTGAGGAAAAGAGTTATTAATTCTTCACAGCTTCAGCTTCGCTATTTTAAAGCTCACACCAGCTTCAAGCTTGGGCATGCTGATGGCAAATGAGAGTTACATTTCTAATTATCTGCTTCCTTACCAAAATAAATAAAATTTACAGATTCAGGGCTATGTATGCACAAAAAAGATACTGCTATTAGAGACAGGAAGGCTGTGCTAGAACACCCCTAGGCAATCAAAACAATTCCTTTCTCAACCCTCTCTCCTCCTTCCAAAGACCTTCCCATTTATAGCCTGTCACTTACAGACACACTTCCAGCATTTAAAAATACTCCTGGTGTTTGTGGAGCCATTTTCCAGAACAAAACGTTATCATTCATCAGGAGCAGAGCTGTTTGCAGTGTGAACAATTCGCTTTCGTTAAGTACCATATGGCTGCCCGTAGGAAAATGCCAACATGTTTCAACTCTACAGCTGGGCCACGGTTCCTTTATTCATCGTGCAGATGGTTGTAATTGACACCACTACTAAAACAGGTCTCGAGCACTTCTGTAGGATCATTAGAGTAATTAGTTATTAAATACAGTTACCATTTTTAGAAGGAAGGTTTTAAGACTTGGCATGTAAAATGCAATATTTTGTTATAATGAAAGAGACAGGCTAAATGTTACAGGGAGGGGTAAAGCTTATGTGATCCTTTTTAGTATTTTATCCGAGAGGCTATGGAAATTGCTAGAGCAAAGTGGAGCACACAAAATTATTTGCTAAGGAAATCAGCTGAAACCAGGAGTATTCTTAAATAACCTCCTTGTGCCAATGCATACTAAACTTCTGCAGAAAACAAACCCAAAATTCCAGGGGGGTGAAGTGGAACACAAAATTTCACCTCTGAACCCAACCTTTAATGACGGATGTTAAGTACAGAAAAGATGACTACTGATTCTGTATTCTTGATATTCTGATGCACATATTTTCAGGATTAAAATGAATTTTTTTAATGGAGTTGCAGGGTCAAATGAATACGTGTTATTGTATATAATAGGTCTGCAGAGTAGCAAGATGAGATTGGCTAAAAAGCTCCTTTCACTTGTAGACCAGCAAAAATTCCTTGTAATAGAAAACTGGGTTTGTTTTTGAGTAAGATGTTTGCGTAAAGCCTCACAATAAATCTCAGTGGGAAATGCTATCATTGGAGTCACAGAGTCACATCTCAAAACTCAAAACTTCAGCCAGGAAACATGCAGCCTTAAAGAGCAGAATTATACATGGCTTTTGAGTGCTGCCAGTCTTCAGAGACAAGAAGAGTCAGAACAAGCAGGCTAGGATAGCAAAACTGTTACTGGTAATTGCAGTAGCTTCTACTCCAATAAAAACTCAAGTTTTTCATTACAAACTGAGTACTGGGTGTTCCAGACTCTATTTTAAACATTCATTGCAGGCATAAACCTGGTAAGGACTCTCAGACATAACTCAGTATCTTCTTTCATGGTTGATGAAAATAATCTAGAATTGAGGGCCCTGACTGTACACTACAAAAGATGCCGAAAAAATAACATTGAGAGATCATGTTATAAACTTCCTCTAAATAGAATTAGGTTAGAAACCAAAAAACTACTAACCACAAGACAGGAGAAGAGGGAAATAGCTTCCAAAAGCAGTTTTAAGCTGAAGAGTTTCACAAGAGAGCACAGTAATTTCAGGATGTGGATCTTTCTCTTAGCCAGGACTTGGAGGCTCAGGAACTCTTCTCAGGCTGCCTGTTTCCATGCATTCCACTTTTCAAATTAGACTGAGTTAAAGCACATTACATACAACTTTCATAATGAATATCAGAAAACCTCTATATAGCACAGCAGAGAGTAAAGCCATTTGCTAAGGAAAAACAAATGCTCCTAAACTGAGGTTATTTATCTCAGGTGGTTTCTCTTGAGTGCTTGCTGCTGGATGGGGTTTTGCAAACTCTTCTTCAGACAAGCTGTTGAGCAGAGACTGTGAGCCCCACAGTGAGGCTGATGATAATTATCCTGGGAGCAGCAGCACTCACCCCTGCCATCCCAGCCAAATTTGTCTTCTGATCATAACCTTCTGCCCACCTGCATTCCTCACAGAGGTTCAACTAAAGGTGGGGACCCTGCACAGTCCCCCAGGATGGCTGGATGCTACTCCAGGGAATGCTGTGCTGCTCCTCTGTGGGATCTCAGAGTCTGCCATGCCATGCTCCTGAGCCAAATGAATGCCACCTATACAATTGATACTGTTGGTGCACATTTTTCTTTAAGCTATACGTTTGCTTATTAAAAATTGCTAATTTTTTTGTGTCTTTGCATAAAAAGGACTTTAAAATGTAGATTTTCAGCTTTGCATATTAAACTTTTTTAGCAAGTCTCAATTCCCCAAGCAGAAAATTATGGCAGGATTTTTAGCATAAACACATATTTTCTCGCATGCAGGAACTGAATTGCCGGATGTCAGAAATATCAGTTCTGGGTATTCTACTATTTACTTGGAAGCTATTATGTGTTTTTCAAAGTTTCTAGTAACTTTCTATCAACTAGATCTCTAGAGTGTATATGGTTATGATAATCAATATTAAACAGAGCTATCATGGTAGGAGAATTCTAATATTCAAGCCACCCCTTCTTCCTTTAGAAGAGGCTGGGGAAATCAATACTCCATTGCTAAGAAGGGGTTATCATAAATTACCAACAGAGCATTAGATTTCTATGCAGTGTCGCAGTTATGCAGCTGAATAAATCCTTCAGTATATAGGAAAAATATAAAGGATAAGTAAAACCAGTACTGCTGTCTCTACCATAAAACACAGAAATTCAATCAAAAAGTATTCACTAAATAAGATCTGAAAATGCACAGAAAACTTGGCTTAGAAAGAACAGGCTGAAGAAGCACGATGTTATCAAGAAGAAGGTTAACAAGGTTTTTGATCAACATCTCTAAACACAGGTCTTTAATCCATTGGAAGATTCAGTGGGAAGACAAAACCAAAATTAAAGGCAAGACAGAAATAGTTAATACATATTAAATACCAGTTGGCTTCATGTAGTAATTAATCACTAGAAAAAAAACCCCATAAGGATGGTGTGGACTTTTAATCGCTCAGAATTTGTAAACCAGACAAGTTAATGTCCTAAAAGATCTACTATAGCTCAGACAGAAATTAAGGGTCTGAGGCAGAGATTACCAGGAAAGTACATTAGACTTTCTAATCATTAGGATGTTGATTAGGTTTGTGCTTTGGGATTTGGATCAGGCCCTCAAAAATAGATTGAGAGGCATTTTGTTGTTATTGGGGTTTTGGGGTTGTTTTTTCCTTTTAGTCTTTATTATTCCTATTGGGAAGTCAATGTAGAAACTTGGTAAAATGGTGCTTTCAAATCTGATTTTCCATTTCCAGTTTGAACTTTATTCAGGATACATTTATACACATTTGTGCGCTGATAACATTCACAAGGTGCAAAAATAGCTGAGATAAAGACATCACACATGCCAGGGTGTAAGCTGAAATTTCAATGATTTATTCCAGGATGGAGATCCACCAGCAGTGACTGGACATAGTGAGCTGAGAGCCCTTCCAAGCCTGGAATTCCCAAGCCTGAAAACTTCATGGAGAACTTCCAATATCTCTCTGCTTTCTTAAAATTATGTTTAATCTGAGATACAAAGCAGTGAAGCATATTCACCTCTGCATCTTCAGGTTTTTGAGGTATAACTGACTGTTTGACTACCTGCAAAATGCTTCCTAGGCCACAGAGAGGAAATTAAAAGGGGAAAGAAAAAGATCATGTCTCATCTGAGCAAATTACTACAGGAAATAACAGAGAAAGAGCCCAGATTTAGACCCTTGTTACCTGAACATTCAAGGCTTACTACTCTGCCATTAATTCCAAATTCGAGGTCTAACTGACCCCAAAACAATGTAACTTTTTAACTGATTATAGTGTGAACACAGCTTGAAATCAGCATGGAACTAGAAGTGCTAACACAAAAGAAAGCCAACTTTAAAAAAAATAAATAGTACTATTATGGCCCCTTTATAATGTCAGAAGGAAGTTGTTAAGCTGTCATTCCACAGATGTTCATCCACACATATACAAGAACACAAACAATTCTCATGGGATCCCTAACTTCATGTGTGGCATACATAAACGTTAAAACTCTTCCATCATCACACATTTCCCCTTCTTCCTGCTGTGATAACAACATGGGGAATAAAAGCACACCACTTCCAAAAAAAGGATTAATCGAGCTCAGAATACCCGGACCAGCCCAAGAAAGAGCTAATGAAAAAGCAAGGCCAACCTGGAAATGCACAAGAAAAACTACACTGAAATTACAGAGGGAAAGAAATACTGGCTTATATGGGTACAGCAATTATTCTAAACTACTACAGGTCTACATATTCACATCTGTTCTGATGGATGTTTCTTTGTCTTTAAAAAAGAGAATAGCAACAATTTTACTATATAATTATCTTTTTTCCCTTCAATAAAAGTTGATTTTTTTTTTTTTTAAATTGCAGGTAAAATGACAAAACTCAGCCATTCAGGCAAAACAGCTTAGAATTAATTTCCTGGTTTAAAACACTAGCAAACAGTAATAGGCTTCTCAACAAAACCTTCTGAACATCAACATCTTTTTATCCCTGTTGCCGATACCACAGAGATCATGAGAGAAACAGAATGCTTCTCATTGTACTCAGGACACAAGTGGTAGAATTTGGGAGAATTTCTCATCAGGAGAGTTTGGAAGCAGTTTGTCAGTTTGTTGTTGTGGGGTTTTTTTTGGTTTTTTTTTTTTTGGTTTTTTTTTTTTTTTTACTTTTTAATGTAGGAAATTAATGAGGAAAGTTGGAAATTGTGTCTTCAAATTTGACCATTTCATCAAGTTGTGTGGCTGCTCAATAAGAACAGACTGCAAGGCTAAGTCCTCAAATGACTTCAGCTACCCTGTCATAAAAATTATTATTTCTAGATAACAAAAGATGCTCTGATCAGTGAAAGAGAAAAGCTGTAGCTGGAAACATATCCCTGTAGGAAGATTTCAGTTGACCAGAAAACAAGATGAGTATTTTGCTGAAGAAAAATCCCCATTGCCTATGATCGAAAAGCAGCTGAAGCCCAAACCTGATGGCTTCTTTGGTTTACATATTCCCAGTGTTCTGCTGCCTGTCATTTTGATCCAGTACAAATTTTGCCTCTCCTTAGGTGTTTCTTAACTTCATATCCTGTAGCAGTTGGGACTGTATGAATAACAGGTTTGGACACAAAATTGGTGGATAATCAAAATAAAACATAAAGCACAAAGCAAAAGAATGTTTTGTGGTTTTGTTTTTAATAAGAAAATGTTTGGTTTGGATCAGTTTTATTAAAAATGGAGACACTCCTGTAAAAGCCCCCCCTTTCTTGGGTGGGTCCTTCCCAGATTTCTGCTTCAGAAGCATCTCTGCTCTTAAAGGTGGGGGGAACAGCCAGCAGCAACATCAGGGGCCCTAATCCTGGGGCTGACAAATCTCTCATTCACTCCAACTCTATAAATGCAGAAACACTGTATGGGAACCAGAACAGCTTTACTGGCAAAGACTGACAGAGGCTGTCTGGTGCTCTGTGAGAGGTGTGAGATCTCCCTTCACATCCCGTCACGGACCCACAGAGAGCAACCACCACCGTCTGGCTCTTCGGGGTTTTTTATGAATGGCACTAAACTGTCCTTTTATCAGAGAGTTTAGTCAGCCCAGTGCTGTCAGCAGTATCAACACTGCCTGCCAGAGGTGTGAGGGCAGCAGCCTGGTTAACCCCAGCAGGCAACTCAGCCCTACATAGCCACTGCCCCCTGTGGGGTGGGGGAGATCAGAGGGGTAAAAGTGAGAAAACTCTGGGGTTGAGATAAAGACAGTGTGACAGGTAAAGCAAAACCCATGCCCACAAGCAAAGCAAAACAAGGAATTCATTCACCTCTTGCCATAGGCAGGGAGGTGTTCAGCCATCCCCAGGACAGCAGGGCCCCTTCACATGTAACAGTGACTTTGCGAGACAAATCCCATCCCTCTGGACATCCCCTGTTCCTCCTTCCTGCCCTCAGCTTTATATGCTGAGCATGACTCTACATGGTCTGGGATACTCCTGGGGTCAGCTGGGGTCAGCTGTCCCAGCTGTGTCCTGTCCCAGCTCCCTGTCCACCCCCAGCCTCCTCGCTGCTGGGGTGAGGCACAGAAATGGCTCTGAGCCTGTGGAAGCCCTGCCCAGCAATAATGAAAACATCCCTGTGTTATCAGCACTGTTTTCAGCACAAACATAACACAGCCCCATACCAGCTATTCTGAAGAATATTAACTCTATCCCAGCCCAAACCAGCACAGCCAGCTAAGGAGTATTGCCCTGCTCTGCAGCATCAAAGTCAAATTTATAGCCTCCTTCCTCTCAGCGAGAGCACAGAGCTGTGAGCTCAGCATACCCTCACAGCAGGTGGGAAAGCTGAACATCCAACCAGACCAAAATCTCTAACAACAGCTAATAAGGCCTTGAGAAACTCTGATGTGAGGATGGTGATGTTGTCCAAGCTTTTATCAAAGGGCAAGTAATAGTCTTGTTGACTGAGATGCTCACGACACAGAGGGAGCAGGTGAATTTTACTTGTTGAGACTGCAGAGGAGAAAAATCTTTCCTAGTGGCTCATAAGGCTGAGCTGGGCTTCATCAAAAACAGTGTCTTTAATGTCTTGTGATAAAATAAAAAACCTGTTGTTCCATGTCAAACTTGCAAAAGTAGGGGGGAAAAAAATCACCATGCTGAAAAAGGAGATTAGAAACTGCAGTCCTCATGTAACATTGCCTAAAGCTATTTGGAAGTTACAATTGTAACTAATCAATGAATGCAAACAACTTTCTCCTTAATAAGAATTACGAGCTCAGGAGAGCCAAAAATAATGCTCAGATATTTTATATCTGAGTTTTCACTTTAAAATGCCATTACCAAAAGTCAGCACCATCCAGACCAGAGAAAAATCTTCACTCAGTCTAACAACTTGATGAGCCTTTTAACAAATGACCAAGTCTACTGTTCACTAGAAATTAAATTTTCCTTTTAATGTTTGGCTTTTCTTGAAGTGGTAGAGATAAGACTGAAAATAACAATTGGGAGGGAGGGGAAGTAAAGCAAGATAGCATCTGGGAAAGATGAGGAAGAGAAAAACTACTGGATAGTCCCCTGCTTTTAATTCATATTATTTATAGAAAGCGAGGGGCACTAGTAGTCTCACTAGTAAACAACAGCAGGTGGTTGAAACTGTACATCTACAATTTCATTCATTTTATTGATGATGAATAAATTCAGTGAATCAATGCCAATGTAATATAGTGTCTGCACAGAAATATGAAAAAAGAATTTTACAAAAAACAACTCTGAGGAATTGCAAAGAGAAAATGCCATTATGACCATATCTGAGTCCATCTATACCACCTGGATTTAACTCCCTCTATATTTAAAGCTTTTCTGATGGAGTTTTCTGCCTTGCAGCTGGTTTGGTTTTTTTAAAGCAATCACAAAATATATGTATTTCTGCCTGTATTTTTTGGTACAAGAATTAAAGCCCCAGTGTTGCTGACTGTTGCCTCCCTGCTTACTCACTGCCATGTCCTCATGACCTCCCCGTCTCCCTCACACTCGAATTAGCAGCACCACGTTATCTGATAGGGAATCTCATGTTTCACTATTTAATAGGTTTGTGCTCATTATCCACTACAGCCACTTGCAGGCACAGTGCAAGTCCCTTCTGGAAGCACTCAGCCTCTCAACAGTGAATAAAAACCCTGCACATCTGAAGCACAAATATGCGAGTAAGCAAGTAGTGCAAGTGGCCGCTGCCATCACAGCCATCATAGCTAAAGCATGTGAAGATGGTGGTTTAACAAATATAGGATGCCTTACTCTGCAAATATAGGATGACGATGCTCTGGAGGTTTCTAAAAATGATCTGAAGCTTAGAGCACTTGTTTTGAGCAGCAGGAGAAAAATAACCACTGAAGAGCCCCACTCCAGTGTAATTTTCTTGGTAGAGCTGGGATTTTTTAATATGTATGTCTGTGTGTGTGACACAAGTAAAACTAGAAGTAAATAGAAGTAGCTATTTACAGAGCCTAAACTGGCTATTAAAAAGCAAGGCTCCTTTGTGTGACTGTATCCCTACATGAGTGAGTAGCAGACTCTGGAGTGGGTCTGACCACCATTCAGATCCTTCCTCAGCTCAGGGAAACCTGATTCAGAAACTCAGGCAGGATTATGGATCTCGCCAGTCCATAACAGAAAACTTGGCTCTGGAAGTAGCACTTCATGGCAGGACACAATCTATCTGGAAGATGCTGAGCAAATGGATACTTCTCTTCCACATGAAAGAAAAAAGTGCTTCTGTATATGTGAATAAACAGTATGAAAATCAAGGTCAGGTTTGGAGTTTAAATTTGTGAAGTCTTCCAGAGCACTGAAAAGGTTTCCTGGGACACCCAAAACAAACCATCTCATTCCCATCCCACTGGCTGCCAGCTGGGGTTAACCATGTGTGGTTTGGCAGAAGGCAGAGCCAGAAAGCCTGGCACCAGGAGAACTTCACAAGGAAGTGGCACAGCAGCATAGCGCTGCACATCCCCAGCAGCTCCCACCACTCTGCACTGCTGCGCAACAGCAACAATGCCCTATCTTACTTCTGTACACACCAGCTTCTGGAAGAGTCTGGCATCATCCTCTCATGAAAGCCACCATTGGAATGTGGCTCTTTTTCTTTTTGTTTTTATCCTGCCCTTCCCAGAGCTAATACCTAGATACAGGAAAGCAAGGTTTGCATGCCCACAAACCTGACACTGCTCTGCCCAGCAAGTGGGCAAGATACATAGGCTTTGCACAGCCAGGGCAGGGCAGGGGCTACATCTGTTGGCTCTGCACAGTTCAGGCCATGCCTTTACTTGTCTCTTGTGTAAATCTGGCAGTGAGAGCTGGTAGGGAAAACCAGCAGCTCTGCTGAGCTCCCTGTGGCTGCAGCCCAGCAATCCTGCCTTGCACCACAAGGCACAGTGACAGTGGGAGCACTTTGACAAGGATGGAAATTAGTCTGGCTTGCACCAAGCAGACACTGGGCTTTCCCCTCATTCCTGTGCAGCAAGAGCCCTGTAAAAGCAGGCTCTGGGCACAGGCAAGCAGCAGGAAGCTTCAAGGCTGCACAGCCGTGCTGCAGCCATGTGGCCGCGGGTCCCCAGCGCAGAGCAGGCGGCAGGACCTGAGGGCACAGGGAGAATCAGCCTCTCGCTGCACGTCAGTCCCTGGCTCCCAGGTTTTCAGGCCACTGGAACTCTCTGTGTCTCGTATTTCTGAGCTGCTCCTGAGCTGGCCTGAAGTCAGAAACCACACCAGCTTCTTGGCTTGCAGCAACCAGCGCAGACCAAGCACCAGCTCTGCACCACACCCATATCAGCGACTTCCCAAAGCATCACTTAAATTGAGAGACCAAGGGGAAAAAAAAAACAAAAATCCACTCTTGGGTAGCCAGGTATGAATACTGAAACATAGCCAGTACTGAGAAATCATTACCTGGCTCAAATATTGCAGCAGATACTTTTTGAAAGCATAAATTAAAAGAAATGAACAGGATTCTCAGTTCTTTCTTCCTCCCTTTTCCCTGTTCAAAAAGAAGCCCTGGGTCAGTGACACCAGCACTGGCCACACAAAAATTCTAAATGCAGGGCATTAGGCTGCTCACAGAAAATGTACAGACGTATTTTTAAGAGAACAGCACCATTTTTTTTTCATCAGACAGACCTGCTGAAGACCCAGATTTGCTGCACACTTTCCACTAAATCAGGATGCTCAAAGCTCCATCCAGCCTGTCCATGCACACTTTCCTTACAGCACTGGTACTGCCCTGGATCTGACACAGCCTCATGGGTCAGACATGCACAATGATAGGACTGCAAGTATGATCTACACAATCTCTGATAAGGGTTAATCAATGTAAAAAGGTCACAACTGCAAGACTTTTTCTATCTTTTACTCAATGAAGCAAAATTCCAATGCAAATCCCCATTTTTGTGCTTTTCACACACATCATTGGTTACACCCATGAGCTATAGCTGCTTCTGGAGTGAGGGAAAATAGCTGGTGTCACCCTGGGTCCCCAGTGGACACCCATCATCAGGGTCCTTGTTCTTCTGCATGGAAAACATGGCACATGAGGGATGGTGAACACAGTGTTAAGCCACTTCCACAACAGGCACTGTATGCAAGAGCTAGGAAATGCTACTAAATGCAAGAAAACAGTGCCCAGGACAGCTCACTGTCCATTTCAGTCACATGTCTGTTGGCAGCAGACCAGGGACTGTCAGTCAGACCAACCCTGACAGTGGAACTGTTTGCCTAGAATCCACAGCTTCTGGTGAAAAGCAGTATCCTGTAACTTGAACAACAACCCTTCCACTTGGAAAAAAAGTCAGGCATTTTCTATTTTATTCAAAATTCTGCCATATGCACATTACTTATTTATTGGTTTATTTATTTAGAAGGTATAGTATGTAGCTGGAAACTCTGTGACCTGTGTTCCCCTGCTAGAGAAACACCTATAACAGTCTCCCTTGTGCTGTTCCTGGCTAAGCTGAAAGGCTGTAATTCATCCCTACTTTTGTTGACCTTTCTGCCACTTTCCTGGCTCTGATATTTTCCTCTCCCTCATCTCGCTTCCCTTTCCAGGGCTGCTTTTTAAGCATCATTCTCAAAGAGAGAAGATAAACAGGGGAGGCTCTTCAGAGCCAGAATCTAGGGTGACTAGAGGGGACCAAGAGCAGATCACAAGCAGCCAGCACAGCTCATGCGTGGACTCAGGGTTTCCAAATGATTAGAGAGGGGATGTCTGCAGCCACAGCAATGGGGTATGGGATGGCTCATGCATATGCAGCTCCCAGTCTGTGTGCACAGGAGCCAGGTGTGTGTTTCAAATCACACTAAGAAGGACTTCAGCTCAAGGACTCTCATTTTTTATTTCCCACTGTGCCTAACCCCAGCAGGGTGAGTGCTGACTTCTCATGTTTACAAGGAAAAAGAGACAACAGAAATACAAATGGCCACTTGTGGGATGCTTCAAAGCTACCAGACTCTGCTTTTATATGGAAAACACAAAAAAAGGATGACAGGTTGTAAGAGGACAGTAAGTGGAAGGTAGCAAAATCAGGAAAACGGAAAGAAAAGGTATAAAACCAAAGTCAGGAAAATGTGGTAGAGAGCAAAACATGAACTGCAGCTAGGTAAAATACCCCATGAATCTGTCAGACCAAGAATCCGAGAGAAGTTATTGGAAATTACTGAAAGTGCAGGGCTGCACATGATGAGAAAGTAAAAAGTTGTTGTTAAAAGTGGCTACTAAGAGCGTGAAAAGCAGGAAATCAGTGGGGGACCTGTGGTTTGTGCCTCAAGGCTTCACAGCAGCAGGGTAGCGGGGAGGAAAAACAGGAAAATCCCACTTAAGAATGACTGTGAAGGGAAGTTATAATAAGCAAAAATGAGAAAAAGAGCCTTGGATGGTTCAAGTCACAGAATATGCAGGAGGGAAACCTACATCATGGATCAGAGAAGGAGATCAGAAAAGAAAGTGTGCTAAAGCACCAAGGTGCAAGAAGATGCCACTTTCAAAGAAGAAGAGAAAATTCATTACAGTTTGAAGGTCAGGTCAAGGTCAAAGCACAAAAACAGGTAAGAAATGGCATACAAAAATCAGCAGAAGCCATGAGAGCAAGTGCTGCCAATGGACAAAGGAAAGAAGAAGCAAGAGGAACCAAGCATGGTGATGAGGAGAAGGAGAATTAGGATGCTGAAGCAAGCAGCAGTAGGAGCTGCTGAACAGACCAAGAGCAGAGAGACAGATGCTCACCAGCATCTGCAGGCAGCACAAACCTCAGCTTAGGCTGGAGAAACATTTCACTGTTCCAGAAGAGAGAATTTCTTCTGGTACCTGATATCATTTCTTCCCTTTCTGAATACAGAATAGATACACTTTTAAATAGGATTTAAACCTAGCAGCAGTAAGTCTTAATATTTATATAACTAAATGGCCTTAAGCCAATGGAAAAACTATACACCGAAAAATGTGTGATTATCTGATATTTGATAAAGGTATTAGAGGTTACCAAGTTTTTAAAATGACTTTATGTCATTAAGTAATGATTCTTTCAAAACCAATGAGGACCAGGCACTAGCTGAGGGCAGTAATTAGAAAAGCCTTCTTCAAAGTGTGAAAAAATCCCAAGGTCCACCTGGCAGGACTGGCCGTGGTACTCACAGACCAACCAGCCCCAGGGGCAGTTGGCAAGTACCCAGAAAAATCCAGCCAGGCTCCTTGGAAGCTGGACAAGCAGCAAGCCTGCTGTTAGTCCTCCTACAACACTGCATAGCCCCAAATGCCTGCTGTACTGTCCAATCTTGGGGATCTTGATCTAGAGCAAATTGCTACTGCAGCAATATCCTCTTGTTCCCACAGCTTGCAAGTCTGTGGGAACAAGAGGAAAAATATCAGTCTTCCTTAGCTTCTAGGAAAACAAAAAAGCTAAATCCAGCAAAGGAAAAGGAAGAATGAGGATGTAGATAGAACAGTGAAAAAAATCTTGCCATAAAAGCTTTTCTGTTTCACTATTAAGGATTTTTTTTAAAATTTCTTAATAATAGATAAGATTTAGATGAAAAAGCTCTCAACTTGCCTTTGGATATCCCTCTTCATCTTCTGCATAAACTCAAGCCCATCCATGCATACGCTCACCAAGATGTTTTGCAGGAGGAGATGTGTGAAGAGCTTTGCCTGGAGGGACCAGGTCTTCAGCTCCAAGCCAGATCCCCTGGCTCTGGCGTTGTGTTTCCCTGTCACAGCGCTCTGCTCTGCTAGCAGCTGAGTATAATGCACTAAAATCCTAATCTCTAAAGCTCTGTGTGCCAGGGCTTCAGAGATCAGCATTTCAGTCAGTTTTACTTTGCTGCTGCCATTGCACACAAGAGAGTGACACAGCGGGGGAAAGGCAACACAATGTGCAGTGATGGAGAGGCACGCTCGGCTGGGAGGGGTGGGGGGCAAGAGCATGGTAATGCAATATAAAGGCATAGGGAAAATAAAAGAAAGAAATGGGGGGAATAGGACTATTGTGCATGAATAGGAACCTTAGGCCCTCTCCTTCCCAGCAGCCCTAACAGCAGGATGTCTCCAGCCTCAATAAATCCAGCGTTTTCTGAGCAAAGCCTTGAATGACCTGAAGGGTTTTTTCCTATCTCTTTCCTTGAAAATGGAAAGATTAGGAAATCTCTGCTACAACCCGTCTGTGCATGTGAGTGTCTGTGAATATTTTAAGATTACTCCCTCCTGCCTCTACTATGCGCTTTAAAATTAAAAACAAAACGATATTGCAGAAGCTGGAAGAGCTGAAATCTGATCCAGGTACTATCAGGGCGCAGGCTATTCCGTCACCCAGATCTAGTCTGGCACAGTGCACATAGGGACACAAATACTCAACTGACCAAGCAGAACACTTCCAACTTCAAGGCACAATGGCCACAGCTAAGGGAAGAAAGCAACACCTCAAAGCAATAAATTCTATAACCAAACACTAAAATAGTCAGGAGAATCAAAAATAATGGGGCAATAATTTTAATATCACAGAGTTCATGGCATGTTAACTACTGGAACCTGCTTGGGGCAAAGCCTCATTTCCATCAATCAGAAGAGCAGAGTAATTTAGGAAAGTCTTTCATGCTATCAACTTTGACAGCATCTTAATGTCTTTGCTAAACCAGCATGGCCAATTCATGCCACCAAAATCTACTTCACGGTACCTATGTCAGGCTGGAGTACTGTTACATGGGATTAGTGCAACACACTGATAATGCTCTTTGGAATAAAAGCTGATTGAACTTTGTCCTTTAAGAGTGTTTAGACAGTCTAGTGGTCTGCTAACCCACATGGGCTTGTCCATGGTTCCTCCACTACAAACAGGCAGAGAGCATCTCTGAGCCTCTTCTGCAAACCCCTCCTCATCCTCTCTTGTCTTTCATGCACGTAAGAAAATGCTCATTGTCCTCAGCCCAGAAGCTGTTTTAGTCACTGATTTGGAAGTTGCAGTGTAAATTCTGTATCAGTTGATATCCCTTTTGTAATCCTGCAGAAGGATATTACCTTTTAAATCAGAGCATTCTGACAGATAGGCTCTTGCAGATTAAGTGTCTGTAGTTCAAAACATTATTGCTCTGGCCTTCTGCAAAGGTTACTGTTCTCAGATCAACAGTGGCCAAACAGGATGTGTGTCCCTCCCCCAGCACTCACAGCAACTGCTGGTAAAGGAGGATTTGAAATAACCTATCAACTACAGAACAACAGCACTGAGATACCAGAAAGCAGCTGCTGCAAGCTCAGGAGTTGTCATAGACAGGCATGGTGAGAACATCTGAAAACTTCTACAGCAAGGTGCATCAAAAAACAGCTGCCAAGGGGGAAGTCAAAATTCCTAGGGGAAAGCTATTTTACGGAGTTCCTACATCTCCCCAACTCTCTACTGTCTTGTTCCTACCCATTGTGTCATCCCTTGGTTTGAGCTGCAGCAGCTACCTGTGGGTCATCCTGCAAAGTGGTGAACTGATGCAAGCAGGAAAAAAACCCCAGCACCCCCCCCCCCATGCTGAAGGATTATTTTTAGCCCAGACCAGTTGATAATCTGTTTCACGGCATGTCTTAAACTACAGCATCAGCACCATTGAACAGGCAGCCTGAAAAGGCTGCAGGGAAGATAAATACACAGAAAAAGGGTGAAGTCTTTAAACCACTGCTGCTCCTGAGGCTTTCAGACTGCAAAATCAGGGTACTTGACTGGTACCTCTAAACTGACAAATAATCCATTATCCAATAATAATCTAAGCAATCCAATCCAGAATTCCTAAATTTCCTCCGCCCCTGGTGCTCTTCATTCCATGTAAATGTTTTTGAGATCAAGACTACAACCAGTGGTGGAGACAGTAAGCCCAGACTGGGATGACTTTATAGGGAAAGAATCAGCCAGCAATCTAACGCTGCCGGAGATGGATTTACATCTGAAAGTGTCTCACACATGGTATAAATGTCACTCCTTCTTGCTGCCCCCATTCCACCCAAAGTCACTGGAAAACAAAAAACCCACAAAAAAATTTGGAGAGAGGAAGCTAAAAGTGGAATCATACCAAACCAAAAGTAAATAAAAATGTTTTACCTGGCTCCCCTGGGCACGCAACAGCAGGCCTGGCAATAATGAGAGTGAGGAATGAAATTTTAAAATGAATGCAAGAGGGAGAAACTGCAGAGAAAATTGAGACAGAGTTTCAGTGTTATTTATCCCAGACAAAGCATACATGCTCAGCTCTGAGCAATCCATGGCACAGGAACAGCTCCAGGATGGAACTCCAACACAACTAATCTTCCTTTTCTATTCCCTTCTGTGCTTTTGAGAAGGAAAGAGGAGAGAAAGCAATTTAGTGTAGTGATGCAACTTGTTTACTTCTCTGTACCTGCTCAGCTGTGTTGGCTGAAACATACTCTGGGAGGTGCAAAGGGAAGAAAAGAGAAAGGGAAGGAAGGAGAGAGGGAATTACAGGAGTAGAAAGAAGAGCAAACTGTAGGACAGGCCTCCAATTTTGCCACTGCCCAGCGGTCCATGCAAGCAGCATCCATATGGCCACCAGCATGCCAGCAGAATTACATGGCTTAGTTATCCAAGCCTTGCTGTGCTTGAACCGTTTAAGCTCTGGCTCATTTGAACGTGATGGAAATGCCCAGGAGAGCAGCTCAGACAGCAGCTCCGATGGGGCAGCGTGTGCCTGGCCTGATCTGCCACCCCTCCACCCTGGGGCTCCTCCTGCTGGGACATGCTCAGGCCTTGGGAATTCAGCTCAGGGTGCACAGAAGCATCCTCAGCCTTTGCCATGGGGAACACTGAGGAGGCTGTAGGTCACTTCTGCTCCCTGTTCAGGTCCCAGTGACTGCAGAGGCAATAACGATATGCAGAATATGGAAACGGGGGAGGTTTATTAGCAAACGCCCTGTCATTTCTCCCATCATTCTCTAAGGCTTTTAGCTTGTCCCTAATAAAAACTAGATGTTATTACAAAGGCAGAGATGGTCTCTTAGATGAAGAAAACAATAAAACCTACCAAATCACCAACTTCTGATTGCTTTGGAAGCCCCTCCTTAGACCTGACATACCAACATTGACAGGACAGAACCCTTTTTTTCAGAAGCAAACTATTCTTAAAATGTATTTACAATATACACACTCAATGGGTCTTTGTAGTTTGCCTAACACTTCAGAATGTGTTAAAATCACACATAAAAGTTAAAGAAGCCTAACACTCAGGAATAAGAGTCCTTTAAAGGTTTAATTCAACCATTAATGGATTTTTTCCCAAGTTAGAAAACATTTATATATTATTGATTTACTGCAGGTGTGGTAACTGAATTTGGCTTTACACATACCAGCTGCAAGCAAATAAAAAAAAAGGCTTCATAAATCAGTTTAAGGCACTGTAGGCTTCATGGTGCTTGGACTGGGACAGAATTTCCCCACACAAGCGCACAAAACAAATGGGAGTTTATAATTTTCTCTGTCATAGCTCATAACTTCTAAAGGTTAAAAATCAAAGCACCACACAGTGGAATTTTATACAACTGAATGGGATGGACATAAGGCATCCCAGAATAAGATTTATGTCATCCCCTCTTCACACAACAAAAGAATGAAAAACGCAATGGTGACAAAGGCATTGCCTAATTGTGTTACTTGGTAAATACCTTCTCTTAAGATTTCTCTGGACACATCAAGATTTTTTACTTTCTCTTTGTTTTAGAGACTGTTCTCCAGCAACTACTCCACCTTTATAAATCCATCTTCCAATGCACACTACATTTTGCAGGGTTTTTTTTTCAACAAGTTACACTGACTCAGAGTCAGATACTGTAAGACAAAAAGCCACAATGACTTTATCCAAGAAATACGAGGTGGCAGAGATCCAGTACGCCCAGCACTCAAGGTGAAAGAACAGCATGGAAAAAGATTCACAAATTAATTGTCAATTACGGAAGACTGCCGGAGTGAACACTAGATACATGCATGGGATAATTTAGTCAGGCACCTGCAGAACTGAGCTGTGGATAGTGCTGAAGCAATTACTCAATTTTTTAAAAGAATGAGATATCATCATCACAAAATTACATAAAGGAAAAGGAGCAAGTTCAATTTTTTTCCAAACACATAAAATCAGTGGAGTTAAGCACCAAGAACCCAAGTGGATGATGGTCCTCTGGAAGAAGGGGAGGTTGGAATACCTGACTGAAGAAAGCTCCCTGTAAGGAAGTGACATGAATTGCTCATACAGTTTTTCCACAGTATGCAGGCAAGCCAGAAGATGTTGTTGTACCCACAGCTCCAATATGAGCATCCTGTGGCAGCAGTTGGAAAGCAGTGAAGTCTCATTTCCCATACTGTGTCACAGGGAAGTCACCAGAGGAGACTCACCTGCAGCAGAGGAGGGCTTCCACCTCCTCTGCTGCAGGTGGCTCTGACAAAGAGCCTGAGTGTGTTCCACAACCAGCCAGCTCCACAGCCATGTCCTTCCTGGACATGGTGCACAAACTTTGGATCCTTCATGAATAAACACCAGTGAACCATTTCTTGGCCTCAGGGACGACACAGCAGATTCACTTCTGGATCTGTGTTCCCCACACAGCTCCTTGGTCCTAGCTCCCACTGGCATGGCACAGGAGTGGGGAAAGACCTAGAGATTAGAGGCAGGAGAGCAGCTGCTCCTCCTGGCTCTTCCAATACAGGGAAAACAGTTTTTGCTCAATGCATAGGGAGTGGTATCAAGTTAGCAGGCCAAGAACAGAAGGACTACATCAAAAAGGAAACAGAAACAAGAACTTCCCCTTTCAAAGCAAAACAGTCTTGCTTTTTAAGAGCAAAATCTTTGCTTAAAAAGTTCTCACAAAACACCTCATGGGAGGTCTAGACCATTTTCAAGGGCTGAAAGAAAAACAGTCCTGGTGTTAGAGTGGTAACCTGGATCTGAGGAGACCCACTTCAGTTCTTTGCTCTGCCAAGCGTTCTCGCATGACCTTAGGCGAAAACACTGAGCTGTAGTTAGCGGATACCTTGGCTTCAAAGGCAAAGTCAGCCTAAGAAGTTCTTGCCCGCCCCCGCCTGTCATTTGCTGCCTCCACACCTGTGCTGCCCCAAGAGCCCACAGGCACAATCCTGTACACCAAATTACCGAACGGGATGATGTTAAAAGCAAGTTTTGGTTGTCATTTACAGGCAGAAGGGTAATTTTGCATTGGACTGATTAAAGGATCCACAATCAATAAGATACAGCAGCAGAAAAAGTGAAGCTGGGGAAGCCCATCCATAATGGCACAAGAGCTGGAATAAGCAGGAGGAAGGCTGCAAGGACAAGGTGCTGTCCAAGACTGGTGAAAGAACCTCCTCAGGTTCTTTCAGGCACTGCCAGATGTGTTTGGACAGCGTCAGCTGCTGGTGTTTGTGATCAGTGTGGCTCCCTCTCTCCAGCTGCCTCTCCAGCCCTCTTGGCAGGGATGGCTGTCCTCCTAGCAAGGGCAGCAGAAGGAAAGATATGTCAACACTTCACCTGCTGCTGTCTGGAGGAAGAAACAGCCAGGAATTTCCTGAAACCAGCACCAGCACTGGATACAATGCACTGTTTAACCTCCTCCCTAGGCGCTGGATTCCCAGGCATCACCTAGCTGGGGATGGCAACACCCTTCAGGTTCCCAGGCTGTTAGGGGGATAAATAGAGTCAAGGTGCTGAGACACCCCAGGTAAATGAGGGTCATGGGGATACCAACAACAGAAAGCAGCAGCCAGGCTCATTTTGATAAGCTCCCATTTTAAAAGCTGACATGCAAATCTCTACTTACCCTACATAATATGAACATTTTCCTACAAACCCAGCTCCTGATTAACTCAGTACATCACTTGCCAGCGCTCTCTGAATGAGCCTGTGAGCCCAATTAGCAGCAGATGCAGCACTAACACTCCTCACCTGCTGTGCTTACCAGTCTTCAGATCAGGAAGGGAAGGGAATATATCAAAGACTTGCAAAGGGAAGGAAGCTTAGAAAAGGCTCAGAAAGGATGAGGGAAATAGATGTCTGCAACAGTTCCTCAGGCAAGGAAGCAGAGCCCTATACAAAAGGGAAAACATATGGGCCAAGGGAAAACACTGCTGCAGATCATGAAAAATATCCAAAGGGCTGCTGGAGCATCCCAGGAGCGTGGTGCAGAGTGTAGCCAGGAGTGCTGCTGGGGCTCGGGGGACCTTTGCCTTGCCTGAACCCCAGGGAGCTCTGCCACATGCAGAGCTTCTCTCCACAGGCTCTGGTACATAAGCACAGGAACCTGTCATCCTACATTTTCCAGGAGTTTTCCTTCACCTGTCAGTTATTTTAGTGCCCCAAAGAATAAGGAAGGAGCCTCTCAAGCCTACAGCTGCAATACTATTACAACCCAGACAGGAGCCACTTAACTGAAGTTTTGTGAACTCCCGAACTCCACAGCTGCATCTGAGTTTCATTTCTGAGCATCTCTACCAGTGAACTGACTGCTCTTACCCACCAAAGCATCTGTCAGCTTTTGTACCTCAACTGCTGGCACTGGTTTTGTAACAATAGGAAAAAAGAACATCACATGCCAGTTTGGATTTTTGGTCAGAGGAGTAGAGAGCCTGCCTTTGGGAAAGGTCCAAAAAATAAAGGTTGAGTAGATGGATGTGAATGCCTGAAGCTTTGACATGTTGGGGGAAATGGATTTAGTACTATATTTAATGCTATGGTTTTCTAGCAACCAGCAGAAGGCAGCCACATACTCAAGGCAAGAAACCTAAATCTCTCCAATGTGTTGAGCAAGGAGAGCCCGGGCATGACACATAAACCATCCGCCCCAATTTATCAGCAGCTTCTACGTGTCCATCTTTTCTATACCTCAGCTGTCCCAGCAGTAAAAGGATAATAGATTTCTTTTTTTTTTTTTTTAATAGTAAACATATCTTTTGCACATATAGCTCATATTTGGTGAACCTTTCCTGTTATCCTCAAGACAGTTGTGGCTGTAGGATATAGCTGTAACAGAAATACTTTGAAAGAACAGTCCTATTCCGTTTTAGTCAAACAGCCCATCTAAGGATCCTACACTTGTACAATTTTACTGCTATCTAGATATTTAACTAGTGGCCTCCAGTGACTGCTGACCAGCTCCCAAGTGCTGCCCACATGTCACCCACTGGTTTGACAGCAGTCTCAGCAGAGAGGCATCACACAGTCTATGCAACACAGAAAAACTTCCTGCAGTTACTGACAACAATTTCCATAGAAAGTCTTCTGGTTTCCAAAATATACCACAAATGGCCAATGTTTCCAAGGAGTGCTCCTAACAGAAACACAGTGAAGGAGATGGTTTTGTTTTCTATGGATGCATTCTATTATCTTTGAAATGGGAATGATGGTGCATTTTCAGAGAGAGAAATTATTATCTCTGTCACTGGGCTTTACAACTGTATTTGCTTTTCAGACACTTAATACCCATCTTCAGCATGTGAAACTACTGCTACAGGTTGATAAAGAAAGCTGTCAGAGATGACCATGCCACCAGGGTGAGACACTCTAAACCACATCTGAATTTCACCCTGGCAGGTCTGATACACAGATCAGAGGTAGGAACACAGATGTAAAAGAGCATAAAGAAACAAACAGTGAAAGAGATTTTTTTGGACAATACAACAAAGACATTTTAAAATTACTTTTTTAATCTAGCCTTTCAAAGCAGAAAGAAGAATGAAATAATGCAAGAATTCTAATTTAAATGGAAAGGTGAAAAGAAAAACCTTAATACGGAAAATAAAGGAGAAGAGCTGATGCAGCACCTGCTCTTTAGTTCTCTAGAGTACAAGTAACAGTGTACAGCAAGTCCAGCTCAAGGTCTACCATGGGATCTCCTGGCAGTTCCAGGAGCCTCAAGATCTGGCATGCCCATGAGGGCTCCTCCTCTTGGCAAAGGGCAATGGTGAACTTTGGTTCTAAGTCTTTATATTCTTCTAAATTATTGGGATAAATTTAGCAGCTAGTAGCATGGAAGATATGATAGAGAGTGGACACCTGCAGGCATGTCTGGACTGCATGTGTAAGACAGCCGCTGCCTGTTCTTGTACAGTACTCATGTGATCTTACATTTCTTGGCATACCTGTCATGATCTGAAGAGTCTGACATTTTTAAAATCCTCTTTAAAATCCTCTTGACCAATTACCATTTCATTTTTATGGCACCAGAACATGCACAAGCATCTGAGAAATGAATTCCACCCAGCTGAGCAGATAATATCACTGTTCCATGCCTCCAACCTAGACCATTAGCTTTAGCTGCAATTTTGAAAGACTTAAGTAGGCTAGTGAAGCTTGATGAGAGTCCAAACCAACCTGCTCCTCTTGCTCTTGGACATGCTGGTACATTTTTCTTGACCCAGCATCATGATCACATGATTCAATCTAATTCGTGTTACTACCAGGCAAGTGTAAGTATAAGGGACAAATACTGGAAGAATGGATTTCAAAGATCTGACATTCAGATTGTGCCATTCCTACAGGCACATTCTGCAGGACAGTGAGCACTTTACATGAAGTTCCAGACTTAAGCGTAATTTAGATTAGTCTTCTCATTTTAAGACAAGCTATAAAACAGTCCAGACTTGTAATATACAAAGCATTCTGAGTTCAAAGGAATTAGGGTCATGAAATTCTGACGAGCAATATTTTCTTTCACAAGGCCTACCCTTCATTGCTTTTGGTTTAAAAGCAGAGAAATGCTTTCAGTGTGTGTTCCTAAAATGGTCCTTTTAGATGTGATCCTCCTTTTCCTTCCCCTGCTTTTGCAGAGGGTAAAGGTGTAGCCATTGTGGGTACTCCCACCACCAAGGCTACCTTCTACCTAGCCAAATGCCTGTATCCTGACCTTCCCAGTACAGATGGAGCCTTATCAGACAAAAACCACAGATCAACCTCCTCTTTTGGTGAGTAACCTCATTCCTCATCTCGCAGGGATTGCAACATGCAGTTTTACCCCTAACTAAAACCATCTCTCCTGGACAACAGTGGGCAGCTCCCACTGAGTCAGCATCTCAAATTCTTAAGGATTCACTTCATTGTGTCTGGATGGTATGAACATGGCTGACTCCCAGCAGAATATGTCCCTGGCATGGCATGGGAGGGCTGGAACTAGAGGATCTTTAAGGCTTCTTTCAATCAGAGCCATTCCATGACTTTATGACTAAGGCAGCTGGCAGCAATGTCACAACCACGAGCCTTGGCCAGCACCACCAGTACAAAAAACAGGGCAGCAGTAAGGCTCATCTAATATCAAATTAAACCCTAGTCATGGTGGATCACACTTCTCTGTTCTGGACTGTTGTGACTGCCAGGAGGACTGAGTTGTTGACTGCTCTGTTAGCATGAAATGCGACACCACTGGAGAAAATCAAAATAGGAAAATATTATATTCATATTTTTCTGTCCCTACAAAAAAGTTAATATATTATAAACTCTAAATAAAAAATAAATACACGAAGCCAAGCACACCCAAAAAATACAGCTGAATGTATCTAAGCTGAGACTTTACAGCTGCACCTTGGGATTTTATACATAATTTGGGCTTTTCTGTTCTTCATTCCTCATGTGGGAAATAAATAAAAATAAAAAAAAAAGAGCTCTAAAGTGGACTGCTAGAACATGGAAAAAATGAACTGTATGATCCATTTCCACCTGGCTTGTTCATTGTTGTTTTTTTAATCACAGAGGGAAAAAGACACAATTACTGTTCTGAAATGAAAGATTCACTCTGGATAGTCAATGACACTTGTCAGACTGCACTTTATAGCTTTTCTTCATGACCACCAGCACAATAAGCACCCAGTGTTTGACTTTCAGTGAAAACATTTTGAAACATAAAGTACATGGAAACATTCTACACGGAATATGTTCCTGGTAGTTCCTAAATGTCCTCCAATGTTCTTCAAACCAAAATATTTGTTCCAAGATATGTAAAAAAGGGGAAAATTTGATGTGACGCTACTTCAGATTAAAACCAAGCAATTTCATTTTATGTTTTATATGCTCTCCAGTCCCACTAAGTATAATTACAGACTTCTGTCTCCTTACAAATCTCTTTGTACAATGGAAAAAGCAATAAACACAGGTTCTGCCAGCAATCAGATAACACTTATCGTAAACAATAGCTTTTACGATCTATCTGAAATGGGTTCAGCTGCTACAACTTAAGATTTGGTTATTTTTGTTTTCTTGTTGGATTTGCAGCAGGTGGTAAGGACATGATAGAAGTGTTTAGCCACAAGAGATTTTAAAAAGGGACTAGTGGTGCATTGCATATGAAATATGACAGAGAGTTATTTTACAAAATCAGGTTTCTGTCTCCCAGGGGCCTCTAACCAGTTTGTCAAGGCTACTTCTGAAACTTTGTTCTTCTTTGCTCTCAGCTCTGCCAGCACCACATACAGCCTGATGCCACACAAAGGGTGACCCACATTCAGGAGTGACTCCTTATCAGTTCTGTGTGCCAGTTTCTTATGCAAGTGGGAAATTGTACAATGCCCTGAAGTAAACATTTGCTGATAGGGGCCCAGCAAAGACGGATCAAATTTTCTGCAATTTGGAGAACTGTGATTTATTGTAGCTCTGGAAATCTGGGAAAGAGCCCTCAGAAGTCTGCATGTTCTGCTCTGAGTGGATACTGCCCCATGAAAATGCTACACAACTGTGTGAGTGTAATAACACAACAGTGATCCCAGCAGGAGATCAGTCAATAAGACGGGACCTATCTGCAAAGAGCACACAGACCTAAAAAGACCCTCAAAGGCTGGGTGGGACAGGATAGTCCCCTACATGGCTCATAACTCTTCAGATGTGCAATGGTTCCAACTTTGCACCCCACAGATGTGTTCGCCTACTCATCTCCCCATTTCCAGCAGCCCCAAAACTGTCCCACATGGGACACAAACATGCTTTACACACTCTCCAAATGGAAAACTGCTTTCTATCCTATTTTCTCAGTCTCAAGGAGAGCAGATCCAATAGGTCCATTGGCAACTTACATGAAGACAAGGGATGTTAGCACCAATATCAGTGGTCAAGGATTCAACACTGATGAAGCCACAAAAACTATTGCAATCTCTCTCTCCCTCCAAATACTTTGAGTTGCAAGATACTTGCGGTTTGTACATTGTTTATTTTTCTAAAGCAGATTAGCAAGAAATGGAAGGCTAACAGAACATTAAGGTCAAGAATTTAAATGAAGTAGTTAGGAAAAACAAGGCTGTAATTCTCCTAACCACTCTACGTCAACCATCGTGCACATATTCAGAAATTAGTGTTGTTGTAGAGGCTGGGGAATTTATGTTGCAGCATACCTGTAAAAGGAGAGTCACATTTATTGCAGGAACTTTTAATTTCCTAACTTGTATATTAAATTCCCAATAAAGCTTCATACTAACTGTCTTTTGGTTGTGGTGTTTTGTTGTTTGTTGTTTTTTTTTAACTGCTATTTCCCATGCTTTTAAAACAAATTAATGAAACAGTGTTTGAATACCGAAACAAATGCAGATAACTTTTTCCAATTTTTACATACAATTTACAGACTAAATGTATCAATCCTCCTCACATCTATACCTTTCAAATTAATTACTGAAATAACCACAGTTAGCGTGCAGAATCCAACAGCTCATGTAACTGGAGCCTTGCATATTAACATTTAGAGAAGCCTTATAGATGTGTGACTAGAACCTCAACAACTTCCAGAATTACTTCAGACAGCTCAAAAAGACACAACACAGTTAAGGTTCAGGGTGGGAGAAGGGGACTTGGAAATCCAAAAAGCCCCACCCAGAGAGAACTGGTTAATGTTGTGTTAGCCTT
Source organism: Serinus canaria (assembly GCF_022539315.1). NCBI lineage: Eukaryota > Metazoa > Chordata > Aves > Passeriformes > Fringillidae > Serinus > Serinus canaria. The sequence continues at coordinate 105,602,877 of NC_066316.1, read as the reverse complement.
CCTCCCCACCCTTCCCAAAACCCCTCCTCAGAATCATGACTAATAAAGTTTCATTTGACAATTTTTTTCTGTAACTGAGTTAATAAAATCTGTGGGCCAAGAACACAGCAGCAGCTGCCCCAGCCAAGATGCCACCTACGCTTGCTTGAGAAGCACTTGCTGCCTTTAGCGACCACAGCTTTGACTTGAGTTTTTCCACCCAATTTGAACATTTATGCTTTTTTCATTATATACTTACCAAGGCAATTCTACCCTGATTGGAAGTTTTTGAGCCTCCTGCAAATGGCCAGCAAAATTCAGTTAAAAATGCTCTTTTTCTAACAACTCAGTGAACAGGCTTTCTTCAGTAAGACATCAAATGCAAATATCTAGCACAAACTGTTTCACCCTAATTCATATGGGTAAAGGGAGAGAAAGCCCTACAGTTCCCCCCATCCACATCTGCCTTCGGGTCAGCATCCTTGCCAATACAGAATCCTCACTCCCACACACTCCTTTCTTAAGTTCACATTTGCTTCAGGGAGGAAAAGATGCATTAAAAGAGGGATCCAGGACAAACAAAAGACCTCAGAGCTGACATAACCCAGCAAGCATCTTCAAAGCGTTGTCCTTCCAAAACTAGGACTAAGGTACAAAACTATTTAAAAGCTATTCTTCTTCAGCCCAAATCTGCAAGCTAGTCCAAACAGCAAGAGAACAATGATACTCTCATGTCCTGCAAGAACATATTTCAGAAATGGAGGTTAGCAAGTGACAAACATTTCTATTTTGCAGCCTCGAGATGCAGAGCAGATCCCAAATACCATTTAACATTGCCACACTTGTTCATAGTTTAGCCCAGTTTCAAGAGAGGCTCTACCTTTGAAATGACTGCTACGACTCATCCTACTTTCCCAGACCAAGGTTTAAAAATCCGAAATTAGCTGTAGCGAATGTGCTTTGGTACAGACATGGGGAAGGGCAATCTGGGTCGTCTTCTCCTCACAGAACAATGCTGAAGTCTGGCCAGACTCCAGGAATGCACATTTCCCTGCAGATGGCTACAGCAACATTTAACAGTAGGAACTGTTAAAAGACTTCCACTTCTAATTATGTATATTATAATTTTAATTTTTTTAAGAGGTAGGGCTTCTCCCCTCTAGCCTTTTTTTTTTTTAATCATATTTAATGGTAGTCACCACATGCTCAAATTTCCCCTTTTAGAATTTATTTAGCTTTAAGACACCTCAGGCCAAACAAACTTTATCTGTTCACTATATTAGAGTCCAGTAGACTTCAGGGCAGACAGAATACTGCCACAGTACTATGTAAATCAAACCCTCATGCCAAGGAAAACAGCAATGCAATGCAATGAGTGCCAGTCCACAGTCATTCAGCTTTAAGTGTCACTCCCACATTTATCATATGAATAGATGAAGATTCCCTCAAAGCAACAGAATCTTAATTTTCTCCCCAGATTCAAATGTATGCATTCAGGAAACACTTCAAACATCAATATCTTTTCCTCCTAGGCACACTTCTTGTCTGTAATTACTTTCCATTGGTCAAGTGGGTTTCCTTCTATAAACTGGGCTATAGGAATGTTTTAAGTGATGCTTTATGATTCATTCTACACTAATATGATTTTTTTTCCCTGCTAACCCAGAATAAGAGGAAATGGAGAGAAGGAGAGAAGTGAAAAAAACAGATCGCCTGCAATCATATTGTTACACTGTGCACAGTTTATGGCTGGCTCACATCCAGTTTGTGGTTGTGATAAGAAATGTGTAATCCTATTATACGGAGAGGAGTCAGAATGTACAAATAGGTCCTGGAAATAGGAACTTCTCCTGTAAGATTATTCTTCTCTCCATTATAGTTCTGCAAGTAGGTCTAGACGGGAGCAGTTCGCTCTTCTCCTCACTGCTTAATGGAAAGCCAACTGTCAAAACAATTCTCAGCACGGGAGCTTGGATTTTTGCAGAAGACAAAAAGAAGTGGTTCTGTGCATCTGTGTCCAACAGCAGCGTTAATTAGAAGAAGGGCTCTGAGCCCTCACAGGCTGGCACGTCAGGAGTGTCTCCCATCACATCAAGGGAGCCCAGCTTGCTCCGATGCTGCCATGTTCTCTGAAGTTGCCAAATCCTGCACATTCTGCAGTTTTTAAGAAACATTAACTGCTTATCAGTGACAAAAGCTGGTTCTCATGGCATTTTGCATTGCAGCTCCCTTAAAAAGACACATAGAAACCATTCCCCAGGCACAGGGCTATTGGGCTGCTAGAAGCATGCCCTTTCACTGGAAGCAGGAAACCAAGTACCTCCTGCACAAGTCAGGATCCCCCTGGAGTTAAATTCCTGAATAATTCCAGCACAATTATCTATTTTTCTAATTTCCTTTGTATGACAATATTGCATTACTGTGGTTATGATTCAAAAAGAGGGTTATGCATTCCCAGAGTGCCCCACAGACGTAAGTGCTTTTGACGTAGGTCAGATAAGTTAAAATACAGGACAGTGCTCTCCTAAAAAACTCTCTTCACAAGGACCCTTGCAGCAGGGAGGTGATGATATCCATGCCAGAAATAGCTGTGACCCCTAGGGAACCAGGTCAGTGATTAACCTCACTCCTGTCTGACCAAAAAACATATTCACAGAAATAAGGGCTTTTGAAATGCAAAACGTTAAGAAAGAAGGGCTTTTTCCTAGGAAAAGGAATAAATAAAACAACCCACCTCCAAGTACATCATGCAGGAGTAAAGGACAAGTGACAGAACAAGAGGTTTCAAGTTGCACTAGGAGAGGTTTAGATTGGATATTAAGAGAAAACTCTTCACTGAAAGGGTGGTCAAGCATTGGAACAGGCTGTCCAGGGAAGTGATAGAATCACAATCCCTGGAAGCATTCAATAACTTCTAGATGTGGCACGTCGGGACGCAGGTCAGTGATGAACATGGCTGTGCTGGATTAATGGCTGGACTAAGTGATCTCAGAGGTCTTTTCCAACCTCAGCAATTTTATGACATGGTCATAGGGTTGCAAGGTAAATACAAGCACCATAAATCAGCTGAAGCAGCAGCAGGGTACACCAGCTTATTATGAACCCCATCAGACTGTGGGTAGAGTAGTACAAGCATCTGAACAAGCTGGTTTGGAGCATTTGAAGATACCAAGCTAGACTGGGTGTATTTGCGTGACACTGCAATTCCCTCTGTGACTGCAACATCAACCTACTCAATAAGTACCAACAAAATGCCTTTAGCATCCTGTTTTTCCAACGTGCTGCAGCAGTAGTGCTCACAGGTAGAAAATGTAATTCTCTTCTGGGTAAAAAAGGGAATCTGAGATGAGAAAAAAAAATACACAGTAGTATGAAAATCAAGATATTCTAGAGTTACAGGCATAAAGGACCGTAACTAAATGGTGTCCTAGGTCAGGGGAGCACACATCCATTTCCATGAAGGATGAAGGAGCATATATGTGTAAACCAGAATTTAAGCATTTTAAATAAGCAAGGTATGTTGATTTTTTAACCTTAAATAGTACTCTCCCAATAAGATCACCTTATTCTGGACCTTCTCAGCCACTCCATGAACAAAGCATCAGGCATGCAGACACAAGACAGCCTCAGGTTGGACTGGATAAGAGAGGCCTGCCAACCTCAGTGGTTCTGTCAATCTCTGATAATTTAATAATTTTTATTCCTGGGGAAAAAAAGGTTAAATGTCACAAATTCTAAGTGTAAAAGAACAGTGAAGGAATCAGATTTAAATGATTCTGTTGAGTTAAAGTGGGCAATAATGCATATGTTGAAACCCAATTAGCAAAGAAGCTCACCCAGATGTCATTAAAGTGCCTTTTGCACCAAACTACCTTCACCTGATCTGACAAATGGCAAATTACCTGATATAGCTGGACTCTGTTGCACATTAATTAGAAGAAAACAGCAGAAGAAAGAGATGGAGGGGAACTGTACAAAAGCTGCATAATTTTCCTATTAATATGAAGCTAGTGTATTAATATGAACCTAGCAGTTTGCAAAATCCTTCAGGAAGAGGAAAGCGATGAGTAGTTCAAAGTACTGAAAGACAACAAAAAAAAAAAAAATCAGAAGTCAGCCTGTTAAAAAAAATCATGAGACTTATTAAAAGTGAAATATGGATTCTTCATTTCTTCTGTGATTTTTAGGGTGTTATTTCATTTTTTTTCTAGCTGCTTCTCACCACAGTTAGTGCTGGCACTGCAGAAAGCAGCAGCAGGCACTGATGCATGCTCACAAAGACACAAATCCTCAGCCATTATTCAGGAAACAAAAGCAATGTCTTAGCTGCCCTGTGTGGTAGGGCCGGGCACTTAGTCAAAACAGCCCTCAAGAAAAAAAGAGCAAATCATAATAATCTCCTGAGGGTCACTCAGGGTTTCCTGAAGGCACACATGGCTCTTTGTTAATGCATGTGCCACTGTGGAGACAGCTCAGGAAGCCCAGGAGGGTGACTGGCAGGTCCAGAGGGAGGGACCAGCTGATTTAAGGATTTAAGTGGTCGAGGTCCAGTGAGAGGGCAGCAGGGTGACACTGCCCTCCTTGACACAGCACTGGGCACCTGCTGCGGGAATCACACACAGCCTTGGGGAGAACAATGTCACTGCAGCCTCAAAAAGTCCTGACCACCACCCCCTAATGTTTCAGACTCAAGCCATCCTCTCCATATCCATGCAACACCATCTCCAGTGCACATCCCTGGTACTGCCATGCATGTGGCATCAAATAAAGGTGTGCTGTTTGCAGCTAGCTGGGTCCCCTATCTCCCTTGTACACTCTCCTTCCAATGGATGACCTCCTGGAGACCATCATGTCAAGAGGCACTGTCATGATGACAGAGAACAAGCTGTCACCTGGGAGGTACCTACAGTAGTATTTTTGGATGGAAACCACTGCACTTTGCAGATGTACTTTTTTTTTAAACACTTCTATCCTTGCTTTGGATGTGTAAGGATGATTAAGAGTCATCCTCTGACTTCTGTTTTCTGTGCTGAAATTACACTGCTGTTTTTTGGTATCTGGCTGAAGTGTAACTGACGTCGTTATCAAAACAGAGCTATAGAGAAAATGGAATCCACCCTTTTGCAAAATCCTTCAGTGAGGATAAATCACATTGCCTCCATGTTTTTTACACATCAAAATGTACACAAGGCAGAAACAAACCAGCAGCGGGGGCTCCAGCATAATGTACTGACAAAGAAAGATCCTTCTGTGTCTTCTCAATCATTTCCTGACAAACAGGCAGGCAGGTAACTGGGAAATTTTGTCTGAAAATTTCTTGATGATTTGGAAGGGGTTCTGACACCTTAAATGCTGCTTAGGCTGTACAAGAACAAACACTCTCCTTGTACAAGCATACAAGACCACATGACCCCTTTTCCATGTATGTTGGAATGGAAAAGACCATTTACTTATTAGTCCATACAGAAGACTAGAAAAAATAAAGATGTTTGCATAATTACAGGTCATTCAACAAGTCATGTTATGTCAGGAATGCCCAAGGAAAGGCAAAAGGAATTGCGTGCTTTAAAGACAGTATACATTATTTTTTCCCTCCTTTTCCATTTGTTCCCTATTTCACTGTATATCACTGTGCATTCTATAAGCATGTATTTTGGAATCTGTTTTAACTGTTCAAAAAGGAAAAACGAAGGGAGGACAACAATGCAGGAAATAAGTAAAGGGTGCCATAAGAAGTATGAAGTTAGAAGTTAGTAGTGGAGGGAAAAGGAAAAGATTGTACACTGATCTACAAAAACCAAGCAACAAAAACATCCATGAGCTAAGAAAAAGCAGAGATTAATAAGAAGAAGTCAGTAACTGACAGCAGATTTCCCACTGACCAGTTATGATCTGGACAATTATGGTAGAAACAAACTTCATTTCTTCATTTATTCATTTAACAACTTGAAATACAGGAAAAATCTTCAAATGGAAGCAGTTTTTTACAAGATCTCTTTCCTCTGAGAAACACTTAAAGCAGAGGTTGCCTGTTAAAAAGCCTACTCTTGTTCAAATTGCCAATTTGAAGACTTCAGCCCAAGAAAATTCAAGTATGAAGAAATGCCTCTCCACCTCTGCAAGCCCAGCCAAGTCCCCTCATCAGTCTCCAAACCAAACAATGCCGTGCGAGTCTACCCAGAAGAACGCAGCTGAAGTCCCAGCGCAGTTTTCATACGGCTCATTGTTTGAGCTAATTTAATTAAAAGAGGGTCCAGATGATGATTATCCTGGCAAAAGGAAACTGCACAGACAATACAATGGCTGACTGCCACAATCACTGTATCTTAGCTCTGAACAGAAAACAGAACTAAAGGAAGAGGACAAAACAAGCCCACCTTCCTAACCTTTAAAGCTGACATATTCCTACCAACCCCACAGGCTGGAACAAGACTCAGCTGTTGCCCAGTGTGCTAATTTTTGGCACTCCATTAGATGCTGTGAACATGACCAGGATTAGCTTAAGCAGGAAAATCTACCATCACAGTGTGCTGCAATGACAGCTTGGTCACACACACCCTCCATGCCAGGCACTGAAGGTGGCATTATTCATGGTCCAAGCCCTGGTGGGAGGTTCAGGTGGTTTGGGCTCCACTCCCAACACTAACATGCAATTTCCCAGGGAAATGCTGTGCTCGCCTCCACCTACAAGAGCAAAGTCATATCAAGTTTATACGGTCTGTACCAATATTTAAATATAATAAAATGGTAAATTTTAAGGAATATATAAAGAGCTCAGGGATTGAACTTCAGCTGTCTACAGAGCTCCACTCAAATCAGAAGCAGCAAGCCTTCTACGGAAACCTTTCCAAAAACCATTCTTGGATTAGGAATATTTCTTAAAACTCTGTAGGGACATAAATCATTGCTGCTGATCTGCATACTCTCATAGCTCAAAGTCTAGTAGTACTAAACTGAATTTCACTGGCTGAGAATAACTATTTCCATAAGCAGACATTTCTAAATTAGGTACGCTTTTAAGTTTTTTTATAATGACTGGAAGATATTTTTGCATGCAATTTCAATTCTCAGCTACACACTCCAAACAAAAAATTTTTCCTGTTAATGTTGTACAAGTATATAAAAAGAAAAGGATTAAACAAACAAATTCAGACTCTGCCCAGCAGAAGTATGTTTTTTAATAGAAAAGCAAAAATATAAGGAAAAAAGGTCAAATTATTTGATCAATGCCAAAAAGCAACCTAGTGGGGAACTGGGAGTGAGCACATGATTTCAGCTGTAGATTTGAGAGGTTGAGGCCAGCAGCTTATCTGATAGACCTCCTCTTGGCTCTTGGGTGTTTAAATGCATATTTCAGCTTTATAAATAAATAAACCTCCCTAAACCAGAATGAAGACACTTTGGTTCAATGCCTGAGAGGAAACTAGCTGTTACATTGAGGAGAGGTTCCAACCTATTCTTCTCCAACAGCCTATGGGATACCTCACAAACGATGAGAAAGCCAGAGATTTCAGCAAAGCAACAGCTGATCTCTGACTCAGGTACATCTCTGAAACAGAGAAAACAGATCACTGATCCCAGATTAGGCTTTACAGGAGGTACACTGAGCAACTCCAACATGATTATTTTAGAGGAGAGCTACTCTAACCACTGACAGAGCCTAAAACACACTGCATGATGAGGCAGAAGGAATGTGCTTTAAAGCTGTAACAGAAATACAGTCCTTTCAGATTGGTGTAGTCATCCTGTCTGCTGCTCTCAGGTTAGAGGAACACAACACGTGGAAGAGAGACCAAAAGGCAACAGCAGCAGCCATCAGTCATCTTCACCTCCAGCCATTCCCCACTCCCAGTTTCAAGTGCTTTCTGCACTAACTCACACACCACAGGCAGCTGCTGAAGCTGCTACACCCCCAAGCGATTGCGAGTGCTGGGAAGAGAGCCTCCTGCAGATACACCCTTTCCCCAACACACCTTTCAAACAGCAAGAAGTTAGAGACTTTTCTAGCTCAGACAATTCTTTGACACAGAGTGATAAAACCCATCCAAACGGCTGAGGATCTGCCCTCAGCCAGCAGTAATTAAAACTAATCATTCACAATTATTTTCATGGGTATGTTCAGAAAGAGACACCGCCAGCTCGCTGACTCCTCAAAGCTGACAGACCTTGAAATAGGCTGTGGTCAGGTACAGCATGTCCCTGGGTTTCAAGCAGTTAAAAACATGCTTTGCATATTGATTCATCCCTCCACCCTCAGTGCTGACAGCCAGAGCCACCCCTGTCCTCCAGCCCAACAGCTGAGCTGGCATCAGTGAGAGGGATTGGTAAGAAAAGTGACTTTTCAAATAAGTACTGCTGTGCCTATCATTACTGCTGCCCTGCTGGAACTCAGTGCCCTGCGAGTGCTAAAGTTTCTTATTCTTGAATCTCAGTGTCTTCTGAACTCAAGATTTTTCCACACATTTGTATTATGTTTTTAATCACTATCTTCTTTCCTTTCAGCTTCACTGGTCACTGTTTATGCTATTCTAAGGTAGAGAGGTTTCTAAGGTACAGAGTAGCCTGAAGGTTATCAGTTTTCATGCCTCAAAAGCTACTGAAGAAATTAAAGAGGTAAAAGAATTAATGAAATTCAACATAAGGCATTAGGACTGTCACTTTCTGGAACACTGTTTACTTATACAAGCAATTTTTATGGGACTGAACATTTACTGTTCATGATAGCAGCCTTGATCAATTCTGCTCCTTTGAAACTTACTGCAGAAACATAAAAGCATCTGTCTTATGTATATAAACCCAAAACGTGTAAGCAGCAAGACCAGGACTGTAACCCATGCAAGGAGGAAGCAATCTCCCACCTAACAGACTGCAGATCCCTCTGTATCAACCTGCATAGCGCTCCTTCCTTCCCAGCAACTGGAATATTGATTTTTACAATATCTACCAGAAAAAAAAGGTTTTCAGCAGATATAGAGAAGGAGGAGCAGGGTAATGGGATTGTCTGCTTCCCACCACATGTGTTCTGTAGTTGGAGCTCAAAGCTGAATTAAAAAAAGAGATGGTGGAAGATCCAACTTCTTACATAAATCAGCTCAGCATGGCTTTCAGTCAGAAGACTTGAAAGGAACAGATATTCTGCCTTTGCTAAAATAGCAAAATTGTCAGATAAATATGCTTGCCTTTTTAACTAGAGTGGTTTTTGTAAGTAGGTATAATGTTGTGCAGGAAACAGGAGCACTGACTGGAGAGTGAAGAGTTATGCAGGCAGGGCTCAGGAAATGTCTCTCTTTGGGAAATTATAAAAGCAAGTAAACAGAGTAGAACAACAGCAGCACTCAAGCTCAAGAGTCTCCCTGGCCATGAGCAACACTACAGCAAGTCTGCAAACATCACCCCTGACTTCATGTTTTATGCAGGGTATTGACTTAATTTTTCCTATATTGTTTATTTACCCCATGCTTCTCTTGTATTGTTCACACCAATCTTTAATCATCACAGTTTCCTAATTTACACTAGATCCTCTTTAAGCCACTTTCCCACTGAAGATGGCATTCAAGGCATAAGGACCCTAACATTTGGGACTACCCTCTCAACCTCCCCTTTCTGCATGAAGAGCCCTGCACTTTCACTTGTAACATAAGACACAATATGAATATTGCCAACTCCCAGACTGGCTCTCACTTCATCCCCTCCTTCCCCAGCCATCAGTATTCTCAGCTCACAAGAGCAGTAGGGATCAGCGTCTCCTCCCAGGCTGCCAGGGAAAGCCCCACCAGCATCCCAGTTTCTCCCCTGCCAGGGCATTTGACTAAAAAGCCTAATTTTGACTTGTGCAAATTTTATATATGTTTATGTATTTTTGCCCCACCTCACAAAATTTTGACATTATCTGGGAGAAAGAAGTCAAAGGTGTGAAGCAGAAAAATAATTAAAAAGGGCGGGAGCCTGATTTCATTATATATTACAAGCACTTATCCCTTTGGAAAGTCAAGACTAAATTAATCACAGCTACAATATTTTACAAGCTTGTACAAACTCAACAGGGACCTTGACTGAACTCAAGAATATCGGGGAAAAGAAAAACAGAGAAAGTGGAGAGGGAACTGTTCAAAGAAGCATGAAGAGCCCCAAAACCCTGGGAAATCAGAAATAGCAGCAGAGAATGGTTTGGGTTGGAAGGGACCTTAAAAGACCACCTAGTTCCAGCCCCTCTCCCCTGGGGGATACCTTCCACTAGACTAGGTTGCTCATAGCCCCAACCAGCCTGCCCTTGAACCCTTCCAGGGAAGGGGCAGCCAGAACCTCTCTTCAGAAAACAGCCAGAGCAGGGAGAGCAGTTGGGTGAGCACACATGCACATGAGGAAGATGCAGCTCCTTGAAATTTCCTGGCTGTTCAACAGAAGAAGACATCCCAGATGAGCAGGCACGGACTCACTCTCCCCACAAGAGAGGTGGAGCAGCTCTGTCTGAGCAGAGATGAAAGCCCTGTATCCTCTTCCAGCAGCCAGACAATCCTGCTAGTAATGGATTAAAGTGATTTAAGTAACTATACATTTAATAGGGTGAAAAGGGCAATGAGTTACATTTTGATTGTTTTAAACTACATATTGCTTTGCAATTCTGCTCCTGTTTTAAATAAAAAAGTAGCACTTTTTGCCAGAGCTGACATGGCATATGAGCAAGGCAAAGAACACAAGAGACAAGTACCATCTTCTATTAGTCAATTGACAGAGAATACAGATGACCTTTCAGACACCAGGACCAGGAGACAGGAGATCTTCACAGAGCAAGGACCACTGTTCTTTAAATACATAAACACAAATGGACATGTTTATACATATAGATATATAAAAACTTCCTACCTTGCTTTAAAATCCAAAATGTTTTCTCAGTACTGCCAATAACAAATAAAGCTCAAATTTCCTTTGGTTGGAGAAAGAAAATCACAACTAAGAAAAACAGACCATGGAAGACCCCAGCAGCAGCAGAGGACACCATTAACTGTTACCTATTGTGATTAGGGAAAAATGCTGGTTTTTATTTTGCAGCCTCTCTTTGCCATTCTTTTCATCCACCTTGAAAAATTATTCCAGGATTTATGTAAATAGGGTCATCTGGGGGTTGCATACTCCTGGCTAAACCTCCCTGGCCCCTCCCATGAGGAAAAAAAAAATCCAAGCAGCAACAAAGAAAAGTTTTCAGTTTTCTGACATTCTCTTCCCCCTTTCCTAACGTAAATTCTGAGCAGTTCCTGTAGAGACTGTTAACACCCACACAACTTTCCAGGTGGGTAAAAGGTAAAAAAACCTCACACCAGTAAATCTACATCAGCAATTTCTTTACCCCTTCTTTGAGAACTAACTCACTGGATATAAGATTTGTTGCTGCCTCATGGACAAACACACACAGAGCCTTTGGCACAAGGCAGAGATGTTTCAGGGCAGTGTGAGGATTTGATGGCTGTCTTAGCTTTCCTTGCACACTGAGCAGTCTGCATAGCCTAACAGCATTAGCTTACTAACAGATATATTAATAGGTGTGGGGGGATGGAAAGGAAGAAAGCCACTAAAACACATTCCACCTACACACCTCACTACTAATCCTAAACTCAGGTAGAAAGCAAATTGCTTCTCCAGGACCAGGAGAAGAAGAAAAGAACAATAAGACTGAAGGGGGGAAAAGCACTTATTTTCATGTCTTTTCTGGAAATATACCAATTGCTGTATTTATCAATTCATGATAAGGAATGAGAAAGCAAAAAAAAAAAAAAAACCAACAAAAAAAAAAACCACAACCACCACACAAAAAACCCAAAAAACAAAAACCAAAAAACAACAGAACGTCTTGCAGTTAGTAATTTCAGAGTGATAAATATAATGTTGGCCTCAGACTACTAGAAGGATTCGATTTAGCTGTAAAACAAGTAGTGCAGTTAACAGTTGCTGTTGTGCTGTTGGGTCTGGTGTTAGGATTAGAAAGCACTGCTAATCACAAGAAATGTAAAAAGATTAAGAGGTGATGGTTGCCAGTAAGGTTTTAAAAGCATGTAAGTGCTGGAATTCATTTTGAGATTAAAATTCCTCAAGTGAAAAAAAAGAAGAAAAGTAAAGGACAGATCATAAACAGCGTAAAAGTAAAGGACAGTTCCACCTGCACTGCCCACAACCCTTTCCCAAGCATTAGGAGAATTAATTGTGGAAAAGTGAAATGCATGCCATGGCTTGTACTGAATGATCCTTGGGCAGCTTTCCTGAGGAGAAGCAAGTATTTCTATTCTGGTATCTATGAATGAACTATGGCAATCTAAAACCTGTTTGAGTTAAGAGATTTTTGCTTACCAAAATCTTGCCTTAACAGCGGAGTCACAATTTTTAAGGGCACGGTAACAGAAATGATGATAGCATTTTGTATCTGCATCCTTTCAGTAGGAAGGATAAGACAACATGCTGATCCCCTAGTTTGCTTCCAGCTTCCATAGATTCACCTCTAAGATCAGTTTATGTTCTTAGTTACCAAGGATAAGCAAAGCTCCCCATATAAAATAATCTTGAGTGTGCAAAAGAAAACTCCCGAGGGGAAAAAAAACCCCAAAAACAAAAAAACCAACCAATCAAAAACAGAAAGGAGAAAAAAAATAGTTTGCAAAGACCTCTAAGTAAACACACACTTTTAATAAAGAAATTTGAATTTTGGATGAAAAGTTTTCCTAAAAAGGCATTTTAAACAGTGCAGACCACAATCTTAGTCAGATTCCCTTATGACAGAGTGGTCTACATCAGCATCAAGTGCAAAGAACATTGCTGGCAGCCTCAGCCACCACCACCTCAAACTGTACAGTCAGAGCACAACACCTCAGAGGAGAACACAGACTTCTGCCAAGCCCACCAGGTTCCCAACAGGCTTGATGGACAGCCAAAAGCTGGCTGGTGGCGAGGCCACCTAAAACTTGCCTCTCTCCCAGAGTGTCCCACATTTATCCAGTGATTCAGAGTAAAATTCAAGTTCTACCAGGACATTCTGTGAGCATTGCCTCTGCATGGATGTGTTTCTCCCTGTGCCTCCAAGGGGCTCAGTTGCTGACTCAGACCAGCCTCTCTCCAGTCATTACTTTACCCTCTGTAAATCTGAACCTTGCTACTCCAAGGGTTGGGGAGCAATACGAAGTAAGATCACTTCATCATTTTCTACACACCTTTCAGTTAAGTGCTCCTGGTGTACCTTCCTGGATTTTCAGACTAAGTCTGCTTTTCCCTTCTGTTGCCCGAAAATGAACATTTTTTCCAGATGCCTGTAGCAGCAGCAGAAATAACCATCTTCCAAGAGTTATAAAACAGCTGTATTTAATAATAGAGGTGAAAGCATTGTGCATGATTTCTGCAGAAGTCTTTTCAGTAGAACAGATAAATTTATTCACTGCATTATGGAACAGTTTGAGAAAACAAGATCATACAATGTACACTGCCTCTATTTAAATTGTTTCATTTCTATTCATGAGTGCTCTGATTAGATACACTGAAAATATCATCAGTAAGAAATAAATAATTCTGCCAAATTAATAGTTGTTGATTTCTTTTACCTGAAAATGTAAGTAGCATCTCATTCACACTAGACAAAGCTACTACAATTTGGATATATCGATCTTGTTGGTTCAAGTCCACACAGCACACAGAGACAGGTGTGCATCTACATTTTCTTAATATCAAGCAACTTCTATAAAATTGTGAGTTCTTTCATGAGTGGAGAAAGGCTAATATGCACATTGCATGGAGAAGCTTAGTAGACAACTGGGTTATTTTTTTTTCCTCTAGCTGTTTTCCCCAAATGGAGGGTTGAGAGAAATAAATTGCTTTAAATGCAGAAAATTGTTTAGAAATGGTTTTTCAAGGAATACAGGTGAATTTTCTGTATCACACAAAATTAATCCAAGCTCAGCAAATGCTCTTTAATTAGAAACACCTTTCTAAAGGAAGCAGCCAGAAGTAACCCTTACAAACATCTTTCCATTAAGGGAGCTACTAACCAACACCAAACCAGCTTCTCCAGGACCGCCCTCCCTCTAACGTATTTTCCTGGAGAAGCACAGAAAGGGGTGGATTTGTGCAAATGGAGCAAAATGTATTATTTAGCAGAAAGATCTGACTAATATTTTCTTAAGGAAAAAAACACAATAAAAACACAGAGTTAATATTTTTCGTTTTAGACTTCGCAGAATGATGAATGCCAAATGTCCTCTCAGCTTATGAACATCTGAGAAAAACCCCTCCACATTTTGAAAAATTTATCCAGTTTGAGTCAACAATGAATTCTTCTTCTAAGAATCAAATATAATTGCTGTAACATTTCAAAAAAATTTAAATGCACAGCTCAGTACCTTAAGAACAGCCTGTTTGCATAGCAGCCAAGTGATACACCTCAGAGAGCTACTGTTAGCTGCTGCAGGGAAGATAAATCAAGAAAATGCTGAGTTGAGGTGCAATTTGACAGTTATTAGCAGAACAGGAGTAATTTGATGAAGGAAAAAAAATCTGACAAAATCTCAGTTCACAGTAACAGATTTTGGAAGCCTATTTGCACATAAATTGGAAAAAATAATTCTTGCATTAGAAACTGATGAAGATGAAACAATACACCCTAAATCCTAACATATTTGAAATTATTTTCTTTGATTCAAAGCCGATAATCCTGTAACAGGCAGTAACTAAACAGGGGCTTTAACAGACTTGCTCTGCATGTTGAAGAGACTGCACAGCCTGATCTTGATCTGGGGCCATTCAGCTATCAGAATAACTGGATTTACTGCCATTCGCACCTTTGTTTTTGCCATTTGAAAGCATCTCCAGCGCGCAGAACACTGAGCTGTGTTTTAAGCATTAGCGGCATAAATATCCCCCAGTGTACCGTATGCTTCACCACTCCTGCCTTCCCGTAAATCAAGCACACAGCCAATCATCTTTTTTATGCTGGACTCTAATGGCAACTCTATTATTCAAAGTCAGGCTGTACAGAGCCATGTCCCACGGGGACATGAAGCAGCTCAGGAGCAGGTTTATGACTGAGCAAGGGAAGATTCAAATCTGCCCATGATCTTCCTACTACAATCCCACCACCTCTTCCCATCTATCTGCATCTTTCAATTTATCTCTTCTGTGTACAAGACTTTTTTTAAAAAAAACTCCTGTAAGCACGAAAAACAAATTAGGAAGCCTTTTCTGCTCTTTAAGAACCACCTCTTTGTGTCCCCATAAATGCTCAGCCTAAATGTTTTTGCTCAAATACTTGTAAGCAGATAAGCTGTTCTTTACTGCATTACAATTAGATGCACAGATTAAGAGATACCTTTCATGTCATTATATCAAACTCTTCTACAAACACAAAGGGATTTTATAGACTGTTGTCTTTTCTGCTTACTACTGAATTCTCACACTCAGCACAAGATGCAGTAAAAGTGAACAATACCTTCCCTGTGTTTACTGTGCCCACCAAGAACCATTAAAAAAACCAAATAAAACAACTTAACTATGATTTCAATAGCACAAACTGTTCTCCCATGAGGTTCTTCTTTTTCCTCTCTCCCTCCACTCGTCTTTCAGTTCATGAAGATAGGGAACATGAAAACTAAATGGATTTATGTGTAAATAATTCATTTTTTCAGGCACATCAAACTAATACCTGAGTTCATCCAAAGGGTTTGCCAGATGTAGCCGATTCTAGTGGTATTTTAAACAGCATTCTGGAGAGCTAGTCACAAAAGGCTGCAAGGAAATGCTGAACAGCTGTGTTGATAGAGTTGTTTTTAAACAACACGTGTTGGAACTCTACCTATCCTTACTGAACACAGCTGACGGGGACACATTCCCAGCCGCCCTGAACTGCCACTGCATTTTGGAGACTCATGTCTGCACAAGACAGGCTTTGTGAGTGGGGTGAGCTCTGGCACATCTTGGGAAGATGAAGAGAATTACAAAGGCTGAGCATCGTTTTCCTGCCAAGTAGCAGGAAAACATGTGGCAATATAAAGCATCTTCAGGAGCATGAGTCCCACAGGGCAGACATTCACACAAGCTGAGCTGATCCTGTGAGCCAAGCTGCCTTAAACCAAGGTCCCACAGGGACTGGGAAGTGAAGTGATGGTGGTAACTCTTCTTCTCTTTAAGCCATGAAGGAAAGTAGAAAGTATTTTGCATATTTTTAAACATCCTAAGTACAAACAATGGATTAATTCTTGCAGGAAGTCCAACAATTAACCTTACTATACTTGCATGTCAAGTCACGTTTCTTGTGCTAAATAAACCATAGCGAACTCCTGCAGCTAAAAAGGGCAAAAAAAAAATCCAGGGACTTGTGTTTTTGTTTTTCTCTTTTAAAAGCCAAAATCTAAACCTTTCCATTCTGCTGGCTTTAATAACACAGATGGTCTCTCCCTGCACATGTTAGAAGAGGAGCCTGCAAAGAGGACCAGGGAAATAGGTCTGGCGCACAACTAAGGTCAGTTCCTCCGATTTACAACAACTTCTCATTGTACAAAGTGAATCAGAAAAACCTGCCAAGAAATACAATTAAATTTCAAACTGTAACAACCATTTTAGTAACAGTGCTTTGCCTGTGCAGGAAATGGTTTCTTAAAGTGAAGAAATCATTTTGCCACGTGGAAACCTTGACCAGGTTAGCAACCCGCTACTGTACCAGAGATTAATTTCTGCAGACAGCTTTGTATCTTCAAATTCACTGAAGGGGAGATTTATTGCAACAAAAACAGAGAAAACAACTGGAGGGATATGTTGCAAGTGGAGCAGGGCAGAAGGAAAACTAACACAGAAAATACAATATTCTTGGATTTGCAGTACAACCATCCCTGATTTCTTCCAACAGAGTTTGTGTTTCCAGTCTAAATTAACATGGCAACTACTTAGGGTTATATCCCACAGAGGTAAGATTTGGTGAAGAGTAAAGTTTTGCAGAATGTTATTTAGATGAGTTTCCTTACAATAGCTCAAAATAACTTTAAGAATTATGATCTTAATGACATGCTTACCCTTGAGGGGAAATTTTGAGCCCTTCAGCAGAAAGCAAACTCACTGCAAGCAAGATTTTAATAGCTCTGAGTTACTGTTTATGCAGTAGAAGCCCTCTTTAAATCAAGTATGTTTAAAATTGTCCTTGTTCTGAAGTTGCCTGTTCTGGGCACCCCATCACAAATTTATGTCTTCATGCTTTGGAGGGCAGTTATGCCCAGAGACCCACACAAGATGTCTGTGAGCATTACAGACTCTTCCACCCAGCTAATCTTCCCGCATCACATAGAAAAATTAAATGTTTCATAGTCCCTGCATATGGAAGCCACTCTAAACCCAAATATGCAACATTTTCTGTCTGTAAGGTACATATAAAACACATGTGTGATGAGGAAACGTACACTGATTGATTATGACAAAGAACCACCACAAAGCAGTCCATCATCATAATGAAACGCTTACAGTAATCCCTCTCCAATTATAGTCGTGATCTTTGGTGACGTGAAAAACAGTATTTATTCCCTATTTCAAAACTAAGAACACTTGCTGCAATCTCTTGTTTGGAAGTTCAGAACTGAAATTGTTCTCACTCTAGCCCAGCTGACAGCATTAGCTGCGGAGAAGCTTGCTTCCAGTAGAAGTGGAATGTAAAAACAAAGTTGCTGTGACCTTAACAATAATCCTGTTTGCATATTACAATACATTTTCCTACAATAACAAGGCAAAGTCCCTGGTGTTCCGGTCAGAAAAAGTCATCTTCCAGTAAAAGCACACTGTGATCAATAACATTTTCTTAATATATTATATTATCTCCCACTGAAACACTTTTTCACTTGGCATTTCAGGCTGCCGAGTAGGGGAAATTCATGACAAAACTAAGATTGTAAATGAGATACTGCAAATTAATTCCATCCAAGAGCAATCTTTTAATTCGTGAGCAATTTGACAAGCCAGTGTTGTCTGACTTCAGCAGAAGCTTTCTCAGCTTTCAAATACACATGAAACAGAAGAATCTGCTGCACTACCATACCCAACTTCACTTCAGCCTGCATAATTTTGTCTTAAAATACACTAGACTTTCAACAGCCAACTCTGAGACCAGAATTAGTGGGGCACACTTCAAATATTAGTTTAGAAAATACACTGAGAAGTCTGCCACATCAATCCTGTGCAATTCTGTTTTTAAATTACAGCCCATGGCACGGCACAGGAATTCTGCACTTCCTTAGAGGATTTGCCACAAACTCTACTGCAACGCAGTCCAGAAAAGGCCCAAGTGATCACAATGCCAGGTGAAGGATCTCAATATGGCAAAGTTCAAAGACAGCTTTGTCACATGGGCATTATAGTAAAGTGCTCCTCCATCTGCACATCTGAACTCCCTCTTGCTGTGATGAATAGCAGCTTTATTGCCCCCTTGGAGTTACTGTCCTCCTGCAGGCAGAAAAGGGTGACCTGGTGGCACACAGCCAGGAGCAGAGCCCATCATGATTTTAGCAATAGCAGTTGTGGATTTACTGAGAGCAACTGGTGTTTGGCGTGGTCCAGGAAGGTGTGATCCCACAAGAAGGCTGGGCTGTGTGCAGGATACTGGGATATTGTCAGTAGGATTACTTACAGGCACCTGATCTCGGCACGATTAGGTGAAGAATCACTGCTCTATTAATATTTCAGCATAAGGAATAAGGGGCAGGCAGCTGTTGAATATTGATGCCGTAGCAATGCTTTCTGTATGAATTCTCTAGCAGGCACATGTAAAGGCTGCACCATTACCCCAAAGAGTTTACCATCCAAAACCCCAATTAAAGAGATACTTTAGCATGTACCCTGTTTTAAGCTCACAGGGCAGGCTCACTGATTAATTGTATTCTTACAGTGAAGGATGTGCTCCATTTTTTTATTAACTCAAGACTCATGTTGAAAACAACATAAAAGGAGTAGGAGAAAACAGATGAAAATTTAATTTACATCTGCAAATCCCAACACATCATGAGATCAGAAACATGTAAAGGGCCAAACAACTCATCTACCCAAGAAGTCATTCATAAAAGATAAACATCCTTTTTAAAAGTGGAGGGAATTCATGCAGGGAAGATGCACAGTACTCAAGTATAAAATAATTCCAAAAAGCTTCACGTACATTACTGAGGAAGAGGAAGCAAAATTGGTGCCACTGATAAGAAGTAGCACAGACGACATTTTAAGCAAACTAGACAGGAAGGACAAAATAATCAGGATTTTGAAGGACAGGACTACGTTTATGCAGGTTCCTGGTTGTGGAGTTTTGTGGGGGTTTTTAATTTTTTTTTTAAAACAAAATAAATTAGGCAGAAAATCTTCATATAAATGAGTACTTATAAAAGAGCCTTTCTAGGTGAATCATTTCTTTTACGATTAATAAAATCTGCAATCAGAGCAACAACATTCTGATGACTTTTTGCCATTTGCAATTATCGCTCATCCCAGCACCAAAAAGCTCATTATTATTGAAGCTGACAGAAAGAATACTTAACTGCTTTTATAAAAGAACTTACTTTTTAAAAGAATCAAGTTTCTAAGCTTTCTACTTCCAAATCTTCTGTGTGAAAAAAGGCTATCCTAACAACCCCCGTGTGCGTCACCTTTGATTTCCAACACCTCATTTGGATAAAAGCATCCAATTTGTACAGTAACACAATGCATTACAGAATAACACTTCTTAGGTTTAAAAGCAGCCTACAAAGAGTATAGAGTTAACATAAATCTGTACAAGTACAAACATATAGTTTATACCATAAAAATACATATTTTAACCTTCTTTATAGCAGTTTTCTTCTAAGTAACTAAAACCATTTAAGATACTGTAGGACTTGTAGCATTCCTACAATTCCTGTGAATAAGAGTGCATAATCTCTATTTTAAAGGCATGGAAGTTGAGGCACAGCTATTACTAAGACAGCTGTGGAAGAGACAGCAATGGGAACCATCTCCAACTCCAAGCTCTGTGATGAAATACATGTCTATTTGACATGTATTATCTATAGGCAGAAATAAACACAGATATTTTTGTTTTGGCATCTAAAGAAATGTTAAGAATGGGTCTTGTCTGTGCCTGCCTCACTCCATCCTTGCTCCCTGACATAAAGCACAGTAAAATCAGAGTCCTCTTAAAAAAAAGGAAAACAAAAAACCCACCAAAACCACAAAAAACCCACAACAAAAAAAAACCCAAATAACACCCCAAACCCCAACACACATGCTGTTAAATGGATGCAAAGTCAGAAAATACTGCCTGATTCATAGGTGCTTGGGAAGCACTGATTTGAGCTTTTTACAATCATACATCTCCAGTTTGTCATGATTTAGTGGATGGTTAGAGGTGCGGAGCGTGTGGTGAGCCAGAATCTTCCTGGGATGTGCAGTAAGACAGGACACAGGTGCAAGCTGCATCAAGGGAAAATCTGGTAAGGGATAAGGAAGAAGAACTGAGAGCAGGTGCTTAAGCAGCAGAATGGCTGTGTGGGGAGGCTGCAGAGCCCTCATCCTCAAGGGTAATAAAGGACTTGCTTGGACATGGACTCAGCCCTCCACGACCTCCCTGCCTCTGCAGTTTGCCTGATTTGAGCAGGAGCTTGGACAAGATAATCCCTCCAAGGTCATTCCCAAACTGAATTGTTCTTTGAACACCATCCCTAAGACAAGTGAGGTTTCTGTTTGGTTTCTCTGCTGCATCCCAAATTCACCCAAGAAGTGTGACCCTGGATTTCTGCAACTAACTTTTTTTACTTTATTTGGCTTGTTCCTTCTTCTGAAAGGGATAAAATGGAACAAATCCAAATCTTTGCTTTCACCCACTTGAAAGCTGTGAAAAATGAAAAGCAAAACACAATCACTGTGCTCAAGCTCCTAAATACACATGGTCATCTGAGGTCTCACTTAGAGTTTACTCACCTTCCTGACCTCTCCTCCTAAGAAATACTCCAAAAAATAATCAGTCTGCTGTGCAGGGAGACAGTTATTAAAATAACTTCATCACCAAAACAGCTTTCAACATAATTTCAAATTCCTCCCCACCACCCGCGCTATTGTAAGAGAAGCTGCATATGGTGAAAATTAATTCAGTTTGAACCAGAAAACACTGGGGTTAAGTACTTCTTCAACTGGAATACAAAAACTGCAACCACACATGACTGTCAGGATATACAGGGCTACAGTCAACTTGCAGAAATACTATTTATATCCTTCAGAAAAATTGAGTTAAAAGGCTTTTTAAGGGGAACAGCTGAGCTAGGACTATCCAAAAATGGGTGAGACAGACAAGTGTGCAACTCCTACGTGCAGCTCACTACCAGAAAGAGAAAGTGGGAGTCCATCCTGTAGCTCGCAGCCTTTTCAAACAATTTCTCTCATGCAACGGAAGCCTTCAAGAGGAAGCCTGGACACAGCTGGTTTCTCATTTCCAAATTACTAGTTTTTAATTCTTTTGTTGCATATATGTTATATAACCAGATCACAGCCACCGTGGCAGAAACGCCCATGGGCATCCCACAGCCCAACAGAATCACTTTGCAGTAACTGGATATTCAGCCTAAGATTATCCCAGACATTTCATACTGATGTGACTAGGCAATGTGGCAACTTATCACAAGCCAGATTTACTAGACATTCCCCACCACAGAAAGTGAATTAAACTGTCACTCACCACCGTATGAGCTGCACTAGTGTAACTACTTCTTCATGAGCTGAACAACACTTCTCTGAATTAAAACCAACACACTTTCTTGCAAGTCTTTATCCTCCTTTCTGCACATTTTCTTTTCCTTTCCACTTCTCTTATTTTCTGCTCAATTTTTTTCCCCATGACTTAGTATGTTTAACCCTCTTTGCTCCACTTGCACTCCAGTGCAGTCTTTTGTTCTCCTTGGCAGATATAAACAGAGGGATTTGCACAGGAGCTCCAGCCATCCTGGCCAAATTAATAATGATGAACTCAGCACTGGACTACTGCTGTAGTGGTCCCTTGGTCCTTCCCCTAGGGACACCAAAGCTTCCAGGAGCAGGGGATTACATCTCCTTTCCCCAAGAATCATCTGATCATCATGTCAAGCTAAGGCTGAGACTGCATTCCTGAGTGTTGAATACCTCCCAACATACATGCTCTACTAAAATACAGAAAAAGCAGATGCATTACTCATCAAAAGGGCTACCAAATAAAGAAAAAGAGCAAAACATCTGATTTAACCACCACTACAATTACAGTTGTTGGCATCTGCAATTTGTAGCATTACATACATGCACGCAGGGACTAACATAAAGAAGGAATCTAAAGTAAGTCTTGTTCATAACTCAGACTTGATTTTCTGCAAGTTTCATACACATTATTATTATATACACTATTTATGGTTGTGTACAGCAAAAAGGATTAAATACACTCTCTCAGTACAGAAAAAAGGATTAAATACACTCTCTCATGCACACTTATACACACCCAAGCACACACACAATTTCTGATCTATTGTGAATATACTAATGACAAGCATTGAAAAAGAATTTTAAATTATCAAAGCTACATGGAGAGCTTTAAGCTAGCTGCTCATGGAAATAAACTAATTTCCAAGAGTGTTTCACTATTTCCAAAGTGTACCTCATGCACATTTATGGGAAGAGGTTGCCAGAAACATTGTGATGAAGGTGCACTGGGGATACTGAGGTGTTCAATAAGGAATCTTGTGAAGAAAGAGCAAATGCTGGAAGTAAGGAATGCATGACAGGGTATGAGAAAGATTAAACAAACTGCAAATATGAAAAATAATATGGGACTTAGTGGTCTTGACAGAGAGCAGGTACAATATGAGCCAGCAACACGCCCTTGGAACACACCCATGTGTGTCCATTCTGAGCTGTGCCAGTGAGAGCACAGCCAGCAGGCCCAGGGAAGCAATCCTTCTCCTTCCTGTAGGATTTGTGAGCCCTCCAGAGCAAGAAGGCTTTGACATTCTGGAGAAAATCCAGTGGAGCATGGTGGTGTCTACAACAGAGATCTCAGATCTCACTGTGTTTTCTGATTCCCCAAAGGGAAGGTACAAAGAGAACAGAGTGAGCCAATTCTAAAAAGGGCAGTGATGTGACAAGAACAAAGAAACAGCAACAGTGAAAATTCAGGTTACAAATGAAGAAAATATCCTTCATGAGGTGGTGAAATATAGTAACAGGGGTCTAACAAGGTTTTGTAGTCTGCATCATTAGAGAATGCAAAACCCAATTGTATATGGTCCCCAGCAACCTGCTTTAAAAGTGACGTTGCTCTGAGCAGGAGGCTGGACTAGACAACTGCACAGGTGTTTCCCAGCCTGAATTATCCCAAAAAATTACATATCTGGATGGAAGAAAGCAGAAAGCTGGTCAAAGCAGGCTAAGAGGACAGGAAACAGCATAAAGGCACAGGATTATCTCCATAATAAAAAAACAGAGAAGTGCAAAAGGAAGCTAGAAAAAG
This sequence comes from Serinus canaria, assembly GCF_022539315.1. NCBI lineage: Eukaryota > Metazoa > Chordata > Aves > Passeriformes > Fringillidae > Serinus > Serinus canaria. The sequence goes on along the minus strand of NC_066316.1, from coordinate 105,579,410 downwards.
GAATAAGCAAGAAAAATAATAGCAGAAAGGATCAAGACTGAGGAAGAAGCAAAAAAAAGAAGAAAAATCAAATCTCTGTTCACAAAATTGAACTTTCCTCTCATAGGCAGGAGGTGAAAAATTCCACAAGAGTCATTCAACAATGAAGTCAAGTATTTAAGTTTCTACGGTAATGTGCATAGTAGAGTTGGGTAAGAGAAGGAATCAGTTTTCTTTTCCCTTCCCATGCCCCTAAGAAACCAACTAACCTTTAATCTCCCTTTTCCAAATATTTGAACTCAAATCTTGCAAATTTCAGAGATATTTTAACTATGTACATTATGAAGAATTTTTCATTTGTAATATAAAAATACATGCACTTTTATCAGCTTAAAACTCAAAGTTCACTACACCCAAATAAGCCTCTTAAAGCTTTTAACAGTTTTGTAAGACAAAGCCCCATGAGTCTAGGCCTATACACACAAAAAACTTCGCTCTCTCTTGGAGCTACACCACCAAATTAAAATACTCTTGATCAGGTTTACAGCCTTAGCACTTATCATAGTACAATAATTTTTTGCATGTGCCGCAATAGGGACTTGCTGCAGCCACTGAAAGGGAGAGCAATGCCCAAATTGTGTTTGTGTAACAAAGGAAGAGACCAGGAAAGAAAAGCCACCAAAAAAAAAGAGACATCTGCACACTTACCCTGTGATATCCACAATCTGTATCAAAATCAGCCTCAGGTGTAACAGTCAGTAAACAGGACAGCAAACCCTTGCATTTAGCAGAAGATTTCTGGGAAGCCAGATTACCTAGAAAGAGTTGAAAAGAGTTACTTTAACACACAAAGATGAAATCACCTGTGTGTAATGAGAATAGGATTCAAATAAATCACAGCATCAGACTAAAAAAAAAAAGAAAAAAGCTGCTCAATGGGAGACCACCATGATCAGAATAGAGAACTTAAAACCCAGAAGGCGACAGAAATTTGTTCCAAAGCACAGAGAGTCAGATGCTGGTAGGCACTCAGGGTTTAGCAAAGAACATCTAATACCCAAGATAACATGGTGTTAACCCTCTAATCAAGGATGTGGAGGAGACCAGAAAGATCATGATATTTTGCTTAATTAGTTGCTATCAAAGAGAGGATGAGTTCAAGCACTTGCAAAAACAAGGCAATCTAAGACTATTTAAAAGTTTAATAGTATTCTAGAGTCTTTGGTAACACAGAGTTTGCCCATGAAATCAAAATAATCCCTGGAGATAAATTTAAAGGAATATATCTCATTTTAATGCACAGAGTAAAATGACTATTCATTAAAGCAAAGCAGTTTTATCCCTACAGTCTCCATCTCAGATGCAATACATATTGAAGTAATCTTTATGACAGGAAGTGGCATGTAATCCTGCAAGAATGAACTGCTGTTGTTATCTGCAAATCAATACAATTTTTTTTTAAGTGGATATAACTGTGCCTATTGATTTCACGTTTTTGCCCTAGAGTTTTAGTTTCTACCAAGAACATTCTTACAATGACAAGATTGCTGCATACATGTAATTGAGTTGATACAATCTGAATGTGAAGTTTACAGTGCACTTCCCTCCACAATGCAACTGGGGCTTCCGTCCCATTGTCTCAGCTTAAGTCTTTTTCCTTTTATATAAAACTTTATTTATTCATCATAATTTTGAAGTGGTAGAGTAACACTTTACTAATCCAACCTGCTAGCTCTGGAAACTTTAGCACACAAAACATACCCTTGGAAGTTATCTCCCTACCCTGCTAGGATATTATTTCAGAATATATGCATGACTTTTGCTATGTTTAAATAGCCTGACCAAATAATTTCCCTTGTGAAAGCCTAAAACTGGTTCAGTGCTGAATATTTACAGCTCAAAGAGGTATGTGAAGGTGAGGATGGTAAGGGTACAAGCACACAGAAAAACTGAATGACTTATCCAAGGTCACTTTGTAGATCAGTCAGGCAATGAGCTCCATTAAGAGTTTAATAAAACTGCTAAATTCCTACTATATTTCTGCAAATGAAGCATACAGCAACTTTGGCTTGACTAGCTGACCAAATGGCTCATGCTGCAAATGAATGATCTGTAATAAGAGCTGGCTGAGAGGCACAACGCACCATCAGCCTGAGAAACGAGGGAAAAAAGATCAAACCACTAAAAAAAACTTTAAAAGCATGGGCCAAAGGAATGACATCCCAAATCAGGTTAGGAAAGCTGAAGTGCTGATAGAACCAAACCTGGCCAAGGATGTCAAGGGCAACACCAAGTGCTTCTATAGGTACTTTGTGACAACAGGGAAGACTGGTGAAAATGCTGGCCCTCTCCAGAAGGAAATGGGAAACCCAGTTACTTGGGATGTGGAGAACATTAAGATACTCAATGACTTTTTGGTCCCAGTCTTCAGTCACAGGTGCTCCACCCACACTGCCCGAGCTGCAGGCAGGGACTGGGGAAACGAAGAACCGCCCACTAGGAGAGAAGACCAGAGCCAAGATCATCTATGGACCTGAAGGTGTTCAAGGCCACCTTTGAGTGGAAGGAACTTTTAAAGTCAAATAGCACCAAGCAGAAAAAACTCTGTGCTGTCTAACCACTAGCCAGCTGCAGGTTAGTTTCCTAAAAACATAAGAAGATGGAAGAGGAAGCACATGAAAGGCTGGTGAGAGTGTGGAAATGTAAATAACATTATCCCTCATCATTACCATTCAGTCCATCAAACAGAGCTCCATGCTTTTCCTGAGCCTGTCTTCTTTACAGATCTAGGCTCATTTTGGAGCTAAGGCTTTTCTAATAGCTGGTCTACTTATTTATTTAACACTACCTGAATACATTGTTGTGACTTTGTAATTTAGTATTTCTGATTTTCATAAGATAATGAAGGAATATACCATGGACTACCTAAAAATGCTGAAACAAAAAGGGAATATTTTCTTTGTTTTGCTTTTAATTTGCTGAAAAAATGCACTGTTTTCATGAGGCAGTTTATGGAAAGAAGAAAGGGGAAATTACTCAAGGGAGTAATTTCTGTTTTGCATAGTGACTCATCATATCATAGTTACCCCATCATCTCCAAGGGCAACACTAGGCCAGAGCAACTCTGAAAGATCTCCTTAGGGAACCACACAGTTCTCAAAGCCATCTCAGAACTCTTGTTCCAGAACTTCACAGAATGGGAAAAAAACATTTGAGACTAATAAAACTAAAATTGGTTTCAGATAGGGAAGAAGCCTGAGTAACCAATGACAGTTTTACATGAAGGAAACCTTTTTCTCTCTGACCTCAATAATGAAAGACATGAAGAATATTTACAAAGCACATGGCAGGCTCTAGATAGCAGTGTGATATAGAAAGGCAAAAGACAACTCACAGCTGGATATGGGACATCTGAAGAAAGAAGAATCAGAAGAAAATGAAGGAACAAGAAAAGCAATTACCTGTCACCATGAAAATGGTACACAAAGTTGGGCCAAAGTTCAAAATCTGTTTGCTTACTCTTGGACATACAATTCCAGAGAAGTGTAAAAAACCACTTGGGGAAATACAAAGACACACTTAATGGTCTTTAACATACTGCAACTTACATGATTTACTAGCATTTGGGTGAGTTTTCTTTCCCCTGCTTTAGAAAATCTTGGCTGCTTATAGGAAAGGATTTTAAGCTTACCAGAATTTTACTGCAGTTACCATTGTGGGAGAGCAACACCTGCCAGGCAGTTCTGAACCACTAAAATAAAATATTGAAACTGGAAAAGGTAGAAACACAGCAAGGAGTTTTAACAGCAAACCCAGGTTGTCTCTCATCATAGTGTACTGCCCTGCACAGAGGTAAAACCTGCACTCCCTGAATTAATTCTCATGAAGCTGAAGGTGCCTTACAGGCAGGCTTATCTCTCCTTTGGGAGCCTAACTACTGCAAAATAGACAGGTTAAGGATTCTGTCCTGTGCCTATGCTTCTAAATTAAGTGACTTTAAGCAACTAGAGCTAAAACTATCTACTTTAGATACTACATCTCCTCCTTCCTGAAGGAGAGAGCTCTTTATTCAGGTTTAATCAGCTGCAGGCCATGGTATGAAAAGTTGGTATCAGCTCACCTCTCATCAACACAAGTATCTTCACAAAGAAATGGAATAATCAGAAGTGCCTTTGGCATGAAAGACCAGGTCAGTGAGAAGTAGGATCTTTCAGAGAGAGGAGCTGTATCAGACGGACTCCCCTCTACAGTTCTGGGTTGGCCAAAGAAGAGTTTAGCTACACCAGCAAACAATGAGATATGGTAGCAGCACAAGCAGCAAGCAGAAAGCTCAGCTTTAAATAGTAAATTAGAAAAGAAGCATCCAAAAGAGAAAAGAGGATGAGGGAGATGATGATTTCATACAGTGTCAAGCCAAAACCACAATTTTCTTATGCAGCAATGCACTGTTTCAGAGCTTCTATGTAACAGACCAAGTATCCAAAAGCCATACAGCAGATCTGAAAAACGGCAAGGAGCAGGCAGCAACATTTGGCAACTCAGTACTGCAAGGAGGGACTCATTGTTCCAGAGCCTCCCTGAATAAGAAATCACTTTCCCTGAATCAGAGATCACTTAACAGCAGAGCTGCACAACATGGACCTCAGTGAGGACGCAACGCTCCATGCAGTGCCTTCCCACGTCTCACCTGTGGCTGAAAAAAGCATTTGGACATGGATGAAGCCAAAGATGTGGACATAGTTATTGTAGGGTAATTAGCCAGAAAAAGTTTAACACAAAAATATTCTTTGAAAGCCTGCCTGTGCAGACAAGCTATAAATCAACTCTGAAGCACAAAGTGCTTTTAAAATGCCCTTTACAAGATGCTCTGACCTGCAAACAACCTCTCTTAAGTCAGGTACCACAGCCTGGGGCAGGGGCTGAAGAAAAGGAATGAAATAGCAGACACAGACACTCTGTGCAAATAAACAAGGCAAAGGAAAGCAAATCAGAGGGAGGGGGGAAAACCAACTCCAACATAAAGTATGAGCACTTGCTAGGCAGGTTAAGTGGCAGCTTTACAGGCAGCAGAAGGGTGCTATAGGCAGTGTTATCTGCCAAATCACACCAGTCACTGCAAAGAGCTGAGCTCAGCACAGCTGGGAAGTTGCATGGACAGAGGAGGTAAGGACAGACCGACACACCCAAAGGTGTCAGTGCTGCCAGGCTGGGGACAACTTTGTACTGCTATCTTTATCTGTTATCTTTAGCATGTTTACCATGAAAAGCTCTATAATGCCTGGCAACCTGTTGTCCTACTGCTGTCAGAAGCCAAGCAAGTGGTCTGAGAAGGGAGTAATTACAGATGCCACAAGAGGCTCTGAAGTTCGCCAGAGCTGCACTCAAGAGTTGCAGGCTGGGATAAAAAAAATAAAACACAGGGCTGGAAATGAAGGATGCATCCATTTTCACAGTCCCACCTGACTTTATGGAAAGGAGTGACTGCTCTGCACCATGATGTCTGCAGAATACTATTGTTATGTTTACCCTAATATATTATTTATTACAGAATTTACAGCTCTCTCTTTTCCCCAACTGACAACCAGCCAACTACTAATTTTCAAGCTAAAATGCTGTGAGGTCTGCAGATCCCAGGGCATTTGCAAGCCATAAGGATTCTGAAATGTTTGGGAAAAGCCTGGCAATGCTGCCAGTCCTCACTAAAGTCCAAAGAATTTAAGCCACAGCCACCTAAACTAAGGAACTACCTGAGAAAAAATGACTAGAGAAGGATGCTTGCACACAAATAATGTTCAAATATTTATAGAAAACTTTTTAGCAGCAACAAATGAGAGCATCACTGTACCATCAGCTCTGGGTTTGAAATGATAATTGCTAGACACCTAAGGCTACTTGGTATGTTTTACTGAGTTTCTTGCAATCCCACTGATCTCTCTGAAAACAGGCTGGGAACTATGAACATCTCTTCATCCAAGATTGAGACACACAGCAACCCCTGAGGTCACTCTGTGCAATAGTTGAAGCCCCCCAAACTCAAATGCTAGCCTGTGTTTTAAAGGGTTAATAAGTGGAAAAGAAAGGGAGAATAATATTCACTCAGTATTCCCCTGTTCCATAACATTGACAAATTAACTCCTCCTGTGACATCACATAACTTTTGAGAAAACATTTGTGGTTTAAAACTGGCTGTTGAGTTTGTATTCCTGCCTGGATAATCACTTCTTTAAGAGGAAGTATACATCAGTAATATTCACGGGGAGCTTCATAAGAGCTTGGCAAACAGTTCTGACAAAAAAACCTCAAACATAAGAATTACTCATAAAATGCTACATCAACAACTCTTCTGGATTATGCTCCTTTTTAAAGGGGAAAAACAAAGATGTCACTTCGAAGTTTAAATGGAAACAGTGAAATATGCCATTAAAAATACCACATCATAAAGAAAGCTATTTTTGCAAACTCAAATGCAATGAGCAATTATGACAAAGTTTGCCAAGATTATTTACAGACACCTTTTCATTTGAAAAATGCTTTCAAAACACTAAAATATGTACAGATATTACAGGTTCGTAATGAGTTTCCAGACCTAGAAGATCAGCTAGCTAGCATTAATAGTCTGTCAAGCCCCATCTTTTTTGTTTTTTAAATGGCCTTTAGTTGATACTGCAAATGAAGTTAAAGCATACACACCAAACCAACTGAACAAAATTCCAGAAAGAAATGCAGACAGGCACTTTAGGAGCCCATTCCTAGAGCATGTAATTCACTATTCCTCCCCAAAACTACGTTAAACATAGACTTGCTTTATCCAGATGACATTAAGTTCTGTGGTATGCTGTAGTTAAGACTCAAAATTAGATCACTCATAGGATGCAAGTAAAAACTTCTCATTCCCAGTTTATTTACTTTTTAACTCCCATTAAAACCTCAAAAAATCTGCTGATATGTATGGGCTTCAAAAAAGGATATGTAATATATTCCCATGCAAAAATAAAGCACTAAAAAGATTGTTTATTCAAAAATTATGGAGTTCTAACAGATTATAAATGTTCAGTTAAAAATTCTTAACCCTAATAGTGAGGGTTCCTGAACAACAAATACATACAATCTAGTGAAAAAGTAGACTGCCCTGAAGTAGAGTCAACTTCACAATTCATTGTAGTCCACAGGATTTGCTGGAGATTGGATGATGAAGGTCAAAGAATCACAGAATTGTTTGGGTAGATGAAACCTTAAAAATCACCTTGCCACACCCCTGCCATGGGCAGGGACACCTTCCAGTAGACCAGACTGCTCAGAGCCCCATCCAGCCTGGCCTTGAACACTCCCAGGGATGGGGCAGCCACAGCTTCTCTGGGCAGCCTCTGCCAGTGTCCCACCATCCTCACAGCAAAAAATTTCTTTCTAACACTTAATCCCAATCTGCTCTTGCAGTTTAAAACCCTTGTCCTATCACTGCATGTCCTTGTAGGAAGTCTCTCTCCAGCTTTTTTCTGCTGCCTTCAGTACGTAAAAGGGGGCCTACAAGGTCTCGCTGGAACTTTCTCTTCTCCAGGCTAAACAACCCCAACTCTCTTAGTCTTTCTTCACAGAAGAGATTTTCTAGCCCTCTGATCATCTTCATGGCCCATGAAGATGATCCTTGGTGACTTTGCAAGTGCACATTGTTGGGTCCTGTCCAGCCTCTCATCCACAAGCATTCCCAACTCCTTCTCCTCAGGGCTGCTCTCAAATCCATTCACTGCCCAGACTGTTTTTGTGCTTGGGATGACCCTGATATCCAGGGTCATCCCAAGGACCTTGCACATGGCCTTGCTGAACTTCATGAGGTTCCCACAGTCCCACCTCTCAAGCCTGTCCAGGGCCCTCAGGATAGCATCCCTTCCCTCCAGCATGTCACCTGCACCACACAGCTCAGTGTCACCAGCAAACCTGCTGAGGGTACCTCAGTCCCACTGTCCATGTTGCCAACAAAGATGCAAAACAGTGCCAGTCCCAAAACTGACCCCTGAGGAATTCAGCTCATCACCGCTCTCCATGCAGACGCTAACGCGCTGACCCCAGCTCTGAGTGCAACCAACCAGCCAACTTTTAATCCATCAAGTGGTCCAGCCATCAAATCCATGTCTCCACAGTTTAGAGGCAGAAAATTTACATGGAACAGCATCAAATGCTTTGCACAAGTCCAGGTAGATTACATCAGTTGTGCTTCCCTTGTCCACCAACATTCTTAACCCCATCACAGAAGGTCACCAGATTTGTCAGGCATGACTTGCCCTCAGTGAAGTCATGCTGTCACCAGTCATCTCGTGATTTTCCACATGCCTTAGCATAGTTTCCAGGAGAATCTGCTCCATGACCTTGCCAGGCACTGAGATAAGACTGACTGGTTAATAGTTCCCCATGTCCTCCTTTTCAATGAGAGGTATTTTCCAGTCAGTGGGAGCTTCATGATACTGACACAACTTATCAAACATGACGGATAATAGTTTAGTAATGTCATCCACCAGTTCCCTAAGAACCCATAGACACATTTCATCAGGTCTCATGGACTTGTGCCCCTGCAGCTTCCTTAGATGTTCTCAAACTCATTATCTCCTATAGCAGGTGGTTCTTAATTTTCCCAATCACTGCCTTTTCCTTCTGCAACTCAGGCAGTTGGGTTGGAACACCTGTCAGCGAAGACCAAGGCAGAAAAATTACCTGTCCCTGCCCTCCCTTTAATCCTGTCCCATAAGCTCTCAGTCAGCTTCTCATCAACCCCCAGGCAGAACTCCATGCACTCCAGCTGGCCACTAACACTTCCTCCTCATTTCCACCTCCTGCACTTTATGAAGAACCTACATCCTTCTATTCCAACATTTCAGTCACAGGAACCATCCTGGCATGTCTCCACCAGGCCAGTAAGATCACAGCCTCTGACTCTTCTTGTTGATTCCCAGCTTCTGCACAGTGGCATTAAGCTGAGCACCTGAGGAAGTTGGCTTGGATTCAGGTACTCTCCTGAAGATCTGCAATTCCCTCTCCAGGCTCTGGGCATCTCCTGCTGGCACTGCCATCAAACTGATAGGAGTGGGATGGACTGAGGTTCCCCTCCACTGGCAACTTTAGTTTAAAACCCTCTAAACTTTTAGTTTAAAGGTAGCAGGCAAGGAAGTACATTTGTTGAAGTATCTTTTATTTCTTTGTTGAAGTAAAGACCAGCAAAGATACCTTCTTCTGAAATAGCTTGAAGGCATTGAGATTAAAAGACTCAAAGTTTTAGGACAGCTTGACTAACATATTTTCTCAATGTCAATGCTTCACTGAAGCAGCTGGAGAGACTCACATTAAAAGCACTGAAACATCTGAGACTGAGAAGACCTCAACTTATTTGACACCATGAACTGACTTTCTGCAGTTCAATGTCTTTTCCAGATATTTGTCAAAAGCCAACAGAAGCAGAACAAAACCTGTTGGTTTGCTATTTCCTGATGGGTTTTTTTTCAAAGCCCTACTGTTCTAGTAACACTCTCAGAGACTGCTGGGGAGTCAGGTAACATAACCAACTGCAGGTGATGTAAGAGCAGCCAGATCCTGCCTTTTGTAGTGTTGGAGAAATGCTATGAGGCAGCTGGAGAGCAGCAGGATAGGATCAGGCTACTGCAAAAAAAGTCAGGATGGTGGCAAAGTAAGGACTTGGCTCTTCAGAGTCTTTGTGTCCCTCCTTGAAGCTGAAGCCTTGCACAATGCCAAGAAACCAAGCAGGAACTGCACTTGGTTCATGATGTACTAGAGACATGAGGGATGATGACAGCTCATTCTGTTGGGTCTGATGCTACAAAAAGGGAAGGGAGAGCACAGCACCATAGCTTGGAAACAACAGCCTGCGCTCAAAAGGGCAAAAGCAACCATTTCTCTTACAATGTGAATTAACACTGCCATACAGCAGGAGAATGCAGCATAATACGCAAATAAGACTCTGAGAACCGGACCAGAACAGGGAAAACCATATCCTCTTCACAAGGGCCAGCATACTTTTAACAGACTGCATAATCACAGCAGTCCTTTTTTGACTTCAGGCTGATTCTCTTGCGCATTATAAGGCACATGACTTAATTTGTTGCTTTTTTAAGGAAGAAAAAAACCCCAAACTGTAATAGTTAGCAAAGTTCTAGTGAGGCCTTCTGGAGATGGCAAAAGATTTTAGTGATTATTTATTCTGGCTGTCAAAACCTAGTTTGGTTTGGGTTTTTTTCATTATTTATTTTGAATTTTCTTGGCTTTCATTTCTAGACAAGGAATCTTGCTATATTTTTGTTAAAGAAACTGAAGACTCTTCCTTTCTTAAATTTCCCCAAATAGAAAAGCTAATAAATTCTTTCTTTCTTTCTCTTGGATTAGGGTAATGAATGTCTGCAAGAAATCCCAGTGGCTGTAAGGTGTGTTTTTCCACCCTCAGCCACCATCATCACTCTTCTACTCTTCATCTAATCTGCTCACTATCTTATCCACCTCCTAGAGGTGCAGACAGATCTGAACACAAGATTCTGGGAGTGTATGCAATATGGACAGACCCAGATTTAGCACAGCCTCCCTGAAGTTCTCCTGTGGACCTACACAGAGATTGCTGACACAGGCAACAAAAGCCTTTTTTCCAAGCTCATGTTCCCCTGCTGTCAACTCAGGGGGGAGCAATGGCACTCCCTGCTCTCCAGTGACTTCAGAAGGAGTACAGAACAACTGGCTTCAGAGAGGGTACAAACCTGAAAAGTAAAATTGGGCAATCTCAGTTCCCATCCCTCACACCTGCAAAATCAAATTAAATCTATGCTTCTATACTGTTAAAGTTTCTTAATCAAAATGGTTTCACCAAGTCAAGTTTCACCAAGTCTTTATGGCTTCACCTTGCAGAAGCCATAAATATCAAACTTGCAATGACATTAAAAACACCTAATAGGTACCAGCTTAGCTTGACAGGATCTGTTTTCCAGCTCTTATTGACTGGCATTAATTATAATTCTTACTCAACCCTTTACAAACTGTCCCATTTATTACATCCTAATTCACTATTAAAATGACAAGAGTCAAACCCTCACACCACTGAGGCATAGATCTTAGCTGCTCTTCCAAAGGAATGAGCCAAACTTCCAAAGCTGACTGCCAGCAGCACACCAGAGTAGTGGAGCCCTGAATCCCCTCTCTCCACCTCCCAATGGCAACACTATAAAAAGACCTGTGGCTTAATTTGTCATCCCCAAAGAAACAGCAGAACAAGTAGATCAGTTACAAAAAAAAACCCTTTAGAGAAAACAAAAGAAAGCAAGCAAAGACAGAAGAGGAAGGGTGGGAGGTGTGCATGTTACAGTCAATCAAACTTTGGATTCCATGAGAATAATTTGAAAAAGAAGTAATTCCTTCACAGTGAGAATTTGTTCTCCAGATGCAAATTGTTGAATTTAGCACATATGACCATCACAGAATTCATTCAATTGTGTGAGGAGATCATGCTGTTAAAATTGAGCTGGTAGATTTAATTTAAGAATTAGGTTATATAAAAACATAGGGTTTAGGGTTTTTACATATGGTGCCAAGAAACTTTCAGCAGTGGGTAGCCTGAGCACTAACCTTCCCTAAGGAGAGTCAGCACTGCTTGCAGTCATCCAGATGCCTACATTCAAGATAAGTGGAGAAAAATAATTTTCCTAGAGGATTTATTATCCTGGCCATCACATATTCTCAGTTGCACACTAGGTGGGTGACACAACACTTCTACATCCAGCACCTCCCAACTAGCAAGGTTCCTCAAGAAGCCAGGACAATACACAACTACTTTGAATTGAGGCATTACAACAAGTAATTTTCCATCATTAAATTACTGCCATCTTCCTCATGCTTTGCCATATCTGTGGAGACAAAGAGTACTGCTTCTCTTGACACTCCTGTTTACAGCTCTGACTAAAACACGTGCCAGTTCAGCAGCTTGAACGAGTTCAGCACAGAGAGCAGAGAGCCTGCCTGTGTCTAACAACCCAGCTCTGGCACAGGCAGAAAAGTACTCATTTTTACAAGTCAGATAGCACCCATGGAGAAGACCACTGTTATTTGTCTTACAGCCTCAGGCAGTGTCCTGCAGCCTGTCATCAAAGGCTTTGAATAGGACTACCACACTCCCATTTATTGACATAGAGAATATGCTGATGACAGAGAGAATGTACAATGATCATGCTCCAGCACCAGGGATGCTGCTGTTTACATCCTCATTTTTTAACTCATGGCCTAACAGCAAAGTCAGGATTAGGAAAAAGGCCTTCTCTCCCCAGCTCCAGCTCTCTGGCGATGCACTTTTCAGGTACAAGCTCTCCATCCCATCTACTGCCTTCATCCAAATGCTCCCCACTCAGTGTCCTCTCTTACAATCCACGTTTGTCATATGTGTAATTCAGAGACTCTCAAAACACTCCCTGCCTTCACATGACTAGTCCAGACAATTCTCTGGTCCAAGATCACTTCCACAAATGCTATGCTAGAGGTACACACCATTGAGAAGAAAGTCTATCAAAAGTGTTTTGCTGAGCTGCAGGGCTTCTGCAATAACTAGGATTCAGAGATGTGCAAAATAATTACTTTCCTAACAGTCCATGGATGTTGTCTATTCTCCAAAGAACTTCAAATATGCTGGTCTCTCATGACCCATCAAACATGAAAATCCAGTTACCAGTATAAGAGAAAATGCTTCTTGTCACACTTTTAACCAATTCTTCCCTCTTTCACATCAAATCCCACTTTGTCCACCAATCCATCAGTTACTAACTCCTGAACGACGCTACTGCAATTTTTATGAAAACATGGGCATGACCTCAAGCTTCATGGAAAGAAGTCAATTTATCTCTGATATCTCAAGCACAGAAGTTACAGTTTGACACCAGGCCTTCAAGTGAGATGCAGTGTGAGCAAGCACCAATCACCTTCAGAGAAAAACACTATGGTTCCAAATTCCAGAAGGGTGACTAAAAAAATGGTCATTTTAATCAAAATATCAAGTACAGCGCAGGCACACGATCTTAATCTATAGTTCAGTTTACACAGCTCTCTGTATGATTCACCCATTTCTTTGGACTCATTCTCCCAAACTGCAGTAGACAGCCCCAGAATTAATCTTTGTGATTGCAAGGCTAAGTTCTTACCAGGAGAACAGCATGGCCATGGGTTATTAATGAGAGTCCTGATCAAGTACATATTCAGTTCAAATCACTTGCTAAAAAGTTATCCTCCTATAGGCTATATAAATACATAATATATCTGCATTAACCTGGGTGACACTGGAGCAGCCTTTCCAGCAATCTGGACTACTTTATCTCCAAAGTAGACTCTTATACCTCATTTGAGTGAGTGAGCACACATTTTAAATAATGACGAGAGACTCCAATTTTCACATTTTCATGGATGCAGTGTCAAATCTATTTGTAATAGGATCATCTATTATCTGTCAGTACTGAGCAAACTAGGTGAGAAAATAATGGTTAGTAGTATATTGTCTGGAATCTTGATGAAAATTAGCAGGAGGTAAATGAAGTTGTTGAAAAACAAAAGTGTTACTTGTTGATTGCTTAATGCAGCCTGACTTGACTGACCAGCTATTTCTAATAGAAGATCAGAGGTCATTGTTGGTTTTTTTCTCTTTGTTCAGCAGAAGTTAATTTTCTCCACCCATTCAATTTTAAACATGGAATATTTCATCCACTGAAGCACTCTTGTTCTTCACATAGTAGATCTATTTCAAGCAAAACTTAGACCACTGCTAGAGAGGAAGAAATGCTGCTACCAGTTCATCAGAGAAGTAATGAAGTTGTGAATTCCACCCATTTCATCCTGCATTTGTGGCCTCCATGTGGACAGATACACTACTCTTTATCCAGACTACCTATAGGTTAACAGAAAGAGCTGGAAGGCTGGAGTATTTATCTCCTTGTTCATTTTCTCATCTCCAGCCTACAAAACCAAGGTGAACACAACCCAGTTAGACTTACTGCCTCGAGCTTTTCCTTCTTGGAGGGAAAAAAAAAAATTAAAAAAAAAAATATATATATAATATATATTTTTTTTAATTTTTATTATATATATAATAAAAATTAAAATATATATATATATCTATATCACCACCTATTTGTTTGTCTACATAGGATTAGCAATATAGCAGATTACAGACCACTGTAGTCCCCAATGCAGCATCAAACTCTTTGAAACCAGGTGAAAGACATACTTGGTGGTAAGGACACCCAGAGCTGGCTTGGTCTCTTATCCCTTCTTCGCTTCCATAAACTGTTCAGGTGTGAGCTTCAAATCAGTTCTGTGGCAAGAGGAACCAACAATAACCTCTGTCACCTCCTACCACAGCTCAAGTCTTCAGTTGCTGTCAGGCCTGCTGCTAAAAGCAGCACTGAAAAAGCTGCTGGGGGCCAAGACGGACTGAGGAATTGGGATTTGCTTCCCTTGATCCACTCAAAGTCTGTGCTGGCCAATGGAAAGAGGGTGAGGAATCCACACTGAGGGAAAGGACAAGTCTCCTGCTGAAGTTACACACTGGAACAGTGGAAACAGGACCTGAATACACCCCCATGGTGTATTTTCTTCGGTTTGCTCACAACATAGTCAAGAGTGGGGGGAAAAAAAAGTAACCAAAAGAAAAACTGTACAGTAAATGGAAACATCCTGCTTTGGAGCTGATATGAAATTTTAATGGATATTTTTTTTTGTCAGGGCCATTAAAACAATCCTTTGAGTTACGCAAAAATTTTCATTTTTAGTGGCTATAAATTAAACAACCCACTAAATGGAAATACTGTTACAAGACAGTGAAATGATCTTTTTTCTCTTAAGAAAGCATAATGAAATTCATACTATGTTGTATTAAAACAAATATTTCTCAGTTACATGAGATTAAAATGTAATAATTTCAGATTTAATTTAAAAAACAAAGTATTAAAACTTTGGTTTAATATAAGGGTTTAAACAGATTAAGGTTTAAAGAAAATTTTATTGGATGTGTTAGATGATCTTTAAAGTCTCTACCAACCCAAACCATTCTGTTATTCTAGATCAGTGAATTCTCTTCGGATTATGAGCAAAAAGATAACAACTTGAAAATATACCTCTAAAGTCAACTCAACCATGTTTGTGTATTAAAAAGTAAAGTAAGTTAGTTTCATAACTGCTAATATATTTGTCTTTCTCCTTGGTAATCTTTCTCAGGAAGTCTGCTTTTTTCAGCCTCGGCTATCCAGAAGTACATTTTTATTTTGTTTGCTTCAACACAAAACAGCTGTTACCCAGAAAGTGTATTCTTTACTGGGAGAATTCACTGAACATAAGACCAAGGAAAGTTAATTTCTCAGTCACGGGCTGAAAAAAGGGAACCAACTGGGAAAGGTAACATAGCCCAATATCAAAGCCTTGCAGGCATGAATCCCTATAATAACCAGTTTAGGTCCCTAGAACTACATTAAAGCCTTTTTTAAAAATCTGACTACAGCATCTCAGTGCACAGACATCAGAAGTTTACATAAACGTAGTTCTCTGAAATAAATGAAACTTAACTCTAAAGGCTAGAAACAGATACATTATGGGCTACGTTTTGACCCAAGGAGAACACTGGTATACAACAATTTTGTCAAGTTTTACAAGTTTCTATCCATGGTGACTACAGTTCTCATCCCTCTGGAGTATTCCAGAAGCAGGGATGAGACCCTGGCCTGTGATCTGGTGCCATAACCATCCAGTCCTGTGAGTCATAACCAGCAGTTCTACTTTATTCTGCATCTCTCTCATCTCTACTCAAAACAAAGAGTTTCACTGATTGTAGTTGCATTAAAAAAATTTTTTTAAAAAAGACTTGCCATGGATTATCTGGTAAAAATTTAATAAAGGTACATTATTTGTTACTTTGAGAATATAAAGCTTTAAAACCTAATAGTATGCAGAGATAAAAGCATATTACTACAATTAGCAAAGAGTGGTATAAATTTAAGATATTTAGCTGCAATTCATAACATTTCAATTATTACTAACTAGAGTATATTATGAAAATAAGTTATATGCAATACAGAACAAAAAGAAATCAATTACTTCTATGACTATTTCTTTGTTTTAACACTAAATAATTTAAATCCTAAAGACTGCAGTCATTTTGATTCAGAGCATTTCACCCTGACATACATTTGGCATAAAAAACAGAGGTGTAGTAAATTGTCTCTAAAGTAACTGGGTAAATCAGGACAGATAGCGAGAAAGGAACTATGTTAGAGATCAAAAACACTTCAAGAAATTATCAAGGCAAAGAAGAAAAAGCTGGACAGGATATCAATAAGAAGCAGCTTCATGCCAAGAAGTACAGGAGCACCTTAATCAGTGAAGCAAGAGCAGGAAGGCAAGATGATTCTGGGTGAGCTGCACTGGAGCACATGTGGCCTGTGTCAAATTCCTGGGGTCCATCACCCTCTTAATGATCCACCAGAGAGGAACAAAATGTGCTTTTGCTGAGTGCACACCACAACTGACAGGTGAATGGAGGTCTGCAGCTTTATTCTGAATGTTCACCTGAACGCTTAATGGGTCGAAAAAAAAAGCCATTTGCAGAGTTCTGCATTATTCAGTAATTTCTCTAATTATAAAGTGATTTCAAGCACTTCTATTGTTGCAACCAGTCTTTTCCTATTAGGGCCCATTGTTTAAGAAGCTGCGTGTGAGCACCGAGAACCCCCACACACCAGAGTGAGCGTCTCCTACGTGTCACTTCCACCCAGCCATCACTCCTCCAGCAGGTAATGCACGCATTATCTACGCTGACCTCTGCTTAATTTATAGCACCTCCGTGTCATAAAACAATTATCCGCATTTGACACGAGCAGCACTTGGTAGCTTGAAAAGCAATTAAAATTTAGGAGCTGTCTCTTGCAACAAAAAGGCACTCAGAGAAGCAGCGCTTTGGAGAAGTTGCGGCACGCCAGCCATCAGTCTGATTCTGCCTCTATCAATCACACGAGGCCTCGCTAAACAGCGGAGCGCCGGCAAGCAAACAGCAAATGTTTACGAGGTGCAGCTGGTGGTACTTACGTTAACAGCAAAAGCAGCATCGGTTAAATTAACATTCTTCATTCTTTCATTGCTCATTATGGTTTGACAGACATACCCGCAGTCCACATAAATGACTTAGAGCAAGAGAGCTGTCTAGCATCCTGCCATGAAACAAGACCACCTAATGGGAGCAGCCACTGTAATTAAAACTCTGAAAACCAAGATTTATACCACTTTAAGGATGCAGTGGTGGGTATTATGACCTACTTTAAATTTATTAAAGGAATTGTGAAAGCCTGAGCCATTACTCAAGTGAAAAGTTAAGAGCCTTCCATTTACGATATTTGTCCGATAAAAGGGACTCAAGCGGTCTTTTGATCTAGGAATCGTTTCTGTTGTTTCAGGTCTGGAGATGCAGGGGGAGAGGAAAGAAAAATGTATTACTCAAGTATTAACTAATCAGCTTCCCCAGGAGAATGCTCTCTCTAAGTCTTACTCGTTCAAGTCCACAAGATTTTCTTTGATGGAGAATTGCAGCAACTGGTTCTGCTTAAAAATTTACAGCCACATTTAATCTCTTGGATCAAGAAAAGTTTATTTCATTAACTTAAGGCTGTATTTCATGGAACTCTGTCAAAAATTAACACCATACTAGAAAAAGGGGGTGAAAACCCACCAGTATTTTTTACAAGTATCTCCGAAGTACCAGAATGGGATTTGACCAAGTAACAGAATCAGCTCAGAGTACTGGAACTCAAGAGGATTAAGGAAAAATTATTATATATATCAGGAAAAGCATGTTTAAAAAAAAACAAAACAAAACACATTGATCTGTAGTTATACACCACCTTTAAAACAGTATGAGAATGAAACTTAATACTCCTAGCTCTTAAAACAGATTAGATCACAAAAGATGATTCAGTGTTTGCAGAAAGTGAGCAGCAGTGTGGCAGGGCTTGCCTTGTGGAAGGGCAGCACTCCACTCCCTGCCAGGCACCATGTGAGGCACACCAGGGCACGGCTTGCACAACATGGGATACTGGGTGGCCAGGAGACTAGCATAAGCCCAGGAAAACACTATGGAGAGGAATAAATCATGAAATCTGGCCTTCTGCAGGTAGGTAAAACCTCAGTTCTGTTTTTTAGGAGTGATCTCCCTGCTGGAATTTGCTCCATTTCATCTCGCTTCCCCTCTGCCGAGAGCAATAAAAAGTGAAGCTTTTTTGCCTTTTCCCCTTAAGCAGTGAGAAAGCATTGTTCTCTTTCCCTTCAATGCCTCAGTGGCTAAAACACTTGCCTTAAACACAGACATCTGTGCTTCAAAACCTCTCCACTGCCTGAGACCTGAAATCCCACCTGAAATCAGCCGCAGGAGCCAGCTGCAACCACCAGGCTATCAAAGCATGGTATGGGATGTGAGCATGCATGTAGAACTCTTCCCACTTCTCCCAGCAGGGAGGAAAGCAAGCCTGCTCCCCACCACAGCACTCCCACACGGGGCAGAAATAGCTCTGCCATCTCATGTCACACACCTTGTGAGCTCCAGGCATCAAAAAAACCCCCCTAAACAGAACATCTAAAAGGCTCTTGCCTTAATAAATATATGACACCATAAGATGCATTTAGCAGGTTAAGTGCCAATTCTCTGGTACATGGTAGGTGCCACTCCAGTTGCCCAAACTCCCCTCCAGGATGGATTTCTGTCCAGCCTGTTTATGTGACCACATAACAGATGTAGTCACACTTGGGCATGATTTAGGGAAAGCCCTCATCCAAAACCCAGCCCAAGAGCATGTGGACATCACCCAAATGCACAAGTGCACTTGAGCCTCTGCCTTAGCCCTGTTTAGTTTAGTAATATAGAGACAGCTATACAGAATCAAACTAAAATAAAATTACAGCATATAAAGCAACTGCAGGAATACACAGCCTAAAGAGGACGGTGACAGCAAACATCTGGATGACATTAGTCACAAGTGAGGGCTTCAGCCCATGCTGCTCTAACTGCAGCTCACAACCATTAAGGCTGGAAAAGACCTCAGGTTGTGGAGTCCAGCCATTAACCCACCACTGCCAGGACCACCCACTAAACCTAAACACATCTACACTTTTTTTTTTTTTTTTTTTTTAACACTTCCGGGGATGGTAATCCCACCACTTCCCTGGGCAGCCTGTTCTAATGCCTGCCCACCCTGTCAGTGAAGAAATTCTCCAAGTTATCAGTCTAAACTTCCCCTGGCACAGTTTGAGGCCATTTCTTCCTGTCCTACTGCCTGCTAATCAGAAGACAAACCCCCACCCGGCTCCAGACTCCTTTCAGGACCTTGTAGAGAACAATAGGATCCCTCATGAGCCTCCTCTTCTCCAGGCTAGATACCCCCAGCTCCTCCTCAAAAAATTTGTGCTCCAATTTAAAGATACCAGTACTGGGTGAGGAACAAAATCCCTCAAACCCCTCATTTGTTGTGATAGCTGCTCTATTTCCTGTAAAACATTCCCACTTCTTGCAAGACACAGTAGGCAGGGAAGGCAGTTAATTACAAATGGGCATATCTGTGTTTAAGAGCTCTTCTGCAAGGACCCCATTGCTTTCTCCTCTGGCTCAGCTGCTTCTCACCCAGATGATTGGTTTATAACAATGCAAGAGGGCTGAGCAAAAGCCCCCTTGGGAACTTGTTAGCACCAATCTTGTTTTCGTCCTTGGTTTCTCCAAACTGTTGGGCAAAGGCTCTGGTTGCCCCAAGGGAGAACACAGAGCATCTCCCCAGCAGCTAGGGTGACAGTCTCTCATGCCTAGATGGAATTCCCAGCTAACCTTCACATAAAATATATGCAACTTAATTCACCAAGAAAAGCTTTCTTTTTTTTTTTTTTTTATTTCCCCTGGGAAGTTCAGCAAGTTCCAGGAAGTTTCTTGCAATATTTACCTGAGGGCTGCAGAGAATGGATCTAGAGTGACTTGCTCCCACTCATTTCACTGAGATCCCTTCATCAGGGACTTCACTGCATGGGAGTATAGTTTTGCTTTACCACAAGGAAATGACATGAGTATCTGTAGATGAATGTCATTTGGGACAAACATGGGGAGAATGGCCTGGAAAATACAGAAGTTTGTGTTAGTTTTGCAATATAGCTCATCCATAATTTAATATAGGTAATTCTGTTAGAAGAATGTTGCCTGTCACAGAAAGATATGAAGAAACAGTGCTCTCCATCTGTTTTATTACATTGTTGTGGTTTGCTTTTTTCCCCCAAGAGATGGTTAAGAACTTAACCTGAACAACTGACATAGTACAACTCCTCTTGTATATTCCTGAGCCAGAACAGATATACCCTGCTTCCTAAAAACATGTTTACTCAGTGCTGGAACATGGAAATGCTACTTATTGTCAATCAGAAGACTAAGCACAGACTCAGATATGTAAACTCTGGAGATTTATGTTTTCTCCAGATGACATGTTCAAATTTCAGGGGTCATGTGCTAGAAAACCATTCAAATTTTTTCTCCCCTCTCCACATCAGTTTGTATTACTAGTTTCCCCAGATTCTGCTTTGCTGGCATCTTAGAAGCTCATGGAGATACTATCAAGAATCCTATATAAAGTCAATATATTTTCTATTAGTAAAATTAATAACCTAAACTAAGTGGTGGGGTGGGTGGCAGGGAACAAGCAGGACAAGTTTTTAAATCACTTCATTGTGCATCATAGGACCAAATCCAAATTTCCCAAACATAAAACATCTTTCTCACTAATTCTAAGGAATGTTTGATTCAGCTTTATCAGTCCTTTTTTGCCTATAGATGAGCTGCTACAAAGGACCTCAATAACTGCTTCATGGATATTCAAGGTTGATATAATAACCCAATCTCTAATCAAACAATCAACTGATCACAGCTACCAGGATCTTCCAGCCAGCAAGATCTTCTTACCAACAATCCTCACACCTACAGTGGGCACCTCATCTACTGCCTTCCATTTGTGATAACTGTCCATCATTACTGTTTAAAGGACAGAAGATACCTGCATTTTAAACTTCTCCAAATTACTTAATTTAGTAACCAACAAGCACAACAAAACACATTTCAGCTTCTTTCAAAGCAAAGTACTGAGTACCTCACACAGAGCAGGAATCCGCTATTCAAACTCAACCTCATAACCCAAGAAACAAAGCAGCACACATGCTGGGTTTTTGGTTTTTTTTAACCAGGTGCAAGCTTGTGGAAATGTGTTAACGTGTTGCTAATAGCAATCACCAACTGGGATTTCATAAAAGGAAAACTAGGCTTCACCTACCCCAGAAAGGACTCATGAAAAAGCAGGCTAAGGAAAGAAAAAGCACTCAATGTAACAAACAAGAGATTATCCTCTGCAGCAGAATCTCAACCTGTGATTACATGTGTTATCACTAATCTGTAACTGTCCAACATCCCAAGGAAAGCTGGAGATGCATGCCTGTACATTTCTTCCACTGCAATTCCCTGTCACATAAATGAAAAAGACATTCAAATAATACTCCTGCTACATTCAGGAGACACTCCCTGTTTTTTAAATATATGATATATATATAGCTTTATATTTACAGATTTAGAATGACAGCCAAAAAACCTACATGTGGTACTGGACTGAAGATCAGCATCCTATACAACATGACAGCAAGTCAAGTATCATTTTTGACTTCCTTAATAGACAAACTTCACAACTGCAATATGAATGGGTATTTTCATGCCACGCACACAAAGCTGGATCAAAAAATAGTAACAATAATAATACAAGTATAAAAATTATGCAATCATGGCCACTCTCAAAAGCACCTACTTTTTGTATAAAAGGACTGAGCACAACCAGGAATAGGAAAGCAACCATCTCTAAGTAGAGAAAGATACAATTTAGGATCTAACATCACCTGAGCCAGTGGTATCTTCCTAAGGGATCTACACATGGACACACCAGAGGAGACCCCAGAACACCTTGGGAACGTCCCAAACTACACCAAGAGCTGCAACTTTCTCCAGTATAGGCCATGCCAAGCCAGGCATGTCAAGAAAAGCAAAGATCACACAAAAAAGCAAGACATTTTCTGTGTTTCAGATGTACCAGCTTCCAATCACCCTCAGGAATGAGCCAACCTGATAAGCCAACAGAGGTACCCGAGCAGGGCAGGTTAACTCAGAAAGCCAAACAAGGCTGGCACTGCAACAAACCATGCTACAGGAGTATCTCAAGGATTGAGCCTTTAGAGAAATTATCCACATAAGGAGGCTCTGACAAGTCCGTTGTGCCTGTGGACATTCACAAGCAGCTGAAGACAGCTACTGTGCTCTTCCACTCATAATAGCTACCTGTCGAGTAATGTTTGCATCTCTACTGCACTTTGCAAGCCTCTCCTTGCCTGGGTTAGTCAAATCCCTTTCAATGACTTCTCAGGCCATGGTGGCTGACACAACTGGATGCTGGAGTGCTCCCATCTCCCCTTTCACTTGCAGCACAGCACCACACAGCTGGGGAAGGCACAGAGGAGCGGCAGTTACACATTCCAAATGCAACAGCAATTTCCAAAATGAGTGGTTCTCTACCAGCTACAATTATAGTTCTCTGGGATACTACAAATCAGCAAGGTCAAAAGCTACACAAGTAACAGAAAACAGAGGAGTGTGTTCTCAAAATCCACAGCTTATGTTGATGTTGAGGAGTAGGTTAAAAGATATAGCTAAATATAAGAATTCATTATAGACATGATGAAACAAAATGGGAAAATGGTCCTCCCTCACTGCAGAAAGAACATTTAACTAGGACTTCTAATGATGAAATGCTGCTGGTGGACTGGGAGCCAATTAGCAGCCAACTTCTGCATTTCACATGTTTTCACAAGAAAACAACAATTACAGGATTCCACACACTGAAAAATGACTGTGCTGCTGAATCTTACAGCAAACTGTGACAGGGTCCTCAGCCATGACACCTGCTTACACTGGAGAGGCCAGACAACAACCAGCATGACATTCATAAGCACACTTGGAAATAAATAGGTAAATAAATAAAAATAATTTTTAAAAGTTATGATGGCAAAAGACTGACAGAATTGCTCTGGGGTTTCCTGTTGGTGGAATATTCATTCCTCTAGTAAAATATCTACCCATAGATCAGATTAAAAACCCGTCTACTGGAATGAAAACGTAGCTCAACTTATCCAGGATATTAAAGTGTGTAGTGCAGCTGACATCTGATCTGATTACTTTTCATGCAAAGCAAGAACAAAACCCAAAGTTTAAAAAGGCAAAATAAAAAGTACTGAGAGAAATCCACGTTCGAGGACTAAATACGATTACAGCAGCAATTTCAGATCAATATCAATAAAAGATTTTATGGACTGCAAGATGCATATCCAACACAATTCAGAATTGACATGTTTTAGGCTGTACACCAATCACTTCCCACAATGGAAATGAATTCTGGAGACACAGAAATCAGAGGCAAGAGATATCTCTGGAGAAAAGATGATATAACACATTCAAATTCTCACACATAGGTTCAGAGAAATCGGCAGCTGACATGAAGAATAAATTGAAAAGAAAAAAATACAGCCTGAAAATAAAAATTATATAGTAAACTACACTAAACTGCTAGTTTTTGAAAGAAGCTAAAAGAAAATGCCTTCTAAATTCAGGGGCTTGACCCAGAAATCTGCTGTCACCTAGAAAGTGAACGCCTGAGCTAAAAGAGTAAAGGGAGGATGCCCATCAACTTTGGATAGGTGCTAAGCAAGCCAAGTCTATTCAAAAACATCAGCTTTAACAGAGAAATTAAACAGTCGAGGCTAAGCTGCTTAACATTTCACAACACAGACAATGGCATGAAAGATACAATAACAGCAGCTTAAGGGAAAGCTGCCAGTGGAAACCAACTGGAGAAAATGTTGAAACTCTGGGATAAAGAGATGACTGATTAAAAAAAAAAAAAAACCCAAATTCTTCCAAATCTGGAAAAGCACACAGAGAAAAAACAGGAAAATTAAATTATACTCAAAATATCAACCCAAGATGACTTAAAGAGATATTAGGCTCCTTCCATCAGTAAACAAGAAGTTTCTTCCAGCATCATCTTAACCACTGAAAAAGGAAGCAGAAACCCAGAGTTAACCTAGTCTTCCAGCTCCAAAAATCTAACAAGTGCCTATCAAACTGAAAACACTCTCTCTTTTCTGCAACCACAGAGGCAAGATAACCCCCCATGATGCTCTCACATTGTAACTTGGAACAAAAGTAGATCACAGTCTGCATTTATCCTGTACAGTTAAACTAAAGTCAAATAAATGGTGTTAAAACAGTTACTAGAGCCAAAGCCCCACATCCAACCAATCCCAACATGCCTTTCTCACACCAGAAAGGCACTATTACCCCAGACCTCACTCCAAAATGTATGAAAAATTACCCACTCCTGCACCTCAATAACACCTCTAGTGAGGCCCTGGCACAGGCTGCCCAGCAAAGCTGTGGCTGCCCCATCCCTGGAAGTGTTCAAGGCCAGGCTGGATGGGGCTCTGAGCAACCTGGGATAGTGGAAGGTGCTCAAGGCAGAATGGTTGGACTAGATGATCTTTAAAGGTCTCTCCAAACCCACACCAATCTGTGATTCTGATTAGAAGAATGCAATTTACTCTTAAGCATATCTTCCCTGAACAATGACTCAGCCAATGCAGAGTAAAGACTGAAGTATGCAGGGAAGGGGAACCCATCCAGCATTAAGTATTAACTGAATTTATTTTTGCACTTGAATTTTGAATATTTTTTTAACATTAATTGTCTGGAAAACACAATGATCAGTCTCAAGTCAAACATTTTGAAAGAAGGGAGAAGAATACAAATGCACAAACAGTTCATCACCCAGAAGAAACAAACCCTTGCAGCACAGACAGAACACATGCTAGCATGATTTGATCACTGGAGGAGGGGTAAGGGTGATGACTTTAAAGTTATTTCCAGCTTACTGCCTGGCAATGAAAGGAAAATCTGAAACTACAGCTGGACATTTGAATACCTTCAAAATAAATCCCCTGGAAAGGATCAAGTATTAAAATAAGTGAAGTCAATGGATAAACAAGAGTCACCATAACTGGTATTTCCCAGGAAAAGAAGAAAATATTTCAAATCTGTCATATTGATAAGGCCACAACATCTGCCAATATCTAGATGGGTAGCTAAGCCACTGTGGAAAAATGCAGAAATGGCTGGTAAAAATTCTGTTCTACCTGAAAAAATTCTGTTCTACTCAGCAAATTGAGACCAGATCACATCCAAAGACTGCTGGCCTTGGTGGCATAAGAAAGAAGCAAGCTTAGATATCCCAGAATGTAAGGCAATAAATAGATTCACATCAGAAATATGTATAGAGACGGGCTTTAGGTATGTGGTATATTTTTCTGGTTCCCTTCTCCATGCTTTTAATTTGCCCATATGGGGAAGGATGGCCTTCAAGAACTTGAGCTGGAATGGACAGCTGGACTTCGTGCTGACTGCAGTTCCTAACTGCTTTTCTGATACACACCAAAACTCTCTGAAGAAAAAGCAGTAGACTCCAGTATCTACAGCTCACGTTAACACCAAAAAAGAAACTAAGAATACATCTATTTTAGCAGAACTTATTTCTAGCTGTCAACAACAGAGAGAATAAAAAGGGCATTCCTTGGCTTCCAGGAATTTTGGTTTATAATTAGTGAGCAGATACCAGATCAAATTTAATAACTTTCTCCTAAGATTGATGCAACCCTCAGCATTTCCATGGGTTTTCATTTCTATCAGGATATCTTTGGCAAAACATATTTTGTTTTCATGTTAATGTAGGAATGTATTTCTTTTGGAAAACATCCTGGGCTGTTTCCTAACTAAATGGAAGACAATGAGGCCAGATATCATCTCTCATCACTGAGCTATACCAAGCAGTAAATGAGAATGGCAGACTGCTCAGTGAAAGCTGTTGCATCAGAACAAAGTCAGTTGAGAGGAAGTGTGAGCTCTGCAACCTCTCAGATATAGGGTACACATTTTTTTTAGGATAAGAAACCAACAGAAAATTTTCTGCTTTAACCCACACCCTTCCCCTTTTCCCCCTCCATTCTTCCTGCACCACAGTCAATAAACTGGAAGACTGGGGCTGAGCTGCAGGCAGGTGCATCCTGCACCATGCAGAGCCCAGCAGCTCACGCTCCACATTCGCCGATTGTTATTCGGTGGCATCAGTGACAGGACTCCATTTCCAGCCTGTGATTATTTGTTACTGTTGAAAATTATTTTCAAAAAAGGACAGGTAAAGCACAGACCCAAGTGTTGTCTGATAAAGTGATTGCTTATAAAAATGGATCAAAAGTTAAAAAAAAGTAGTTATCTGTGACAACATAGTGGCCCATTTCTACAATTTATATAAGCCCTTCCAAAGATTTTCCTCTGAGCATCTCATTAAATCTAGGTTCCAAAGCTAGAATTGAGTGCATTTATATATTTCAGCAGTTGAATGCTGTCAGAATTCAAAGATAAGCTACTTTTTCCAGACAATTTAGATTTTATAATATTTGTTGTCTTCACCAAAGATGAAAGACAGTTGTTGTTTTAAATCATTGCTTTGTACAATCTGGTTTGCATACATTTAACAGAGAGCCATTTACAGTCCCATCAATGTCTGGAGTGTGGCAAGAGAAACGTAAGCTCCAACTAGGTACTTTATGATAGAAGAGCTTGATTTTCAGATAATGTTGGGTTTTCCTGGCTTTTTCCCCCAATTTGATTATTTGGAAGAAGAGAGAATTTTGCTTTAGAGGGCCTCAAGCATCTGCTTTACTGAAGGAATGCTTCAACCATTTTTCAGTGCCATAAACTTTTACTTTACAGCACTCTTCGCAGGTACCAAAAAAACTCCACCACATAAAACCAGAGCTCTGCATCTTCCTCTACAAAACAGCTTTTCAGGCCAAAACCAACCCATCAATATACCACTTGCACTCATTTAAACAGCAAGAGACAGGCAAATTTGACTGCTTTTCAAAGAACTTCCAGTCTGCTCTATCTACTCCATTCACCCAATCCACTTCCCAACTGTGGATTTTTTTGAGGCAGCTCCGTGCTGAACCACTCACACCTCAAGTCAGGCAAAATTAAAACAAGCCACAGGCTACCAAAAGTTTTCCTTCTGCCATTCCAGAGGAAAAAGCAGCGAGAGTGCAGACTTGATACTGTCTCTACAACCCCTCTTAATGACACTAATGTGAAATGATGATTACATGAAAACAAAGGTGAGGAAAACCCCTCTGCTTCCCACCTCTCACATTAAATTTTTCCAAACAGCAACTTCCCAAGCACTCTGCCCTTGCTTGTACCTGCTCCCTACAGCTGCCAGAGACAAACCACAGAGTCCAACTGCGGGACACAGAAGACATCTTCCCTCCCTGTAAGACAGGCCAGAAAGCTGGGCTGGTGGCCAAATTCCTACCAACTGTCTGCTTTTCCTCAGCAGCACACCTAGGGCTGGGCTGAGGCAGAACTCAAGGAAAGCCTCCTGTGTGCCCATCCCTCCAGGACAGCCAGGCCAAGGCTGCAGCATTCCGCCTGGTCACGCCAACACCAGCAGCCTCCGAGACGTTCAGCAGCTCAAGCGACCCCCTTGTTTGGGAAAGATGAGGAAACACAGCCATGCCAGTGCCTCTTCTGGCCTGACTGAGCATTCCCTGAGCTGACAGAGCCACAAAACCCCAGAGAATGTCTCCCCAGGCCCTTGAAAACCAACACCAGCAGCTCCCAGTCACTAACGAGCACTTACCCACGAGCCAAAGTGTAACGTTTGATAGCCTGCGAGAGCAGAGAGATTAACTTCTTCATTTGACCAGCTGCCACTGAGGGACTTTCTGTACTCAGCTGAATGCTTATCTAGGCCAGTTTCTAACACTCTTTTTTGATACTGCACAACTTTGGTATAAACAATTAAAAAAACCCCTAACATTAATTTTTAACAATTTCTGTTAAGCCATTCCCAGGCTTTAAAAAAAAAAACCTATTTTCAACTATAGGGAAAAAAAACAACGTTCATTTTTACATGCACAAGTCTTCAATTTTTATTTATCCTTGCAAATCTGTCAGCATTGTGATATGGGTATGCCTGGATGGCATCTGCAGCTTTTCAGTCCCAAAGATTTGGGTGTCCACTGAAAAGCTGCAGGGCCTTTTCTGGTGGACAACGGAGCTACTATTTTTCCTTTTTAGTTTATTCTACTTAAATTAAAAAACAGTCCAGCCTTAACCTTCCCACTTTTACTTTTCTTAGATTGTTACTTCTCCTCTTTCATAGAAAATCCTATTGGTTCGTTCACAGAGTCTAATGTGGCACTACACTGCATTTCATATAGTTTTAATTAATAGCTTAACGGAGCTAATTGATTTTTTTACACTGTGAGAAGCTACAATTTTCCTTCTTTCATAACTGTTGCTGTGATATTTACAGTACATTTGAAGGCAACTTTCAACAGCCTTCTTCCTATGACCTAAATATTATCCTTTCTCTATAAAATTCTAGGAACTGGCTCACTGAAAATAGCTGGAGGAAAGAACAATTTTCACATTTCTAAAAGGAAGAAAAGTCCAGACATTAAATTACAAAGAGTCTGTCTTTGAAAGAATGATGTCAAAATCTCTTAAAAAAAAAAAAAAAAAAACAACAAAAACAACAAACCTAAAAACTAAACAAATGAAACCCATGTTTCTCTTCAGTGCAATGCATTCATTTCAGCTTGCACTTCTGGTGAGAAGTTACTCTCTCCCCATCACAAATATCAATAGAAATATACATTACATTAGCATTATCTGAATCAGGAAGATCAGTAAAAGGTTCCCACTCTTAAAAAATTGTTCATCTAAAACACTGAAGTCAAATACCAGTAGCCCTTAAGATTTTGGTGATTTTGATGCAATATCCATATGCATAAAATGCAGTCCTAGAGAAAAGAAACATACCCAGCAACCAGCCAGCCTTACTGTACATTTACTACCAACGTTTCCACTCAGACTCCATGTCAGACAGATGGGGTGTTCACAGACCCAGCAGGATCACTCTCAACAGCCTCAGCAACAAGAAACCTAAACAACAAGCATCTGGACAAAGTTAAATTATCAAATTAAACACAGGATTTGCAGGACCTCCCCAGTGACCTTGCAGATGAGTAGGAGAAGTTGAATTGAGAAGAGGCAAACATCACCTGAGAGGAACTGCCTCTTGTTCTTTTATGGGTGATTTTAGTTAGCATGCTGCACTTACTATTTTCATGTTAAAATAATTTGGGACAAACCACTGTCATAGCTTTCTCTGCAATGCACAAATGGCACTGCCTGCTCTGTAAAGCCCATCAAAATAGCAGAGACGGCAGCAGGTGCAGAAAAAGAGGCAGACCCTACAACAAAAAAAAAAAGGCAACAAGCTTTATGTGAGTGATGTCATTTTTCAAATCCTGTTTCATTTTCTCTTTACGTTTCTGAGGCAAAGAAAAAAAAATGGGAGGAAAACCTGACACAGCAGGGAGGATGAGGAAAGGTCTAAAACCCATGTTAATAAAAGAGCCAGCAAAGGACACTGCGTGGAAAGACTGGAGAAAAGGGCTCCAGAGAAACATCCTCTTCCCAACCCACAGCTTCCAGGCAGGATCCCTTTAGCCCTTGCTGGGAAAGCCCACTCTATTTCTCTATCCACAACCTCCAGACTTTTCTGTGGGACAGTGAACATCATGTAGCTCTTGGTCCTTTTCTCTCTTTTTCCAAGGACCTTGCTGCAGCATCCTTGGAATCAGCGCTTCCCCTGGGCTGCTCTGCCATGGAACCCTTCCCAGAGTTTCCTCTGGAAAGGATTATGAATTTACCCATTTCACAGCTTCAGAGGCAGACAGACAGAAAAGTTAATGAATTATCACAGGCAGTGGTGGATTAAGACTCATGAGCTAATGTCTCAGCTCTATGCTCATCCCATTAAAATGCAGAGCCCTCTTTAATATTAGAACCAGCCATATCCAGAGATTTATGGTCACCACCACATCTGGAGGTAGGTTATGGAGGAAGATCATGCACTCACTCCCATTTAGCACCATTATTCCCTCCCACAGGCAGTATGCTTAGGGCTTCCATGTGTTGAAATAACACCACACAACTCTGGGAAGAACAGTATATATTACTTTAGTTCTCTAAGAAGAGTCCAGTATCAACTCATCTCACTCTGGCTCCATGTTCCACCCCAACTCCCAAAAATAAGATCTGGTTGCTTAACAAATCACAGCCTAAGGCAGAAATACAAGCAGGTGGCACCTGCACAGAGCAAGTCTTGAGGAATCCTGCCTGATCACTCATTATGGACAGAGGCAGCACTGACTTCATAAGCTTTACCACACCTCCAATAATGTTCTACACAGAATGACAAAAGAGACCACTTCTCACACTCCTGAAAATTATTATGAGTCCCCAGATGGTGGACTCATCAATAGTTTTTAAAAAAAAAACCTTTAACAGAAGAGGAAAATCCCATGTTCACAAAAGCACTGTTCAGACTTATATCTTTGGGTACTCTTCTGCAACCTGATGATACCATTATGGTAGGTTAAAAATAAAAAACAAACCTACATGTAATTGCTACAATGAACACTGGTAATTTAAGGAAACAATTAAGTGAGATGAAATTTAGCAAAAGTGTCTTTAAAAAATACTAGTTATTTAAAAACTCCAATGTTTTACTTTATTTTTTAATACAGTTTAGGCATTTATTGTCAAAATACCGCAAACATCTATCAACCATCACAGCTTGAGAACATGCTCTTTTTTCCATTTGAAATGTGGGCTTTCAAAGCCTCTGTTTATGCTTCCATTTTGGCAGGTTCTGCAGGATTATTTTATTTCCCCAGTTAGCACAGCAGTAAAATTATTCCAACTTAAGAAAAAATTTCCTATGCTTTGGCTGAAGAGAAAGTCCTTCAACCTTCCAGTGACATTTTAAATGAACAACCACAAAATTTCCAAGTAATGACTTTAAAATAGGATGCTACAAACTAAACTTCACGTATAAAGGGGGAGATGGGACACGAAAGGGCATTGAAGACAGAGGTAAATGCAGCAATAAATACATATTCAAGGCTGTGGTCCCTCTGCTAGCTGTCTGCAGACCCTTAAAATTACAACCTAAGGGCTCAACTTCTTTGTTACCTTGAGAATCTCAGCTCGGCTCGATGACATTCTTTTCTTGTCCTAAAGTTGTGTCCTACTTAAAAACTACTTGGTTTTGCACCAGAGACATCTGTATTTCAGTCTTCTGGCTAATGACCACAGGGACTAAGTTGTTGTATGACCTCCATTTGTAGCTTGCAAAGTGCTTTGGGCTTGTTTAGACTAAGTGGAAAAAATAAAAGGAGGAAGGGGCCTGTATTTAATTGCTATGTTTAGGTTTTCAAAATTCCAATATTTAATTGGATGCGTGGATTTGTTTTTATTCCTTTTTTTTTTTTTGCTTCTTGAGGGAGAAGCCTTTAAGGCACAAAATGGCCTGAATTCACAGAGAACTTCTTTTGCAGCCTTATCAACTGGAGACAATTTTCACAAAATGGAACATTCCACATAGAAGAAACTAGAGTTTCAGCTTTTTTTCTTGTATTCTTCCCACAGTCCAAGTAACCAGCTCTCTTCCAAGTGGACTGAAAACAATATTTCATTTGAGTGTACATGGACAAGAAGAGAAGGCAAAAAAAAAGACTTTAAGAGGCTATGTGTTATTCCAGATTGACTGTGCTTCCAGGCTTCTATCTCAAGTCTCAGTTTACAAGAAAAAGATGCTCCCAATACTCCCACAGCACACTCCTGAGTCATGCTGGACTCTTTTCTCATTGCCCATCACTCCCAGAAGTGCTGGGACCACTGGCCAAGCCCGTGCCTGGGGACAACCCCCGCACACCCCCTGTCCCCGTGGGGCTCCCGCAGTGGCTGCCAGGCACAGCTTGGCAAAGCCGTCGGTAATTCCAGTTCCTGCACCTGCCAGCCCCCCTGGATCAGTGCTCTGCTAGCTCTGTGAAACCAAAGGGAGCACGACCATGCATCAGGAGGAAGGGGGAGAAGGAAGCAAGAAAAATAAACTCTGAAATACAGGCTAGAAATTTAGCAGGTCTGCTAAGATCTGCTGAGCAAGACTTCACCTTTTTACAGTCCCTTTCCTGACAACAGTTATGTTAATAATTATTTTCCACTTTCTAGAAACTAAAACTACTTTTTTGTTGTTGTTGTTGTTTTAGGGTTTTTTTATGGGCTTTTTTGTGTGGTTTTTTTTGTTTGTTTCTGAACAACTTAAGCCTCAGGCTTCTGAGTTATCAGCTAAGCAATTTTACCAAGGGCTTCTATTTTTTTTTTTATTTTGCAGCTTTAAAATATACTTATGCTACATTTTCTGCACATTACTGGGACTTCACAACATACATATTCACTCTGCTTAGACTCAAAGTTGAACAGCATTTCATGTACAGCAAAGCTAACTTTAAGAGTCCTTCGTAGGTCAGCAGGTAAAATCCTGCTTTGATGGAAGTAAACAACAGTACACTTCAAGCTAGTTCTGCCTTTAAGGCAGTAACTGAATTATGTATCAGGAAAGAGATCAAAATTACAGAACAGGAATATATTTTGGTATCAACCAAATAAATATAATTTCTTTTGCACAACTGCTCAAACTGAAATACCCATAAAGGAATAAAACCCAACAACTACCTCCAGTTTCACAACACTTACAAAAATATTATTAGCATTGCAGTATAAATGACTTTATTTCTCCAATCATACAGATTCTTGATCAAGTCATTGCAAGTCACCACATGGTAGCAAGACAGGTTCCCAGCTGTATCCTCTTAGCTTGCAGGGAATAAGGTAAGTCTTTAACTACTGTCTTCTGAGTTTAATTCCCTTGATTGTGTGGCAAGTTGCTCATGGAACTGTCACAAGCAAAATGTTACTGCTGCCAGGCCTGGGTAACAGCCAGGACCCCCTGAACTGTGTCTGGACCAAAGGATATCCATGGTGTCTCAAAACCAAGCTCCTTTACACACTGGAGATGTACATCCTCTTTCCAACCAGCTTGGGAGGAAAGAGAACTCACAGGACTGGGCTCTCGCTGCCTCTTTTACCTGGGTCTCTGGGATTTTAGGCCAGGCCACCATCTCCCTGCTGGCCTCAAACTCAACTAGTAACAGAAATACCTCCTTAACACCTCAAAGGATGAGCTGATGTGCTCATACACTTAGCACTGCCAACCTATAAATAAAAGCACTCAGAAAGTTCCTATCATCCAAACATCCCCTGGTATTTCCTTCCCCACAAATACGCATTTTTAAGGCAAATCAGATCAAGTACTTCTCCAGACATTACGTTCTGTGTTGCATTTAAAGATATGCTGCTCTTTAGACTCTGTGGTAAGGATAGGAAATGGAAATAGCTAGTGTATCATATTCTGGTACCAAAGGACTAGGAGAGACAGGCCCATATATTGCAGAGACACCAGCCTGCCAAAATACAAATATTTGCAAGTTGCTGTATTTGGGTTCCTCATTAGCGAAATTGATATCATTTCCTGCAATAAGGAGAGGGGAAAGTTGGAAGCAGTGATCCTATTAGGTTGTCATACTGGCACGTAACAACATAGTGTGGTAACATTTTTGTGAAGACAAAACACTGATGTTAATTCACACTGCAGACAGAGGCATGAGCCAGAGGAAGTATTTATATACACACTCTCTCATATTGCATTCAAAACAGAAGCTCTGAAAACTGATATTTTTGTTTAAAATGAACTGCCAAGCTTTCACCCTGTCGAGAACACCAAGAAGGCTCACTGGAAGCAAGCAGCACCACAGAGGCAGACAGAGAAAGTTTCAAGCTGAATTTGTACCAAATGCAGCAGCAGCATTCCTACATCCAGTGCAACCACAGACTGACACCAGAGTGGTTTTCTCTAAACCACCTTTTTTTTTTCCCCTGTCTGAATCTTTTATTTTTTTCCTTACATGCAATCTAAATCTGCCCTCCTTCAGTTTGAAGTTGCTACGCCTTGTACTGCCACTACAGAACTTGGTAAAAAGCCTCACTCCAGCTTTCTTATACATCCTTAAAACATTGAAACACCACAAGATCTCCCCAGAACAACCCCAAGTGTCTCAGCCTGCCCTCAAAGGAAAACCCTTCCAGCCCTCTGACCATTTTCATGGCCCTCCTCTGGAGCTACTCCAAGGGGTCCATATCTGATTTGTACCCAGGATCCCAGAGACACACCTGCAGAGAGCAGAGGGGCAAAATCTCCTCCCTGGACCAGCTGGCCCTGCTGCTTTTGATGCATCCCAGAGGGGTTTCTGGCCTGCAAGCACAGGTTGCTGGGTCACGTCCAGTTTTTCATTGACCAACACCCCCACCCCCAGGTAGCACCACCCAGTCTGCACTGACACTGGCGATGGCCCTGACCCATGTGCTGGACCTCCAAGTTGCCCTTGATGAATTGCATGAGGTGAACAATAGGGAACAGTTACATCAGCACAAACTGGCCACAAGAGAGAGACACTAAGCCCATCTTAAGCTCAGCACCAACAGTTTCACAACAGGCACGTGGTCAGGGCAATCTATTTCTTTCTCCTGTTCATGCAGGCACCCTGGGGCAAGGAGCTTAAACTTAGATGTCTGAGGTAAGGGGAGATAAATCCCCCCCTCACTGCCTCAAATGCAAACAGCTTTTATTTTAAGAAAGGTGATCAGTGCTAGAATGTGCTTGAGTCATTCTCGCAATCCAAGGCCACCTCTCAAATTCTCCTCCGTCCCCCAGCCTGTCTGTGCTTCCTACCACCAGACATTATCACTGCCCTGTGCATCCCTGTGACCACCACCTGCTTTACCAGGACAAACCTCCTGCAGCTGGTGCAGAATGCCAGAAAACCTCTTTTTTTTTTTTTTTTTTTTTTATGTTTTTTTTTTTTCTGATCTGTCAGCTACAAACCTGTAAGCATCATTTATGCAGAGTGTTTACCAGAGGCAGGAGAGCAAAGGAGCAGGCCCTCACTGATACACAATTTTGAAGCACATTATTTTGAAGCACATTATTTACCACTAATGATAGCTTTGTTTCTTGCAGAAGTTTAATTTCTTTTCCCATTACAGAGAAATACACACTTTCCCCAGGCATGTCCCTATAATCTGTGCTTGTGATGCATGTGAAAGATTCTGCTCCATAATAACATGAGTGAGATCAGTCAGGATGACTAGGTGTACCTGCAAGACTTCATTCATGCAGAAATCATTCACTACTGAGCAATGTACTTCAGGTACCTCCATTTCTCCAGGTATAGCAGCAAACTGAATTGCCCTCAAAAGCCAAGTAGGGCAGATACAGGTTTGCTCCTACTGCTATGAAGGCTCTGGTCAGCAGAAGCTGAACATGAGCTTAACTGGGAGAGGTGCTCTGTTGCAGATGTTCCTAAAAAAAAAAAAATGTAGCAAGAATTCTTATTGAGATTTAGTACAGAATTAGCCTGAAAAATTACTAAAATCAGTCAGAGCAGGCTGGATAGCCAGTGGTCCACCCTGCCTGGGCAAGGTGAGTGCACCTGAACTGGCTCTGTGCAGCCTCTTGCACCAGCTGTACCTCCATCAGGAGCAGCAGAGCACACCCACATTTACACATTCTACTGACCCTCAACCAAAAGCACCACCACACCTGCCCTGCTATCTGTGCCACTACTTGCCCTCACCAGCCAGCTGTTTCCTGTTGTAATCCTGAATCTTTGCAGGTATTTCTGATCATTTCTTTCAGCTTCACACTATTCGGGGGGGCCCACGGGGAGGAGATGAGAGAATAAATCTGCAACCTAAATTGCAACTGAGTGAAGAGGACACTCCAGTTTGGATTGCTTTTACCACTTAGAAAGCTCCATGGCAGGTGGAGCTGTCATTAATCACACACAATGACAAGCTGCTACTCTCAATCATGCTTTGTGATCAAATTCTGCACTAATCAGGAGCTTCAGAGAAGGCTGGCTGTTCAGCAAGGTTATAAATTCAGATGATATTTTCCTTAAGATTCCTCTAACGTTTAGTAACAGAATCACAAAGACAAAAACAAAAAAAACAAAAAACAAAAACAAAAACAAAAAAAAAAACCAAAAAAAAACAAAAAAAAAAACCAAACAATCCCCCACTGGCAAACATCCTACATGTGAAAAGGAGCAGCTACATCACATGCTTTCAGCTGGACTGTTTTCTATCATGCACACAAAGTTCTTAAATAGACCAAAATTTGTCTTGTAATTTTAAGGGTAATCAACAATCCTCTGTCAAAGCAGTTTCACAGCTGCACTTAGAGAATAAACACGTTACTTAAAAATATCTTTGGAAAAAATGCCATATTCTTATAAATAAAAATTACAACCAAAACATTTTTTGTCAAGTCAGTATAAAGGGACCTTTATCTGTAATTTCAAGGTAATTAGGTGTGTCAGGAATCATGTGTAACACAAAGCACAAATACACAGTTAGCAAGTTACCTGTCAAAAGTTATTTATTTGTCTCGAGAGGGAGAACATGCTGTTCTCAACGTAGGGCCCCATTTTAGTGGATGAGCTGCCAGCAGGAGCAGCCCTGTTCAGATTTCCCATCATAGGCAGTTTACAAAAACTTACACTATACAGGTTTTTGAAAGATCAATAGCTAAGTTTCAGAAACAACTAAAGTAAAAAGCAAAAAAATTATCTAAGTATCTTCACTTGGGGGAAACATTCTCTGACAAAGTCCCTCTGAAGGCACTACTTTGTTGGCTGTGCCAACCCAGAGCCTCCATGTGCCAAAAAACCATTGTAAGCTGAGCCTTCAGAGAAAACAAAACTTTACTTTACTAAATAAACACAAAGAACAAGGACTCAGAATGGCAACATGGACACACATGCCATGACACCACTGCTGCCAAAGTCATGTTGCAGACAGGGACGACACTTAACTCTTCCTCTTTCAATTCTGTCTGCCACTGAATTTGGGTCCATCAGTGATGCAAAACAGGAAGAGACTAATGTCTCATAAATGCTGTTTTCTCTACCCATCCATGTAAAGGGCATCCTGCCACTGTTGAGCCTCTGTTACCCACACTACTCAAACATGAATGACAGAAAACATGTAGCTTAAAGAATTTTTCTTTTAATTTTCTGAGAAAGCACAGCTGAGTCAGAAAAAGTTTTAGAACAAACACTACCAAGGTTTCAACAATTCATTATCTCAAATTTAACTGAAAACTCAGAAATTGAGTGACTTACTATTCATTAACAGCTTACAAAACAATTTAAATTTGGCCACTTACTTCTATATAGGGAACATAGTAACATAATTAAAGAAGATGACCACAGTGATTGCAAAAAGCTGCCTGCCCATTGGGGTTTTTACCAAGTCACACTTAATGAGTTGTAGGTTAAAACCCTCTGCAAGATCTCGAGTGACCACTCACCAACTCTTCTTACCAAGTAATTAAATTAAAGCTCTCCTCTCACAGAGGGGGAAAAAGCAAAACAAAAACATCACAGACAGTAATGTCATGAGATCATTTACCTCACCAGCCAGATACTGTCAGCTAAGACAGCATACAGAGGACTAAAGGGGAAATAAAACCCTGCAGCAATGAAACTGCCAGCATTTCAAAATAAAAAATATTAGAGAAAGGACTGTGACTTCATCTAACTCAACACTCAGCCCTTTGGTTTGCAAAGCCATTGCTGGTCACATCCTGCTAGTTTTGCTCTTTATTTCCAGCTACCAAATTGCATTAGAGACTTACTTAGCATGTTTTCTGTTTGTGCCTCCTCAGGAATTACTGACACACATTCACAGATGGAAGGGGAACAGAACAGGACTTCAAAGATAAAGACCTTATACTACAAGCATGGAGACAAAAAAAAAAAAAAAAAAAAGAAAAAAAAGAAAAATCACAGAAACGCAAAGTAGGGAGGAACACACCAAAGACAAGACCAGGCTGGATGAAGCTCTGATTTTGAAGCATCTCTTCCAACCCAAACCATTCTATGACTCTGTGAAATGAGCAAGCACACAGCAATACAGAGAAACAAGGCAGAAATGTGAGGATATAAACACCTTCAGAAATTTGATTGCACTAAAATGAGTTGATTTTATTTAATTATATTCTTTTTGCCCCAGGAACAGTGACAACTGAATTCCTAAGACCCAGACAGCTTTTTATTCATGCAGGTCCTACTGCAGTAATGAATAAGCCTGAGTTTTCCAAACTGCAGTAGCTTCAAAGTCCTGCTGAGCAGAGAATTCCAGGAAAACAGGGCAGAAGGCAGGAGCCAGCCTGGATGGGTCCTCTTGGAGAAATAAACAGACTAATTTGCACATGCTGCATACACAGCTCTTCCACAAGGGATTTACATCTTATGAGCAGGTACTGCTAACTTGCATTTTCGGAAAACCTTAATTCTACTTCAGACACTTAGGTTTTCCTTCTATTTTGGGGGAAACAGGTTTTTTTTAAGACATGAAAAAGGGATGAAAAACAAAAAAATACATGGTACTACACACAGTAACAATGACATTGCTGAAATGCCCAAGGGAGTTCTAAGCCAACCAGATACCAAGAAATGCCAAAAAAGATAGAGGAGTAAAATGTCTTAAAACTCATCTTTATGACAAAGTTTCCTTAGGCCTCCTGTAAATTGTTCTTGGGATCATCAACAATGCAACACCAAATGCAAGGTTCTACATGAAGTCTCTGAAATATATGCAGGCTCCCTTCTGCTCTGCAGAACTCCAATTAGTGTCTAATCAATAAGTTTATTTGTCTGCCTAAAAGTAAGATCCAACTTCTGGTTTATGCAGGAAGCATTTTTAATGAGGCTGATGCAGGTACTCTTTCTGGAAGGTAAATTGTTCTTGGAAGCTTTCCATTAAGAGACAGCGCAAACTCCACCACTAACTCTTAATTAAGTACTCTATTGCTTTGGGTTTGTTTTTAATTATTTTTCTTTGTAGATAAGTCATTAATAATTGAGTATCTGCTTGCCTGAGTCATGACACTGTGAATGTAGTAAGAAGAAAACCAGTGGCAATTGTCCATCCGAGCAGCAGTCAGTAGAGCTTTAAAGTGGTGTAGAAGGCTTCTGCTCCTCCAAACTAACTTTAATCAGTTTACCCCACCCTCTAAAAATAAGTAGAATGGAGAGGCTTCTGCTTTGGAAACAAACTCACCTTGTCAAGCAATGCACACTGCCCCAACTGTGCACTTATTTTTGCCTCTATACAACAACAGGCATCCACAAACTGCCAAGACACTTTGAAGATAGATGTGCACACAGTGACACCCCCACATCAGCCACCCAAGAGAGTTGTACCCACAGGATATAGCATGTGCTACTGCTGCATGAACAAAAGTGCACCTTGTTCATATGGCACCACTTCCCTTGCTACCCAGATTTTTTAAAAATAAAAATATCTACTTAGGACCTGAGCATCCAGGCAAGAAAAACATTTGATCTCTTTAATAACCTACTTCTAGATATTAGTCTATGCAGGATTGTACATCCATGATTTGATCACAAAATTGCTGTCCAGCAGAAATGGTGATGCTCTCCCTTTGTAAGGGACAAAGTGGATCTTAGGAACCAATGCTTTTCAAAATGAATATTCTCCTACAAGTAAAACAGTCTCAATCTCCAACAGACAGGGAAAAAAAATCTTTTCAGATCTCCTCTTCTGGTCAGCCCTACTAAGCTGTTGATGCTAATGATTTTAAATGGCCTCATGGAGACAAACCTGCAGGTTTGGGTAGGGCAGGGGGAAGATGCTGCTTCAGTCACTTCATAGTGGCTGTATCATTTGACACACAGTTAGTCAAAATGCTATCTATTCAACACAGTGTGCAGCTAATCTAATCTAAAGCAGCATGCAGGCACTGCTGTGCTATGGAAACATTCAACAATGTAAACATGATTAGCCACATAGGTGGAGCTTTACATGCTATTGTTTTGGGAGAGAGATTTAACACTGCCACAGTGACAACATGGCCTCCCTCTTCACATCTGTCTTATCAACACTCACTTCAGACTAGACTTTAACCTTGCCAGCTGCAATTTTCCCCTACTTCTTCATAAGGTCCTCATCTTGCATCAATTATGGCAATTCAATAAAGAGGAAAAAATATTAATAAAAGCATTTACTGCTTGTTATGTTTTTGGCCAGTCAAGTTGCACTTAAGAGTGCTTAGATTGTATTATGAAGCTATAAAATACACATACTAACAACAAAAATTCTTTTGTCCTATAACAGCAAACATGAATCAAAAAAACAACAGTAACCCACAACTCAAAAACCTCAATCAGACCTGTAAGTTAAACAAGTATATTAAATAAAACACTCAAAAGCTCTGAGTCAGGAATGCCCCAGAGGTATGGGAGAATTGAAAGATTTACTTCCAAAAATTTTGACTGTGGTCAAGGATTCCCAAACTCAGAATTCCAAAGAACTAGTATTCCTTCTTTAAGTGTTTATCTGCCACCATTCTGAGATGTGCCCATCTCTTCTATCAGCTCTGAGGTTTTCTCACATTACTTTTGTAAATAGCATCCAAAGGGCAGGGGGGCTTTAAGCTTAGTCCGCTTCAGCCCAGCTAAGGCCATGATGTTAGTCAACCCCAAAGTGCCAGCAATAAGCCTTTTGGCACACCCAAAATACCCTTCTGGGTATTTCCGGAAGTATGAGCAGCTTTATACAAGGTGAATGTGTGTGTATTTCCAGGCTGCTCCTAAGGGCCAGCCAACCTTTACCCCAAGGGCTGGCTAATCATGCCACAGTCCAGATCTCAATCATCACAGAACAGGTTGTGCTCGCCCTCCCAAAATGCAAGTCTCCCTGCAGTTGTGAGCAGTCTTGTGCTGCAAACTGACTTGAAAATATTAAATAAAAAAGATTAAAAGTTCTCAAAGAGGATTTAAATACAGGCAGCAAGTCAGCACTTCACTTCCTACAATCCCTTCCGAGAGAGATTAGGGCACAAGGGCTCAATACCTTGAAAGTACAAAAACTACAAAGAATGTTGATTTTCTTTCCTAGAACAGTGGCCACAGAAGATAAGAGGCACAAGTACTTATGTTTTAAAACTGAATATGGAAGTATTTAAGAGATACTGCCAGTGAAAGCATTAAAGTGACACCATCAACTTCACACCTAGATTCTTAAAAAAAAAAAATAAAAACTCCAACCAGAATTTGGGCCTTCTGTAATTTATTATTAATTCTGTGTGTCTTCAGTGTATATATTTACACACCCATAAATATATGCAAGCAGATATATAAGCAAGCAAATATATGCACACACACAAGTTGGTATCAATGAATGGCATCTCCAGAATGTAAAATAGTGTCTCTGAATTTTCACAGAAACAAATTTCAAAGATATCAATATCTACTACTTTATTGTTGTTTTTATTTTTAAAAAAGGGCAGAAATAAAAGGCAGCCTATCCTTTTACATGTCAAATGGGACAATTGTCTAATATAGGAGACTACTGTAGTACCTGAATGTCACATGAAAATAACTGAAAATATTTGCAGAGTTCTACCAACCCAGCATTAATATTGAAGCAGAGCACTTTTTTCTAACTCCCAATCCTCCCTTGAAACCTCTGCCATTTGGACAGTCCCATTCACTATCCTTTTATGTCAACAGAAAGCAGCTTTAGAAAAAAGATGACCTAAAACATCTTTCTCATTTTATCCCTCTGCACTTGCATGATGCCCCAGCAGCGGCTCCACTGGCCCCATCCCTCAAAATGTGTCATCAGGACTGCAACCCCCTTCCTCACTTGTGCCACAAATAAAATAAAGCAGGAATTACATGTTCCCTCTGCCATCAGACTAAGCCTGCGGCAAAGAAGTTCTAAGATACCTTAATCCTTTTGGCTGCCTTCCGTCACGCTGTGCCTCCTCCATGCTCACAGCTCTCCCCAATCACTCTATAATAGTGCCAGCTGGCCTCTCTTAGCCAGCCTTTTTTTTTTAATAAAAAAACTCACAAATTTTTTAAAAAGGGCCGAAAACAAACCCTTGAATATAGTATTTCATTCATGGGTTGGTTCTTACCAAGTTGTGACTTGTATAATTAATTATAATTCACCGCAGCATAGCACAGGAACAATTATTTAAACATTTAAAAACAAAGTGGGTTGCTGGCTCTTTACAATGCTGACATATTTAACACCTAAAACAAATCCTTTTACTGCTGTCTTTAAAACAAAAGGACACATTTTTCTGCAAGTAAGATCTCGTTTTGCAGCACTTTCCATCCTCCTACAGGAAGGCAGCTATTTTCAGTATTTCCCAATTATAAAAGTGGTTTTACTGGGTGAAAAAAAAATACTTAAGAGTTGTGCACTCAGTTGATGACAATCCCCTTATGCTTTTGAATGAGGATTTTCAAATAAAGGAAGGGGGGGGAGGAAGGGGAGTTATAGAAAATTGATAAATATTTCCCTTTTACCCACCATGCAACATTAGGAAGGGGCATACTTATTTTTAGCTTATTTTCTTCTACTACCAGTTGTTCTTTGAATACATTTCCTAGTGGTTAAACTACCATTACTCCAGCTTCTATGCTCATACTGGCAACTATTTATTTAGGCATTCTGTCACCATGGGAAGAGCAGATCTCTATTCTTCCTTGCATTACAGAGCCTTCTGTAGCAAGCATGTTTATTTTATATCCCATAGGGCCAATCATGTAGAAATAAAAAGTTGTGGGAGGGGGTAGAGGGTAGGAAGGGAAGAACACATCATGTACTCCTGCTGATAAACTCAAAGCACTCAGCAAGATTTAAATGACTGCGAGAAAGTCTCAACTTGATACTCCTGGAGCAGAAGTTGAAAGCATGATTTTAGAAGACTAGAAGCACTATGCTTAATTCCATAGAGTTTAGTAACTTCCTCAGAATGAGTTTGGTCTCAGTTTTGGTTTTAATTTACACAGAATAAAGTCAGCTTAAAAAAATCCCAGAGACTAGATCAGACAGGAGCTGATGTGCCCCTAGTGAATGGGTTTTAAGAATCCCAACTCCAATGGCTTTTATTAGAATAATCCTAATATAATATTTTTGCAATTATGTCCTTCTTCTACATTTAAGTTTTTAATGACAGGTACAAAAATCAAAGCCCAGCTGAGTCCAAGTGGTGCCAAAAGGCTGATGCTACCCTAGTGCACACCCTAGGAGAGCCTCACTTCTACTTCTCCACTTATCCACTGGACCAAGACAGGCACTTTCAGTGTTTTCACAGCACAACAAGAGAACTTATTTAACTGTTCCTACATCCACTTATCTCAAGGATACGAGCTCAGGAATTCTTATGAACTGAGAGGGAGGCGATTCTGCCTCTCTATTTCACCTTCTTGAAGCCAAGTCTGCAATGCTGCATCCAGCTCTGGGGCTCTCAGCACAGAAAATACATGATTTGACCTGCTAGAGCAGGTCCAGAGAAGGCCACAAAAATTACTGGAGGGATGGAACACCTCTTCTGTTAGGAAAAGCAGAGTTGGGTTGCTCAGCCTGAAGAAGATAAGGCCTCAGGAAGACCTTATTACGGCCATTCAGTATGTGGCCTGTAAGAAAGATAGGTATGAACTTTTCAGCAGGGCCTGTTGCAATAGGACAAGAAGCAATAATTTTTAAATAAAAGAGTTTATTTAGATGCAATATAAATAAGTTTTTTATAATTATGGTGGTGAAACACTGGCACATCTTTCTCTGTGGAGAGGTGGCAGGTGCCCCCATACTTGGAAATGATCAAGGTCAGATTGCATGGGGCTCCATGTAGTTGGAGACATACTTGACCATGGCAGGTGGATTGAACTAGACTTTAAAGATCCCTTCCAGCCCAAACTATTCTGTGATTCCTTGAACTGCATTCAGTATGAAGGTATCTAATTTGAATATTTGTATTTCAGTCATTGGCCATACACCTGACAGCTCAGCATTCAAACATTCAGCTCTGCGCAACCCAAGATGCTCTGGTTAACCACTGGCCATCAATCACAGCAAAATAACAATACTCATATGGAAATAATGCAAGAAACCTCCTCTAAGGCAGGATTATTAACCTTAACAGAGCTCTTGGCTTTGCTGATAACCCTTGCTAAATGAACCATGTTTCCAGCATGCCTGAAAAAAAATTCTCAGCCAGAGACCAGAAGGTCCAAGCAAGTTGCAGCCTGGAGTTGATCCAGATGATTCCCCCATGACAACAAAGGGGAAAATCTATCTCTGTAGACTTCAGTGATCACAGAACGACTTAGGATATGACATCATCCTGAGTTCAGTTAGACACAGATGACTCTTCCAGAGAGTTATGACATCCCATTGCTCTTCATGCTCTAACTACCCCAAGTTACTAATCAACCTGCTTTACCACAGGTTCTGAAATTAACTTGCACCTCTTTAAAGCCACTGGAAGTACTTCAGCATTTTAGAAAGAGGTTGTAATACCCTGAA
Organism: Serinus canaria; assembly: GCF_022539315.1. NCBI lineage: Eukaryota > Metazoa > Chordata > Aves > Passeriformes > Fringillidae > Serinus > Serinus canaria. The sequence continues at coordinate 105,534,826 of NC_066316.1, read as the reverse complement.
AATAAGGGGTTTAGCATCAAAGATAGCTATTTGTAATCTTCCAAACTTGTCAGCAGTATGCAGCCAATGCTGCACTGGAGACCAAGTATAACCAACTCCTTCAACCTGGTTTTGCTCATCATATTTCTCTACATAAAGAAACTTTTTCTTCAAAAAAAAAAATCACTAAGTATATATTCCAGTCATATTTCTAATAGAAGTAAGAGTTTGGTGACAAAACTTAGAATATTAGAAGCACACTTCAGGTGACATTTAATTAAGAGTTATACAAGAAAGCACCAATACTATGCCAAGTTGACCAGGACAATATAAAGGAATACATCCCTGGCCACAGATGGTAAAGACACTTATGCCCAGCAGGAGACACTGATCAATAAGTGCTTCAAAAAGAGCAGCAAACTCTTTACCTGCTACCTAGGACAAAGAAACAACATTCAGGTATGAGTAAAAATGGCTTCTTCCTTGACATTCTGAATGTTAAAAATATTAAGAAGCTTCTGCTATGTCACCTCATCAGTGTCTTTGCCACTGCAGTCTTTGCTAAAAACCTGCGAGGATCTTGGCTCGGGACCACTGTACTGATCTCCACATCTGAGTCCTGCTTGGTGAAGCAAGAAGAGATAAGAGTGGCTTGATTCGTGTTTTACTGTTACCCAAAAAAACTGCTGAGATACCTAGTAAGACATATGGAACAGCAAAGTGCTAACATCTGATTAAAACACAGCTCATGAATTACGCAGTTTCTCTCCTGCACCTTACTCATAAAAAATTAAACAATCGGGAGAGAAACCTCCTTGATACAGAGGGGGAAGAGCTCCATCCCACCTAATCATTCTCCAAGCATTAATTCACTTGCCAAAACAGCTCCTCTGCCACCTTCAAACACATGTAGAAGCCTGCTCTGTTGCAGGGATTTGGCTTGTGACTGTGACACAAAGCAGTGCCTCGTTCCTCACGTCGGTAGCATGGAAATCCTTCAGACACATCCATTACCTCTCCCAACAGCAACATGAGAATTTCTTCTTCAGTCAGTCTTCACTAATGGTATTCACAGCCTCAGAGTCAGCAAAGGATTTGGCAAGACTCGCCCCAATTTCGCTTTGTACCTTCTGGAAAAGCTGTGCTTAACAGGAGAAGCAGCTGCAGCTCCAAAGGGTGGAACACGAGAGCAGCTGAGCTGCACTTCTCACCCTCCAGCATGACAGGGGAGAGGTGAAAGCCGGACCCTGGCCCAGGCCTGACAGCAAAGGAGGGTCAGCAACACCTCTGACATCTTCCAAAAAATCAAATCTGAATGACAGAGCAGCTGGACTGTGACAGACAATGCAAGTTTGCTGCCATCCTGGTGGGCTGCAGGTAGCTGGTTCTCCCATTTTGAAGGGAAGTTTAAATAATACCTATAAATTCAGATCAAACCAAAGAGTGCTTAGCAGTTTACTTGTCCCAGTAACTTGTTTCCTTTTCTTTCTCTGTTCTCAAATGTGCCAATAAGTATCACAATAGAACCTAATTAACATTCACTAATGAGTGGGACACCAATTGCTAATCCAAAAGAATTTGGTTACGTACAAGTAAGCAAACAAGTTAATGTACCATAAACTCTGTTGCGTTCATTTATTTTGACAAATGTAGTTTGCTTTTAATGATGATACTTCCTAGCAGACTACTCTGCCTGTCTCTTTTGCTGAAGTTTGCTGAACTCGCAATTGCTATTATGCTTCTCCTCAAAGCTACCATTAAAAAAACCCCCAAAAAAACCCAAAACAAAACAAACACAACAACAACAAAAAAAAACCCATCCCAAAACAAACTGATACAGCAAACATTGGCTGCCCCTTCTCATGAGCAATGAAGTAGCAAAGAACTTCAAGAAAACTGCTTGACTGATGCTCCACATTTTGTGTTTCTGAACTTCCACTGTGGGGAAGGATATACTACTGATACTTCATTGTGCTGGAGAAGTTTTCATTTCAGGAATCTTTCCAGTGGGACTAACAGCTCATTGCAGAACAGATTTGGTATCTACCTGTGCTGCTGATTTTCTTTTCAGGCTAAAAATGTCCAGCTGGGTTCAAAAGGAAATCCCTTTCTGTAACAGAACACATTTCAACATTTTCCTCTGACTTAAGTAAAGATTTGACCATTTTAAGTTTTTAAATATAAAAATTAATAAAAATTCCATCAGTGGGAATTTCCCTACTGCTGCCCTGCTTAGAATATTGCTTAACTACTGAACTACAGAAGGGCCCTAAGCCAGTAACACACAGCATTTCTGGAAACATTCAGCACTTTCTTTCCTAAGTGTCTAAGAGGTTTTTTTGGACTGCCCAATATGTTTCTAAGGGATACCTGCTTAAGAGTGTTGAACTACTGATTTTAGTTTGTTGATTTTTTTGGGTTTTTTTTACATCAAAAGCAAGGAGTTCAGTCCAAAACCACAAGCTTTTATAGGACAGTGTAAACCCTGACCTTTCTCGTGTTGAAAGCACACACCTTTGTCTCTTAGTTAAGATGTAGGTGAAAGCTTGCACAGACAAATAATTAACATTAGATGTAGGCGCACTACTTCAAGATTATAAGCCAGGCAACTGGTAACTATAGGTGACCAGCCCAGCTCCAGGGTTTGGCTTCTATTCTACAAAAAAATTGTGGTCTGGACTCTGGAGCTACCAAGCACGCCCAAAGTTTGGCACATACAGCCTTGCTGGTTTGGTGAGGTGTCACTGCCAGATGAAAGAAGCAGGTCATTTCAAGAAATGCTGCCCTATGACAGCCTCTCAGTCTAGTTCTCAAGTGGCAGTCAAACACCAAGAGCCAAAGAGGGAAATGGGACCTCATGACCTCTCTATCCTCAGGTCAGAGCAAGTCCTGCCAGATCACAGCAGCGCTGGCTTGGTTACATTGACTAAAAGAACATGGCCCATCCAGAATTTTAGGAAGAACATGTTCCCCCAAAAGGGTGAAATACTTTAAAAAGTTTTCTCCCACAACCACAATTCAAAGCTTTAAGACTTGTCCTAACACTCGTATAAGTATGTTCATGATTGATAGGGAAAAACCTCATCAAGTCAAGAACTAGGAGATAAAGGCATTTAAATAAAGTAACTAAAGAAAGGGAGGTAATTGGCACCATATTCTCAAGCTAGAAGCGGGGTCAACTTTATGAAAACACAGCTAGAAGACAGCTGGACAGTAATTGCCTTCTCAGAGGGTTTTAAAATATGGAAATAAAACAATTCAAGTAACACAAAGACTTGACAGGTCTTAGCATAAGATAAGTTATGAACAATGTCTTCAATTGCTACTTCTTCCTTTCTTGAAACTTTTCAGGATTGCATAAGCAATACTACAACCTGTCTTTAGGTGGAACTCACCAATTCTATGCAGAAAGGAAGCAATTTTGCTATCTGTGATTGTTCTCCTATTCTCCACTAGCCGAGTTCTTCCTTCTTCCAACAGGAGTGGTGTTTCCACTTGGGCCAGCCACTGGCTGCATCCTATCAGCAGCTAGCAGCCACAGGTGCTGGGAAAGGACTGGGGCATCACTAAGGCAGCACTGCAGTAGGTACCTGGCAGCTGTCACAGCAGATTATCCTCTTAATTCTCCTTTAAGTGCAAACAGGAAAAGCTCTATCATCTCCTTCCTGCACAGCCGACTTTCCTCTAGAGGATGTATTTCCCTTCTGGACAGTGCTTCAGATTTCCAACACTCTATTTGCTCTGATGCTCCACTTTCAGCCCTTGTCTCTGCAGCAGTGTTACCTTCTGCTGCTCTGAGGTCTGAGCCCCAGCTCAGTGCCCTAAGGATACCCTCATGCTGAAGCTTCAGTGCTGTCCCAGCTTTTCTGTGCTACTGAGAAAGAGATGCCTGACAGCTGGTGCTGCTGTCTGGGCATCAGACACCCAGAATGGTGCAAAGAGCTTTTCCTACCTTAATGACTCAGTTTTTACAAGGAAAAACCCCACCGTTGGGAAATACAGAATAATCCCCACAGCCATCCAGCAGCTATAGAATACAGACTACTCATCAAGACAGGTTTTGACAGACCATGGCCCTGCACACAGTTCCATCAGCTCCATTCACTGCTGTGCCAATGCACAGGCTCCTGCACAGCACTGGTGCCAGAGGTGGGACTTTGCACTGTACTGCAGATTAGTCACCCACGTTCTTCCAGGTTACCAGAACACTGCTTTCTCTTTGCAAGAGGTGCCTCAGTTTAAGGAACTGAGCAGTTTGGAATAGTTGCCTCAATTCAACTATTCACACTAGCAAAAATTAGATATCTAAGACAGCCAAACCCTTTAGGACCCTATGGCTCTAACCTCTGCTAACATCCAAGCCAAAGACCATGAGCTCCCTTTCAGCACGACGACAGTTCCAAGGCAACCTTCATCACAGCCTCCTTTGCCAAGCTCAGAAAAACTTGCCTAAGTCACAGCTTCGGAATAATTTTTTTGCCTGCTAGGGCTCAATTCCATAGGTTTTTTTGCTACTTCTTTGCAGACTGTGTTCATCAGCTCCCTGGCAAGGTCTCTGGGACTGTCAGCCATCACAGAGGCACACTGGGGCAGAAAGAGGGCATTGCTACAGGAGCCTACGACATTCTACAGCCCAGTGTACAACTGAAATAAAGAACAAGTATTCCACAAAATAAAGTGGCAAAATTCAAGTGCTGAAAGCACAGGCATTGCGGCAGCACATGACAAAAAAGATTTCTTGATCTTTTCGAGGGGAAGGACCATTTTGCTTTTGGAGAATTAAAAAAAAAAAATTATAAAATACCATTGTCTTGTCTCTGTCTATTCTATGAGGACTAGGATGGAAAGGCACACTAGAAGTAAATTTCATTTTTACACGGCCATCCAAGTCCTTGGCAGTGGGGCAGATGTGATTGTATTATCACCACAACAACCTGCTCAAATCGCAGGCAAAACTTCACCTCCCCACCGCAGCCAAGAGCCACCAACCCAGCCCTGAGGGCAGGTCACCTTCGAGACTGCCCAGGCACAAACAAACAGTGCTGCCCTCCAGGACAACAGATTACTGGAGCCTAGAGAGAAATGTGCAATTTCTGCCACCAGAACTGGGAGTACATTTGATCTGAGCGCCTGAGGCAAATCCCTTCTCTTCTCTGCATCTCAGCTTCCCGGTTCCTAGAGCTTTGCAAAGCCTGACATGAGACAATGGAGAAATGCAGAAATGCAGAAAGTCACAGAGCAGAAATGCAGAAAGTCACAGAGCAGAAATGCAGAAAGTCACAGAGCAGACAGCATGACAAAGGCCAAACAGATGCAATCACCTCAGATTTTTTGAAGACGGTTATTTATTCATTCTCACAGTGTTTCAGGAGTGCTGGAAGTCTGATGCTGAGAAGCCTTGACTGTGATAAAGGTCCAATGGTTGCCAACTGAGTATTTGCTTTAATCACATTTGATGTTGTTCTTAAAGCTGCCTGCCAGCTCCTGGAGTAATTTGATTATATACAAGTATTACTTCAAAGCAAACAAGCAATGGATACATTTTTATTTGTTTGTTTCACTGTTTATAAGTGGTATTTTCTTAGAATTTGCAGCGTGAAGAAAATGCACAGTACTTACGTTTGGATCTAATTTTCATGAAAATTGAATAAAAACAGAAAAATACCAGCCACCAGAATAATTTCTACCCCTCAGTAATTAAGTTCCCATGAAGGGAGGGGGAAAAACAGAAAAAGAGAGGAAAAAAACCTTGCTATTCAGCCAACTTTGTTTAAGATATATTTCATAAATCAGCCGTGTTCAGCTTAAATCAGCACAAATGAACAGAGAAGCAGAAGCCTTGAGGCAACTGTTCAGACACCTGAGAAATGACAGCCAGAAGTCAAAGCCAGAGAGGGAAGTTGGGTATCAAGTTTTTTTAAAGAAATTCAACTTGACTCATTATAAAGGCAACAGAGGAAAATAGGTGGGATGGGGATGAGGCATACAAGCAGAGATGAGCATTGCTCAGCTGGGGGAATCCATCACAGACGGATGTGTAGACCTGGAGGACTCCAACACAAGCCTGGCTGCACTAAAGATACCACTGCTCTGGCCTGAGCTGACAGAAACCTCAGGGACTGCACAGTTTATCAGACAGAGAGGGCATGCTGTACACTGAGTCACACTGCTCATCCTTCCCCTCCTCTCCATGATCTGCTCCTGAGAGTAAAACCAGAAAGAGACAAAATTTAGTGTCTAATCCTGAGCATAGCAAGGAAACAGCCAGACTTCAGCAAATCACCATCTCCTACTGATGCAAGCTTGTTAAGAAAGGAAACCTGTGGAACTGCAGGACCCTTGATATACACACAAAAAATGAGAATTTCTTGACACTGGCCCAGTTCCAAAGATAGAATAAGGTTCAATTCAGATTCCCCAAAATCTGTAAAACCATTCAGAAGAGCCACTGATCTTAGCAAAAGGGAAACCCTTAACCTTAAAAATATCAATGATAAACTGTACTAAAATAAACGACTATATCAACTAATTTCATCTCAAGGAAAGCAATCCAGACTTTCAGTCCTTCAGCTAAATTCCTACAGGCACCAGTCTGGAGAGGTCACAGAAAACTCTGCAACAACTGCTCAGTGAGGCACGGGAAATGATACCAAGAAACCTTCAGTGTGTTAGCTTGAGGAATAATGCAGTTTTGAAGCACCACTATCAAATCATCAGTATTGCTTCCTTACTCTGCGCTAGGCACCCAAATCCATGGGAAATACTGGAGACTCAGAGAACACTCAGAGGACCATAACAGCAGTATTTTGGATGTGGAGAGGCTTATTTGAAGGCAGACTGAAGACTGGATAGCAGACTTCAGGGATGAAATAAAAATGTAAAATCATGACTAGCAGAGAGAAATCCTAACTTCAGTTTCTCTCTTCTTGGTTGCATAACAAAGGGAAATTCAATAAAAGCTACAAGTTACAGAAGAGATAAAAATAAGATAGTCTCAAAAATGTCTAACCAGACTGCAGAGCTGGAAGCCAGAAATTGTCAAGGCCAAAAAAAGCAAGAATTGCCCCAAAGCAGACACATATGACTAAGAACATCAATAGATTAAAGAGTGCAGGATAAAACAAATCTTGATACAAGGTATTAAACTTCTGGGATAACCCCTGAAAGGTATTGTGAGACAAAGGTAATTACAACAGCCCAAATCAAAATATTATTTCTCCTTTTATAAATGGTTCCCTTTGGGAACTGCTGGAAGGAGGTATTTGATTAAATGGACCTAAAGTCTGGCAACTTCATGGTCAGTCTGTTTTTAAGCTTCATCTGGACACAACACATTAAGCCCTTTAAAAGCACTGAATATTTTTTTCCAAAAAAACATGAAATTAATTTTTTTTTAAAGGAGTATCACAGACTTAGATTCAGACAAAAAAACCCTATCATATTTCCCATCTTTCTAAGGTCACAACTGGACCAATAAAATCCATGTGATAAACAAGTTCACTCCTAGTGTACATCAATTAACCACCTTAGCTGCTCAAGAAGGTACAAAAACTGTAATATTAAAAATTATGTATTCAAAACATATCCAGTTCTCCAGAAGCAGAACTTACTTGCTGTTTCCTAAAATAACAGTTTATTTTAGCAGTCTTAAACCCTGCCAAATTCCTATAATACTTATAATAACAAACAATACATGCAATCACCACCATATAAAGTTAGTTACTTTCAGTGCAGAAGCTACAAATCAACGTATGTATAAAATTCTTGAGGTTTTTTTGTTGGGTTTGGTTTTTTCTTCCTTTCTTTTTGTTCATCTATTGGTTCTTACATTATTTTGAAGGTTTTCTGATTTTTTTTTCCTGATTTTTCTGACACCAAATATCCAGCCACACAACTAATTTTCCACTTGCAAAAGAAGATCAAAAAAAGTTCAGATTAGACACTAGGAAGAGGTTCTTCACTCAGAGGGTAGCTGAGCACTAAAACAGGCTTCCCCAGGGAAGCTGTAACAGCACCAAGCCTGACTAGAGTCCAAGCAGCTCACCTTCTGCACATCAGCAGGCTCTCCTGCTCCCTAAAGAGAGTGCTGGTCAGACAAAACGTTGGAAACAGCTAGTTCGGTAATTAAAAACACATGGATTTCCTCCCATTCTGTTCAAAGCTGAATGTCCTGAAAGTATTCAAGTTTTTTGCCCATACAATGCTGCCAACTCCTTAGTTATTTGCTGCCTCAAAGCGTAAGTACAATAACAAAAACGGTGAATTTGGGGTTTTGCTTGCTTTATTTTTGGAGTTCACAAAATGCAAAGACAATCTTTTGCTGCTCAGAAACAGATTTCAAGCAAGGCAGTCGCCTGGCTCCAAGGCAAGCATCTCCTCCCTCTCCAGAGGTGCCTTAAATCAGTGTCTGACATCTGAGAAAAGCAGCGAAGTAAGCAAAAGGTGAGAAGTAGTTATTTTTAATATGAAAGTCTTCTGCTGAGGCACATTAAAATACTAATTCAAATGCAGAATAATCAGCATCTTTAAAGGATTTTAGTCTGGTATTGGCTAATTCTGTCAAAAAACACTATTGGCTATAACTCAGAACTTTGCCACAGACCTACATGCCTCAATGAAAATATTGAGGTTACATATGTCTTTGAACATACTTTGGAAGCAAAGGAATTGTTTCTGATACAATAACAATAGTGCTAACAAGTCAGCACCAAGATACAATAGCCAACAGGTCAAATCCTTAAGTCACTCTGTAGGAAACCTAGATATGAGCTTGTTTTAGCTCAGAGTTACACTGAGACCTCACATGGTCCTTCCTAATGAAATGAGAAGAAGCAGTAACATCTACTCCCAACATAACAGCAGGGAAACCAGATTGCAAGGTTCTTCTGCTACTATGAGTTGCTATCATGTTGTGGAAGCTCTGCACTGTTGCAATAATTGCAGATTTAACAGGCTTTTTCATCTTTCCCACCTTCAAATTCTCTCTCTTTCAGAATAGCTTAGTGCTGCCATCTACTTTTTTTTTTTTTTACCCTAACAGATTTGGGGTTTTTTTATGCTAGCAAAGTTCTTAGCAGACTAACTCACCCACTATGACAACACTCCCTCACCTAAGTCTTTACAGTTGGGTCCCCACATTTATACGTGGTCCAGCTCATCACCGCAGGCAAAATTAAAACCCAAGGAAACAAAATACAGATTCACATCCAAAGTCCTTTTAACACTAATTTACACTCAAGCCCTCAAATAGCAATAAAACACCACAACTCTCTCAATCTTAACCACAAGATATCTTTTACAACGCTTGGAGATATTAAGCTACTAAATTCAGTGATGACAAGGTGGCAAAGACATAGGTCTTTATCAAATCATCTGGACAGTTCCAGAAAGCAAATTTATCTAGCTAAAAATGTTATTCAAAGTTTTAGTCCTAGAGAATTAATAAAATTCTTTTATAGGTCATTTATTTGCACAGACACTAACACTGCTGGAAAAAAATATTTCCTGGCTGAAGGATATATCATCTGAAAAAAGAGGCTGAAAAACATTGAGGTAGTTTAGCAGGAAACTGCCTGCTGCTGATGAGGCAGAGCTAGTCTTGATTAATCCTTCACCTCACTTTTTCATTGCAATCATTTTAAAGTCTGAGCAATTGTTTCCACACAGCCCTGCAGCCACCATTCGTTGAGGGTCTTCACCCTATTTTGCATAGGAGAGTGTTCACACCAGAGCACCATGAAACCCTCGGGATCAGGGGAAGCCGGAGCACCTTCTGCCTCCCCACTAGCAGCACACACAACAGAGACTGCATCCATCCCTACAAAGAACTACGCTCTTGCCTTGCATCTTGGCCTCCCTTTATCTCAAAAAAGATCACTATCCTCTGCGGATAAGGGCCAGATTCTCAAAGATCACAGTCTCCAAATCTCCAATTAAATCATTCAGAGCACATCCACACAGGCAAAGAATGTCCCGCAAAAGAGAAAAGCTTTTACCACTGCTCTGCCTGCATGTCCCAGCACAGGCTGTTCAGAGCCCTGCCTGGGTTTGCAGCTTGGTCTCAGATGACCCCAGGCCTCTGCTGAGACTGCAAACAAGTCACAGGGGCTCTGCTGGAGAGAATCTATTTATCCATAGGGAATCGAAGGGAATTAATCACATTTTATGTGCTGTATCAGGCCGACGAAGGTCGCACATCTGAACTAGGGCAGCCCAACCTTCAGCACAGATGTCAGCTTCATGAGGAAACACCCTGAAAACTGGCCAGAAAAGGTATTTTCAGGAGCAGATTTCTTTCTTCCCTTCCTGCAGAGCTTTATTTCATAATGGAAAACAGATGAGTAAAAAAGCAAAAACCAAAATCAAAACAGTTTTTAGAATAAAAATTCATTTCCTAGCTGTCATCCTTGTATTTTGCATATCATGCCTTAGCATTAACTGCTGCCAAACACAAGATGTCAGGTCCATCTGGCAGATGTACACTTCCCCAGCTGCCAAGTGCTTCCTTTAGATCCAGGGGCTTCGCTATGAACTATATTCACAAATTCCTGCCTCCTAAATGAGTAGGGCTTCTGAACAGCAGCCTCTGCTTCCGAGTGCCCTGGAGAGGGGGAGCAAGGCTACACTGCAATCATCCAGAGCATCTGCTGTACTTGTGTGGAAGGGAGGGCAGTGTCCTGGTAACCAATGGCTACACCAGCTGTGGGAGAGCTTTAAGGAATTCCTTTCTCCTCAGATTATCCCTAAGTAAAATTAGAAGGTATTTAGAAAGCAGAGGGGAAACCCAACCCTTCAAGCCTACATCATTACTTATTTACATATAAATACAGCCAGGAAATAAGCATATGTATTTATATATAAACAAAAAAGCTATCTGTACAATGTTTCATACATTGCTTTCCCGTCCAATATTTACTACTTTATTCATGACTTCAGGAAAAAAACTTTTTCCCCAAGAAACTGGTGATAAAATGCCCTCTGGTGGGCGTGACTGTGGACCTCTATATCAACAACCACCTCCGAACTAGTTCAGAGCCCTCAATATATTCCTGGGATTACTATTTTTAATGGAGTGAGACAAAGCACATACTTGCCTTCCAGAAGAAACAGATACAGCCCTGACTAACAAGCCTGTTTTACTGCTCGCTATCTCTGGATTAGAATAATCTCAAATTTTTTTTAAATCCTGTTAAAATAGTTTTAGAAATCATAACATTATGTAACATTCATTTTTCTTCTCTAGGATATATTTTCATCTTAAAAAATAAGTAATTAAGAGAAACAGAAAAGTTCTGCTTTGCCTCAGCATAACAGAATCTTTGTTGACTGAACTGGAGAAAGAAGGGGTGGAAAAGAATAGCATTTTCAGAGCTTATGAATCATTTTTGTGCTGCTAAAGCACCAGGCACAACTAGGGAGGCAGCTCTAACTGTACAGGCAAAAAAAAATAACAGCCCTTGTTCCAGAAGAGTTTATTGCCTCAACAGAAAAATCAAAGATTGAAAAAAAACCCCTCAAATATAAAGTGAAGTTAACATGATATGTTTTATCCTTTAGATGCTCAATAATTGTGGGCGTTGCCTTCAATAATCTGAAACAAGATAAATCTAAAAAAAGAGAGCTGAAGGTTTAAGATGCAGTGACAGAAAAGATAATGCAGCAACTTGGGAGCAGAGTGCATGTACAGCTACTCTGAGAATATATATAATATATATATATATAGATATATATATAAAGCAGACTGCTTTGGCAAACCAGCCACACTGGAAGAGGAGAGCTACCAGGCAGATGGGACTCCACAAGCCTAACCCTAAAGCAGCCAAAAAAAGCTGCAGATACACAAGAGATCTCAAGATGACCCCCACATAGTTTCTAGGGATTTTTTTTGTTTGTTTGTTTGTTTGTGTGTGTGTGTATGCAACAGCAAAGCTTCACCGTGGCAGCTAAATAAAAAGGCACACTAGAACACTGAGGTCACATGAAGGAAAATGGAGGAACTCCACTGCTTTCCAGAGTTCTCTGGAAGGTCTCTGTGCTTCCATTTCAAACAGAATGTGGCATGTTCTTGGTTCCTCAGGATGGTTAGGTATTTGCTTCCAGCTGCCACAGTACAATTTGTAGTTAACTGTTGCTTTATGGCAAAAATACTTCCAACTTTCCTCCACACATAGAAAGTGAAGCATTTCTGTCTCGGAATAGATGTTTCTGGGCAACTTTGCTTACAAAGTTATTCTGGGGTATAAAGAAATTATATGATTTAAAATTCATGCCCTCCTTTTGCCCTCAGAAAGAGAAATAAAAAACTGTCAAAACCCACTCATTTATTTGACACGTGCCTTTATCCAAGTCCTGCATCTCTGCTCTGTATAGAGCTCCTTCCCTCTCTAGTGGCAGACACATACACCAATGCTTAGAACCTGCCTGGCGAAGATCAGAAACTTTTTGTGTAAAATTATTTTTGGCCAACAGCTCACACAGAGATTCAGAGTTACACTTACCTTTTTTTTCTGAAGACAGAGGCCATGAGTTTCACAGAGCAATGCTGTCACTTGGTGGTCCCCTGCATGAGCTGTCTGATAATCATTCTTGTAAGCATCTCAAAACATTAGGTTGACTGCAGTTACAGTGAAATATATTTATTTTATTAGACAGAGCGAGCCAAGATTAAATGGTCTATTTGTGCATGTAATAGTTATACACATGATGCCCAGGCATTAATCCTAAATTTTTGCCTAAAATGAAAAGAAATATTATCTAGGTAAAATGAGCACTGACATTTCTTGGATCTTATCCTGGTGGTTAATCTTGAGGTTTTATAATCTTTCAATTTTCTAATCAAGATGGCTCAAGGCTGAACAGTTCTGACTGTTGTTAAATTTGCAATCTTTTACATAAAAATAAGGGTTTCACACTTTGTTTCTAGAGTAAAACTATCCACTTCAGCCAACCCTGAAGTGGCTATAGTCAAATTCAAGAGATGACTGGTCTACTGAAAGCCATGAACTGATAGATTCTAATTTCACAAGATAGTATTTAGGCAGGAAAAGACTTGTACTAAGTCATCTGTGATGCCATTTTAGTAAATATCTTGAGGAAATCTGAGCCTATTCAAGCTTTCCTAAAGTGAATAACTGCCTGATAATCAGTGAAGCCTTAAAAAGGGAAGGCAATGGTTAATGAGGACTTCCAGCAGGAGTCTAACCAGCCCCTGGCTTCCCCAGATGAGTGCCTGATGATGCCCTGGTTAACCATCACCTCCAGCAGGAGATGCCTGGGCTCAAGCTGCACCTGCACTTCCACCACAAATTAGTGTTTAAGCCTCTCAACCTGACCCCACTGGGCGTCATTCTTGATCTCCAGCCCACGCTCCCTCAGCTCTGCCATCGGAGCACTGAAGCTGTATGCAGTTCTTTGAATAAAGATGCCAGCATGGCACAAAGGTTGGGTTTCTTGTTTTACTTGTATTATTCTTGAAATACAATACTTCAGTAACTTAGCTGCTGCAACAACAATATTTGTCTAAGAATAGTTTTTAGAAGGCTTGAAGGATGCTGCTGTGAACTGTTCAAGTGTGATATTGAAACAGTGAATTTAAGGAAAACTTGCTTCAATTTCTTTTTTAGCAAGAACATACCCTATACAACACACAAATGGGCTTTCAAAATTTCTCTCTGAAACAGAGGAAAAACAAATAAACCAAAATAAAGAGTATTAGGGCAATCATAATTCTCCTCTTCATCTCTGGCTGCAGTTCTGTATCCAAGTACTACTTTTAAAGTCAATCTCACATTTCAGGGACTTCAGGTAAGCCTTATTATTTCCTTAATTCCTGTACCATTTCTAGGCTCTTTTTTTACCTCCTCCAAGCAACTCAAATATTGGCCACAACTGCTCATTGCCTTTTAGTTCCCAGAGAGATGAGGCTGTGATGTTGCAAAACTCAAACTGCCCAGAAGTTTAATCATAAAACTATACACTTTTATTCCAAAAAGGAAAAACCATACTAGGAAGGAGGCTTTATTTCAAAGACTCAATAAACTTAAAGAATGGGTAGAATGTTTATCTAATGCTTTCAGGGTACTAAATGTAACTTCATTTGACTGCAAGGATCTAGGCTTAGGACAAATTTGGCCCATTTTATATAATACAGAACTGAGGGGGAAGAAGGGAAGGTACTGAAGCAGCTGGACCATATGCACCAAAAACTAACAAATATTTCCTTCCCTCTTTCTTGCATTTGCTGTCATCTACTGAGATTTGCAGACTTTTTTGTCGACCTCAAGACCTTCACAGTTGAATTTCACAAGTGATTTGTTCCTCAGGGTAGAGAAGCACGGTGCAACATCAGATACATATTGGAATATGTCAGCTCCACAGGTGTTAACTAGATCGGGATTTGGTCCACAGTTCAGCAGCTCTTGTGACAATTCACACATCAAGATCAACTGAGAGGTTCCCCAGGAGGTCCCACGCAGCCACAGCCCACGCTCTTATGTGCTACAGGCAGCTTTTAATCACATCTCATTACATTTGTTTGCAGTCTTAAGGCTCAGACCTCAGAAAGCAAGCGGGAGGTTTTTACTTTCAGTCTCATACAAAGACCACAAGGAATAAAATGTTGGCACAGGCAGCCAAAGCCTCACAAATTCTGAATTTGAGAATGGGCATTCAATTCAGCCTGCAGAAAATCTAGACCAGCATCAATGTAGAAGAGATAAGAGTTAACTCACCAAAGATCAAACCCAACTTTCATTTACGCCTATGCAACATTGATTTCTGTTAACTACATGTGTGTAACCGGGGGCAACATTTGATCTGAAGCCTTGTACCTTGATGCCCAGCTATTGTAAAACAGAAGCAAAAAGGTAACTACAAACATTTGACTGATGTTGCCTGCAAGCAGGGCATTGCAGACAGCTCTACCAGCAATTCATATTGACAAAATTAAGATGGAGCATGGCAAACCTCACTAGCAGAAGTAATTGCACAAATATTTGGAGTGTTCTTAAAAAAATTAAAAAAAAAGAATATGACACTGGGGAAAAGCAACACAAAGCCACAGACCAAGAAATAAGCTACTACATGCAAATACATGCAAGCTTCTCCCAAGTTAATTCTCCTCTTAATGGAATATTGATTGGTATGCTCAATGTTTAGAAATGTGAAACATTGTGGGGGTGAGAAAGAAGGGAAGACAGAGCAGTGACTTTTGTTTAAATGATACATACTTTCCACATATGATCAGCTAAAAATAGCATAATAAAGAGGGCAGTGCAGTACATTTAACATTTTGCCTTGCATTTTATTAGCAAGTCTGTCAGAGATGACCTGGGAGTGTTAGCCACACACTTTTTGTGCCCTTCTACAGGAAGAAGGCACAACATTTTTCATAACCTCTTATCACACAATATCCTCAGTGTTTCTGGTATTTCTCTACTCTGAGTAGGATGGATTGCAAAGTGTCTGTGGCAGTAGAGAGGCTTTTCAGATGTAATCTATTGAGCTGTTTGCACAACTGGGGAGAAACCCACTGTCTGGGGGGAAAGCAGGGCAGTCCACTGCCATGAGGAACATCTGGCAGCTTTGCTGCACCTACTCCTACCCCAACTGAGAAGAGAGGATGAGAAAGAAACAAGATGCATCTTTGAAGTAGATACTTATATGAACCAGTTTTTAAATAAAACCCTTAAAATATAACCAAAATATAACCAGTAAATATAACCAAATATAACCAAAATATAACCAAAAATATAACCAGTATCTCATAACCAAGCAGCCACTTACTCCAGCCTTACAGAAATTTCTCCCTATTCCAGTGGCTACCAGCAAAATTTTAGGAAAAGTGTTTCTTCTATTATTTTCCTTCTTTAATTCATGGAGTCTTCAGAGATATCCCTTATAGCCTCAAACCAGCTCTTTAAAAAAGTCACCCAAGAAGAGGGCAAAAGTAAAAAAGCCTCAACCAGAAGAACCAACTTCCACTGCCATCAGTTCCTGGCCCTCATAATCCAAGTAAAAACTTCATGCCAGATAGCTCTACCGAGCCACCCCATAATAAGGATGCACTTAGAATATAGGCACTGCCAAGGAGCCATTTCATTGTGTACAGGTCAATAGAGCTGAAATAGTTTATATATTTCACATTCACATATATTTTTGTGCTCTACTGCTTGTATTAGAACATAAGAAACTTCATACAGAATTAGCAGCTTCTCTGCCACTGCTCTTTCAAACTTTAGGAAGAGTTAATGAATAAGCTTAAAAAGATATTGCTTAACTTCATTCTACAGCATTTCATATAGTTTCAAAAGTATTTTCCAGACATTTATATACCCAACAACATTTTGTAATATGAAGTGTTCCAGTTTGGCATTGTTCCACCCTTGGCAGGCTAGAGACAATAAAAAAATCAAGAGAAAGTAAAAAATGAAGTTTCTGAAGTATACAATATGTTAGGAATCATTTAATGAATTCAGGTGCTCAACAAGCTACAAATCAACCAAACTTTGCAATACATATAGATTTCAAAGCACAGGTAAACACAGCTGCATCCACTTTAAAGTTACTCCATGTTGTGTGATTATTGCAATGAACTTCCTGAACACTTTCACCTCTCCTTTTGATCTGGGGTTTACCTGTGGCTGAAAAAACTCACTGCATTTAAATTTTTCTCCCTCTAATTAAGGGAGAAAGCAGGTTTAAGCCTCAGACTGAAAAAATAAACCTTTCTCTGAGTAGCTGTAGAATGCTGCCATCTGCAAATCCACCAGCATCGCTTTTGCAGACCAAAACCAAAATCCTACAACAAGGTCTGACAAAACAGATCTTAGAGCAGAATTATCCGATTTAAATATTAATTACTCATCAGCGTGGACTTTAGGAAGTGTCTGAAGCAAAAGGCCTTAAATCACACTTTAAACCCAGGATTTGTGAAGTCTGCACTGTCATGAAGATCTTGGTTTTGGGATGGAGGTTTTTGGGTTTGTCTGGGGGGCTTTAAAATAAACAACAGGAGTTGAGATTGATAATGAGTTTCTCTCCAAGATTTAAAGATATGAAGAGACAGTCCAGCTCAACAAATTAGCCTCTTCTGAATTTGAGTCCTACTACCAAACATGGTTATTGCCACAGATACTGTGAAGAATCCTTCAAGTTGATAGGGAGTTATCTCTCAACTATGCTGACAGTCCAAGAAACACTCTTGCCACAGCATACTTAACAGCTTTTAGTTAACAGCAATGTTGCAGAGGAATTTTATCAGTGGCAGATTTTCTTGCAAACTGCTGCACTGTACGAGTTCCATTGCACACCTTGAGATAGAATCTGCTTCCCAATCAAACTGTGTACAACCTGTACTTATGGAGAGCTCTGAAATTGGAGACCAACCCAAGGAAAAACAAACCTGAACAGAAATCCCAGCACTTAACATCAGACATCACGTAGCATATTGTAATGGATGGGAGGGAATTAAACAAAAACACAAATCACAGAATACTACAAAAGGAACATTGAGTTCATTTTAAAATAAGTCTCTGTCTATATTTCAGCAGACTGTTTCACAGAATCAGTATTATTATTGCAAGCCAGTACTATACTTTACCTGAAATTTAAGGCCACCAAAAAACCTGTGTTTTTCTGATGTTAATACCAATTATGGCCAAAATCCAAGTTGTGAATATCTGAAAACCCAAACCTAAGCATCATAGATTAAAAAGAAAAAAAAAAGGAAACCAGCACATAAAAATTAGACAAAACGGTCCCATGTTCCACATATCCTAATCCACAACATAAAATTATTTATGGAAGAGTGTGACTAGGAATTCAGTTACTGTCATTTATCAGATGGTCAAGACAGCACAGAGGTAACTGGCTGCATAACAACAGCACTGGGAAGGCTTCTGGGCACCGCTGGCACCAGGTCTAGTTTCACTGTACCAGGTACACGATGCATATTCACACCCTGGGACACACTGGTGATTTGCAAAAACCTGACAGAAAGGCGTTCCCATAAGAGACTTCTAATCTATTTCCTTTTAATGTCTTTATAGCTGAGGAGGAGTTCTTTGTACTTCTGGTAACAAAGGAAACACAGAAGTGACAGAAGCATGTCAAAGCTGTTTATGTTTCATACAGCCTCACACTTGGATTTGCTGTTGGCAGTTTACTTCTTGGGAAGAGCATCTTAAGCCTCCATGTAGGAGCTCCACCTTCCTACAAGTAACTTTATGGAAGAGTTAACTGCACAGAGGGATGCTGAAATCATTCTCCACACTGGGTAAGCCAACATAAAACAAGAGAAATTATTTTTAAAATATGACAAAGGGTTAATACAGTAATTCATTTACCTGCAGGTATATTAAACATTACCTGATTTGTATGTTTATGGGCTTTAGGATATAGGTTTCACACCATCTTCCGCCGAGAGGTGAGTACATTAAGAAAGTGATTAGATACACAAATGACAGAACCTAATGATACTATGTCATATTTAAGATTACTGAATTGGCAAACTGTGCAAAATGGAAGATTTGGAAGGAAAAACAAAAAAGCAGAAGGACCAAGTAAGTCACCAACCCACACTGAGATTTTTAGGTAGCTAGAAGTCTCAACTGCACCACAAAGAATTAGTGATCTGAAGATGATGCAGACTTCAGTATTGCACTATAAAGTTGAGGCTCTGCAAACAGAGCAGCTTTGGGATCAGGCCCTCACCTGTGTGGGCTCCCTGGGTCCATAGCCTGCAGCAGCAAATCCAACTGATCCATGGACTTTACTGGACAAGTCATTACAAGAACTCAAGTTCAAGAACTCAGTGCTCAACCTAAAGAAGGGATGATGAAAACCTCAAGAAAAATACTGAAGAGAGACCAAAACTTCAAAGCGCAACAGAAAACTCTAAATGAGTTTTAAGACAAAAAATACATAGCACAATAAGGATATGATGCAAGTTACAAGGGTTAAAACAGGTGGGACAGTTGGGAATTCCTCTCTCCATTTACAAATCATGGGGTACTTTTCCCACCCTAATGCTGTGAGTTTCCACCACAGCACACAATGGCAAGAAGGGAAGGAAAAAATTAATTCTTTTGGCCTTTTTTTTTTTTTTTCCTGCGCTTCAGAAGAACTGGGTCCATCAGGTATCGGAACTAAATTAAAAGGTCAGGAAAACAAGTAGGCATGGACAAGACTGAATTGCAGATGAGCACGGAGAAGGAGAGACACAGCACTGGGATAAGCGCCAACAACTGCAAACACTCACGGTCCCGATCCTGGTGGCTGCCAGCGCAACCCAAAGCTGAGCGACTCCCAGGGACACCATGGATCGCTACCTGGCAGAGGAGGACTCGTGGGAGCAGAGCAACATCGCCGGAGAGACTCACAGCAAACCTGGGCATAATGAATTCTGCTCGCAAACAGGCACTAAAAGTGATAGCACCAGACACAGCGCTCAGTAAACCCAAAAATCACATCTAATTCCTAGATCCGTGCCTTCCTCTCCTTTCATTGAGAAGATTTCCAGTCAACATACACACTATATACTTTTTATTATTGTTTGAAGAAGAGCAGCGACACCGGCAGCATGCTAATCTAGAAACCAAGACAAAACAGAGCTGGTTACTTTCTTCCCTCAAGATTTCTGCTTCAAAAAAAAAAAAAAAAACAAATGAACAAGGGTTTGTTCCTGCACACCACCACTTTTTGTTTCATTTCAGCAAGACTTTGACAAAATCTAATTCACTGTGCCATGTATTTAATATATTGGGTATCTGAAGTATGACCATCACTCAATAGAAACGTAATTAAAAAGTGACAAAACTAGATCCCCCCCTCCCCAGCATGCAGATGAAAACCAGTAACCCTGCCTCTATTTGTAACCATGACAACTATAGAATATTTTATTTCCGTAATATAATTCACACCGAACATTTGCTCATAGGTTTTGTTGTTAAGGGAAAGGTTGACACACTGTGCACACATTTCATAAGCTACTGGAGACAACAAATGCAGGAAAGTAGGCAGTTTGAGACCAAGAGCCCAGCTCATATTTCAGAGTTCATTTAACACCCTTCATTGTATGCAAAATGAACATGAACAGAAATTCATCCAAATTAAGTGTTACAGGCCATTATTTGCAAGACAAGTACTTGGTATGACAGGATGTTTTTCCACTTTTAAATAAATCACAGTGATACCTTAATTTTTTCAAAGAGTTAGTTATTCAAACACCAAATGTAAATTTTCAATTAAAATACCTTAGGCATTATTAGGAAATATCAACATGGATGTTATAGGGAAAAAAATAGCTATGCAAAACAAGGCAATGAAAAGCACAGTTTACATATGCAGGTTAAGTCTCATTCTGCTTGGGTCACTAAATTATTTGCATAGCTCCAATATTTCATCCTAAACTGAAGACAACTTCTAGAAATACACACAATAAGAACAGGTTATAAGAATAAACAAAAAAAGACACAATCCTGAACATTACTCAGAGAAAATTAAACAACCTTCCAAGCATAACTAAAGTTTGACACAGATAAATGTCAGAGTAAAATATTGCTGTACTTGATTTTTCTCCACATGGGAAAAAAAAAATAAAGCTATTAGCAGTTTAAGCCAGAAAACAACAATAATAGACACTCTGTTGCTTTGGTTTGGAGGCAAACAATAATAAAAAAAGAATAAAGCTTATGGAACACTACCCTTTTCTCTCACACAGATCCTGTCTCTCAAGGAGGAATTAAAGTTTCAGCAGATTGCTTATTATAAGAAACAATAATACTGTTATCTGCAGTCACCTTAAAGCTACAGTAGTTTGGGTTTTTGAAAGTACCTCAAAAGAAGAACCTGATAAACGTGTTTAAATCGGTGCAAGAGATTCACACGTGCCTACACACACACATTGCTCAGTTGTCTTTAAGACTACCAGGAAAAAGAAAGTTTCTTAATTTATCGGAAATATGCTCTATATAATCTTCCATTTAAACAAGTAATAAGCCTGCAGCAAACATGCATGGCTTTTTCCTCCATTGTTGGAAAAGTGATTAAATCCCCCTTAATCTAGTTACCAGAACGCTGCATTTTTTTCTATGCAGTTTTCATATACAGTAACAAAAGATAAGCAGCCAACTACATGACCAGGGCTCCATCATTTTTGGTTGTGGTGGGGAGATAAATCTGTCTCCAGCGTTCAAGGGATATTTTCAGTTTAATAAAT
Source organism: Serinus canaria (assembly GCF_022539315.1). Lineage (NCBI taxonomy): Eukaryota > Metazoa > Chordata > Aves > Passeriformes > Fringillidae > Serinus > Serinus canaria. Next base: position 105,513,630 of record NC_066316.1, on the reverse strand, counting down.
GAGACCAGAGGAGGAAAAATAAAATAATCTTGGAGACGATGAGCACACACTGTTTATGAAGTGCAGGACAAACACCACCATCCATCTCCAGAAGTCCCTTCCTCCAGACCTTCCTCCACCCTCCGGGGAGGCACAGAGATATGAACCCAAAATCCCGGGGATCACAGACCTGCATCCTCACACGACAAGGACAGCTCGCCACGTTCACTCAATGTCAAAACAGAAAGTAGCTTTCCCCTCCCAGCCTAAGCCAGACCTTCCGAAAACCGGCACCCAAGGGATGCACCTCTGTGCTCCGAACGGCACTAGGCAGCACTCGGGTTCGGAGATAAGTTACAGGAAAACAACCATCCGAGAAAAAAAAAAAAAAAAAAAAAAAACAAAAAAAAAAAAAAAAGAAAAAAAGAAAAAAAAATAGCATCAATGGAAAAGCACAGCAGCAGCCAAACAAACCTCACACCGGCGAGGACATGTCATCGGCATGGGAATCGTAGGAAATGTTTTAATATGTACATACACACAAATATATATATATACATTTAGGCAATATTGTGCTGAAAAGTTCCTCGTATACATCACGCATGGGGATGTGGAGAAGCAAGAAAGGGGAACGGGAATGCACGCCAGGCGCAGGGAGAGGACGGGGCTGGCCGAGGCGTTTGAGAAGCAGGCAGGGAGGGAAGCAGGCTGCCTGCGGGGTGCGCGCCGATCCGCGCCAAGCAGTTCCGCGGCGGCTCCGGGAGCGGGCCCGGGGATGGGATGGAGGATCCACCGGGACAGCCGCCCCGGGGACTGGGTGTCCCGAAGGGACGGGGGTCTGCGGGGACACCGCCGCCTCCGGGACTGGGGGTGGGCTGAGGGGGGGAGGAATTGCGCGGCCGCCGCCGCTCCCCGAGCGAGCGCCTGAAGTTGTGGGCGCGTGGCGGGGGTGGAGACCCCCACGCCAAGATGAAAAAACCCTGGGAAAAAACCCGAAACCATCACAGCAACATTCTGAGGGCCCGCTGGCCCCCGCACGGCACCCCCTAGGCAGCGGGAGGCACGCAGGAAGTTTTTAATGCGGGCAGCGAGCGCAGGCGCAGGGCAGCCCCAGCCCCGCGATGCCCGGCGCAGCGGGCGGGCGGCGGCGGGGGCTCGGCGGGCGCAGGGCACCGCCGCGCCGCTTACCTCCCTCCGCGGGGGCGCAGGCGGCCGCGTCCTCAGGCGGCGGGAGGATGCGCGGCGGCGGGAGGCGGCAGCGGCGGCTTGTGCATCGCAGCCTCCGCCGCTAACGCAGAGCCCCACGCGGCTGCGGGCGCCGGGAGCCGCGCTTGAGGCCGGGCAGGGAGGCGCGGGGAGGCGGCGGAGGCTGCTGCGGAGCCGCGACCATGCTCCCGTCTGGCCGCCTTCCCCTCACCTACTGCCCGCTTTAGCCAGGGAGGGAGGTGGCCTGGGCGCCGGGGCGAGGGGCGGGCCGGGCCAATCACCGCGGCGGCGGGAGGCGGTGGAGCCCGGCCCGGCCCGCCCCGTCCGCCGCACCGCCCCCGCGGGAGGGAGCGAGGCAGGGAGGGAGGACGGAGGCAGCCTCGGCCTCGCCGCCGGCCTCGCCGTCGCCCCGTGGGGCCGCCCCGCCGCGCTCCCCGGCCCGGGTGCAGCTGCGGGCGGCGCCGGATCCCCGAGCGCTGCCCTCGGCCCGCGGCGGGGACGTGAGGAGGACGGCGCGTTCCTAAAGGTCACCGCGCTCCCGCTGCCTGCGGGAAAGTAGCGGGTACTTGGAAAGAAATAGTGCCCCGCTTTATGAAATCACCGCTGCCCGAGGTCCTGGTCCCGGGCCTCTCCAAGTCCACAGGAGTGTGGACGTTGATACCGTTCTTACCCAACAACGCGATTTTTTATCTTTTTTTTTTTTTTTTTTTTTTAATATCCATCGCGTTTGGAGTCACCAGAGATTTTCCGCGTGGAAATCTGCATCTGTCTGTCTCTTCTGTATAATCTTGTATCTGCGTGTGCTGCTTTGTAGGGATCTCTCTGATGTGCACACAAGCTGCATATGCTGTAGTTTTATACATAGAACACTTTGTCTTTTATATTTCCTGTAAGCATAAAAATAAGCTTAATCAAATTCTTTTCTCCTTACTTTGCTTGTTAAAAAAATTCATCTATGCTCTAACGTGTTAGAAGTAAGGCAGTTGTACCAAATGCCAGCGAAGGGAAGGGGGGGGAAGCACACAACACAGAGAAATAGGCAATCTATGTTTTTATTGGAAAAGGGACACATGCTGCCCAATGCCTGGAGGAAGCAGGGTGCAGCACTAAGAGGGCAATTTCATTTTCTCTCTTCCCAACCTCGTAAACAAATGAAAATTATTGCAGTGGACTAAAACAGTTCTAAACCCAGCCATCATCATTAATATTAGAATGCTTTTAGCTGAATATGGCCTCACAGTGGAACAGGCAGGCTTCATACATTTTTGTCTTTCACATATCATGAACTAACATTGAAACCTCCAGTCCTGTACATCACAGTGGAGTGTGAGGGTCGGAAGTTCAGAACAGTTTAAAGCTGAATTATTTAGCACGTGCACACACGACACACTCTTCTGTTTCCACACTGTTTCCCCCCCGCCTCGGTTTTCTCCCTTTCGAACAGGAGAGCCCTGCCCAGTGCTATTTGCCCTGGTGGAGCATTATTTGCCCAGCATATATGGTTGGCCCAAAATCTGACAAAGCCGATGAGAAGAAGTCTCAATGGGACTGTTGACCTCACAAGTAGCGTGTCAGTCTCCTGGTGGCATTTGAATGTTCTCGCAGCGAATGCTTTGAGACAGGAGAGAGCATAAAGCAGAGATTCTTTGGAATCCTTAATTAGACACAGTGATTTTGGAGTACTGGCTTCTGCTGCTATCCTCCAGTGCTTAGTACTTTGTTTTGTGACCTTGAGGTTAAGGATACCAACCAGCCCTGTTTATTTTTAATAAAATCTTACAGTTTTATGAGACAGTTCTAGGTTTTATTTATTTTTAGCATAAGTGCTTCCATCTTATCTGCCTCACAGTTTTATAGGAAGGATTTAGCTAATATTTGGACAGTACTTTTAAGCTATGAAGCTCTATATGTCTATTATACTGACCATTTTCTGCATTTTCATTTTAGGAAGGTACTTCCATACTCTCACTTCTGGAAGATAGAGTTCAAATCTTGACTTCAGTTTTCCCAGCAAATTTTGTCAAATACCTGATTTACAAATGCTGACACAGGGTCAGATTCTGCATTCAGTTACAGGTAATGAATTTCAGAGAATTTCTTGATCCTCGGTGACTTTGCTCTAAATCTAAACCAGTTCAACTCAGAATTAGCATCACAATTTCATATTCATGAAGAATAAGCATTTGATTACACTGAATATACCATTATACTTTAATTTTCTTGCTCCAATTTTATTTTAGTGACTTCAGTAATTTAAGAAGAAACTGCTTTTTTTTTTTTTTTTCAGTTCCTTTTTTTCTCTGCTCTGATTCTGAGAAAAAAGCTGGCAGGTTTTGTAGAGAAGGTCAGGGGGCTGAAAAGTTATTTGGGGGCATCCTCCTCCTGATGAAGTGAAGCAGTCTGCAAGATTTTTTAAAAATTAAGATGAATACCTGGATCTGCAGAAATTCCCCATGCTTTGCATGCTATTCCTGGCACTGAAAAAGACCCACTGCTGCTCCTATCCTTTCTCAGCACTCAGGAAATCCTGTCCCTACTCTTATGTAGTAGTTTGAGTTTTAAGGGAAGCAAACCTTTGTCCACATAATAACGCTGAAAATAAGGATCTTTTCAATGTTAATGAAACAAAATACCTATTTCCAGAAACACAGATATTCTGGGGTGAGGGGTTTATTTGGATGGGGCTGTGGTTTTTTTTAAATAGAATCTGTTACAGGGTTGTGCTTGACAGGCTGAGGATTATTTGAAAGAATCCCAATTTTGGATTAGGGAGCTGATAGCCTGCAAGACTTTGGTGGCTGGTAAAGCTTGCTCTTCTGAAAGGAGAGATTTCCTCTTTTAGCAATAGATCATTATGTTACAAGGCGTGTATTAGAATGAGAATAATACAACTTCCCCTGTCTTTGCTGATCATATCAAAGCTAATGGCATCTTGAATTGTCAGAGCATCAAGTCCATCTTCTGATAAAATATTGGAAGACACACAGATCTATTCATCTTATTGGAGATTTCATTTTAGTCTGAAAAATATTTGATGGCAATGCCATTAGATTAGCTGTGGGCATGTATCACAGGGACCAGCATAATAGTTGAGTACTAGGATTTTGCAAAGGGGTTCCTATAAATATTTTCTACATTGTGGTAAAACTTATCCCCTAGGTTTGTACATGCTTAAGGGAAAGAAATTATTATTTATTTTAAGGGATTCAAAATATAATTCTTAGATTGCTACCAATTTATTTTTTTTGTGCGGGTTAAGCCATTCCAAAGGTAATGAAATTTCATCTCCAGAAGTGTTGCCTGAGAGTTTTTTTAAGGCATAGCCAAAGAGGAGTATCTGCTACCCAGACCTTAACTGGAAGGTTGCACTTATGCTTTCAGCTAAGGAAGATCTCCTCAATTACAGATTTACAACATAGATTCTAATGTCAATGCATCAATTTTCTACTGTCTGAAAATGTTAAAAGATCTGTAGAATATCTAGAAAATACAGCAGTAGATATTTTGTATATTCACAGGGTTTAGGGGTTCTGGAAAAGTCTGTGGAGATTGGAAAGATATCTTAATGGTTTTTTCAATCATCTATTTTTATTTATTTGAAGTATAAAGACTGTTTGCTTCTGCTTTAGCATTCATATGTACATATCTTTTACAATTATCCTTAGCATTTAACAGAAAGATAATGCCCAAAGGAAGCAGGAAACGACATTTAAAGTAATTTTTATCTGTTCAGCTTGAGTTAATTGCAGAAATATGAATTTAAGATGGATCAAAACTACTAACCTGTGGCATTTATTGAAAAACAGAGTTGACTTCAATGGGCACACCATGTTAAATGAAATACCGCCTTCTCTGAGCAAATCTTTTATCTTTGGCTGAGCAATCAAAGCTGCTCTCAGGGGTAGGAAGGCAGAGGTGGCAGGTACAATGTCCTGTCACCACAAGCTGCTTAGAAAAGAATTCTGTCCTTCATACATCCCAAACCATGCCCACCTCCATGTCATTTACAGGGTAGTCATCAAGGCATGCAACTATTGTGAAAAGAATCAACCTTCAGACAAGAAGAGGGGTGTCAGATCATCACTGTTTGGTAACCTACTGAGGGAAATTATTGTACCAAGAGATGAGGAAGATATATGATCATCCCCTAAGAGCTGACCGTATTCCTGTATTTTTTTTGACAAGGGGATTATATTCTAACTCCTCAACTTTACATATCCCTGATTTCCTCAGGCATTTAGCTCTTTAACCTGACCACAAACTGTTTGCAGACACACACACGTCTCTGCAGGCAGAGGTTATGAAGTAATTTGCTTGGAATTGGTGAAATAAAGATTTGTGTGATTTTAGGTGTATGAGCCAAAACGTCCTTGTCCCTGACTTGTCAAGGGAATGAGAAGAGTCTGATCCTCTAAGAGCAAGCAGTATATTGAGTTGATTTCTCTTAGCCATGACAGAACCATTTGCTAAAACTTCCCCCAGAAGACAGAAGTGGGTTCTGCTGGAGTTGTGATTGTGATTTCTGATGGGCAGTAATAAAAAAGTAAGATCTATTTCACTATACTGGCAGAGTCTAGAGCACTGTCTTGAATTATTTGAAAATCTCTAATCGTTAGGGACAGCAGAGAAGTCAGGTTTTTGTTGGACTTCTTGAAAGTTTATGAAGGTTCTGTTTAACAACTTTATTTCCAGTCACCTCTAGTCCCACTCAGTCACATGGAAAGGCATTTTCATTGCCATTGAAGTCATTGCATCAGCTGCTTGAGTTGTATCAGAGTAACTCCACTACACTAGTTTATGAAGGAGGATGTGGGAGGAATTGGACTTTCAAGGTGATTTTAGAGGGAGTTGTGTTGTTTGATTTGTTTGTCTAAAACGGTAACAATATGTTTCCACCTATTCCTCATAATTATACAGGGAGAACTAAAATATGTGCCATTTTGAACTGAATGTCTGTATTAAATTGGTTTGACTTCTATTTTTCTACCATCTGTGGCATAACTAGAACAGAGAGTGAGAACAAAAAAATATAAATGACTCAGTCACATTTCCTTTAGGAGAGGCATCATGCCCCCCATTCTTGTCAATTCCAACTCAGAATATTCTGTGATTCTGGTAATTTTAATTGTAAATAATTCATTGCAGCTCTGAATGAAGCAGTGGTATGACACCCTGGGCGCAGAGAAGAGATATTGCTGTTCTGTCATTTAATAGGGGGACCAAAATATATGCTATAATATTTTGGTTCAGTATATACACATAATTTTTCTGTATATTTAGATGGCTTCCCAAACAATCTCACCAAAATGCTGAGATGTAATTCAGCTTAATTAAATACTGAATTTTCCCTGTAAATGTTAAGCACCTCATAAACCTGACTGTGGAAAGAACCAGAAGCAGGTTCACAGAGAGGAAAATGAGACAAGTAGGTGCTGCTGAAGCCTATCAGAAGACTTGGTGGCCACCTGCATTAGTTGCCACTGATAATATAGGGAATCATATCCAGGCTCTGGAGTGAGATGGAGACAGTGCTACTCTCCACAGCCTTTGTTTTCCTTCTATGCAGAATGACCAGAGAAGGCCCCTTCAGACCCATAAAAAAATTGATAGGGGAAGGTTGAGGATACGTTGGCCTTTCCTGGGGATAGAGCTGAGGTACAGCCAGGCATGCCAGCATACGTTGGAGCCTGGAGGCACTAAAGGTCTCACTTACCTATAGATACCTATTTTAGAAGGCCTGATTTACTCCAAATATATACATATGAGTTAGGTGTTTGAGGAAGATTGTCCCTTCAGTACCTTACAGACGTTAGGGGAGTTCATCCCCACCCTGGAAGGGGGTGGCATCAATGCTCTGACTATAAAAAAAAAGTTCCTTCTTCAATGTCTTGTAAATTCAGTTTAAAATTACAATGATGCTTCTGGTTTTTATTTGGTTAATGCTTTTCACAGATTCTGAACATTATAGAAAACTCTTTTTTAATGGATTCCTTTAGGAATCAAGTTTTGAACAAAGTCCAGGTGTTTCTATGACTTATCAAAGAAATTATACAGAATCACATTTACACATAGCACAGGTTAATGGTGAACAAATGGAAGAATAAGTAATAAAGGGGCAAATTATTATTGCTGAGTGACCTGAAGTGCTTAATCATAGAATCATAAAATGGTTTGTATTGGAAGGGGTCTTAAAGATGATCTAGTTCCAGTTCCCCTGCCATGGGCAGGGGGGAACTGGATCAGGCTGTGCAAAGCCCCATCCCTGGCCTTGAATAGTTCCAGAGATGGGAAAGCCACAGCTTCTTTGGGCAGCCTGTGCCAGTGCATCACCACCCTCACAGTAAAGAGGGTTACCCTTCTAATTACCCTTCTAATATCTAATTTAAACTTACCCTGTTTCAGTTTATGAAGAGGTCAAAATGAAATGAAAAAATTCTGAACATTGGGTTAGTGCAAGGCAGTATAGTAAAGCATAACGTCAAGAGGCTGTGCAGGGTAGGAGCTCTTTTTGAAAAACAAGAACTATGAAAAAGATTTTGGATTCTTTTTGAATAAGCACCTCAAAATGAAATCTCTCTGTAATTCTGTTGCTAAAAGGGCAATGCAATCCTGAGATGTGAAAAAGAGTAATATCAAGCAGATAAGAGGATTTGCTGTTGCTCACATGCACAACATGGTAAGGCTACTGTTAGGAACCGTGTCCAGTTTTGGTGTTTGCAGTTCAAAAGCAATGTGGAAATAGTAGGGGAAGTTCAAAGGAAAGGTATGAAAAAGGATTCCGAAAAGAAGCATGACAACACGAGGCATAAGCAGCTCAACTTAGCTCATCAGGGAAGCAGCTGAGAAGTGACTTGGTCACTGCAGGTAGGTACTGACCCATGGAAAAGATACCCAAGAGTGAGGAGCTGCTTTATCTACCTGACAAAAGCAGTACAGGACCCAGTGTTTGCCGACTTAAGTCAGACAAATCCACTCTTAAAAGAAGAAATGTTTTCCTAGCCTGCAGAGCCCTAAATAATAACACTGTTTGCCCTGTAAAAGCTGTCACAGGATGTTTAAGAGGATGTAAATAAGTATTTTTAAATCCTTCCTTTCATATGCCTTGTGGAAAAATCTGTACATCTTTCTGTGCATGTGTGAGTGGGAGCCCTGTCAGGATGTTGGTGGCAGTTCCTTGTCTCTCACTCTGAGAACCTGTTATTCCTCCTATTCCTCAGTCCCTTGTGAGGGCCTGGGCACCAGCACTGCCAGGGTTGCTCTCAGCATCCTTGTAACACCTACAGTTTCAAAATAGAATAATTATTGGCAAATAATCACTGTCTCATTTTTTTGCTTTAGTGAGGTCTTGCAGACTGTCAGGAAGGATTTATTTTTTTCTCTTGGATGAAACTGGCCACATATTATCTTGGTTATTTGGGAATTGTTTCATTTTTCTGCATTCAACTGGAGCATCAAGGATGCCTTGGATAGCTTTTTACCACTGTTCTGCACTAGTGCAGACCCACCCTTCTCTCATCATAGGCACCTCAGTGCTTTAAATTTTAATTTTATATTAAAATTAATCCAGTAGTTAAACTGATTAGGTCTTTTGCCTCATGTCAGATATGCAGGGATCCTGAAGGTGACATGGTGTCTCCAGCGTGTAGGGCACACTCTTCATACTGGGATCACCTAGATGTTTCTCATTTTGTCCATTTGTGCTTTTGCAGAGATCTTGACATTGTTGACAAGTTGTTTTTGTTTCATACATAGATGTACTCTCCCAAGGACTAAACTGCTGTGTTTTAATTTAGGGGTTTAAAATAGGGAAAAACATTTTGCTTGAAGATATATAGGAAATCAGGCTCTCAGCTCTGTTTTTAAGTGCTGTGAAACTTTCTATAAATGGTTTGTATAGTCAATAAGGATATGATTAACAATGTTGTGATGAACATTCTGCACAAAATTTTTGCATTCAGAGGCTTTTGTATCCAAAAAGAGTGATGTGATCATCTTTCTGCCTTCTTTCTTTGAACAGTCTATAGAATTTCCCCTGGTAATTCTTCCATGGAGCATAAATCTTACAGATGAGCTAATGAGAACATTTACAAACAAACAAATGCAAACACTCAAAATCTTGCTTCTCTTATAGTATTTCCTGGAGACTCTATTGCATTCCTGTCTCAGTTATTTGGAGTAATAATTAGCCAGGTTGATTTTCATAATGTTCTCTAGGACTAATCACAGCCTCGTGAGCATAGACTAAAATCCTGGCACCGAGTGAGCTCTATGAGGGTTTGGTTATGAATAACCCTATTCAGTTATATCCCTTGTGCAGAGCATGGGTTAGCAAGCTGGGGTATGTACACAGCTACATGCACGTAAATAGTGAGAACTGTGCCAGGGAAGTAGAATTCCTTAGTATTTAGGAGAGAAAAACATGAGCAAGAGGATTTTTTTCCCTGCCTACCCCTTTTGAAGCTTTGTTTCATGGTAGCCAGAGGGAGAAAAAAACACATTATATGAGTAAATTGTCTGGAGAATGTAACCAGAGCCCCAGTAAACACTGAGAATGAAAACCCGTGCGAGTGCGTATTCAAGCAAGTATGTGCAAAGATAGTGTTTTCTATGAGTGCTCTCTTGGACAAAAATTTTGTTTTGTAACTAAATAACTGGGGAGAAGCCAGGGTTTGGCTGAACTGCCCAACTGTGTTGGGATTTTCACCAAGGTCCCCTGACTTGCCCCTATCATTTTTCTTCCCCTCTGCCCCAGCATAATGTGTGTGGTTGTGCCCAATACCCTGAAAAACTTCAGATGAAATCTGAGATCCCTGATGACCATCACCGATTTTCAAATGATCAGACTCAGGCTGTGCAATTTTGGAGTGGTAGAGTTGGGATATTTTAAATTCTATTCTGACAAAGGATGATTAGTACATTAATTTGGGCCATATTAGTACATCTCCCCTGTGTTGATGGGAGGATAGACCCCCTTTCATGTTTAATCTAAAGAGGGATTGATGACTGGCGAGGTTGTCTCACATAGGGACATCTGCCACTGAAATAAATGATGAGCTCAGAGAGTGAAAATGTTTAGGCTGCACTCTCTAAATGTGGATTCCTTCTGTGCCGAAGGCAATGAAAGCCCTTAGGTAGCAGCTCTGTAGATTTTTCTCATTGTGGGCAAAAATAAGGGTTTTTTTATTATTTGTTAGCCCAGGGCTTCTTTCTTGAAGTTGCTACGGGTTGTTGATGCTGATTTCACGTTTCATAAACAGCCAAGTCATGTTCAAGAAGCAGAAAACTGACCTCAGAGATGACATAACCACTGGAGGCAGAGGAAAACGGCAGCATTGCCGCTGAACGACGGTGAAAGAAAAGGGCACCTTTCCTGAGAGTTTGCCAGCAACTTTTACTTGATGTGTGAGTTTAGTACTTCTGTGTTAGAAGAACAGTAAAGTACCTTTGAATTAGAACAGACTAGAAAAGTTGCTTAATGTGCTTTTTTCACTCTCTTACTTTTAACCCACCACTGCAAAATTCCTTCTACCTGTAACGAATAATTTAATTTGGAAAGGCAAATAAGAGCTCATTAGCTGATGCACTGCTACAAAGTAAGTGAGCAGGTTTTATGCCTAGGGACAAACTTTTACAACCATTTTGAAATGGCACAATACAATGCAATAAATTCCATAGCATGTTCAGTGAAGAAGAGGGGAACACCCTCCTTCCTGTTTTACTTGAATGCAAGTTTTCTGCATCTTGAAACCCTTTGTATTTGAATATTAGGGAAAGGGATAGATTCCAGGGGATCACATTCAGATAAATTAAGCATGAATGCAGCCAACAAGTAGTCATGCCTGTTATGTTTTCCATTAAATTCTCTGTGTATTGTGGCTGGACAGACTCACCCTATCTGAGTATTCTCCATCATAGTCCTCAAAAAATAGGCAGTAACATTCCTGAAAAGTATTTTTCTTTACACCTCATTCTATGTCTGGATATTTTGGGAGATGTTTCCTGCTGTCTCAAAAAGATGGTTTATTACAGGTGTTATAGAGTGAGTGTTTAATATAAATCTGTCTTTTTACTTCTGTAATAGACATTAGAAGAAGCAGACAGTAATAACATATCTAATAGTCATTAGAAAGAAAGAACTTCTTTACTGTGAGGGTGGTGAGGCCCTGGTACATGTTGCCCAGAGAAACTGTGGGTGTCCCATCCCTGAAAGTGTTAAGGCTAGGAAGAATGGGAATTTGAGCAACCTGGTCTAGTGCAGGGTGTCCCTGCCCATGGCACAGGGAGGTTGGAATGAGATGATCTTTAAGGTCCCTTCCAACCCAAACTATTTTATGATTGTATGGTTATTTTCCACAAGGAATCTGTCTTTTGTCCCACATATCTTAGTGATTTTCAGAAGTAATCTAAGTGATTTTTGTGAACACCCATCTTAGTTTCTGGCTAGGATTGCATGTAGATGTAAAGCCCAAGCAGAAAACTCTCAATAGTGACTGGAAATCACAGGTCAGGACTCAGTATTTTACAGCATCAGGTCTGTACATATTACAGCTAAAAACTTCAGTGCTCAAAGAATAGATCTAGAAGGTATCCAGACGCTCAGAAATCATATTAGCGTCTTCTAAAAGTTGCCTTTAAGTTTTGATTCAGTAATGCATAAAGTATTTAAACTACAGTAACTTACTACTCATTGGCAGTGTCTGAAATTGTGTCAGTTTCCACCTTCAGTGGTTGTTTTACTGTTACTCCAGACCCACTTGAGCAGTGCAGATTTATGACTTGTGAATCAAATATTAGCATGGAGCACATCAGGCAAATGGTGCAGCTTGGAGCAGGTTTTCTTCCACTTGGGAAGCCAAACAGATATCATGGCAGGCATGACTGTGCTGACAGGTGTCGTCCCTTTGGCTTGAATGGAGAGTTTTGTGTGTGAGCAGGTGTTTGCTGGCTGGAGCCCAAGGAAGAATCTCTGTGAACCCTTTATTTCACATAATACTGGGGCTGTAGGCTTGCAGACCCTCACTCAGCATTAAGAAATAACAGCAAAAAACCTCTCATATTCCTGAAAATGGAGCATGTTTGGCTGCTCTGGCAGGCGTCATGATTGGCAGCATTTCCAGGCAGGTGACACCATCACCTCTACACTTGAGGCCAGCACAGGAAAATCACAGGCACTGGCTTCAAAACAGCCCGAGGGGGCTCTGCTCATGATTTGTACTGGGCAGCCTCTGGATGCAGGACAGGCACAGCACTGAGTATGCTGAATTTGTACTGGGCAGGACATGCACAGCACCGAGTGTGCTGAATGCCAGGAGTTTGTGTGGTTCAGAAAGGGCTGGGATGAATTCCTGAAGGCAAAACATCAGTGGAGAGATGCTGAACACAGAGGCAGTGTTGCTGGCCCAAGAAATCCAACAGGTGCAGTTAGCTGGAGTGAGGGAAGACATGCCAGTGAGCTATTCCTGCGTAAGCTCCCTGCGTTACATTCTTCTCAAGGCATCCTCCCTTGGCTCCTGCCATGCCGGATACAGACAGACTTCTGATTTTAGATGCTAACCTAAACCTTAGGAAAGTTTTTTGGTGGTTGGACTCTTCTGGGGAAAAAGTAACTTTTCAACCCAGTTGTGGATGCCCCATCCTTAGAAATGTTCAAGACCAGATTGGAAGGAGCAACTCAGTCTAGAGGAAGGTGCTCGTTTCCCATGATGACCTTTAAGATCCCTTCCAATCCAAACCATTCTGTGATTTTATGACTCTCTAGTCTTTTGACCAGCATTCCTCAAGGACAGTACAGGCTGTCTGGAGGTGCAGGTGAGGTAGTAGGCCTGCACTGCAGGGACATGGGATGCAGACATTTCTGCAAGAGACATCAGGGAGTGAGGGTTTTTCCTAGCTGAGATGCTTGCCATCTCTAGAAAAATGCTAATTCATGGAGCCAACTTGTACTTCTGGGAAAGGACTATCACCACCTCTAAAGACATCTCATTAATTCTTAGTGGCAGAGATGGCCCCTTCAGAGACACTGACATTTTCTTGCAGACCCCTCTAGCACAAATTGTGACTTTTCTAGAGATACTGAAGCATAAGAAACTGAGGCTTAATTCCACCTATATTAGGCTATCAACATTTATTCCAGAAAAAAACTAATGAGGAATATCTTAAGGTTTATCCTTACTTTAAGGTCATACCTTCAATGTACTTTTAACTGTGGGGAAAAAAACCACCTTCAGTTTATTTCCCTTTCTCTGAAAAACTCAGCATATGAATAACGTACTTAAATTACTGCGGAAATGCAGCTAGGGACATACTGGAATAACTGCTTTGAATGTGATTTGATTGGAGTTACACAGTGATTCTAGTTTAAAAAGACAACTTTAGCACAGTTGGCGAAGGAAAAAAGATCACCTACTTTGATATTTGTCCTATGTCAAAATCTTATTTCTTTTCTCTTCTGTTCCTCTGTGACTTCTTCCCTTGTACCTTGGCATTGCACGATTTCCAAGTAATCCCCACCATTTTCAAAAACTGTTTTAAAATGGGAATGTTCAACTCACTATTGAATTGTGAACTCACAATTTGAGGCTGAATCTGCAGGCCTTAACAGAGATAAAATCCATATTGACTCCGGGTCCTTTGATGGCATATGGCAAATGTCACTTGAGTTATTAACAGCCAAACAATAATGGGCTCTGTTCCGTATTTGAGGAAGCCTTTACCAATGAATTGGAGGAGATTTCTTCCTAATCCCAGATGCCAATTAGTTTATATTCTGATCCACACAGTTTGCTAACCTTTATGATTTTTATTCTCGCTAAAATGAGTGCAGAAGGTATTATTCAGCATATAAAAGGCTAATAATTTTTGAAATTTAAGATTAGAAATGTACATTAATATGTTGAATTTAAATCTAATCCTCTGTTCACTCATCAGCACAGACTATTTCAAGGTATTTGTTACTACACAGAAAAAAAATCTTTGTCTCTCTCAGAACTGGCATTTATATTTCCTATTCCTGTGCACCAATGACTGCTTTAAAGAGCAATACCTTGTTAGGCACTAGGGATGAAACCTAATCCTTTTGTCCTGTGAAGCTGGGATTCCTTTGTGTCAGAAACCCTCAGCCAGAAAAGCACACGTTTGTCACTTGACTTTCAGGAGTAATCCCTTGGTCTTTGGCTACTCATGAGGAGTAAGGCACATGAGTTAGCCTGTCCAGGGCTGGAGTTCCAAAATTAATTGATTCCAGCTTCTGCTATTCACAGGACAGTGGTGTTGGTAAGAGGTGCTAACGCCATGCTTTCTCCAACATGAAGCAAAGGGAAAAGGAAACATTTTGACATTAGGGTCAGTGAAAATACTGTTATCTCTTCCTTGTGACATTAATTGTTTATCAAGACTCCAAATCAGGCTCATCAAGGATTTTACCTTTAACACAGCCAATCCCTTTCTTCCTGGTGTGAGGGCTGCTGTTCTGGGAACTGCATTAGCCGTGGCCTTGAGCTGTTCAATCATTCACCCAAACCTTTGGGTTTTCTGCCAGCTCCAAGTAGTATTTTGGTAGTCACTAATAAAAATGTTTTACAAACCAGAGTGTTTCAGTGCAGTGTGTTCCAATGGTGCCCATGTGAGGACGACAGGGCACCCCATGCTCAGCTGTGAAATGTGAGACTGATTTGGGCACAGAAGTGGATCCTGTAGACATGTATCCGGCCCCTGAGCTCTAAGTGGTCTTCTGAGCAGAGATGGGGGGACAGTGGTTGCAGGGGAGGAACTTCATGTGTGTCCTAAGTGCATGTGTTGCCCTCCCAGCAGCATCCCACACTCCAGCAGGTCAGATTTTTAGCAGAAATTCCCAGCACCTCTTTTGGGGTACCTTGGAAGGATGCTGTGTTTGCTGGGGTTTGCAAGGGGTTAACCCCAGAGGAAAGACTTTATCTGCAGAACCTTTTAGTGGATGGGAATCCCTGAGGTGAAGCCATTCTGTGAGAGGGTCAGCAGGAATCCCTTAGGGAAGTTACGTTTGTGCAGTCGATTATAAGTCTCTTATAATTGTATCTGATATACAGAGTATTTTTCCATCATTCTTCTTTGAACCCACCATGTGCACAACCCTGCCATGTGAGGTAGAAATAGACTTGTTCTTTCTCTGAACAGCAGGATGTGAAATGCTTTTGTGATCTCCCTTCCATAATGGACAAATGCCCTGTGTAGAGTTTCAGCAGCTTGTTGTTCCTTCAAAGTAGTCTACTGGGGGTGGGAAAAAAGAAAAACCTGCTGGAGATACCGAGTTATAAAATATTTTAAAACCAGGGAATTAATTGAATTAAAAAAAAAATAGAAACATATGCATGTTTTCAAGATGTTTTCTGTCAGATTCTAGTGAATCCAGAGGGAATAATTTGGTAGTAAATCATATTCACAAAACAATAACCAAATGTTGGGTCGTTACATTCAAGGAAAGCCAGATGTCATCTGAACCAAAGTATGGCCTGATCCAAATCCCTGAATAATCTAGGCTACCACAGTTGTACTATTGCTTTCTATAGAAGTTTTGACTGCTGAGAAATTCTCTAAGGTGCATATATATATTTTTTTCTTTTTTTGGTGAAAGAATAATAGTGGAAGGTTTTCGTAGTTACTCAGGTCTTGAAGTTTCTAATTAAATAATTCATATCTAAGTCAAAGATGAAAAATCCAATAACTGTAATGGTATAAAAAGCTGCTGAAAGGTGTTTTAAATGTGTGCATCTATAAAGCTTCATAGGTCTGGCCCAGCTTTCTGCATTCAAATAAATCTCTCTCTTTCCTCTATGTGTTATCCCATCTTATGTCTGTCACAGAGCGCTGGGCTGAGTCAGGCACTGGGATCCTCCCTATAGACACAAGCAATAAAAGCACTAATATTCGACCTTTTTTCTTTTTATTAAGCCTTCAAAGTCACAGAAATTCTGGTGACTGATGAGTAAGTGTATGGTTCCAAAGATGGTCTGTTGTAAAATACTTCCCCGGCTTTATTGTCAGTTTAGAATTTAATAATGTTTGCTAATGAAAACAATTTTTGACAGAAAAATGCAGTTTGAAGTGAATGGGGAAGTATCTTCTTTTGTCAAAACTCTCCTCCCCCCCTCTCCCCCCCCCCCAACAGCTTTCAGCATTGACAGACATGGAAAATTTTCCAGTCCCTTTCTTCAGAACATTGTTATGGTGAAGACTATATAAAAATCGAAAGTATATACTAAAAGACAGGTTTTCTTTTCCTTTGGTATTTTTCATCTGCTGCAATATACTGTATATCTCAACTCCTTTGAAGTCAATGGGAGCCTTTTCATTGATTTTAATGGCAGCTGGATCAGACCTTTAGTGAAAAGCAATGTACAAAGGCGCTGTGCTAACATCAGACTAGAGACAAATCCTTTCAGGTGAGTAGCACCTAATGGCAGCCTGGGCTTTGCCAGGGGAGGATGATGCCTGCTAGGGCATGATTTGTTTCCACTTTCAGTGCTGGGCTATATGCCACCAACCTTTTGCTGCCCAGACCCTGCTTATTTAGGATGGGAGATAGAAAAGACTATTTTTTTACAGCAAGTGGAGAGTGAGTCTTGAAATAAAATAGATGCAGGAGACTAGTAAGGTTATGGTAAGGCTGGCTGTATGGGGAGAGGCTGTCTATAATTGAGAAAGCTTTGCCACATTTGATTCTGGGGAGGGTGTTCTTTCAATGTGGTGTGTTTTGATAAGCAGTATGAGAATTTTTAAAGTCAATAACTTGGTTTATAAACTTCAGCTCAGCTGGACTTAATCCTGCAGCTAGCAAATCCACAGACCAAGTAGCCCAGCTGTGTCCTCATTTGTTAAGATCTTAAACCCAAGAAGATGTCTGGGATGCTGAATATTTTTTTTTTTCTTACACACTTATAAAAAGCTTAATAAAGGCAGATAGGAATAAGATGTGCAGCAAACCCAGCTCTTTCAGCAAAAAGAGGGAAAGAGAAAGAGATGCATTTAAATAATATTTAGATTGGCCCAAATTTGGGACCTGTGTCTGTAAACCTTATCTCTGCCTCAGGAAAAATACAGCAATCAGGCTGATTCGTGGAAGCACATAAGCACATGCCTACGGCTTCTTGTCTTAGGTGTATTTTCCTAAACAGGGGTACTTTACTGATTTAAAGCCTGTGCCACATCATCGTACTTTACAGAATGAGACTCTCACCCTGTCACTCCTGAGCAAAATCTTTGGGGATAAATCCCAGGGCTTGTGTGGTTCTCTGTTAAATGAAACTGTGCAAATTTGAGCACGCACACAGCCCATGACAGAGCTGAGGCTGTAATGAAATCTTTCTCCTTGCAAGGCTGAAAAATTGTCAATAATTTAAACTATTTTATAGTGCTGTCTATATTGTTAATATTACATATTGTTTGCTACAATATATTAAGAAAGGCAATAATCATTAAAAAAAGAGTCCCAACATGGACCTGTTTAAGAGAGTCACATATAGTGCAGCTGTAATTCTTTTTTTAAAGCCATCCATTATTTGTAGCACCTTTTAAAACTGTTTATTGTTTTATATTTAGCAAATGCTAGTATATCCTTCTCTCCTTCTGTTTCCAGCTATGAAAGTATGGCATTTTTTGTTTACTTTGGTGCAGATGGTGAGATGTAGAAGGACAGCTTATACACAGACCTTATTCTGATTCCCTGTGAGATCCATATGAATTTTGACCACTGACTACAAAGACAGCAGAAGTGGGCCTGGCATGAGAGATTGCAGTATTGCTTTGCATGTAAAAGAGAGACTGAATGCTGATATTTATGACTACAGAGAACATAAATAAAATTGGAGCAGCTATTTTATTTTTTACCCCCCCTCTTTTTCTAAGGGGAAGAGAAAAATAAGTGCATTTCATTGAAGTAGGTTGCATATAAATTTTAAGCCAATGGAAGGAAATACTTCCTCATGCTGTACTGTAGACAGGCTGTTAAGATAATGGCTGCTGTGGGTCAGAGACCCAAAGTAATTTTCAAAAGCATTCGGTAATTTTGGGGCCCATGGTCCCAAAATAGTCAGGTCTCAGACTGAAGAGCCCTGAAAAATTCCTCTGGCAGTAGTACAGTCTTTCTTTACTTTTAGAAGGGACATCACACACTTCTTCATCAACCTAGGATGAGACCTGTCTCCCATACAGGTGAAAAATTCCTTTATTCTCCATGGGATAACAATTTCATGCCCAGAAGTTGCTGTTGCAGGTTAGAGTGATACCAGTATAATTTGTTGGAAAAAAGCAGCAAACCATGAACTAGGCAGGTATGGATAATTTAGGATTTCTGTCTGAAGCTGTAGGGATGACCCCATGAACCTACTGAGTAGATAGGCAATTAGCTCTCTGCTGACTGAGTGTGCTTCCTTAAGACTAGGGACTACAATTCAGCGTTAATGATTGCTAGCCAGGTGCAGGCACCTGTTTGGTGAGCTGAGACTCTCCCAAGGTAGGATGAAAGCTACAATTCTGGCTGAGCTCTTGGAGTATGCTGCTGGAATGAGTCAACAAAGCTGTGCAGAGCCTTGGTTGAAAGGTGTTTTAGTCAACTTGGCTGATAATCTCATCAGGACAACTTGGTCAATAATCTCTTTTGGCCAACTTGGCCAAAACCACTGATGAGCAACAACAACTTAAGTAAGTGGTTGTTGCTCATCTCCTCCAGCTCATTGAAGTGCCATGGTCTAGGGTGTATTTATATGAGGAATGAGGCAGGCAGAACTGTCCAGACAAGGCCAGTGGAAAATGATAGAGCAAAGTGGCCTTCAGCAAGGACCAGTGGGTTGAAAAAGAATGTTTGGATTTAGCTGGAGAATCCTGTACTCATTATGTGCTGCCCCACTGCCTTCAAACACCAGGCTTTGAACCCTGAGAGCATTAACATCACTGGCATTTGTTAGAAATTGTACCTTTCATTGCCTACATTTGGAAAATTGTTTGAGTCAAAATAATTTGGGGTAAAGGTTGGAATCAACATTTTTGCCAACTTCTGACACAGGGAGAAAGGGAGGTGAGCAAGGTGGAGGTGAATGCAGTTACTCTATGTAACTGCATTCATTGTCTGTGCATTTGGTCATTTTAGATTGCCAGCAAAAAAAGCCAGTGGGTTTATAACGAAGGGAGAGGGAAACTGCAGCATACTGTTTGTCAGATTATAGATATTTATTCAAGTAGGTCAAATTTTGCGACTTTTCTGCTTATCAGTGCCTCTCAAAAAATTAAGCATAGCTTTAAAAGTTACAGTATTTACACTAAAGTAAAAGTGACTGGAAGATCACTGGCTTTTATTTCACCACCTCACAGAAATGATAATTGCCACAAAACCCTGCTGTCTCAACAAGTCCTTCCAGTGTCTTGTTACCCTGTTCTCAGTATGGCCACAAGAGATGCTCAGGCAGCTCTCCTGGGAAGCCTTGCTGAAATCCATGTTTGTGCAGGAGTCCACACACAGGGAGCTCATTGTAGGTCTGGGGTCTGAAGACTCATTATATTTTTAAAAAGCCGAGGTGTAAGGCTATTAAATATCAACAGAATGAGACTCAGCTATATTTCCCAGGATAAATGAGCACATTTGCTTTAATATTGCCATGTTCACATTTAGATTTTCTTTCTGCAGTTTTATTCACTTATTTTCTAATTCAGAAAATGCACTAATTTGCGGGTTTGCCAATTCCTGGTATGAATTAGGGTGCTTTTACTGTGTAGTAAAATTAAAACCCACAGACTAGCAATAATATCTGTCCTGCAAAACACCCTCCTTAATTAAGCAATAGGACATGAAAGGCTGTATATTTCTGAGTCATTATGGCACACCTCATGTTGTTTTATAAGGCATGAAATCTAATGCAGAGTGACCACCCAAGAATTGTAGTAATTGCCCTAAAAACACTGCCTGGAGTGCCTAGTTGCTATTGTGAAATGCAATCAAGATGTAAAAATAAGGATTAAAGAGAGACCTGTGCATGAAAAGAACCCTCTCCACTATGGCTGTTGCCCTCCACAACAGCCTCTCACTGTCTTGTGGAAAGTTTTAAAGAATGTAACTGAATAGGGAAAGTGCAATTAAAGATTTGTAAATTCCTTGTAAACAGCAAGGTGTTCTTGACGTCAAATTGTTTTAGGGAATTAAACGCCCTTATAGACAGGATCTCACATGCTTGCCTGAATTCTTTAGGTTTTTGTATAACTTTTTACAGACCCTCCTTGTTTTTAAGTTTTATCTAGGATTGCTTTTTTTTTTTTTTGGCATTTAGCTAATCACTTCTACATAAACAATAATTAAATGGCCATCACCTTAGAAACTGGCTAATGTTAATCTTGAACTCAAATACAGGGTCTGGTACAGCCAATAAAGCAATTAACCCAATTTGTTCAGACCATAAATGCAGAAGATAAAACATTAAAAGTATCAAATCCTAGTAGAAGGAAACTTAAGCCATATTTTTTCAAGCAGCTATGTTCTCTGACAGTCCAGGGAGTGCTCTGGTTTTGTAGGTTGATGTGTATAAAGTAATCAGTAAACACCCATTCTTCTGGGCTGTTCAGTTTAGAAAAGGATATATGGAGTCCTGTGTAGTTGGGGTGGGTACCACAGGGTGTTTGAACCAGACTAGGAGCTAGGAAAAATAGTGATTACAGCCTGCTATGGATGGAATAACTACTTTTGATATGTCCTAGTAGCATCCTGCAGTGACGCTGCCAAGGGGGAATACAGGTAAATGTAGCTTACCCCCTTCTAACTTGGGCAGTGCTGAGTTTATACCAAATGGGTAAGGATATCTATTTTTTTATTTATTACTACACCACTGGAATGATGCATTAGGGTTCCTCCCAAAAATTCTGCAAAACACATCAGTTTAAATGCATGCTTTTAGACTTCCCTTCAGGATCCAGGAAGAAAAAAGAAAAGGTGACAGACAGCCATAAATACCTTTGCTGGAAACTTTCAACCCAGCCTTTTTTCTTCTTTTTTCCTTCTCCATTTTCGTTTTGAATTTTCTTTAATTGAAACCTCTGTGGCAATTCTAGCTTTCATTGAGCATTGAAATGCCAATAGAGCTGCTCTATAATGGAGGGCTCTGTAGCAAGACTGTACAATAATATCCTGGTGCAATATAACAGTAGGTAGCTGGGGAATGTAATCGATTTCCAAAAGAACTGGAATGACCCTCCTCACAGACAGGCAGTTCTCCCAAACTCCACTGACTCCAGCTCTGATCAGTTCTGGTTCACTTCCCTCCTTAAGAGAAGGATGTTTAATCTTACTGAGAGCCAGCATGCAGCATCTTTTCCTCTCTTTTTGCTTTAAATAGTGCATGCACCATTATGTCATCATCTTTATTTATCTGCCACACTTCACCCAAATGCCTTTATTGGGGTATATTTATATAGAGTTGTAAATGTCAATACTGGAATTATATTTTGGGGACAGTGATTGTGGTCTGACACGAGATGCTTTCCATTGAAAGAGGAGGGAATGAAGCAGGTACTGAAAAGGGAAATAACTGAATTTAAGAGAATTCAGGATTTCTGCCACACACATCCTGCATTTCTGTATGAAGGAGTTCCAATTAGGAGAGTTGTGCTTGCACTAGGAAAGGCCCTTGGTTGTGCATTAGCTTTTAACCTCACTCTGTATAAGCAACAGCTACGAAATGATTCTGCTTGGGCTTTAAATGTGTCTTTCAACTTTTAAGAACTTTCCTTATGAGATGCACTTGCTGTTGTGCAAGTTTACAGTTTGTTGTGCATATTTACAGTTCTGGAATGAAATTTTTCATCTTTGTATGTGTCCATATATAGAGTCAGGATCTAAGTAAAGTTAAGGGACTTTACTTTAGTTGTTTTTTGGTTTCTGGATCTCTACACAACTATAAAGGTCTTTGAATGGGCAGCACAAAACAGGGCTTGATGTTCAGAAAAACTTGACAGACCTTAAGATGTATTTTAAAATATTTCTTAGTTGCATTATAGGTAGCAAGGCAGAGGTCAGAGTGATCAACATCATAGGTCAGAGTGATCAACATTCTCACCTTGTAAATACCTCTTGTTTTGTAGCAATGTAGCAGTGTCTATCTTTAAATTAGAGACTTTATGGAACAGGGCTCCTGATTTAGCAAAGATTTTGCCCTCACTTTCTGTTTCATAAACCTGATCTTCAGGTTTCTGAAATCTCCCCTTACAGGCAGAATCTCTGTCAGTTCCCTTATATAAACAGTTAAATATATTTTCATTTCAGATAAAACTGTGAGACAAACTGAACTCTTCTCTTTAGATCCCTCTTATGCTGCTGCCTGTGATAAATACAGGGTTTATTATTTCCTCTTTTTTTTTGTTTTCTCATTTCATGCCACGCTCACCACTGCCTGTGTCTTCACTCTGCTTGCTTAACCTCTCCAACATTCAGCGACATTTAAATGACGTCAGAAGTGTCCACTTTTTATAAAGCCCATTTCAGTGGCAGACTTGAAATTCAGAAGCACAAACTTTAAGTGATCGAGGAGCACTGTTCGCCTTAATTTGGCTTCCTCGATATCTCTTACAGTTCTACTGAAGTATGAAATGAAAGGATTCGTGTTTTTTGCAATTTGGAGCCATTTCAGGGTGTGAAAAGCTCGAGAAAAGCACGAAAAAAAGGGTGCAATAGTAAGAAAGGAAGGGCAGAGCAGCCCTTGGCGCGGCTGCTCGGCTCCGCTCTCCTCTGCCCGTGCGCACTGCGGGCTGCGGCCGCCAGAGGGCGCGCGCCGCGCTGCTGCTGCCGGCCCGCCGCGGGGCTGCGGCCGCTGTCCGTCCCTGCCGGCTGTCTGTCCGTCCCTGCCGGCTGTCTGTCCGTCCCTGCCGGCTGTCTGTCTGTCCCTGTCCGCTGTCTGTCCCTGTCCGGTGTCTGTCCGTCCCTGCCCGCTGTCTGTCCGTCCCAGCCCACTGTCCGTCCGTCCCTACCCGCTGTCCGTCCCTGTCCGCTGCCTGTCCGTCCCTGCCCTCTGTCCGTTCCTGCCCGCTGTCCATCCCTGCCCGCTGTCCGTCCCTGCCCTCTGTCCGTCCCTGCCCGCTGTCTGTCCGTCCCTGTCCACTCTCAGTCCCTGCCCTCTGTCCATCCCGTCCTGTCTGCTCTCCATCTGATCGTCCCTACCTGCTGTCCATCCCTGCCCTCTCTCCATCCTTGTCTACTGCTTTGCTGCCATCCACTATCTGTCCCTGTCCTTTGTCCATCCCTTCCTGCCTGCTGTCCAGCCCAGCCTGCCTGCTCTCTGTCCCTGCCTGCTGTCTGTCCCAGCCTGCTGTCCATCCCAACCTGCTGTCCATCCCATCCTGCTGTCCATCCCTGCCTGCTGTCTGTCCCTGCCTGCTGTCCATCCCTGCCTGCTGTCTGTCCCAGTCTGCTGTCCATCCCAGCTTGCTGTCCATCCCAGCCTGCTGTCCATCCCAACCTGCTGTCCATCCCATCCTGCTGTCCATCCCTGCCTGCTGTCTGTCCCTGCCTGCTGTCCATCCCTGCCTGCTGTCTGTCCCAGTCTGCTGTCCATCCCATCCTGCTGCCCATCCCTGCCTGCTGTCTGTCCCTGCCTGCTGTCCATCCCAGCCTGCCCTTTGCCTGCTGCTCACTGCCCATTTCCCACTGCCCATTTCCCACACTGATCTCAGTGTGTCCCTTGCCAGGTTCAGCCTCAGGGACATGAACTTACCCCTCAGATCATTCAGGTGACACCTCGAGCCTCCCTCCCCCTGCCCCACTGTCCATCAGGCACTGATGGGTTCATGGTGTGTTTTTTCTGTACTAAATAAAGTGTTCAGGGACTGAGGATCTTTGCAAACCTCATCACCTCCCATTTTCCTGGGTACCTGCTTCTTTCGCCTGCCTTCTCCAAAATAAGAATGGACAATTGTATCAATCTTCTCCTTTCTCCTGTGAAAATCCCAAGTCCTTTTAAAACAAAATGTTATGCTGCACACACAGTTCACCTTAATAACAAGAAGGAGAAGATGAATGATACCTGAGAAATATTTATCATGTCACTGGTAGTGCTCTTGGTGAGCAAGGGGCACTACAAAACTACCTTGACTAGAACAGAATTAAAATGTGCCAATTTCCCTTTGTTTAGGGAGATGGGGGAGCATGAGGGAGCTTCTGGACAGTGTTTTAAGAATCTGTTTGCAAACAACTGTTAGAATTGCAGGTACATATTTAGTAGCTTTAATTCAGTCTTTGAATCTCCCAGGGTTCATGGGTCAGTTAATAAAGTATTCTGTGTTTATCTTCAGAATTAAACCTGCATACTGAGGTTTGGGCACTTTTGTGTGGAATGGTCCCAGTCTGGCACCCAGCTCATATGAACTGGAAGTACAGAGCTTGATGAATGTTGCTGTGTAGCTCTTTACTGATGATCTTTGTGCTACAAACCCAGGGTTTCAGTCCCAAATGTCAGTATTGTCCAAATCTTCCTTTCTTTCTTCAGGTGGCCAACACTGTTTTCTGTTTTTCTGTCTTCTCCTTTGTGGGTATAAAGCCTGCAAAGCTTTTTTTTTTTTGGAAATGAACACCATTATGCAAATTGTTGCTTGAAAGAGAGCACAGACCTACACAGTGCAGGTTCAGACTGAGCTCTCCCTGAGATCAGCTGTAATGCTTTTCTAAATACCAGGAGGGTTTGCAGAACTGGACAGGTATGCTGCATTTATTGATATAAGCTTTTGGAGACCAAAAGATGAATTTTGGCACGTCAAATAGCAACGGAACCATTTCTGTCTGTCACAAATTCTTGTTTGGATTTAAATTATTTCTGTTTAGCTTGCCCAAGTCTCTTCTCAACCTGCTGGAGCCCCCAGGTTAGGTGACCACTAGGATGTGGCCACTATGATGTGACCACTAGAAAGGACAGCTTGTTGGGCTGGATCCAGAGGAGCCATGAAAATGAGAGGGCTGGAGCACCTCCCCCATGAGGGAAGGCTGAGAGAGCTGGGATTGTTCAGCCTGGAGAAGAGAGGCTCCAGGGAGACTTTATAGAACCTTCCAGTACCTAAAAGGAGCTGACAAGAAATCTGCAGAGGGACTTTTTACCAGGGCATGGAGTGGTAGGACTGAGGGGGGTGTCTTGAAACTGGCAGAGGGCAGGTTTAGATTAGGTGTTAGGAAGAAATTCTTTACTGTGAGGATGTGAGGCATTGGAACAGGCTGCTGCCAGCAGCTGTGGTTGCCTGCCCCATGCCTGGAAGTGTTCAAGTCCAGGTTCAATGGGGCTTTTGACAACCTGTTCTAGTGGAGGTGTCCCTGCCCATGGCAGGGAGTTGGGATGAGATAATTTTTAACATTCCTTACAACCCAAACTATTCTATGATTCTATGTGAAAAATTACATCTCCAGGTAAGAGGAATTTTAGCCTCATGGGACAAAAAGGACATAAAAATTTCTGATGTTATTAAACTAAGCAGCCTTAGTCATCATGTGGCAGGAAAGCACCTGCAGGAATTGAGTTTTGAAAGAAAACAAGGTTAATAAAAAACATTTGAGGTAGGACATACAAAAGGGTAGAGGTTATACGAATTAGAGGTGCCTGTAATCTTGTATCAGTGCACTCAGAGGAAAGGACTGGATTTCATATTTCTTCAGCTGAAGTAATCAAAAATAGAGCATCAGTCAGTGGTAAAGGTGCAGTGGGCTGAAAATCATGTTTGTATCCTAAAGGTGCTGCCCAGTGACTTCTTGTGAAACCATGTCTCCTTAAAATGATGAAGAAAACAATGTTATTTGGGGAAATGTAAAACTTTGGTGAAACAAAACCTTAAAATATTGCTTCTGGCCTCATTAATTTACTCTCTTCTCTGAGTCATAATCTTTATTAACAGTCCAGGTGCTAATTTTATCTGGATAGAAAGAGTTGTTATGGAACAGGCAGTCCTGGTTAGGGTACAGGGTCTGACGTAGTAAAGGCCAGGACTATATTGGCCAGAGAATGTCTAAAGCATGGATAGGCACTGGGCTTTGCCTTAGCAGTCTAACTAAAATGATTGGTTACTCATCTCTAAAACAAGCTTACAAAGGGCAGTTCCTGAATATTGCAACAGGTTGCTCAGCAAAAATATTAAAGTAGTTTTTAGGTCATTGGGTCACTGCGTGTAGGAAACCTTCTGTGAGGGTGGAGTAGGTCTGCTTTTTGTGGACTTGCTGGATATATTGCCATTTACAGTAGTTGATATAGCTGATTTCCATGGTTACCACACAGAAGGATTATTCACCTTGTTTATAATTTTGGTTGCATGTTTAGAGAAAGAGAAAGGGAGGGATAAAACACATATTTGAGAAGTGTAGCCTGTACTTAACTCATAGGGGTCTTGTAAGGTTGAATTAGCTAATATTTTCTGCTTTGCTTTGGTGATGTAAAAACTACTCATGCTTTATTACTGTTATTTTATATTTTTTTTATGTGGACAAATCTTGCCAGGTTTAAGAAATCACATTTCTTAAATAGCTTAACCTTTCAGACCTGCAGGGAGAATTTGTATTATGGGAAAACCTTTGCTTCTAAGGAGAATACAAGACAGATGATTCAGTAATTAAGGTGCTGAGCAGTACCTTAAAAGATTTCATTAAATTTTCTGGCTGTGAGGAATCCTTCTTCACAGTAAATCACTTTATATTGGACTCAGTTTACCCTCAGTGGAGGGCAACACTTTCTTTTCTCACCTGGTCTACTTAGATGGTAAACTCAGAGCCCAGAGACCACCCTCAACTACCTGTTCACATCTATTGTGGCTGTACTAAGAACCTGGTCTTGCCTGTGAAGAATGATCAATTTAAGGATGAGATAACTATTTTGCTTGAGGTGTTTAGCTTCCTTCTCTGGACAGTGAATAAGGCAAAGGAGATGTCATTGTAAATTAGCTACTTTTTCTGACTTAAGCTGTACAAACATTCATAGCCAACAGACTGCAGTTTTATTACAGAGCCATGGGAGCTATTTTACTCTGGAATCTTTAAGTTAACCAAGGTGTTAACTAGGGTAGCACAGATAATGACTCTTTTAGGCTTACTGGAGCTCCATCACCAGTAAGCCAGACCCTCTGCTTGCAAATGCTAGCAAAGCAAATGTCATCACTTTCAACCACCTGGACAACTGGCTCAACATCCTGATATTAAAGGATAGATTCCCACTTTCAAACCTTGAGCAAAATGAAGAAGGGATGTCTCAAATACTCTGATTTGTCTTGAAGTTGGGAAGCAGAAGATTAATGAAAGCTTTTGTGGATGTGAATGGGAAGGTGTGCAGTGAAGTTTCTTCCAATCCATTTTGTGATAGAGTTATGTTAGAGGGCCACAAACTATTATCCTATCTTGGAGATGCTGGGCTGGATTGATATGAAACATCAGGAATACAGTGTGATCCAATTCCACAGGGCTTGCTTATGATGAGCTCTAAAAGGTAAAATACAGTCAGAATACAAGCCAGCAGCTCAGGGTATAAATTTTAGGCACATGGGATAAACTGGAAAGCACGTGAACTCTCTCTGCCATGCAGAAGGGTTAAAAGTATCACACAAATCCAAGACGAATGCTGGAGGCCTTTTCTTCCTTTTTCCCCTAAGCAGATCTCTGGTAAAAATAATTTCTGTGTCACCAGAGATGTCCAGCAAGAAAGTACTGTAAAGGCTGGTCTGGTTGAATACATTATTTCTTGGAAATGTTTAAAAAATATGTTTTTATTGAGTCTTACTAAAGTAATGTGAAAGTATTAAAGTGTTTTTTGTCTCTGGTATCTAGCCTTGCCTCTAGACTGTGCCGATCAGGTCTACAAAGCAAAGAGAAATACACACATGTGATCCCTCTAAAAAGCAGGAATGCATTATCCCTGATGCAAGGTATTCCAAAAAATAAAATCTTTTTTTTCTCATGTTGGTAGGTATAACATTGTATATGGCAGTTCTAGTAAGAGTTTCTGAAATAGCTATATTGCATAAAAAGGTGAGAAGGATGAATAATGAAGAAGAAGTCTTTAAAAACATTAATCTTAGAGCTGCTTCACAAAAGAAATGACATCCCAGTTTTAATTTGTCAGCAAACTGGACAACTGGATGCCAAGGGATCACTCTCACAGAATATGGGTAGTCCAGCTACCTTTCCCTGCACACACTGCAGTGAAATTTATGTTTTCTCCCTGCTAAAAATGAATTTGAGTCTTTGTTTCAATTACATTTTTTAAAATTAATCATGCTTTTGAAGTTCTGTAGACAAGAAACAGAGGATAATCTGCAAGCCCTATGAATGAAGATATTAATATTCTGCATAAATATTCCCAGCCTTGTGCTGAGGAGAAGCTGCCTGATCAGAGTGTTTGCTTGGACTGGAAAAAGAATTCCAGGCCCTTTGTCAGTGGAATGTTGCAGATCACTTGGCTTTGATGTCTTTAGTTGTATCTCAGGAAAGAGGTGCAGAAGGTGAGGTAGGGTTGAGAGCAGAGAGAGGCTGTTTGGGGTCCTCTTGTTCTAACTGGAGACCCATTTGCCATACAAAGCCAAGGTTTTATGGTAATTTCCAGGACCTTTGGGGCAGCAGAGCAGTGGAAAGGATGACTGTCCCTGGTTGGTATGGCTGCAGTGATGTCACTGGTGCTCCCCTCTGCAGCCCAGCTCCCCTTGTCCATCAGCTCAGCCAGCTGTGCCACCTTGGGCACAGAGGTGTAGAAGCAATTCCAGCTTGTGCTGGATGCCTGTGGTGTGTTACCTGTGTTTTAGTCCAAGCTATTTCGCACTGAGGGCCGCCTTCTAAACACTGAATTAGGTGGACTCTTTCAGAACTTCATGGGTGATAGCTCTGAAAGTAGAAAGTCTTCATGACTCACTGAGTATTGTCCGTGAGGAATGATTGAAGCCATCTACTTGCAATCCCACTAATCCCTGCCATGTCCCTGAGACAGGACATCAGAATTCCTCTGACGACTGTATCAAATGCCATGCTCAAGTCCTGCACAAGGAGTTATTTTTCAGAGTTCTGATAAAGGAAAATGTAAGTTATTATGAGAAATGGATATAAATTTAATAACAAGGTCTGATATAAGCAGGAAGGTTTTTTTACATTGTCTGTTCTCCTAAGATTACGGGCAGCCTCTATAATGTGATGTGCCAGCAAAGCAGGAAAATGCTCTTTGCTATTACAGCCTGGTGTTAGGAATGTGGATCTTCCCTTTTAAATATTCAAGTGTAGTGGGGAGATATTTGTGTGCAAATAGCAGAAACAAGCAAACAAACACAAATTCAATAGCTGGGAAAAACCTTTGGATACTGTGTTTTCCCAGAGAAGCGGGTAAAGTGTGTCAAAGAAAATGCTCCAAAAATCGAACTGTCCTTTTTGAGTTAATTCAGGAATTTCACCGATTCACATAGAAAGCTCTATAGGTAGGACATGGCCTCTTAATATAGGCCTTGAGAAGTTTGCTATCTGTGAATGTTTACAGGTGTGATGAAGTTATTGACAGCAAGAGAAACAGATCCTGTTGAAGTGTTTGTACAATTGGCTGTTTTTGAGGAAGAAATAGTGTTGAAGTAAGAGGGAATAGCACTCCTTTTGTGAAAAGGGTGATTTACATTTAAATCAGTAGCCTTTGCGCTGATGATTGCTACAGAACATAAATGTAGCGGTTCTGCTGAGTGCAGAATTATTGAGCAAAATCTTACAAGGTTTTGTGGTACCAGACCAGTGTTTCTGATTTGAATTCAATGGATTTTGCAACAGAACACAGCTGGGTTCAATACAGGAATGAATCAGCCTCAAGAACACCAATATAAATGATGACCAGACTTCCTGCAAAGAGATTAGATGGGAGACCTTTTATAAACACGTGGAGAGACTTTGCTGTTGTACAGTGAGTTGGGTTTTGTGACCACCTGAAAGAGACAATAACAGAACATTATGCAGTTTCATAGCAGAGGAACATTCCAGGGTATCTCAAAAGAATGTGAAGACAACAAGCTGAGGTACCCACCATTTAGAGCTTGTAGAACTGTTCCTTCAGCTCCTTGTTTTTATTATGTCATCCTCTCTTCCAGCAGGACCCATTTTTCAGAGTGTGTGAAGAAGCGCTCAAGTCACTAAATTGAGGAGTCTGGTCCATAAGGATATCCCCAGTGTGCAGGCTAAGGTCCCCATCTCATGTACTGAACACTAGTCAAATATTGTTTCAGAGTGTTTTCCCTGCCTTACAGAGGGATGTTTGTCACCATCGTGTCTGCGTGCCTGATGTATGTTAACAATTTTACCCTTTCCACATCCCAGCGAGCACAGGATGTGGTATTAAGAGCATTTTGTATATGAAGGACACAAACAGTGAGAAGGGAAGTGATTGATGTGAGTCCATCCAGGAAGTCTTCAGCAAAGTTAGAAAGAAAATACCACTGTGGCTGTGTTTACATTAGCAAGTAGGGCACTGTGGGAATGGGCTGCAACACTTGACAGCAGCAGTGCTCAGGACCTGTCATCCACACTAAAATTGGTTTGGAGGATTTAGTTTGGACTGGACCGACTCTCACCCAGGGAAATGAACTCTTGTTGGCAGCTGGAATGCACCTAGTGCACATCCTTTGGTTTAATCCAACCACCCAGGAGTCCAGTTTGCCTCTTCTGAGACTACTCGTGATATGAGCCCACAGGTTTACTTCTTTACTTATCAGATTTACTCCTAGCACGCAGTCCTGAATGGAGCTAAAGTACTTCTGCAGAAACACCCTCTGTCTCCTTCCATGCTCAGTTCCTCCACAGTATTTAAGGTGAGTCCCAGGAGGCACCTCCCACAGTGTCTCTGACATGACGTGCAAAACCAGGGAATTACTTGCAGATTATTGATATTGTCCTTGGCTCATTTTCTCATTTAAAACCCTTTTCTCAGTGAGCTTGCTGCCTCACATGCCTTCAGCTATCTGCTTTGCATCAATGACTTACAAATCTACCTGTTCTCTCCTGACCTCCCTGCCTCCATCAAGCCCAGCACCTTGTCACGTTTCTCTCTGAAATTTCCCTCTGAATGTCTTGCCCTCCATTTAAACTTCATGTGGCAAAAACATCATAGCTCAGTGAGCTGCTTGAAGTCATTACAGCAGGAGCCCAGACAGCCATTAAACATAATAAAATTTTACATATGTCTTAGGCTAGTGGTAGAAAGAATAATGTTTCAGCTAATTGAGCTAATTTTTTATTAGGTATTTTATTACAGTATTGTATTATATAAGTGTACTTCATAAACTATTCTTTCTTTAAGTGTTTCATAAATGACAGAACCAAGTTTATCTGATATAATGTTTCAGGTTTTGAAATGGATTTCTCGGGCATCACAAAAGGCAAACATCCATTCTCATACCTGTGGATCCCTCTGTCATGTTTGACATTGTTAGCCATAAGCTACATTTTCTTGTCTCAGGGAGGCTGTGAGCCCCAGGGTAATGAGCTTAAATGGTGTGAGACCTACTGCAAGGCTCAGTTACAGCAGGCATTGACAGGAAACAGCACTGCTGTCAGGAGACCTCTGATGTGATCCCACACAGATTCCTCTCTCTCTCAATAGTATTATTAGTGATTTAGGTAGCTCTGAATCTGGGATCTGGGGTGACTAAACCCTCATTCCTGCAATGCTGACCAAGGTCATTTTGCCATAAAAAGTCTGTGGATAGCTTTTCACCAGAGAGCAGGGCCATTAAATGACTAAAATGAAGTTATGTATCTCGATGCTGTCAGTGGTAAAAGGCATGTCTGGGCAATGGCAGCAGTTCTGTGACTCACTGTGAGCCTGGAATGGAGATCAGGAGGGAGCATACAATGCAGAAGAGGTAGTGTTATGTCCTGGGGCAGCAGCTATACCCAGCCACCCAACTGTCCTGTCTCTATGGGGAGCCCTGCCACAACCTCCCAAACCCACCTCCCTTCCTGCCAGTACTGGGAGCTGTGCAGAAGGTGTATTTCAGGCATTAATGATCCTGCACAGGCCCTGTCTGCACCACTGGCTATGGTATTTAGGGCCTGAGAAATCCATACGTTACTGATATATTCTGTAAGTTATATTTGGGACAGGAAACTCTGTATGGATCAAGGGGTGGATGGAATATATCGATCTTGACTGGGAGACAGTTGTATGTTGTGATTGTTGGTGACCCACAGAGCAATTGCCTGAACAGCCTGTGCCATGCTGCCTGTGCTGCACGTCCAGGGTGGCCTCCAGGCTGTGTTGTGCTGCACAAACCCCCTGGTCACAGGACAACCTCAGCCAGATCACTGTGAGTGATGCCACAGGCAGCTCTCCCAGGTACCAGCAATTATACTGCTTGCTCAGCCTTGCCTTTATTGAAAAGTACAGTGAGAAGCTGTCAAGCAAAAGTTCTTTGTGAATAGTGTGGTTTTCTATTAAGAAAATTACATATTAGCTGAAATGACCAAAATGGTGATGTTTATTTCCCTGGATGGAATCCAGGGTGTGTGCGATGCTGCACAAACACAGAGTGCTGGGACAAAAGGGATGTAAGATTTGTTATCTGTATTCCTCTTCTTATTCTGTCTTATTAAAGCAGTTATTGATCTGCCTTACCCAGCAGCCTGATGATCACTGAAGAGCTGGCCACGGGAACGTGAGCTGTCACCCACATCGTGAAGTGTCAGGATTGTCAGTTTTGGACGACTTCTGTACTGAAAGATTTCTGTCAATTTTTTCCTGTTCCTGAATAAAATGTCCCTGGACCCTCACAATGTGGCCAGTTAAAGCAGTTTCACTTCACCACAGGGTGCTGTTCCCCACCAGTCCCCAGGAGATATAACTTGTCCAAGTATCCCAGGCAAGGCGTGTCTCTGGGTCCTTCTGTTTTTCAGTCCTCAACTTGCTGGTCTTTGCCTCAGTTAGAGAATGTCTGCTGCGATTAGTACAGAGAGGAGTGTAAAAATCTCTGATTTGGCAGAAGTCCTCCTTGATTGATTTCCAGATCACAAAAGACAACCAGCTGCCAAGCCTCTGGAGCACTCCAAGTAAGTATTCAGACAAGCAGACACCACACGTTTGACAGATGTTAGTCACATTGCTTAATGCTCCACTAGATGCTACAGATGTGAGCGTGGTATAAGAACCTACAGATGAAAAAAGAGGATAGAAAAAAACACCAAATGACAATTTCCCTTAAGAGATCGTTTCCACACTTCCTCATCTAGATTCTCAATGCAGGTTCTGTTGTATAATTAATAGCATATCACCTTTATTCCCATACCAGTCTTCCACCTTACAGGCTGTCATCTGAAAACATAGGCAGAGATTTTGTGCTGTGCTAGGAAAAGGTTATGGGAGAAAGTTAGAGTCTGGTAGAGAATTTCAATTCTAAATTACTTATGCATATATTCATTTATTTATATATATATGCATGCATAGGGCTCAGCTGACCCATGGTCCTCTCTAAACATTTGCCTGCTAGAAGCATCCATAAAAATTTCCCTTGGCTACAGCAGGGAGGTGAAGGAAGGCAGGAGCAAAATGTGTCTACTTTGGTTAGCAGAGTTATATGGCAAGAAGGCTCAGCCACAGGAAATGGGTCTTTACCTGGGTGGTGAGCTGGCCCTGGATGGACACCAGGTGCCCACCAAAGTCACTCCATCACTGCCCTCCTCAGCAGGGCAAGGCTGAGAAAAATGTAACAAAAGGCTTGGGAATTATGGGCAGGGAGTGTTGTGGGCAAAACAGACTTGGGGAAATTGCTTTAATTTATTGCAAATCAAACCAGAGTAAGATAATGAGAAATGAAGCCAAATCTTAAAGCACTTTCCCACTCCTCCCCTTCTTTTGAGGCTTCACTCCTGATTTTCTCTACCTCCTTCCCTCCAGCTCAAGGGGACTGAGAATGGGGGCTGGGGTGAGTTCATCACAGGTTGTCTCTATGGCTCATTTTCCTCAGGGGGAGAACTCCTCACAATCTTTCCCTGCTCCATTGTGGGGTCCATCCCACAGGAAACGTCCTCTACAAACTTCTTGAGTCCTTTCCAAAGGCTGCTTTTCTTGATGTGCTGCTCCATGGGGTGCAATTCTTCAGGAATAGGTTGCTCCAGCAACACAGGTCCTGCCAGAAGCCTGCTCCAGCATGGGCTTCCCATGGGGTCACAGCCTCCTTTGGGCACGCCCCTGCTCTTTTGTGGTATTTCCCAGGGGCTGCAGGTGGATCTCTGCTCTTCCATGGGCCTCCATGGGCTGCAGGAGCACAGCTGCCTCACCACGGGCAGCACCAGGGACTGCAGGGGAATCTCTGCTCTGGCACCTGGAGCATCTCCTGCCCTTCCATCTGCACTAATGTGGGTGTCTGCAGGACTGTTGCTCACACATTCTCACTTCCCTCTCTGGCTGTAAATGACCAGTTGTTTTTTGACCCCTTTCTTAACTCTGTTATCCCAGAGGCGCTTCCATCATCTTGGATGGGTGCAGCCTTGGACAGCAGCGGGTCTGTCCTGGAGCTGACCTGCACTGGCTCTGCTGGGCAAGGAGGAATCCTCCACAGCTTTCCTATAGAAGCAACCCCTGTAAAACTCCCACTAGCAAAAGCTTTGCCCTGTTAACCCAATACAACTGGTATGCTCTCCTGGGATTCTTTGAAGGTCTACACCACAATTTATATTCCTAAGACCATGGGAAAACACTGTTTCCTGAAGACAGCTCTTGGCATTCTCCAGTTGCACTTGCCACGCCTCTAGACAAGCACAAGCTGTGAACCCTTTCATGCAGGACAGACATTTCAGGTGTTGGTATCCAGCTGTCAATTGCATCCTTTTCTTTATGAGCTCGGAACAAGGGCTCTAACAACATAGCCCAGGATGTCTGGAAGGAAGGATGACTGATACTGCATGTTCAAAAGATTAACAGTTTTGGGAACATAAGTTCTGTTTTACAAGTATTCCTGGGGGCTGAACACATCCCTAAATTTTTTACCTTGTACCACCATTACAAAACACAGTGAAATCTCAGTGTTAAATATTTTGCTCTGTTATCAGCATTACATAAGGCTCTGGAATAAAGTCCCAAACAATTTCACTCGCTTGTGTTTACACAGCAGTAAATGCATACAAATTCAAAAGGAAAAGGAGAAAAAAATGCCCTCAAGAAAAGTATGAATGAGCTTGAAAAGGGCAAATAAATAGCAGAGACATTTATATTGGTCTTTCCTACTGCTCTGAACAAAACAATTATGAGATAAGAGAAGCAAGAATGGGAGGAAATTCTTTCATTTTTCACGTTGGAAGTCCGAAGGATCCAATAGCCTGTTTATGAAGAGCAATAAAGAAGATACATGAACTCAGTAAAGATGTTGTTACAAATATATTGGCCTGTTTGGAAAGGCCAGGAGTTTGGGTTTTTGGGGACTTTTTTGTTGGGGTTTTTTTTGGTAGTGTTGCTTTTTATAAATAGCTATCAGCTAAGGTTTTAAGGGTGTAGGTTTTTTGTGGATAGAGAATAACTGAAAAGAATTGTTAGTTATAAGTAGCAGAGAGTACTAATACTTTTATTTAGGATTTAGAAATAGTATAAAAAAAAAGGAGAATGGAATCTGGAATTCAATGAAGCTTACATAAGCAAATATAACCTTGGCCAGCTTTTAAACAAAGTTTAAACCAGCTATTCCTTATTTCTAATGTGAAGGTTTAAAAACCAGAATGCATTTGCCTGGTACAATAAAAAATGATGACTGGTGCTCAGAAAGGAGATTTATCACTCTCCCTGCTTTCTAGTCTGAAATGTGTGTTCTTTTGTAATGGTGTGGGGAAACCCATCTCTCCACCAGTTAAGAGATGATGTTCACAGCATTATGGCACTTTAAAAGCAGTAAAATTAGTGTATATATTTTTTCCTGATTTTTTTCCCTCTCCTGTTTAAAAATAATGAAATAATGTATTCCAGTGCAGAAATGTGAATTTGTTACCAGCCTACCAGTGACTGCATTATCCTCTGGAAGAAAATCCAGGTTTAGGAACAATAGTAAGGTTTCTGTTACTCTGCCACTGTTCCCTCTTCCAAGAAGCTTTTTTACTTAGCAAAATCTAGCAGTCTAAATAATGTGAGTGCTGCTATAAGTTTTACTAGTGCTGTATTTCTCTATCATAATTAGACATAGAAAAATGTTTAGACCAGAAATCTCTCCAAGTCAAGAAATAAAAAATTAAATAATTCCATAATCTTTAAAAATTATTATTGGTGTAATAACTCCCTCTGGGGATTAAACCACCATTGCAAAGCCTGTGATTAAAGTTTCTTAGTCCTTATCATTTTTGAGTTCTGTTTTCAGTGGTTTATAAGTTTGCCAGACTGTAATAACTTGGATTAAAACTTTCCAAAAATATGAAAAGCGCCTGTGTTTAGCCGAATATTTTAGGAAGCTTTGAAAAAGTGAATCAGCACTTTTTAAAACTGGGTCAGGGAAAATATGTTTTTCTGCCAATATTAAAACAAAAATCTCTCAGTTGTTTTATTAGCAAGTTTTTGCCGGTTCTGCTTTTAGCTGTTAATTCAGGCAAGGACTTGAAGTCTAGCAGATAGATTGCCTGTGTGTCAGGGAAGTGCTGCCCTTGCACACAGCTAACTCCATTTGGCCAAACTGTTTGTTAGTTTCTGAAAAATATTTTTTTGTTTGTTTGGTTTTTTAGGTCACTGGAGAGTGGTTCTGGGTCCTAAAGATTTCAATCCCAGTGAGCAGGCTGGGTGAGAATAGGGGGCAAGCTGGGATCTGCTGCAGGCTGAATGGCTGGGACATGAAGAGCAGCAGGAGGGGGAGAACAGACATAGCCATAATGGTTGGATTGAGAGCTCAGAGGTGGGTCTGTGCTTTGGAAGTGGAGAAAAGTAGAAAAATCCTGGTTAAAAAAAAAGGGAAATATATGTGAACAATACCTGGAATCAGCAGAGGAGCACTGGGGGAGGTATTTCATAGAATTGTGGAATCACAGAATCATAGAACGGTTTGGGATGGAGGGGAGCTTAAAAATCTTTTTATTCCAACCCCCCCACCACAGGCAAGGACACTTTCCATGAGGCCAGGTTGCTCCAAGCCCCTTTGTACAAGGACAGACTGTTATGCCTGCAGGTCAGGGCCAGGGCACATGGATCACTGCAGTTTATTTCGTTATATTTTTTTATCATAGGCCCTGGTACAGTTTTGGCCTGCAGAAATCATGACACTCCCAAATTCTGCTCAGGTCCACTGCTAGCCGGTGTCAGGGACTGTTTGCAAGACATATTTTTGTGTAGGTCCCCTGGTTTGGAGTTGTGGGGAAGGTGTGCTGTTTTGAAATGAACCATCCCATTCCACCTGTCTTTAGTTATAAACCATACTGGCAAACAAACAAGCAAACAAACTTCATTTATTGCCCTTCATCTGCACCTAGAGGATGAAAACCAGGGACCACTGTCAGCTGCTCTCTTGCCTCTGCTGGCAGGCTCTATGGAGCAGATCTCAAGGTTTCTGCCAGGCTGGAGCAGAGTACAGGAGGCAATGTGCTGCTGTGCTGTTTTACAGTTCTTTTAAAGACTCGAGTTCACAAATGCTTCAGAAGTTACATACAAAAAGAGCAACCCACAGGAAAAGAATATTTGGCTGCAAAAAAGGAGATGATGTGGCAGGAGAGAGCAAAGGAGGCCATGCCAAGGCAGGGATGGCTCTGACTCTCTCCCCTCTGCCATTTAGTCAGAGTTGCCTTAATACAGCAGAGGTAGGCAAATGCTTGTGCTTTTGTGAGCTGCAGCCCTCAGGAGACACCCTGAGAAGTCTGATGGGTGTGTTGGCCACCAGCTCTTTACTCCTGGAGCAGGCCTGGGCCCAGGGAGCTCCCTGGGCTCTTTGCTTTTTGTTGGGATTGCTGGCATAGGCTCACAACCTCCTGGCAGGGCTTACTTCAGGCACTGAGTGAATGGACCACAAAATGAGTGGCCAATAAATAAGAGAGTGGGTTGGTTCTTGGTCACTTGGCTTGGCATCTTCTGCAAAGCCCTTCCCCAGGCTGCACACAGATCAACAATTGACTCTGTATGCACATGTAAATAACATGGCTGGGAACTGACCCAAGGAGGTGCTACCCTAGGAGTCTTTTGGCTCATTATATTATTGAAATTCTCCAGAGGAGAGATGTTATATTTCAAAATTTCTGAGCAGTCTAAATGGGTGTTTATTTAATTTAAGGAGAACTAGCTTTGAGTGCTAAAGCAGTGGTGGCCCAGGATGGATTGCATGATGTGAATCAGTATTTTGTAAACTTTATTAACTGTAAGGTGTTTCCACATAAAAGTTTGTGAATCCACAGATGGATTTCAGCTTTGCTTAAGGACAAGTTGTTTGTTGTTTTTTTTTTTTTTTTTCCTTTATAAAAATCCAGATATTCCAATCGAGCTGTAGGTTAATCTATTCCATGTATGCCCAAAGACAGAACCTTTTCCACTTTGGTGCATGTGTTTTTTTTGTGGATAGTTTGTGACAATATTTGCTGTAGTCTCCAAGAGCAGTAGAATTGGATAAATGGCAGAGGAGATGAAGCAAGGAGATAGGAAAAGAGAGACCTTATTGCTTTCAGTGATGGGTGGAAATGAAAGGGTTTGGACAGCAGGTCTCTGCTTCAAGAGGAAAGATCTTACCTTTCCTTCCCTTTCCTTAGATATTTGTGAGCAAGATAACATTGTGGACGAGGCTGGAGTATAAGCAAAGCAAAGGAAATACTTTTTTTTTCTGATGATGATTGAATAAGTCTTATTTCCAGCAAAGTGGGAGGACACCAACACAGATGGTGTTTTGGTTTTGTGTATTGATAATACATGTGTGCTAGTAGTGCCAGTATTGCTTTGGGTTAATTTTACCTGTTGGTGGGGTTGACGTCTCCTCTGACAAATTGGGGACAGCAGTGTCATTCCCATCTGTTTTATCTATTTGGATTTTTAATTATGAATTATTAACTCAGATCTTGGGTGCCTGTTGTGTGTGTGTGTGTGTGCATGCCAGTCCAAAAACATCTGACCATCTTTCGCATCAAATCAGAAATCAGAAAACTTCTGAATTATTTAAGATTAAAGTACAGTAGCAATATTTTTTGAAATGTAGTTGTGCATAGAAAGGACTATAGTGCCAGAAGTGACAGCAGAAGAATTAATGCTTTCTCCAGGCCCTTTTTATCTTAGAAATGATTGACAAAGTAATTTTCTTCTTGTACTTTAATAGAAGTGTATACATTATACACACCAACAAATCCTCACTGGGGCAATTACACATCATATGACTTATCTTGTCACGGCACCTAATATCCAAACAATAAATTAAAAGGTATGCTTTATATGCAAATTTGCATATGAGGATGTTTTCTAGTCCCCAGACTCAATTGTCTTATGAACACTACAACATACAGGAAAAAGAAACAAGTTGGCTAGGATTTGTGACTAATAAAACCTGCCTGGTGGAACAAACTGCATCTGTATGACTTACAAGGGTGTGCTGTATAAGTAACATTTGTTTTACATATTGAAATTATATTGGGAGATGAAATACTGAGCAAATATTGAAGCGCTTCCATTCACACAAGATATTCTGCACACATGCAAAGCTATATATATGCAACACAATATTTTTGATACCTATTCATACCACTGTGCAATGTAAAGGAACCTTTCCATAAATGAGAATCTCACTTGTTTTTCATTTTCAAGGGAGGATTTTAATGGAAGGTGGAACTGCCAAAATTTGCTTGCATCCTAATGGTGCCTGCTGGACTTCTAGAAAGCTTTGACTAGATCTGAATGTATGGTTTAATCTTAGAATTATTCTGGTC
Source organism: Serinus canaria (assembly GCF_022539315.1). Classification (NCBI taxonomy): domain Eukaryota; kingdom Metazoa; phylum Chordata; class Aves; order Passeriformes; family Fringillidae; genus Serinus; species Serinus canaria. The sequence continues at coordinate 105,473,618 of NC_066316.1, read as the reverse complement.
TAAAGACACAGACACAGTGCTGGGTTTTCCTCAATGAGGGCTATCAGCCTGATTTGTCCTAAACTAAACTGTTTAATAACATGGAGGCAAAAAGGAGGAATTCATCTTTGTTTCCACTGTCCTAAAAAAATTCATTCACAGCATCTGATGCAACAGGTGCAGTATTCCTCCCTTCTTCTGTTGTGGAATGACCCATACATTGCAGAGAGCAACTTCATTGAAGGAATGACCTCCCTGTGGACACGGGGAGGTGATGGATTATTGTCATGGTTCTGCACTTCTGCAGGCTTGGGCATTGCAAGAGCCTGAGGGGAAAAAAGCTGTTCAAAATAATGGAGCTGAGATGGTTGTGCTGGAGGGAAATGGGGAAAAGATTGTGGCCTCTGAAAAACAGTCCATTTCCCTTTCCCCTCTTTGGCAGTGAATTATCCCACTGATCCTCCCAAGAGCTGCTGGTGACATTACAGTTTAGTCCTTTGTGAGTCTGTGAGTAGAATTAACCATTTATGTGCAGTCCTGGTGGTCAGATAGCTTGCATAAAAGTCAATAACTTGTTGACCAAGTTTTTGGGGTATGGATGAGAGAATTTTGAATGTATGCAGCCACTTGGTATTGGAGTTTAGACTTTGCTGAGGGAACATAGGAGCCCAGCAATCATATCCCCCTTCTTATCAATAAGCACTCTAGAGGGCCAGCCACAGCAGATTAATCTTCTTATTCTTGCCCCTTTAGTTGATCCAATCTGCTAGCTCAGACTCAAAATGGGTTTAGAGCCTTGCAGTTGTTTTAGATTGGTCAGATGAATTCTTCTGGGTCTAAATATTTTATTTAAACTACTGCTTTCACAGCTTCAGGACCTAATCATTTTAGTGCAGAAGGAAATACTTAATGGGAATGAGTTGGCCTGGACACTTAGTTCCCAACATTTTGTTGTTTCCTCCAAACTGCAACAGATACAGGCTGAGCATGAGTGATGCAAATGAGACCTCACTTTTCATTAATAATAGATCAGCATAGCTTGAGCTCCATTTTAACAGAGCCAGTGAAGGAAAATGTGGCCAACTAATAGACCTCCTTCAAGGTGCAAAGGAATATGTGATGCTGGTATTAAAGAAGAAATAAACGAGGAGGTTTTGCTTTATGTGCCATCAGAGAGAAGAAAAAATGGAAAGGAAAAGTGTCAATAAACCCCTTGTCTTTTGGCAAGCATTTTAAAGTTTGATGGTGTTTCTATCAAGCTTTAGACACCAACGTTTGGAGCTTAGGTTGTGAGATGAGTAACAAGCCTCTTCTGCTGATCAGTAGAGAGTTAAAAATTCCTTCAAAGGATAAATCTACACAGCAGCTGATTTGAGGTGCTCTTCAGAAAAACCAGTCTTTCTCCAGTATCAATAGTGAGAGGCTTGGATGGCAAGCCCTGTAGCTTGGGCACCTCCAGCAAGGTGTCTGACTTCACCACAGGTGAATATCACCAACGACTTCAAGTGTTTAAGGCCAGACTTAAAGAGGAGCTCTGGACCTGCATTTCCCATTTGTAATGCCAACCACTGGATCAGAACAACAATTCATGTCAGGTCCTACAGACACTAATTTATGATAGCTTCCAACACCTAATTGAGGGCAGTAAATAGAGTTATGTTGCTAACTCTGCAGTGTGTCACTTTCTTATTGCACCATTGACTTTGACCATCAGTCTGGTATGAGATTGTGAAATCTCATTCCATTTGGCTTGGCAAGGATAACATATTTTTGTTTATTGTGAGACCACTGTAGAGTTTATGATGTCTTTTGCACTTCATTTTCTTGCTTTTAAGGTTTGATATTTTTAGCCTACTTTCCTAAGGAAATGAGATTAATGCCACCATGCTGTCTGTCAGCTCCCTCATAACTTCTGAACCTGGGGGCCAATTTCAGCTCTATTTGACAGAGGAGTAAAGGTTTCAAAGATACTACATTCCTACAAATTTTGTGAAAATCAACAGCTTTGTAGATGTTTATATATCTTTGCTCCAGCTGAAGTCATATCAAGGAGCATTCAACACATGGTTTATTTGTTCCATCTGGCAATGGCCAATTGGACATTCCCTGTGCAGAAATGTTGAACTAATCACAGCCCAGGCCAACTTTCACCTCCCTATTAGGCAAGCAAAGTTGAGAAAGAGGGTTTGAAGGTGGCTCTAGGAAATTGAGAGGGATATTTTGCTATAAGAAATGGTGGGAATTGCAGTAGTGGTATGTTTCAGGAGATAAGGAGGAGCAGCAAATAGTCTGATGGGAGAGATTTTGGAACCACGTCACTGTGAAATTCACTATTCAACAAACTTCTCATTCTCCTATGTTTTATATTGTGTAATTAACTGAAGTTATAATACACTGATGGCTTAAAAATGGGGTAGGAAGGACAATCACTGGAATAGAATGAGATGCAAAATTCTAACACTTGCATGTTTGTAATAAAAAATAAATCTTTAGGAATGCACTGCAAGCAAATTTTTACAATGATCCAATGATCTACTGGTCTATCATCTTTTCATTAGCCATAGATGAAATTAATTAGCAAATGATCCATATGGAAAATAATTCCTATTAGGTTTTGCTTATTCTTTTGCCTCCGGTAATGATCTCCCATAAGTTTTCTAACAGTGGCATGTTAGGATCAGAGGAACAGCAGCACAGAACCTGATAAATTATTAGTCTGTTCCAGTATCCACACTCCAAAAGCCATCATAATGAGATACGTCAAGGGAGGATGCAGCTAATCTCCTAATGAATAACTGTAACAAGCAGACCTTTGGGGAGATTTCTGCTTAACCCCAAACAGTCAGCAGTGTGCTTGTGCCCTGCAGCAAGAGGGCTTATGTCCACAATGAATCTAAATTTCATTTATTTGTCTGTGGACAGTCTCATTAATAATATAATTGCAATAACTCAATGTTGGGGTTAAAAAAAGGAGAAGAAAATATAGGAAAGAAATTTTTAGTGCTCATTGAGCACAAGGGTGAAAACATTGGAATTTGCAGATGTGACAAAAACACCAGCATCTAACAAAATTGCTTTTATTAGCTTAATTTGCCACATATGGTGCAAATATTTAACTTGAATGAGGCATGAATTAGTAGAGAAATATGTGCAGTGCCATTTGAAGTGCTATACTTGAATAAAATAATGTATATCTTTTCATATGCAGTCCTTGAAGTCATACTACATACATCTTTAATTTCTTCAATTAAGAAAAAAATGAACAAATGGAGTTAGATTTTAATTATTCATAGTTCATTTGAGAAAAATCTTTGTAAATGAGAGGAAGGAGAGTTGTGCTATCTATCACGTTGAGAAGAAGAAGAGAGAAAATTCACTCTATGAACTGTTAGATGATACAAAAGCTTTTGCCTTCTCTAGGTGCTGCACTCTGACATGTAAAGGAAGAAGCATCCCAGGAAGGACTATTTAGGAGCCATATCATGGAGACTGCACCCAAAAATACAAAACTGCTCCTTGGCAAGTAACCACACTGCACATTTGCTAGACTCCTACTAAGTGGATTACTGCAGGCATGTCCTTTAATCCTAGTTTTGAGAAGATGGGAATATATGGAGCTGCCCTATTAGATCAGAGTTAGGATCCATTCAGACCATCTTTGGCAAATGGCCAAAGCCAGCTGAGTCAATGTTCCCCCATGTGGGAATGCTGCAGGAGAGGTGTTCAAGGGTGTCCATAATCACCAGAGTTTGATTTAAACCTTGGAATATTCAATCCTTCTAGCATACTTTGCCAAGCTCTTGAAAGCAGGGACATTTTTGTTGTCAGGAAGAAAGCTGGTTCCTCTTTGGGTTTTACTGGGCTATTGATCTCATGACTGCTTCGCTGCAGGGAGCAGCACAGTCTTATCATGTACTGGATGAAAAATTATTACTTTCTATCAGCTTTGAATTGATTATCTTTCATTTTCATTGAATGTCTCCTTGGCTAAGGAGAACAGAGCTAGCAATCTGCCTTTTTGAGCAAGTCATCATACTCATTATATTTTATATACTTTTGTGTAGGTTTTCTTGGTTTTCTAATTTGCAGAGTCAACAATCCCAGGCTTTTCATTCTGATTTTATGTAAGTGACCTCTGTGCTCTAAATGATTTTCAACCTGTCTCTGATCATGTAATTTTTAATAACTTTTTTGAGATAACAGGGTCTGTTTGGATACAAGATTATAATGGCACATCATTATTTCATATACTGGTATTAGGAATTTTCTTGTTATTAAATTGCATTTGCTTGTTTAATTGCAAGTGCAGTCTTTTTTACATGATCACAATTGCAACTGATCTCTTTCCTAACATAGTTTAAAGCAGTGTATGCTGTATAAGTCATTTTCTTTCAGTTTGATATGTATCACTTTCCATTTTTTAATGGTGAACTCCTTGGTGTTCATTAAGCTAAAACCTGTATATGTTCAAATTCTTTGAGAATCCCTAAAATGGTAGCCAGATCTAAGTTATGTAAATAATATATTGTCATTTGCAAATTGATATACTTCACTGCTCATCTCCTGTTCCAGGTACTAACAGGTATGTTAAATAATGCCAGAGCAAACGTAAAATCTAAAGGCATCTGCTCTTCAATTTTTAACTTGGCCATTAATTCTAACTTTGTCTTCTGTCTCTTAGCCATTTCTTAATTCACAGTGGTACTTTACCTCTGTATGACTTTCTACGTTCAGGAGTATGTTGTTGGCAATCCTGTCAAAAACTTTGTGAAATCAAAGGAATATTTTCTTCTTTACCTGCTAATTTATCAACACATTCAAAGAATACCAATAGAGTAGTGAGGCATAGTTTCTCTCTGCAGAATTTGTGCTAATTAGATTTTTTTTCTTGATTTATAAGGAAACATTATTCTATATACAATGATTATTTTAAAAATATCAAGGTATACCACTGTATAAGTCCAGCCTTTTCTAAAGTATAGGTGCATTGTCTGCAATCCCACAAAACTGTAACAGAGTAGCTATCTTCAAAGAGAGGTTGTGTATTTTGCTATCAGCTCGGCGACTTTATTCCTAAAATCCTTGGAGGATTTGAACTATAACCTCCTTTGCCCAGGAAGTCAATCAGTACAAAGAGAGAATCAGAAACGAAAAGGGGTTTACAACGGTGGTTCCCAAAAAGCAAAATGCACCTAAAATACACCTGAGGCCTTGAGTAAAGCCCAAAACAACAAAATTATTTCCCGATGAGATGAGTGCGATCATTTCTCTGACGCATCCAGTGCATCGGCCGCCTTAAGGAAAGGTGACTGTGGCATCTCCTGTGGGAGCAGCTGGGAACAAGAGCTGGTGGAAAATGCACGAGCCCACTTAGGAGCCAACAGAGCTGGAGCAGGTGCACTGCTGCCCTGGAGGCTGCCAGGCTTCTGCCCTCTGCCAAGGAGAACTGGGAGCTGGTGCCAGCAGCACAGCGCTAGCCGGTTTCCTTGGGAGGATGTTTCCTCCTCACCCTCCCTGAACCAGGCAGCTGGGGGTAGCAATGAAGTCCCATCTGGATGGAGCACACCCTGTTTGCTGTTTTTCACTCTGATCTCCTCTTCAGCTCCGATTTTCTAATGTGCTTGACCTCCTGCACTGGTGTTTGTCCTGGAGAGGCCCAAGAGCAAAAGCTGTAGTTGTTGTGAATGGTATTTTTGAGAAATGCTTTAGGATGACCTACTGGACCCCGATATTTGGTCTAATCAAAAGAATGTTGTTGAATTACTTCTTAATCTTTCTTTTTAAAATTTTAATTAGTGTATGTGGTGCCTAGAGCAAAGGAGGCCAGGCCCTTCCAATTAAATTAAAATTAATAGTAATAAAAGATACAGAAGAAGACTGGAATTAAATCAGAAGCATAAGGATTGAAATATATCACTTTCTTCTCGGCTTTTTCTTACCATATGTAGGAGTGCAAAATCCATGTCCAGCTTGAAATATATTCTGGAACTCTGTCAATTTTCTGCTAATGGAAAATTGCAGGACTCCCAAACTCTGTGGTGGTCCCATAGCCACATTAAACTAGATAATTATGGCTTTCTCCAGCTGAGCTAGCCACTAGAAGGAAGGTGCAGCTGTGTTTTAAATTTCCTATATTGTGTGTATTTTCTTTGAATTTTGTTTTTTTTGTCCCTGATGACTTCATTTTTGACAGAAATGATGATGTTTTCAATCCAAAGGCCACCCTCATGTGCCTGAGAAGAGCCTCTCTGCCATGAGTGGATTGTCTTGTATGAATAAGAACATCTATTACAAACATTTATTTGTCATATTGCATCTTAAATGCATTGAAGCAACCATTGTTCATATTTTCAAAAGACTTGAAGTAAAGTAGTGGGACAAAAGAGTATATAAAAATAGAAAGCCTTCCATGTGAAGTGTGTGTGCCAGGGGATTATTGCTCCCTTTTACACAGGCCTTGACTTGCACAGACATGCAAACACACAAATGATCACTCCCATTGTCATAAACCAGTGGCAATGGTGGGGATGCTGAAAAAGACGTAAAGAAAAATTAGCAACAGTACAAAAAAAACCAACAAAAGGTTTTCAGAACAACATACTCGGAATATTGTTTCTCAATAATGTAAATTATGAGTCTTCATGCCCCAAAGTAAAAGGAAATGTTAATTTTTAAGTCAGTGCAATAGAAGTTTTGCACATCTTAAGTAAAAGACAGTGGTGACAGGTATTACAGAACAGTAACCTATTTTAAAAATGTTCATATCTCACTGCCTGAAATGATAATATACATCTGTTTTTAGGAATATGGATGTAACTGGTTTTTTAAAACTTGCTGAAAGTATCACATGAAGTGAAATGTGTCTGTATGTGTGTGCAAGTGTTTTCCAGAAAAAAGCACAGCAGCTCTATGTCCTGAAAGACCATATTCCTTCATGAGGAACATAAATCTCAAATCACTGCATCTCAAAGTAATGTCCCTCTAGAGTATGACACTGAGTCCTGCACATACTGGAGCCTGAAAAGCTGAAGCTGGGGAATGCCTGGAGCAGGGGCAGATGCAGTTGGAGTTGTTTGTAGGTTCTCCATACCCTAACTGATATTGCAGCTATTGCAATATATGTAACTCCATCAGAGACTGAGAAAACAAAAAACAAAAACAATAACATACTTTTGGCCTCCTTTATATGTTTTCTATGTGCATACCTCTGAATTTTTTCTGCCTTACTTACATTCTCTTTCTTTCTTCAAAGCCTTCTTAAAGTCCTTTCATGCTGTCTTAGCAACACAAACATGGGATTTTCTGTCTCTGTAGCTCTTGCCATTTAAAACATCCTTCCTTATATCTCTTTGTCTTCTTGTTGCTTCACCTAATTTAAAAATATGTGTTTCTCCAAGCTCAGAAAAGCCCATTGTTCAGCCACCCAGGACAACTTAACAACCAGCCTGGACAAATGTAATTTAATTACTTCTTGCTCACTGGCTAAGGTGCTGAACTGCATTTAAAGATCCTGTGTGTTCTCCAACCTCATGCTGAAAAGAAAACTAGCTTCCACCTCAGTTTCTTTAAAGTGTTACCTAACAGCAGGAAAAGAAAGGATGGCTTTGTTCAACCAACCGTTTTCTCAGCTTCTACCTCTGCCTTGTTCACCCCGTGTGTCTGCTTAGCAAAATAATGACAGTGCTGACTTATGTCACAGAGGAACCAGGAAAGCTCCAGTTCTTTGCCAGAAAGCAAATTTACAGATATTTTCTTTGGGAAAATCACCTGAAAAGAACACACCTGGCTCTTAACTGTTCTTTCATTCTCTTTCAAAATGCAGATTACTTTCACAGTTTCATTTAACTCTACAACAGGTTTAAAATCTGCAGCTCCTTCTGGCCCTCTCCATCTCTTGTGATGGGTCAGGGATCTTGCCTAAGGTTTCAAGGTCTAGTGGGAAGAAACTGGGACCACCTCTCCTTTCTCTGTCAAATCCACTAAGGACCCAAAGTTTTCTGCTTCCTGTTCCTGGTCTCTCTGAAAGGAAGGCAGCAGTTCCAGGGTACTTATTCCTAAAATTTGTACTCAAGATTGTTTGACAATCAGTTTGACAGTCTCTTGAATAAAACATATTCCTGAAATGAAACTTAATTGTGGTAACCACTTTATTTCCAGAAGCTGCAAGACAACTTCTTTGGTCAATTATCATCAAGATGGGAAAAGGGTATTTACAAAATTCTGATTCCATGATTCTGCTACCCAGGAGGGAAATTATGTCTAGAATGAAAAAACAGCTTAGAGGTTGCAGGGTCTGCCTTGGAGTTTCTGGAGGAAAAATGGCTTTCCCTGGCAGTAATGTCCTGTGTAGCCTTGGTCAGCCCCTTGGGCTTTGTCAATCCCAGAGCTCACACTGACAATTGCACTCAATCTGGCACAATTTGCAGCTACAGTGGGTAAGCTATCTCATGTTGTGATCAGATCCAGCTGTAATTTAAAAACAGATCTGTACCTCAGCCTGGGTTTGTAGGTGTGTTTAAAATCAACCTTTCTGAAATCAGTGGCATTTAGTTTTCCCAATGACTTGGGCTTGCTGACTAGCTCCAGGCAGACGGACAAATGTGCTCTGCAGTGATCCTGGTCCCTCAGCCCCCACATCTGGGATCTGGATAGGAAATGCCATAGCCCCTTCCAGCCTGCAGGCCGGGATGTCCTCTACAGTGAGGGTACAGGGGGCAAGGGGCAATGGGACCATGCAGGGCTCTTCCCAAGCTGCCAGGCTGCCCTGCTCAGACACAGGTCTCAGTGACTGCTGTAAAAGGGACATGCTAACACTGCCTTCTCAGCCTCACAGCTGGATGGGGAGGAGAAATCCATTAAAGTTTGTGATATACTGGCATACTATGGTTCTGGGAGACACAGAAGTACCTAAGATAGACAGCTAATTGTTACAATTTTGGCAGTGCATCCCATGATGAGGCACACTGCGAGCTCTGCAAAAGCTCTTTTTTTAATAGATGATTTACAAAAAGCTATTCAAAATATACAACTTTATTGTTTGGTGCATTCCAGAAGCCTAGAGGCCCAAATTGAGAGCGAGAGCCCATTGAGCTTCATGCTGTCCAAAATGATATTAAGAGATGTTCACACACTGCCCTGATGAGCGAGTGTAATAGCTGAGAACTGAGGGTGGTTTGTCATTGCAGTTTTATTGATGAGCTGAGATGCAGGAATATGAAGTCCAAGTCCCAAGGTCACAGAGCAGGACTCAGCACAGGTAAGACCTGGATCCACTGCTGTGCCAGTTGTGAGATCAGGCTCAAGACTATCTTTCCAGTACTCTTTCATATTTTGGGAGGTTTTTTTGGTTTTCCTTTTATTTTTAAATGCAAATAAATAAGTTCTGAATTGCAGAGCTCCCAACTGTTGCCAAAAGTATACATAATTAATCACTGTTTTTCACTGCATTTTACTGGTTCTTTTGCCTGGAGCATAGTGTGTGATGTGTCAAAAGCATTAGAGGGGCCTGTGGTCATGCCATGATGACCTCATGATGGGGCTCCATCTATTTGGCTGTGGATAGGACATGATAGTGCTGGTCCTTTAACAAGGGGAGCTGCATCTGATGTGCCTACTGGGAATGGGCCATAGCCAATGCCAAGTCCTAAACTATGTCTGCAAGTTGTTTTTGGAAAAAGCATGCCATGTATTGTTCAAACCATTTAACAGAACAGCCAGTTGGGCTCCCTGGACTGTTTAATTTAGAAGTACAGATGGAGGCAGTAGACTGAGTTTGGGTCTCGTTAATACAAATTCTTTTTGTCCTATGCATATGCCATCCTCAGACAGCTCCTGTTGTGTTTGTGTACTTTACAGCAAGATAATGGCTGATGGGGTGAATACTGAGATTCATCCATATTCTCCAGGTAGCTTTGAAAATCCAGCCCCATTCTTGGGACAGAAAAAACAATCTAAAGAGAAAGAATATGAGATAATTTTAGACCTTCAGCACTGTGATTGCTTCAAGCAGTGCAAAGCTGTAATGAAAACCTACATTTTCTTGTGCTCACACACAGGCATAGGAACATGCAGAGAAGTATGTAACAGATATATCAAGAAGCCTAGTGCTAGTTGGTAAAAAATGTCACATTTCATAGCTTTCACATAATAGCCATCTTTTTTGAAACTGAAATACAACATCCAAATGTCAGCCTACTCTGAGTGTCTTCTGATGTTTTTTATGTGATATTGTTCACTATATTGCATTTTTTAGTTTCCACTTGCTGTGATACCATGGCATTTGATTTTGTTCTGGCCAAGAGGCCAAAAACTCAATTCAGTGTCAGATGTCTCATTGGTCCGTGGATTTGCCACTGAGACACCATGGATGATTGATACAGCCACTGTCCCATCTTGCATGCAACAGGAACCTGTAACCCCCACTAGGAACTCATTCTCCATCTGGGTTGGGGCCAGAAGTACAAATCTGTTGTCATGATCACGTCTTCTGACTCTTTGACCCAATGTGTATTTTTCTTTGGCTTTTTGGAGGGTTAGTTTGAGGGGGTTTTCCCCTTAAAATTTTAAAGAATGGGGCCTTTTTTAGTATATTTCCTTTATAGGTGAAAGACATGAGGTTATTTATTTCTATGAGGTTTTTCATTTTCAGTTTTAAGCAGTGTCTAGTACCTTTATATAGAAAGCAGTACATGACTCCCCTTCTTCTACCCTTCTTAATGGAAAAGTAAATGGTTATTCTTTCCTTCTAGCTGATGTATGCCTTCAAAATACTATAAAGATATGAAACTGATGGAGTTTCTAAATTATAAAGCAGGAGTTCTTTTATATTACCGTGAATAACAACTGGAAATCCAGTTCTTTATAATAAGTTATTTATTCTCCATTTTGAGGTTTTATCCACACCCCAGGAGGTGGCCATGTATTTTTCAACAGGTGCTGCATCAAGATTGCTATGATACTCTCAAACCATATTAGATTGTATCCAGTGGAAAGAAATAAATTTGAAAGCAAGACTTACAGACTGATGAAAACCGAAAATCTTTTCTCTTGTTGAATGCAAAATCTTCTATTAGGTTCATAGCTGTTATCAGCATCGGCCTCATGTAAATACATATTTATGATCTAATACAGAGCACTGACACTGTGTCTGGGAGAACAAGAAGCTATGTAGTGTACTCTGGCCAGAAAACTTACAGAAGCTTCCCAAATCTTCTGAAAACTGTAACAATGGAGTTCTAAAGGGACAAAGGTGGTGGGCAGGAGGAGACATTGCAGTAGGATCACAACATGCTGTGGTTATTTACTTGTTTTTAAGGAAAAGTGAGCTCATCTGTTTCTGATTCATGACAAGAAGTCAGGAAGGAGAGAGGCGTGAAAAGAAATGCTGATCTTTAGAGGAGAGATGGGATGTCATACCAGAGGAAACTTTTTGCTAGACTGACTGGTTCCCAATTTCCTGCAAATGCAATGCCCTGAAACCATGATATTGTAAAAAGAAAGAGGATGTATGTGATTTTCCAACAATTTCTAATGAGATGTGTGTTAAAGTTTCTATCTGTAGCTCATGCAACATGACTTACCAAAGTATAGAAACACTTCATAATCTTCAAGGCTCTTTTCCTTTCAAACCTAGGAAAAGCTTTTATCCTCATCCCTGCAGATGAAGCACACAGACAGAAGGGGCTATTTCCATTCAGTGACTTCAGGTGGGTATCTGATGCCTCTCACCCTGTCTCCCTCATCCATGAGTTCTCTTGGGGTCCCAGATATCTTCTTCTTGTGAAGTATCTCTTTTTCATGTAATCAGAACACAATCTACAGAAGACACTAACTTCCTAAAGTGTCTTTTTTCATATAAATTTTTATCCCATAACATTTATATTTCTATCCAGAAAAGACAAAGCAATATCTACTTCTGAGCCTGCTAGGGCTGAACATACCCACAAAGAAATTTGTTGCAGCAGACACACAGAAAGGACCCTTGCAAAATGAAATACTTGGGACATTTAAGTCCTTCACCCAATAGAGTAAGAGTTCCTTCTCTTTGTTCTTTTATAATTCACTGCTTTTTATACAAACATATATCCACACATATATAAAATATTAAATATATAGTCTAGTTTAGATTTTATTTTTGTAAGTGCAGATGGCTCTGTTTCACAACAGCTAGGATCACAAGAATGGTAATAGTAAAAGCCTTATGTCTCTCTCTGTTTGACAGTGAACAGGAACCAGTGTTCCTATTGACCATTTTTTCCAACTCTTTCCCAAAAAACTGTATTAAACAGCTGGGGCAGATTTGGAGATTAGGAATCTGAATTTATTCATCTGTAGGCAGACCCCTATAGCTACTAGGATACCTGTAGATACTTGCTACCTATAGATACAGACTTGATATTCAGATGAGAGGTTAAAATGGGGTCAGTGCAGCCTGTGGAGACACTGAGATGGCCACTGGAAGTGTGTCACTTGTCTGTGCAGTCACTCAGAGACATCTGAAATGCCTGCAGTATTCTATCTGCATGGGAAGGCTGTGAGACTGCTTTGGGTCTTGTGCCACCCAGTGAGGCTCTCTTACATGACACTAGATGCCCATATATGCCTGTTCAGCTACCTAGGTGTGAGTGTCTGGTGTCTTCTCAGGTGTCATGGGCTATCCTGAACTCCTCTTCCTGTCATCCATCTTATGGTGTGAGGGTCCTGACCAGCTTAGGTGGTTGCAAGGAGCTGTCTGAGAAATCAGGAACACAGCACCTCCCACCCTTCTTTTAGCAGCTGCATTCTGGTCTCTTTTTGACCTTTGCTGACCTGAGTGATGATGAGCAGCCATGCCTGTGACTGGCAAGTTGCCCCTCTTGCCCTGCTGTCATCCCTGCTCCCAGCTCCCCTTTCCTTGCAGGAACAGCCTCAGCCCTTGCTGTTCCCAGGTGCAGGTGCTGTATTGATTCCCTGGGATGTTTTAGTTGACTTCTTGTTTAGTCAACTGAGTTGAACCTCCCTGCCTGCTTTGGGGTCTGCTAAAGCAGTCTCTAGGTGCCTTTGTCTGTACTGACTTAGGGGAATTTCTGGGCCCTTCTGAAGCAGCAGCTGGAGATTTAAGTCCTCAGGCATTTTAAATGAGAGTTAAGATTTGTTATGGGCTACTGAAAGAGCCTACAGTGCTGGCTGACCAGGAAGTTATTCCATGTTGTCCATAAAAGTAGGCAGGCAAGATCAAATGTAGGAAATGACTGAAAGGTGGCAAACAGCAGAAGCTTAGAAGTGACTCCCTTAGAGTAAATTGGACATTTTAGAGATGACTTTAAAATTAATTACAATCTTTTGTTCTCTTGCAACACATCTAGGAGATGTGATGTAACTTTACATAAATGATAGGCAAAATCAACTTTTTCTTTGGGTCAAGGAATCTTTTTCCCTACTTATCTGAAATGTGCACAGTAATAAAATGTGGGATTAATGTGTGTTAATGAAACTTCAGGCATACATATTTATGCATAGATTTTAGCATAATGATATACAAAAGAAATCTTTCAGTGAAATGATAATAATAATAAAAAAATCAGCTAATCTTTGCATTTCTTTCCTTTTTGCTTCTCTTTTTTCTTACTTTATTTTCTGTAACTCAGGGCACTTCTCTAGCTATTCTTTAAGCCCCATGCCTATTAATGTCATTGAGGCTACTCATATGAATAAAATGAAGTGAATACCTAAGTGCTCTTCAAGACTGACTTTTCAGTAGTCAGACCTCAAGACACATGCATATGTTTTCTGACTCTGAGCATCTACTCTGCTTGGCCACAGCATCACCCAAAACATTTATAGGAAAAGTTTGCTAGAACACTTGAGAAGAGGTAATACTTTTAGAAAGGCTGAGAATCTGTTTTGGTTTTGACAGCTGAACAGGTATCCAAATATCTCTTTAATGGCCATGCATGTGTAGCTGGTCTGGTTAAGAGCAGTGGGCTTAGAAAATCTTAAAACATGGGGCAGGCATAATTGAGGCAGTAAAGCACATCTGCTTTACCATGAATCACAGCCTTCCCAAGCATCCAAAAGGTTGAGATTATGGGACAAAAATACCTGGGGCTTCCTTAATACTAATCTTATAGGAAAGTGGCAGGGTGATAATGTCAAAATCCCACCATCCTGTTTAGGGTCTGAAACCAAACACTGCCTTCTTCTCTTTCCACACTGGAAATTGTGGACACTTCCAAAATGCTGTTCTGTTACGGGTCCTAAAGATTCTGTTCTGCTTTGTACCCCTTTACATACCCCATGTCCTGTGGGGCATATTTTGAATGCTCTTGTGCCTTTTTGGATACTAGAAAGGTGTGAAGAAAAAGCCCAGAAGGAGTGTGCAATGTGAAAAATATTGTGCAATGTTGAAACACCCAATAAAAACAAATAGAACCACCAAACAGCAGATTTCTAGATAGGTCTGCCCTGTAAAGCAGAAAAGGGAGATGGAAGAAAGCTGAGGATAGGAACTGGAGGTGGGCACTTGTGAATGGTGCAATGGACAGGTAAAAATCAAAGTAAAATTTGTTTAGGGCCTGGCAATTCCTTTTTTATGTAAATACCCAGATCTACATGGAAAGAAATATAAAGATAGCTGTTTTTTACCAGTGATTATTTTTTGTTGGCCTAATTAAATTTTTTTAAAAGTTAAAGCTATCCACTCCTGAAACAGTGTTAAGTGAAGTGAGTGTCCTTCAAATTCTGTGAGAAAAGAAATGCAAGTAATGAAGAAGCTACATCAGCTTTCTTCATCTTGGGGATCTTTTTTCACTGAGGTGACTTAGAGAATATTTGCCATTAATATATGCAGGAATCAGGACTCTTTTGCCTGCTGTTAGGAATGATGCTCATGAAACACAAGGGTGACTAACTCACAAGAATCCTGTTTTCAGTTTGTGGTTTAAGTTGTCTCCCAGGTGCTCTGCAAGTGAAGATGATTTACCAGATGAGTCCAAAAATAATTCTGAAAACCACTGGAAGGTTTTTTAAGAGTGTTACTTTGCATTTTATCTGAAGCTCTTTTCAGAAGGCAGGAAAGAGCTGTGATAGACTTAGCTGTGCTGTTACACTGGGGCTGTCAGGGTTTAAGCATTGCTGTAATGTATCATGAGGAACACTGTACCACTTGGATTGGATATGTGTCAAAGCTCTTTCTTTCTCTCTCTCTCTCCTTTTTTTTATTTCTCTTCAGCTGCAGAAGACAGGAGCATTTGTAAGCCATGAAGCACAAAAGACAAAACAAAAGCATTTTTATTACTATAATTGAGAATTTGGAAGAGGGGAGTTAAGTGCTTGTACCTAATTGTACTGCAATTACCCTGTTTAATCCAGCAACAGGCTTCTTTCAAGCCTCATCACTATACCTGTGTAGAAGAATCTCATTTCACCACTTACAAAGGCTTGTCACTTTGGATATTAAGCACAATGAAGCTTCTCATTTTCTCTGCCTCAATTTTCCATAGGGATCATTAGAAAGATAAAGACAGACAATGCAGAATGTGACCTCATTAATGACATTGTACCAGGAATGAATGGGATTCAATGTCTGTAATATTTACAAACTAGTAAGACAGAAGTTATTAGTGTCTGATTGTTTACCTTGCCTTCATTGCTCATATGTTCATTGCTCCTGGTGTAAGCAAACACTTCATGGGTTACTCTTCTTAAAATCTCAGCAGAGTGCTGCTATCCCTGATTTATAGATGGAGAAATGACATTGAGAAAGATTATTTATGACTGGTCTTTTGAAGATATTGCCTTCTCTTTAAGTCAACAGAAACAAGGTGCCCATGTTGTCCTGTGGATCTGAGCCCAAAGTCATGTACAAACTGAGTTCCAAGGAAGTCCTGTAATGATGAGTTTGACCTTCCTAGGTATTATTTATACAAAATCCTGTTTTGTTTTCACTCTCTGCCTGAACAACACAGTCCTCCTACTCTCCCTTATCTTACATCTGTTTAGGAGTACTTGATATGATCCATGCTTTTCTCCCTCCCTTCGGCATGTGAAGAATCTAACCATCCATGGTTCCATTGATGCTGTGTGCTATCACCCTCCTCCCCTGGGCTGTGCAATGTCCTCACTCGTGCTCCAGAGGCTGCTCCAATGGACTCTGAAATACTTTGCTCTCTGTATCACGACACACACTGCTGTCTGTTTCCTCTTTCTAACAGTTCAAATTATTGTGGCCTCTCAAGACCACAGTGAAACTTGAGGTATAAACAGGGTTTTCTGCTACTCAACTTGAATGCTTTAAGCCCTTTCTCTTTGTGCTTAGTCTTCTTGTTAGATAGCGTTTCAGCCTGATGGGATAAACTGTGATGTTCCTCAGCCCTCTACTCTGGCTCCTCAGCTATTTAGCATTCATGTGCTGGGATCCTGCTTCCCTGTCTTATAAAAGTTTGATATCACCTAAGTGCTGCTCCCAGCTCAGAAGGCAGTTGGTCCTTTGTGGTTTTGCTGCGCTGGTATATCCAAGCAGTGTCATCTTTAGAGCTCATCGATGAACTCTGTGCATTTGAGGCTGCACATTTGAAAACTGGCTCAAGATCAACTTCCAAAAATGTGGATTTTGCTAATAGAAAAAACTCTGGTTGTCCATTGGCAATTTCTACATTTTAATAATAATTTGGTTAATCACTTTAATGATAATACAAAACCCTGCCTTTTTATAATGTCTTTTTTCCCAAAGGATAAAAAAGCAGTTCATAAACTCAGTCTAATCTAATCCATCTCTTCCTGCAAGAATGGAGTGCAGACTCCTTTGTAGTGGAAAGAAGTGGATATCTAAGAATGTGGAAAAGTGCTACTGAGGAATTTGGGATGGTGTCGTGGTTTGAAAGGAAATGAAGTTTTTGTGATGGTGTGGGCAAGCCAATCAGTGTTCAGATTTAATATTGGCACCTGGTTTGTCCACTGAGGGCAGGATACGCCTCTGAGAACACAGGGGTTAAAAGCTGTGATCTCCCACGGGAACTTCCTCTTGGGAGTTCTGGTGAGACTGAGCAGACTCCCCCCTCTGCCCGGCCGAGCTGGGCAGGGTGGGGGGAAGGGGAGCCATGCGGCCGGAGGGAGGTAGGCCAGGCCTGGGCCCAAGGGTGGAGGAGAACATTGCAAGGGCTTCGGGCAGCCATCCTCCATTCCCCTCCCCTGGAGAGAGGGAGAGAGCCAGAGCCGGTGCCTGTGATAGCGCGGCCGGCGTGAAGGAGAAGGGGGGGGTGCCCAGCAGGGCAGCCAGGCGTGGGAGTTCATAGAGCAAACCGGCAGAGCCTGGGACTTTTAACCCTTCTGGGGAGGATGGAAACCTTGCAAATGCTGATTCCTCCTGAAGTTGATGAGATTGAGAGGATGTTGAGAAGAATTCTAGGTGGGAGGAGATGATGGAGTGTCCTTTGGCTGGACTTTTCTTGTATAGCCACAGCAGAACCCCTTGTGTTCCCGTGACCCAGAGACTGCATTCTAGGGGGAGGCGATGGCTCAGAGCCAGGAGAGGGCGGTGATGTGGAGGAGTGAACAGAGACGACGGGTGAGGAGGGTGGTGGTGGTGCCCTCCGCTTCGAAGAAGAGGAAGAGGAAGATGATCTCTGTTCAAGAGACCCCTCGGCCCCAGGGGGTGAAATTTGGGGGGGACAGGTGTCCCAAAAGGAGAGGGACTGTGCTCTTTTTGGAACTGGACAAAGTATCCTCAAAGGGAAAAACCCTAGAAGCAGCTCTGATCCATGTGCAGTGGTGAGAGCACTGGACATGGAAGGAAGAGGTCACGATGGCAAAATGTTCTCCAGGCGATGCCACATGTGACATGGAAACACGAGAAGTTTCGACTGTTTCCTGGGGAAGTCTGTGGTGCAAGAGGGACTCCTCTCTTCTCGAGGAATTGAGAACTGATTATCTAAAGGGTGGATTTGGTGGTAATGGAATTGGAAATCTAGGTGGGGGGAGGAGGAAGAAATTTGGAAGGTTTTCATCTTGGGTTTTATGTGTTTTGTGTGTTTTCCTTAGTGTTTTCATTTGTAGTTTTAGGTTAATAAAGTTTTTTTCCCTTTAAACCTCAAGTTGGAGCCTGCTCTGCTCTGTCTCTGATCACATCTCACAGTGGGTGCCAGGGAAGGAGGTGATCTCGTGGGGGCACTGGCACTGCGCGAGGCTCAAACGATGACAGATGGGAAGTCTTTCTAGGCACATAAAGAATTACCACATGCTCAATGCTGTCTTTTGATGGGACGTGGGAGACAAAGTTGCTTGGAGAAGCAGCTGAGGTTTGGTCACTGTTGGTGATGACAGCACAGGTACTGTGCTGCAGGAGCAGGGAGAGGACAGATTACAGAGAGTGTAATCTGGGAGGAGGAGAGGGGACTGGAGCTAAAGCTGACATCCTGAAGCAGGGGCTAATCATGTGAAATGCCAAATATTGCCAGTTTCTGAAGTGAATCATGGATAGGGCAAAATATGCTGGACTGGAGTAATTTGGAATAATTAATTGGAACATCCATTCTCTCTTGAAAATAAAGTCTCTTTTTGTTCAAGTTAACTCCAATCCAGTAATTTTCCTCCTACCTTCTTTTCTGGGGGAAAGGTAAACTGCTGTCATTTCATTTTATTTTCTCTATCTTTTGCACTGCCAGATACTAACCATACTCAGCCTGGCTGTGTCTGACTCACTTCTATCAATATGCTGTATTTTACAAAGAAGACCCATAGTTCAGAATTTGGGTAAACATTGATTTTACACTCATGGTAGAGTGATAAAGCCACAACATGGTTGGACTGAATTTCACTCTGTAGTTTGCAGACAGTTTATTTCCCATCACTGTTCCTTGAAGCTCAAATTGAATATTGCACATTAGAACTTAATATGCTTTTTCTTGCCATATAAAGGAGGTTAATGTATCAGTGAATGATGCTCCAAACATATGTTTAGAATATCTTTTAGTGTAGCCATAGTTATCTGCCCAAGAAAATATCAACAAGCAAGACAGGTAATCACTATTCACCTTAATTACTGTAATAACACATCCAATATTCAGGAACAGCCAGGCTGTGCTGTCCGTATTTATTTTATTACTGACGCAGATTTTGAAGTTGTGTGATTAATCAATGCCTTTAATAATAACTTCAGTGTGTCTATTGGTGGGAAGAGAAGTTATGACACTGTTTTCGATAACTTTTAGGTTCTGTGATATTTTTTTTCTTTTCTTCTTTTCTTTTAGCCACAGAAAAGCTTTCTAACTTTTCTAAGAATTTCCTTCTCCATTTTGGCATTAGGGAAAAGCCTGTGGTGTGAGACCCAGAATCCACTTGGCATCTTTTACACAAAATGGGCAATGAGGAATTCTGGTGTAGGAACAGGAGGTGCTGATGCTTCTGTCTGTCTCAAGGCTGGCTCTCAGGGACAGAGTCCATGAAGGTTTGGGACTTCTGACCAGCTTACAAGGAGCCCTGGCTAGTCCAGGCAGTCCTAAGTCTATTTTAGATTGCACGTGAGATAGCTTGTATCCCCATCCATCTCCCAGGTGATATACAATCATTTTTACTCTGTCATCAGCTATCAGAGCATCTAGTCTGCAGGTCTGTAGCCCATCTACAGTGTGTTTTAGAGGCAATTAGATAATTTTGCCTTTTCAGATGCACTTTTAGTTCCTCCCTTGATGCTTTCAGGTGGTTATGTATGCTGCTAAATGCACCCAGCACTATTCTGTGACTGGCAGTCAAGTAGAAGAGAACAGACCATGGTTGCACTATCAGACTTGTAACCACCCAAAATAAGATCACCCTGTCCAAACAGCTTTCCAGGAGTGGATCCTGATTTTTGTTAATGTCTTCACTATGCTCATGAGTTAATGATTTTGTGAGCCCAAGTCAAAACCATGCAAGCAACTAGTGTAGCAATTTAAAAGTATAGATTTAATATCACAGGTAATTATTCTAGACAGTCATTAAGTGCATAGAGATAATGGTCAAGATTTATTGGTATACATCACTCCACTGCCTCAAACATAATTTATAACAAAGAACTTGGAGCAAAATAATCTTCTCTGTATTGCCAAGGAAGCAAAATATACAGGAAACCAGACTTACTCTAGGATAGTTTGGGTGAAAAGATGGTATTAAATGTACAGGGGGCTGTGGTAAATGTCATCTAAGTAAGAGTACAGGTAAAATTAATTTCTACTACAGGTTGCACCTAACTGAAGGGATTATCAGTGAAATTGGTTTTTGGAAAGAAGGGTTATTTTGTAATAAAGTCTTGTTTTATCTGAAAAGCTGAGCTTTGTGAGATGGCATAGATAAATGCTGTCAGTCTGCACACGTCTTTCAGTGCTGCTTCATGGCCCCACAGGAGGAGAAAGTAAAGTATCAATGCAGAACAGAAAATGGCATTCATTAGTTTGTAATTAATGACAAGTGAGATAGGATAGCAAATGGAAGTGTGGGAGTGCTCAAGGGATTTCTTCTACAGCTCCTCCAAAAATATCATTTAGGTATTTATGTTTCTGTATTATAGTGGAGATATTTCATTGGTTAAATCACCAAATTTACCATGATGTTGATAATTCATGATAGGCTGTACTGAAAGAATAATTACCAACCTTGACGAAAATTTGTTCCCATTGAGGTTGGCCTTTTATGTAGGAAAAGGCAAGGTCAGCAGAAGGGCAAGAAAAAGCCTTTATTTCCTTATTTTATAGATCCATGAGGAGAGTAATGCAGTTTTCCCAAGGTCAGGCTGGAAATCTCTGGAAGTGTTTGAGAGTCTTTGGGGGACTCATTCAGTTGCTTTCCTGTAAGAACATTCTTCTCTCCTACACTAAGGGTTGAACACCACAGCCTGTATTTTCATTGTGACACCAAGAAACACTAACCCAGAAAAGTGAAAAAAACCAGAAAGGTGCCTTAGAATGATTGAAGCTGAACATTATCTTTGTCTTGATCAAGGACAAAATGTAAATCTTCAGTGAAGGTGTGAATTCTTAGCAACAAACACAGTGAGAAAAGCATTCAAGAGATAAATGGAATTTATCTGACAGTGTAAGTTCAAATTAAAACCTAAAGTAATGCAGTGAACAATGTTTAACAAGATTTCAGTGACTCCTGGTGCCTTTATAATCTGCCTAGCCTTTTGAAAATGTTTCCTTTATAAATGTTTATCCCAGCTGTCTAGTGAGATTAAGAGCTTTTCTCCTTGAGTTCCATGTTCGCCAACAGTTCGGGATTTATTTGCATTGGCAGTTCCTCTGGCATCAAAGGTGTGGTCACTGCCCCAGGCTGTCATCTTCAAGGGGTCATACAGTTAATTCCCACAGGATCTGCTGAGCCTTATCTCTCCATTTTGGGAGAGCTAAATCTCAATGAGGAAGAAAGTGCATTTGGTCAGTGGTGGGTCAGATCTGTGCCTTTACGGTTTGTTCACACATGGTGTTTGAATCCTGACACACAGAGCTGGTGGCCTTGCATGACGCTTTCTGAGACCTCTCACAGCACCCACAGCTCCTGCACAGGCTGGCAGACGAGCTGAAATCCACAGGGAACCAGTGTCCTTCTGGACTGGCAGCTGGACCCCCGACACCCCACTGTAGTAGCACAAGATGTTTATGCCTGCGTGGCCCAGGGGCTGGGCATTCCAAGGTCTGCTTGGACTTCCCTGACTGCAGTAAGTAGCAGCATGGTCCAGTTATGTAACCAGGACACACTGAGACTCCATAGTATGTCCTGACTGTTTTCCAGCTGCTTCTCCTGACAAAGGGAACTATTGTAGATCATGTGTGAAAAAAGCCTCAGGATTTTATCCCAACATTGGATACTTTCAATATTTGGTTGGATATGGTGCTGGGCCGTCTTGTCTAGACCATGATTTTCCCAAGAAATGTTGAATCAGATGTTTGTTAAAGTGCCTTTCAATCTGGCATTCTGCGATTCAGAATCAATTCTGAAATGTCCTTTTTACAAACTGCTGTGGAGAAACTTCAAAGTTGGACCTAAGCATTAAATTTCATCACTTGCACAGGACACTGGAATTGAGTAAGAAAATTTAAGCTCATCTTATTGCAAGTTGTCCTCCCCTACTGTGGCTGGACAGCTAGTATTCAAGAATAAAATACTGTACAGCAGAGTTTCACATAATGAATGGAATATCAAATCATAATCAGAAATATAATCATAAAATTTTTGGGGTTGAAAGCAATCTTTCTGAAAAAATGTAGTTAAATCCTCCTGCTATGGACAGGGACATGTTCTACTAGACCAGGTTGCTCAGAGCCCCATCCAACCTGGCTTTAAACACTTCCAGGAAGTGTTTCAGTTTCTCTGGGCAGCCTGTGCCAGTGCCTCACCACCCTCAGCACAGAAGATTTCTTCCTTGTGTCCAATCTAAACCTACTGTATTTTTAATGTTGGGGATAAGAAGCTTTTATGTCCATGACTGGATGGAAGCAAATCCTTGGCTCAGGTATGAGATATTGAATCAGATGCTCAACTGGTGAGTTAAACTGATATACAGTGTCTTAAGTGGGATGTTGAACTAGACTGTTGCAATCATTGCTCTGCTCCAGCTTGGATAGAGGGTAAAATCAATGCCAATGGAGATACTTTTAGCATTGCAGGTGGAAATTTGCCATGCAAATGCAAAATAAAATCGGTTTTTATCATGTGCTTATGTGAAGGCAGACACTTAAATGTCAGGGTTTGATGTTAGCAAGGTGGACAGGAAGACTACCCATGAGTATCATAGCAAAAATTGAATTTTAGCTCCCAACCACAGGATTAAAAAAAGACTTTGACAATGCCAACAACTTGGTAACTTAGGGCATAAATTGATTTATGACCTATATAAGAAAGGGATTCACTGGGGCAGGTTATAAAAGCAAAACTATTAAAAGATTTATTTTTCTTCTTCCAAAATTGGTGATGCTGTTTACTGCTGTTGGGGAGCCAGGATTAGATGGACTTCTGACTAGATCAGGACAGTAATTCTTCTATCAGATATTCAAGATAGAGAAATTTTCCTTAGTCTTTGGACAGAACTTGGCTCCTTTAGTTGAAAACATACTTTTTCTGTGTTATGAGTTAGAAATTGACTTTTGCCTTCAGAAATATGACACTGGTGCATTAATAAATTCTGCTTTGCCAATGGCATTTACAGGGTTAATGTTTTCTGACTACTCCACCTGGTAAATTACTGCTCCTACACTCAGCTCAAACTCAATTTCCTTCCTTCAAGGTTTCAGTAATCGTATCACCAGGCAATAGCTGAGTTGAAGTTTCCTTTGAATCTGAAATTGTATAATTGAACTTTTGAACTGAAGTCCACCCATCACTTTGTAGCCAGACTCCTTGGTGAGAGAGATATTTTTCTTTAGTTTGATGATAGCTGATTACTAAATCCTTGGCTTTTTCTTTACTTTTAATGCACCACACATTATATTTGTTTGTGATTTTACCTCAATCACAGTAATCTATTATCCATGGTACCACTTCTTACATTTACAACCCACCTTTCACTGCAGGCTTTCTAAGCACTTGAGAAGCATTAGGCTCAATGAGAGGTCTATAATGAAGATAAACAATTACATTGTTATATGTCTGGTGCAGAGACTGTAATTTTCCATATCTTACCAAGGCACCATGGAATGCTGAGCTGGTTGGCCTCTAGGCACTATTTCTCTAGACACTATTGCTGTATAAGGAACAATAATGTGCTAACATAAAATAGATGAGGAAACTGAGGCACTAAGAGCCACTACAGAAATTTTCAGAATCTGGACCTTCACAGATTTCTGAGGATTAAAGTCAACACATGCAAAGAGAGCAGTGTTTGACATCCTGTATAGATGCATCCCAGAGTAATGTTAAATAAGAAGGACCTGTCTTAGCCTAGAACTATATATTACTTTTAAGCTAAGCAACAGTTTTGTATCTCTTATCCCACTTTTATTTTAGTTCATCAGTTTCCCTTGCCTGTTGTTGGGAAGATCAGACTCCCCTAGGAACTGAATAAACTATTTCTCACAGGTACATTATATTAAACCCTGTTTTTGGTTTCCAGTCCTGTTAGACATTGTGTTTAAGAAGAGATGTTTTTCTGTCTAGATGGACCATAAATATGACTAAGTAGGGAGCAGGGGGAAGGTTGCCTGACTCACACCCTAGAGCCCAGCCTGGTCCATGTACAGATCAACATCAGAAAATCTTCCTCATGCTGCTTTGCAAATGTGTTTCATGCTCAAGGAAGAATAAACTCAGAGATCATAGGGAATTGGGGGTTAGGATCCAGGTGTAATCTCTGGCTGAGGGAATCAGTTCTAATAAATAATGCACTTTTTGTGCGTCCTAAAAATATTCTGGGCTTATCTGTTTCAAAGCATTTTCAAAAGACATCTTCAGCTATCACATGGTTTGCTTGGTCATTCTCCTGGGTTATACCTGGTATAGCACACTGAGCACAGGTGAGACCTGAAAAATGCTGATGATGTCAGCTACTGCTTGGGGTGTTTTTTAACACTGTCTGAGTACTATTTATCCAAAAATGGTTCTTTACAACATAGAAATTATTACAAAGATTCATCCACAAAGGTTTTGCATATACATAAGGGAGCATGATCAGTGACCAGGTCACCTGTGAGGGAAGCTATTGATTACAGGATGGAGAGATGATTGTGGAAGAAGTGCCCTTGTAGTCACAGAGCCCAGCTACAAATAGGCAGTAAAGCAATGCCAGGGTACAAGCAGCTACAGGACTCTTTGGAGGGAAAAACATTCAAAACCAGCAGCAAAAGGGTTGGCTTATCAACATGATGCTGCAAATTATGTTAGCAATGCTTGTCCTATTTTCTTATTTGCATCTACAGCTCTTTTTTCTCAACATCTTTAAGAAAATACATTTCTTTTATGGGACTCAATGGGATTGGTGAGCTCCAACCAGCCTCCTCTGACTTAGTTACTGGTTTGGTGATGATGGTGGCTAATAGATGAACATTTTCTTTTACTTCTTTAAATTTATTGGAGACAGATGGAAACCATGAAATCGTCTAAATGAAGAGGAACTCTGCTGATTTCCCAGTGATGATTGCTTTGAATTTATACAGGTGCACTTAAATCTGTTACCTGCCTTTGTGCTGACTTTGGGGACACAGGTGATAAGAAATAAAAAAACCAAACAAGCGAATCAACCAAAACCAAAACAACCCCCCTCCCCCCCACTACCTAAGGAATGCAGCAGGTCATATTTTACTATCCTTTTTAGGCCTATAATATTTTTTGAGTTGTATATGCAAACATAATCTCTTAAGAAGGGACCTAATTTGGCTACTCAAATCTTTCAACAAATCTCTCAGAACTTTTCTTAGGGTCAGTGGAGAGAATGAGACTGCAGAGCACAAATGAACACATTCTTAGTCTCTCTTGGGAAAAGCACATTCTAAGCTTTTGGTCTTTTTGCCATTTGTTTGTGTGTAGCACACCATAAAAAATGCCTTGTTCCACTTGTAGTCCTTAGGTCTGTAGAAGGAGTAGCTAATCCCAATGATTCACTGCAAACCATGTGTGCACCCATTTAAATATTTGGGTGTGCAAATGAACTGTGGTGCCCTACTAACATGTCAGAAGTGGACTTGATTGTCCTTAAAGAATGCAGCTTTTGGGAAATATTGCTCTATTAGAGCATCATCCCGACACTCCAACAGCTTTAAAAAATCTTCTTCCCTTTATCATTATTATTAAATAGCACACTTTCCTCCCTTGATCAGGGAATAGCCCTCTACATTTGACTCCTTCACCTTTCTGACTTGTGCACTACTGAAGGGCAGAACAGTGAGTTCACCATCTGTATTGGGAATTTTTCTTGCAATTCATGGTGTCCATATTCTGTTCTTTTATGAATATAAATGCCATAGACTATCTGGGTCAATGATGTCTAAAGTTCTTTTGCTCACATCTTTAATTGACTAAACTTAAAACAGGCCCTTTTATGAACTTCTTTGGGCTGTATTGACAGCACTTTCTTTTAAAGAAAATGTCAGGGAATCTTGCTTTCAGGATTGAAAACAGGTTATGTCTTATATGTGTCTTCAACATTTTTACTGGAATTGGGCTTGAAATGGAGACACTGTTCCAGATTTGAATGTTTGGCTCTGTTCTCTACTTTGCTCCTCCTTGTCTGTGTTTTTAAACTTTTGAAAGAAGAAAAATTTTATGCTCTCTCCCTGGTACCATCTGAATTCATTTATAGACTGCTAGGATCTCACAGAGATTTACAATACTAATTAATTAACTTTCACATTTCCCTTGGGTGGTTGCTAAAGATTATTATCCCCATCTTACAGGGGTCACCAGTGCTCTCCTCTTATTCAACCTTGTGTAAATCAGCAATACCACCACTAAAATCAATAGCCTTATACTGCAGCAGAATTGATATGAGTCAGGGAGGAATCTGGTCCAGAAAATGCCTGGAGCTTAAATGTGTTTAGTTGTGTGTTTCCTTCATGGGACTTCAGTACTTGATGGGAGCCTTCAAGAAGAATGGAGAGAAACTATTTGCAAGAGCATGAGAGGACAAGGGGAATGGATTCAGACTGAAAGAGGGTAGGTTTAGATTGTATTTAGACAGAAATTCTAAAGTGATGGCACACAGGTTTCCAAGAGAACTTGTGGATGCTCCATCACTGGAAATATTCAAGGCCAGGTTGGTTGGAGCTTTGAGCAACCTGGTCTAGTGGCAGGTGTCCTGCCCATGGCAGGGAGGTTGGAAATAGATGAGCTTTAAGGTGCTTTCCACCCAGACTATTCTATGACTCTTTGATTCTATGAATCTATGATTCTATGACTTTGAGAGATGAATAGGAGGCAGGTCTTTGTGGAGGTTGTGATGGATGGGGTCTATCAAACTCTGGAAGAACCCTGAGGGACACCCAGGGTTCCCAACATTCCTTGGGAACAGAGGCACACTTCACAGTCACACTTAGCAAAGATGCTCCAGCCAGCTGTCTGCACACAGCCTGGGTACCTGCAAGCCCTCTAAAGGGTCCATGAGCTGGGATATGGGATCCACAAGCTGAGTGCAGAGAGATAGAAGCCTGGCAGAGGGATTTTGTAGAAGCCTGATCCCCTTCCAGGATTTCAGTGCTGTTCCTGCAGATGAGATCTGAGTGTGATCAGCCTGTGCCTTCCCACAGTGATGGTGTGATTCACAAGCAGTGCAAACACAGCTTTGAGAACAGATGCCACCCTTTCCATTCGTAACAGAGTACTTTGGCAGGGTCTGCCCTGGGATGAGAAGCACCTTCTCTGTGCCTGCAAGAAACAACAGCGTTGGCAAGGCATGTTCCTAATGGCATTGTTAGTTTGGGAACAGTCTGGTCATTACTTTTCAGATCTAAGTCCAAAATAACTTGTCCAAGGTCAGATAGCAGAACAAGAAATAAATATCAGCCCCCATATGTTGGCTCTTGCTTTTGGATTCTTTCCCTAAGTCTTTCACTAAATGTGCTTGGTCTTGAACTGTGCCTGGTGGTGGTTTGTTTCTGGACTCTCCCATAGCAGCTGTATTTATGGTGGCTCCACAGGCACCTCTTGATCTGTCTCTCCCAGAGGAATTGTCTATTTTTATGTGCATCTTGATTTAGAATATGTATTACGAACTTTGTGAGCCCTCTCTGGACAAAGACTTGTTTATGGTGCTCACGTCATTCTTAGTTCAGAGAGTTTATGAGCCCAAGTCTCCCTGTCACTATATTACTTTGGAATAATATCAATCTTTTTCTCCTGTGTTCTAGCATTTTCTTAGCCATGCAGGAAAACTATCCAAGTCTTAACAATTTTCTCATTGAGGTATTTTGCACCTTTCTTCACTAAATCTGGCAAGTGCAATAAGGCAATTCCTTCGATTTACATGCTGGACATGCATCTGGCCATTTTATCTACTCTTTCCATTAAATTACTGTTGTTTTTGCCAGATTATATTGGTGCTATCTCTGACTGCTTGAAAGATAAGGCTGGCAAATAAGATTAAAAATAAACACAATTATTTTTAAAAGCCCTTTGTGCATACATAGGTTTTGAAATCTCGGTACAATTAAGCTCTCTTTTTTCTTCAAAGAATTCCATCTAAGGCACATTATCATTATTACCTGAACTTTACTGAGGGCCATTCTTTCAGCTGGCAGTCCCACAAAGGGAGGTGCTGTATGAAGAAAGGAGAAAAGACATCTTGAATAGAGATAGGCTATTTTGATCCTTGTTTTACTGGTGGGGATGTTTCCCAGATTGCCAGGAGACCTGAAGTAAGATAGTGAGAGTCTTCTTGAGTCCCAGTCTAATACCTTAACCATTTGAGCAGGCTCCCAGGTGGGAACGGGAGACAGTGGCTTTGGTGGGCCTTGTGCAGGCCACATCCTTGCAGTGTAGCAGATGCTGCCACTTGTTTTCTTGATGTACATGACTTGAAGGAATGAGGTGTAGTGATATTTTCTACCTCCTGGTCTCTACAGCTGCAGTTTCTCCACTGTCTTGCCTTTGGCTCTGTCAGCTGTCCTGCCTTTCTTATTGCCTCTCCACACAGTACATGGCTCTCCTTCTAATCTTGTAATCTTCCTTTTTGCTTCCTTGTAGAGGAATATATGTTGCAGTCCTTACCCCACTGTTGCTTTGTGACCCTTTGCTTCTGTACTGCAATAAATATCTAGGCCAAAAAAACCCAAAGACTTCTCTCTGATTATTTCATAATTAACATTGCTACTCTCTTTGCTCATCACTGACATTTTGATCCCTTTTCAGACAGCTCCTCTATCAGTTGCCTTCATCTCTCATTGTTTGATTCTTCTACTTTCTTCTGCTCTTAAAATTTCTACTCACAGTTCCCTCTGTCTGAGGGGAAACTGAGTTAAGGATGTCTCAGTCACTGTTGCAAAGCCTGAAGGAGGAACAGCAGCAGGAGGGATTGTACTGGTATGCACCACTCAGTGGGAAAAGGCAGTTCCCAATGTAGCAGGAGCAATACAGGGACCTGCTTTAAAGGGCAGTGGCTCTAGGACATAGTGAGTATCCTACAATTTTTGAGGTTGCTTGAAATTTGGCTTCCTATTGTATTTTACTCACCGACAGTCTCTTAATTCATTTCCCAATTTTCCAACCTCCCTTACTGTTCCCACTGAAGCATGCCAACAAAGCTACTTTCCTGCACAGTGAAAACTTTAGGCAAACCAAATCTCTGAAGTTCAGAGGATAAAATGATGACTCTTCTAGGCTAGCCAAAATAATTTTGGACAGTACCCAGCACCATGGTGTCATAATCTGTCATTCTGGCTCCTGTGCAGTAGGTCTGTGGCTCATTTTATCTAACTTTAAAGTATCTAAAAACTGGCCAGTGAATTATGACCTAGTCATCCTATGCTTCCTCTTAGAGACAAGGCAAGTCCTCCTATCTGCTTTGGAAACCTGTCTGCTCTTGGGATAAATCATTATCTGGGACTTCCCCTTTTTATTTTTTTTTTTATATTGATGGATACAGTTTTTGTGACTTCTTGGGTGATTATGCCAGACATTGACTTTCTGAAGTCTGTGATGTGCAAGGTATCAAGGTAGAGCAGGATCTAGGTCAGTAACAATTACAGCAACAATGGTGATACTGTCTTAGGGATTGGAATAGCTTGAAATTAGAAAGACCTGAAAGCAGACAGACCTCAATAAAAATAATAGGGGGAAAAAAGAAAGGAAAACAAAACAAAGGAAAAGAAATGCAAAGTGTGGCTCAGAGCCTGGGTAGGGGGGACACTAACGAGGTTTCACTGCACAGTGAAACCATTTATTGCAAATGGTCAGGGTTTGAGGTTTGATGGTGCTCTGCTCACCAAATCCCCTCTATGTGTTAAAAGGTGCTGTTTTGGGTAAATCATTCTGCTTGTGAGGCTTCTGGGTGCATCACTAATGCTCTGTCCCATGTGGTTCATGAAAGGTAAGCCCATACTGAGGCCTGGGAGAGGACTGAACTGTTGTGTGATTGAGAATTTTTATGATGTTTACGAAATATGGCAAAATCGAGAGAAGGTTTTACAGTGCATATTAAGCTGTCTGGTGAAAAGAATGGCACTGCTAAAGCTGTGGTTAAAATGGCTGCTCCTCTGGAAAAAAACAAGGAAGGATGAGAAGGCTGGAGCAAGTCAGGATTCTAACAGTGCTGCTAGCAGCCCCCTGCCCCAGCACACTCTGTAAGCTGGGGAAGCTCTTTTGCTGCTAGAGAGCAGCCAAGGACCCTGCCTGGAAATAAGAGAAGGAAGAGAGTGCAGCAACAAATCTTGCAGCAAGGTGGAAATTTGAGGGGAGATGTGAGGAGAGACACTGGGACAGCCAAGAAAGGAACCTTCATTTCTTTGCATAACCTTGCTTCCAAATTTGCTGAGAGCTTTATATTCTGCTTTCTGAGAATAAATAACAAACTATACCTATACTAGTTATCCTAAAAGCTCCAGATCCTCAAGGCTAACTTTTCTTCAGACCTAAGGTTGGTTGGGACACATCCATACCATTCCTGGGCTCTGGAAGTTCAGAATAGGAAGGCTGCACAGAGCCTGAGCTTCTTAGGGAGCAATATCTGAGCATGCCAGGGATCTCACAAATGATTTAATGTCACAGAAAGCCTGTCTCTGTCTCCCATGCACAGCTGAGTTGCAAGGTGTAGCAAGTCTTCCCACTGTACTTACTGCAAAAGCAAATCCCAGTGGACAAGTGGCATCTTCCTTGAAGTATTAAATTGAAATATATTGTGGTATTTGAGCAACTGTTGGGACATCCGAAGCCCACAATGACTTTAAGAGATGCAAGAATTCCTCCTATAAAGAAGGATCAATGCTGCCCAGTACTGGAATGTATTTCTCACTGCTAAAATGGGAACCACCTTGGAAGAAACAGGCTGATGTTTCAGATAACCACAATCATCTGGTTCTAGGCAAATCCCAGATTTATTTGTGTAATGGGGCAAAGAGGAACACAGAAAGGACAATAGGGAAGATACAAAGCCACACTGGAAAATATTAGCACCAAGGACCTGAAAAAAACAGAAGGAAACAGAAAAGGAAAAAGTAGTATAGTGGGCAGAAAAGTGTTTAGAGCTGTGAGCACCAGAGCTGTTCAGGGAAATGGTATGTTGTATGCTAGCTCTGGGGAAAAACCCAGGCCAAAATAGAATTGTATAAATGGTATGTGATTCACCATTATTTTTGGTCTTAAGGGTTCAGCCCCTGTGCCCTGAAATGTGAACTGCTTGAATACAAAATAATCTTCTCCATTCTCTTGACGCAAGGCCTTGACAGAATGCAGTTCCTTCTGTTCCTGGCATGATTGAAAGGCGAATGGAATGAAATGATGTGGCAACTGATAATTATAATTAATGATATATCAGGTCTTGGCAATCTTTTTTTTTTTTTTTGGTCAGGCTTAGGGAATGTATTTCCTAAAACTCATGTCTTGCATCGCCTTCACAGAAATGATGCACTCCCTAAACACTCCCCAAAATTTTTTGTGATGTGTTAACATCCTGTTCTCAGCAAAAACATCTGAGCTTTATCAAGTAGTGGATTCTGGATATGCAATATGCAAGGAGAAGCAAAAATTTCTGTCTTTACAGCAAATATCTCCAATGATCCCAGAGCTGAGGGTTTTGCAGACTTGATCAGTGGTGAGGTTGACCAGAGAAGAGAGGAGCTGACACATGGCATAGGAGCACATACATGGCAAGTCAGGGCTGCTTAAAGTTAAATCCATGTCTATTTAATTTTGTATGGTGCAATAAATCTGCATTTTTTGGCAAATGGAAGGTGGGAAATTGAGACTCAGTGCTGCCTGTTGTAAAGCAGATTTAGTAATAGTAATGAAAGAAAAATTGATCCACTTGTGTTGCAAGATTTTGTAGTTTGTGTAGGTGCAGAGATTTAAGGATATAAATGTTGAACATTGTTATTTAACAATGAATTCTAACAGGTTTAATAAAACATTTGCTTGTCAGTTTATGACAAAATTTCTTTTAGCTATGTGCGGTGAAAAGTCTTGCATTTCAGGGATATATAATATATGAGTGTTGTTACATTTGAAAAACTCAGCATAAACTTGGCTTTAACATAACTGCATTTCCAGCCTGGCCTCAGTTCTCAGTGAGGACAAATGTCTCTGTCAATTTTGAGGAGATTATGAGAAATTGAGAAAGCTCCTAAAAAGCAGCATAGGATGAACTGGCTGGATACATTACTTAGCCTTTGCTTTCTCTGAGCACAGGTGTATAAGAAAATATCCTCACTTTTAGCTACATTCAATATGTAACAAAAAAGACTTAGTTTTTGAGTTGCCTGAATGAAAAATGCATCTTTCACTGTTAAAGGACAAACATATTTTCCTAGTGTAGTCTAACTCAAATACAATTCATCTACCTGCCTACCCCGCAGCGGTTCACCCTTGTGCTCAGTCAAAGCAGTGAGAAAGTGAAGCCTGATAGGAATGGGATTTTTTAAAAGTTATGAAGGATAAAATAGAGATCAGCAGAGCATTAACTTTGTGGTTAAGGCAATGGTGTGAGAGTTGGGAAATTTCTCTTCAGTTCTAAGCCTGATTACCTCAGGCAAGTGAATTAGTCTTTCTTTATCTCAGTTTCCCATCCCCAGCATCCCTTTTTGCTCACTCCTTGGATATTTTCTATATTTAGGCTGAGGTCAGGTTACTTCTTTTTGTTAAATATTGGTACACTGAGGAGTTATGTCTGTCTTCTCAGTGTTGTTTTAACATATCTCAAATAATTGTGGTAAGCGTAAGAAAAGTGTAATTCTACTGCAAGCATTATTCAGAGCTGCCATTCATGCTGTTGTTTCCTTGGGAGAGGAACCCTCTCCTGAAGGTACCTGGGATTTCAGTTTTGTTGGCTCGTCAGGGAAGTTTATTGCAATCTTCTGAAAAACAGGGCTTAAAACTTTTTAAACCAGGTGCTTTCCATTTCTGCAGACTTGCACTTCTGCAGGTGTCACAAGCCTTGCAGCTCTTTTCAGACTGCGGTGGGATTGGATGTGCTCTGCATTATTGGATGTGCTCTGCACTGAGCTCCACACCTGCTTAAAAGCACTGAGAAACAGCAAGATCCTTCTGACAGTTTTATTCTGGGAAGAACTCCAAGAATGGATAGCATGACTTTTGGGATATATTTTTCCTCTGTCTCCCCAAGTGTTTGAAGGAACAAAGATGACCAAGGAGAAGAGCTACATTCTATGTTCACTACCTTCAATAAGTGCCACAGGTTTTACCCCCAGAGTTCAGTGCTGCAAAATGATTTGACATTTCAATGAAAAAAGCACCTTTGGGAAAAAATCACCAAATTCTGTTTTGATCCTATGGTAAACCCCAGAGGTTTGGGGGCAAAACCCCAACTACTTAACGTTTCCATGGCTCATCATCCTTTGTAAAATCAAATCAATAAAAGTCTGACTCATTTATTGAATAAAAAGAAATTCTTTTTATTGAATAAAAAGAAATGCAGGTGTTCTTTAATAGAGCACAAGTCTAGTTCTGAAATGAATAAAGACAATTTTCTTTACTTTAGTGATATTAAACTTAATTATAAGATAATTTTTTATGTGTCTAAAAGGTATATTAATTTCATTGTTAAAAATGAAGTTGTAAGAAGTGATCCTTTATGAGGCCTAACTTTATTTACTGTAAAAGTTGCATGTTCACTTCTCAATTAACAAATAAAATGTGTGTTGTATTTTAAAGTCTCTCCACTAGAACCCCTTTGTCAAAGCTGCTAGAAACTGGCTGCCTGTGTTGTTCACTTTCATCTTTATCCCACCTCTGGTCGTTTTACTACCACTGGTATTTCTGAAATAATTTTGTATTGGACCTTAATATCATTCCTCATCTTCTAAATGGTAAATTCTGAAGTATACTTAAGGTTTTTCCAATTCATGGTAACATAACAGAAATATACCCTAAATTATCACATCACCTGCTTTAAAATGCTCTTTAAACAAAAGTATTTTCTGTGGTGCCATCAAAAAAGGGATGAAGGTTTGACTTTATTTTCACTAACTCCATCTTCATTCATAATTAACAACTTTTGCCTTATCATTTCCCTATGTCCTTCCATCAGAGAACACCCATCTGCTGTCTCCTGTTTCATATTCTGATTGTAACCTCTTTAACACGGAACTATTGCTTTCTCACTTCTTTTAAATTATCTGGTACAATTTTCTTCTTGTCTGCAACTAAGACTCAAGTGTTATGGAACGAAAATATAGTTATTAAGGTGGTTTAAACTTAAAAATAAAATCATAGTTAGGTAGGTGTCTATTTTGAGTGTATTTCAAATTTAACTTTGGATCAAACAGGTTATTATTATGTCTGGGCTTACTGAGAGGATATTGAAAAAAGTCTCTAAACCCCTTTTATTTAGGAAACATGCAGTCTGATAGAAATTTCCAGGTAATTAAGGTGGCTTTGCAAGTACTGGGCTGAGTCATCAACATTCCTAAAATAGTTGACCTTACTTCTGTCTTTTCAGGATTTCTTTAATTCTACTCTTTGAGTGGCTCTTCAGAGAGCTTTGATTATAGTTGTTTTCCCCCTCACCCAAGGGTGTTTTGTTCACAAGGAAGAAACTGCATCAATAGAAGTACCTGGTGCCATATGAGATGCCCAGGATATCAGTGTTCATCTCCAGCTGATGGTCTGGAAGGGGGCACGTCTCCCACAGGTAGTTGTCTTACCTGAAGTGCCCCATCCTGCTGTGGGTGTCTCAGCAGCTGAGCCTTGCTTTCAGTGCCCAGTGGCTCTGTTCATGACCTCTGGTTACATTTGTGTTCATGATCTGTGGTTGCATTCATGGAGGCTTACAAAACATCAACCTTTGTGTCTTTCTCACAGAGTCTGCACTTCACGTTACAAAGTGAAACCATGAAAATCTCTCTTTCATAATTCATAGAATCACAGAAATGTTAGGGCTGGAAAAGATCTCTAAGATCACCAAGACCAACTGTCAGCCACCTTGAATGGTGGTTCACCTCTAAATGTTCACCACTAAACCATGTCCTCAAGTGCTATAGCCACACATTTTTGAACACTTCCATGGATGGTGATTCCACTACTCCCATTGGCAGCTTGTTCCACTGCCTGACAACCCTTTCCATGAAGAAATTTTTGGTGTTCAAGAAGTGTTTCAGCAACACCTCCTGGCTTTTGGATACATGGTTTGACTTTCACACTGCCCTCAAGGAGCCAGGAGTTGGACTCAATGATCCATATGGGTCCCTTCCAACTCAGAATGTTCCACGACTCTGGTTCTTGTTTACTAGCTGAAATATCTGTTCCCACCATTTCTGTTCTGCCAGGACAAAACCTAATGGCCGGGCAGGTCCCACCTGGTCACACCTTTACACCTTGTTTGTGTGCTCTTGGTACCAGCAATAAACATCCATCCACTGATGATGCACACTGGAGTTTCTACAAATGCTTTCTATCTCCTGTGCTCCTCTATGATTTCAATTTTCAAAAAATTGGACCTTCCTAGCCAAGCTCTGAGAGAAGTTTCATTCTGAGCAGCTGTGATGGGGCTCTCAGTTGGCTGTCCCAAGCCAGTTATTTCCTGTCACTTAGGGGAAATGCCATCAGACTTCTAAGGCAATTTTGCTCATTTTCCATGTAAGAATTTTGCCTCTCATCTTGAAAATGTGTATCTGTTTTTTTCCTCGTATCTTCAAAAACAGGTGGTTTATTTCCTTTGAAATGTTTAGTCAGCTGGTTTATTTACTTTGAAATGTTTAGTCAGGGGACATTGTTTCCTAAACATAAGACTTTCAGTGCCTTTCTACTCCCTTCTTTTCTGTGTCAGCCTGGCAGCATCTGCTCCTTCAAGCAGACCTCGGGGTACAGTGAGCTGCTTCCTCACCAGCCTGTCTCGTTTCTTACAGAGCATAAGTGTCCTTGGCATGAGAAATGGAAACCAGGATGAGGGTAGTATTTTTATTAACTCATCTGGAGGGGTTATTTACGTAACATTGGAATTTAGCAAATAGAGAAGGCAAAATAAACTCCAAACTTCTTTAAAAGTTGATTTCCTGCTCATTTTTTGTGTTACTCTCAGTAATGTCTGGTATTCCTGCAACATCAGTGATTGATTAGGCTACTATTTTATGAACACTAAACGTCTCAGAAACCAGATGGGATTATGTTTTGGTTTATTTATTGGAAATTTGTGGTAAAAATATAGGCAATAAACCAAGACCACATGGGAAATAAGCGGCAGAATAAAAACATTTTTTGAAGTTCCCTGTTATCTTTTCTGATTTAAGGTGTTTTTTCCCCCCTTTCCTGTCTTAATAGATATTTCTTGTTCTGCAGCACTTCAGG
Organism: Serinus canaria; assembly: GCF_022539315.1. Taxonomy (NCBI): domain Eukaryota; kingdom Metazoa; phylum Chordata; class Aves; order Passeriformes; family Fringillidae; genus Serinus; species Serinus canaria. The sequence continues at coordinate 105,437,258 of NC_066316.1, read as the reverse complement.
ATGTGGCTCTGATAGGTGGAATTTGAGAGAGTATTTAAAATTTAACCTTCAGTGAAATTTGTTCATTTTCAAATATATTTGATTCATGATTCTTATTGGATGAACATGCAATCAGACACACTATATTTAGAAAAATAAGAAGAGGAGTACATGGTCTGTATGTAGCCTGAGTACCCAATACCTTTAAAAAAAAACAAAAAAAGAAAGTTTTTTTTATCTGGAGGGCTTGGGATTTTATGCTCCTTAACATCAAGTGTGTGATCTAAGCAACTGTCTCATGGTGTCCCTCTGAGAGAACTAGCAAAGTTCAGCTATTTATAGGCTGAAATAAAACACACCTTTACTAACTGTCCTTTACAGTAAATGGACTTTTGTAAGCACAGGGATATGAAAGAAGAACCATTTTGAAACTTTTACTTATTATTTCCAACACAATAAATATCCTTTTAGAGATCTATGTGAATTTCATTTGCATACTTAACAGGAATAAACCTCAGGGCTAAACTCTGTTCTTTTCTTTGCTTGCTTTTAATGTAATTTTTAAAATAATGGCCATGAGCCACTAAAGCAACATAAAACATCCCATGAATAGCTCTCAAAACACTTTGTGTTTAGTGAATTTCTCTAATTTTCTTTTGCCAAGTCAGGATTTGATAAAACACCTGAAAAACTTGAATGGTAAATCTTTATTTGTCCAGACTCCATTCTCCCCTGTGGAGTCCTCTGATAATTTACTGCTTTTGAAGAGATGTCAAGGTGGGTGTGAAACAGTGACATTTGGTTTAATCATCTTTTTGATCTAATTTGATTTCCTTTTATCTGGCTGCAGATGCACAGGCAGGGTGCATAACAAAAGAGAATGATTATCACATTGGGGAGAAAAAAAAAGGGATTTGAATACTCCAGATTTGGCAACACCAGGGTGGAAAAAAAAAATGGTGAGTGACTGACCTGAGCATTATCTTGGAAGAAGACCTCAGAATCAGGCTGCATTAGAGCAATATAACTGAGAACTTTTCAGAGGGGATCTATGGCTGGGAGCTGCTCAGGTCCGGCTTGGTCCAGATGGCAAACACTTGACAGTGTGACCTTTTGTAACGGGTCTACCTGACAATTTACAGCACTGAAATCAATATGAGGAGCAGAAAGATACAGTGGACCAGATTTTAAAATGACTAGTCTAAAAAAAAATGCTTGGATTGAAGAGAGAATAGTACCTTGGCACAAAATTCTCTGGTTTTGAACAGGAGGAGGTGACAGGTACAGGAGTCTGTGCAGCATGTGTCTGTGTGCGTGCTCAGGGCTGAGGTATTATCATTTTGAGAAAAGGGACAATATTTTTGTAGACCTTAGTCCTTCTGGCATTTAGATCAATCTGAAATTGCCTCTTATACACTTTTTGCCTGAGAGCTGAAATTTCCAATTTACCTTATTTAGTTTATGTAAATTACGAACATTACTTTTAAGACACATACATGGATGTTTATGAGAATGCCAAGATTTTTCTCTCATAAACCAGGCAAAAATGTCTGATATAAATTCTGTGCTGTAGATTGGCTATTACAATTGCAAGATCAAAATTATTCTTGGAGGTGATAGCTAACACGGCATCCAAAGACCTTTTGTTCTGTTCTGTTTCATTTTCTTACCAATTATAATACTTAATAGAGGAAGTCAACATGTTCCTACCACTGCAGAAAATGGATTACTGAAAAAATTCACAGCTTTGGTGTATTTAGGGGCTTAAACTTAAAAGTATGAGTTCTTATGGCTTTTCTTTGATTCCTTTTCTTCTTCTTCTTTTTTTTTTTTTAATTTAGATAAAACACTTCAAACTCCTACAATACCATGTAATTGTAAAATAGAGTCTGATCCTGCAGAACATTTCAGATGGAATTCATTTCAGCTGAGTTTAGCTGTCCAGTGAGTCATCTACAGTCTACTGAAATATAGGTGGGTGGTTCAGTTTGTAAGATAGGTGTCTAGGATAAACAAGATAGATTAGACTCTGAAGGTGGTCTGGAGTGTGTTAAACCTGCAGGGATTTCTCTCCAGGGGAATCAGAGGGTGGAGGGGAAATTCCCAAATTTTAGGGAGGATATGACTGTGCCCAGTGCCCAGCCTTGAGACTGGGCAGAACCTGCTGGTCCTAGGATTTAAGTATAGATGCTGTCTCTTTGTTAGCCATAGACAGAGCATAAATATAGTCCACCAAGAGACTGAATGCTGAACTTGGCTGTGATGGCCACATTTTGCTGCTGAACAAACTGATGATTCATTCTAATCACTTCCCTCCTCCTGTGGTTCTTGTTGTGTAGCCCATCCATGTCCTATTCCAATGCAGAGAAACTGCACATGAAATAGTCTGGGGTCTTCTCACTGAATGGCCAAGCTTGCTTGGCCTCATCATAGATGGGATAAGGAGCATTCTCCCTCATGTGGGAGCACGTTTACATTGTTGTCTGCACATTTTGTATGCTGCATGTGCTGGATTTATGTGTGTGTGTGGGGGAAGTAGATGTACCCTTGGCTGAGGACTGGCGTATTGGGCAATGATTTGACTGATTCCAAACATAAATTTAGGGAAAGAGTATCACAAAGACTTTACAAGTCTGCATATGGATCTGAGTAATTTTTAGTTTTAAGTATGGGAAAGGCAAAAAACATCCACTTAGAGGGGCTCAAATATTTACAGCTTTGACAGCATTGCTCAGAAATCTCTAAATAATGTAAGTTCAATGGCCAAGAGCTTTGGGTATTTCTGTAAGGAAGTAGAAGTTCCGTGGCAGGAATCTAGACTTCTTTATATTATTCCCCCTTTCATGAAGAGGATTTTCCCTTATAGTTGCTTTCCAGTACCTGAAGGAAACCTACAAGAAAGATGGAAAGAGACTATTTAAAAGGACCTTCCATGATAGTGGTATAAAATGGCTTGAGTCCCTTAAGATATAAATAAAAATTTGCAATTGTTTTCAGGTGTTAATCAATAGCTATAGGTGGGCAGTTATGATTAAGCAATTGTATTGTAAATGTTGTTTTAAGGAATAAAAAGGCAATCCCAGGATAAATGGGCTGTCTAGACAGCAGCCACCAAGACTGAAGGCAGCAGAACTGAACCATAACTGAGTGAAAGGTAATTCTGGCTGTGGGAGATTGCAACCACCAACTCACTGATCACCTACTCAGAATGGCCTCCCAACTCAAGGGGAGAGAAGAACTGGACCTGTGGGCTAATTAACACGAGGAACAAGAGACAGAACCAGAAAATAGGTGTTTGGGGTACTAATTAATAGAAAAGTTATATAATTTGTAACCAATGAATGATTATGCCTTTATTAAAATGTATAAATTATGTAAACTTTTGATAATCAGGGAGCCAGCTGAGTTACCACCAAGCTCCCTACTCTGCACAAACTGGAACAAAACTAGAAATACCTTGCCTTGGTGTATGAACTGGTGCTTCACAGCAGGTAACTGGTTTAAACTGAAAGAGAGTAGGTTTAGATTGGATATTAGGACTAAATCATTTACTCTGAGGGTGGTGATGTGCTGGAACAGATTGCCTGGAAAAGTTTTGCCTGCCCCATACCTGGAAGTGTTCAAGACCAGGTTGGATGGGGCTTGGCATAACATGGCCTAATGGAAGGTGTCCTTGCCCATGGCAGGGGGTAGGAAAGAGGTGATCTTTAGGGTCCTTTCCAACACAAATAATTCAGTTATTCTATGATGAGTTTGACAGCCACAGAGCAGCTGGAAATTGGACTGGCTGTTGGAGAGAGGTGTAGATGCCAGAGCTCTGGTAATAAAACTGTATTAACCTCCCACATGTGTGTTGTGCCAGGATTTCCTACTACAAGAAAATACACCTATTATACTGTTCAGGTCTTTGGTTCTACCTTCATGGCAGCCCAGACAAGAAAAGGTTTATCTTTACTTCAGCCTGCTCCATGCTCATTGTTTCTACTGATGAAAGCAAAAAGGCTTCAGCTTTTTCTTTGCAGAAGAGAAGGTCTCAGCATGACTCTAGCTGTAGCTCTGAGAGTTTGTTCAAACTGCTGTGAGGCTTTCCACAACATATGTTTGGAAAAAATTAAATAACCCCAGGAGTTGTTTTTTTCTTTATCCTTCAAATAGGAAGAGGGCTAAGCTTGCTTTGTGTCAATGACATTGTGAAGCAGTTAGTACTTCATAAAACTGATAGTTAATGCAGAGGCTGGTGGTTGAGGCTGCTTTTACAAACACAGCTTTCAAACAAAGCATCCTGCCAAACAGTCTTTAATAATGGAGTGCTTGGATGGCCAGCTGTCTGTCAGACCCCTCTCCCTCTGCCTGCTGTAATAAACTCATTCTCTTTGGTGGCAGGCCATGGAAGTTAGGCTGTGCTCTGCCCCTGTATCTGGCCTGAGTTCCAGTGGGACAGTTTCTTAAAAGCAATACTTTTCCTAAGTCTCAAGCTGTGTTAGAAGGAGAGAAGGGTTCTTAAAATTCTTCTGAAATTGAAAAAGGTGACCTACCTTTTTCTTTAGGGATTAGAGCTGTAGCTTTACAGAGTCTTCTTGCAATTTTATTTTTAGCTTTGGTCATGGCCCACTGGTCTAATTTCACTTGACTGTCCCAGTCTGTAAACAGGATGATTGCAAAATTATGGCATCAGAGTGCAAGCAGGAAATTTTTTTCCAGGAGTTCTTACTTTTAACAGCTCGCCTGGACCAGTCATTTGAACTCTCCCTGGTTTTCAGATCTGGGGAAAAAAAACAAACCTAGAAATATCTGCTTTTATTTGACAATGCAGGATTGTATAATATGAAATTAACAGCAGTCCGAAGAAGCAGCTTTACATAGTACACAAATAAAACCTAGCTGCCTTTTGTTTCCAGCTTTGTTACAGGCCACTTTAGAAAAAAAATTAAAAGGGATTTTTAAATTCACATCTATAATTATCAAAATTCACATGTAATTGTTAACCAAAATCACTGGTGAGTATGGAGAGATAGAGGACTAAGGAAACCCAGAACAAACTCAGTAGGATACAGAAAATGTTTTCAGGCTCCCAGTTGTTCCCTCTTTCTAAAGGGGCAAAAGGGGAGCAGAAGCAAATAGTATCCCTGGTCTGAGCATCTCTCAAACTGATGCTTTGCCCCTGTGCTAATACAAAAGGTGCTGTGACTCCCACCTGGGATATGGCCCCATCAGTGGGCTTGCCAATAAGCTGGTATTAAATCTGTTTTGCTCTGCTGGAGTTGCACAATGCAGGTTTAAGAGACTGAACACTCAAAACCTTCCACCTATAATACTGTGGGGTGGCACCTGGTGACTTTAGCATGGGCAGGACGCTGCTCTAATAACCTCTGCTCAGGGGAGGTACAGCAGAAGAGGCTGCAGCACTGATCATCACTGCCTGATCATCAGCCCCAGCCCTGTCTGGGAGAGGCTGATGCATCTGTCAAGGTGCCCTGTTGGTGTATTGTATGTTCAGCACTGTAATGATACATAGTCATTGCATCAGTCATATATTTTATACCAATGACCTTAATAAACAACTGCTGTACATATTGAGTCCCCCATAAATACATTTCTATAATTTTAGTGGAGACCTTCACACTTAAATGGTATAACATTTTTTACAGTTAATCAGAGAGCATAAACAACCAATGCAGTGGTGTGTACGTGTGGTGAATGCATAGCTCAGTCTCATTTGTGGAAAGAAAAATCCTTCCCCCCCAAATCCAGTAATTCAAAACTCTCCAGAAATAATAATCAAAATGCCAGTTCTGCTCCTACCTGCCACATCCTCAAGTGCTTCCCTTGCTACATTTCCTCAGTATGTTGCATAGACATGACAGAAAATTGATCTAGGCAAGCATTTATCGATTTACCTTCTGGTATGAAAAATTGTGTATTAACCTGAACTGAACTGGTTCATCGTTCCTTTCCTTCTCTTGCTGACTTTCCAGAAAGAGGACAGACCTTGCCTGGAGAAAGAAATCCCTAAATTTTCATGATATGTCATCTATTTGTCATTCTTTTTCCTGATTTTCTGTTGTTTGCATGAAAATGCTGACCAGTGTCAAGCCTGGTTACAGACTGGTGGGAATTTCAAAACAGGTAAGACTCAATTGCAGTCTGAATTAGGGAAAGGCTTTGGAGTGGCTGCAGTCCAGACACAGGAGAAGCCACATGGAAGATTGCCTTCTATGCTCCAAAACAGAACCAAGATCTTAGCTGGAACATGCCATTTGTTACACATCAGGAGGTACACCCACAAGACATGATTCCTTAAGGAATCCTTTATTAGTTTTAGTGTTCATAATACTAATAACTAACATTAAAGACAATTGTTTATTAAATTAGATTAATAAATAATATCATGGAATGGTGCTTTTTGGAAGTTGTAGGTACTGTAGCCTGAGGGAGTTATTTGTCACAGTGACACGTGGATAAAAAAGGGGAAAAGTGGAATTAAATTGGATTTTCACCATTTTTTCGGATGACCCTTTAATTGAAACATATGAGCAATAAATCTTAGGAGCCTGGAAGATTTAATTGATGTGGAACTCACATAATATCAAAATTTTTGATACATTTTTGGCTGCTCTTTATGTTCTGACTACAATCAACCTATATTAAAGATGTCCATGACAGATTTTAAAAGTTCTGAGAATAGCTCAGACCTTGGCCATTTTAAGGAGACTCAAAGCAGCCAGGAAGGTTTGTTGAGAAAATCTTGGAAGGTTCTCCTTGATCCAGCATACTCCTTGGGTGGTGCAGATGGGATCACTCACCCTAGGCCACCCCACAATCTCAATGGAGAGATGTGTTTCAAGACAAGGTGAGCACATAACTTTGCTGCTCTGAGAGCTTTCAGGTTGTTTTAATTGTACACCTGGTGCCCTTTCAGTAAAATTGTGCTTGGGAGAGGAGGAAAATATATGAGTTGCTGCTCATATTCCTCCTTAGCTGTGTGGAGTGTAGACAACAGCATCATGCTCAAACCCACCACCTCAGTGTTCATTATTGTGTTGGTAGGAGTCCAGAGCAGAACTTGCTCTCCAAAGTTCTCCCTGAAGAATAATGATTTTCACAGATATGAAACCACAGTGGATGAGTCTTTCTGTTTTATCACTATGGGTGCTTAAAATAAATCAGTATCTAAAAGGTAGAGGAAAACAAAAGCTTGATTCTCATCTGATGTAAATTGACTCAACCCCATGGAAATAAGTGGAGCTCTGCCAAGCTGCACAAAAGGACAGTATTGTCTGAGCCCTGTGCACATTCCAATCTCTTGTGAATGTACAAAGGAAAAGAACACTTCCGTGTCCTTTAAAAGAAAACACTATTTAAAATTAGTAAAGGAACCTCATGAAACCTGGGGAATTGTAAATCTAGGTTAGTTTATAACCACAAAATGTTAATTTCCTCAAAGTATTGAGGTTTTCTTACTATAACTACTATTCTCTACATGGCACATAATATAATTATGTATATTACAGTAATTATTATTAGCTATTATGCTGTACATAGAATTATAATAACTTCCAAATTGAAAAGACTTGCAAGCAATGGATCTGGAAACAGAGGCACTGAGCTGGCACAACCAGCCCAAGAACACAGAGCAGATCGTTGACAGAGTTGGGACTAGAAAAATGTCCCCTGGCTGCTGGGCTAGTGATCTTCATACAGAAGTGTTCCTGTAATAATAATAAACAGGAGTGGGATATATGCCTCTGGCTCTGGGAGGCGATTATTTTCCTTGGAAAGGTGAACATCACCTTTAGTACAGCAACTTTTCAGGAGGCAAATATATCTAATTAGGTAAAGTGATTGTCAAGTGTATTTTAAGTTTAACAAAGCTCACATCATACTTTATTTCCCTTTTATATTTTGTACAGTAATTGTGTAAAGTGCATGATTTACTGTGGCAGCATTATTCAAACTTAATTACAGTGTTAAGAAGCAACCATATCTTGAAAGAAAATAGCTCCACTGCTGTGGGGATCCACATGGCAGCTCGATTTTTGAAGAATTTTTTTTATTTTGTAAAGAAAATAAATCACTGACAAAAATTTTTGGCTCCTAAAATCGCATTTAAGATCAACTTTCAATAGCTTTCTTAAAGGATTGAAACAGCTACTTTGTCAAGAGATTTCAGATCTTTCTTTGTTTATATCCACCTTGTGATTGATCCCTATATATACACCAGGTGCTGTCCAGTCCTTAGGGGTATATTCTCTTATATGTGGGGCTGAATCCTAAGAAGGAAATAAAAGGATTTAAAATATTATTATTTAGCAATAGCAAGATGTCTTTGTTTGATCAATATGTCTGCTCCCTAGAACACATAGCAGACACCATTCATTCAAAGTATCACTTTTATACTAACTAGGGAGAGAACTAAAGAGATTTTACCCATTTTTTTTTATTTTAATAAATGAAATTTTTATTTATGAAATTTAAGGCCTCCTTTATTTAGCTTTTTAAGGTTTGCACTCTAGACTCTTATTTGTATTTAGGCTCTTAGATCCTAGGCTCTTCTTTGTATTTTGCAGGGTAGGGAGACCAGGACATCATCCTTGCCCCAGCCCCAGAACTGAATTTTCATTCTTTAACATTTTTGTGTTTGAAATAAATTGATTTTTTGTGAAACTGAGACATTTCCTGTCATTTCAAAAGACCATTTGTTCTCCAAGTACCCCGAGTAGTGCAATGAGGTGCTTATGGCTGAGGTAAAGTGTAGGCTGCAGAGCCATCTGCAGTTTACAGGCACTGTCCTGAAATTCAGGACTTGCGTTGCACCTTTCAGGTTGCCATCTTCTGGGGTCATATTTATTAAATCTTTAATGACACAGAGGTGTAGATGACTTCCTTAATGAGGCTTGTGTTGATAATTAGTGGCAATGGGATCTTGGTGGTAGTATACAGTTACTAATGCTTTCTCCATTTGATTTCTGTTGTGATTATGCTGGAAAACTGTTCTGGGGTGAATTTCCTTTTTGTCACTTATAATGTCATATGAAGGGAGGGGATGGGTTCAGCAAAACTGAAATTCAAGGAAGTGTGCTTTAATTTGGGCTATTGCATTTAAGAAAATGTGAAGTGCTACATCTTAAATAAATATATCTAATATTAAGGCATAAAGCCTTAATATGATGTCTCACTCCGTGATCAGGTTTCACTTTTGTGCTGTCTGTGTTCCATCTGATAAGGGATCACTTTCTGCTTTGGGTTCTGCTTATAAGTTATAGCTACTCTCATCTTCTTTGGAGAATGATGACAATGTGGAAATTGATCAAACCCCAGTTTAGGTCAAAGTCATATATCTGCAAAAGGCCATAAAACTTGCTTTTTGAGTTGGGCTGTGCTCGTCTCCCAGAGTTTTCTACCTGCATGTTTCTGTGAACAGAATCTATACTAGTGCATATACAGTGCATTATGTGCACTTTCTTGATATAATTAGTTGAATCTTTCTTGGCTTGAGAGAATTTTTTCCCTTGAAGAAAATTGATTTTTTAAAGTTATCTGATTTGTATTTAATAGTGTATTCAAATCTCTTCCTCTAGAATCTATAGACCATCTTGCCTAACCTACATCGACAATGAACTTCTCAGAATACATTAATCAAATACAGTCTCTTTGAATTAAGTGCATTTTTCCTATTTCTTTCTAAACCGAGTGACATTTGGTCTGTTTTTCCATTCAGCTCTCAATTTCTCTGTTAGTTAAGAAGCTAAAAGTGCAGCATAATAACATTATATAGGGAGCAGTCCAATATATACATACTGATATATATCTTTTATGTGCATGTTATCCCTCCTGCGGTATAAGTATGGTGGCCAGACAAACATTTGCGTGAAATGCACAGGTTTTTTCTTGCAGAACCAAAGGTCATTTGTACACTTGGCAAAGGCACTTATATTCCCAAATTCACAAGGGAATCTCCACTGCCAGGATTCAGGAACCATAGGTTCCTGCTGCCACTTAAAAATATTTCATTTAAAATAAAGTTTGGTACTTTTTTTATCCTTCAAGTAATACCTTTTCCCCCCATCAGTGCTCATGTGAAATGCATAGGATACTGCTCCTGGAAAAGTATGATGCTGCCTGGAAAAGTGGCAGAGGGACATGTCTGCACCATGTGGAAATCAGTTTTCACAGTGCAGACAGTGGTGTCTCAGTGCCACGTGCCACTGCCACACAAACATCACAGAAAGGCTTCTGTTCCAGACCATTCCAACCTCTATGACTCTTTCCCATGGTGTTCCTTAGGTGTGGTTGGCATTTCTGTTACTTATGTTTATCTGTCTAAAGCCTAGGAATTAAGCCCAAGTTGATTTTCTAGCCTACTCTTGCAGTCACTAAGGAGAAGCAGGGACATTCAGAGAGTGGAGAACAAGTAGTCTTTTGACAAAGGTGAAGTGACTTCTGTCCTTGTCAGTTCCTCTCCTTTGACTATTAAGGAATGAGATAAGTAGTCTGAACAGGATCTCCAAATCTTTAGGTAACTTAGATAAATTCCATTACTGGTTTTACCATCATTTATCTCCTAGCATTTACAGATAAAATGTTGCATGTAAAAAGCATTTTCATGTGAAGAGGAGTCAATTTGAATTAAAATCCATTTGTCCTCACAGAATTAAGCTCTTTACCCTCTTAGTTTTTCCCTATATGCTTAAGTTCCAGTTCCTCTGGTCCCTGCAGGATATTTGGTCCAGCAATGAACTGGTTTTAGCTGGGATACAGTTGAAGTTCTTCACTGTAGTTTTTAAGGTGTGCTGTGGTTTTTGCTGTGCTTTGGTTTTGTGATAAAGATGACATTGACAAATAGGAAATGTTTTTTTTACAAGGAGTTGGGAAAGGACATAGGCAGGACTGCTGACCCTAACTGACCCAAGGGGCTCAGTTCACCTATTCCTAACCATATAATGATGTGGCCAGCAATAAAACTTTTTTGGGGGGGAGGGTGGGAGGTGTTTGAAGGTTGTTAAGACTGACATTTTTGGGGGACTGGATGGGCCTTGGTTGGTTGCTGGTAAGCACTTTGCAGTGTTTTGCATCACTTGGTTTTGTTCTTTTCTTCTCTATTTGTTAATTGGTTTTTATTTATTAAATTGATTTTATCTCAAATTATGAGGTTTCTCACTTTTACCTTTCTGATTCTCTCCCCCATCCTACTATGGGGGAACTGAGCCTACCAATGTTAAACCATGACAAGCAACAACTCATCTCCTTCTTCCTGGTATTTCTTCAGTGGAACAAAAGATTCCCGGATGTCCCTGTCCATGGCAGGGAGATTGGAACTAGATGATCTTTAAGGTCACTTCCAACCCAAACATTCTTTGACTCTATGATTCTGTGGTTCCAGAGCTAGAGTCACTAAAGTATTTTGAAAATCAGCCTCTGAAAGTATGAAAAACCACTAGACACTGTACATATATAAGCCTTCACACAAGTATTCTGAATTTCAGGAGCACTGAAATTGGTATTGCCATGTTGTGTGGTTAACCAAGCTGTATTGGCTGCACTGTCTCCTAGGAGGACACGTGGACCTCTGTGGAAGAAACAGAGGAGAGGCAAGCCCAAAAAGCTAAAGATTGCTTCCCATTAACTACTGACATGTTTTTTGAAGAGGCTTAGAGAAAAGTAACTGTCTGAGAGGTGCAGAGAGGGAACATTGTTTAACCCTCTTCTAGCATAGAGATTGCAGTTACTCCTCTATCCTTGAAGTCAGGAGAAGGCACCAAACCCCCTATATCCACATTGTGCTCCTGTAAAAGGGGACAGAGAAAATGCCCTAGATCATCTGCAGGGGGAAAGCTAAAGGCAAATGAAAATGACAACCTTGTTCACTTAATATGCAAAGTAATTCAGTGGGTGTTGAATTCATTTGAATAGAGATGATGCAGTGTAGACACCTGCTGCAACCGCACCTTGCATCCTTGTTACATGAGTGATTTCTCCTAGTGAGAGCCAAGAACATGCTTCAAAACCCTCTGCTTTGAAGTAGTGGAGATATGAGGCTCCAATATGCACGAGTTCCTTGTTGAGGAAATATCTTAACATATTTAAAATGCTTTCATGAGGAAAAGAGAAGCTTAGAGTGTTGTCACTGTCATCTGCAGGGCTGACATTTACATCCAAGGTAATGGGTTTCCATTTCGTCATGAGGTGCATGTGCAGGATTCATGATTAAACTGGTTTATGCTTGACTTTCTTTGTGCCAGACCACGTTATCAAGCTGGCTTCTCTTCCTTTTTGATTGTTGTCTATGTTCATCATCAGATGGCACTGGAGAGAGCAGATAAGTTTTAGGCGCCATTTGTGTAATTTCTTTGTCATTCATTCTTTTTGAGGGGGAGTTATGGGTGCTGCTGGTTTTGCAGTGGTTCAGAGGAATCAATCTGACCACCTGAGCACATCCATCACCTGTTCGATTAGACAATGCACTCAGTGAGCAGGGAAAAGCATTATGTGGCACACATCTCCTTTTCATGAATCTCCAAGAAAAGAAGAGCAAGCTGGAAAGCAGAATGTGTCAAATATAATTGGTTCACTTTTCTTGGAAATGATACAGCATGAAACACTTCCATTTTTAGAGCAGAAGTCAGAGAATCTGAAAAATTTGGTTATCAGTGTAGCCCTTCTCCCAAAAAGGAAAATTTCACCTGCATTGTAGTATCTATCAAATTTTGCTGCCAGAATGAAGTCTATCTATATTTAGATTCATGAAGAAATAATTTTTAAAAAGATTTGGATGAATTTTTTCAAGAACTCAGTACTTGCTGTGTTTAGAACTCTGATATTTAAATCAATTAAAAATAATTTTGACATAGTTGTCTGAGAAGGTGACACTAAAGACACCTGTCTCATTAACTATATAGAAAGGGTGGAAAATTAGCTATTCAGCTATTTAAATGGTGATTCTGACATTTGAGTTCAGAAGTTTTAATTCCATTGAAAGCCAAATTCAAATGTGCACACAGTAAACCATAGAAGTCTCTTTTGTGTGTATATGACATTTTCAGCAATATGAGAATGAAAGGGTGGTGCAGATATATTTTATTGTTGGTTGTTGCTGGTAATTTCACTTAGCAGTAGATAAAATACTTTTCTTGCTAGAGTTTATGGAAGAGACTGTGGCTTTATATCTATTCCAGACATACAGTGCATGGAGGCATTCCACAATTATCAAAGATTTACTGGCTATTGTTTCTCCTACAGCTCACATGGAGCATATTTCAAGATGCTCTGGAGGAGGTGAGAAACACTTATCCACACAGTTCGTGGCTGTGAAGTTTATGTTTTTGTAGTCCCTGTTAGAAATAGGTAATAACAGGGAAATTTAGGGAGAGATTCAGTTTTGATTCTTTACCCTTACACAGGCAACTTTTCTGCCAAAACAGGAGTGTCAGCTGGCAGAGGACTGGGAGGATGAGAAACAAAATAGTAAAGGGCAGTTGAGGATAATGAGGAGAACGCAACTCTCCAGCTGACTTTTGCTTTTTGTTCCTCTCTTTCTCAGGCTGGGATAAGATAATGAGAATCCCTTCCTTTGAAATCTGGACCCTTCACTGAATTAAAAAAGGTGCAATGGGAGGAAATATGACTAATAAAACCACTGAAAGATGTGCTTTTCTTTGAGTCACTTGGTTCTTTGCACTTTGAAATACTTCAGGATTTTTCCTTAGCGGATGGTGGCTTGTGAGATTTACTGTGTTCAGCAAAGTATGGCTGAGCCAGCCAATGGAGCTGCAGAAAGATGAAATGGTTTTGTATATTCATCCAACTTTTCATACATAGCCTTGTTGTAATTGAAGTGAGAGGAAGTGCAGTCTGACAGACATGGCGTGCCCTGGGGTCTGATTAGAGCTTTGGACATTTAGCATCTGGAAAACTATTGTCCCCTGGGGGTTTTTTTCCTGTCCTTGGATTTTCCATTATTTTTGTTTTTCATAATTTATAATATGGGTGAATCAAAGGTCTTGGTGAGAACTGGAATCCCACTGTGCCTAACAGTAATTAGATGTGCCTGCTTGTGTGTTTGTGTTTGTGTGTGTGGGCACCTGCACATATGGAAGCACCCCTGAGCGGAGAAATCTGGGTCTAAAAGACACAGGAATAACTGAACAGTAGGGAAGCAGGGAAATGATGTGGAAATTAATCATCTGGCACTGATTAATACACTTACTTAGTTGCATCATGTTTGGTTGTTTGTATTGATAAATCTACAACAAGATGGTGATGTTTAAACATTTGTTTGGTATTTAAAAATGTACCACAATGTTTTGCACAGACAAATGCTGATACCACTCATTCAGGGCAAATTCAGTAAACAGGGAGACTATGGTGAATGACTGAGATGTAAAAGACAATTTTTCAGTACCTAATTCCAGTGAAATGGATTTTGACCTGAACATAAAGCTGTGCTGGTTGTGACTGAGACAGAGCTAATTTTCTTCACAGTAGCCGGTATGGGGCTGTGTTTTGGAATTTTGCTGAAAACAGGGATGTTTTCTTTACTGCTGATCAGTGCTTATGCAGCATCGAGGCCTTTTCTGCTCTCATCCCACCAGTGAGGAGATTGGGGGTGCACAAGGATTTGGGAGGGGACACAGCTGCAGTAGCAGCCCCCAAGTGACTCAAGGGTTGTCTCACACCATGTGGCATCATGCTCAGCAGATAAAGCTGAAGGGCAGAAGAAGGAAGGGGGATGTTCAGAGTGATGGCATTTGTCTTGCCAAGTCACTGTTACACACATAAGGGACCCTGCTCTCCTGAGGGTGACTGAACACCTGCTTGCCCATGGGAAGTGGTGAATGAATTCCTTGTTTTGCTTGTTTATGTGTGTGGCTTCTGCTTACCTATTAATCTGTCTTTATCTCAACCTGTGAGTTTTCTCACTTTCACCATTCCTGTTCTTTCCCCCCATCTCACTGGTGAGGGGTGAGCAGCTGGGAGGGCTGAGTTACCAGCTGAGTTGAACTGTGGCAAGAGTCCTGTTCCAGTTCCTGGGTTGCCTAGAATTTGCACTGCTGGGGTCACACTCCCACTTCAAGCCCCTTTACTGCTGCAAACAGCTGATGTTTTGAAGAGCTGCATTAGAGTAGATGTCTGATCTAGGCTGGAGCTTATCCTAAGAGACTTACCAAGCTTTCCACAGCAATTTTATGGAATATCAAAGATTTAAGTACAACCAATTCAAAAGCATTTAAGTCTCTAACTAGTGCTCTAAGAACTAGAACTGGCTCCTTTGTGCATTCAGTAGATATGGTCCTGTTACCCGTTACACAGACTGAATCAGACTTCTTTCCTGCACTGAATGGTGTCATCCTGGCACCATCTATACTTTGAAGGGCATTGCTAACTCCTGCTTGCCTCAGGGAAGAAGCAGTTGAGAAATGGAAAGGGTTTTTTTTTCTTAGTCTGCCTTTGGATATTGCACTGAGCAAGTTAAAGGTTGATACAGGTTGTTCTTACAGCTCTAGAAGGGATATAATCTGCTGAGACATGTCTTCAGTACAAAAGTGCACTGTCCCTTGTACAAACAACAAAGCAAGATAAGTCACAGAGGATGGGCCTAGACTGTCCTAAAGGGTTGAAGTGCCAGCAAGAGTGTCTGCAGACTTGAAACTGGGGGCTAAAAATAGAATTAATATGCTAAATGCTTTATTGCAACATACGGTGCAATAAAAACACAAAAAATTGCTTCAGAAATACATGGAGACCAATCATATATGTGAGGAGAAGCACTTCAGAAAGGCTAACATATTATTGAGAAATTACTTGTGAAATAACAACATTCTGCCCCCCTCTTTGGAGTTTCAAAACCAATTTCTGTTTCCCTGGGCAGAAGACCACTGGGTCAGCCTGGGATGCCCCAGTGAAATGTTTTTCACCATCACATTAAATCATGTCTCATTGTCATTCATCTATGAATTGTCACATGGAGAGTTGAATCTGAGTTCATTTGTCTTAGGTTAAGGACAGTTCCAACTTTGGAGATTTATAGGGCTTTCTCCAAATTTATTGCAACTTTTTTTTTCTGCAATGCCACTGCACTGAGATTGCATAACATGGACACAGTAATCATTCATAGGCCCAAACAGTTTCAAAGCTGAATATTCAATTTCCTTCTACTTTTCAGCTTTGATTACTATACCTGGATAACACAGGTTCTCCACAGACAATACGTCAAGTCATTTTCAAAAGCTGCTGTGCTCCACACTGACTGCAGTGTGGCATTATGACATAAATCCTCATCCCTCCGTGATATTAAGATCATGCTCAAACTGTGTGCAAAACTCAGGCTACTTAAAGCAGTACTTCTGCAGTAAACCTTTTCTGTGGATGCTCACTGATGTTGTAGCACTGAGGGTTTTTTAATGCACGATGGCTGTGTAAGTCTCTGGTGGCATGGTGTCTTTACAGAAGGTGAAAACTTGGGGATTGTAATCATGACAATGCAGAGAAACCACCATGTGGGGCAGTGTCAGGTCAGATGCTGTGCACATGGAATAAACCTGTGGTTGCTACTCTGAAACAGAGCTAAAACAAGCTGGATAAAATAATCTTGTCTCAAATGGCTTGGAAACATGTTAGGAACAAATGCCAGGAAGTGGATCTGGGTTAACATTTGGAAACTGCATACATGTCTGGAGGGTGGTTTAAGCAGTTCTATTTTTGCTTTGAAGGGGAACAGAAGCACTTTCTCTGTCCATTCTCAGCTGACAGGATCACAACTCTTGGAGGGGAGGGGGACGGGAAATGGATGGTAAGGCTTAGTCTCTTGTTAAATTGTTATATCCAGTTATGTCACCATTTGGATATGGCAGAAAGCTGAACTGAAGTAATTAAGATGCCTTTGAAAACTTTTTTTTTTTCTCCTGGTGTCAAGTTTTAGGACAGATTTCTGGGCTGATTTACCTTTCAAAGGGGACAGACATTTCAGATAGAACCTGATATATAGTTTCCCATAAGTAGGCTTTTCCTGCCTCATGTGATCTTTCCCAATGGCAGTGTTTGGTATAAATTGGGATGGTTGCTGGCAGTTGCCTACTAGCTGTGGATTACAGTAGGATTGGATCCCAACTAACAATTTTGCACCTAAATTCTGCAGAATTTACAAAGATGGTGCTGTTAGATGAGGGCATAGGCAGGTCTGTGTCTTATATTTATGCGTGTTGTGTTCTACTTTGCTATCTTTGAAAAAAATTCAGGCATGAAAAGTGTGTTGAGATTACAGAGAAAACTGGGTGTTTCACGTGGGCAGAAGACAGAGCTGCTCTATTCCATTTGGGTGAATGTCAAAGCTCATGGGGCAGCAGTGGGTGTGAGCAGGGACAAGCAAATGCAACATCTCACTAAGTCAGAGACATCCACTCCTTGCTTAACTGAACAAAGTGATTTTTCTACCCTCAAGCTGATGACTTTGAAACCATGTACTTTTCTTTGAAAACAATAATTGTGGTGCAAATACAGCTGGTGGACTTTTATCACAGCTATATCATAGGTGTATCACTTGTCTAATCTTGGTTCATGGGCGATATCTTTCATGTGGTTGGACTTCACGATATGATAAATTCTGTCTCTAACTCTGCTTATCTCTGTCTCATGTGTAGTGACTGAGGTATTACAAAGCAAGGAGTTGACAAACTTTTTTTTGGTGAGAAGTGATCCAACATGGGGTGAAGAGTGTCCTTCTAATTAATTCTTCTGCATTCCTATTAGGCACAAGCTGTTGACTTTACTCCTTCTTGGCTGTAAAGGTAACTTGAATGGGTCTGTGAAATCTATTTTTAATCGTATGAGCACAAAGCACCTGATTTAGCTCTTGCTGACATTGGTTTAAATTGGAAGGATATCTGGTAAAGTCATTAAAACCTACAACGATTTGGGTTAAAACCTAAAATATAATGAAACTAGGCTGAAGTCAAAATAGCACGGACTTATGTAATTGCAGACAAAATTGTTCCACTGAATTTCCTAAGTCATGAAATGTGCTACTGCTGAAGTTTTTCTATAGAAAGGTATCAACACCATATATTATCTGCAACATATTTATTTTTAGAAGGTCATAGCCTTTTTCATTTCTTTGACACAGTGAAGATCTGGAAGTCTGGGTCAATTTGTCTTAAAATCAGGGCACTGAGCCCAGTCCTAAATTCTGTCTCTCTTTTATTAGGCTAAATAATCCTCCTTCTTCTAGAAGTATAAATTTACTTACCTGATTCTCATCCATGCATCCATCCATATGCTAATAAACCTCTCATCAGTGCAGGATTTCAGGGCTCCAGTGAATATTTCTACTAGTCTTCAAAACTAAGGAGCTTTAGTAACCCCATGTACTGTAATTTCAATGCTTAACTGAACAAGATTCAGCTCTGTGTTTTCCAAAGAAATTTGATCACATCTGGATAAGGGTGAGATACTTTCCCTCCCTTGCTTCTCCTACTTATCTGATGTTGATAAACACAGATTTGTTCTCTCTTACTAGTCTGTGACTTTGTGGCTGTAGTGACAAATCAGATTATATTTCACCTTCTCCTTTGGTGTGGCTTTCTGAAGATTTGCATTCTTAAGAGCTCCTTGTTTTGATCTTTCATAATGCCATGTGATTGAAGGGGGAAATGATAAGCAAGAGACTCTCTTTATACTGTTAAACTGGTGAATTTTTGCCCATCTGTTTTGAAATATATGGTAGTGATGAATGCCTCTTTGCCTAGAACTTCTGTACCTGGACACTTTGTATCACTTTATGTTTGTCTATAGCAAGATAACCTTGGATAACATAAAGTAAGACAGTAAGATAATATTAAGATGAAACTATAGATGTAGAGATAATACTAATTATTATTTATTTTTAATGATATGTAAAACCACAGAAAGGAGATGCAGGGCTTCCTCACCATAAAAAAATGTTACTTTTTTTGGTTACTTTGTAAGAAGTTTCAGACTGACCAATATTTTTGGAGCTGTATGGACATCTAATGGTGCAGCAAAGGATTGATGTGTATTTCAGCAATATTCCCCTGTTTTTTAGAAAACACCCATAAGTTCTTAAATCTATTTTTAGACTACCTCCCACTCCAAATAAAACCATGGGCGCCTAATTCAGAAGTCAGTGCAAAGATTTACCACCCCAGATGGGATTCAGGTGTGTTTTTACATGAAAGCGTATCTGACCTGTAGTCCAGCTGTTTCTCCACTGGGTTGTCTTGTTGGTCATAAAAGTTTTTTGGTCTAAAAGCCTTTGGTCCTGTGTCATTTCTGTCACACTGCCAGAGTCGCCCAGACTCCCTGGGGCACCTGTGATTAGGCAACTGAATTGCTTACAGAATTGGCTCTGAATTGCCCTGTGGCAATTTCTCAAAGCCAGGAGCACATGTGAGGGAGCTTGGGGAATATTTAACATCAGCTTTCATGGAGGAAGACATCCACAGTCAGGATGAAAAGCACAGTTCTTGAGCTTTCAGTGACATTGGAGGTGGAGTGGATGTGGATGCCTTTGCTGTCACAGTGACTATACACTGGGTGCAAATATCATGCAAAGAGTTGCTGACATTTTAATTGTAAATATGAGATGATCTAAAGGAGAACCAAATTCTGCCCTTTGGACTGAAGAAAGTACTGGTCTATATGTACATAGACCTGAGGAGAGAAATTGGCTCTGATGTGCCATCCTGCCTGGCTGAGCAGAAAGAGAAAGCAGCCATATGACTCATTATTTCACTCATCTGCCACTAACCAGATCTCCCTCTAACATCACAGTGCAGAACAGCCTCTTAAATAGAAGGGAAATCCCTCCTCTGGCATGAATGGCCTCTGCCATTTAAGTCCTTTATTTCATTACCTTTCTCTGTAGGTTACTCTTTATGTAGGGCACAAAGGAATGTTTTAAAGCTATCTGCAAACTGAGGAGCCATATAGGTTTGGTTCCAGGTGCCAGGAGACTTTTCCAGCCTCAAATCTCTCCTGGCACTGCAGCCTGTTCTATGAGAGCAGGTAAAGCAGCACTAGCTCACTGCCATGGTGGGACACAGCAAATGCCAGCCGTGGGCATCTGCCCCTCTCTGTTAGACAACCCAGCCGTGGATTGCCTGAAATGCTCCCCTGTGAGGGCTACCCCGTGCTGTGGGGCTGTTTTTTTCACATGCACAGTGACACCATTCTTAGGTGCTTATGATGCTCAAGAAATGTAATTAAGTCCTTCAAAAGCAACTGTTCCAGGTAAACAACTCTTTAGATTTATCACAGAGCTCAGAGTTTATCTTGCTTCCCTTGTTTCTGCTAAGCACAAACATTCTGTTTGAGTTTTCAGAACAAAGCTGATTTCTTTGTTTCTTGAGCATCATCAAAAGCAATAACAGCTCTGGTGGACACATTATATAATAGCAACACAATGTGCTCAGCACAGCCTTAATGCTATGCAGTCGTCTATACCTGTGTGAAAAGTGGCTGCAAACTGACTGTATAATTCTCCGCTGACCTTATGCATACCTGTGGGGAATTCTGCCTTGGGAGCTTTTTATATAGTTTTCATGGAGTGGAGGAAAAGTTCAAGGCAGTTGCGTGTCTGGCTTCTCTTTCTCCACAGTGTTATTTTGCATTTAATCATGCAACTCTGTTGTCTTGAAAGCACAAGGGACATTGTAAACAAATGTATTTATGATGCACAAGTACTAATAGATTCATTCTCATTCTTCTTACTGTGCTGCCTGTGCAAAGCTGAAGGGAGTGAAAACCAGCAACTTATTCTTGCCGACAAGTAGATGCATAATCCCTGAATGCACTAGGAAAGCTATCCATTGAGGAAGAAAGCAACATGTTTGCAGACTCCACACCCCATTATCGGGTGATTTGTTAAAGCTGTCACTGCATACAAATCTGTTTCCATCCTCCTCCACGAAGGGGAGTTTTCAAATAGTTGACTGTAGACTTTATTCTGTCTGAATGGAGAATTTTTTCCCCCTTAAAAGATGCTAAAAGCCAAAATACAGGGAAGTAAAATTGTGGTAGCAAAGAGCCCTAAGACTCCATTTATTTGCTTCCCTAAATAATTACCTATCTCATTTTTAGTAGCATGACTCTATTATTGATTAGACTGTAATATACAACCCTTACCTTAATGAAGAAAATGCAGATCATTTGTCATTGCTTCAGTTAATGCTTGCAGCTGCTGGAATTTGGATTTTGTAATGCTATACACAGAAAAATATCTATACTCATCTGTCTATGCTGCATTCTGTTTTTTAGCGACAGTAGCCTAAACAAGATGGGAAATAATTTACATATACATTCCTTTTCAGCTAATCACCTTAAAACAACTCACTAATCATAAGTTAATCTTCTCAAGTTTCTGGTCAGTGGGGAAAGACTTATCCTGACTTCACCCGTGGTATAATTGAGGAATATTGAAGATGTGATGCTTGCTAAATCCACAAAGAAAGTCTTGTGTAAATGGGGATAGAATGCAAATATTTGGGCTTTCTGTCCACTTTGTTAAACATAAAACATTGCTTCTTCCTAGAGGCATGACTATTAATAAATACTCCGAGGTTAATGGACAAGTGAGTGTGAATCATAATTATATTGTGAAAAAGATGGATACCACTAAAATATTTGTCAACAGTTGTTTCACCTCTTTAAAGGAATAAAATAAAACCAACCAAAAACCTCAGCAATTCATCAAGGACTTGTGGCTCCTCTATGCAGTTATGTGACATTAATTTTTTTGTTATTGTCTTTAGGGTGTTTCTAAGTGCTTCTGACAGCACAGGTTGTGCTCCCTTCTGATCTGTGTTGACATGACAAATCTAGGGAGGATTTCCTGTTGGTGTAAGTCAGAATAGCTCCAGTTGGAATAGTTTGAATACACAGATGTCAATGTGCATGATATTTGGATATTTTCAACATATTTCCTCATCCCACATTTTGCTTCCAGTTGCCAACAAATAATGTTAGATTTCTAAACAATCTTTTAGAAAGCAGTTTCATTGCTGTATTTTCCTTGAGACTATTTTAAAAGAAGGTTGGCAGTCTGAAAATTCATTAAAATAGGAGAAAAGAAAAGGGAATGTGTTCTTTTAACAAGTTAGGGAGCAAAGAATCTCCAGATTGATACAGAACTTATTGGTTTCTCTGGTATAATTGATTGGACCACCTGGTGCCCAAGGGCATCTGCTGAACTACAGAGTTGAACAAACTTTGATCATGCAAAAGCGAGATTGGACTGTGCACTTTCCTCCAGTGACTGGAAAATGGTTACCAAGAAGGGAGGAACTGGCATATGTGATCTGTTTCTACTGTGCTGCTTGACTAGTTACTGATAATTCAGCAATCTGACAGGCTATGGCTTGGGAGAATCTAAGTCATGTTAGATTACCTCTTTTAGCCTAAATGTAACAAGATGAAATGTAAGAAGTTGTGACTGAAGTGAAAATAAAATAAAACAATAATAAAAGTATAAATGATATCACCCTCCTGAAATGAAAAGCTCTTCTCTTTTCATTGTATTTAATTTGTGAAGCATGAGATAAGAAACCTGGGACTGCCAAGTTAGTTCAGGAAAGAAGTGGGAAAATGGATTGAAAATTTCAAAAACTTTTTTTTCCATGCTGTAGAAAATGACATTTTTAAGAACGACAACAACAACAACCAAAAAGTCATTTTATGTGATATGCAGCCATGGCAGTGACTGGAACTGGGGCCTGAATGGTTTTGATTCATTGCTCTCCAGGTGTTGGGGAGCCCTACAGGAACACTTTGGAGGACAGTGGAAAAGCTAAGGTGGTATTATCCTTGCTGACAAATCAAACTTCAAAAAGACAAACTGTTCCCTAGAGCACAAGGGTCACTGGTTTGTACTGAGTCATCATTGCAGAGGCAGGAGACAGCTGGTGGCACTGGGAAATAACCAATTCCTTTAACAACTGGCTGCTGTGTGCTTACTTTGGCGTGCATCTATGTACACATAAGTATACATTGCAGCATTTTAAAATCTGTGTATGTCTCTGTTGTCTGTGCTTATTACTGTCAGCTTGTGAAATCAGTCCTTTCATGAAATAATTAAAGGTTTCAGGCATTTTTGCCAACTGACTGGCATTACAGGTGTTCTGGATCATATGCCTGTTTCACTTGGTTTCATAAACTGACAGAAGGTGAATCCTGGCATTATCCATGTGCTTTCACATTGTGGTTATGTTTCACATTGTGGGAAATAATGTCTCCAGCCACTTCTTACTATTCAGGGAATTAATAAACAACAGCAGTGATACAGAGCAAAAGAGCAGTCACGCATTTTTCAGTCCTTTGGAAATTCCCTAGCCATGGGACCACGTGCCCTTTTGTTGACTCTCCTTCTGGGAACTTTTTTATACTGAAAGTATCTCCAAGTAGGTTGTCTCCTTTTAATATCTGTATTCCTCATGGGCTATTTTTCTCAATTTGTTCACTGGAGTGTGAAGGAGAAACTGTTCTTCAGGTGGAAGTCTCTTCTATTTGACTCCCACACGGCACCAAAATCCTGCTTATATCCAGGAGTGCTTCAGGGCAGTAGTGGGTTCCTTTTCAGTTTCAGATCAGGACATATTAAGATTCAAAAATTCAATGGAAGGCTGGAACACAAGTAACTCTGAGTTACTGAGGTACTGGAGAGAAGAGCAGGGAAGCTGATGAAGGGTCTGGATCACAAATCTGATGAGGAACAGCTGAGGGATCTGAGGGGGCTCAACATGGAAGAAATCAGGATTAGGGGGAATCTTCTTGCTCTCTACAACTCCCTGAAATGAGGTTGCAGCCAGGTCTGATCAATCTCTTTTCCCAGGGAACAAGGGACAGCATGAGAGGACATGGCCTCAAATAGCACCAGGGGAGGTTAAATTTAATATTAAGGAAAAGTTCTTTGCTGAATGACTTGTCAAGCACTGGAACAGTCTGCCCATGGAAGTGGTGGAATCATTGTCCCCATGGGTGTTTAAAGGACCTTTAAGTGTGGCACCCTGGGACATGTTTAGTGGTGGACTTGGCAGTGCTGGGTTAATGGTTGGACTTGATGACCTCAGACATCTTCCCCAACCTTAAAGATTCTATGATTCTGTGAATTTGTGAGATGATGAGATTGACCTGATTAAAGCCAACTCACTCTCTCTTTTCCAGGTGTGCAGCAGGGCTCGGGTAGGCCCATTTCTTGTCCATAGTAAATCAGTAATAATAATAAGAAAGGAATCATAAGGGCTGAAGTCTCATCAAATCTGCACTGCTGTCACTGAGTCCACACCAGTTTTCCTTCCTCTTCTATTGCAAATAGATCTTCCCTCATTTTGACAGGCAGTGAGTATTCTGCCATAACAGAAGCACTCGTCAAAGGTTTTGCAGCTGGGATGGATCGTGGTCCCCACCTGATTCAGGTGCTCACTGATGGAGCCCAGCACACCATCACCTCCTCTCCTGGGTTGCTGATTCATGTGCTGACAGGAAGGGTTTCCTTAGCAGGTAAATGTGGGCTGCAAGTCCCAGCTCTAGCAAGGATTGAAGTGTCAGGTTATCACTGAAGGTGGAATGCCTGCAGTAAACCTCCTTCCCCTTTAATCTGTTTTGAGTTGGTTTTTAAAAAGCATTTATTTTTTAAAATGGACTGAAAGAAATCACTTTATAAAATAGTCCCAGTTTTGAAAATAAATGTTAGCTCTGTGATGTGTATTGCTATGTAGCTTCACACACAAATATGAGTATATAGTTTTAAAAAGAAACATAATAAAAGTATTGTTTCACTTGTCACATGATCCAAGAGAAACTAGCTTTTGGCATGTCCCAGTGTCTAGCTATGATATTTGGTAATTTTCTGATATAATTTAATATTTTAGTTGTATCTGGGATTGAGACAGGCGTTTCATGAAATGACTGAACATTTTAGACATTTTTAAAAATTACTATTTTACTGTATGGCTACAAAATACATACATGCAGGTTTACTGAAGAAGAGGGATCAGTGGCTTCAGTCCTCTGATTACTCCAATTTCTTTTCTCCATCTGCCCCAGCCAGGCCTCATCTTCAATGCTGTGCTTCACAGGAGTTTTCTTTGGCTTGAGGACAACAAAATGCTGCCACTCTTTGTGGATCTTGGGATCAGTTCTGCCTCCACTCATACAGAGACTGTGGCCCACATGCTTTTTGCAGCTTGTTTCTGTGGAGCATGAGCCTGTACCTCACTCTTACTTATTTATCTCAGACCAGCCTCTGTGCCTCCTCACTGCAGCTGTTTCAGCAGAATGTGCGACCCTGGTTTTTGTTGAGTGAAAGTATAGAGATTAGTATATTGAAACAAACAAAATTTGTGGGATTTGGATCTGGCCCGTAAGAATTAATTCAAAATACTCTGTTCCAAGAGGTAGTGTGCCCATGGACAAAGGGCTTGACAACTTGGGTGTGTTTCACTGTAAGGATGATCCATTATAGCCCAAGGAGAGATATGATCATGGCCACATCTTTATTTGACAGACTTTAATTCTGTAGGTTAGGGAAATAAATATTTTTACCAAATCCTTGTATCTTTTTGAATTCTAGTTTACTTCAAACATTTTCTCATGGATCCTGAAATCCATGAGAAAATGTTTGAAGTAAACTAGAATTCAAATGTAGGGAGAATTCAGTTAATTGATCAAGAATTATTTTCCAGACTGAAGTTCTTTTGCCTTAGTCTTGTTCTAATTCTGGATATCCCTGTATTTCAAGCTACAGTCAGATTATATAAGTTTGAGATACAGATTTCGTAAGTCTCTTGGTTGTATTGATTTTTTGCATGAATTTGAAATGCAAATTCAATGTCTTTCTGGTCCAAACACAAGAAGTCATGATTCTACTTAACTGAAGAAGGAACCATATTTGGCAGCATCTAGGATAGATAATGTATTCCAGGTAATCAATTCATGCTTCATTGGCTCTTTCCAGTAAGATAATGAATAAAGGTGCAAGCTTTCTTTTTCCTGAACCTGATTAATTATCTCCACAAAATTTACTTCATTCATGTAGTGATCATCTGAGGTTAAACAAATCCCTGAGTATTCAATGTACTTGTAGTCCATTAAGAACAGATCTATTATGCATCCATCCGCCCTTTTATAAAAAAATTATGGTATGGTTGTTGGCAACATTTGGGCTAGAAGCAATTAATCTTCTATTACAAGGCAAGATGAAACTGAGGAAAACAAAAAAAATATTCACTAACATAGGGTATACAAGATCAGTTAGATAGGAACTAATAATATCTGCACACTTTTACATTAGTGTCTGACTTCTGATACAATACTGTGAATACCTGAGACCAGATCTACAAGGTCATGTAAGTTTGTAATTGGTATTGATTTTAATGGAAGCAGGAAAATCTAAATAAATTTCTGGATGGGCACTTTGGACCTTCAATTATTTTGAGTAGGGACAATCCTTCCTGTGACTGATATAAAAATGGGGTCCAGGTCCAGCACTCATTGCAAGTTGTTGATGTTACCTGGCCTGATGATCACCCTTGTCTTTTTTTTTTCAGGATGAGCACTTTAATGTCTGAATGTCTTGGAGAGTCAATTAGCAAAAAGATTAGCATCAGATTAAAACAATCTTCTCAAATACAAAATATTTTAAAAGCTGCTCCATTTAATACAAACAAATGTCTATATGATATGCACTCATAAAAAGAGAATACTGTTCATTGTGGCCAAAAGAGTGTATTGGTATTATGACTAGCTAAATCTTATATAAAATACATTCTTTTTATTCATAATGCAGTAGATAATTTAAAGGACAAACTGTGGAAAAGGACTTGCAGTGCTTAAATCCTTAGGCATTTCTGAAGAGTTATACCAGTTATTAATTTGGCTGCCAAAATTTTTGCTGTGGTTTTTTTATCTGGATTGTCCGTACTACATGCAGCTCTTACAAACCTTTCTTGTGTAAATTATCAGTTAAAATTTCACCATCTTTTGAAGTCTGAAAGCATCTTGCAGATGGGGTGTGTGAGCTTAAATGGACATAGTAGAGTGAAAATCCAGAGAAGGAACCCATGAGTCTTAGGGGTTTTGTTAATTCAGTTGATACAGACATTAAAAGAATACACCCTTTGGCTAGATGTGCAAAGATGCTCAGGCTGAACTTATAAATCTCACAGCAATTCCAGGAATACAAATCTAAAATCCTGTATTAGTTCCTTCATCTGAGGAAATGGCCCTGTAGTTGCACCTGGGGAGGTTAAGATGGGATATTAGGGAAATTTTCTTCACAGAAAGGGTTGAAAACCATAGGAATGGGCTGCTCAGAGAAATGTGCAGTCACCTAACCTGGAAGTGTTCAAAATGGTGCGCATATGGCACTTGAGGATGATGATTGAACTTCTTGCTCTTAAAGGTCTTTTCCAATGTTAATTATTCTATGATTCTGTGAAGGATGAGCAGAAGGCTGTTTGTATTAGTGTCTCTGTGTCTCCACAGAGAGAGTCAGAGAATACACCTGGGTCAGTAAAAATTGCCTGGTGGAAACATTTATGTTCCTCTGTTGGCTGTGATGCTGCTGTGTTAGCACTGATACCTAATGTTAAATTAGGCAAGATGCATCTGTGCTTCTTTCAGAGACATCTGGTATACAGAGATCTGTAGCCTCTCTCCCGCGGCCGCGGGGCTGTGCGGGAGCCTGGCTGGGTGCCCCCGGCCCGGCCGAAGCTGCCACACGAAGTGTCACTCCCGGATCTCATCCGGAACCCTGGGCAGTGGTTACCGTCTGCGGCGTGGGTGGCGGGATCTCGGCTACGAGGTACCAAAGCAAAGGAAGGAAGAGGGACGCCTGTATAAGTACCAAGGATCTTTCAATCTTGTTCTTCTTCCCCGGTGGGTTCAGGGACAGGCGCAAAGACAGGGTCCCAGAGGGACGCTGATAAAGGGAGTGGGTGTGATAGGAGCAGACACAAAGCTTACCAATAGCAAGGACCCAGGGAGGAGCGTGGGTTACAGCTAAGCTACTGAGGATCACACAAGGGAGGGCAAAAACCACAGGGGCAAATCATACATCAAATTAAATAATGACTGGCACAGAGAATTCTCGAGATAAGGGGGGTGGTGACCATGACAGAAAGGGGAGGGGGCAGCAGCTCTAACAGGGAGAAACCATTGTGAGGGAAGTACATGGGGGGAACCGAGAACCGAACCATTATTGAGTTACAAAAGGAATAACTGATTCTAAAAACACACAATGCCACAGAGATCCAGATTCCTCCAATCCAAACTTGATGACTCTTTACAAACTCTACTGGTTTGTTAAACCATAAACTAAAACTATCCTAGGTTTGGGTTCTGGAAATGATGACAGGCTGACCCCACCCAGCAGAGGTTCAAACTACACTTTTAAGCTGCTGTGGACCAAAGAGGGATATCCTGAGAGACATGCCTCATCTGAGTGTCAGAAATTTGGAAGGATGAATCTGGCCTAAATTATGATGTTTGTAATCAGCTAATGGCTAACAACAGTTCCACCTAGAGAGGTAGTTAAATCCCCTTGAAAACTAACAACAGTGTAAAATTATGACCAGCTTCTCACAATAAGGTGGTCCTTATTATAAACTTATTAAATTGTTTTTTTGATACCTTACTTCTATGCTGACATGTCTTACATGGATGTTCTGTATGTGTGTGGTAGAAAGAGAGTGTATGAGGACGTGACTCTCTGTGGGACTCAGCATCCACCTATATATTTCTGTTGAAAGTCACAATCTGTACTGTGGAAATGATGAATTTCTGGCAGGTGAGGAAATGTGGGTGGGTGGAACACACACCCTGAACCTCATACAACAGTACAAAAAGACTACGACATAAACATAATTATAAGTATTTTAAGTTTTGGAGTATGTTACCTAGATATTATTATATCAGTGCAAACCACCACTGAGTTCTTTAATACCCAGATAAAATTCAAAGATTACATTTAGACCTAATTGAAATTATCAATAATATTCTCAGAGATCTAAGATTTTGTTGGTGGTCTTTCCAAATGCTCAGCACCACTCAGATTATGGCCTGTGTATCAAGTTGTCATCAGACTAAGGCATTCTCTCCCAAATGTATTCATGATGTCTTTTAAGTGCAATGAGTTTTTAATTTAAAGTATTTTCCTTTGAATTTGAAATAACGGCCATTGATTTTTATTCTTTTAGGCTTTGATAGAGAAAAATCAGTAGACAAAGGCTGTGTACCATTAACTACAAGTGAAGGGCTAGTTGACCTCAGCTGAGCCATTGATGAGGGTGAGGCTAATGGGAAAAAAATTGATCTCTTCATAATTTGTCAAGTGAAGTGTGGTTAGCTAAAAAATCTCATTATCAACACTGTTCTTGGGAATAATAAAAAATATCTGTTAAGTCAATTTTATTAAGCTCTTCCTAGGTAGAAGCTAGTTGTCAGTCACTATATAACCCAATGTTGCTGACATGTAGGTGTCACACAAATTGGTTGGTGATGTCATTCTCAAGTTTCTAGCAAAGGAATAAATAAATCCATTTTCTCAAAAAAAAGAAATGCAATTTAATAGAGGGCAATAAGGATTGCTCTTCAAGGGAGACTTATGAATTAATTTGGGAACTCACATGTTCTTTGGCCTCTCACAAAGTACAGTGGACTTTTACTTTCCTTTTGGCCATAAAACATCTATCATAGGACTCATTTAAAAATCCTATTAAATTATGTTTCTGTTAGTTGTGTCCCTCATGCACTTGGGAAAAGTGTGAAATGTCTTTTCAACTGAAGGCACTCTTCGTTTATGTGTGTAATGCTTTCTTGCCTGGGGAAACAAATGATGTCTCCGTGGGGTGCCTAGCCCAGCATGGAAGCACGATCTCTATGTAAACCTGATATGTAGGACACCACTGGAGAGTGTGCCTTGGATATCAAATGCAAAAACCTTTGTTGATTGAGCAAAAGGACTTACCCTCCTGGAGGCAGCTACAGCAAAAAATATTCTCTGTAGATCAAATGAAAGCAAACAGCAAGTCTTGGATGGAGGTAACACTTCTGTATGGCAGAACACGATGGCTGGGGCTGAGCTGGAGGCTGTCCATGCTGTTCAATGGTCCCTGGCCACCACTTTTGTCCTGAGCAACTATTGTTATTACTAACAATTATATGGTCAGAGCTTTTAGAACATTCTCCTCGTGGTATGGGTTTTGCTGTCATGTTTTAGAAAGTAAAAGAGTTTAATGACATGGGGATGGCCCGCCCTGATTAGATGCCCTGCAGGAACAGTTTTATGCTAGCAATAGGAGTAACACACACAGTCTTTTCAACAGAAAAAATATATTGTTGTCCATACTGTTCTGGGTTAGGACTTCACTTATTACATCTGAATTCCCATCCTAACTCAGCTGCTGCTTTTTGGCTTTGGTCAGATCCCTTCAACACCCTTCATCAGTCGACTTCCCCTGCATATTTTTGATAACCTAAACAAATGTATTTCACAGGTATATGAGAAATATATATTTATATCTATATCTATATATTTGTATATACACACACATATGCATGAAGAAATATGTAAGGTATGATTAGGTATGATAATTGGAATAGTCTGTAATTTTCAGTGTAATTATTATTTTCTCCAATTATTTATTACAAGCAATAACTCTTTTCTTTATTATGTATAGGTGTGCCCATGAATCAGATGCAAACACCATTCATGCTTAACAGTCTTGTTCTTAGGAAGCAATGTATAAGTTAAGGCTTTTAATACCTTTGTAGAGGCAAAAATAACTTATTTTTTAAATAATTAAAAATATTTAGTGAAGATTTCATGTAAACATATGTGAGCCTATGGGTATACCTCTGAGCTGTTCGAATCACAGGTAGCTTTAGATATTTGACTTCTTTAACCTGGATAAACCTGATCACTTATGTTACATGGCTTTCTTTCTAAGCTGTATTGGTAAAATTAACTAAAAAGGGAGGGACAGGTGTCATCTGTGACACAGGGTGGTTTGCAATAAATTGTGTTCTATATATGTTTTATAACTATTCATGTTAGTCTCACTCTGCCAATATTATTTTAAATAACATCTGTTAAGCTAAGTCAGTGATTATCTAAAAGAACTTTCACAGATGCCCTTTTTTCACTGCTCTAATGAGTGGGGTGAAGTGATGAGAATTCCTGCAGAAAGGATGGCATAGCTTCTTGTTCTGTTCACAAAGTGTCCACCAATACTCCCTAAGGGGACTGGTAAAGTTGCTTAAACTCTCTCAAAAGGCAGTAAAGGGGATCTCACTTTTAAAACATAGCCTAGGGAAATACAGCAGTGCAGCACATAAATTCCTTTGGAAATTGCTTGTCAGGTTCATTTGGAATGGTAAGAGCCAGAATGAGCTTCCAGCTTATAATTATTTCTAAGTGGGAGGGTTGTCTGAGCTCTGGGGAAAAACAAAAGATTTGAGTGCTAGTAGTGAATTTGTTTCTGGAATGCTTTGCAAAACATTTGTGATTTTTTTTTTTTTTACCCCCACCCACACTTTTAAAGTCTGCTGCAGCACTGGCTTGGAGCCACAGGGGACATTACCATTGAGTTGCCAGGG
This sequence comes from Serinus canaria, assembly GCF_022539315.1. Lineage (NCBI taxonomy): Eukaryota > Metazoa > Chordata > Aves > Passeriformes > Fringillidae > Serinus > Serinus canaria. Next base: position 105,405,677 of record NC_066316.1, on the reverse strand, counting down.
TCCTGGATCAAGCCTGTAGACTCCTTGCAGTCAACAAGGTAAAAAAGATCTGATTTTTCAGTTGAGAAGGTGTGTGACCTCTTACAACTGGTCTGTAAACTCAAACTGGCTGTTTGAGTATTACATCTATGCAAATGCCATTAAGAAGCAATGCTATGTAATTATCGATATGCAAGAATTAGTGACCTGGTATTAAAAAAAACCAAAATAAATGCACTTATGATTTGGGAGTAATAAATGCAGCTAAATGCTTTTTTAAGGGGCACTGATTCCCTTTTGGTGCCCAGTGAACTCAGTGGACAGTCACAGTGATTTCACTGGGCTTTGATGGGGGGGATTCATCAGCCCAAATGTAGACATGTGCATCTGACCTATAGCTTACCCTCACTTTGTAATCAGGGATGGTAAAGAAGCTATTTGTTTATGGTTGGGGTAGAAAGCAGCTTGGTTTAAGATGCATTTCATCTCATCCTAATTTAGATGTTTGAAAGAGATTTTGTGAATTCTGTCCTAAAACTACTCATTTGTCTCTAAATGGAGCCAGAGTGACCAGTTGAGATGGAGATGAATCCCCCTCTCACTAAGTGAAAAGGTCAGCATCTGCTGTTTATATAAGCTGCTTTTTGCTTGAGTTGTGCTATAAACCTACCAGCATGAGATTCTTCTCCTTGCACAAAGTGCCTCTTAGTGCCCCAACAGCATATATAAGGCAAACTAATGCAAATGAACATTTTTCTCCTGTCAAAGTTGTGCCATTCCGTGGTAAATGATTCTTGGAACACACAGAGATATTTGAAAGTTTAAGCTCCGCTGAAAAATTAAAGCAATTTTTGAAAGTGTAAAAATAATTGAACACTGAAAAAAAAATGTGATTTTCCATTTCAAAGTGACATTTCAGTTGGAAAAGTAGCAAACTTTGGTCATTTGAATTTACTTCAAATTGATGAGTAAAGAACCTACATAAAGTCTATTCCTTATTTGAAATATCTTTTAAATTTTTGTAACACCTATTTTATGACCTTACATTTTGTATTTTTTTTACTCCACAAACAAACAAAAAAGGCCCCCCAAAATCAGATCTTCTATTTCCTCAGTGCACAGTGATGTGTGTTACACCCCAACAGGATGCTTTGTCCAAAGTTCATGTATTTGTAAAACCTGTGATGTGTTTGCTTTATCTCTCTATTTCAGAACTTGTGTAGTCTTTGCCTAGGGGCAGGTTTTCATCAAAATTTCTTGAAGTGCTGTAGCAAGGGACTACAGACACAAATGGCTTTAATGTTACTGTCCTCGGCAGGCTGCTATAGAGCTGGAGCAAACCCACACATGTCAATGAGTTACCTGAAGTCAAAACTTGTGCAGCAGTTTGGGACATTAAGCATGGAGATTTGCAGATACCCACTTGGTTCAAGTGGGGACACCAAATTGCAGCACATCCACTGCAGTTCACAGAGCCATACTCTGGTAACACTTTCTGCTTCTCACTCAGTGGCAGCACAGTTCAGCCTTTTCTACTCCTTATGGCAGGGCCTTCCCCTGATCACACTGCTGGCAGGCAGGGGAAGCTCCTTATTCTGGAGGGAGGATGAGGTCTCCCCTGCTTGCCTTCTGTTCAGCATTGCTCTGTGGTGCGTGCAATGACTCTAATGTATTCACGCAAGCAAACTCCCCAGGGAAGCCCATATATCCTTGAAGTCAGGGATTCTTGGTTTATTTTGGGTTTTTTTTCTTTCTTATTTTTCCTCTCTTTTCCCTTCTAGAAATAGATTCATTCTCTGGTAGGCTGAGAACAGCCACTGACTGTGTTCTTGTGCTGTTGAAAAATTACTGTCAGAAGTGTTTGCTGACATCTAATCAAGGCAGAGATGAGAGATTTCTTAAAAACAGTACTTCTGATGCATGTCAGCTTGCTTTGCTTGGTCAGTTGTTGTCACCTCAGCTTTAAAGAATTTTAATTACAGTAGCTGTTATGAACACATTCCCTTAGGGAAATATCATTTTCTTATATTTGAATTAACTTGTGTGAGCACACTTTACTTTCTCCTTAGAGCAACTTGTCTCATGGTTTGAAAGCTGAGCTATCCAAACTTTCCAAATTTGTGAGCAGATGCTACTGGTGGGACTCCCCTGTGTGCCAGTCATTTTTTTCCCCAAAAGGGTATGTGCACACAGGCAGGCTGTGGGCATGCAGCTGTGCATGAGGAGGCTGAATCCAGCCTCAGGAGCAGGCAGCTGGGCGGCTCCAATGCAGCCAGAAGGGAAAAGTCTCTTACTGAGTTGTCATCATTGCTTTTAGACAATCCCCAGTGACCTCAGGGCGTCTGCTTCATGCTAGAAATCTTGGAGTGGAAGTTTTTATGTAAAAGTGCAAAAAACGAAATCTCCTGTTTGCCTGAATTCCTACTGAAAACAGGAATTTTATCTCCAAGCTCTCTTTGGCACTTCTGAACTGTTTTTGAAAGTTACTACAATCACAGATATATTTGCAGTACATCAGAGCTGTGTCCCTGTGGAAGTTGCATCATGTTGTATTGGTAGAAAGTTAATGTAAGGGTGCCTTGATTTAAGCATTTGGATATTTTCCATATACTTCAAGCCATTTGGCAATAGTGTTTACTTGGAACCGGAAAGAATGGAAACTTGCTTGATATGGGAATGTGATTTTTCATTTTAAATGCCTTTCTTCACATCTCTCTTGGATCTCAGTCGCAGATAACTGCCCTCAAAGGATGCTTTTCCAACAGCTTCATATTCTTTATCTGTAGAAGTAGCAGTAGCTCTTTGGTTCTTACACCAATGACAATAATAGACTGATTATGTCTCTTCTGCCATCCTGTACTTTGCACCTTCTATAATGCTCCTATTACCATGATCAGCACTTTTATCAGGGGACAGATGAATTTCTTGTATTTATGACTGTTTACTCTGCATGGCTTTTTTTTTTTTTCAGAGAGCAGAGACTTGCATTTCCAGTTTATTCACCTTCTCATACCTTCAAAGCTGTAAGCCATGTTCTATCAACCATAAATGCACTTGATTCCTTGGAGTACATGCTCTGAATTTACAACGGTGTGGTACAGAAAAGTCTTTCGAGACATTAATTTCGTTATTCAGTTTATTCTACTTGAATTATGAACCAAGTAATAAATCTACATTATTTATCTGCACTGGTGATTCCCAGCCAATTGTGTAGGCTACACTTTGAGGCAGCTGTCTTCGATGCTGTGTCTATTAAAAGATATTACAAAGTTTTTCTTTTCCCTGACTGAAGAGTTTATATTGCTTGAGAGATCTTGTTCAGACTTTCAATTGCATGTATTCCTATAGTGTCTTTAAAGTTGTGTAAGCAACTTCTCCATATCCAAGCAGTGTGTAGCTTCTCATGACAGATTGAAATCTCATTAGAAGTTTGGCTTTTCGAGACCTGAATCTTCTTCAGAGGCAAGAAACACCATAAACCTGGGATTATGAGTGGCTAGGCAGTGATTATTACAGAGCTTACTATAAAAATTTAGGATTTTGGGCAGTTTTTCCATCAGTCTCCATCAAGAAGATTAGACATGAAGAAATGGCTGGCAAATTAACAGTAGCTAGGGGGAAGAACTCATGTGGAAAGGGAAAAGGACAGTTTAGAGGCTGTTCAAGTTAGATCCTTGATTAAATCTCCCACATAAGACCTAATAAGTAGCTGTAGTTCTCTGACCTCTGAGGATAGCCATTGGAGGATGGGTAAATTATAGGCCAGTTAGGTGATCATCCATTACCAGGAAGATATTGGTGAAACTAATAGAGCCAGAAACCTAACAGTACGATAAGCACAGCATCAGCATAACTTGAGATCAAATTATATCCAACAAAAATAATTTGCATGTATAATTAGGAAAAAAACCAGTGACCAGGAGAGGAGATATTATGTAACTTGACTCTAATGAAAATTGATCTGTCTAACAGGACACTCTTAGTAGCAAATGGGGTTTATAAATCTGCCATAAAGTGAGAGCAAAACTTCTGGGGATAAAAAATAGATTAAGGGATTAAGGGCCCATTCTCAAAGTGAAAGAAAGACTGCTTGCTCTAGGGATTGTCCTGTCTTGGAGTGTACAAAATGGTTTCATTATTCACCTTGCAAGGTGGAAGGGGGAGGAGAGCTGTAATATCTGCAGACTCTACCAACAAGTAAGGGGATTGTGAGGGGGTGAAATCTGAGAGACTGAAAGCAAGATTCAAAAAGATTCATGTGTGTCTTGACATGCTGAAGAAAAAGTCTCAGGGAAAAATACGACACAACTCCTCTGTGAGGAGAGGTGCAGAACACTATCCTGAGGAATAATTAATTGCATACATATAAGAAAGAGAGCGCTCTTGGCAAAGCAGAAGTTAAACAGACGCCACTGAATCTTTAACTGAATGTGAGTGAAGAAACTCATGCTGTGAAAAGTAAGCCACATACTAGAGTATATGGCAGACGTACTCTAAGTTTTACTCCTTCTGCTTTACTCAGCATTCATAAGACCTTGTTCTGTTCCCAGTTTTGAGCAGTGCACAGTAACAGATGGGCCAACTGGAGGGAGTCCAGCAGAGCGAGTGCTGGTAATCCACAGATGTAGAAAACATGACCTTTAAGGTGAGATTGGAGGAATTTGTTTTGCTTAGCCTAAAGATGAAAATACTGAGTAGGACATGGTAACAGTGCTTTCTTGTACTGCCAGCAAAAGGAAAGAAATAATCACTTCCCTGTGTCCACAGACATGACAGGAAATAATAGCTGAAAATGTAGCATGGGTTATTGAGGTAAGACATTAGATAAAAGCATGACACTCTAATGAAAGAACAAGTCTCTGTCTGGAATGATTTAGATATAGCAGATCCTGACTTTGGACCAGGGCTGGATAAGACAAAATTCTCAGCCAGAGATATGTTCCTTTGTGGTGAAAGCATTACTGCAGCAAATGAGGCATGAAGCACCTTGCTGTCCCAGAAGTCACACACTTGAAATGAGGCACAAAATAAAATGTGAGCTAAAAAGTTGAAAGGCACTGGAATACTTGATGGCAAGGGTCCTTTCAAAGCCCTCTTTCACTGACTTTAGAGTAGGTCTTTACATAACTTGATTTGGAGTGCTTATCAAACCAGATTTTCTTTTATGACAAAGTAACCCACCTGGTTGATCAAGAGAAGCCAGTTGATGGAATCTCTCTGGATTTCAGTAAATCTTTCTATATGTCTCTCACAGGATCCTTCTGGATAACACGACCAGCACTCAGCTGGATAAACTCATCATGCCATGGGTGAGCAACTGGCTCATGGGTCGGGCATGAAGGGTAACATCAGACTGGTGACCTGTCAGTAGTGGGGCTCCACAGGGCTCCATCCTCAGCCCTGTGCTCTGCAGCAGCTTCATTAATGACCTGGATGCAGGACTGGAAGGGACACTGAGCAAGTTTGCAGACAAAACAAATTTGGGAGGAGCTGTTGACTCCCTTGAGGGCAGAGAGGCCTTGCATAGACACCTTGACAAATTAGAGGGCTGGGCAATCACCAATGATATGAAGCTCAATAAGACAAAGTGGTGGATTCTGCACCTGAGATGGGGCAACCCTGGATGTACAGACAGTCTGGGGAATGTGATGTTGGAAAGCAGTGCCACAGAAAGGGACCTGAGAGTCTTGGCTGTAGCAAGTTGAGCATGAGCCAGCAGTGCCCTGGCAGCCAGGAGGGCTGGTCCCTGTCCTGGGGGCCATCAGCCAGCCAGGCAAGGCAGGGGATTGTCCTGCTCTGCTCTGCACTGGGGCTGCCTAACCTCGAGTGCTGGGGGTAGTTTTGGGTGCCACAAGATAAGAAAGGTATTAAGCTGTAAGAGGGCATCCAAAGGAGGGCTATAAAGATGGTGAAGGTCCCTGAGGGGGAAGCCATATGAGGAGTGGCTCAGGACACTTGGTTTGTTCAGCCTGGAGGAGATTGAGGGGGGACCTCCCTGCAGTTACAACTTCCCTGTGAGGGGAAGAGGAGGGGCAGACATGGATCTCTCCTCTGTGGTGACAGTGACAGGACTTGAGGCAATGGCCTGAAGTTGTGTCAGGGGAAGTTTAGGCTGATGTTAGGAGAAGATTCTTCCCCTAGAGAGTGGCTGGGCACTGGAGCAGGATCCCCAGGACAGTGGTCACAGCACCAAACCTGACAGAACAGAAGTAGTGTTTGGACAAGGCTCTCAGGCACGTGGTAGGATGCTTGGGATGTCCTGTGCCGGGCCAGAAGCTGGACTGGATGATCCTTGTGGATATCTTCCAACAGCATCTTTTGTCTTTCTGTGATTCTGTGAAAAGTGCCACATAAAATAAATAAAATAAATAAAACCATTGTGAGACACAGTTCGTTTTCTGGCTGCACATTCCCTTTTACTGAGGAAAAAGGAGGACTGGACTGGAATACTTCTTGCTTCTCTCACCTTTAAGTTGTGCTAATTAGGCTCTTTTATGGATTCCAGAAATTTTAATTTTGCTAACCAGCTTCAAACCCCAATGATTAGATTCTGACACTTTTGATATTTTTCTTTTCAGAATATGTGTGCAGATGCAGTCTCAGCCCAAGGATGAGAAATGTAATCCCTAGAAAGAATATTTTAGAGAGAATATTTAAGAGAGAATATCAAATAATATAATGCTATTGTTATGCTATGGCTATTATGATGATATAAATATTCTGTTCTTAATGCAAATTTATTAATTTTCTCAGCTTTTGTTTAAAGAAAGTTTTTTACTTAGACTTCTAAATACACTGTTTTCTGTAGGGTTGTGCTGAACAACTACCTAAATTACAACAAATACTTTAAAGCTGCATATAGTGAAGAAAAAGTAAGCCATTGTATCCTGTTTGCCAAAATATTGGTTTATGCTAGGCAGCAAAGATGAGCACAGTGACTGATAAATGATTCTTCCGTATAAAATTAGGATGTATTTTAATAGATTAATTTTTTGTAAATACTTTTGCATAAGGGGAATGGTACATGCACAAACAGAATGTAATAAAGCTGCTCTTGGAAATGCTTGGAAATACAAAGATAGTTCTGTTAATGAGCAGGAATCCAGCATAAGAAGAAATCAGGTAACAGTGACTCATTAGCAATATTTTCTTTAAGTTTATGACTTTTTCTGTTGCATATGTCTTTCCATATGCCCATTTCTCTGTTCCCCAGACATGGCCTAGGTTATATAGGGTTCATATGAAAAACCCATTCAGTCCTATATTCATATAAATCAAACTAAATAGCTTTTCTAATGCTTTAAATGAAGTGCTGGTAATCTGTTTGTAGTCACTCATATGGGTTTAACATGGATCTGTAACTGTTCAGCTTGTTCTTACATCTGTTTCTGCAATTTAGGGAGAACATCTTCTTGTGCTGTATGTGAAAATCATTTCCTATAAACAGAATGAGCCATGAGCTCTCTATTATGGGGCAATCATTTGCAGAAGGAAGAAGAAAAGACATGATGGCTTTTAGGTAGTTTCATGGTGAATTCATGAGGAGTCAGTCTTTTATTTCCAAGGTTGTAACTCAGAACAGCATTAACACACCTAAAACAACTCAGATTTTACTCACTAGATTGCTCATTTCCTCACAGTTCAAATCAAGTTGTTTTGTCCCACAACCTTCAAGGGCAGTATGTATACAATTAAGGGTTGGTTTATGAGAAAATATCACTGCTCCTAGACTATTTTACTTTCCCAATGGGTTCTTCAAAATGTGATGTTCCATGCTGTCTCTGAAATCTATAAGCTGTAACTCCACTATATACTCACTTGCTACTTAGAAATTGAATTTTTCAGACCATTCCTAGTGTGGTGTAGATGTTACTTTTATTCAGCCAGCAGGCTGAATGAACAAGTGAAATGGACTTCTACTAATATGAAAATCTTTAATTGAAAAAGCTGTCACTATTAGAGCAGATTATATTTCTTTGTGCAGAAAGAAGTCTTTTTCATTTTCTCTTTCTCTAGAAGCACAGAAAAACATCTGTCCAGCAGGCAAGTGATTATGAATCACTTTTAAAAAATTCTCCTAATAAATAATGTATTTACACTTGGCATATATAAAGTCTTGAATTTTTTTTTATTCTATACAATTTTTGAATGCTGCACAAAGAAGTGGTAGCACAAGTAATGATCCAGAGTCCAACTTCTGACTGCTTCTGTGTGCTCTTTTGCCATTGATGCCAACACACTGCATCAATTTTCAAATAGCAGAATTAATTCTCCCCAAAATTAGATGATGGTGCAAATCCTGGGGATGCAATCTGAGAAAGGAGTGGTAGCTGTTATCAGTGCTGGTGTGAGATCATCTTGCTGTGTGCTCCTTGATCAACTATACCCAGAGACTGTGGTCTAGAGACCTGAGTTTTGTTATGCTGGTAAAAAATCTGAGCTGATTTAACAGAAACTGAATTTAAGTTCCAGTTGCAGTAATTCACATAAGAAGAATAATACTTGGAGGCACAAGTCTATAATATCATCTGTTTTCTTGAAGAATTCTATTTATTTTGTGCTCAGCCCATTTCCCTTTTTTTTTTTTTTTTTTTTTCATAGCAAGGATATAATGCAGACTCCCATAGCTTAATAGTTTTCCCTTAACAGCCATCTCAGGACACAGATGATTTTGAACACCTCTGGAATTTTAGCACGCAAGTTAGATGGATTTGTTACAATGTTCAGCAGTAAAATAGCTAACAATGCCCCATTGAAATGGAGGTAGTTAGTTTTCAGGCTTAACATTTTTTTGGAAAGTAAGGGAAAAGTCATATCCTCAGAGCTGTAATTTCAGGTGTTTATCTTTGCAATGTCCCATATTTCGCTCTCATGTTTTCACAGTCATGGAGATTACTGGTTTCATAATAATACAAAGTAAGCTGGAACTCCTCTATAGGAATGTATAGCAGAGCATGGCTAATTTTGTGGATGGGGCTCTGCAGAGCATAGCTCAGGCTGGGAATAGATGTACTTTTTTCAGCCCAGCTTTGCTTGTGAGGAGATTACTGTACATCAGTGCTGACTTGCTCTTATTTTCTAGCAGAACTGATTGTGTGGGTGCTTCTTCACCCATTTCAGTTACACAAAGTCATAGTAGCTTAAGTAATGGGAATAGGTTATGGTTAACCCAGTTTATTTTGTTGTTGGTGGGTTTTTTGTTTGTTTGTTTGGTTTTTTTTTTTTAATTTTTAAAATCAGAATGGGTCAAGGAGTGACAAGAACTGACTTGTGGAAGCTGTGACTTTTGCTATGGCAGAGACACAGAAGACAGGCAGTGGACCAACCTGATTTCCAGAGTGTGCATTGATATAACACTTTTGAACAATTTTGCATGTGACGATGGGAGAGCTCCCTGTCTGCTTCTCTAGATGCTCTGTCTGCAGCAGGAACAAGAAGTGAAATTTCACTAAAATGTAGCCTCTGCTTGAAACCTCAGGACAGACACAGATCATTCACCTTTTTCATCACAGAAGACATGCTGAGCACAGTGCTGAGGAGAAGTGAATGATTTCATTCATTTACATGCTCCAGGACAAGTGTTGAGATTACAATTATAAAATTAGGGTAGTGAAAGACTTTAAATGAAAAGAACAGAAAAATGTTAACAAATGAAGTGATGAAAAAAATGATATGGCAAGTGAAAATATGCTCTAACAATAAACAAAATATACAGTTACTCAGACCAAAAAACATGAATGGTATTTGTACAGATCTTTACTGGAGTCAGAACCCTAGTAGCAATTGTAGAGTATCCTCGATATCCTTAAGTATAAATACACAGGAAAGTTTGGTCATATTCTTTAGATATTCCTTTGGTAGGTGCAGTGAAATGATATGGTTAGGAAAATGGTCTACATCAAAAATTCTTGAAATAGAGAATGACAGCTGAATATTTAAAGTACTGTACTTCTTGACACTTGAGAAACAGACCAACACAGCACATGATCTACTTCACAAGCAGTTTTGGATAGTAAAACAAAGCAAAGTAATTCCAGACTAGATTTTTTCAATGACTAGTAAGTCTGCTGAAAAAATGGTATTTGTGAGAGACTGAAAAATCATCTAACCAGACAGAAGTCCCTTTCAGCCTTTAGCTGAAAAGAATGGAGAAAATTAAACCTGGGGAAATGCTTTGCCCTGATATTTTGAAATAGAATAGCTCCGTGTGGAAAGGATGACTTTTTTCCCCCTACATTTTTAAAAGAATTATGTGACAGTTATAAATATGAAGCTCAAATTCATTCTGCAACCATGGTGCAGCTCAGGCCTGTTGCTGTGCAAACCCAGTGCACTTTAGACATGAGTTCCCTGGGTGTCCCAGGAACTCCTCATCCAGCTGCACAGATTAGATAAATAGGCTGATCTGAATCAGTGGAGAGACTCAAGACGAGGTGAACCTAACCCCTAGCCTGGTTCACCACAAAGCATCTGATTATCTGGCTCAGGAAGTCTCCAGGTGGGAATTTCAGCCTGTCTTTTCCCAGCAGCTCCAAGTATGCTTGGACCAATCTCTATGCTCAAATGTGCTGATTAACACTGAAAGTGGAGAATCTGACCATTCCTGAAGCTTCTTGAGGCGATTCCTGGTGCAGAATTGATCAAATTGAACATCAATAAGAGATTTCAAACCACCAGTGAAAACTCCTTCAGTGGGTGCAGAAATGGTCATGTCGTCTCTTGCATATGGGAAAGATAGGCAGGTAAGAGATTTTTTATGTAGTAAGACCACAGGTTAAGTGGGTGAAAGAACTGAGTATCAGAAAAGAGGTTTGGAGACTTTCACTCTGAATAGCTGAAGGTGACATTGCAAGGACCCTCAAAATTATATCACCATCCAGGCATTGACTAACCATCCTAAGATGTTTGGTTCCCCTTGTGAACATTGCCTTGTTCCAATAGATACAATAGTTTCAGATTCTTTTAAAGGTTCTGTCTGTGAATGTTCAATAATTCCTCATTTATAACTCCGCTAAATAGCAGGGGGGAAAAGAAATAAAAAAGCTAGGCAACAGTAGACAAAGTGTCTTGGCCTTATTCCAATCCATTTTCTTAGTTTTCTCCCCTTTCCCAAAACCAAACAATTGTAGAAACTCAAATAAAATGAAATCCCAATCTTATGGGAATTTTTAAAATTAGGTTCTAATTCTCCATCTATCTCCTGTTTCTGTTTCCACAGTTTGTGCTCTCAGTTGATTAACACAACTCCCCCCAAACTTTCAAATCTTTCTGTTAAATAGCTGGGCTTAAATAGAGTAAATTCTACATGCAAAGCTGGGCATTTGATCATAGGTTTTGTGGTTTTATGTCCAGTGTCATTCTGTTCACTAAAGGGTGAATAACTGTATCCATATGTCACTTTTAGAAGGTCAAGAGGAAGGTCAAGGGCTTCCTCCAGGAAGCCATATATTCACAAACCAGGTATTCATAAACATTGCTGTCTCCTGGCACTTTTGCCTCACCATAACCCATCCTAATCATGGTAATTGCAGCACTTGAGAAAATATCCCACAGATGTGACCTATTCCATTGTGAGTTTGTTCTACACATCCAGCATATTACATTTAATAAAGTTGGATAATATAATTTAACCAGCTGTTGGTTATATTTGGTTATATTGAGCACTGGAGAAAAAGAATCTGTTTCATAGGATGCAGCAGAGGAAATGAGAGAAGGAAGTGGCTAAAATTTGTAGATGCTTTCCAAAAACTGGACAGGCTCAATCCACCTTCTCTGGGGTCCAACACCTTGGCTTCCCAAGGGTGCAAATGCCAGGCAAGGTAACTGCTTGGGATGTGCTGACTGATGCTTTTTACTGACTACAAATACAGCTCTGTCTTCCTGCAGGATCTCTTTCGTGAGCTCTTGCTGCCAACATCTTCTATTTAGGGAGACTGGGAACTGACAGCAGGATACTGGGCAAATGTTTGACCTAGTTGAATTACTCCTAGGGGTCCAAGAATTGTTAAGAGAAAAAGCACATTATCAAGTACAGCAAACCTTTTCAGTCCTACAGAGTCAGCACACAGAAAAAAGCCATATGGACTTTTCAGCTCATGGTGATCAGGAAGGACCTTAGGTACTTATGTCTATAAAATATTCCAGGGTTTTTCTCAGCCTAAATTGCTTAAAAACTGTTTGGGCATAGGTAACTAAGACTTCAGTAAGACAGGAAATATAAACAAAAGCCTCTTCAGCCCTTAAAATATGCCTCCAAAATAACAAAAAACTGAGGCAGCAAATGAACCCCAGCTTTTAGGCTATAATTCACTCTGCTCTTACCCAAAAGTAACTAAAGCAAAAATCAAAGTCAGATCACATGTAACTACTTTTTTCTTCCCATGTGCTTTGGTTTTATTTAATTCTTACTCAGAAAGCTGCTGTGAAGAAAGTGAGAGAACAACTTGTGATTTACACCAGGTAATTGTAGCTGCTGCCCCACTGCTCTCTGCACAGTATTCCTCAGGCCCTGTGTGGATGAGGAGGAATTCCTTTCTTCCTTGCATTCCTATCCCAGACCTGGCTGTATATCAATGACTGATATTATCTGTGCATAGCTTTCTATTTACATTTATATCCTCTAAAGCCAATGAAAAGCTTGAACAATACCAAGTGCACACTGTAATCAGCATGTAAAGCTTGTTGTGTGTCCCAGGATCTTTGGATGAAAAGCTTTCTATATGCATCATTGCTATTAGTTTTTCCTGCATCATTTGCCAAGATAAATACATAGTGTTGTTTAGCACAATGTGCTGGAAACTTCTGACTTGCAAATTAATCTGAAATGTAGAACCACATAAAAACATTTTATGCATCTAGCACTGATGATTTAATTTTTGCTCTTGAGAAACAGTCGAAAAGGAAAGTTAGCAATACATATACACAAGTTAAAAGAACACATGTAATGAATTAGAAATCATTGCCTTCAGTTAGACATTGATTGTCACTATGGAGCAGTGACTATGATGGGAATTAAATTAGATTAACACTGCCAACACAAAAAGCTTCTATTGCTGATAAAAAGAAAATATCAGGACCTTTCAGAAAGCAAAGGCAGGTTCAGCCATAAAAAAATATTGTAGAAATCTAATTCTAGTACTTTTCATGGAGCTGAGCATGTAATGTCTGCTCACATGTAAAGATACCCTCGAGGAGAAAAAGCAGGAGGAGGTACTTTATGTTTATGCTTTAGGTTGTCTCTGTGGAAGGAAACTGAAGAAGTTATGAAGTTGATTAAACTTAAGTTGTGGTTGGCAGTTATGCACAGAGCAGGAATGAAGGTTGATGCTTCAAGGTCTTTCTGGTAGAAGAGATGATATTTTAAATAATTTTTATATATTCCACTTTACTCAGAGGTGTCACGCTGTAATATGTTACACTCTCTCATGCCGTGTTAAGAAATTTCAGGAGATCCACATGAGATAATATGGAAAGAAATCTGAGACACATTATTGTGAGGAATGGCCCTTTAGGCTCTGTGAGACAAAGTGGGTTTACATTCTGGGAATTTCTGCAAACTGTTTGCTGTGTTCTGTATTCTACCCCTGTGAACTAATAAGATGGGAAACAGCTCTTTTTCCCTTAAGTCCTGTTGCTTTCAACTGTCACAGAGATTCTCCACCCTTTTTCCAGCCTTGGCTCCTCACCATGAACAATGAGCCCCTTGGGCAGCACCAGTCCAATGCAAACTGATTGTGGACCCTAACTATGGGTAGGGAAAACAAAGGGCAAAAGCCCTTGTGCACTGCCAGTCACTGCCCCTGACTCTGGCCAGGTGGCCTCTTTGTGGCCTGCTCTCTGCACTGGATGAGAAGCACCTGCTGTCCCTGGAAGGGGGTATTTGTTCTGAATGCAGACCATAACATACAGCAGGAGCAATGCCCCAGGGGGACCCCCAGAGCTACATCCCGTGAAACCTAGCTGAAGAGCTGCTGTTTGTGCTTGCTTTTCCTTTTTGGGTCAAGCTCTTTGGGGAGATGCACAGGACATCTGCTGAGTCTGTGCTGGGTGGTGTAAGTGTGGGAACACTTTCCCTCAGTCCCCACAGCTGAACATGCCCATTAGCACAGCAAGCCCACACAAAGACTGGACCTGACCTCAGGGGTCCCTGTTTAATTTCCTTGTTTTTCCTTCCTCTCTCTCAGTGGTTTATTTTCTCATAAATGCTCTGACTGCTGGGGTCAGTAGATAGAGTCTTGCAATTACACAGACTTTGTTCCTCATTTTAAACAATTGCCAGCCCTTTAGGAGCCAGATTTGTCAATATAAATCATTGGAGTTAAAAGTTCATGAAATGGTGGGGAGATCTTTTGTGTGTGTGTTTCTAAGAGAAGGATTTTCCCTCTAAAGTGGAACAAGTAGGAGGATGTGAAAACTGGAGAGGAGACACCTGGCAAGTCTCCTGCCAAGCTTGCAGCAAACCTGCCAAGTCCTGTTCCCCAAGACAGAGACTCAATAGTTAACCTCAGCAAGGTACCCCAGATGCAAATATCCATTTCACTGTTTCTATTCTTGTGCTCCCATAACTTTGCTATTATCAGGATGTAATTGTTGTTTGGATCTCAATAAATCCATAGAATGAGTAGTAAATTTTGCAGGGGACTACTTTGAATTAACTTTAATTATTTGAAACCAGTTTATATTGTAACATAGAGGTCTAAGCCACTCCCTGCAAAGGTTAATAGGTGCCTCAAGCCAGGAAAATGGTCATTGAGTCGGCCTTCAGTGACCATACAGCTTGGATAGACAGTTTTGAGCAGATCCCTTATTATTAGATTACTAAAGGTAAGATATATTTCACACAGCAGTAATTTCCTATAATTATCCATTCAACCTCCTTCATTGCTGACATGGAAAGAGCATAAAATGATGGTAGGATGTTTATTCCTTTATTCTCTTTTTTTTGTTTCCTTTTTTTTTTTTTTCCCATGGAGTGCTAATGAGGAATATGTTCCAGTGGTGGTGGTAACTTTTGAATACAATGGTTGCTGGAGTAAGATAAGCAAACCCACTTTTCATAGCCAGCCAGATACATCAGCTGGGAGGAATAGAAGCAATTTATATTCCTTAGATAAAAAATATTCTGTTAAAAACACTTCTGAAAGATATTTATATGAAACTTCTCACTGACAGAATCCTAGTCAAAAGTCTATTCATCTTTCCCTAAGAGAGGTATCTAAGATAGGGCAGATGAATCACCTTCTGGAGGTGCCTGTCTCTGAAGACTTCTATTCAGACATTTTTCTTTGTCTGTGTTGGGTGAGGTAAAGCTCTGGCAACTGCTGATTTTAACCCCAGTAATGAAAGTGGCTGGTGACAAACTAGAAAGAAGAGAGAAAGTAAAAGATGCTTTGTTGCAGGTGACATGAAAATGCCAGAATAAACTTAGAAATAATTAAAAATTAAATCCTACCACCTGGGAAATTATTCAAGAAGAGGTCATAGGTTTTCAGCTTCCTGAAGAGATAAAGCTAACTATTCTGGGAAATCTAACATTAGTAAGAGTTTTAAATGCCAGAAAAAAGATGTCCTTGAAGAACTCTATAAAAATTTTTTAAAAAAAGTAAAAAGAAAAAAAAAAAGAAAAAGAAACACTTCAGATTAGATTCTCATTTACACTAATTTTTTTTCTAGCATATTTGCAGAATGGACTAACTTTGCAGTAGGTGCAATTCCACCTTCTTTCCACTAATTACTAAAATGATGTCAATTATGTTTTTTGAGACTGGGCTTTCCTACTTCCCAAATAAGAAGCTGAAAATATGAATTGAATCTATGAATGAGCAAGTATTTATGAAGATTCACAAGAACTCAAATATATTCAGAAATTATAGCTGTCTTTTGTTACTAAATACAAACAAAACATTTTGTTTGTATTTAGTACAATGTAGTATAGTCTGTTCAACCTAAGCTGTCATCATGTAAGTGTTCCTCAGATGGAAACAAATGATTGTAGGTTCCAAATATTTTCATAATTATCCTCAAATAATATAACATTCAACAACATCCAGGATAATGTTTCAGTTCTGTGAATTTCTAGCCCAAGCAGCCTCAGAGACCACAAAGAAATAATGGGACACAGGATAAGAAATGAACACAGTTCAGCACTGATTTATTGCCTCCTATTTTTAACCTGGCTTCCTAAGAAATCAATGCCTATGCCTTCATGCTGTGTATGTGTGCAGGTATTAAATTGGGCTTACTGGACAATTTCAACTACACCTGTGTGGAAAGGAATCTCAACTACTGTAAGGCTGAGAGTAATCTCATGTAACTTTGGAGGGCTGAAAGTGTGGGTATGTCCCTTTCCAGGCTCCCTTCACAGGCAGTGAATCATCACTGTATATGGTGATCTATGTTATCTATTTTAGGCATTTACTGTAGGAAGGGACAAATTTTGCTGTTGAAAGAGGGATGCTCTAAACATGGCAAAAAACAAGCACTGAGGCTTCCTCCTAACATCTGTTTTCTGTGAGGGTTCTCCAATGTTTAATAAGAGCTGAGCTCATACTACATCACTTCAACTGGTGGAATTTTGTCGTTAAATTTGGATAGAAAACCAATTTAATCATAGAGATGAGCAATTTCAATAATTGTGGAAGAGGTTGTGTGGTCCAGGTGAAATGCCAGAGGGGTTAATGTTGTGGATCCAACTCTGCTATGCAACATCCTGGAGCAGGGTTGCAAGTCCTTTATGGTCTCTTCAGATCCCTGTCTCCTCCTGGAACTGCAAAAATAGTCCCAAATCCCCACTCCAGGGACACAGAGCCACTCATAGTCTCTCTGGTTCTTAAGTCCTCCTCCAATGTTCTTTATGAGGGTGGAGAATATCTTTCTGTTCATGTACACTGAGGTTTTCCAGTTTGCTGTCAGAAAATGGCTGTTTCACTATTGTTAGTGCTCATAACCTGCTTATTCTGAACATGGTTGCCCTTCTTGACTATCATCAGGTGGTTGCAAGGTTTGGCTGTTTCCTTGAATGCACTAAAGTTATTGAAATTCCCTTCTGTTCTGAGGTACAGGAGGTTGTTCAGCCCATTATATTATTTCATACACTTCTGCCTAAACAAAAGTTTGGTTAAAGTTTGTCCATTCCTACCAAAACATAAATTTGATTAAAGTTCTATTTTCACAGTTCTGCTAACTAGGCTTTACTCTTGCTATCTGCTATATGATGTCATGCTGATTTTTTCTCCCACTCCTGTACTCACCTGACCACCTTGGTCTCTTGCAGCCCTGCTTGATTCTCACCAAGCTTCATTACCCCAGGTGGTCAGGGAACTATTTGCCCAAGTAGGACAGCTTTAAAAGCAAGGCTTAACAGTTTCCTCAGAGGAAAGAGAAAGAGCTATCCCCTTTATAAACATTTCTTGCAGCCATTTATACAAAAAAGCTGCCAACGTGACTGTATAGGAAGATACAGAGGTACTCTTGTTAATGCTTTTAAGTGGTCTTCAATCATACCTGAAATATCTTTTCTCAAAGGCACTTGAATAAAGCTCATGACATTTTGACTCAAAAGCCTACATTATGAGGTAGTAATAAGGGTGCACAAGAGCTCAGTTAAAATCTGTCTCACTGAAATCTGTCAATGCAGTAGCTCTTAGGAAGATATGAGAGGAGTTGTTTTTATTGGAACTGCCCCAGTATACAACCTCTTCCTAAAGAGCCATTTAACATAATTTATTAATTATCTAGACTATGATGTGAGATGTCCCATAGACTGGTAGAATGGAAGAAACCTTAGGTGTTTCTCTGGCAAAACTAACTGGCATTCTGAAAAATATGTTTTGCTCAGGCTGTTTGAAGAAGTTCTTTGGCCTGGGTGAATGACAGCTGGGAGAAGGATTTGCATTCCCTGATCATGCTTCAATTCTAGGCCTGTGCAGAATTGTATTAAGCCAATGATTACAATCAAAGCTAATGGCTTTTGGACTTTACATGATTATCTGTAAGAGTCAAGGAGGAATTTTTCCCCTGCTGCCAAGTTTTTAGTCTTTTTTCATTTCGGTTTTTTTCCCCCCTCATAAGTAACAGAAATAAGCAGCAGCTGGGTATTGGATAGGTCACTGATTTGGTACAGAGAATTCTCACAGGTGTCTGAGTGGTTTATTTTCTCACACACTCAGAGTCTTATTTGTTTTGAGATGTGTAGTTGAGAAGGAAATTTGTCCTAGATTATTCTGAAAGGGCCTTTTTGCTTTACACTTTCTTCTTCACCTGCAGATATATCTTTTTAGTTGACACACAATAAGTTTTCTTCTTTCATGTGGACCTTGTCCACCTTGATCCCTACACTGTAATACCTCTCAGGTTTTTGAGGACTGAAACATTCATTATAATTAAATATGCAGATTATTGAGATAAAATATAAATTTCTCAGAGAGACCTGAAATCGGGTTAGGTGGCCTAATTGTTTCCCTTTGGCTTTGTTTTCTGTGGAACTGTAGACTCTACAGAATTTCTGCATGTTGAGAGTGAAGAAATTCAATCCATGCTCAAATTTAGTGGGGAACAATAGTTAATCAGATCTACTGATTTTCAGGAAAGCAATCCAAGTACTTCAGAATCTTGCCATTAAATCAGGCAGGGACTAAATTATACCAAATGTTGTAAATGAAGACATTTCTTTTGACTTAGTGAATTTTGGACGAGCTCCCAGGTCTTAAAACCCTATAGTTTTTGCATTATCCTGATCTTTGAAATAGGTAAAGTTTTTTAATGATGCCATTTTTGTTCCACATTGCAATTTCTGCTAGAGAACTAGTCTGGAAGAGAAAAATGATTAGAAAAGCTTCTTATTGATTGTTACCTCTAGACCTTGTTTATTTCTACCAAGTCAAAAATCCAACAATAGCGTACTCTCAATAGTGCAGCAGGTTCTTGTATTTGGTGTTCCATTTCATTGAAGATATGCTGAAATCACCCTTTTTTTTCCTAATGAAAATATTTTAACTACACATACTCAAAACATTACTGGAATAATTTTCCAAATGAATAAATTGTATCTTCTTCCTCATTGAACTTCAAATTTGAATTTGTATGTTTCTGCAATTTCCTGCCCTTTGTTTCAGTGACCCTCTTTCAACCTATCTTACTCACCGTAATTATTTGCCTTATCTGCCAGTGAGAACTCATCTTATTCTCAACTGTAATTACTTCATTGAGCATTAAAGTGAAAAGGCCATTTTCCTCTTGTTGTTCATCTTTTTCAGATGTCAAGTTATTTACAAAGCCTTTGAATTAGTGATGTTGTGATGAGAATTTTGGTAAATTATATGTGAGAGAATTAGGCCCATTATAATCTTGAATTCTCATTTGTCCTGAAACATTTTTTCTCTTCTCAGTTTTCTAGGCTTTGCAGGAAAGGTTTATTGCTGTTTCAAAGTGTTCTGCCTATGACATTCTGCTTAATGATACCAGGAGATGTGACCCAGCCAATGGTACATTTTTCTGACAAGCTACTAGGATTTCAAGTGTTTTGATCTCTTTCTTTTTTAAATACATGAAACTAAATTAATATGAATGTGGCTGTAAATTCTCTCACTCTTAACAGGACTTAAATCTTTGATTCCCCTCAATAATAAACAAAAAAATGTTTCTTTGAAGATACTCTTCTGAGAAGTATCTGAAATTTGCTCAGTTGTATCAATTTTATAAATTTATAGTATCAATTCTATAAATTTACATATACTCGGTGAAAAAAGAGTATACTTGAATTTTGGTCTCATATCTGTTATTTTGGATGCCTATTTCTGTCAGTTGGAAAGCTAAAAGGTTATGGAAAAATCTGTTTTCTGTTATTTAAGACACTGTGATTTTAGTCACTAGATTTATACCACTTAATTTTAAGCATGTTGTAGACATGTCTGTCTTATCTCTCTGACTGCTAAGAAGGAGCAGTTGACACCTCAGGGGTGAATCTGATCTCAGGTGAGAGAAATTGCTCTCTGGAGAAATTGCTTTATGCTGACCATAAAGAGAGCCTACAGCAGAAAGTATCCCTCCTTCCCAACTCTGCTGTGTGCTTGCATCTAGGTGGGATGAGTTTGTGTACAATGTAGGGAAAAATCCTTACCTACCCTTTATCTAGGACTATGAGAAAAGAATTTTCTCTGGAAAACCTAATTGACTTCTAGGAATAGTTATGTCCAGAGCACTGAAGAAGGTCCAAAAAGGCAAGTTACATTGAAAAAAAGAAAAACTTTTACTTTCTTTTAGCATATATATATGAAACTCATCTACAGGCAACTAAATGAAAATTACATGGTTCTGGTAATTTCAGTTATTGTCCAGTGCCACAAGAGATTTTTAACAGTCTTTACACGCAGGTTGAACCTTAAATTATGGACCATAGAGTTAAAAGACACTTGGTATAGAATAAAAGACACCTGCAAGAATTAGGTAAACTCACTAAATTTTGTTAAATCAAATGTGGTAATATTGTGTTTTGGTGCTTCAGACATGTCCTATCTGTTACTGACATTTCTTTGATGACCAAAGAAATTCTTGCCATCATCAGATTTTCTAACCTGGCAGTGGAAGGCTCCCAGCTACACCTCAAGAAAAAAGTAATTATTTGGCATAAGGGCTATTGTTTTCCTCTAAAATAAAACTGAAAAGTCACAGAATACTTTTGACAGTAAAAGATTTAAATATTTTTTTCCAAAGATCTTGGTGGTCCAGAAGCAGAGCTGTAGCTCTGCTTTGGAGTGAGCTTTGGAAGTGTCCTGCAGCAGTCCCTATATCCATTCTTCATTTCTACAGGCTGGGAAAGCCCAGTCTCTTAAAAATGCCCAGTCCCTCAGAAAAGGGGTATTTTCTTTCTCTAATCACAGTATAGTGTTCATTTAATATGGTACATAATTGCTGAACTGCATTTTACAGCTTTAGTCAACAGCATAGAATCACTTAGATTAAGTAAAGAGAATGATTTTGAAAGCTTTTTGAAATTCCCTAAAGACAAAAGAGCATGGACATTAAGGATGAGACCTATCCAGAGGAAAGTCTTTACCAAACTTCAGCAGATTTACCAATACTCCATGGTCTGAGTTTTCATATTGCATCAAGGTCAGACTAAATGTGTAGCTCGACAAACACACACACGTGAATTATAACGTAGCACCTGCCCTATGGTGGGCTGATCTTCAGAGGAATGTGCTAATCTGCTGCCACTTTTTAGCATTTTCACAATTTTCATTCCATCTGTCCCCCTGCTGTTTTTTTCACTGCAGTATCCACTCAGCAGCATTTCCTGGAGCAATGTTTTTCTGACGTTCCAATGTTCCATCACAGTCACGAGCACACATTGGGATGTGTTGAGCTAGCAAAAAATCATCAGGAAGCACAGCTGCTGGATTTTCCTGATACGCCTGGAATGTTGCAGAGTAACAAGAGACTTGGAAAGTTGCTTCCATAAATCAGCTTTTGTAACTAAGGCACATGGTTTTGGTATTCTTTTTTTCTTGATTCTTTACTTTGCAGCTCGCTGTGCTATGCAATCACTTGCTCCAAGGAAATCAATTAGTGCAATCAGCTTGGACTTTCTTTGTTCTGATGATGGATTTTTTTTTTTTTGAAACAGAGAATTAAACAAATGGAAAGAGTGGCCTGTTTTATATGAGAACTATGGCAAATCAAATCTCGGAATGTTTTTCCATTGTAATTTAAACTTAAATTTTGAAACAAACTGTAATCATAATTCTTTTATCTTTTGAACCAAAAAATATCCAAACATGGTGATTTGGACAAGTGACTAATAAAACAGATACTTTTTTTTTTGGCAAAAGTTCATAGTATTTTCAAATTCATAAAGGAAGATTATACAATGTTTCCTGATTGAAACAATAGAGGCTCCTAAGAATGTCCTTACAATTGCATCAATACATAGCCATGCTGAACGAAGTTCCATACTTAATAATACACTTCAAATACAGAGTTGAAAATCCAATTCTAAACTTAAAAAATTATTAGAATATATAATTTTTTTCAATTGCTAACTTTTTTTTCCTCTTTTTCAATTGCTAACTTTTTTTGTGTTAAATTAACGTAATTTGGTCTTGAAGGCAATTTGTTCAAGTGAGAAGGTTTAACCTCTACATAGTACTGATTTCAAACCATGTAATAAATGTTTAAGAGGAAATAGTAAGCTTTTATGCCAGAAATAGAATATTGGCTGGTCCGTGGTATTGGCTTGGAATTGACACTTGAGATTTTTAATCTACAGCTCACAGATTGTTTAATTTATACATTAGTGTAATGTTTGAGTGCCTTGCCACCACTAAGGGTTGGTAACTTTATACCTATATTCAGAAAGGGGAAAAAAATAACATTCTCACAGTTACAAACTGATTGCTTTCATCACATTTAATTACTTGCCTTAGCACTTGCATAAAGAATTGTATCTGGTGTTTAACTGGTTGGGTAGCTTACACCAACAGTGAGAAAGGACTGCAAAGAGAGAAGGTGCAGCAGCTGCTTGAAATGGAAATATTTAATTCTCTCCTGATAGTAAAATAAAGCTCAGCATGTTATTAATTTTTTGAAAAAAAGCAGAGTATCCTCTTCTGGAATACTTGTGCCATCTGTCTGGGAGTCCCAGTGCTGCTTTCAGGCTGTATTCTGAAGAAGAGACTGAAAAGTTTAAGTGGTCAGATGTTTGAAGGGAGAGTTATTGTACAAGAATAATTTGTACCTTTTGAACATACAAGCTTTTATTACATACATCCCTGTTTGTTTATGTTGTGGAGTAATGTGACATTTCCTCAATATCCTGAAATACCTGTGGCTGAAGTCCATTTTATATATGTGGATTGTATGTACTTGGACATCTATACACAGACATAGTCAAAATCTTACTGCTATTGCAAATAATAAAATCAATTTAAATGTTAAAATGGTATAATATCCTAATAAAAATTAATATTTTCTAGTTTTCTTTAAATAGTTCAAAAGAGTGAAGAATTCTCTTCCTCATTTTCCCCATGGAGACAAGAGTGAAAATCCTCTTGAGCCATCAGTGAGAGAAGTGAGCTTTCCCAAGAATCTGAAATCCTTTTCTGGCCTCTCTCGGGCTGAATCTGGGCTACAAAACATTAAGACATGAGAACTGCCAGTCAGGATGTCCTTGCCATGTATTCCCTGGAGTGCAAAGGAATACTGGGTGAAATGTTTTATTTTAAATCAAGTTATCTAGACTGGCACTGAAATTTTTGAGTACAGAAGTATTAACCTCACCTAGATGTGGCCTCAGCTGCATCTATTAATTCTGTTAAGTCAGAAGTAACTTAAGCTTGTTACAATCTGATATTTTCAGAAATGTTGAAATTAGCTTGATGATTGGCAGAAAGGCTTCATAACAGAAAACAAAAATGTAAGTGCAGCTGGTCTGGAGAACATATTATGCCTCTATCCATGTAAATTGTTCATTTATGTCAATATTATAGCATAATATTGGTGGAGACCTCTGTGGAATCTTCCACTGCTGCTGTGTATGATTTACTTTTTTTTTACATGCATGAAAATATTGTTGCTCAAGGGCAGAAAATTTGGCATCATTTTATAAACAAGCATTATAAACACCAAGAAAAGAGGTCATTTTATACCAAATTTAGCTGCTCATTTAGGGAGATAAAAAAAAAGAGTAAGTTCTTATCCATTAAAATCCTCCTCTGTTGTCTCAATCATTTGGGAGAAAGAAGTACAAGAAAACCATTGACTTTGCTGTTTCCTTTGGGAGAAGCACAGATGTGGAAGAACAATTTTTAACACCTAAGTGAGGCAGCTTATGAGCTGTGTCTAAGTTCTTTCAAAGCCTTCCAAAATACGGAGTACATTTCAACCCAATTCACATAATAACTCAGGCTATGATTCAACATAGCTTCTAAAAATGTAAGTAGTTCCTCATCTGTTTAAATTATATTTGTGCTATTCACTGTATTACTCTGGGGTCTTATTTCAGGTTTCACTTGTCTCATAATTCTTATATATAGATATTTATAAAAACTATGAGTTTTATTTCAGCACATTACAACTTGCTGTGTGGAAGCTTTATTTTTGAAAGATGTGATGGCAAAAGGCAATGACAGCGTAAGATTTTTCTCACCTTTCTCTACCATCTGGATTTGTCTGTGGTTTGGAAGGGCTGCCATTCCTTCAGGAGACTGATGTGGTCTGATACAGTCTCAGGGCTTGCTGGATTTTGCCCTGTTTACTGAGGTTGTGGCATGATAGCAAACAATGCCATTTTTTCCATGGTGCTTTTGAGAGCTACGTGTTCCCACTAGGGAAAGAAAGCTCTGAAATGCATCAGAGTGTCAAAAAAGCCAACTTTGTTCTTGTTCTTGCATGTGGTCTTAACTTCAGAGTCTCTAGTAGTCTCAAAGATGTTAAATTTTTATGTACATCTACATTTTTATGTAGATTTTTTGCCTGCTTTCTACTCTGCTGTAGGAATTGTGGGAGATGTAAATGATTGTAGAGAGAGATTGAAAATCTGAAATATTCCCAAACTGTTGATACCATTCCCCTCTGCCCTTCAACCAGGGTTGACTGCAACAAAGTGTAGCAAAAAGTGATTCTGCATGAAAAATAGAATCTCTTCATACTTTAGGATAAAAAGAAAAAGGTAGGTAGACCCAGTCTTTTCCAGGCACACACTGGGCACTCATTGCCTTGTTTTAAACCTGTGCCCTTCCCAAATGTCTGAGAGTCAATGCAAAGAGCACAATCAAACCCATGGCCACCATCCCCATTTCAATACAAAAGCAGACAAGGATTCAGATTTCAAACTCTTCCCTCCATAAAGCCAAGCTATTGACACCTCCTCCAGCATGGTAAGAAAACCCCCAAGAAGCTGGTAGGTCACTGCAGTATACATTTGCTGCAGAGAGGGTTGAGGATGAACATTTCACAGGTCTGGCATTATGGAAACCATCAGAGGCTGCTGGAATGTGTGTAGAGGCAAAACCATCTGACTTTCATATAAACCCAAGCAATCAGGCAGCACTGAACTATTTTTGTGGAAATAAAATATTATCCATTTATGAATTCCAGATGGGAAGGGACAGCTGTCGAGCTTATGACATCATTCCCCTTGACACTGGAGGACGGAAAGGAAAAACTGGGAGTCACATGTGAACTATGTCAGCAGTGATGACAGAACTGGGCAAAAGAATGTGGGGATGTTGGGAAAAGCTATTGGCATAATGGCTAAGACAAATAAGGTCAAGTGCACAGTAAAATGAAGGGGAAGCCACAGGACAGAGTCTAAGAAGTTACTGTGCAGAATATTATCTGTCATATTTTGTGTTCTAAACACAGAAGCCAAATATCAAGGTTATTAGAACATTTTATATGACAACAAAATGATTTATGATTTTTGTTATTTTCAAAAATACAAAAATCACTATTCTTGTTTCTATAAGTTTTGAGAACCTCATCAAGCCTTTTTAGATTACTTTCTAATTCCTCAATATCTAGTTAATTTCTTGATTTTTTTTGTTGTTCATTTGTGTTTGCAGGAGGGTTTTTTTTGTGTATGTGTGGTTTCTTTTCTTTTTTTAAACCTGTTAAAGAAAAGAAAGTCTTAGGACTGAAGAAAGCGATACATTTTTGAAGGCACGAGGGGATTCTGGAAATTTGTTTGCTCTTAATAGTAAGAGGTAAAAGACAGTCAAAGAATTTGGACCTGACATTAAAAATGAAGTAGAATTTTATGTGTCATCCTTAACCAATGGAAAATATTCTGAAGATCCTGGACAGAGTGGAATGTAGGAAAGATTAATATTTCTTGTAATTAAATTATGAGAAACTTAATAATGTTCTAATTGCAAAGGATTTTCTCAGAATAGCAAGAACTCTTGGATAACTTGTCATTTTGTAGTTGTATTTCAATGTCTAGTTCCCAAAGACAAGACTGGTGCAAGCGATGATTCAACGAAAACTGCATTTCTATGGAATAAGAAATGAAAGGAAGATAGGGAGAAGAGAAAACTTGGAGAAGATTGCTCTGCTGAATGCATTTTGACTTTGTCACTAAACTTCTGTGAGTGGCAGACCTTTAGAGATAAAACAGTGTATGAAGGTACCATCTGCAGGAACCGGGAGGTTGGCGGGTGTCTCTTATTGAGCTACAGGCATCAAAAGTGAGGCTGACAGCCCTAGATGCTGAATTTTAAGGAATACTTTTCTCCTGCAGGCACAGACAAATGGTCTCTTGCAATTGCTGTGTTGCAGGAAGGCACCTCAGAATGTCAGGCAAATCCTTGAGATTTTTTCTTTTCTCCTGTCTCACATCTTCCTATCAGCCTTTGTTTAACCCTCTCCACAGCTCACACGCTACAGTTTTTTAGCCTGGAATTGGCTGGGATTTCTTATGCTATTATAATACTATTTGAGAAGGTGTCAGAAAGGTGCTGTGACAGTTCTGTGTTTCATTTTCAGTTTAGGGCCACTCCAAAGCACAAACAAGAATTTTTGTCTTTTTAACAAATATTTTGAGGAATAAACACTGTGTCTATTACATACAAAACCTGAATATAGGGCACACATTTTTAAGTGATTTCAGATAGATTAGTAAATAATTTCTTGCTAAACACAGATAGGTTTTGTAAACAGCCAACAATACTATTTAAAAACACAAAGTAGTGCTTGCTTATGCCCACACTAATTTGTAAGGTTTACCAGAACTCTTCTGTCAAACACATAAGATTTCCTTCAGCTGCGGTACTTGCAGGTTTCAGGCCATATAATTTCTTACAGAGGCACCAGTTTTATCCAGTCATCAACCCCATCTCACAAACTCTGTAAATCTGCTGGTAAACTCCTTGGTCAACTTGCCATAGACCTCTCTGTTCTGTCCATGACACTGAACCACAGTGTAGCTCTGCAGAAATTCTCACCCACTTTTTTCTGCCTTAAGCCTGCCTGCCACATGCCACCATGTGCTGGGTCTCGTCTCAGGGTGATGATGGATGGTTCCAGGCGCAACTATGCTGAACTGTTTGTAATACACTGTCAAGATGGTTGTACTGTTGGTATTGTTGGTGCCCCAGCTTAGCTCATCATATAGATGCTGCCTTCTGGAAGTAAATTGTGCCAAGCTCTCATCAAGCCATAGCACAAGCGATATGCTGACAAGCCATGGTGGTGTCAAAAGTTGCTGATGACAAGTCATTTTAAGTAGTAGCATGATATGTAAATATATTGGCTGGTAAATCCGTGTTGTTGCCACACGGGACATCTAGAACGGTACCAGAACATTCAGGAGGGAAGATAATTACCATAATCAGAAGACGACTGATTTCTTCCTCCTTTTGGAATGATTTAATATTGGTGGTGCTCTGTCTCCATGATGCTGTGGTCCTGCTGTAATAACCATGTTTCTTCTACATGTGCCCCCAGCTGTTTCAAGGTCCTCTGACCCTTCCTGTTGATCTGTTTGACCATGGTATGGAGAGCACTGCTGAGAGTT
This sequence comes from Serinus canaria, assembly GCF_022539315.1. NCBI lineage: Eukaryota > Metazoa > Chordata > Aves > Passeriformes > Fringillidae > Serinus > Serinus canaria. Next base: position 105,378,187 of record NC_066316.1, on the reverse strand, counting down.
ACCTATTTTGCATTTCACAATTTGTTTGCAGGACAATGAGGGATTCAGAGATCTCTTGTTAAAACCCCCTTCACAAACTACCCAAGAATGCACACCAATTTCTTTGTCATATCCTGCCCCTGTGCTGGTAAGGAGATATCATATGTAAATATAAAACATTGTATGTAAATACAAAACAACAAATGTAAATACAAAACATCATATGTAAATGTGAAACATCATATATAAATGCTAAACATCACACTTTTCCCTACATTTGTAGATTCATGCTTCAGCTACTACTTCTGCCCAAGGATAGGAGAACAGATTTTGGCACCCCTGAATTCAGATTAAAGGTGGAGCTCGCCTCTTCACCTGCTTCCACAGTCAACTCACAATCTACTGCACTACTTGTCATATCCCAGAGGCAAATCTCCTCTCCAGCCTCTATTCTCCTTATAATATCTCCCACATATATGACACTTTCCTATAAGAATTTGTTTTTCCTGGGATGTAAATGCTATGACAGTTTGATATTTTTACCTGCCAGGACTACTGCAAAGGATAAGAAGGACTGATATAGTTCTTCCTATCAGACACTGAACCCCTAAAACAAACTACTAGGCACAAGAATACCTCTATGTTGCTGTTTATGAGAACTGTTTAGTAACAGCACCTGCAAGCAAAATATGTTGAGTATCGAGGCAGGTTACCCAGGTTATGGGTAAGCCCTGAAATCTAGGGGTGTATGTAAGAGCACCCCAGGGACTACTTGCTGCATGAGGAGACCAATAACCAAGAGAGAGTCTGAACAGGAAGGGCAGCTACTCTTAGAGGACCCAGACCTCATTATTTGTGAATCACAGTTAAGAAAACAGCTTCATAGAGTACCTGCTTGTTTCCTGGGACCATCTGGAATCCCTCAGAACCTGCTGAGATGAAACATATCCCCTTTAGACAGTAATGTGTGTCAGGTTTCCTGCAGTAATTGATAGAGAACACAAATACAGTTCTGGTTTGGCTGTTAAAAGCATCCTGGCTAAAACATTCCTGTGAGGGTGGGACTGGGGATCTGCCTGTTCAGCCATTTGGGCACAGTGGGAAAAATGCATTAGGTGTGTTCTTGTCCGTCTGGTACCATGGCCATGGTGACCTCTTTAGTGTTATTTATCCTGCCATTGTCCCCTGACATGATATGCCTAGATGCAGGTGTTAAAACAGTTTTCCTTCCTTTTTCTTTCCTTCTCCCCCATCTTTTGAGGGAGAAGGTGTTACCACTCCTGAGACACCTAATTTCTGAAGCAGGAGTTTTACTTCCTCTTCGCCTTCCTGAGACTGCTCCTGATGACTTTTTATAGGCCTCCTTTGGATTTTTAAACCTCAGTCTTGCACAGTTTTCTAGTCTTCCTAAAATTTGCCAGGCAGCAATATACATCTCTGGGTGTAGATTTTAGAAATATTGCAAACATGCTAGTTGCAGAGATAAATACAGAGGCATCCTCTGGGAACCAGGTCTTTGGTAGGGTGGTGCCATTGTGTTGCAAATATGAAATGCCCTCAAAGTGCAAATGTGGAAGATCTTTGTTCTGTTTGACTGTTGGAAATTCTGAGGGTCTCTGTGAATAAGGGGAAATTTGGCTTGTGCTGCAGGGGTGATTCACAGCTTTTGAGATAGGAAGCTTCTGGTTGACAACTTGGCTGAATGAGGGAGCACTCTGGAGGGCACTGAGAGGTCTGGGTGCCTTGGAGGTATTGTTCCCTGGCTGGAGAGAGCACTCCCTGTCAAGCCACATTGACAGGCATTCCAAGGAAAACACAGCATGGGCAACAGAAAATAAAACAAAGAAATGTAGATTATTTCAACTCGTATCCTCATAGAAAGCTTTTTATCTGTGGCTGCTTTGTGGCTACCATGAAGGTTGGCAGTAAGTGTTCCCTTGACAGCTACAGACCTGGAAAGCAATATCAGCTCTGGGTTTGCAGAAGCCTGCCAAGGAGCCACATGATATGAAAATAAAAACTGTCAACAGCTGTTTAAAGTGAATGTATATATCCATGTTTTGCCTCTTGATTTTCCTGCTCTTGATTGCAGATTGCTGTTTAATCCTAGAAGACTTTTCATCTTGTTCCTGGACTGATGCAGACATTGGTTTCTTTGTTCCTGACATTATATCTGACTCACACCAGGTCCCTTGCTTTTTCTACCCTCAGGACCATAACACTTGCTGTGAGTGAGCAAACAGTATATATTGAGAACAAAGGCCTTCTGATAGTTTAGAAAACATTTTTCTTTTGCAAAAGTCAGGGCCCAGTGACCCTACAGAGGCAGCCAAGCCTTGCAGCTACCCCTGCCCCCACCCTAGTCTGCTTAAAATGTGTCTATCAATTAAAACTTCCTATATAACTTCAATAAAAAAATTCCTAACAACCTGCTGAGTACATCTAATAACTGCTGTACTTTATATCTAGTTCTTTATAATTGAGTTGCACTGCACTCTGTAGATATATATTGGTAGGGTATTATTTGCAAAATACATGATTTCCTGCCAGTGCATAGTTTCCTCTTTTAGACTAATCAAAGTCAAATATATCAGAACAGATACTGGGGCTTTCACAAAAGAAGACCTGGTGAGATATGTCCTGGCAGTTAAATACAAAGGGACCAAAAAATTACAAATGTTCTGATATTAATTTTTTGAAAAACTTAATAATTTGAAATAGCTTTTTTTTCTGCTATAGATTTACTAAAGTTAGATTATGGGAAGCAATGAAAATAAAGTCATAGCTCCCTAAGCATTCTTAGTTTGCTTTGGGCTCATATCTCACACTAATATAACTTTCAACAGAATCTGTGTCTCTTTGTGTACAATTTGCTCACTAAAACAATGAATTCTCCTTGAGTACAAGATTTGCATAGCATTTTCATGGTCAATTGCTTTTGGTATTATTAGAACAAAGATGTCTTAGCAGTGCAGGGTACTAGTAGTCACTGAAAAATGCTCTGCTTTTCCTTGTCATCATGCTTTTCCTACCCATTTTGTCTAGAGCTAAAGAGGAAAGAAGAAACTGAGTTATGTTCTATATCATTCTCTCAGTTCCTCCTCTTTTGAGAAAGATGGGGAATAAATACATAAGGAAAGGGAGTGGTGAAAGGTGGTGGGAAACTGGTGACAGGAAGCATTTGTAACACAAGGCCTACAGTACAATAGAAAATTCATCCTTAGCAGTACTGGGTGGACTCAGCTGGGAATAAAGGTTGGGAGAAGGTGAAGGAAGGTCAGCCCAGGAAAATAGTTTATTTTTGTGGTTACAGACTTTCTGGTAATGTGCTCCAAAGTGCTCTGATCTCGATCAAACCGCCATAGAAAGGCTCTAGGATCACCACCCCGTCTGCATCATCACACATTACTTTTATGATGAATACCATATGGCATATTAGAAAAACAGAACAGCTTTTTAAAATGTGTATTAAGTAGCATGGGCTGAGATGAGTTGGCTGGAGATAGAATAAAAGCATTTATTGCCAGAAATATGTGATATAAAAGGGAGGAGTGGAAAACCCAGGGAGGCTTAATAACAAAGGGGGCAGTCACTCTAGACAAGCCATTGATTCTTCATTTGTTTTGCACTACATCAAGACACTTATACTAGTGTATTAAAAGAAGAGACAGAAGTTTTTCTACAATCTGAGTCAGAGTTGCTATAAATGTGGGGCTCTGGAATTCTGTCTTTCAGCTGAAATACTCCAGCACTGGCAGACAACATACTGTTAATAGGGTAACTGTATATTTTATATTTATATACATGTTTTAGCACTTGCAGTCTCTTGTATCTCACAATTTCTATTACTACCCACAGTTATTTACCTTAAACCTGAACTCTTACATCTTTCATTTGTTTCCCTGTGAAATGTGTCAGCCAGGGTCAAGGTGCCTTGTCCTCACAAAGGCTTTGGATCAGTGTGGAATTCATGTTTGCCAAAGGGCGTGCTTAAGGAGGCAGGCAGCAGCATGAGGCTGCCTTCTGAACCCCAAATACAGACTGAGATTGTCACCCCAGGACAATGAAGTATCAGAGTGCACCTGAGGCTGGAGGCAGCGAGCACAGGTCTGTGAACTAGAGGTGAGCTGTTTCCTGTGGGAGGTCCAGATGCCCAGGAAGCCAAGTCAGCTGACTGCAAGCTGCTGTTCTTAGAGCTTCCACTGGTTTCATGTAATTGACCACATGGTAGTCCTTTGGCTATCATCCTTTTATCATGGGACTGCTCTGGATACTGTGATTGGTTAATGACTTCATTTAAAATCTAAAGCATTCATCACTCAAAGTGAATAATTATTGACTTTCCCAATTCTGGCCACACACTAGGCCACATAACTTTGAATTTTGCATTTTTATGTTTCTAAACTAATACTTTCTTCTCTGTGAGACACATTTTCTCTGGCTAAGACAGATCCCAGTATCCCTTGCTGAATAGCTGCTTAGTCATATTTGCAACTAAGCAGTTTTCCAGATTGTGTGAATTCCTTTCACCTAGTTATTAGTTATAGCACATTTATATCACATTGAAGGCAACTGGACTTCTTGCTTTTCCGACCTTCATAGTATTACCTTGCCTGCACATGAGGATATAGGCTGCCCAATACATTAAAATGTGATGGGATTAAGAGGCATGACTTTTTTAGAGTCTTTTGAAAATTCGGGCTATAACTGAGTCATAAGCTGTGTATAACTGGGAGCACTGCTTTCAGATGTAGCAACCTGAATTTTTTTGTCTGCACTGTTATAAAAGTGAACTTATCTTTTAAAGGCATTGAGCCCTACCTAGCCCCACACAGAAGTTAATTAAAATCTTGACCTATAACAACAAAAACAATGACAACAGTAACCATCATCATTGTCATCATCATGATTTTTTTGCTTTTATTTCATACTGGATTGTTCTAACAATCATATAAACACACAAAAAAGATAGATCTCTCCCCAAACATAACGTCAGTAGCCTCTACAGATGTCAGTTTGCCTGTGTAAATCTGAAAACGTCACTTATGTATAAAGTTTAAAAATGTAATTTTGAGCATTGAAATCATTAACAATTTGTGTAGCGCTACTGAGAAAAGGTGCTAAAGCAATACCCAGGTCTCCTCAAGAAAGAAACCTGAGCCAAAACGGATTTGTATGCAGAGTATTGATAGGCCCCTTGTTATTAATAATGTAAACTTCTTCAATATGAATATACTGCACATAGCTCATTTTCCTTGTCCATTACTCAGGCCAGTTATCACAAATGCATAAAATGTAAACATGATGTATTATATTTTGGTTTGGATGAACAGTGAGGGTTTTTTGTCCTATTCAATTTCTCTAATGCAATACCTCTATTGAGGTTGATTTGGCCAGCCTCCTCAGATCCTGAAAGATTGAAAATGAGTGGATGGACTAACAGCACACATATTTATAACTGTATCACTTTGATTTTTAAACATTTTTAAAGCCTTCTGATGTTTACATTCTTGTAACGAACTTTCTCATACACTTTCTGTAAATAACTGATTGTTTTGAATTCTTTTGTAGAAGAAGAGAAATTTGATAGACTGTTGGTTTGTCCAGTGTCATTGGAGAGGCGGCACTGTCACCCTCCAATCCACTATCACTTTTGGAAAACTATAAATGTTGGAGTTACAAAGTAAACGTTCCCTTTTTTTCTTCACCTTGAGAGCAGCGGTGTGCACTTGTGTTCTTTCGTGTCCTATAGTGACAATAACTGTGCTGTATTTGAGCCACAGATAGAACCTAATTATTCATTACATCCCAAAACATTCCTAAGAGACCAAATTATTGGGCTGGATTGGCGTGATCCATAGAAGTTAGACCTGGTACTAGGTTTCAAGAAACCTCAGTGTATAAAGTAGTTTCAGTGCTGGTTTCAACTTCATATCAGTTTCTTAAATCTCAGCTTTTGGTATAAGCCAGGATATGCACCCAAAGCCCTGGTTGTGGGCAGGACCCTCTCCACACTACAAGGATATATGTACATGGACGCATGTTTTTCCACCTGCCAAAATAATACCCTTACTCCTTGGATTTTAGGTCTGCCAAGGGGAGTCATCAGGGCTATATGGCTGCACCAAGTGCACTAATGCTCAGTTAGGATTAGGCAAGACAAAGTTTCACCTACTTTCTTCTCAGATTCCTGCTTTCTTGAGCACCCCTAAACATTGTGCAGCTTTGCACTATCCTAAAAGTTTATGCTTGCTTTGCGGACTCACTTAAGCCCTCTACCAACTTCAGGAATGGTTTTTTCATCCTATAATTAAAATACCAGATTTTGCCTTTTGCTTGCATCTCATCTCCAACTGAATGAGAGGCAGATTTTTGGATTTAGAAAGCCAAATCTTCCAGGTGATGGCTTTTCCTGAAGATATGGAGAATTGCAGATGCATACCAGTGACTGTACTTAAAGCATGCGAGTCAGATAAGGAGAGCACTGGTGTAGGAGGCTTTCTATGGCATATATTTAATGTTATGCTCCAAAGGGCAGTGGAATACTTTGGGTTTGGACACCAAGTAAATGTCTTAAATTTGGTTCTCAATATTCATCTGTGACATCTTCCTGCCCAGAAAAGCTACAAAGACTTTACAGACTACGATATTGTGAAGAGATGTTGTGTGCAATGTCCCTTTATACATTTCCCTTTATATGGAAAACTGAGGGATGAAGCTCAGATATTCTCTCAGACATTGCTACTAATGCTAAATGTCCTACCAAATTTGCCTTATGCCACCACAGGTTCTATTTAAATCATTATTGGGGTTTGTCTTAAAATGCTGTGTTGTGTTTGAGTGTCAAGGGTTTGGTTGGGGTGGGGACAAAATTGTTTATGTTTAGAGAAAAAGATATTGATATGAGATAGCCAATAGGAACTTATCTGTTGGGAAAAAGGTAAAGCTATTAAGGCCTGTATAATTATTAAAATAATCACAAACTGCATGTTAATGAATCAGCGTCGTATGTACATATTTTTCTGTATCTCTACCTCTGTGTATTCATTAGAGGATTAACTGCTGTAAGCGGAAGAGTAGATTTATTTGGTTTAATTGTTTAACACAGAATATCAAATCCTCTGTGTGCACTCTGCTGGAATTGAGACTATGGAGTCCATTGACTCGAACTGGGACAGAAATTCAACTATTATTCTTATTTCTCTCTCACTCTTTTTTTTTTTAATGGATATAAATTGGTCACTTCTGATACAAGTTGGCGCAGAGGGTCTTTCTTGGTTAAAATGTAAATTTTAGTGGGTGGAATAATAATAGAAATGAGACCTTTGTCTCTTGAAATTAAAGTGCTGGTAAAGCTGAAGCTGCCAGCTTTGTATATTACAGCCTGAGGAGATAATATATTGAATCATTCATTTCCTTTTCCTATTCTTTTTGCTCTCTTCAAAAGCATATTCTGTTTCAAGTAATTTCAGTCCAATAATGAATATAACACTGGCTGACTCACCGTAATACAAGATCTGCTTTGGGATATACTTTATCGTGTTTTGTTTCTAAGCTGTCAGAATACTTAGAAAAATGGAAAAAGTAACTTACCACGTGGTGAGCTTATGCTGCTTCTTGATGATTTTAAGCCACTGGGCCTTTGTGTGATGAGAAGCCCACCTGTGTGTGACTAAATGACTCTAATTTTGGCTTCTATCCCTTATTACCTGAAGAAAGTAGCTTTCTAATGCTAAGCCGGCACAAGAAGAATTAGTTAGATTTATTGTTCAAATTATTTTTGCTGTGATAGAGGGCTGTCTTGGCTCCAATACTCTATTTTCATTACTAAGTAGTGAATAAGTAGTGAAGTAGAAAGCATCTTTGTTAAGTTTTTCAGGTGGCATTTTTCTACTGTTGTTATTCTACAGGACTGGCTTGAAAATGAAAATGGTACTGCCAAACCTGGACACAGCACAGAAAAAATGGATCTTGTTGAAGAAATGCAAACTGGTGCACGCAGGAAGAAATTATCTGCACAAAAGCAAATGTGTTCTGACTGGAAAGAAGTGCTGTTTAAGGAGCAGGTCTGCATAAATTGGAAAGGGATGGAGGGCTTAAGTGCATGTTAATATTACTTTAATATTATTGCATATTCTGAAAATATGTGCAAGATGAAATACAGCTCAGAAACCTGATTCTTTGACTCTACTGGAGCCCATTAAACTTTAGACAAGAGACTTTGTCCAGTTTGAACACTGCAGTTCAAAACAAGAGTTGAGTCAACTGAGCACCTTACAGGAGAGATTGGAAGCCTGTAGACATGACCCAGGAAGAATCAGGGGATGAATATATTGGGGTTTGTCTTAAAATGCTGTGTTGTGTTTGAGTTTCAAGGGTTTGGTTGGGGTGGGGACAAAAGGGGTGGCTTCTGTCCGCTGCCGAGGCACTCCCACAGGAGTGTTCCAAAGCAAGGGAAGGGATTGTGGCATGCAGGGGGATTTCCTGAGCTCCAGAAACTCCAGGTGAACCTCCAAGAAACCCCAGGAGCTGGCAGCTCTTAAGAGGGCAGCAGTCAAGATGTGTGCAGGGCTGGGTGTGAGGGTGGTCACCCCCCACTGCCATGAAGGACAGCCCTGGGGAACATGTGGCAAGATCCCAGGGCAGAGGGAGGAACCAGGAGATCTGTAAAGTCTCTTACAGCTGAAACTGTTCTGTGATTCTCTGATCTTAAAAGAAAAAGTGTGAGCTAATGGGCCCTGTGAAGAAAAATTCATTGGTGAAGTCAGTGTAATTGGGAGTTTTCTTAAGATATGTGGATAAGAACCAGTTTATTGTATATTCTACAGCTGTACAAGATGTAATCCACTTTAGTGGATTGTGCTTGGCCAAGCAAAAGAAAGAACAATACTGGAAGCTGTCATTAATTTGCACATGTGTTAGAGATTTCCAGTGCTATCTCTCTGTATTGAGAAAAACAGATGTGCTGTACTGACTTGATTGCTAAATGGACTTAATGTTGCTCTTAGAAGCTGAGTGTCACTGGTGAGGAGAACAGAGAAAACAATGACTTTTAAATTAAATTATTATATAATCATCCACATATCTTAACTTTAATGAATGTATAATAGATGCTGAACTCCAGGAGATGTTGAGAAGGGTGTGAGGGTCTGCATGTGTTTTGCAGTATTAGATCTATACAGAGTAGATGACTATGGTTTTTAGAGTGAGGAAAATGTACCAGGGAACATAGTTCACTTATCACATGTAAGAACATGAATTTGGAATGATACCTTCACTGATTTGGAAGAAAGCTTGACAGGGTCTGGATTAAAATTTTCCTTCGATTTAGAAAAGGTGAATGCTATTGTTTGACTTGTGAGCATTTTGTTCATTTCAGAGCATGATTGCATGCAAAAATGGGTCCCATTTTGATTCATACTTGTCACATGATCTGTTCCTATAAAAACTTTTCCAATTTACATACCCAGCTGATGTGAAATAGCAGCCATGAGCAGATTTAGAAAGCAATCTCTGAAAATTCAGCCAACTAGGTTTGCCCTAGGGTGTTATTGAGAGTAATATGAGAACACCATGAAAAGTTACAGCTTTATAAAATGTAGTGGACTTTACCTTATTCCATATTTATGAGCTGCAGTGTTGATACAGCACCCTTATGAAGCTGAAATGGTACAAACATTCTTAGGGTTTGACCCTGTCTACAGTGGCTTAATATTCTGCTAGTGATTTTAATCATGTGCCTGTGTATGTCCAAGACTGGATCTTTAATCTGTGTTTTATGTTAGCCACTGGTTAAAAGGAAAGATGCATGTGAAAGGGAGAAATTTAGCAGGTATAATGTTAGTCCAAAGGTGTACTGCACTGGAAAGTTTGGGGAAAATTGTTTCAGCTATTTTTGAGTTAGCCAAGTGTTTTTCAGCTGTTAAGAAAATTGTTTCAGCTATTTCATGCTTGGGTAACTCAGTCTTGTTTAAAAACATCAGACCTGGTGCTCATGTAGCCTTGAAGTAGAAATGGGTATTCTGCATTGTGAGAAGGAATATTAGAAATATTTGAAAGAATAATCACAAAACATTCAGGGAGAAGATATTTTTCCCTCCTATCTTCCTCTAGAAGAGGAGTGCAGCAACATCTGCTCCCTCCAAGCTTTCCCTATCTGATGGCTGCCTATAGCTCCTGAGGAAACTACCAATAGTTCTTGCTAGTAAATGCAGACCTGAGGCAGATGGATTTCAAAGGTCTGGATGAATTTGTTTTATTAGACCTGATTTAATATCCTGTGAAGGTTAAATATTGCTGGGCCTGGCCTATTCATGATATTGAGAGCTGCACCAGATAGCACAATGTGTGTGTGACTATCTTTTGGACATTAAGCCAGTTTTTAAAAGTCTCAAACAGGTCTCAAATATTCAATACAGCCTGAAGAACCAGAGTTCCTTGTAGTTCAGGAAAGAAAGCTATCTTTTATTGATATTGTATTTAAAACTATATTTTTTAGATGATACATTTTTATAGACAGCTACTATCTTGTAAAAAAAAATTATGTTGTGGGTTAAAAGTGTGCATGCTGTGCTGAGCCAGAGGTTGCTCTGCTCAGAATGTATGCAGGAGGTTTGATAGCATTCTTCTCCTTTCCTGGGCTATGCATGCCAATGAATCTTAGGTATTCTAGTGGAGGAATTATTTACTGAAATCCTCTTCTTAGAAGGGAAGTTTGAGAGAAACAATACATTGGTGCAAGAAGAAGGTCAGTTTTAATCCTCACTATTCAAGAAATAGGTTTAGGTTTATCACAGGAGTGTTTTCACACAGTAAAGAAAGGTACAGAAGAGGCCAAAGCGATTCATTATTTTTCCCTATTATTCCACCAGCCTCTAGGTATTTTAAGTTCATGGAATTACTTGGGCCTGATATCATTTGTCTACTTAGAATTCATTAGTGGAACCTTCACTAGAACCCATATATGTACAACTATTAAATTTTTGGGAATTTCAGAAGAATCACCTTCTGTGGAAATAACCATGACTATTTGCTGGCTTTAAACATATTTCCATCTGACTTCTTTGGATGACTTCCAGATCCTCAAGTGGCAGTTTTATATTGGTACATAGGCTGTTCCAATCTACCCTTCCAAGACCAGTCATGATATTGTGAACATATAAGAAAAAAAAGCCTATTCTTCAAAACTATATTGTGAATTAAAAAAAATTGGTAAATAGATTGTCTTCAAAAAATTTAGGTTTTTATACCTGTAGATACACAAAAATAATAGTTTGTATTTTGTGCATGTGGTAACTGAGGTTGAAATGCTATATACTTCTAAACATGTCCAGGCAAAGAAATGCTGTAGTAATTGTAGGAGGTGAAACTTTAATCTTTCATATTTGTGCACATAAACCCTTATTTAGGGCCATTTTCTTCTATTCATACTGAAATTAATAAGGGAATTATTTGTACCATGTATAACTTCAGGGGAAATTTGTCTATGAGTAAGTGTCTTTGGCCTTGAGTTTTTGTCTTTCTGTATTGCACAGCCCACACTGTGGATCCTGTAAGTTTTTTTCCAGCATCCCACATTTCCCAAAAGGATATGGAAAAATCCCAAGGTTTTTGAAAATTTTTGTAAGTGTTTGTACCATCTTTGTTGGCACCACATATCATCTGTCTCAGGCATCTAAGTGACCAGTGTCAGTGTTTTTTCTCAAGGGAGAGGGATTTGCTCCGTTTCAAGTGGGTTTGTTGCATGGGCAGCCTAAGTACCTGTTCTTATGTTAAATTTCAGTTGACTATTTTGGGGGACAAGAGGGAATGTCCATAAATAAAATAAGTGGTGTGAAACCCTTCTGTATTTAAGGAAAATCTTGAGGACCATGGCTTGGGTTTAGAGGGCCTGTAGACTCCTGTCTGTGAGCACCTCGAGGAGGATGTGCCCATAGTTTCATGGATTAGAAGAAACTCTTGAATCCTCACACTTGAGTCAAGGAAATGACCCTTCACTTGCTCAGAAGAGATGAAACATTTCATGTGGGTGCCCAAGGGAGGACAGATCTGACTCCCTTTTACAGAGACCAGATCAAGAGTGACATAGTTATTTGAACTGATCAGAACGGGTTGTTCCCATTCTGCTGCACAGGAAGATATCTGCATTTTGCTTCTGAATGCCTCAGAGACAAACTGAGCTTCTTTACTCATTCTGGAGAATATGAGTGTCCTTGAGCATCCTTGTAATTTAAATGGGAGTAATCATGAAAGGAGGTACTAATCAGTGGGAATATAAGGTATCAGACTGGCCTTAATCAGTATGGTGAGAGTGGGAAAAGAAAAATAAAAACAAAAGCATTCAGCCTGAGATTTAACAATGTATAGCCTGTTACAGCAAATCAGCCATGTGCACTCTTTAGTCAAAAACATATAAAAAAATCACTCTCCGTGTTTTTTTTTTTTCTCTGCCTACAGTGTAGTCCATATACAGCCAATCTGTGTGGTTACAGACAGCTGAGAAAATTTAGTGTAATTTCAGCTTCAATGCTCAAATTGTTTTTCTATAGGCCAAGTAGTTTAAAACAGCTTTACCTCTGGTTCCAGGTGTTGCTGAGGCAGCAAAGTCTCAGTGAACCCTCACAAATCAGCAGGGAAAACTGCCGAAGCAAGAAAAATCTTTAATTGTGCAACAAAAAATACTAACAAAAAATCAAACAAGCTGATTTTTTTCCCCAATTAAATGTTTCTATATTCCCATCGATAAATACATGTGAGAGTTTTTGATATTTTTTCCATGGTACCTGGCTTTTAGAGTTATTATCTTGGATCTGTGTTGCAATGAATCTTTACCTGCTTAATAGAACAACATTGTGGGAAATCTTGGATGGAGTGTAAAATTCCATTTTTTATGTCAATTAAATACTTCAATTTTGTGTGACCACTCAATGGGACAGTAAACCAAGACTCTTTTCTGCCACAAGAGTGTCCAGACAATAATCTGTCATCAGCTGTAATTAGCATCAGTGAAGAGGCCTGAGATAGGTAAGAAACCTGAATGATGGTGGCAATTCACTAAAGGGTCCATACAGGGTGGAAACTGGGAACAAAGGTGAGATAGAGAGCAGGAGGTGTCACAAGTGTTGTCCCTTCATTGCTCAGTTCAGAAAGAATGAATAAAATCCAGTTTCTTTGGCTTTTGTTTAGCAGTTTATGTGAACAATGAATTCACTTCTCTCATCTCCAAGAATATATTACAGAGAAAGCTATGCAATGTTGCCTTTGTTTATCATGTCCCATAGTCCTTCCACCAAATGCTTCATACTGTCACAAGGCAAAAGGAATGTCATGTCTGCTGTCTTTTTTTTTTTTTTTCCAGGGCAATAAGGATCCAGCAAAGCTGGCAACAGGAATGATGAAAAATTCCATGTGGGCCAGCACTGCTGGTCCAGTTCTACAAGATAGCACTTCATTTTGTGATAAATATCAGCAGAGTGTCATTCTGCGGGTGGTCACCTACACCAGGGACTCCAAGTCAGGGCTGGAGACAAGGAACTGGCTAAAAATCCATTTATTGGACCTAAAAAACTTGCCTCTAACCATTCATCAGGAAAAGAAACAAAGACCCTCCCTCTTCCTCCTTCTCCTCCAGTCCTCAATCCTTCTGCCCAAGCAGAACCACAGGACAAAAACACTTCAACTAACTTCAGCTTCCCTGGTTTTCTTGGATCATTCCTAATTTCCATATGTATGTATGTAGTAATGTATAGGTTTGAAGGATTCTGCCAGCAGAACAGACCTTCAAGAAGATGTAGCCCTGGTGTGAAAATATTACCCACTAAACCTGTGTCAGACAAAACATAGCAATATATTAAAAATCAGGGTGAATAAAAATAATTGTAGTAAGGTCATATAGATGAATTAGTGTACTTTCTGATGGCGTAGAATCTCTTGAAAGCCTACTAAAATAAAATTAATTTGCAGTGTAATTTATTGAATGTATTTTTTGAATAAGAGTATGTTTCTGAAGGTGGTGAAAGTGCTTTAAAAGTGCTTTGATATATTGATTGGTAATTTGTCACCTGCATATTGTTATTTAATGTTGCTGGCTCAGTTAATGTTTTTCCTGAATATGAATACTTAATGGTCTTGTATAGGGATCATTATATTATTTTAAGCTTAACAAATTGTACAGACCCCTCAAGCCTTTCACAGAGGTGTTTTTGCATGCAGTCATAACAAAAATAAAGTACTGTCTAGCTGCTACTCAATCTTGGTGTCACTGTAAGTGGGTTTCTGATAGGCATTTCATAACAAATGGATAACTTTTCAAAGAGGAAGAAAGCTTCTGGGCAGCCATCAGCACTAAAAGGTGTGGAATGGGAGAAAGGTGATAGGGTGACACCAACTCTCAGCTGTTCCAAGAGGATTTTGTCATTAAATCAGCTGATACACTTTCTGCATATGAGAATGAAGCAGGTTTTAAAGGTAAAGTGAACTGTTGGCATAATGTCCAATTATTATAAATGGGTCATCGATAACTTTGTGTTGGAAATTAGAGAACATATTTTTGCCATATGACTCATGGCTTAAGAGTTTTGATGGGTTTCAAGCTAGATCTTGCTCATTTTGTTACTTTGGACAGTAAGACACCACACTTGGTGTTCCTGGTTGTCCTCTCATTTCCATCTTATGATTGAAAGATTTGCATCTGAAGTACTTAGATATAATGTCATATACATGGCAAAAAGTTAAGAGAAACATGAGGTCTATAAAGAGATTAATTTTTGAACTCATTTACCAAAATAAAACACAGAAAGTGGGATTAAACTCTCACAGTTTCAGATGTCATGATATATATCTATCACATATGTGATAGATATCCACATATAGACATATATCCACATAGCTACTCTCCCAGTGATCCCTGAAGAGTCAGTGGTGAAATATAAAAAATTGCAGGGTCTCATGTTTCTAACTGATTTTAGTTTTCCCCTATAGAAAGACAGAAATCATATCCTAAAAATAAAAAATTTGCTCCATTTTCCATAACTCTCCATTTGGATAACTCTGCAACTTTGTTTTTGTAGAAATCTAAACTATGGTCAGACAGAATTTACTCATAATAATTTTGTCAATATTATCTGGTTTTATATTTTAGTGTTATGGTCTATGGTCCTGAAGGTATTTTCCAATCTTAATGATTGGAAAACATTAATTTTTAAATGATTAATTGATTGATAATTAATTGGGAGATAATAAATTATCCAAAAGAAAATAGTAAATTTTAAATGCTTAATTGATAATAATTAATTGGGAGACCAATTCTATGTCCTCCCTTCCCTCCTACAGGAATATTTACTCCACAGCAGCTACAATCACAACCTGTCACAACCGTGCCATGGTTTCCCCTCTCTGATCTTTGGACCTCACAGAGATCTGGATTCCTTCAAACAACACTTCTAAACCTGCTCTTCTGAAGCTCATTTCCTTTTCTCAGGGTTGCTGTCCTGACATGTTCTATAAGAGTTTGGGATTTCCAGGAAGACAGAACTGGAAGTGATTTCTTAGCACGGTAGGGTCTGTACCTTGCCATCATGGGGACTCATAGAAAATGGTCATTTTTCAAATTATTCAATTAAAAGCAGTAAATATCAATGGAAATGACTTGGAGGGGAGAACAGTAAGGCTGTGCCTGCAGAACTGTGTAGTCTCAGGTTTTCAAGTCTGGTATTTACACTTAGCATGACTATTTGAAATGTTCTCTAATAAATTAGATTTTTCATAATAAATACACTAGAATTATTTGTAAGGATCAGAGACCTTGTAAACAAGTAGATTTCCTTAACTGAAATCAGAATCTTCTTTTTCCTTATGCTTCAGAAACATTGAAAGAAACTATGAAAATCTGAGAGCTGCATGAAGGGAGCACATTCTTTTTCTGGTTTTACAGGACTTTGTGCATTGATGTCTTGGTGTGTGACAGCAACACTCATAATAAGCAGTAATAGTAATTAGTTTCCATTTTTATGGACAATGAATCTTTTTGTGATCACTTTTTGTGATCTCTTTTTAATGATGACTGAAAAATTGTAGCACTTGACACTTGGCATCTCTGAGAAAAAAAATACTATTTAACTAACATTAAGAAATCAGTTGATTAAATTTTTTTGAAAAGTGCTGTCAAATATGTTCTAGGCACAGACCCTTTGAAAGGCAAGTGGCTTCTTAAGAGGATATTCTGTTGCTAGGAGACCATAACCAAAAAGTTTCAGGATAAAGTATTTTCTTATTTTAAATAAGAAATGTTGATTAATGAACATGCTTAACAGGCAAAGAACAAAGTTATCACAGCTATCTCTATTATAATAAAGACTAGTAGAAGCATTCTATGGATATTTTAAGAAGTATAAAGAGAAGGTCTTCAAGGGAATTCTTGCCAAAGTTAGAGAACCAAGGAGTCCAGAGCACATTGGTGTAACAAAAGTGCCCAAGTATCTATAGGGAATATTAAATCTCACATTTAATGTGTTTAAATTTATCTCTGCCAGCAACGAAAATTAGATTTACTTTGTGAAAGACAGATTCTTTCATCTGTATTTTCTGAACAGAAAGGTTTGAATGAATGAAATGGTCTCTTGAGATTTCTTCTGGGCCTGCCCATCTGGATTTTGCAGATTTCTGAAACTTCTCATGCTACTCATGAGTGAAGAGCAAAGATTGGCCTGGAGGCTCTTTGGCTTCGATCCACTCTGGAAATTCCTAAACGTGTCAGCAACAGCTACTTATGTACAAATTTAGAAATATTTAGAATACACATGAATAATTCCAGTCTCATAAAGTATTAGTGACTGAGAGACCAGTATTGATCATTTTGGTTTCACTGAGTCGCACCTTAACCCACAAAAAGACTACTGAAGTCTCAGAAGGTTTCTTTTGGAAAAAAAGTCCAAGTACAGGCAGCAAAATCCTGGCCCCCTGGCTCAATATTTATCTGGTTGTTTAATCCCACAGGTCTTGATCTAATTTACAACTGCTGAAAATTAACTCAATAGTGGACTAATTAATAAGTTCATAATAGTATCAAAGAGCAAGAAATCTTTTAAATGGCTATTTCTGCAAGGAAATCAAATTGCTTGCTGGGAACTAGCAACATGAAACAAAATGCAGATCTCTTCAAAGAGAATTACATCACTTTCAGCTGTAAAACTTTGTGACTGTGTTTTCTGTAGATGTCCACAAAGGAAATTTTAGAAAAGAATCTTCTCAGCAGGTAAGCTTTGGTTTCTGGAACTACTGAAATATCCTGGTTAAGCAGAGCAGAACAGAGGCAGAGAAGAGAAGATAGGTATTATTAGGAATACTATGTATACTATAATACCATATATATTTGGCCACCTTTACAAAAAGCAGCAACTCATCCAGGAATGTTCTGAAACACCAGAAAGAAAATGTTTCAACTGTCATGCATTCTTAGTAGCTTTTATAGGCAAGGTTTCATTGGGAGACATCTCCCTGGCAGTTCACACCTGGTCATCCTCTGTCCTCTGAATCAGTCAAGGTACAAATGTACAAATTAAGATTTAAAAGGCAACTGTGGGACCTGAATGTCTCCATGGCCCAGGCTGAAATGGGCCTGTGAAGAGAGGCAGTGCTTGGAAACATTTTGCTGGAAGCTGAGGACTGATCCCCTGTAAATCATAGACCTGTGCCTTATTGCTTATTTGCAGTTAGAGTAGGAAATCCAAGGAATGCTGCAATTCTCCTTGGACTTTCAGGGGAGCCAGGGACACAAGCTGCATTTTTCTGCCACCTCTGTATCAGAAGGGAATATGTGTTTATTTCTGCTAAACTATGGGTACGACTTGTTTGGAGGGCTTGCGTTTGAATATATATGATAACAATGAAATGTAGAAGTTGGTCATGGATAGAAGATTTATGTTCAATAGTGTTTAATGAACAGATACTGTTTACTCTGTTTCAGACTGGTTACAAGATTCTAAGGATGCCTTAAAGTTTTGTTTTACTGAACATGTTCTTTTCTGAGAATTATTAGCATATTATCAGAAATTTGCATGAATTAATCCTTTATAATGCTTTGAAAATTTCTGACTACATGAAAGTCTGGTTTGTGATACTACAAAGAGTTAATCTCAAATGCCAGACTGTAGGGAGTAAAGCAGAATTAATGTATCTCTGAGTATATATAATGCCTACATAGTGTTATATTTTTTATTTCAAAAATTTTGGGCATTTTTTTGTTTGGAAACCAATGATAAAGTTATACTCTTCATCAAGCAAAAACTGAAAGAAAGTGCAGGATTTTCTCTCTCTTCTGTGGAAAAAAAAAGGGTTCAAGAAGTATAATTCTTGCTCTGACAGAGAGGCCTTGGTGCTTTACACGAGAACCGGATCATGTTGATCCACAGCCGATTTTTCAAAGAGAATGACAGACATCCAAATGCTTATTAGCCTCGCATAAAAGAAGCTTAACAACTTCAACCAATTGTTTCCCACAAGGTGTAAAACACCCAAGCAAGTTGGGAATGAGAGCTAAATCAGATTGCTGACTGATAAGGATCCTTCC
The DNA here is from genome assembly GCF_022539315.1 of Serinus canaria. Taxonomy (NCBI): domain Eukaryota; kingdom Metazoa; phylum Chordata; class Aves; order Passeriformes; family Fringillidae; genus Serinus; species Serinus canaria. The sequence continues at coordinate 105,359,643 of NC_066316.1, read as the reverse complement.
CAAGGCTAATTACAAAGGCTTACAGCAGGCAAGACACGGATTAAGGATTTTAAACCTCTCTATGACTACCACTAAGGAATCTGGCGTGCTAATTCTGCAATCTGTGGCTCTTTGGGTTGCTATCAAAAATTGTGATGAAGAAAGCACTTAGACATGAAAGGTAAATGAGGGTTTGGTTCCTCCGGAAGCGGTGGCTGAGGCTGGAGAAGAAAAACCCATTGGTTAAGGGGTAGTGAAGAATACAATGAACATGAGAGGAGGAGGAGAGACAGCCCGAGAGGAAGGAAAGAACTGTTTCCCTTCATGAATGCTTTGCTGTGCAACATGTTCAGCTCCTGTGTGGGGGATTAATGGGTCCTTACATAAACTACCTTTAAAAATGATACGAGCTGAGTGTTTGAAATCTAATAATTTACTTTATAGCCGTGTGTTGCCTGATGCACAGTGGCTGCACGGGTCTGAGCACTGCAAGGCAGCTGTTTCTGTAGTGAAGCCAAATGCATGCTATAAAACTTGCTTTTCACAAAGCATTCGAAGGAAATGGAGTTTTCAATGGACTTATGTGATACATCTTCATTTGGGCTTCATTATTTAAGAGATATTTTGCATGACTTGTAGCTTCTGTGTGATAGCGTTTTTCAAATCCAGTTACACTGATTAGACATAATCTACAACGGAAGGGATATAAAAATGACTGATTGTGGCTGGCTTCTCTTTTAAAAGAATGAAGTATTTTGATAGCTAATGAAAGAGAAAAAAAAGGCAGTTACTGGCCCTGTACTTTTCTACATGACCTCTGTCTGAAGACCATCACCTTCCTTCTAATAGTTTGATTTGTGTTTCAAATAAATTATTCAATAATTTCAAGCAGAGAAAGCTCTCTGTCTCTTTTGGAGTGTGACTTCTTTTTTTTCTACACCCAACTGAGTTGCAGCTAAATGCTTCACTGTACTCTGAACCAACTTTGCAATTTATTTCTGAATTTCTATTGCTTTCACCACACGTAATGGCTTTCAGAGGCAACAGAGGTGGTCCTGCAACTCACACAGTCTTCGGCTTCATCTTTTAAGGTAGCAACAGATAAAAAGGAAGAGAGTAAAAAGTTATTCAGAGGTTAGAGAAGGGCAGCGTAGATTAAAAAATAAAATGCTCACAAAGCAAATCCTACAGCCCCAGTTAATTGAATAGTTAAAATATCTCAGCTTCCATTTGTAAGTCCCAAAATACAGTCTTTTGTGATGGCTTTATTTTTTGCTTCTACAGACTTCTGCTAAGCTTGCAAGTCTGGCAAGCTGCTAGAAAGCTCTGGAAATAAGTGATTTCTGTTTGCCCTATGGATTTTTCCAAGATACTCCAAACTTGCCGTTTTATTCTGCATATAAACCTTAAATGCAATGGGGCTGAAAATAGTGTCTTAGGCCTTTCAGATTTTCCTGTGTCAAGAAACACAATAAAGAAGATAGTTGTCTGTGCCCATACCCCGATTTGTCTCCTGCCTGTCACTTTTAAAGTAGCAATGGCGGAATAGTGCCTTCCTCCTGAGAAATTCTCTGGGCTCCTTCCCTGTGGGAAATAGCACAGTATTGTGATGCAGATTTCCTGCCAAATCTCACAAATCCCTCACTGTGGGGATTTCTCTTTTCAGTCGTCTATCCTCCTGCCTGTAGAGCCCTCACATTCAATACAGAAGGCTTATCACTTCCTTTTTAGAACTATAAGAACCAACATCACAGCCTGCAAAAACCCACCTGATGAGCTAGATCTCATTTACTCAATTTTTGAATCTCACTGAGGACTGCTTTAGAGAGGAAGAGCCTCTGATAAGTTATTTGCAATTTCCTTTAAAATATGCCTGCCTCCACTGAGTTTCAAGAGACTCCTGCTTTCATGCCCCACCAGATAGAGCATAATTATATTTGTTGCTAAATGGATAGCTGTGATGGCCGATATTTAATTAGTACCACCTGTCTAACAGGGTACGTGCAAGACTGCGGCTGTAAATTCTGTCAGTGCCTCTCAGACATAAAGAAGGGAAATCCAGGCAGAGCTGTTAGGGAAACAGATTCTTGGGCTGACTCTGGAGTGAAAGGCAGATTCTCACTGATCGTTCAAATTAACACCCAACCAAAGCACGTGGATGTTGACATCCACTGAATACACTCAGGCTTCCCATCTGTGACTTGTGCTTTGTGCAGGGATGGTGTGAGGGTACCTGCACAGATTTGGGGGTTCAGAAATGCTCCTGAATCCACATTTCAGACAGAAGCAAAGCTGTAATTGCAATACATTGGTCTTGCATCACTCTGCAGCTGTTAATAGGATCACATGTGTGCCAGATATCTCATCATTCATCAAAATGTTCTTGTGGAGACTCTGCCACATACAGCAGACCAGAATTGAGAATTAGACCACTGAGTTTGCCACTCTTGGGTCATTTCATTTTTTCTTTGTAGTATTTGCATTTTTCCCCCCAGAATAGCAGGAAGGAAGTTGCATAGTTGTGAAAACAGAATGCAAGAGGGTGAGTGTTGTGAGGCATTGCAATAATACGGCAATGAACAATGTATGCAGTTAAATCTAGCTAAAAATACACTAATACACAAATTCATTTATGTCTTTTCATACCCAGGGAATAAATTAATACTTTTTGTTAGGATAAGCCCTAATTTTGACTGAGAGAAAAACAGACTAAAACGAACTGAACATAAAATGGCTGATTGTTAATGAACATAGAAAATTTTACTAATAGGCAACAACAGGATGTACTTCATAATGTAATTATCCCAGTTACAGTTTGACCTAGTTGCTAAAGATAGACATAAGAGTGTCAATGACTTCTTTGCAGACCCCAAACAACCAGGATCTAGACCTTATAATTCAGCATGTGAGCAACAGGGATATGGAGGTCCCCAGTATGACAGAGAGAGCTCTGATTCAGCAGAGACCTGGGATGTTTCCTGATAAATTACTGTCATTTGCTAATACCTGTGCAACACCCAGGCAGAGTCTACTGTTGTAGATGATTCAGTTCCACCTGGTACATGCTGCAGTTTAAGAAGAAAAGTGATCTGCCAGCAGTAGTAATAACACTGTCATAAATCTGGCAGTCCTAGAGCCTGGTGTTCCATCTTCTGCCTTCTTAAGTTTGCCAAATCATTACTTTTATACCGGAGGTATATTAATATAGAAGGTTTTTATAGGTGGGTCTCTGTATAAGTGGTCTTAGATAATATGAGAGCAGTGTTTAATTCTGATTAGGGTCTGAATACATTTTAGAGGCATTTCAGGCAATTATGCAGGGATCCCTATTTCAGAATCTATGTAGTTTTTGCTCAACATCCTTTCCTCTCCTCTTTGTAATCAGGCATTTTAAGTTTGGGTTTTTGTTTCATTGGGGTTTTTTGTTTTGTTCTGTTTGTTTGTTTGTGGTTTTGTGTATGTGGTGGGAGATGCATTGTTTTTATTATTACTTTCCTTTTTTCCCCATGGTTCCTACAACTGGCTTAAAAACATTTTCAGAGAAGTTGTGTCTGAATTTTGAATATGAGAGCTGAGAGTGGGGTGCTGAGGGAGACACTACTGTTTTATTTGTAATGTCTTCAATGCACCATTAAAATCTTTGTTTTTACATGGAAGACTGCATAGAAACCTCCCTTTGATAGTTTGTACTATCTGTGGTGGTCCAGCCTTTTCTAACAGTGAGGGGAGATAACTGTTTAACTACTTGACCTTTCTGGCAATGGTCTGGTAGAAGATTATAATAATCTTTCAGCCTCCAGCAGTGATAAGCTAGTATCCAGACAGTGTTTTGCACTGTAATATTTATGAATGATCTGTGGCTAAAATTTCTCTAGGAGAGAAACCAACATATTTCCCATCTAAAGGATGTACTCAGATGACATGAATATGTAATAATAACTATTTTTCAAACCAAAGAAGCTCATTTTTACTGTGCTTCTGCCATGAAAGAATGGATTAGATGATCCTTGAGACACTCTTCCCACCTGATATTCTATGATTCTGTTATTCTGTTAGCTGGTTTCGTTTGGACCAATAGTGAATAAAGTATAATGTCACCAAAGGTAATTGTTCTGTCAGGCTCCCTTGCCATTTCTTAAACTCAATATTTTCTTGTGTGAAATTATTTTCTTATTGGAAAATATCCAGAAAGGTGATATTATAAAGGAAAGCAAGTGAACTTCAGCATGATAAAAATAGGGAATAATTTACACAAAATGAGTCCACGGGAGGCAAGGTGCTGAGGCAGGTTGATGTCCTCTGCCCATGCTTTCAGCTCCAATCTTTAGAGATTACTTCTATTTACCAAACTTTTTTCTACCTATTTCTTCATTTGCTACTTCACAAGTGCTTCTAACAGCCAAAAGTCTATGTCTATTTAGTCTATGTCTATTTTCCTTTTTTTTTTTAATGTGTTTACATGTGTGTATGTTGTGAGATTACGTGTGTTTATGCACTGAAACTTTCTGATAGAGTGAATAGAATTTTGGAGGGAATAAAGAGCTACTTCCACATAAAAATATCTTCATTATTCCTAAATCCTTCTTAGCAGCAATACTTTTCTAGTGTGTCAACAGGTGCCCCTCTGCTGAAATGTTAATTACAAATTTATTCCATGAAAAGAAGAACCTCAGACTAAGAAAATTATGATGAATTTGAATATGTTCAAGACTCCATCATGAATTAAGCAGCTTTGTGAATAAGATTTTATCCATGAATGACATGCTGGAATACTTCATTTTAATTCACTTGAGTTAAAATACAATTAAGGCAGTGCACACTGTTATGATCTCTCTCTCTTTTATGAACTTAAACTTTGACTGAATTAATTTTTCTGATTTTTAAATAAACACATTATAGAGAGATATATCTACAGCCTGATTCAAAAATTTCTGCAATCCAAAAGATTTCAGTGTATTGCAGTGAGGTCTGAATGAGTGTACTTGCTATAATCCTGCAAGATCCTGCAGGGGAGGGAACCTCCTGAAGACTGCCATATAATTTCAGAGGCCATCATCCTTGCTGACAGTTCAGCTTAGACAATTTGAACAATTAGGCATTATCTAGAAAGTGGGCTGCACTTTTCATACTGAATGTCTCTCTCCTTCTTACATTTGTAAGTTAAAAAGTCATATGCAACACTTTATTCTTGATATTCTCATGCCTTCATAGGGAGTATTGAAATCCTTAGAAAGGACTAAATCTGGGAATCCTGGAAATACAGACTAGAAATTATTTCCTGTTCTTCAAATGCAAGCTCATGACATTATGTACACAGTATCATATATTTACTTTTATAAGTCTTTCAAATAGTGTATTAATAGCAGCTATATGTTTATCCCTGACACTTCACCTGGAAGATGGTTTCAGAATATCCTCCGTTTTCTCTCTTACTGCACTGCAATTTGGGTTATGGCCATTTATTACTGTATAAAACACTCTCCAGGGGTATAAATAGCTCCTTTATCTCCCATATTTGCACAGTGGTTTGCATACAGGCACCCATCACATCCCTTTGTCTTGCAAGGTGAATTCTTCTCTTGCCTGATTAGCTGCTGGTGCCACTCATGGATAATAAGTGATCCTTCCCTATGCCCATTCCATTTCATATCTTCCTTGAAAATAAATGACCAGAACTGTACATACTACTACAAATTAAGTCTATTTGAGGCTTAGTATAGTAGAATTTATTCTTTTCTATCCAAGCTGGAAACACCTCACTGATGTATTGTAGGATGGCATTGAGTTTTTCCATGCCTGCCATCCCTCAATAACTTGCAGCCATCCTGTGATCAGCTTGTACACCTGTGTCTCTCTCTTTCCAGTCACTTCTAAGTAGCAAGTTCCTAGTGAATAGCAGAAATTCCTATTCATAGTCCCCGATGACCTTACCCTTTTTATTTTAAATTTAATTTAACTTAATTATGCTCATGCTTATCCTCAGGGCCATGCAGTTCTTTCTGTGAAATACCCTAATCCTCCTCAGTATTGACAGTGCCTTTTAGCTTTTCATCTGAAGGATACTTTTTGGTTTTAATCCACGGTTTTTTACACGAAGAATCAACAAAATTGATCCAAGGCCAACCATTTGTTAACGCCTTTTTATTTTTTTCCACTTTCAATACTTTAGATACTTCTCTAGCAGCCAATTCTTTGCTCACCTCACAGTTAGAGTATTAAGTCACATCTTCCTAACCATAGAATCATAGAATATCCTGAGTTGAAAGGGCTCCACAGAATCATCAGAGTTCAATTCTTGGACATTAATGACTCCATCATTAATGCTTCTTCATATGTCATTTTATTTACTACATTTATCACATTTACATATGACATCAGTATTTTACTGAACTCTTAATGGATTAGAGCTAATGTCTCCTCCTTGTTTGGGTGACTTAGCCAAAGCAGCATGGGTGACCTAGCCTAGCTGGATCTTTGCTGAACATAGGTTGCACATGATATTATTTTTTTACAGCTTTAATTATAGTAGCCTTGAAAATGAGTATTGCACGATTTCATGGCTTTGAGATAGTTGGATGCCTTTTTCTCTAAACTTTGTCATCCTAAATGCCATGTTGCATATTCAATAAATGTTTTTATTACACTACTTAAGCATCATCTGTCAGTGTTCTCAGACCTTTTGTAGACCTTCAGGGTAATTCAGCACACAAAGCCCTGGTTTCTTCAGCACCTCTTTTGAGATACAAAAGTAAAAACAAGGCCTTGAAAAGAAATATTTAGACTGAAATAATTCTTGAAGTAAAGGACAAACTTAAATCTTTGAAAAATATTTTTTATACTACAACAGCAGCAGGCAATTTCTCAGAGCATGGTAATGAGGATTTTACCTAAATGTTTATTCTTGGGAAGCAATCTGTGTATGCTTTATGAGATGAGATGAGCATCATTCATTACCAAACATTGAACAAGATTGGACCAACGGTGAAAGAAGTATAATTTCACCAAAGGTAATTGTTCTGTCAGGCTCCTAAACCATTTATTAAACTCAATATTTTTCTTGCATGGAAATTGTTTTCGTAGTGGAAAATGTCCAGAAAGATGATATTATAAAGGAAAGCAGTGAACTTCAGCATGACAAAACTAGCTTGAAATTCTGGCTTTAATATCTTTAATTTCAGACAGCTTTCCAAATTAAAGGAGTGTTATTATTCCCTCCTGTCCTGGAATATACAGTGTCTCTTTGACAGTGGTACAGCTGAAATTCATTGTTATTGTCTCTCCTATTTAATTTGCAAATGCAATTTTAAAACCTCTGAAAAATGATACAGCAAATTTCAATACCTGAAAAAACAATAGGATTTTCAATGGCAAATACTTTGCAATAAATCAGACTGAATAGACAGAGTAAAACAATACTCTCATCAGGATTAATTCATCTTTCTCTTTTCCCTTTCTTTTATTTAATTTTTTTACTTTTTAAAAATGTCCTCAATTACAATATAAACTGAATAAGTATGTAAAAGGTTGGTTCAGAAGCTGGGTTATCAATTTATTACAGAAAGCAATAGTAAAAGCTAATAGATGAAGTGTATATGACCTTCACATTGGATTAGTGACCAGTGCAGTATATTAGCAAAATATTGTCCATTTTACTCAGCAACACAATAAGATATTTTTTCTCATTATAATAAAAGAAAAAAAAAAGTAATAAAAATATTCATTCTAGCCTGCCTTATCAGGGGTTTCCATGTTGTATTTCTATCTTGGTCTCCTGCTTAGTGGTCTGGTTTACATAATGGTATATGTGTAAAATGGACTGACTTTTGAAAGGAGAAGGACTAAGGTAATGAAGGAGAAATAGGGAAGGTAAACAAAACAGACAAAAGGGAAATGGAGAAAGTTATAGAAGGGGAGAAGAAAGTGAGACAGGCTATGTCCAAGAAGGAAAGTAAATGGGAACACATTAAAAAGTAAGAAACATAGAAGAAGAATTATTAATGGCAAGAGGTAGGCTTATCAGTTCTTATGCCCAAGTTTGAAGTTTAGATCCAATATTCAGTTCTGGCTGAACTGATTTCAGCTCAGGGATTGGTGTATGGGATTAAGATGGCCTTTCCTCATAGTTTCAGCAACTTGCTTCTTGGAAAAGTCTTTACAGATAGAAATTGAAGCTGGTGCATCATTTAATGTTGGAATTCAGATTCAAGTCCTGACAAGTCAGATTTGCAAACATAAAGTTTAGGACTTAGGGAAACCATGGCAAGTTTTGCTTATGCTTTTAGCTGTTCGAATAAGACAGCATTTATACATTGATGACACATTTATATTAATGCAGGATGACTATTTGGAATTACTCTGTTCTCACTGGTTTCAACAATTTCGTGGCCATCTAAACTAACCAAATACTTATAGGAGTTGGCACTTATTTTTCTGAGAGTGCAATTGGATTGATTGCTCGTAGTCTATGTCTGCTAACTAAAATAAAGAAACAAAATCCCTGTATATATTTTATTTATGTTTAGATGGAATTAAAACTGCTGCTGATTATTTAATCTTCAGTGTTAAGTCCTCATCCCTCTGGTGCTCATGGATGTGGAGTCAATAGATTTTAGCTCTTCCTTTTCCTGAGGATCAGATCTTTGAGTCACAGCACTATGGATGTACATAGTACATGGATGTGTATAAATCATGGCCAAATGGATTAGTAAATGGGCCACCATCAGTATACTAATCTGTCAATCTACACAAAATCAAAAGCCTTCTTATGCACATGCATGAGTTCAGCAAGAGAAATGTAGACATCATATTTGGAGCCTTTGGCAAGTGTGTTGTTCCAGAATTTCTGCAATATGCAAGACAGAGATTGGTTTATAAATGTACTTATGATATGGAGGAAAATTATTGCTAACTAATGAAAAAGGAAAAAAACATTTGTTGAAATGTTAAAACTCAGCTGTTTGCTTATTTTTGCTTATTTTCACAAATTTTCCTCCCTATCTTGCTTACAAGTTGTCTCCCTTTTACAAATGCCAAACACAAGTCCTCAGTGGTGGGTCCAAGACCTGTGTTACCATCATCTCATCTAAACTCACTGAGGTTTTCTAACTGTTTCACAGAAAAAATTCCTTACATAAGTGCTGGAAAAGAAGCTTCATTAATAAGGCACAATGGCATTTTGCTGTCTGTGACAATGACAGAAGAACCCACTGCACAGAATCTTTTAGGCAATTATTTGTGTTAAGCTGTTCAGGACTTGGAGCCAGCAATTCTTCTGTTGATTCAGGGAAGTCAGTACTTCATTCCTCCTGTTCAAAAGCATTCAGTTCAATATCAGATAGTATGTGTATAGCCTTGTTAGACTATTCCAGCCCAGTACCAAGACATCTGCTCTTTAATCGGCCCTGATGGATGTTTATTTATTTTGTTCCAGTGATGGTGAGTTGAGAGCTGCCTTCTGTAATCTGTTAAAGCATGTAACTGTTCTTTCACTTTGAGAGTTCTTCCTAATAGCTTATGAACTTGCAGCTATTCAAGTCAATTAATTCTTGTCCTGTTTTTAGTGGACATAGAAATCATCTGAATAATTTCTTTTTTGAACCATCTGTTTACACAGTTTAAAGCTTCACATGTCTACCTTCAGTAGTCTCTACTTTGTATTAATTAAGTAAAATAATTTATGACTGGCTTCAATAATTTTGCTTTCCAGATTTTTCTTTTTCTTCTTCTTCTTCTCTCCCTTAGACCTTGTGAAACTGATCACGGGATCGAAGCCTTTGTCTGTGGCAATTGAATATAATGAAAGCAGCACATAATACATCTTATGTATGACACATCAGTTTATCTACCTCAATCTGACTGCTTTCCTTCAGCAGGAAATGTTTAGAACCCAAGTGAGGTTGGAATGTCTTATTTCCAAAAGCAAAGCTGTGCAAAGGCATTAATGGCATTACCACAGTGCTCTGCATGCACTAATTAACCCTGCACTAGCACAGTAAAACTGCTGCTCTTTATTTCACAGTTCACATGCGTATCTCCACATGACACTGCTTGAAATGGTATAGAAGCAGTCCTTTGGAAGGCACTGTGCACACTTCAGGAGGGATGGGCAAGTAAGAAGTATCCCAAAAAGTGTAGCTATTTATTTTTATAACTTGATGTATAAATAAAACTTTATGTATTTAGGATAATGAATAGTCACTTATTACTCATTAAGCACACTGTCCTCCCCTACCACTTTCTTAATGAATGTGTTGCCAGAGGGTAGATTACATAGCAGTTTGAAAAATCCCTATTTGCCTAATGAGCTTCACTTATTTCACAGTAGTCCTAAAATTGGGCATATACTGGTTTTAGTCATGGTATTTGTTGATTATCCTGGCTAAAATTTCAAAAGAATTTACATGCTTTCCAGGAGTCAATAAAAAATAGATACCTAAATCTTATAAGAATACTTGAGAATTTTTCTCAGATTATAATTTATTCAGGAGCCAGTTACACCAAGATCATAGTTTTCATTTCTGTAAATGAAGTAGTTTCAATTAAAAAAAAAATCATCCCTGAACTTTATTCTATTGCTCATAGACCCAGTTTTAGACATAACTTTTTCTCTTGAATAATGAACTCTGAAGTAGGGTTCACAAACTTGCTGATACTCCTCCACAAAAGTCCATTTGCATATTGAATATTTCTTTTGTTTCTATTTTTAAATACTGGGTTTCTGCAGAATATTTTCCTTTAATTTTGGCCAATTACCAGTTACTTATGTAGCAAAGGATGTCAATCTTCTGGATGTCCCTATTCTGCAGGAAAGCATCTCTGAGTGTAGGCAGAACTTGGTGTTTCCTAATGAGGGAAAAGTTATCCATTTGTGTATTCACACTTCTGCATTTCATCCTGCAATATGAACAAACCTCATAGCAGCAAACTAAACCAGGAACCCCCTGAAGTGTCTATGAGTTTCAATTTTAGAAATTAAAAACAAATAAGAAAGAGAGGGAAATGGATATTTTAAAGGAAATTGTTGAATGCATGTTCTTTACAGTAACAGTATTTTTTTCATGTGGTGTTTGACAAAGGATCTGCCAATGCTTTGCAAGGGCTGCAAAAGTCATTTCAAGCTGCCTGAAGCAGCCTATGCTTCTGGTGAGGTGAGAGCAGAGTTCAGAGTCATCTGTAACATGAATGAGAAGATGCACATGGTTCAGGGGGAAAGCAGATGAAGAGGGTTTTCTTTCCACTCCAGGAACTCACAGTAGGTAGTATAGATTTATTTCCCCTTCTCATGTTACTTTCATTTTACTGGACTGTTTCAAGGCATTGCAGATAATACAAATAGGGATGTACTATCTGACTCTGGGAGTAGGAAAAAGACCAATGGTTACTTCATTCACACCAGTAATTTCCATTGCACTATTCACTTCCAGTTAGAGGAAAGTGTAGAGGCACTGCATCACTGCATAGCAAGTAATTTGAAAGCAGCCTCTGGTGATTGTAAAGTTTGCTGGTAGATCTCAAGAAAACCTAAAAGGCTCCCTATTAATCCTTCTGGTTGAATATATAAAACTTCTGCCAGGGGTCTAACACTTACCCATTACAATTTTTTCTTCCATTCTTTCAATTCCATCCCTCTTTCCCTTGTCCCAGCATATAGGGTCAAGAGTACCTGGTCACACCTGTAAAATCCCTTCACTGCTCACTTTTGGGCCCCCCCTTAAAACTCAGACTGGTCAAAAGTTAGGGTTTCCCTTTCTGCTTCCACTTCCAGTCCCCCCTCTTTCATCTCTTATTCTGCCTCCCTCCATACTCTACTATTGTCTGTTCCATCCTCTAGAAAGAGGGTTGGAGTGAGCTGAGAAAACAGAATGAGAGTCTAGAGGCAGAAAATTATTTTGAAGTTAGGAAAGGAGATAAAACAGGGAAGAAACTTGAAAGTAGAGGAGCAAGAGGCACAGGAAATTTGTGGTAAATGTTTGCTGATTCAGTTAGACAAAAATTTCTCAGGTAATGTACTATTGACAAACTCATCAACTTTTCATTGGTTTTTATTCGCTATTTTTGTGCTATGATGATGAATATTTTCCTGCTCTTTGGCTAGAAGCCTCATAGTTTTTTAAGCATGATTATAAAAAAGAATAGAGTTCAAACATCATCCTGTGCACTGGCAGGTTTTGAGTTGCCTCCTGCTTTAGCAGCTACAAGAGTAAGAAAATCTATCTGGAGCTACTTCTGTTCCAGCAGGTGTGTGGGGGGCTGTTCCCTCACTGTCTTGCTTTGCCAGCTGTCTTGCTTTGGTAGAGTTTGTGTCATTACATTCTCTTAGCCTCCAAAAAGAGGTGGTGATATCCACCTTATCTGTTAGAAATGTTTCCTGATCTCAGCATGCTGCCAGTTTACATCTCAGAGTTTGTTAGAGCTTGGCTGGTTGTGCAGGAGCCACAACATCCCAGGGATTGTTCTAGCAACTGAACAGTCTGAGAAACTCCAGGAGTGCTCCATGCCACTCTGATCAATTTACTAGTATAGCTTTAGGTCAAAACTATTTTTCCTCTAGAGCAAATGAGAAATTCTTTGCTGTGAGAGGTCTGGAATTTAAAACTCTACAGATGTCACATCGCACCATAATTCTGTGTTAATTTTTTCAAAAGTGAATGCTTTATGACTCTTCATCTAGAACTTGGCTTTTTCCAGTTTTCACAAGTAATCATGAAACTTGGACATACCTGGAATTCTCAGCAGGGCTATATTGGCTCCTGTTTTGTTTCTCAGATGCTGGGACTCCCTGAAAAATTAAAAAAAATTGAGAAATTGTTGAACATTTGTATGAACTACCTGTAACTGGAGCATTTACAATTATTGATTCTATAGAGCTGGAACAATGATTTTGAGAAACAAGCTGCTTAGAAGAGGTCTGGGTATGTGAATGTGGGTTCTGGATGTGATCAGGCTAAGTTAGCCAGCTCCAGTGTTTTAGTTTATGCATGCTAACATTTCCAAATCCCATTCAATTTTACTGCAAAAGTCTCTACAAGGCACTTGCATTCTTTCTGGAGCAGTTACATCTCAAATAAAACATTCTTATCTCTACACCTGTTAGCTAGAATTTTTGGTGATCCTAATAGCAACAAAGGGAAAGAAAACCATCAGTTTGTAGAACTTCTTGGTGGTCATATTCAGAAAAACCCACCCAGATTTACAACTTGGTTAAGAATGAGCCTAGTAAGTAGTAGAGAAAGAAAACGACCTTTGGGAGTATGGTGGATTTTGCTTCATCATTTGCAAAAATGGACACCTGGGAATTATCTGTCTCCTACATAGAGCTTATTTTGGGACAGAAAAATTCAAGCTTCAAAATAACAGGCAGCTCTAGAATTTTTTGTGGTGGGACGGATGGGGATTGAAATATATATTTCTGTTCTATGTCAGTCTGTTCTACAGGTAATAACAGATTGGCTGTCCTAATTTCTTGAACTTCAGGCTTCTAAATTGTCTTAACTTGAAGATTTAGCTGGGAGCTGCGACACCTTTCCATATGCAGATACAATTTCATGATAAGTCATCTACCTATGGCTGGGTCAGCATTACAGTAGCCTCAGCTCTCATTACTGTGTGACAGCAGATGTGAGATGCTGACATTAGAAAGACAGAACTATTTTAACAAAAAAAATGTTTTTCCCTTTGTTACCCCCCTTTCTCACTGCCAACTCTATTATTTCTACTCTGTTTTTCTGTGCTTAAATTTTCCCTTCTATGAATTTTTAATCTTTCCTGCATTACCTTGTTTTCCATTTGGCATAGGTATCCTCTGCCTATTTCTTTCACATTGTTTATATACATCTGGAGAAATTACAATACTGTAATTAATTAAAATAATTACATTTTAAGTACATGAGAAACAAACCATATGATCCTTCTCCTTCTTGCCAGAAGTATTGGAACAACTTGCAGTCACATGTTAGCAACCAGCCTCCTGTAAAAATTCTGCACAGAAATATGTACAGTGGCCTTTTAGACATTATTTCCTGTGTGTCTGTATAGTTTTGAGCAAATTTATGTAAGGCTTTGCAGATAATTTGGTATGTATGACCTGCTTGCTGGCTTGTTTCTTCAACTCCTCACACAATGCATTTCTCTGCTACAAAATTATTTTTATATTTGTTTTAGCCTCTTTTTGTTGAGGACTCCTGTCCAGCCATATGTCACTGTATTGAGACTGCAGCAAGCTGGCGAGAGAGGATTCAGACTCAGATGTTTGTGGATGCCAAAGCATTTAAAAATATTAACAGATGCATAGCCTAATTTGTATGAGGGCTGTAGAAAAAGAATGAAGGAGAAAAATTACTTATTTCTAGGACTCTTAGAAGAAAATTGGTACAAACAGTGTGAAAGCTGTTGGGTATCAGGAAAGCTCAGTGGGACTGAGATTTCAGTGGTGTGCCCACACAAAAACAACAGAAACTGGAGGGAAAAACTTACTCTTTTTTTTTTTTTTTTTTTTACTTTCATCCCTTTTCAGTTTTCTGTTTCTCCTTCCATTACCTGTTTCTCTCCCTTTACACCTTTTACTCCTTTGTACTCTCCTCAGCCCGAAACAGCCCAGTAAGAATCCAGCTGATGTCAGCACATCATACTCTGCTCCCAGTTCTGCCTTTACCTGCTTCAAACAAATGGAGAAGAATGTCTGATGCCTCAAAGTCTTGGAAGTTCACCTTTACATAGAGAAAACAAAGAAGAGGGTACTCAGTGACTCTCTTTTGGGATGACTAGCAGTATCCAGCTGCTGTTGGGCTCTGATGCTTCTGGAAGCAAGCTGTGTGCCAGGATGAAACCTGAGACTTGAGCTTGTAGCTCATAGAACTGTCTTATGCACAGTAATTAGTATTGATGGGGTACTTAAACAACCCATGTCAATATGGGAACGGAAAAAGACAAAGGCTTATTCTAATTTATTGGTGACAACAGTTTATACTAATAGCAAGAAAACAGAGGGAGGAAGACTCTTAGAGATTGCATCAAGACTGATGAAAAAGAACTACCTGGGGAAAGGAGAGTGAAAGGCAACTTGGGTGACCAAAAGCATTAAACACTAAATCCTTGATTCACAGGAGTACAAGGAGGGAGAGTGATAAAGTTTCCAAGGAAGAAGTCTTCATATGACTGTTCAGAATGGTCTGCTGGAAAACAAGTGTAATAAAAAGTCATCTGGAAATATTTTAATGAAATAATAATCCCATCACAGCATCACTGGAGGGTAGGGATAGTGACTTAGCAAAACTATGAAATCTTCCAAAACATGAACATTTAGCAGTCATCACACAAAAGAAGAATCTACTTAGTTATTGAGAGCAAATGGAAGAGCAATGTAAGTAGGGACAAAATCAGAAAGGTTACTACACAGGCAGGAAAAAAGAACCAACGAAGAAAATACCCAAGAAAAAAAATCATTTGTTGTAGATAAAATGATCATGTAAAATAATTCAGTGGGGAAAGTTTAACTTTCTACAGTAAAGCAACTATTACTTTGAGCACTGTAAATGGGAATATTGTGTCCAAGCTGTAATCATCTCCTCAGGGCTGATAAGCTTCTGATAGGACACCACTCTTCTGGCAAGATGTGGATCTATTAAAGAATACCCAGAAGAAAGAAATGAAAATTTTAAAATAAGCCTGCAAGCTTGGAAAAATGGGTTTGCCTTATCTTGAGAAGATTGATGTGGGCTAAAAAGATGATCTGAAAACAGCCTTCCCCCACATAGGTGGTAGCTGCCAAGATGAAATTAAATAAAATTTTCTCTGTGTCCAAAGTTGTTAGAATGAGAACTAATGATTGTAAATTGCAGCAACAGTCCTTAGGAAGACATGTCTTATCTGCAAAGGAGAATATTATCCAGAAAGTTGGACTCCATACCACTGGAAGATTTAGTATGATACATTCCTATTTTCAGACTCATGGTAAGCAGGTTTTTCTTGAGAACTGAAGGAATGAGGAGTAAAGAAGCAGAAAATTGCAAGTGTTTAGGCAAAGCTTCTCTCTAGTGTGACTTTCATATTCATAAAAGTTCATTCATAAAAATGTTTGAATACATTGGAAACAGATTAATTTTGTACTAACTGCTGTAAAGATGTCAAAATAAAGAATCTTTTTTTGGTGTTTAAAGGTATTGTTTAGTGTTCTGGCATTCTGGAACATAGTGATATCAATACCTACAGTGTCTGTGCTTCTTCCCTTAGAATGAGACTGTTCCACTGGATACATTGGAACAGTTTATCTGTCTCAATAACCAAAATGACAATGCTGAAGAAAACACAATGGAAACTGTGACTTGCAGACCTGTTGGCTTAGTCTGGCTCATGTCCACACTGGGAAAAATCTCATCAGAAAAACAAGTGTGGCTATACCTTATCTGTGTGTTAGGAACCATTCCTGGTCTGTGCTATTCCCCAGACCATGTCCAGGAACTCTCTGTGAGAGTCTTCAGTTGTCATGGGCAAAACCATGGCCAAGTGTGAGATACCTGTTAAGTGTCACAGAAGGAGAGGTTTAGAACCACACGTGGACTCAAATTCTGAATGTCCCTTGATTACTTGTATCAAAGTAGCCTAAATAATTACTAGAGAAAGCAGTTTAAAGTGGTATAATTATCAGGAGTTGGGGGCTATCTGCTTCATTCAAATACTAAATTTTGAAGCAGCGAGTGCTTCTTGAAATATATTCTCTCAAAAATGCATGGGAACAATCTGGGACATTGCACAGAGCAGGGCTAATCCTGACAGGCAGTAGAACATGATGACTCTGCTTTTTTTGGGAATAAAATGAGATTTTGCTGATTACTAAAATGCTTTTTCTTATAGACCGAGGAACCAGAAGGTATGACACATTCAGATGCAGTTTTAAAATACAGTATATTTATAATGCTTCTCCTTTTAAAGGAACTGGTGAGGGAGGGAAGAGAACTATGTTAACCAAGTTACAAAAGCTATAGAACTTAATTTTAAAGCCAGTCTTATATTTTCATTGCTTGACTCATGATTTTAGAGAGCTTATGGTTGGAAATGTTTCAAGATTTGTGAAACCTTTTCGGCTAAATATTATTGCATCTTTAATTTATAAAGCCAAATCCTTACCCAACAAACACACTTCCTGCTGAATCTAACAGAAGCTCCTGGCTGCAATCCCCTTGGGAATTTGGCTCTGCCTTCTGATAGAAAATATGGACTTTGTCATGATTCAGGAATTTAAAAAAGCTATTACTTAGTAGGATGCCTGGCTGGGACTGAACGACCTTACTTTTCTGTGATGACTCTGATTTCATGTAAAACACCTCACTGCATATTTTGCTCTTACTGCCACATCTAGGGAAATTAGGCAGAAATCTCTTTCCAGAAGTACCGAGGGCTGTATGAAACGCCTAGACTGACTGAGCTCCTCCAGACCCTGGATTGCAGAATTGTGATAATATGCAGCTGTTCAGTGGAATTGGACCCTATTGCAGGGGCTGAATTATACATCTGTGTATATATATATAGCTATATTTACATATGCATGCTTTCTTACTATATATGAGTAATTTTGTATATATAAACTATCTTAGCATTCACCTCAAAAGGTCTTCACCCATTACACAGTGCACAGCAGACTGCAGACCACTTGCCACTGGCATTTGGATGCTACTATGATGGTACTGATGCTGATTTTCATGGTTATTAATATTAGTAGAGTTAGTGGTCATATGAATTAATAGTTTCAGTAATCATGACACTCCAATATCATCTATGCCAATGACTGAGTCAGGACTCTTCAAGTAGTACTGAAATGCTAAAATAAATGTAACTTTTGGAAAAATGAAGGCCAACAGAAATCAAACTTGTGTTTGATAGGTATAGCAAAGTCATATCCTGAATTGAAATTCCCATTTTTACTGATATAATATATTGCTCCAGAGATATGATTCATGTAGAGCCTCAAAAGTTTAATAGTGTCACTTCTGTAACTATAACCAGAGTTCATGTTTGAAAAGCAGAGTTGGCACTTTTACCACATTCCTACAAACATCATTAAACTTAATACAACCTCCACTAGATTTTTGTCCCCTACTAGATTGTGTTCCTATCTTCTGCCTTCTAAAGGTGCAGTATATAATCAGGTAGCTTGTTAAGGGGCTTAACAAGGTGAAAAATAACACTCCCCTTGTTTACAATGCCTTCACCATCCTGTAAAATAACAACACAATGCCTATCCTCATCTGCTGCACTGATTAGATCTATTAGAACTTAGTTGAGGAAAATTCTGCTAAAAAAATGCTGCTCTGAATTCATTTTTCAGCCTACAATTATTTTTTTTTAATCAGAAGAGTTTGTGTTTCCACTGCGGGTCTTTCCAGCCTGTGTTTTCTAGTTAGCTGAGTATGATATATAATCACCTTCTCCAACTGGATTATGAGCTGCCTTGCTCATGATAATTTAATTAATTTATTCATCCTCCTTGCTCATTCTAATGATTTTTCACATGCTTCCTCTTCCGCACTGACAAACGATACAATGATAAAAGAGCGTGGTGAGCCCTATTTAAACACATCTCCAGAAGCCTGTGTCCTTTTTATCTTCAGATGCCCGATACAGTTCTTGTGGTTGTGCAGCCCTGACACTAAGTAATGTTTCTGAAGCAAATTGAGGCAAGTCTGACAACCACCATCTTATCTGACAAGAGTGGAGCAGACAGTGCTCAGCATGGTGTATACAGATAAATTAAACATGCCTGGGATTCTTCTCGGGTGCAGAGGCCAAATGGGCAGAAATGCTGTTGAACTTGGTCTCCCTCTGAAACAGGGTTTGCATCTGGCCTGCACATCAGGAGTGGTTCCTCTTGTTTCTACCAGGCTCTGTTCTGGAGGATGTTTGCTGTCCTTAGCCAAAACCACCACCACTGACCTGCTGATTTCACTGCCCAGTCAGTTGAGCTTCAGTGTCTAGGGAGACTCCCTGCCACTTTCAGAGTACCAGGTCAGACAGAGCCCGAGGACACTTCTCTCTGAGAGCTACTCCAAACATAGCCACAAACATTTCTTGTGACTCAAAACAATCCAGTACGATGTTTTTGGCTAAAAACTCCATAAATATTCACAGATATTTGCCAACCGGGCCTCCATAACCACAAGTTTTAATTAGGTTGTGGCACCCTTGGTTGGGCATTATTGAATGATTCTGTCAGCAGTGCTGAACCATGAAGTTGACTTGAAAATACCAGGAAGGCTTTTGTTTATGCTGAAACATGAACATCACTTTCCTGAGAATATTGTGCCTGAACCCTTTTGTGTTTGCTTATTTGTGTTAAAATCACCAAAATTGAGGCAGTGTGTTATTAGATCAGCAGATGAGAGAGGAGCCCTGATAAGAAGACATTTCTGTGACGTGTATTAGAGAACAGCAATAGCGACACAGGTTTAATGACAGTGCGATAAATAAGATGGAGAGGAAAGTTGAGCACATACCGGGTGTTCATGCATAATAGAGTAGGAATGCATTGTCTGCTGTACTTTTTCTATGCCAGTAAATTGCCTTTGGATAAAAATACCATGCTTATCTACTCTAGAGAAATACTGATGGAAAAGTAATGCTAGTGGAAGGATGTGTGCATGCAAAGAGCACCAGCTAGGCTTTTCCAAGTCTTTGCTGATCTTTCTGCTCATTACTATTAAAAGTAGCTGAGAAGCAAATGGTTGGGTAATGAAGGAAAAGGGAAACCAGATTTCTTCTTCACAATTCCCATTGGCCTATGAGTGAGGCTGCAACATTTCAATGCTGGGACAAGTCGGGAAACACACTGATTCTTTTTCCATAATTTAAAGCTACTCCCTAATGAGGAAAAACTGGGGGAGGAATGAAGCATTTATCTTTGCTGCATATCCATTTCTCCAGCACAAAGCTGCAGGCTGGAGCAGTGAATCTGGTTCCATGTTTGACACAAAAGTGGATTCAATCTCTCCAGTGTTCAGCGCTGGTAGATGTTAATGTGAAACACAGGTAGCAGGTGATTAGGATTTATGGACAGTGTGTTTCATATACCCATTGCTGTGGAGCTGAGGGTGGTTGTGAAATAATTTTCTTTTCAATCAGCATTTATTAAAGAAATAAAGACAGTTTCATTTGGATGAAGACCTTTACTTTTCTCTTCTATTCATTGCCAAATTGTGTTGCAGGAAGGAGTTTGCTGGGAATAAAATACAGAAGAACCTGAAAATTTAAATGGAAGTAAAATGTATTGGATAATGTCCATCCACATTTCATACATTATATGGCATCTTATTTCTTCATAAACCCCGTCTGGTTTTAGTGTGGCATGGAAATTACACAAATTGCTCCTTGAATAAGTGTAAAAAATGACATAGGGTTAGTAATCATGAAATGGTAAGAGTCCAGACAGTGTCCCAGCAGGACTGCTGGGTTCAAGAGCTGCCACATAAAGCTTACTGAAAGGAATTCATTGGTACAGTTAGCTCACATTCCTAGGCTTTGATTTAACATACACATATTTTTATTGGACTTTCATAGGTGCTTTTTCTTCTCTTCCATTTATTTATCACCACAACTTTTATTTGTGTAACTTCCCAAGCACATTTCCTTCAAAAAAAAAAAAGAATTTTCAGGAGTAGGTACGTTCTTCTGGGTGCAGTACTGTCTATTGATCCTGATGGAGCTGTGAAGAAAAGAAAAACTGTTCTCTTAGGATGCTGGAGAGCTAGGGGAAAATACATCTTGCCTGACCATTGTTTGCTTGGAAAATCATAAATAATGCTGCAGAATGGAAATAGCACTTTCTTATCCCCATGGGCCACTCAGAGAGATAAATGCACTGATGTCTTCAAATCAGTCAGGTGAAGTATTAAGGGTGCACAAGTAGTTTGTGTCTGAATGTTTGTCTACAAGTGGGGGAAGACCAGCAGAGAAAGAGATGTTCTCAGGGAATGTCAGGGGCTCAGTTGGTGCTTAACAGTTTTGTTGTCGCTGTTGGACATTTTCTGTGGGACAACGCTTCAGCAAGTTGTCACTTTTTATTTCTTACTGTCCCCAGAGCCTTTCATGTACAAGGCAGCCTACCTTTCCCTGCCTCTCTGACTACCTCTGGTGCTTGTTCCACAGCATCTGAGTATCATCTGTATGCACTTAATGACCAGATGTTCTCTGTTGCACTTCTTCCAAAAGTAGGCTGGAGAGTGCAAAAAAATAAAGGACTCAAACTAAATCATCCAGGGATTACACTAACAGAAAATGATGCTCTTGGTATGGAAACTATTAAAGAAAACTTGATTTTGTCTTTATATACTAGGGTTCATTAACTTTCTCTCTGGTAGGGCTAATGACCTGAACAGAAGCTGTGGTTCATTAGTGATCTTTCTCTCTCTGCCTGGCAGTTGAACAGAAAAAAGAAGGAGCTGGAAGGAGACATAGAGACTAAGTGAGGCAGAACAGCATCACGTGCTTTCAGGTCAGGAAGCAAATTATTTTTTTCTTCCTGTCCTTGTAATAGGAATTATTTGATACTAAAAGATTAAAATATCCTTTATGATAGAGTTGGTTTAGTCACCTAAAGAGGAGTTAATTTACCCTCTCTTTAGCAATTTCTTCTTCTGGACCTTCTGGGATCAGTTTCCCTCTCTGGAGCCTGTAGCATCTTAAGGTCTGTCCTACCTTATGTGTGACAGCTCCAGGGATCATTGGCAGCAGGGAGGAGCTGCAGGGAGGTTCAGAAATACCCTGGTCTGATCTGCTCTGCTGCCATCCAGCTCCTGCAGGACATACCTTGGCACTTTGCATTGGTGCAGGATAAGGAAAGGCTGGGCAGTACTGCTGCCTGTGTATCCAGCTCAGGTGTGGTGCTGATGCAAACCAAAGTTCAAGAAGCCATTAAGTGTGTTTCTGTTTCCCTGTATGGAAAATTTTCCATTTTTTTCTGTTCTGCTTGTGAAAACCTCCTTTGTGGAGCTGTGATTGTCAAGGAAATCTGTTCCTCTTAAGCATGCTGTTCTTATAGGATGAGAAAAGGCCTTTAAATTCTATTGAATTGCTATTTCATTTGAAGGGGGGAGAGAGGAGTGGGATGAAGAAAAGAAACACTGCAGCCACATTGCAATGTTACATGACTTACAAAATAATATACTAAAATATTCAGCCTCTCATATTTTCAAGGCTTTTATTTTTTCCTAAACACCATTGTTGTTATTTTTTAATGTCACAATACAATTGATTACCTCTCATCACCTCTCATGTTTGAATTCAACTTTCAGAGGAAAAGATGTGCAGTTTACTGTGACTTTAAAATGAGCATTATGAAATGTAGCATGTGAATTCCAGGCAAGAAGCCAGTGAATTACCTGTCACTGAAGGTAATTTTCTCTGTCCCTATTTTTTTATATAGTGCTACACTAAAATATAGATATTAAATGTTTTTAGGGAATTGTTCTTATAATCAAATGAAGAGAAGTAGTATGTGAAATTACTAATATTTGCAGATAGTTAGTGAAACAGCAGATCTGCAAATGCAAACTGTGTGCTTTGATTTGGGTAGTTAATGCTTTCAGAAGGCTTGAGGTTAACAAAAGGATGAGTACAGGGACAGAGTGTCACTGACAGACATTTTTTTTACTTTAAAAGAGATCCTGAGTCATACAGAATGCCATCATATACCCACCAAAATTAGACATGGAAAAGACATATCAGACAAAGCAGTCTGTTCCTTTTTTAGTGCAGGACTGTTCCCTGAGTGATATTGCTTTGTCCAATCTAGTTTTAAGTATTGGAAGCAGTAGATCATCCCCATGGGAGACTGTGCCACACTCTAGTAGTTCTCACTATTGAATTTTCTGTGATGCTCATCCTTATTTTCCCTTTGTTTAATTTCTTGCTGTTGTTTCTACTTATATCTATATTCTCAAGTCTTTATTTATTTTTTAAAACTAATTTTAACCCCACTCTGCCCATGCTCTTTCCCAAACATGCCAAGGAAAAGCTCTGGCATCATTTGTCTTACAAGCCCTTTTGGGATTCAGAATGCCTGTGAGGTTGCTCAGAAAGGAAGACTTGTGGTACCTAAGGATGAGGTGATTTGCTCCAGATGTCTAGATGAGTTAGGTCCCTGGCATCCATCTGCACCTGAGGAGAGATCAGCCTTTGAAGGGCCAAGCTGAAGTATTGAGGGATGAGTTATCCCTTAGAGCTAAGCAAAAGGAGAAACTGTCTCCTAGGAGAGGCTTGAGCTTATCCACCCATTTTGTCTCTGTTCACACCAAAGGTGACAACGCTGTTACTGCTGCTTATAATTTAGAGGCTATGCAGACCAGATGGAAAATAGAATTACCAATCCTGTCAAAAGTCCTTGAATTATTTGTCAGTTTCTATTTCCCATCTAGAACATCAATCCCTGTTGTGGGCTGCTCCTTCTTGAGGTCACAGACTGCAGGAATGGCTCAAAAACCTGCAAAAACTGATGTTCAATGCACTGGACTTTTAAAAGGCAGTGTTAGTCTGGAGGGCTGGACAAGGACTTTCCTGGAAAGCAAAGACATGAGACACTGACCTTTCTGTAAGTGTCTTGTGGTGGTGGATCAGAGATATGAAGGAAAATGTTTCCATTATAAACTTTTACAGCTGGTCTTTAGTACTGCAGTATGCTTTATGTTGGAAAGGATCACTATAAACCCTGTGTTCTCACCTACATGCTCAAATCAGGGCCAGCTTAGAGCACTTTCCTCAAGGCTCTGTCCTTCTCAGTTTTGACTGCCTACAAAGATGAGGCTCTTGCAGCCTCTCTGGGGAACCAGTTACAGTGTTTGACCATCTCACAGTAAAAGAATTAATGTATAATCAGAATTTCCTTTGCTGCAACTTGTGCCTTTGCATATCTTTGTTGTTCATGTTCTTCTGTTTATCCAGATCTCATAAAAATAAAGCCCTTTTATGGTATGACTTAAGGGGATTTTTATGCTCACTACATTGCTTTGTTAGGAGAGTGTTGTCTTAGTGCCATGGTTTAGCCCCAGCCAGCAAACAAATACCATGCAGTCACTCCCACACCAGTGGGATCAGGGTGAGAACTGAAAGGGCAAAAGCTAAAAAACTCATGGGTTGAGACAAAGACAGTTTAATAGGAAAAGCAAAGGCTGTGCAAGAAAACAAAATTAAAAAAGGAATTAATTCCCCACTTCCAATGGGCAAGCAGGTGTTCATCCATCCCCACAAGAGCAGGGCTCCATCCCATTTATGTAATGGTGATGTGGGAAGACAAACATCATGACTACAAGTGTTCCTCCATTCCTCCTTCTGCGCCCCACTTTGAACACTGAGCAAGATGTCGTGGTATGGAATGTCCCCTTGGCCAGCTGGGTACAGCTGTCCTGGCTGTGTCTCACCCACAGTGTGGCATTGCAAAAAGCAGAAGGGGCCTTGGCTCTGTGTATTCCCTGCTCAGCAATGAGAAAGGAACATCTCTGTATTAACAACCCTGTGTTCAGTGCAAATCCAAAACACAGCCCCATAACAGCCACTGTGAAGAAATTTAACTCAATGCCAACCAAAACCAAGACACTTAGGTCAGTGGCAATAGTGTCATTTTCTTTTATGCTAGTGGAAATTTGGGAACCCTGGTGTTGAAGTTCTGAAGACCTTATCACCCTGTTTCCCCTCTGTAAAGCTGTCAGTGTGCTCTTCAAGTGCTGACTTAGCACACCCACAATACACCCTCCCACCCTCAATTTTGATTGCATTATTATAGAAATGCTTCAGGCACTGGGGCTTCTCCTTTGTGTACTGAAAATTGCAGTACTGGTCTTGTTTGTCACTGACCAAGGACCCATGAAAGTACAAGGAGAAAAAAAATCAGCAAGGAGAAGGTGCAGAAATGCCTCTAGTTTGAAGGTGAATCTCCATGTGCAGCTTACTGGCAGTGCAGCAATCTTTGCCATTGTCCACAGCTCCTGGAAGGCCCATCAATCTGAGAACAGGGTGTCCTACTTTCACTGACCTTTCTCATGTCTCGTGTGACCTGCACATACTGCCTGTGTCTGGGTTGATTCAAAGAGCTGTTGGACTGCAGCTCTCCTTCTGCTGCCTCAGAGCACCAAGTTCATTATAAGCCTGAGCAGCAATTCCTGGTTCCAGGAGCTAGTTACACAAATGCCTTTCTTATTGGCTAAAGTGACACATATTCATAATTGAATAGCAGAAACAGTTAGAATATTGTCTTGTGTCCCTGCTACTCCAGTATTATTCATAAATAACAATAATAGGGACTGGGCTGGAGGATGGAAGGTGAGCAGGAGTCTTTTGGAGCAAGCTCTAATAAGGATTAAAATGAAATGTGGTGTTGTATGATGTTATAATTGGCCAGTGCAATTACATTTTGTTTACCTTATGGTAATGGAATTTATTTTCACAGGTACACTTTGAGCATCATAAATGTTAAATGTACTGCAGAAGAGACCCTGACTGCACAGATGTATTTCCCTTGGACCTCTGTGGGCTTGGGAAGAACAGGGATACATGCAAACGACTCTTGACAGGTTATGTGGCATTGATTTGTGAAAGGGGCTGCTCTTTCATTTTCTGAGTATAATTACAGAATCTCACTGTTTTCTTTTTCTGTTATTGATGGCTGAAGGGCTTTCATAGCTGTGAATTTCATCTCAGGAGAACTATGATCTCTACCTTTCTAAATTGTGGTGACATGTTGCCATTGTCATTCGTACTAATGGCTTATACAGGTGGCAAGGAATCACTGCATGAATAAGAAAAGAAATGCATCTTCATTTTATTAATGAAAGCAGAAAAGGAGCTCATCTGGCTCCAGATTTATAGCTCTGAAGACTGAGGAACTTCAGGGTTGTTTAATTCAAATGGTGGGAATTAAATTTATTTTATACTGTCCTAGCAAACTTATTCCCTACAGGAAGGCTCATGTTAGTCTGTTGGTCATTAGCACCAACTAATACTAGTACCAGTACTAGTAATGGGGACAATTATCTCTAGCACTTGGAGGTGTCTTTGATCTAGAAAGACTGAGTCCAAATTTGGAGGAGGTTAAGAGCTGAGATATGAATGTAAATTTTCTATTAGGTGCTCTCTGCAGTTTGAAAAGAATGCGGGTTTTTGTGGAGGAAAGAGAACAAATTTTTAGTTTGGTATTTAAAAAAAATTTCAGGTAAATCCTTTGTTTTCTTTCTAGCAGCATCTGAGCATGAATAACTCAGGTACTTCTGTTTTCCTTGGGCTGCTTCAGCCAAAAGTCTACCAGACTTTGGGGAGGCTGAGTGACTTGACACCTGAACTCCTTTTCCCACCAGGCACTGAGAGGAGCTGACAAGGAAAAGGTGGCATGGCTACTTCGGGTTCTTGTTGCCACATCCTTCTGCAAGGTGAGAGGAATGGCTCTTTGACTGATAAAATCTGCATCCTCTTTGGTAGCTGAGCGCAGTAAATGTGGTAAGATAAATACAAATAAATCAATGTATGTCAAGTCAGCACCTTGCCACTGCTGGCCAAGCCCTCCTGCAGAGCTGCAGGAGCCCTTCTCCCGCTGGTTTGTCGGGTTTGCACACAGGTCACCCCACACTGTGATGTGGTACAAAGTCATCTGTGTGTCTGCGGCTGCAGGCGGCCAATCCAGCCCGGAGCTGGCTGAAGGCCAGTGCAGGACTGGGCTGAAGTCACACCTCTGCTTGGTGACAGTTCAGGAGATGCTCATGCTGATTCTGGGCTGACAAAAATTGCACAATCCCCTGTGCATCTTTTCCCTTCTGATCCCTTGTGAGCTGAGCAAGTGGTTCCCAGAGTGAGAAAAAAATAGCAATATGTTTTGAAGAGCTCTTAAAGAGTTTTATTTTTTACATTGCTTGCAAGTTACTGCTGTGCTTATTTGCCTATCAATTCATTTTCTCTTTGCTGGTACATTTACTCTATATTTAGCACGTTTTAAGAGGACAACTAGATTGTACAGACAGAAAATCACACAGCAGGGTCTTATTTACTATACTCTAATAACTGTGTTCATAAATCCAGCCTCTCTCTGGAAAACTCATATACCTGTCTTTTCTTTCTCCCCTTTGATTCCTGTCCTTGCCTGTCTCTCCTTTGACAGCAGGCAGTAGGAGTTGCACTCAGTACCTCTGAATATTATGGTCCATTTACTTAAATGTGGATGCTGATATTAAATTTAAGGCATCCAAGTTTGACTCTTTTGTCTTACTTACATTTTTGTGGTGGTCTGCTGTTTATACATTTACAGTGAAAGACATTTCTGTGATATTAAGATTTATGCCAGGCAGGAAAGCTGAGAGTGGATGTTTATCTGAAATGCAGTTTCCTCGGTTATCTGGGTTTTGAAGGGGTCTTTATATGTTAAAATGCACTTAGACAAGCAGGTGATGATATATTGAAAGCCTTTGCTGAAAAAATATTTTGTAGGGTGTTTTTAAGGACATACATCTAATTTTAACTTTTATAATTTACGGCACTGCAGTTTTATAAAAATTGTAATAAAATCTACATTGTATAATTAAAAGTAAATGCTACAATAAAACAATATGCAATTTATTAAAATATTTATTAATTATATTTTCAGAAAACATCACTGCATGGATCACCTGACAAAAAAATCAAATTAAGAATTATGAAAATCAAACATTTTTGTTGGACTCAAACTTCTTGTAACTAGAGTAAATGGTGAGGCAGAGGGAACTCATAGAATGGTTTGAGTTTGATTGCACAGACTGGATTGAGTTAAAGTTCATCCAGTTCCAACCTGCCTGCCATGGGCATGGGTACCTTCCCCCAGACCAGGTTGCTCAGAGGCCCATCCAACCTGTCCTTGAACACTTCCAGGGAAGGGGCAGCCACAACTTCTCTGAGCATTGTCTTCCAGTGTCTCACCCCCCTCACTATAAAGAATTTCTTCCTAACATGAATAAACCTACCCCTATTCAGTTTAAAGGCATTTCTGCCTTGTCCTGTCACTAGAGACCCTTGCAAAAAGTCCCTCTCCTGCTCCCTTTAGGTAGTAAAAGTTGTTATAAGGTCTCTTGGAGCCTTCTCTGCTCCAGGCTAATCAACCTAACTCTCTCAGCCTTTTCTCACAGAAGAGGTTCTACAGCCCTGTTGAGTGTCTTAGTTGCCTCTTGTAGACTTGTTCAGTTCCAGATGGGCTAGACTGAAGGAACCTGAAACCTGGATTTCATCATAAAGTTCTGTAACTGGTCCTGAATGAGAAGTCCTACAATATTTTGTAGGCTGTGAAGCAGTTGGCCCACAGCTGCTCCAGGATCCTTCTATAATTTCTCTTGTATATGCAGGAAAAAGCTTGGACATGGAGTGGTACAGTTATTCATGGTAAATGTTGAATATTGCCTTATTTATCAAGATTTTTTGTGATAATGTTTCTATGTATTGAAGATCAAACAGCCATGGCTCTACTTTCTACTTGAGTAGCTCTATCTTTGTTATCCTGTTCATAAAAAAAAATGGAAAACCCAGAGTATATCAGCCTGATAGTGGAGAGAAACTGGTGAAGGAGCTGGGAACTGCTCTGTACCATCCTTTGAGAAAGCCAAAGCCAAAGCATTGTCTTTGCCATGGAGTACTACATGTGTAGCTGCTTTGGGGTAACTGTCACATGTGAGATGCAGCTATTCCTGAGACTCAAGAGGGATAAGGTACCTAAAGCCATTAAACTAGTTTGAAAACACCAATCTAAAAAATTGCATTGTGTTTTACTATTAGCACTAGTGTAGAGAAGTATTTCTCCGAGGTTTTTTCCTGGAATAGCAATGGTTGTTAAGCAGATGATTTTTGGGTGCTGCAGGGAGGGAAAACCATACTCTTTTATTAATATTCTGTGTATGCAAATGTGCTCACTGCCATGAGAATGTTTTGATCATTCTATTAACCAAGCAATAAACACACAAAAAAGAGGTGGTGAACTGAGGTTGTATTTTTTTTCTTACCAACCTCTAAGATAATCTGTTTCATAGGGATGTATGTAAAATATAGGTACAACTTTCAGGGTATTTCAGGTCCATCACCTGCTGTTTTCCTTTGGTGGTCTCACCACACTCAGGGAGATAGATGGGCATATCAGAAAATTATCCACACATAATTTGTCATATTTGGGCTCCAGTGACAACAGACTCTATGCTTTGGAAGAGCCGGGGGTTAGCATGGTAAGGAAAAGAAATAACTCCTTACCCTGAGGGCTTTCTTCTTCCCATGCAGCACAGAGGGCAGCTGAAAGCTGTGTGGGGAAACTAAACTGCTGGAGCATTTTGTGTTTAACGTGGCATGAGAATACGGATGAGATGAGTTGCTCTTCCTCACTGCCAACCTTTGAACTTAAGATTGAAAGAAATCCTGATGGGATTATTTCAAAAAGTTCCCCTGAAGAAAGTGAAGAGGTTACAGAAACAAAATCTATTATCCATCATCCCGTCATTAGCAAAGTGGAAGGACTGGCAGAAGAATTGTTGGCCTAGACTTGAGACATCAGAAAATAGGTAAGAAAAATAGACTGGGGAAATATTCTCTGGGAAGGGGAAGGGATTGGATGGTACTGCTAGCCCTCTTCATCTCTCATTTTTAGGAGTCTATTATGTTATTCTGTAGAGTGAAGAGTGGTTGAAATGATTAATGGACTGCAGGGCTTGACGTGTGAGCAGGCGGCCAAACGAGTGAATGTGTGCAGTAAGCTCAGCTGCAGGGAGGGATTCCTGACTGCTGCTGGCTGGGCAGGCAGGGGTGCTGCACCCTGCAATTTAAGGAGGTGTAATTAGCTGAAACAATACTACAGTTAGCCAAGAAAATCTTTCAACACAGCGTTTTATTGTGACTACCTGTGATCTCTGCCAGGAGTGACAGCTCGCTCTGTGCCACTCAGCTGCTGTGCTGGCATCCATGGCTCACTCACTCTCTCCCAGTCCATGCCATCCCTCAGCACAGGTCAGGGCATGTGCTCTGCTCCCCTGTCTGGCTTTGTGGCCCCCTTTACCACATCATGGGCTGTCACCCACTAACCCCCAGAAAAGCCAGAAAGTCTGTTGCATCCCATACTGTGTTTAAATGACAAGGGACCATAGATCAGAGGGAAAAATATCACAGATGAAAAGAATAGGCTGGATTAGACAGAGAAGATGCATAATACTAATTTCAGAAAGGTCTCTGCAGGTGTGAGGGCTCTGCTGACACCACCCCTGGAGAAACCAGCTGGGGTAGAAGGACTCCTCCTTCATGACCATGCCCTTCTACCTGCAGAGCCAGACCAGCTGCCAGTTCAGCTGCAGACTTGGAGCAGGAATTGAGAGCAGCAGATGTTGCAGCCTGCTGAAAGCTTGCTGGTGGCTGAGTGTTTGAACTCCTAGAGAGGAGCTCTTGCAGAGACGGCCACTGGCTGACTGCAGGATTGCAGCATGCCATAATTTTGGATGATTTCAGTGTTTTACTGTGAAACTTTCTCATGGAGGAAAATGTGTCAGGATCTCCCTAGCAGTCTGTAAAACCACACAATCAAAGTTGGTCCTGCCTGTCCACTACCTTACTGGAGTCTTGCTGAAGTGCTGTGTTGTTGTTGGCAGTGGCTTTGTCCATTTTGGAAAAGTGATGGGACTCTTTATATGTGCAGTTAGATTTGAGTCTATTTGATCCCTAAGCAAAAGAGAGAGGAAATTATATTGTGTGAGCATGTTCTGTCCAGGGAGAAGGGAGGGAATATATTTTTTAAAAAAGGAAAGAGAACATTATCTGGCTTTTTTTCTTTTATCCTGACACAATCATGTCCCATAAGCCCTTAGATATGAAATAAAACACGCTCAGTTTACTCTTGCTTTAGGCCCACATTCTGTCCAAATAAATCTCACAGAATGTGAAACCACAAAAACTCCACTGTGTCACACCAGAGGCTCAGCTGCTCCAGCACTACCCTTTAACATTGCCCCATTATAGCTTAGAGAAAGGTTTCTTATCCACACAGTGGGTTTCAACAATGGGATAAGGCTGTTTTCCATTTTACCCTCTGCCTTATGCTGCTAATTTTTAATAGTCTCTTTGTCATTCTGGCCACTGCTGAAGATTGAGGTGAAGTTTTCAGAAAACAATCTAGTGTGAGGCACTGCTGGTTATGTAAAGTTGTTCCTCACTGTGTTCATTGCTTGGCACTTGTTAACTCTTAATTTTGTCTGTGCTCCCTCTGGCTGGCTTTGGTTGATTGCAGGTTCTGTGAGATTGGCACCAAGCAGGGTGCTGGACCTGCCTGTGATGCTGCATGATGGCAACTAAATTATTTGGTTTTTTCTTTTTCTCTATTTGCTGATGAGACTAATTAACTTGATAGAAACATGATAAAATAATATACTAATGTCATTGTAAATCTGTTTTATTCTTCTTTCTAAAAGCTGTGATGCTCATCTCCAAGGTAAATGAGTATGGTATTTTATTCTCCATAGCAAAAGACGTGATGGAGATTGTGAATGTTTTGTAATATTAATATAAATAGGGTCAGCTGTACATGGTTTGTCTGATGCTCCTGTTTTACTTTTCTATCTTTTTTATTTTACCTCCTTAGACCTCGTAGTTATTCAGTGATTTTTTTTTTATTAAATTATTTATTGTAGCCAGATGATTGATGTTGTTTCACTTTGGTTCTTTGCAGCTTCCCAATTCTTTAGTTGTCAAAATGACAAGCACTCAGTGATTAATTAAAACCTTGATTTTGCTCTGTTATTGTTCATCTTCAGTCAAATACAAATTCTTATGTATTCCAGAAAAAAATATATATTCCCCAAATGCAGGTTTCTAAACTTTAGATCAAGGAAAACCTTCATTTATTTTTCATTATTAATTTTTTATTATATTTAATTTTTTATATATGCACACATGTATATATGAAAAAATTTCCTTGTGAAAAAATTGAAATCTTTATATAAGAAAACTGCCAGCATGGCCTGATGTTGGATGGTAACCTCCATAAACTTCCTCATAGAGCTCTCTTTTTTCTGAGAAAGGTGAGACAAATTAAGAGTGGGTCCTTGTTGGGACTGACAAACCCCCTTGCTCTAACTGGAATTAATTGTAGTGCCCTTTTCTGGTGCTGTGGACATACAGCATGCATTTCTCTCAGCTGTATTGAAGTGCTTGGTGTTGGAAGATACATCTGAATTATTTACCTTAAGATCTCTTTATAGTTGATTGACAGAAATAAGCACTCTCAAAGGTTCAATTTGCCTCATATTGAAGGAGACATCTTGGATGACTTGGATTGACGTTTGGATGGATAGGCAGAGATCACTGAGATGGAGTTTAATAAATCCAAGTGCCAAGTCCTGAGTTTTGGCCACAATAACCCCTGCAATGTTATAGGCTGGGGATGGTGTGGCTGGACAGTGCCCAGGCAGAAAGGGACCTGGGGGTGCTGGTCTACATCTGGCTGAACTTGAGCCAGCAGAGTGCCCTGGTGGCCAAGAACATCCAGGCCTGGATCAGGAATAGTGTGGCCAGCAGGATCAGGGAGGTCATTCTGCCCCTGTGCTTGGCACTGGTGAGGCCACACCTTGAGTGCTGTGTCCAGTTCTGGCCCCTCAGTTTGGGAAGGACCTTGAGACTCTTGAGCGCGTCCAGAGAAGGCAACGAGGCTGGTGAGGGGCTGGGAACACAAACCCTGTGAGGAATGGCTGAGGGAGCTGGGGGTGTTTAGCCTGGACAAAAGGAGACTCAGAGGTGACCTTATCACTCTCTACAACTTCCTGAAAGGTGCCTGTAGTCAGGGGGGGGCGTTGGTCTCTTTCTTCAGGCAGCAACTGACAGAAGGAGAGGACACAGTCTCAAGCTGCGTCAGGTAAAATATAGGTTGGATATTAGGAAGAAGTTTTTCACAGAAAGAGTGATAAAATATTGGAATGGCCTGCCTGGGGAGGTGGCAGAATCACCATTCCTGGATGTGTTTAAAAAAAGACTGGATATGGCACTTGGTGCCATGGTTTAGTTATGGTGTTTAGGGCATGGGTTGGACTTGATGACCTTGAAGGTCTCTTCCAAACTCGTCATTCTGTGATTCTCTGTGATCTAGCATGGGGTGCTGAAGTGCATCCTGTTGCCTGGTAAGAATGAGACAAGCCTTGACACTGGGTCAGACTGTTCCCACTCTGAGATACTGGCACCTGGGCTAAGGTGACTGATCTCTTTTTTGAAGCTGGACACAGAGCAAGCAGCGTCTCCCAATTCCTTTACTGAGCCTGGGAAAGGCTTCTCCTGTCCTATCCTGTGTAAAAGCTTAGTGGCAGCGAGAGCTGCTGGGGATGACAGAACAGATTCCTTTGAATGAAGTCAAACCATTCAATGTGCAGAAACACACCAGCCCAAGCTGGTCCAGCCTTTGCATTTTTGGGGTGGCACCCTGCACAGAGCTTTCTGAGGTGTTGGAGGGAAGATATTGCAATGGAAAAACACTGAGTGTTCTCCATGGGTGGGCTACTTGACCAGCATGCCAATCAGCCTTACCCGGGGAACAGCCACTCCTAATTCCTCTCGGGAAGAGCTGATGGGTTGGCTGGAAATGCTTTAAGGTATGTTTGGCTTTCTGGAATTGCTTTCACAGACCAATTTCTTTTTCATGGGGTCTCATGTGAGAATAAACTCATTAGCTTTCTGGTATGATTCCCTGAATGGCTGACTCATGAATTTTTCTAAAGTTTCAAATTTTCCTGTACATAGCACATCAGATTTTGCTGGTAAACTGAATTTAGCCTTCTTTTCAGTCTTTGTTTAGGTTTTTTATCTAATTTATGCTGGTGCTTCTCATTTCTTGCTTCCTCTGCTTAATGTTCCCAAAGATGAGATTGACTGCACCTGAAGTTACAGCTTCTTGGCCAGTTAGAAAAAGAAATGAATTTGCCCCAGTAAATTACTAAGCTAAAATTCATATGATAATACTTTTGCTGATTGGTTATAGTCTTCCATTATGAAAAACTCAATAAAATCTTAATTAGGAAAAAAAAAAACAGATAAGGAGAAAACAAGTAAAAAAAATTTAAAATGTCCTGAAGTTCCCTACTCTTTATCAATTCCTTTGATGGTATTGAATAGATACTTACCCTGCTTTGGAACTCTATAAATGTCATTTCTGAGGTACTGATTCTGCTGAAAGGACGAGGATCAGATGAGGAAAATTCAAGGCATGAAAGAGTGTGTCCACTGACAAAGTGAATACCTGTGCATATTCCATGAAAGATTTCTGCATATGTGATTTTTAAATTTTTGCCAACCACTCTGATGTCTTCCTGATGTATTGCTATACATGGAATGACCTTTACATGTAGTTTCAGTTGTAGAGTGTAAAGAAACCTCCCCACCATTCTGCATCGTGAATGTGCACAACAGAAAGGGATGAAGAGATTTCTTCCTGCCATAAAACCTGTTTGACTGTTTGAACCCAAAAGAATGAGAGACAGCAAGAAAGCAAATTCGACAAGTTCCTCCCACCCCTTTTATTGCCAGAAAAATTAATTGCATGTTTCCTATGAAGCAGAGCACAATAGGGTTTTATGGTACATTTCTTGTGGTTTTGTTACACTGCCACTGAAAATACAGAATTTTCTGCAGGTGTATTTACGTAGTGTTAAGCATTTCTTCACAGAAATTTGAACAAATGCTCAAGGCTCAGATGAAGAAGTGGTTTAGACGTCACAAGACTCAGAGTGGCAATTCACTAGGGGCAAGGCTTTACTAGGGACTGGCTTAGGGGCCATTCTCTGTCCATGATGCCATGGAACAGATTATTTTGCTTAGATAAACCCAGTTCAACCCTCATGTCACTTTCCAGTCCATATAACAATATTTCTACTTTCAAACTACTTTTTGGGACCATCTTTGGGGCTGGGAGAGCTCCTGGGTGATGGTCAGGCATTGGCAGGGGGACAGTGAGCTGGCAAAGACCATATCAAGGACAGTACTGATGCTTGACATGTCTGGATGATCTCATGATGGTGCTTGAACCTGTTCACTCAGTTTTCTTTCTTTTTTCTTTTATTTTTATCTTTTCTCCTGTAAGGCAGACACTGTGTCATATGGATGAAATGGGAAAAAGCTAGAAAAGCAAGGTAGGGATGACCTGCAGTGGGGAACACTGGGACAACCTAAGCCAATTAACAAAATCCAGCAAAGGGGTGATATCCCCCAAGGGTCCTGTATTGTTTAACTAATTCCTCAATGACTTGGATGAGGGGGTAGAGACTCTTCACAGGAAGTTTGCTCATTGTATAAACCTGGGAGGAGTGGCTGCTGTGCTGCCATTCAGTAGGATCTCTGAACTCCTTCTTTAATTGGCAAAACATCTGCCCAGCCATGGAACTTAAAGTTAGAAAGAAATGCTTTTTGTAAATACTCTAGGCAACTCAAGAAGTTATGAAACAATAAAGTGTTTTAATTGTTTTCTGAATTTAGGAACCTGAGTTCTATAATTAATATACTTTGCTTTAAAACATTTCAGTATAATGATGCATCCATGTACATTAATCCCTTAAACTTCTTTGTTCAGTTATAGTTTTACTTTTCCCCCCCAGTTTGTGTCAGGCCATTCTTTATGAAATCTGCAGTTTATTTGTCTGCTTTCCACAGGACTTCATTCATAGTCATAGAATTTGAATTTATCTTTAGGCTGGCCTTGACAGTGATGTTAGTGAGTCCTTTTCTCAGTGAGTAGTGATGTAAAGG
The DNA here is from genome assembly GCF_022539315.1 of Serinus canaria. Taxonomy (NCBI): domain Eukaryota; kingdom Metazoa; phylum Chordata; class Aves; order Passeriformes; family Fringillidae; genus Serinus; species Serinus canaria. The sequence continues at coordinate 105,323,934 of NC_066316.1, read as the reverse complement.
ATTTAAACTCACTTCATTTGCTGTCTTTATGAAAATTTGAAGCTGGATGTAGCTAAAAAACACTTTTGTGCCTTCCCACCTGCTGCTGTGCCTTTTTGCAACAAATGAGGTTGCCTTGTCTTTTAAAACATTTCTGCTTTACCTTTATTAAAGATAATGGGAATTTTCCCCATATGCCAATGGGGTATATCTGTCAAACTTGAATACAAAGAACATGTAATTCTTCCCTGTAGGTGGGATCAGAATATTTTCACAGTACTTTCAATGAAATGTTACAAAATATTTAGATCAAAATAGTTAAATTCTATCTGATTTAGCATGATGTTTGGGGGTATTGTTTGTCTCTTCTGCAATCAATAAGGCTGAGGTCTTTGAAAAAATTGTTACATTCAAAGAATTATCATCCTTATGCACAAATAAAAATTGCATGAAATTTCCTAAGTCTAAGAGTCCCAATGTTTGGGCCATTTGATTTTTTAAAATATATTTTGGCTTTAGATGGATCATTTTGTATGTAATGTTTGGATATTTTCAAAGATTGAAAAACGTTGCATGGAAACTGAACAAACTTTTTATGTATTTTTTATGCAAAAGAGTTTGAGTTACAAGCCTTCAACACTGCTTAATTTTTCCCTCTGAACTAAAAGGGTAGCCAAGCTTGTTTGTTACTTCACATTCTGTGGTGGATATCCCATCCTTGGAAGTGTTCAAGGCCTGGTTGGAGAGGGCTCTGAGCAACCTGAGCTGGTGGAAGGTGTCCCTGCCCATGGCAGGGGAGCTGGAACTGGATGAACTTTCGGGTCCTTTGGAACCCAAACCATTCTGTAATTCTATGGTTCTGAGTGCAAGCAAAAATACAGGGATAATATGATTCCCACATCTTGAATTATCTTCTCTGAGTTGAAGATTATTGCTGGAGTCTGGTTTGGATGAATCTTGGTTCCTTGGAAACTGAAAGAGCTGAGGCAGATTTCCTGTGTGCTGACTTGAGGAGTTTTGTGGGGAGCTTAGTTTGGCCATCCCTTGCCTCTCCCAGGAGGAGGCTGCAAGGACTGAATCAGGACTCTTCTGGGCTGCATGTTATGATGGCAATGGTGCTCAAACTATCACAATTAACATCAATGACAAAGAGGAAGAAGAAAGAAAGGCTTGTTTTGAGTATACTTAGAATTTTCTGATTCTCTGACCTTGATGAAATCCTGCTCAGGTTTGTGAAAACCCTAGCTGAAGCAATCTCAGCAGTCTCTCAGTACATTTTGAGAATGTGTGGAGTTGGATTAAGTTTTGGAAGACTGGAAAAGGGCAAACATAAGATAAATTAAAAAAAAAAGTCAAAAGGGATGTGTAGAGAATGATGGGCCAGATCTTTTTGTTGGAACATGACAGATAGAGAAATCCAACAGTACTTTTGTAGGGCACCTAAAAGAACACCAGATGAGTAAGTAGCAAATTTGTTGGCACTATGCAGTGAGTGTTAAATCATTTGTCAGGATTTAATCATATCAGATCTATCCAAAACCTTTTTATGTGAAGTAACATGCCTTAAGGGTATAGACATGGTATAGCTAGGCTTTGCTCAGGGTCTCACATAACACAGGCAAGTTGGGGTTACTGTAGAGTGGGGACAAAGGTGTCTGGGGATGCTGCATTCAGAGCAGCTGCCAGTGCTTCACTGTCAAACTGCTATGATGAATTGAGGATCTGGCCTAGGCTTAGTAAATTCAGTGTTTTCATTATAATCCAATACCAGGTCTCTAGGATATGCTTATTAAACCTGCAAGTGAAAGGTATCTGAAAGAGCATACAGATTGAAAGATGAGAATTAATTCAGAATTATCACAACAATTGAAAGAAATAGTGTTGAAAACAACACAGAATTTAATTAAAACAAAAGTATGGTTCTGCACTCGGGTCAGGATAAACAGCTGAGAAAATACAATAAGATAAACAGAGATAAGACAGGTAACAGTCTTGCAAAGAAGTATTTGGACATTACAGTGGGTCACAAAATGAATGTAGGTTAGGAGGTCTGTGCTGTGCCCTGCAAGGTTTGGGTAGCTGACAGCAGGGAGGTTACAGGGGTGACTTTTGTCAGAAGCTGTCAGAAGGTAGCACCTCTGGGATAATGTTTTTTGGAAGAGTGAAAAAACATGTGCAACTACAGCTGGAGAGAGGATTCTCAATACGTGAGATCAGCAGCCCTGCAGGTGCCCAGGTCAGGAAAGGAGAGGCAGGGATGCTCCAGGTGCAGCTCCTGGTGCAGCCCACGATGGGGCAGCTGTGCCCCTGCAGCCCATGGAGGCCCACAGGGGAGCAGAGATCCACCTGCAGCCCAGAGGGGGCTGTGACCCTCTGGGAAGCCCATGCTGGAAGAGGCTCCTGGCAGGACTTGCTGCTCCATGGAGAAAGGAGCTCATGCTGCAGCTGATCTGCTGGCAGGACTTGGGATCCTCTGGGGTACCCACACTGGAGCAGCCTGTTCCTGGAGGAACTGCAGCCTCTGGAGGGAGCCATGCCAGAGCAGTTTGTGCAGAGCTGTAGCCATGGAGAGGACTCAGCTGGAGGAGTTCATAGAGGACTGACATCCTTGGAAGGGACCCCACAGTGGAGCAGGGGAAGACTGTGAGGAGTTCTCCCCCAGAGGAGGAGGGAGCAGCAGAGACAATGTGTGATGAACTGACCACAGCCCTCATTCCCCATCCCCCTGAGATGGGAGGGAGAGGTGGAGGAATGCAGAGTGAAGCTGAGCCTGAGAAGAAGGGAGTGGTGGTGGGAATGTGTTTTAAGATTTAGTTTTATTTCTCATTACCCTATTCTGGTTTCATTGGTAATAAATTAACCTGATTTCCCCAAGCGGGTTCTGTTTTGCCCATGACAGTCACTGATGAGTGATTTCTCTCTGCCCTTATCTAAGCCTATGAGACTTTTATTATATTTTCTCTCCTCTGCCCAGCTGAGAAGGGCAATGACAGAGTGGCCTTGGTGGGCACCTGGCATGCAGCCAGGGTCAGCCCACCACACTGCTGCATAGAGGTCAAACATCACACTGGGATTTATAAACAGCAGCATATTCCATAAAATTTGCAACATAAGCCTTCTTCAGAACATTGTTATGGTTTCGTAGAAGTGAACCAGATGGGGGGAGTACAGCAGGAGGCTCTGAGGAAAGCCTGGGAACCTACAAAGGATGGGGTGTTTGGTGTCCATAGAACACACAAAACAGAAAGAAGACATTATATCAGTGTATAAATACATTAAAAAAGATACAAAGAGAATGGTGAAGAGTAAGGCAAAAATTAAATCTCAAGCTGCAGACAGAGAATTTTACTTAGAATTTTAGGACTGATAAAAGCATTCCTTTTCTTATAGTAGGAATTGGTAGGCATTTTGCTTGCTTAAGAACGTTTCACAATGCTCATCACTTAGAGGTATTAAAGAATAGGCTCAGCAAGCAGGAATAACGTAGTTTGTGAATATGATGGGTGGAGTAGTTCCTTGTTATAGAAAGAAAAATGAACTAGATAATCAGTTTGAGTGCCTTCTAGCCAGTCTATGTTTGTGCAGTTTTGTTGTCTGTCTAGATCTGGTACAGGGGAAAAAAGTATAACAGCAAATTTTCTCCCTTTTTTCTTATCTGCACCATTCCCTCTTCCCTGCAGGTCTCTGGCAGGTCCAGAGAGCACGAGCACAGTTGCAGTGACTCCTCTATCATAGTGATGAGTAATATTTCTAAGTGATAACAGTAATTATAAATATAAGTAGAACATACATATAGAAAGCACCAATCTGTGCTTGAGTGTTGAGCTGCTGGAGGGTCTGAAGGCTAAACAGAGGGATCTGGACAGGCTGCATTGATGGGTTGAGGCTGATGTTGTGAGGTTCAAACAGGCTAATCGCTGGGTCCTGTGCTTGGGTCACAACAACCCCTGCAGTGCCACAGGCTGGGGGCAGACTGGCTGGAAAGCTGCTCAGTGGTAAAGGACCTGGGGGTGCTGGTGACAAGAGCTGAACAAGAGCCAGAGTGTGTCCAGGGGGCCAAGAAGACCAATGGCACCTGGGTTGTGTCAGCAATAGTGTGGTCAGTGGGACCAGGGCAGTGACCATCCCCCTGTGCTGGGCACTGCTGAAGTTGCAGCTCAAATCCTGCAGCCAGTTTTGGACCCATCTCTGCAATAAAGATGCTGAGATGCTGGAGCATATCCAGAGAAGAGCAGCAGAGCTGGTGAAGGGTCTGGAGCACAAGTCTGATGAAGAGCAGCTGAGGAAATCGGGGGTGTTTAGCCTGGAGAAAAGGAGGCTCCATTATCATTCTCCAAAACTCTGAGAAAGGAGATTGTAACCAGGTCAGTGCTGGTCTCTTCTCCCAGGTAACAAGCTATAGGATGAGAGGAAATAGCCTCAAGTCCTGTCAAGGGAGGTTTAGATTGGATATGAAGAAACATTTCTTTACTGAAAATGTTGTCAAGTGCTGGAGCAGGCGGCCCAGGGAAGTGTTGGAGTCACCATTCCTGAAGGTGTTTAAGGATGTGTTGGTGTGGCTCTTACAGACGTGGTTCAGTGATGGGTTTGTCAGTGCTGGGCTAATTGTTGAACCTGATGATCTTCTAACTTAAGCAATTCAAAGATTCTGTGTTTTTTGTTGGTCAATGGTCAATGAAGAAAACAGTTTATTCAGACACTATACAAATGTTCAGAGTCCCACAGGCTGAACAGCTATGGCTTCTACTGAAATTATTGTGAACTTCAAACTCCTGAGATTTCTGCAGTTTAGATTCTTCTGCAGAAACCTTTTATGGTCTTTAAAAGGATAAATTATTTTTATTTAAGCATTGCTTATGTTCAAATCACAGCTGACATTTTGAAAAGTCAATGTACAATGAAATGCCAGAAAAATATTTGTTAGACTTCTTGTCATTTGTGGTCATGCTACCCCTCCTTTTTTTTTGTAAAAACAAGAAGATATTAACCTCTTGTATGTCTGCAGTCAATGTAAGAAATCCTATTCCCTAGTGATCTTCAAAGCAAAAATACCTGGAATAAACATGAGGGCTGTGCTATGTCATAAAGAGTCATGATTCTTCCTTTAGCACAGACTTTAAGACAAACAAGCAAACTGCAAACAAAGACCATGACAGCCTTTCTTCCTGATGTCTGTACAGTGTATAGGTGGATCTTTCTTTTGATGCTGCAATAGTAAATAACAGACTTTGCTGTATGCTTGGAAGACTTCAAAGCTCCCTGATGCTTTCAATTTTATTAAAATGTTCCACAGCCAGGTTTGTTCAATATGTTTTTTGAATTTCATTGGCAATATCACTCACTATCTGTGCTTTGAAATGTTAGTGGGTTTTTTGTTTGTTTGTTTGCTTGTTTGTTTGTTTTTGCTGTTGGTTCCTTGTTTTCCTTTGGTTATTTGACCATACTACTACCATTAACAGCCAAAAAAAACTATGAGAGAGAAAACACTAAACCCTGCAAGGTGTTGCTATTGCTCTGAAATAATTACTGAAGGGGCACTGGTGGCCACAAGGATCTTTCAAAGGTGAGTATTTGGCAGCTGGATAATAAACTCTGTTCTGAATCAGTCTCTGTTTAGATTTCTGATGGAAAGGGTGAAATGGGCTTGTTATTTCCCTTTAATGGTGTGTATGAGGGCCAGATACAGCTGAATTCTTTGCACATAGCAGATTGCAGAGACTGCTGCCTAGCTATGGGTGGGATCTGCAGTTATGATTTGGCATTTCTTTTCCCCAGTGGATGGTGGAGTACAGTGAATATAAATGTCTGTTTTACCATGTGGAGCTACAAAGTGCTCCCAGCACTGGCTGGGGAATGAGTGCAGAGATGAGAGGCTCTGTGGTGGGACTGTGGCTGAAGAAGGGCTATAAGATTCCTCAGGAATCTGCTGCTGCTGTCTGCCCTTTCCTTCACTGTGGATGCCACAGTTCTCTGGGTAATTGAAGACACCATCTGACATAATTCTGAAGTATTTTCATAGTAATTGCTCCAAATGTTGGTAAGCAAGAGTGAATTCTCCTAACTGTTTTAGATACTACACCTTTGTTTTGCCTTTGCTGCTTACTAAATCAAGCAGCCTGAGGGCTCAGAGACAGTTGTAAAAATCCTCATGTTTTACATGGAATGCCTTTCCTTTTCCAGCTTTTCCTGAAATCTTAAAATTATGGGAATATTTGTTTAGGGCAGGCCTGAGCCACAAAGATTTTTGTGGGCTTGGACAAGCAGTTTGTCATTTTGGAAATTCTTTTAAGGATGAGCCTGAATTCCCAAGCTTATAATTTTTTTTTTTTTAATTTGGACTCATGCCTAAATTTTATTCCCACTTCTATTTTGATTCTCTCATGAAAAGACAGAAGATCTTAAAAAACTAAAAAAGGCAGGTTCAGACAAGAATAATTAAAAAAAATAGCCACTCTTCCCTTCTTCCAAACTTCTTTTTATGAGGGGGGTATGTCTCTGAAAGTCTGCAAAGGATTTTGTAAACTAAAAACCTATTGGAACTCAAGTTTGGCTCCAGTGTTCCACTCTTTCTACAAACCTCTTGCTATGATGATGTCCAGGGTGTCCTTCTTCTGTGTATATCATACATAAGTTCTTCAAACAGAAGCATCTCATCCAGTCCACAGATGTGTTACTGGTACATGCTTTGATGTGATTCTTCAATCTGCTCGTTGTTCCCCATATCTCAGGAATAAAGACATTTGTTGAAATGTGAAGGTGATTATTTCAAAATGGGTAAAAAAAGGGAATGGACAAGCAACCCAGCATTTGAGGGTAGAACTCATGGATTCTGAGGATTATGAGATAGATTCTCAGGATTATGAGATAGATAACAAGGACATCTAGAATACAAGCTCTTACTACCAACATTTCTGGAAGGAAAAAAATAAGATCATGCTTTAACATTTAAGGCTGACTCTAACTCCAAGGGATTAGGCTGATATCTTTATGGGAGCAGAATATCTTCATCTTTTCTTAAAGCCTTTTCTGAAGCATCTTGTGATCATCATGAATAGGGTTAAGATATTCTAATAGATCAACATGAGCTGAGGTGACTTTTACTGGGCTATGCAGTCCCTCCTATCACTATGGCTGATCAGAGAAAAAGAAAACTGAAAGGAGCCCTCTGGTACCTCCACTATCCCTTGTACAGTTTTGCTACAAAATGTCTTCCCAGTAAAGAACAAAATGTTCCATTTTTCTCTCTCTTTTTCAGACAATTGCATCTTCTATCTAGAAATTTTCTCTAAAATATCCCAAAGTGATGGTATTCAACATGGTGGTGACCAGTAGGCACTGTTTTACAAGCGCAGAAGAAAACTGATTTGGAGTGAAATGGACTTTTCCAGACACTACCTTTTATACTTAACAGGTGATGTGAGCACTGATGTGAGCTGCTGACAGTGATGTGAAAGCATGGAAAATGTAGAGCTGTCCGCCTGTCTGCTGCTGGGAAAGTACTGGGAGCAGAACTTGGTCCTTGGAGAGCTCCAAGGGCAAGGGAAAAGGAAGCTCTGATCACCATTGTACATTTTTAAAATGTTCACAGAGAGAAGTCTAAGGGAGAGGAACCTATGGACTCGCAGGGTCAAAAGCACCAACCAGAGTGGGCACAGAAAACCAGCAGGGCAAGTCCCTGTTTTGTGCAAGCCCTGGCCCCACCTCCTCAGAGGGTTTTCTCTCTACTACCATCAGTATTTGGTTATCAGCAAAAGTATTGCTCTGCTCTCCTCACGAGGAGGTGGGAGCTGCACATACATATTCTGGCCCTTCCCCCACAAATACTTCTCATTAAGTGTGACAGGCTTCTGAAGAAGTATTGTTACTTGTAAATAAAATATGGTTGCTAAGAGACACTATGATTAACGTGCTGACAATACAACCTTCTTTGATTGTTTGGGCACCAATTGTCTGCTTCTGTAATCAGTGAGGAAATAATTTTTTGGAGGAGATTTGTCAGGCTGAGAAAACTAGTTTTTTTTTAGTTTCTTTTAAAATTAAATTAGAGTCTAGTGTTTCCATACAAAGAAAGGGTCTCCAAGCCATAACTCTTCTTTTTTTTCTTTTTTTCTTTTTTTTTTCTTGGCACATCATGAGTTTTGTGTTTCTGTTTATGTTAATTTTTCAGCTAGGAAAATAAGGTTAGCGTTAATAATGTATCTGTCAAAATATTCAAATGAAGAAAACTGGAAGCTTGGGCTCGTTAAATTTTCATGTATAAATTCTATATATTAATTTTCTTTTTGCTGGTTCTGGTCTCATTTTGAATTTCTCCTACTCTCAAATTCTTCCAGCTATTTGGGACTTTTGAAATTAACTTTTTTGATCTACTTCTAGAAACCACTCACACCATTATTCCTGTACAGAGCAAGGGATTTGAGTCTTCTTTTCCATTAGGGGGAGACAGAAAATGGTGGTGATCCTTCTTTTGTCAGGAGATTGCCTCTGGTGCTAATGGGTGAGGCATGGTGAAAGGAGATGAGCGTGCAGAGCTCATCCTCTCAGGCTGAAAATTACCCTTCTCACCTCCTGTAACTGGATGTGTAACTGCACTTGCATATGTTGTAACAGATGGTGTTTCACTGAAGAATGGCTGAAAACGGCACCTTCCTACCAATGTTTCTGCCTGCTGTGTGTATTTAGAGTCATGTCTTCTTACTACAGTGTTTAAAAAGAAGTTGGATTGCCTATTAGCCTTGCAGAGCCAACTGAGAGATGATGGGTGGCATCTCTTTTCTGCTAATGTTAATGGCACTCCAAGCACAAAGCACCTGTGCTAGCACATGGAAAACAGTGGTTCTGCACAGGTACCTGTGTAGGCACAGCCTGCAGGCAGTGAAGATGCCTGCTGGAGCCCAGTTCAGCCTGGATGGCCTCTGTGGTGGTGACAGATCCAAAGATAAAAATCCCTCTTCTGAGACCTTGCAGTAAATGTTCACTTCCAGAACTTCAGAAAAATACACTTACTGTTCTTTTATTTCTATTTGGGGATGGACTAAACCATAAGTTTTGCAACAAAACACCTGTGTGTTCACTGTTCTATGTGTAATAATCATGGATGATTATGCCACAAGTGAGAGAAGGATGCCTTGGGGTAACTATACCTGTTAAAAATAAACTTAAGTGCATTGATGTTAACCTACTGGTTGGAAAGCACTATGACTTTCAGAAGGAGCTGAATGCCCTGTAAGATAAGCAGAAGAGTAAAGAAAATAGGTGATTTGTAGTCTGTCGAGCCATACAAAGAAAGGTAATGGTTTTGCTGTTAAACACACAGACACAAAATCAAATTTCCCCTTCCACCAAGTGCAAACAGATTACATCTAACCAGTGTAGCATTTCTTAAATAAATGTTCCTGGGTTCTGTTGGACAGTTGGCTGAAACCCTGAGGTATGATATTTGAGCACAGTCATTGGAAACGCGCATATCTGCCCCCGTAGTGATTGTGCTGAGTAACACAGGTAATCCTGGTTATCCTATGGCACATATGTATTGGGGGAAGAGAAGATGGTTTCTTGGTTTGACAGATTTCAAGGCTAGAAGGGTGTCCTATGACTGTCTAATCTAAACCTGTCCTCATGCTGGAGATGTAATTTCTCAGAAAAGCTGAATTGTACCACTTCAGAAAGCGGTTTAAACCCATCTTAACAGCTCAGATTAACTGTGAGCTAGTACCTCATAAAATTTCATTTTCTGTGTCGTGTCTTATTTCATTTTCTATGCTGTGTCTTATTTCAAGGTTAAATTTTCTAACTCCAGCTTCCAGTCATTATGTCTAATTATGATTTTGTCAGCAGGTTTGAGAACCATGCTACTGGATGGTGTTTTCATGTGTGAGGATCTGTACAAATACCTCAAGTCAACTTTCAGCCTTCTCTGTTAATTTAAGTTGAACTCTTTAAGACTTGCAACTTAATATTTGTTTTCCAGTCTCTGGTTTAACTTGTGTGGTTATTCAAGTTCTAGAACAGCAGTAACACTTCCCTACTTCTATTTGACAATCACATTATATATAACCAAGGATCCTATTAACCATTTTGTCAAAGCATTACTTTGAGAGCCTATTTTGATATGATTATCTACAATGACTCACAAGCCTGTTCCTGAGATACTGCTTTCCAAAAGAGAGTCTCACTGTACCTATAATTTGTATTCCTGGTCCCCAGATGCAATGTTCTGCATTTGAGTGTCCTTACATTAATTTGGTTGTAAATTAACTGTTTCAGCAGAGATTTCTAGTAGTTCTGCACCAGACCCTCATCTTTGTTACTTACTACCCTGCTCTGTTTTGTTCATATGCTCTTTCTAGTCCATTGCTCCTTCTATAAGTGGAGCAATTTGGGGAAAGCTTGTAGAAACACTTGTGCTCACTGATTTCTTTATTGCCATTTTCTGGACACTGTGAGATATTTCAATTTTATTTAATGTACAGACTGTAAATTCTGTACAATTCAAGGGTTTTTTTAAACCAAACTGTTTTGTGTTACTAAGTCAAATGGCTTAAAAATGAAGAATCCTGTGCCAACACATTCACCTTTACCAACAGGGTCTATAAGCCTATCATAAAAACAGTGTTTGTTTGACAAGATTTACTGTCTATGAAACCATGCTGAGTGGCACGACTTATATATTTAGACTCTGTTTGTTGATAGAATCCTCATTTAACTCTTCCATGCACATCAGAGAAAATTTTCAATGGCCCCTAGGTTATTTCTTTTACCCCTTATTAAACACTGGAATGACTTTGTTTTCTAGAAAATTTCAGTATCCCAACTTTAAAATTAAACTAAAAATATTATTCAGCCCTTAAAAAAAATGTTTCTAAGGTATAAATATGTGTTGAAATTTTTTATTTGTATGTTATCTTATGCTAGTATTTTGATAGAGATGAAGTTTAGTTAGAAAAGGTATAGAGCACTTTAGATATCAAGGTGTATTTATCAGAAATGTTTCACTTTCCTACTTTGCTGTTGAGAATTCTTTCATCCACATCTGAAACACAACTTACAGCTGACCTAATATCACCTTTCCTCCTAATACCTCTAATATATTAATCCTCATTTCCTGAAGCCCTAGCTATGCCTAACATTATTCAACTAATTTTCTGTGAAGTCACCTATATTTTAGTTTGTTCACCATTCATATATTTCCTATTTACTCATTTTAGATATAATTTATTGATATTTCAAATCTCATTTTAAAACACTGGCTTTCTTGTTTTAAGAAAGAAACTTGTGAAATTGCCTTAAAGAACTGGGAATGGGTTCCTCTCCCCTTTTAGATTTATCAGGTTTAAACTCCTATATTTCAGCAAGCCACTCTGAAATTTTTTACTGAGAGAAATAAGAACTACTAGGGGGCAGTTTAATTGATTTATCCTAGAGATCTCTTTTAGGTTGGGATGAACTGCCTAATGGAACTGCTGATTTCTCCCCCGAGGTACCCAAGTTAGACTTAATGCTTCTCAGTTTAAGATATCTGTGTTATGGTGTACAAATTCCACCTGTCTTTTTAGTAACAAACTGAACCAGCTGTCCAGAAAACATCCCTGAAGTTAAGATCACCCAGAATAAATCAGGCTTTCTTTCTACATCCTCAAGAGAGGATTTTAGGGAGGCTGAGTGAAAATGCATGCCCGTCAGTAATTTTTCTCTGCTAATCCATAATCATTCAATGTTCTGTGACTCTGAATCATAACAATGAATGACAGCCACCTCCACCTTTTCCCTAGCTGTTACTGAGCCTTTCAAAACTGGCATAGCAACATTGATCCTTTATAAGTGCAGCTCCATGACTCTGGCTGGAATATGTCAGTGTTTTTACCACGTTTGCAGATGCAACCTGTCTGGGCTGTCCATCTGGTTTAGGCAGAGCAGCAAATGATGCTGGGATGTATCACTGGACCTACAGATCCTTTCAGCCTGTAGGTACTGCTTCTTATCATGTGGCACAAAGGTCTCAGTACATGCATCCATGAGAATTTTACAGGAGGACATGGATGGTTTCCACATGTGCTTGGATGCAGTGGTGCAGCCGTGGTAGAGGCTGGGGGGAGCTCCAGCTGATAAGGCCTGCAGGGAGGCAGGACTCATTCTCTCAGGCTCACCTGGGGGTAAATAAAACTTCTGGCTCCCAGAGCAGAGCTGGACCAGGGGGTGACTACACTGAGATGGCTTCTGCAGGGAAACACTATGTAGACACAGCCCATGTCTGACTAATGAAGGAAGTGATGAACCTTTGGTATTTGATTCCCTCATAGATTCTGGTAATTTGCCTTTATTCCTGCTCAATCCAACAAACAAGCAGTAAATGCAGCAATAGTCTTGACCATGGGAGAGGATGCAAACACCTCCTTCTAACAAGAGCTTCTTTTTAAAGTTGTTCAATTTTGATTTCTTTTGATCAGCTAACCCAGGATCCTGCCAGCTCTACACTAGTTACACAGTTTTGGTGCTGATATTTCAACAGGCTGCTGTGTTTATTTCCCAGTGCAATTCTGACTAAGATTTTCCTTGCCTGCTGTCTCTGTAGCCAGCCCTTCTGGGAAACTTTGTTCTTCTACATATTTTATCAGTTCTACTTCGCAAGGCCTCTGGTATGACTTTTGAATCCCTGAATGCAGAAGTCATTCAAGCACAACCATTTTCAGATCCTTGATTCTCAGAAACCTTGATCAATTTAGGGGCAGATGGTCTTGAAAGAAAACAGACACATGGATTTAATAATGTTTAGTAATGAAGTGCAATTTTTGAAATCACTGTTTATTTTGAATAATGTCCATTAATTTGTTGAAGTTGTTTTCTTCACACTACTTCTCAGTCATGTGGTGTGATTCTGGGAACTGTCCTGTGCAGGGCCAGGAGCTGGACTTTCATGACTCTCATGGTCCCTTCCAGCCTAGAATAGTCTATGATACTATAGACTATCCTAAGCTGGATATATAAGTTCTCTTATTAGAGAACTCTTTTGAAGGTGTACCCAGGCATTGCTCAGCATCTATCTGACTGGTGTGGATTTGTTCCAGTAGAAAAGGTTTTTATATTCTGTTGCATTTTTCTATGTCCTGATGACTCCTTAAACTCTGTTTTCTTTATTCTTGTCTTGTTTTTTATATGACTTTTCTGTGGCTAAACTCTGGAAAGAATGTCAGTGCTCTGGTTCATTAGTGCATCTAATTATAATTTCTAGCAATGGAGATGTTCTTTCTCAAATAAGCTGGTATTTAATAGTCAGGTAATAATCAGTACCCAGATCTGATGGCAAAACAGACATAACTGGTCTATGTGTTGTCTTTCCTGGAAAAATAAGAGGATAATGCTGTTCTCTGCTTCTGCATTTCATTGATGCTGGCCTGTTGCACATCTTAAAAACACATCCATCACATGTCAGGTCTGCTTTTTCATTCTTTTCTTGACCATCCAAGGACACTGCCTAGGCATTTCACATTCCAACCTGGAACTCCACTGCCTCCCCAAGTATAGTTCCCTAAGTGTAGGATAGAAACAAAAGTATCCTGCCTTCTGTGTGCAGGAAAGTAAGATTTAACACTGAAAAATATTTACAGAAGTCCAGTGTGTTTCATTCCAATTCTTACCCATCTGATTCTTCACAGTGACTTTAATATAATCTCCAATACATTCTATAGTTACATTTTGACACAGAAGTCCTGTCTTATGCATTCAACAGCACCCTCTAATTTTTAGTAGCCTAGAAGATTTTCCTTTTCTTTAGTCAGAACATTGAAAGCAGTAATTCTTCCAAATCCAGTGAGTAATCCCACAAATCATGTTCTCATAATCAAAAGTAGATGCTAGGCAATATGCAGAATAAACACAGTAGAATTCCTTTCCCCTGAATCTGGAGAGATTTTTTTTCTGTGAATCCTGAGCTAACAAATATCAAATAATTATTTGCTAAATAATGAAAGGGAAGATTAAGATATCTCTTAAGCTCTGATGAGTCTTAGAGCACAGTGCCTGACTATTAAATACCACAGTGCTGGTGTGATGATGCTTAAGTCACTTTGTGAATCTGTCCCAGTGATGGTGCTGTTTCTGATGTCCCTCTAAATACTTATTTGTCCTGTGTCCCACCCATTAATAGAGAAATAGAAGCTTCATAAAGGTGGAATTGTGTAGACTTCTAGCAGAAGACAGGAGGGTCCACAGAAAAGAGTGAACAGGAGTTTGTGACTCAGCAAATTTGAGATGCTCTCATCAGGCAAGGTGAAGGTGAGGCTCAGAAAGGAGATGTTGGAGGCCTGGTATAGACTGTGACTAAGTGGCATGATTGACTCTCAGGACAGAGAAAATGCTAATGTGAGCCCTCTGAGGGAAAAAGGAGTTCTTACATCATTGTAGTATGCCACTAAAAAGAAAGTTTTACTGCTTTCCCCTGTCTCTGTCATTGGGGCTGGATCGAAGGATGTTGTCACACTTGCGATCCCCTGGGACCCAGCCCACTTACAGACACATTGGAAAACTATTACTGTGTGGTATGAGCTTTCCTACTCTGACTGAAGACTCTGTAGGGATAAGAACTTGAGTCCTGTGGGGAATAATCATGTCTCATTCTTTTTTCTTGCCACATTATCTGGAAGGCCATGAAATTTCTCCCTTCTTACACAGGAGACTTCCTCCCACAATTGCTATATTTGTCCCCACAGGCAAACATTTACACAGCAATTTTTAAGCTATTCTCCTGTCACCCTTTGATCCTGTGGCTCTGGAATAGTCTGTCCCATCCCTTAGTCCACACTCCCATGAGACAGGGATCTTGGGTCAGATAAGGACTGAGAAATTTGCACAGTGAAAATTAACCCTTCCAGTTGAAGCTAAGGTTAATGTCTTTGATGTTGGATTTCCTTGTTCTACCTGTTGTTTCCTCTGGAAGGAAGGTCAATGCCATGCACTGCTTTGGATAGCTTACTGCCTAATAGGGTTTGTGCTCACCTACACAGAGCCATCTCTTCTTTTACTGCAACTGTGCCTACAGTGTGATTGGCACCATGTTGTAAATAATTAGTGAAAGTAATGATATAACTCCCTGTGGTAATCTCATCCTATTTAGGATACAACTACAATCTGAACTTCAATAACACCTTTGACATAATCAAACATCCCAGAGCCCTTTACAAAGCCATAAATTACTCACCTGTAAAGTAATGACTGCAGGGAATTACAGCAGGCAATGAGTCCATTGATCGGTGCTGGTACAAAATGAAGGAGAGGACGCACAACAGAGGCCGCTCCACAACTCTCTTCCTTTGGAAATTTCCATAGTGCCTTTAATTTCTGCATGTATCTCTTTTCTTCCCCACAGAGACACAAGAGGAGGAAGACCACCTTGCTCTGACAGTCAAGGACACCTTCATCCATGCTGAGCTGTAAATCCCATCTGAAAGTGATGGGATTTTAGGCAGGATACAAATGTATGAGCTCATAGCCTGCAGGGAAAACTGCTCTTTAGCCAGTGATGCAAATAAACAAGTAAGTCACTTCCTTAAATTTGCATGGGCCCTACTGCTGCTTTTAAACAAAAAATAGCAGTGATTGCTTTGGACACCTCAGATGATATGCTGCACGCAAAATCAGGGCTGCATCACCTCCCACCTCCTCCTAAGATACCCTCTCTATGGTTCAGAGTTGTCCTCACATTATTAGGTCAGTAGGAATTTTCTCTTTTATCAATTTCATTTAAAATGAACTCCAGTTCTAGAAACCTTAGTGCAAGAAGTCCATATGTCCATAAACACTCTGACTGAAAAAAATGGAATTATTTTAGAAGGCAACTCAGTGTCAGAAAGAATTGTTAAATCAAGAATTCAATTATTTATATGACGATAATGAAAAATAAGGATTAAATTTTTTCTGCAGTTAAGAATACCACTGTGATTAGAAAACATTTTGTATTATATGAAAAATCTCAGAGTTTTTTTAAATCTGAAGGAAGACAATGGGATAAAACTTTATATTTGTAACATAAATACATATTTCTTAGTACCACCTGGAGCTCTTCTTGGTTTTGTTGTGTTCTGGGGCTACGTGTTTATTATAGTCTTATTCTGGATTCCCAGAGTATTACTGCACTTGTTATTGTGGTGCCAGCTTGACACCAGGGGGACTACCTTATGGATGCCATTGAGTGTGGATTTGAAAAGTGCTGCCTCTGAGATAACAAATATTTTGGCAAGATGGGAAAGTTACAATAGCAAATATTTTGCCTGGTTCTCAAAGGTATACTGCAGTTTTATAACTTGTGCCTTAGTTTTAAACTGTTTCGAGTTTTTAATTGCTTGTCTTGGGTATTGGACATGTTGATGGACTGAAAGCCATGGGGACTTCTCATGGAGAAAGACAGCAATGTTTGGTCCCAAAGGCTTAATTTTGAAATCCAGCAGAGCTGTTGTCCTTGCTCTTTGGATATGACAAGTTAAAAAGGGATTCATGCTGAATTTAGAAGGCATGTTTTGATGGAATAGAGTTGCTTTGGAATAACACACAAATAGAATAGTTTAAACTATCATAATTTTAAAAAATAGGTTTAATTGGATTATTTCTTTTGGTCTGTTCCAAGGAATATTAAAGCCTGCAAGACCATTTCTACTGGATTCTGTGGGCTGTGTGATGGATCCTTAAATGTTTGTGGAGGAGAGGGAATGTTTCAGGAGCTCCCTGCTGAGCTGTGTACAGTGTCTCAAAGCAGGTGCAGAAGGGGCAATTAAACTTCCACAGGACAGAATGTCACCACTGTCCTCCTTGGGCTGTCCTCAACATTGCAGCTTGTTTGAAGCAGAGCTGATTTTGGCAAAAACCAAGTGAAAAAAATGAAACTGCCTACTCTTCCATCAACTGATGTGTGTTTTTCTTTCTCATTTCCAGATTTTTAGTAGTTTATCTTATACTCTGTGTCAGATACATTACAAACATTGACAGGAGCAGGATATTGCAATTCTGTGGCATTTTGAGGATTTTTGTTCTGTTTTGCTAGCTATGAATTAGTCACAGCACTTACAAATTTCCTCATTCAGCAGCTTTGCCTTTATTTTTTTTTAATATTGTTATATTTCCTTTTCTCTGTAGTCTAACGTCAACAGAACAGATGAAAATGTAACCCTTTGAATACTGAATTATGAGTATTATGAACCCTTGTCTCCTGAAACCATTCCAACAAGAGCTTTAAGTTCTAGTTCCTGAAATGTGGTAATGCTCTTCAAACTGCTTGGTTTGAAGCATGTTGGTGCTGGTTTGCATTCTGCAAGGAACCACGATGCTGCATTTATTAGCATCTTCCTAATTGTCCTGAGTTAGTGTTCATTTGGTATCTTCCGTGGGGAGATCTAGCTAATTAGAATAGCACCAAAGTGATTATTGCTGTGTTTCATATTTAAACAAAGAAGCTCAACACCCTTTTATATTTCAGTGAAAGTGACTTAGAAATATTTAAATCCAATGAAATAAGATAGATACTAAAATTTTTATTTAAAAGGAAAAGAGATAGTTATCGAAACTAGAAAAAGGATTGCTTTTGGTACATGGGAAACAGCTTTAAATTGCTGTGTAGTATAACAGTTCCAATTTTGCAAGATGAAAAATGATTGTTTCACTATTGCCTTGTCTACTTTTGTTTTTTTCCACCTGGTCTATCCAGCTCTATGTTTAGAAAGTAGTCTCTCTGGGGCAAGGAATTACATTTTTTTATTAAAGATGTGTCAGGCATGCAGGACAGAAGGGCCTCCATTCTAGACCCTGCAGCTTTTCATGTGCAACACAAGTGATAAATATAGGCCTATATCGTATCAATCAGCAATACTGTAGAAATGTGATTTACTATCAAGTCCTATGTTTATTTTGCATTTTAGGTGGGGGATAATCAAATGCAAAATTATGGTATGGAGAACAGCTGTTTAGGCAAAATGATGTATTAAAAAAGCAAGTCATTGCACATTGTTGTGAAAATGCCATATTGGAGCAATGAATGCTTACATCTGTTTCTAAACTCAAGACAACTCTTTCACCACTTATCTAAATTAGTTGTGAGACAGGTGTGTACCATGTTCATCTCCAAATGAACAAGCATTTCTGACCATGGGTGGGTGAACAAAGTTCACTATCCAGGGCCTTCCAAGCAAGTCAGGGAGATCTCTGGTGATTTCATTTGCCCATGGATTGAAGCTGAGGAAATGAGTTGTATTTCATAGCTATCATGTTCTTGGATGACTTTTAGATAACTTAGACCTCATTCTTAGGGGATTGAGCAGGAATAACTCATGTCAGGAAAAAAAGTGATCCTGTAAAGAGAACAGGGAAGAAAAGTAGTCAACACAGGCACTGAAGAGCATTGTGTTGTCAAAAAGAGTGGTATGACTGACCCTTTGAGCATAAATAGTGATACACTTACTGGGACAGGTTAGATAGACTTGAATTGGAAAGAGCACCACATGCAGCAGACATGTACCTGTTTTTAAGAGAATGTTGAAAAACTAAGGTAACATAGAACAGACCCAGAAAAATGAGATGAAAAAGCAGCTGGCCTAGTTCATGAAGTAGACTGTACAGCACAAGTCCAGCAATGTAAAGAGAATGCCTGATATTATGGGTCCAATGGCTCTTAAAAAAGGAAAAAATATAAAAGGTTGTAGATGTTCTTGACTGAAATAAATTTTTTTCATGGATGGGTTATGTGATCCATTAAATGTTTTTATGCATTTTTGAGCCAAATAATTGGACCAAACAAACGTATTCATAGTGAAGGGATAAAGAGGTATTTTTATGTAAGTCAGGATATTTAATCAAAAGGTATTTTTTTGGTCTGAAAGCTGTGGTTCTGATAAACCTTTCAGAAACCACAAACTGTGTTTGAATCCACAAACTGTGGATACAGGGTTCTGTATCCTACTAAATATTGCCTTAGCTAATCAGTTCTTCCCACCCCTATTTTTAATCTTTAAAAATGTTAATTGATCACCATTCTAATAATTTCCAGGCTAAAGAATTTTTTCTTTCCAGTGGACACATAGTGATTAAATGCTCAGGAGGAACAAAATGCAATTATGCAGGTTTTCATTCCTCCATACATGCTAATTAGAACAGATAAAACTTTTGCTACAGCATTTATAGTATTTGTGGGGATAATGTATCTGAGTGATAAGAAGGGACAATATTTCACAATAATTTAAACATGAAGTATTTTCCATAATGCATCCATGGGGAATGGTTCAGTTATCAGATGCTGAGGCAGCAGTGTATTTATGAAGCATTGTAAAAACACATTCAGCAATGGCAGACTGCAAATCACAGCAAGTCACCCAAGTAATGTCATAGCTCTTGGTGGAAAGCTATCAGGACTTGGTGGGTCTGAATTGTGACACTACCTGGAGATGCACAACCAGCACCTGCTAGGTCATTACAAAACTTGTCTGGAAATTTTATGCTACGTCTAAGAGGAAGAAATGGGAGAGAATTGTCAGAAATTATGATCAACTTTCAGAGTTTTGTCATCTGTGATAAATCTCTTTCTATAGTTAGAGGATCTCCTTTATTGTAAGGATTAAAAAAGGGGAGGAAGGAGAAAGAAAAAACCCTGAGGGCTGATGAAGCCTTATGAAACTTAACTTATGCTGTATTTTCTTTTCACTTCAAATCTACTTAAATTCCTGGGATTGCTGTAGTATCTTTTAATTCAGTCTGACTGCAGAGAGATTGTATTTTAGACTGACAGTTTAACTCTTGAATAAAATGAGAGATGTTTCTTTTGGACATTTATCTCTAAATCAATGAGGTTAATTGAGCACTTCTTAGAAAAACATAAGGGAAATCACTTTGCAGTATTTTACTTTAATCCATGAAAACACTAAATGAATACGTGGTCTTGTTACTCATAAATCCTGAACTGGAGACATTTCATTGAACTGTTAATTTCTATTTTGAAGTAAAACTCCTCCCCCTTTTGTAATCCAAGACTGTTCTACTGGTGAAGTGAGAGAGAAAAATACAATGAATAAAGACAAAGGAACAGCAGAAATGTGAATTGGGAATGCAGTGGGAAAAATGACAATTAAGGACAACATCGGAGATTCTTCTTAATAGTCTTGAATTAAATTCATGTGGTAATGACATGAAGGAAAAAAATCCCACCATATTCCCCTTCAACACGTGTGAAAAAAAGAAAAAAACCAAAACCAAAGTAAAAGTAGATATTGAGTTTACTCTTAGGCTGCCCTTGTTTGCCAGATCTTGGTACACTGGGACCCTTAACAAAAAACGATTTATTGCAATGTTTTGAACATCCAGTTTTGGCACTCTACACCATACAGAGCCTTTCAACCCTGTCCCCACAGCCCTTGCATGTGGAAACAACCCAAACTGGAAGCCTAATAGAACCTAATTATTAGAACAGTACCTAAAGGGGTCCTGCAAGTAAGCCAAAGAGGAACTTGTGGTAAAGGTATGTCGTGGCAGGATAAGGGAGAACTGACAGAGTTTGGACTTAGATTAGATATTAGAAGAAATTCTTTGCTGTCAGGGTGAGGCCCAGAGAAGCTGTGGCTGCCCCATCCCAGGAAGTGTTCAAGGCCAGGTTGGATGGGGCTCTGAGTGACCTGGTCTAGTGGAAGGTATCCCTGCCCATGGCAGGGGGCTGGAATGAGACAATCTTTAAGGTCCCTGCCAATCCCAAAAATTCTGTGAGTCCATGACTCTATGCAAATACTTCTGTGCTGCATCACAGGCCACACAAACACTGCTCTGGTCAGCTGCAGAGACTGCATGTCATTCCATGCACTCTGAACTGAAAAAACCCCAACAAATCCACAAAATATTTGTTATACTTTTGAACTGCAGTGTCCTAATGCTTGGCACCACTGAGAAGAGCCTGCCTCTGCTCTCTGGACACCCCCGCTTGATGAATGGCCCTATCAGTTGTCTCTTACTGAGGCGGAACAGGTCCAGCTCTCTCAGCTTTTCCTTTTAAGGGAGATTTTCCAGTCCCTCAGTCATCTTTGTGGCCCTTTTCTGGATTTGCTCCTCCTACTGAGGAGCCCAGAACAGGACACAGAACTCCAGATGTGTGATGGTGGGCACACAACTGATGCCAAAAATGGTGGAAAGCATCAGCCCTTTATTATTCCCCATTACAACTTTTTTACCTTTTTTCTCTCATGCATAACACCTGCATGCCCTTCTACTCTTTTGTGATTGGTCAATACACATCAGCATTCCATGCTTCTTCTTCAGTGCTGTTCACCTGTCTTATGCAGCTGCACCCCATGAGGGATGAGGCTCAGCCACAGCCCCATTCCTGTTCCCTCACAATCTGTTCTTCCACAGATGTGGCCTCACAAGGGCTGAGGGGCAGGATCACCTCCCTCGAGCTGCTGGCACTGCAGTTCCAGTGTTATTTTCAAATACCCAAGAGGAATGGATCTGCATCCCTGCTTCCTTTCCTCCTCCTCAACCTGCACTCCACTATTGCAAATTAATGTGCTTAGCGGTGGTAGTGATGTCAAGAATTAATTACATTTCTTTCAGACTGTCTTTCTCACTAAGCATGATGGAAAAATATGTTTCCTAAAATAACTTTTGGAGTCAATAAGAGGAACTGGTAGCAGTGGTTAAAGTTCTGGAAAGGTACTGGATGGTGACAAGATATCAAGACTGGATGACATGCTCACGGAATTTAAAGAAAATGCTGTCAAAATAGACACAATCCCTCATTAAATTAATCAACCCCAGCTGAGGAGTTTGATGGAGAAAGTTTAAACACCTTTTAAAAAAGTGTCAGAAATGGTAGATAGCAGTTTTTCTCCAGTATTAGAAGAACATTTGAATTATAAATGAAGATTTATTTTGTTTACAAAATCCCTTGATTGGTATAAAAAGGTAAAGCTAAAGAAATATGGCTGCCATAAAATAAAATCACACATCTCTGACAAGTAATTGAACAGAATTGTAGGCAGAAGAATGCAGTTATTATAACTAATTTGGAATTTCAACAAGCCATTTATGAAACCCCTTGAAGAAGGCTTTCAAGGAAATGAAGTAGCCCTAATACATTAGAGGTGAATGGCACTTAGGTGCCAGAAACTGCTTAAGTGACAGAAAACAAGGGGCAAATCATCTTATCCTAGATGAGATGACTCACCTTGTGGAAGTGCTTCTTTGAGATCCACTCTTTCAAGGGAGCCTCTGTGACTAGTCTGGACTGCATATTCCACTTTTAGGCAGGCAAAACATATGATGAGTTAAACTTCACCTATACCTTTGAATATAGAAACCCACCATGTTCTGCATAGTTTGATATATCAGTTATTAATGAGCTAGTGAAGAGATGAACTGTGTAAAATGATAACACTTGAATGTGATGCAAATATTTCACTGGAGAGAAATGAAGAATTCAATGTTCAGGACTGTTTGTTTAGGTATTACAAATGTAAATTAAATTTCAAATCCAATTGAAAAAAATTGAATAATTTGAAGTAATTATGAGTTAAAAATTAATTCCCCAAACAAATAAACCTGCTGTTGTTTCTGTAGCTCTGTGATTCACATCCAGTCCTGGAACAAGAGTTAGTGTGCTTTCCCCAAGTACTCATCAGCTTTCCATCACAAAACCCCCACTGTGCTCTCCTGACACTTCTCACTGCTTCTTATTTCAAAGCCAGATGCTTTTTTCCTGCTCTCCCTGCTCAATGTGGTTTTTTGCACTTCCTCTGGTCACTGGAGCTGAGTTGCCGTGGGGAGTTCTGGGACAAACCCAGGATGAGGTGAGTGGGTTGGCCAAGCACCATGTAGGGGTGGGACAGCTGTGTCTGAACACTGCAGCTGTTTTTTTTCCTCCATCCTTGTTCTTCTCTCACTGTTCACTGAAGCTAAGCATAAGAGCAGGAAATAGATGAAATAGTTGAAATGAGAGCAGGAGGAGAAATCTCTGATAGCAATCTCCTGCAGACAATGTGGAGAGATCTCCTGTTGAGAGGAGGGGTAGCCAAAGCCAAATATCACATCTTGTGCTATGTTGAGGACTAGGATATACAACAGTTCTGACTGGAATTTCATGGCATAGTATAAATCATGATTTCCCTCATCTTGGGTACTGCAATCTCCTGGTCATTTTAGTGAAAAGTCAAATAGATCAGTCAGAAAACAGGACTGAGAAAAGTCATGATAGAAGTATATAAATCAATGTATGTGTTAAGAAAAATTAGTCTCTCTGTTTTGGCCTTTCTGATTAACAGAACTAGAATGATCACTTTTCATATGATGGACATTTCTAAAGGCTCATGGATTTCTGTGTATATGACAATCCTTGTGATATCCTTCAGGAGTATTCAATATTTATTAATTTTATTAACAGTATTGCTATATTGTAAAACTTTGCATTGTAAATCAAGAGAAAAACACAGCAAATGTAAACTACCATATCTCAGGTTAATTGTAGGGAATAGGCAGTACTGGGGTTAACATACTCATATAATAACTTGAAACACTTTGTGCTGATCTTCTCTGTTTATTGGTTCTCCAATCAAACATGAAGAGAATTAGACATGTCATTTATGCCAGTTTGTATATTTTCAAAGGGAAGATTTTTCATGTTCTCTAACAAACGTTTCATATTTGTTAATTTGGTTTTCTGCCTTTCATTCAATTCTGCATTTCATTCAGGAAAGAGGTCATTTTATGACATTTTATCCTCAGACATGACCCTGGAAATGGAGACATGGGCCAATCACTGGTGAGTACTTACAATGCTTTCATTATGTGTCGCTAGAATATTTAAATCAAATTATATTGCCTTTGAAGGCTGAAATCCTTTAATGCTAGTATTTTAATCTGAAGTCAGGCATGAGTAGCTATTTTAAAAACATAAAAAATTAAGCTTAGTGATTGTGATGTAAGCTTCTACACACATGACATTTCTCTACCAATTAATGTTGAAGGTGCTTGTATTTCAGTGAAGACACAGTAAGAAGTAAGACACAGAGCAGCTCATTAGGTAAAGCTGGGATGGAAAGCCTTTAGCTATCGATGTTAAAAGAAATATAAACAGCTAGAATTTTCCCAGGTCTAGTAAAGCACTGGCATATTAATATGAATAAAGGCATCTTTGCTAACAACATACCTGAGCTATAAGCTATATCTGAATGAACTCCTTGAAAAACAGAGACTCCTAAAAGGAAGTTTAAGTGATTTAAGTTTTCTACAGTCTATATGAAAGCATTAGAAAAAAAGGAAAGTAAAAGAAGAAGAACTTTCAACCTTCCTGCAATATGCCAAACTAGCACAAAGAAAGATTTTTGCATAGCTTGCTTAAAATATTCCTGAAATAGATGAAAAGTCAAACCCCAGACATTTGAACAGACATAGGCAAATACTGAAAAAAATGATTGGCAAACATATTGGTGAATCTCAAACATTGGTGGATTTCCTTTTGTTGGTAACTTTTGTAGCTGAACTTTTTATTCTTTAACAACAGTAGGAATTGAAGCTCACAGATGTTTATGAAAAGCAAATTTTAGATCAAGAATCAAGATTTACTTAGGCTCTGAGACAGCAGACCACTTAAATATATGCTTAACTTGAAGTCTGTGGAAACATTTGCATACTTACAATAAAATCTGTTCTTATGTATTTCACTGTGTTGGGTTTAGAATCGGAAAATCAAACTAGGTTTATGATTAAATGTGTCACATGGTGGGAAAAAGCAGGTTGTGAAGTTTAACTCAGCAATCCTTCTCATAGCTAACCAGTTACAGTCCAAGTACTGTATAACACTATTAATTATTTCCATCTTAAGTGATTCAGAGAATTAAAATCATTGACACATGCCACTTGTTTGGTGAGTGAGGTTCTTGAATATAAAATTGCTGCAAATGCTGCAGTTCCCATTTCCAGGTGTTTACCCAGGCTTACATACTGTTAGGTAGAAAATTCTGGGACAGATATAAGACATTGCACCCAAATATAGACACACAATAGAGCAAAAATGAGCAAGAATTAAGTTTATTTTTATCAAGTCTGATGAAACACACATAAGCCATAAATTATTTAATAAAACCTTTAGATTGTCAGTGACTGCAGTGAAGAAGCCAAAATTTTCCTAAGGGTTGAATGAGCAATGACAAGTTTCCTCATCAAATCAAACTGTGTTTTCCACAATGTACCTCATAGGCACAGAAAGAAATGCTTTCTGCATTCAGAACTAATAATCTTGGATATGACATTTGTCTATTTTTTTAATGAACCTAAAGTCTAATCTGCCTAAAGACAAACAAAATATTCAGATTTATTTTTTGAAAAATATTTTATGTATACAGAAAATATCCATTGTTGTCATAATATTCAAATGCCTTGTGCTAAAACTTTCTAAACTATTTTAATACAAAGGTTTTGGTAGATTTTTGCTTTGTTGTTTTTGTTTTTTTTTCATGTAGTTCTCAATAAAACAGTGAGAAAGAGTCCCAAGCATATAGCTTTATTTTTCCTAAAGCCCAGTGTAATATGTTCATAGGCAGTGCAGAGTAAAGAAAAATAAGTCAGTGTTTTTCTCACCAACTTGTCAATGAAAAATGTTCCAGTGCTAGTGAAATGACACCTCTTGAAACTTTAATATAAAATCTTGAGTAACTTCTTATCCCTTGGTGCTTTCTGTTGGAAGTATGTTTGGCATCTTTCAGAGCTTAATATCAAGGACTCAAATTTCTGTATTTCACTCTTATCTTGGGAACTCACCTTGATAGCTGGCTTCTCTGTGTTTATCATATTCTTTCCCTGAACACTTTCAATTAGATCATGAAGTACTGCTAGACAAGTTCTGTTTTTCTCATTTTGCTGCTTATTTTGGGATATTACTGAGCAAACAAGAACAACAAAACATAATCAGGGAATGGTTCCCTTTTCTTAGAATAAATCAACTTTAGGATCTTGTATCTGCATAAACCCTTAAGAGGGTGAACTCATATTTTCCAGAGACTTTTGGTAATACTTTTACCACCCTAACTTTACACATGGATAAGGAATTGTTCCCCTAGACTCCCTCTATAGTCAATTGTTGACTCTGCAATAGTTGCTTTCAGTAGGAACCATGAGCCCCATTAAATGTACATTTAGGAAGTCTGAAAGGAATCTCTTAGGATTATGTGTACCTGCCCCTCTTTGATAATGCAGGCAGTGATGGCCCAATGTCGAACTCTGTACTGCAGCCACCTGCCTTGGGTCACACAGATTGCACTCAGCGGTTAAACTTGTAGGTGAACACTCAACCCCCCCCAGTATTATGCAGTTACACAAAGCAAGACATAGCATGTGTCTTGGGAACTATGGTATTATTGCATCATTGAAATTTGTTTCCAATGTTCTCTTCTACTTTCAGCAGTGAACTTGCATTATTTCAAGAGCTGTCCTAAAAAGGACACTCAAAGCTTAGCTTGGTTCCCAAATATGTGTGTCTAGTGCCATTTGCAAAGTCCAAAATTTAATGAGGTGTCTGCACATCATCAAGTACATCCAAGACTTACAGAAACATGACTAGCAGCTAGAGGCCAGTCAGAACACCCTAGAAAACCTCAAATTATCTTAAATTTCCATGTATGGGCAATTGAAGTTAACAAAAGTCAGGCTCAGAACATGAGTATGTCAGGAGGTACTACCACTGAGGGCTAAAACCAAATGAATATAATAGGTGAATTTCAATTATTTAAAGTAAAAACCAGAGGTGTCAATTTAAAAGTGTGCTCTTCTGTTTGCCTTATGAGATCTGTCCAGTATACCCACAGAAGGGATTCTCTTTTCAGTGAATGAACTTTGACTTCATCAGGATGTGCAAATGCAGCCATGAGTTGTTCACATTGTTGAGTGATGATAAAACCTCAGGCATTAAGATGAATCTGCCAACACCAAGCACCCCAAAAAAGGCTATGACAGGGTTAAGTGATGCTATCTCCTCCGAAATTTTACAGATCTGATGGGCAGGACTTGGCTTGCAGCCCAGCATCACTACCTCTCTGGGCAACCTGTTCCAGGTTCTACAACCTTCATTGTAAAAAACTCCTTCCTTGTATCTAATATAAATCTACCCTCTGCTGGTTTTAAACCCCTTTTCCTATCACAGCAGGTCCTGCTAAAAAGCTTATCTAATATGCCTTATACTCCCCCTTTAAGTACTGCAAAGCCACAATAAAATCTTCCTTGGTGAGATCTTGATGTGTCTATGTTACTTTTGTTGTCCCTCTGCTCCCTCAAATGTTCTCTCAGCTTTCAGACACTTAGAGTTGAATTTCTCTCCTTTTGGAAGGCTGGGCTCTGTGAGAAGAGACCAGGGGCTGCCCCATATTGGACAGAGCCAGTTCCAGACAGCTCCAGAGCAAACCCACTGCAGGCCAAAGCAGAGTTTCCTAAAATGTCACCATATATTTTTTAATTCCTTTTCCTAGCCATAATATATCGATAAAATAGGTGAAGCTTCAGTAGTGTCAAAGAAGAATCAAACATGGTTTTTCTGGTTAAAATTGTATTTCAAAATGAATAAGATCAGCAAGTACACAGCTATAAAAAGTTAATTTAAACTGCTTTCCTTAGAAAATTGCCATATCAGCTTAAAACTGGCAGAAGGCCCATTAAACAAGATAAATATAGATGGAATCATATATTCAGCTGGAAAGTGGAAGGTATTGGGATGCTCCAAAGCCATGAGTTTTAGGATGATAGCTCAGGGAAAGCTGATACTGCCAGTGTCATGGAGGATACAGAACAAGCTTTATAGAAATACAGAAAAAAAGAGAAATGTGGTAAGGAATTTTGTAAGAAGATTCAGAGACACAGCTGTGGATCCTGTTGGGGAGAACAATGCAAAATACAAACTCAAGGAAAAAGAAATGAGGCTGGGTTGCAGGAAATCTATGTGACAATGAAAAGTATGAAAAAAAGGAATAGTTCCCTACAGGGAGACATGGGAGCTCCTATGCAAGAAAGTAGAACAAACTGGTAATTAATTTGAATTTGGCAGATGACGAGGCTGGATTAATTGATTTCGTTGCAATAGGCATGTTCAAGCCTACATACCCCCTGCTAGGTACAGGAACCTCCAAGTTAAAAGGTTTTGGTCCCAAGAAAATGCTAGCTGGACTAGAATTAAAAAAGAAATAACATTATTAAACCCTTAATGGTAAAGAAATCTGGGGAAAATTGCAAACACAGATTTACACCATTTTTTTAGTCTTCTGGTTTTGGAATACTTTTTGTATAAAACAAGATTAAAAATCAAAGAATTTGCTGATATATTAAGTCAGAGAAATACAAGTGTTTCTGAAATCTGTTACAGTTAAACCGAGGACACCCATATCCTCACCCAAGTAATAATATAAAGCCCATCTGAGTCCCTTTTGGGATTTCAGCCTTAGAAAATCAAATGTGCAGTTTATTCCTGATGAAGACTGTTTCTCTTATTATGAGCTATCAGAATGCTGTGTTAATCAAAACACTAGGCTGAAGTCTGAAGCTGAATTACACATTTCATTTATTCTTTAAAATTTATTCATTCCACATGTGACCAGAGCATAGGAATCCCAGGCTCTCTTCATCAAATCCCCATCTAAGGTTTTCTTTGCAGCCTCATACTGTCACAAAAATTTGTCTCCCACTGGGGCTGGTGTTGACTGTCTTTTTGACAGTTTTGCTATCTCATAATATTGCAAGATAATACAGCAATACTATTTGTTTACCTTGCATCAGCTCTGAAGTTATTTCAGTGTTTCAATACAGGAGCCTCTATGCCAGAGATCTTCTTCCAATACAGTGCCTTTTCTGCAAAACTGCCAGAACCACACAACTCTGTCTTGCACAGGAGTAGCAGGAGAACTACTGATTGAGAAATCTGAAGCATCCCCTCTAGGTTTTTGGGAATGCTCTTTGCATTTTGTTTTCCATGTTAAGGAGACTAGGAATTCCTTTCAAATGCCCATATAAAGTAAAATTTACAAATCCAAACTGGGATTGAAATAATGTACTTGCACTCATCCTCCAGAGAACACGAGGTTATTGCAACTATGATCCCTGAAACGCCTTCCTACCACCCATGTACACACTGCCTCCATCCAGCTGCCTGCATACACCATCAGTGCATGGTATAACTGTGCTCCATTTGCAGCACAGTATTTGAAATTTTGGCCTGCTTAACATTTGCAATCAATATGCATTGCCACAGCTGTCAGATTAGTCAGGGCTGGGGTTTTTTTTTTCTGTTTTATCTGAGTTGGCTTTATTCCCAGATTCCAGATAAAAGTGATCGTATTTTGCTTGACCATCCCATTCCAAGCGTTAAACACTGTGACTTCAGGCTTGGATGCTCTAATGGTGTGTTAAAACTGTCCAATTTTGAGTGCCTGCCCTCCCCTCTGCCCACACATGCACACACATAGGAAGCCACAGGAATACATTGCTGAGATAAAAAAATGTGTGGAGCCTCAGACTGGGAGTGTGTTTAGCTGCAAGTCGTTGGAAGCTACAAAGTAATCACTAGGGTTAAAATAACCAAAATGAAGAGTTCACAGAATATGGCAACCGATAGAAATTGAAACCAAGTGTTTTTCAGGATTTTCCCTTAAGAGATGGTGGGGCACTGACCTCACACATTTTTGCAATGAGAAATTACTGAACAAACTACTGACTCAGATGAAAAAGAAACTCCATCTGCTGGGAAGTTTATCAGCCGAATGATTTTTGATAGACTGCTTGCATCATTTGGGGTTTTATTTACCCCATTTAGGTCTCTGTTTGTTTAGTGCAGCAAACCTGGTGTGCAAGACTCTGTTAGAAACAAGAGATATCTATAGGTGACTTCACAATGCAGTGGAATTCTGTACCTCACACGCTGAACTGCAAAACTGCATCTCTCTGTGTCTGGATTGTTTTAACTTTCATTCTGTTGATGCCACCTATGGTCAGATATATAAATGGCCCAGTTCAGGCAATATTTAATTCCTTTACATATAAATAGTCCAGTTTAGGCATTAACTCCTTTACTCAATTCAGCTGTTAAAACATAAATTACAGTGCTGTTCTACTCTTCTGGCTTAAAAATCACAGAATTTTTCACATGCATGTCTTTGATATCAGCAGCTAAAACTGTGATTTTGGATGGCTGCTTCCTCTCACCTCAGTAACAAGAACATATTTGAATGCAATTTTAGCCTTAGCTTTTTCCTAAATCAGGAGCTCTACATTTCTATACATCTGTTCCTGAGGCAGAAGTCAAGGTACCCAGTACAGGCACCATTATTGGGAAGATTTTCTTACATTTCTGTCACCTTGTCACATGAAACATGGAGAGAAGATTACGATAATTTTGGAGCTCCACTCAAAAAGATAATGACAAATGGGAAAGTATTTGGTGATTAGGATGGTTAGGAAACTGTGGACTATGACAGGTGAACTGAGGCTGGTTAAAGTGACATGCTTAACCTGGGGAAGAGAAATCTAAAAGGGATCTAATTGCTGTCTTCCACAACCTGCAGAGAAAATGGAGTCAGGCTTCTTTCAGGGGAGTGCAGTAACAGGACAAGTAGCACAGAATGGAAGATGCAACCATAGATAATTTTATTTAGAGAGAAAAATATTCACATAAGTGCAAGCAAATATTGGAGTAGGATATCCAGAGATGCTGTGAAATCTCTGCCCTCAAAGATGTTCAATACTCAGCTGGTAGAAGTCCTCTTCTAACTATTTTAATTTCTCCCTGCTTTATACTGGAGGTTGGATCATAAGATTGCCAGACATCCTCTCTCCAACTCAAATTATTCTTTAAGTGTATAATTCTATCAAAATTATCTACAGTGCAATAGCAGTCAAAATATCTGTGGCAGATCCTCTAATCTGGAAAGGCAATGTAGAAGCACATTAGCATTTCTAGCTTGTTCTCCTTTTCTTTGGAATTCCCCAGAGCACTGTCATTTGCTGCTTGTCGCATTAGAACAAAACAGTGCATCTTTTGGCACATGTAACATTTTATAAACAAAGCAACTAAGTTGTTTGGATTCAGAAGAAAGCCAGAGGGACACTAACACAACCATGCAAAACAGTTACAGGAGTCAAAATTCTGAAAGAGCATCTTAATCTCAGCTTAATCATGTATTTCAGTGACTATTATGAAAATAAATGTTGATTATAGAAAATGAAAAATGTAACTGGAAGACTTTTTTTGGCTGTTTGCTTGCAAATTCTGGCCACTGCTAATGTGAAAATGTTCATCTCTGAAGATTCTGGCCTCCATGACAGTCTATATCTGTCATTTTGGTTCCTTTTCACTTCAGATATCATCTGAAAATACTTTTTTCACTCCCTCAAGCCAGTATCTCATTCTTTACCCCCATGCAGTTACTAGGAATGAAAGATATGCATGAAAAGTGAAAAAGGATCACATGATGAAAGCAAATTAAAATCCTCTTAGAACATACCATACTCAAATGCATAAATCTAGGGCTTCTTCAGGGCTGGATTCTGGGCTGCAAGGCTTCACTACAAGGTTAGGTTCTTGTATCAGTATTTTATTTGACTTTAAAAGAAGAATGATTTACAGAAAATAATGAAAGACAAATAAAGAGACCACATGCTAGAATATAAAAAGGCAGAGACAGAAAATTGTTTTTTTATGAACTAGGAACAGCCTGTTACTTTACATTTGAACCATGCCACTCTTAATAGATCATAAACTGTAACATCTCAGCTCTTTTTTTCCTTACCGTTCAAAATTGATGACCAAGGTTGCAGCTTGGCTCTCCAGTCTCAATCCTCCAGTAAGGGCCACGTGAATTCTGGTTTTTGTGCATGCATCTCTATCCTCACAGAAAAGATGCAGCAAAGCTGTGTTGGAGTTGACATGGCACAAGGTCAGCTGGCAGGAGCAGACCACAAAAACTGCCCTCCTAAACATCCTGCTGACTGACTTTTTCCTTCTCTCTGGACCTTAGGTTGTATTCTTCATTGTTTTAGGGTGAAGGTTTTCACCTCATCTGCAGGCTTAGCCTCAGCCCCTCTCGCTGGAAGGCCATTCTTTTCTATTTCACTTGTCTTCTGGCTATGAGGGCCACCATTGTGCTCTCCCTTTTGCAATGTTTAAAACACCAATATTTCTTCTTTCTGACACTACCTGTGCCTGCATTTCTCAGTTTTGTCAGGCCTGTTAAGTGGGAGAGATGGGATGGGATATGGGGCATGAAACAATTTATGCCTTTTCTTTGAGGACTGGCTTAAATTAACAGGGTTGGAATTTGAGGTCTTATAAATATGAAGTTATAAAAATTCCCTTGGGAAGTTTAAGAAGACCTACAGAGGTTTAGCTGAATCTGAAGAATAATGGCCTACATATTTTTTTAACTAAGTTGTTTATTGTCTGGAAGTTGACTTATTTTACTGAAAATACAGAGAGAAAAAGACAGGGGAAGAAAGAGTTTTTGGTAGGTGAAAGTACTTTATAAGTTTGTATGATTCTAAGCAGACAAACATACTAGACCTCTGCCTTTCCAAAATAAAGTTGGTCTTCATTTTAATATTTTAACACAGTTTGTAATGCTTATGCCACTATATGGCTACCATAGCAGGAAAGACACTTTTACAGTTAAGTGCATTAAAATGTTCTTCTCTGGAAGTTAATATTTTGTAATACTAGACTTCACATGTGGAATGTTCAGTACAAACCCCTATTTTTTTGTGTGTTGGGTAAAAATCAATTTTAATGCTAAATTTGCTTTTGATATGGTCCAATAACAATGCAAAATGAATGAAGACTAATAAAATAACACAAAGTTAAGTGCAAGTCTGAATTCTTGCCTTTACTATCATTTTACCTGGATTTGATAAATGACATTGCCTGCATTCTAGACAGTATGAGTTGTCATATTTTTCTAAGATCTTGTCTAGTGGAAAAGTTAATGCATTTTCTCTCTCTCCCTGAATTTCTCAGTGTGGTAATTGCTATGTATTTTTAAATTTAATTTAATTTTATTCTTTGAGATGAGAACTTTAAGTTGTTCTGTCAGGATGTCCTTTGATGCCAGGTGCATGTCAAATTTGTGGACACACACATGGTTTAGAGACTCTATTCATACTTTGTACATTAACAAATGAATCATCTAGAAACCATATTATCAAATTTTCTTTGACAGCCCCAAATTCATTTACTTGACATTAGCTGTTTTTTTTTTTTCTAAAAGGCTTGCATGAAATTTTCCATTAATCTACCCATTTACTATGAAAGAAGAATGTGAAGAATGTAAAGAATTCAAACTTGCTGACTTTTCATTACTTCTTCTTTCCTGCCTCTCCCTTCTTTGTTCCAATTATGCAAAAGTTGTTTTAGCTCTATATTAACATTCAGATTCTAAGATTTTTTTTTACTCCTAAAGATTAAATATACAAATTAAAATATATTAATAGAATAATCCTGTGTTATTAGATTTTTCCCTTTTTCTACCATTTTGTATTTTTTTCTAAATAAAATTTCATTGAGGAAATAAATTTATTTATGTTTTCATTTTGAGGAAAAAATGTTGACTGAACTTGTAAAGAAAATGAGGAAGGGGAGCTATGAGAAGTGTGGGTCACAGAAAGTGAAGGTATGAACAGGTTTTGAATGGGATATTAATTCTTTTCATAGCAGCTTTTATGATGTTATGTTTTGGATTTTTAACTAAAACTGTATTAATAATGCACCAGTGTTTTAGCTATTGCTGAATTGTGCTTACACAGCATCAGGGTCTTCTCTGTTTCTAGTGCTGCCCTGCTAAGAAGTAGCCTGGGGGTGGACAAGAAGCTGGGAGGGGTCACAGCAGGACAGCTGACCCCAGCTGACCCAAGGGACATCCCAGGCCGTGTGGCCGTGCCCAGCAGATAAAGCTGAGGGTCAGAAGAAGGACATTCAGAGCAGCCTTTGTCTTCCCAAGTCACCCTTACGTGTGATGGAGCCCTGCTCTCCTGGGGATAGCCGAACACCTGCCTGCCCATGGGAACTGGTGAACTAATTCTCTGTTTTGCTTTGCTTGCAGCTTTTGCTTTTCCTATCAAACTGTGTTTATCTCAGGCCACAAATTGGGTTGCATTGCCTTCTCAGTGGAGGATCATGTTCTCAGAGCCAAATTGATTACTAGACTTCTTTTAAGAATTTTACATGGGAATTTTATGTCATGTAAGACTGAAATCAATAATTTCAATGGTTTTTTGCCTTCTTCTGTAATGATTCATGCCATACTTCTTCAAACTTTCTGGAAGCACTTCATCTTGAGGACTTGGACACTGACCTCATCTCTCCTGTTCCCTGCCTGCAGGCACAGCAGTTCTTCAGTCTGTTCTCAAGGTTCTGTATATGACTTGGGGGGCTTGGAACCATTTACTGCCCTGATACATTACGATTCCATTTCCAGCAATGCCCTGCAGAAGTACAAATAGCTAGGGTAAGAGTAATTGTAAACTGCTGAGGGAAAACTGAGTTTGAGACATATGACTCTCCCTTGGTAGCTGCAATTATATCTACACAATGCTTCTGCTGTGGGCAGAGCCACCTGACACCACCATTTCTCCAGGGTATAAGTTCTTTAATTGCATACATGACTAGAAGTGGGAATTAACCTACATAAGTGTGAGACTGTTGGAGAATGTAAGAGGAAAACTACTGCACATCATATATTTTTTTCTCAAAAACTGGGTCCTTTTTCTTCATTAAACCAAGCCGCCACACTCCTTATTTCAGTGGGGACTTCTGAGTATGCTTGGGTTTTATTGCTGTTCTTTCTATGTGTTTCCATGTTTGGGTGTTGGGTTTAACTGCTGTTTTTTCTAAGAGTTTCTTTTACACCAACACCTCTGCAGAGAAGTATTGCCTGCTTTTGTGAAAGCCACTTCTCTTGCACATGTTTAACAAAAACTTTACTATTATAAAGAAATTAACTACTATTCTAATCAGTTTGCTGGTGCCTATCTGATCCCTTCAGAGTCACATATACTTCTAAGATGAGCTCTTTTACTCTACTATGAGCCAATCTTCTTTCATAACTTATGCACTCAGACCCTTAATCATTTTGCATGGCCTTTGCTGCGCGTTTTCATTATCAGCAATGTCCTTCCTCTAATAAGTAGAGTTGATTCAGCTGATACTCATTAGATATGCTGTCTCCTCCAAATACCAAATGTTCCTGCAATATTCGGAGGGATTTCAGTGAAGGTGGTGCAGAAAGATGAAAGTGAGGGAGACAGCCATCTAATCTTCCAAACTTAAGTGTCATTTGGTTTGCAATGACTTTGAGTATCAATTTAAGTAGCTGTGAATCAGCTGTCACGTTTGGTTGTATACTCTGCTAACTCCACATATGATCATGTATCATGTCCCTTTCTAACACCTTCCCCTCAACATAATCATACAGAGGGAAGAAAATTCTGCATTTGCTTGATACAGTGATATGAGCTGATGAAGCCCCTTTAGTCCCTGGAAATGGATCCCAGTTCACTGTGTTAGGAGATAAATGGGGCACTCATATCAGCTTCTGCAGATGCTGACTTGTTTCCCTGTACATGGGCTTGATCCATAACTAAATGACATCTCGATTTGGCCTGAATTTCTTTAGCAGTGAGATCAACACTGACAATATGAGGCCAAAATATGGCCTCCGTAAATCTGGTGGCTTCAAAAGAGCTGTGTTGAAAGGTAAATTAATAGGAAATTTGGCTTAAGGAGACCAGAAATGCACATTATTCCTAATGTAGTCTTATTACTGACCTATTTAACAGAAAAAGACGCTGATTATATATACAATGTAAATCCCAAGGCCTTTTCTGCTTCTGCCAAACACTGTAGAGAGGGATTTACTGCATTATCCATTATCATGTCCAAGTCTATTCTTGGTTTGTATTGTGCTTCATTTTAGGCTATAGTCTCTGTGGATAGTTTTGATCCTCCCTTCTCTCATTACTTTATGCTTCTCTATGCTGAACTGCATAAGCCAATTATCAGACCATAAACCTCATCTATCCAAAACATTTTGAATGCGTATGCTCTGTGCCTTTGTGGCTGCTGCCCTCCTACTATTTTGTGCCATTATCAAACAAAGGCGTATTTTAAATATTGTCATACACGCCCCCTGGCCCCTTTCAAAGTAATTCTTAATTAGATAATGATTAATTAGATGTTTGTAAAGTACTCTGAAAAAACAAAGTGGTATAGAAGTGCAAAGTATTAATATTAATATGCATCATCAGTGTTATTAATACAGAGCTTTGCTGCGGCAGCCCTGTCACTGCATTCGTCCTCCTGAATTGTCCACTCTTTCGCAGAACAAACGATTTCCTCTTTACAAGGCAGCTTTTAATCCAATTCAGAGCATTTACCCTTTGTAATGTGCTCTCTGACTTACTAAAGAAATCACTCTGTAGTGTCATGTGGCAACAGGAGCAGTTGTAAAATTCAGATGGATTCTGTGACCATCCTTTTCCCATGCATTAACAATCCAGCAACGTGTTCAAAGAATTCAAGCCAAATTGGCACACATGCTTTTCTTTTCAAGAATCCATGTCATATCACCCTTACTGGGGGTGTTGGACTGTATTGTGAGTACCCCTGTTGTGCAAAAAAATAAAAAGCAGAGAACAAGACTGCTGACCTCGTCAGATGAAGCTCGGCAGGAATGCAGAAGATTGGCTTGGTTAGTTTCAAATACTGAATTAAAAGAGAGAAAAGAGGGAAGACACATTGAAAAGGGACAAGGCATTTTTTCCATGATAATGCCCTATTCCACGCCAAGACTTCTACCTGAAAGTTTACAGAGGTGCTTGCTCGAATTTTCAAAAAAATTTTTTAAAAGTCAATAAAATAGTTTGAAGCCCAAAGCAATCTAAACTGTAAATAGCCTTTTCTGCTGAAAATTATGCTTTCAGTTAACACAATAGATGCAAATACACTCACTTGGCAGTCTCTGCTCATCTACATCTGTTGGAACAGTGTGAGATCTGCTTGCCTGTTGGTCAGAGTCTTTCTCCAATGTACAGGTTCCAGGCAATTAAAAGTTTACACAGGCAGACTTGAAAACACTATGGAAAAATTCGCTTTTCTTCAGGAAGCCCCTTCACTGTGCCAACCCAACAACATTGGAAACATATGCCAGCTAGAGTTAATTACTCTAGATTATACTAATATGACATGCAGAAGGAAAGGGAGGCAGAGAGTCCATAGTTCTTACTAGCTGCCAACAAGAAAATCTGTATTGCCCTAGGTGCTGCAAAGCCTATATGGAACACACTGGGGTATAAGCATTAGAGCCAAGATGAAAGAAGAAATATTGAAATAGCTAATAAAAGAAATTGAAATTTGGAACTTGTACCAAGAATTGCCAACAGTCCACCAGTGGTAGACAGCAGCAGCCTCACAGAACAGGGGAGTAGAAAACAAGATCTGTAGTCAATAACCTTTACCTCTAGGAAAAGGTGCTGAATGGGACTGTGCATAGTGCAGTTATAGCTTTGCCTAGCAGGTTAGCCATCTGACTCCTAGTCCACAGCCTCAACTGAGACAAAAATCAATAGCAAAAAACCCTATAGCTACATGATCCAAAGCCAATAAAGCTGGAAACATTTTCTGGAATGAAAGTAGTTTTGCTTTTATGTTGCTGCCCTTCCCAAGGCTAAATAGGTAATCAGTGATTCTATTGTTTTCTGTTCCTTTTGTTTGTTCGAGTACATGTCAGGCTCTGCAGAACTGCGTCTTTGTTCCCTGTATTTAATAGTCATAATAAATATGACTAGATGGCCTTTAAAAAGACATTTTAAAAGACACCCATAGGTTTGCAAAAATAGCCTAAAACCTCCTAGAGATCTTATATATATATATCAACGTGTGATGACAAATAAAAGCTTCTAATACAGATGTTCCAAGAGAATGAAAATCTGTGTTAGGTAAAATCAGCACATAAGCTGCAGCTCCAAATCATGTGGTCATAGTTTCAAGAACTTGATATCATAACCTAATCAGGGAGTCTGGGCTAGGTTGCTGATTTTCTTTTGTGTTTTGTACTCATTACAAATTCAAAAGAAATTGACAATCCTGGACTTTCCCAATGAAGAAAATATGTTTATTACAGACTAACTGGTTGTGCAGTGTTTCCAAAGGATGCACATCTTATACTTTAGGACTGATGAATGGTGATGACAAAGTTAGCTGTGCCTTCAACTGGTGAAAGCTTTCTAGTCTCTGGTCTGCAAACATATCTTCCACACTTGTTTAAAAAAGGGCCACAGAAATGTAACACCTCTCTGCTGCTGACTGAAGTTGATATAACTTTCTTGCGAGAGCTCTACAGGAGCCAATATCACAGAAAGAGATGTGGTGAAGTCAGCTGTTGTGTCCAGGACAGTCACAGGGACAGAATTTGACTCTTTGCAAGACAATGGATGAAAATTGTGCCAGTCCAGGTGTGTGCATCAGCTTGAGTGATATAGCCTAGTCGACTTACATATATGTATATTGGAAGCCTAGTTAAAAAAATACTCAACTGCTAGGAATATCTAACTGTTTATAAAGAACACTGGTCTTGTAAAATGAAGAGTGAGGATGAAGGTCTTGCACTGCATTGCCAAGACAGGTGTGGGTGAGCTGTGCCTGGAGCAGCGGGATCGCACACATGTAAATTTGCTGTGGGGTCTTTAAAAATCAGATTTCTTATATCTCCAGCTTTATTTCTTTCACTTTATAGGTTCTGCTGTTCTTTGTCTGCACATGTAAAGTCTCCTACCACTTCTTTCTGGCATTTTTTTTGTGCTCTGTCCATCCTTTGCTTAACCTGTAATTCTGAAGTTTACTTGAACATGTCCAAATTAAAAATCCACATTAATATGCTTACATAATCAAAGCTTATATGCCTGGATATGTACCTCTTTTTCTGGGTAAATCTTAAGGTCAGTGTAAATTAATTTAATTCAGTTATTTTTTAAAAACAAAGTTTTTCCTTTATTTGAATAAAGGGAATTTAAGGTCACGAATAATTTTATTTTGTGTGGATCATATTCAACAGCTGCTATTCAATTATTTCTTTCAGACATTAAAAAAAAATCCTTCAAAAAACAAGAATACATGAAAAAATTAAACTCCGGGATCATAGCTGGTGGTTTTGACTTAGGTAATATAACTGGGTTCATTAGATATGAAGTGCGTGGTATAGATACAATGCAATGTCTCTTGAAGGAAAAATGTTTCCTGCTGCTTTCTTGCACTTTTGGGCTAAGGAAAGTGAAAAAATTTCCTTTAACAGTGACTAAGTTCATGCATATGGATAGATCTTGCGGCATAGGCAATGCACATCTTGGTTCTCACAGTAAATTGATTGTCAAAACTTTTAAATGGCCATAATATGTAAAATATTTCTACTCAGATGTAATTTTAGTGTCTTTAATTTTCTAATTTCCAGTGTTTCTTTGAGTCTACAGTGCATAGTTTCCTCTAGGCTCTCTTTTGAAAAGTATGAGGCCCCTTTCTCCACATTAAATAATAGTGATGTTTGTAAAGATACAGATTTAATGAAAAAAAATCTCAAATGTTAAACATTTGGCTTAAAAAATTGTATAAAGACCCAGTTAGTCTGACACTTGTGAACCATTCTGATTGTTACCCAAATAATTAAAAAAGAAATACACAATAATACATGAAATTTGTGCGTAAAATAATAATTTTGGTAATGGTTTCAGGAAAAACAAGCATTTCCCAATATTTTTCCACGAGACAATTTTGTAATAGATATAATAGAAAAAATATGAGTACATTTAAAATATGTTTAATAAAACACATTATAATTTCCTAAACTTTACTTACCTGTCCTAATATTAAGAATATTCCCTTTGTTGAGCTACCAATGCCTAGGGTTTTCCATGGTAATGGTTAAGAAGGTTTATTACTTGTCATTCTATGTCAAAATAATTTTCATAAAGAGGTCTTATTGTATTGATAAGAAGAACATATACTTTTATAGACTACAAGGATACAATCTGACTGCTCTGTCTGAACAGGATAAAAGAATTTCACATAATAGGATTATCTCCATCTCACTTAACTTCATCCATCCAGAAATTAGATGTCTATCAGTGGGTAATTGTGTAGCCTCTCTCTGTTGCCATTGTAGCCAGGGAGGAAGCAGAAGGAACCTGCAGGCAGTTAAAATTTGTTTCGATAAAAGCACTACTTTAAAATTATTAGTCAAACAGAATAATAGAGATCAGAGTAATTTCTGAGGCATTCAAATAAAATGGCATTAGGCTGTGTTGAAGGAGAACACAGTGGTGTCAAGACAAACTGCTGTAGGCATTTATTGGGGACTGGTTTTTAGATTAATTTTATTTAATATTTTACTACTCTTGACTGTGAGAAGATGCAGAGATTGTTAAAAATGGGCTGATGACCAAAGAGAGATGTTGCTATACTGAGTAAGATAAAAATCTCTCAGAAAGAACTGTCTGATCTTGAGACAATTTGGCCTGATGATAAATGTACAATGCAAATTAAAGTTATAAGTCTACTGGAAATTCTATCAAGATTTTTTTTTTTTTTGAAAATGTGAGGCCCATCAGCAAGAACTAGGGAAGGAAAGGCAGATCCTGAGAACAGAAAATTATTATAGAATAACTGAATGATCATGAATGTGTGATAAATACATTAAAACATTAAATTTCCTCCATGGAATAGAATAACATCAAATTCTATTGAAAAGAAAAAACATTTCAAAATATTTCAGAGAAATATATTGATATCAGGAATTATAACAAGGACTCTCCATC
Organism: Serinus canaria; assembly: GCF_022539315.1. Lineage (NCBI taxonomy): Eukaryota > Metazoa > Chordata > Aves > Passeriformes > Fringillidae > Serinus > Serinus canaria. The sequence goes on along the minus strand of NC_066316.1, from coordinate 105,283,125 downwards.
TGGAATTTTACTCAGTTCTATAGTTGATCAAAATAAAGCTTACATCCACACTTAAAAGAAAATTAAACTGAAGCCCAAAGATGCTTAAAAGACAAATAAGTTCTCATGGGGCCTAGATAAATTTAATCTGGATATTAACAGATAGATTTTTAACCACCAGAGATGTGAAGTTCTGAAGTAGCCTTCCCATAGGAGCAATGAGAAGAAAAATGCAAAATAATTTCATAATGGAATTTATTATGCTTTTAATGAGATTCTATGACATGGTCACCTGAACAAGAAGACGCTTCAGAACTTAAGAGATCTCTTCCACTCCTGTATTTTTATTTCCCTAGACACTTGTTGTAGGCTGAATTATGTTTTATTAGAAGAAGTGGCAATATTTTAAATGTTGTAGTCTACTTTTCCCATGCAGGAAGAATACATTGGAGATTTCTCTCCTGGGTCTGTTTGACAAACAGACTGAGCTCACTTAAAATGGTTAAAAATAGGTGTTTGTCAGATAGCTCACCTGCAACTTCTGTAGAAAGAAGCACTCTTAGGAAAAAAAGTAATTGGGAAGAAACATTTTGGTTTAGAAAAATGACCACAGAGGTGTGAGTTACATAGTAGATTAAGTTGAATTTCTCATTTTTTTCCCAGTCAAGTTATATTCAATTTTTTGCATACTTCATATGATTTTTTTTTGGAACTAAATTCTAAAAACTTGGAGCTTGAAAGAAATTTTCATCTACCTACAGTCTCCTCTAGGAAGGTGTGGCAGAAAAGTCAAAGGGAGTTAATCCAGCTGCTGAAAATTGGGAATTTATTCTCATACAAATCTTGGATAAATTTTGTCTAAAATACAGATAAAAATTAATGGCTTGTAATCATACACAAGAGAGCAAGCTCTTATCCTTAGGTAACTTAATTGTTGGGGGTTTTCTACATGGGAAAAGGAAGAGGAAGAAAACAGCATTTCTTGAAAATATTTTAATCTATGACAGTTTCAACTAGCCAGAAGTTCCACAAGGCAATTGCATAAATAAACAATTGCCTTTTAAAATAAGGCTTAAGTAATTCAATTGAGCCATGGGAAATCCAGTCCAAGTTTTTTGCTAATGAGGAAGTGTCATAAATATTCAGATTTTCTTGCCATTAGCTTTATAATTTACTACCTACAGGTATAGAGATAGAAGAGGAATCTTACACTTAAACCTTCACTGCAGAATAATGAAGAAGGAAAGAAAGAAAATTAGCTTATCCAGCTACCTTTTTAGTGAGCAGCCACTAACAGCAATTGTGCAGGAATGTCATTGATCTTGGGCAGAAAGACCAAGAAACTCAGAAACAGAGTGATGTAAAAAGTGGAGCAGTGGAAATACAGAGCAAATGGCTCTGCTGGCAGGAAATGCTGTTACTGTGAGAGAACTCTGGGGGTGTCTATTTATTATTTGTATACGATATCATGGGCTCAGAGTTCACAGAAATTAAATTTACCAAGACCAGAAAAATATTCTATTTCTGTGTCGGCACTGCTGAGGCCAGCAACTGAAATAATAATTTTGTCTTGACCCTGTGCAGTCTGCAAATGGTTTATGAATGGGAATTATACAGACTCACTGTTTTGCATGATCATTCACTCCCTTTGTTTGCACACACAAAAAATAGTGATGGACTATCATTATCCAAATTGATAGCAGCTGTGCTTCCTTAAAAAAAATGTTTTCCTCAAATCTGTTGACATGTCAGCGGTAATAAAAAAAAATAAAATATGTAATATGGTACACTGAAACTCCTGAATTACTTGTCACAGACCATTTAAATGGGTGCTGCATTCAATCCAAGAAATCTTCTGTTAAATTAATATATTTACTAGGCCCTGTAGTATAGATTCTACCATCCTCTGGAGAAGTATTTTGAAGTATATTCCTTAAAAATCTAAATATTTAACTTCCTTTCACATTTGCATAATTTAATTGGAAGTTTTCTTTTAGCTTGTTTTTTTCTCTCTCCCAAATTTCAAGTTGTCCACCATTTTGTTTCTTGAAACTAATGTACTGTCATATAAACTCACCAGGGACCAGCCCATGAACTCCCTCTGTAGTATCAGGGGACTGGAATTTTTTTAGCAGTGTGCTTTGCAGGAGGAAGCAAACGTGCTTTCCTTGCAGCCAGAACTGACCAGAACCCACATGAATGAAGGTCCCAGCTGACAACCTTTGCTGAGTAGCTGGGTGTATAAGTGCTGCAGACTCCTGTGTCCTGCCAGGCTAATCACAGTTGTGGCTTCAATAGCTGCTATTAGCTCTCTCTCAGAGGCCACCTGCAAAATATCACACCCCCCAAAAAGCACTCAGCATTGCTTGTAGGCATTTGCAATGGTTTGGGGTTGTTTTTTTTTTTTTCTTATTTCAGGTTAATACAAATTATTTTAGCTTATACTTCTGTAGGTTGCATTCATGATCTATTGGATCAGATGCCTATCTTACTTTCTCCATAGACAGAACCCTGGGTTTCTGGTGAGATGAAGACATGGCCAAAGGCAAAAAAGCTAATAGGGGAGAAGATTTTTAGGGGTCATGTTGCAACCTTACAGAAAGGATAATATTCCTTGAAGATCAAAAAATGTGCTTTTTCTGAAGTAATAATTAGCCCTACATAGGAAAAGCCCTGCCTTGTTTGGGTGTCATTTGATGGCATGTCTGATTTGATTGCATGGTGCCTATAGACAGCAAGTGCAATTGAGACCTTTTTCCTAATGATGCTACAGACACAGGCAGCAGATGTGTGTCCCTGCTCTGTGCAGCTGACAGTCCCAGCTGAGCAGACAAGGAAACCTCAGGGAGATGAAATAACTTAGAACCTGAGCCAGAGTTAATGCTTGCCTTTCAAACCTCAGTGCAGTGATTTGTCTAGTACATCGCCTTACCTCCTGTTCTCACCAAAAAGCAAAATAAAACGTACAAAACCAAGTGTTGTAGAAAAGATAGACTTAAACGAAGAGATCAGAGAGAGGCAAAAAGCCATTGGAAACCTAAGTTCAAAACAGGGAGCACGGTGGAAATACAGAAGGTCAGAAGCAGCAACAGAAGGAAAGAGAAAGATATTGTAGGACAGAAAATAGCGTGCTTATTTCCTATCCTGAGAACAAAATACCTGTCTGCTCACTCTGCCCTCTCAGAGGTTTAAAACTTCAAGTAACAGAAGGCACCAATAAGCCAATTTCACTGGCTACATCATGATGGACTGGCCAAGTCCTCCCTTCACAGGCCTGGAAACTGTGGCTCCCTGCTCTGGGAGCAAAATCAGGAGATGAGGTCACTTGTTACCTGATCTCTATGGCAACAGGAGGCACTTCATTGTCTCATCTGCTCCTTCTGCTTCTCCCATTTTTTTCTGGGAACTGAAACTTCTGGCTGTGGATTTATGCTGCACCTGATGCTGACATTGCTTCCAATGTGTTCTGGCATTGGCTGGGAGAGAGTTAATTTTCTTCATAGTAGCTCATATGGAGCTGTATTTTGGATTTGCATGAAAAAATCAGAAGTGACTCCCTTAGAAAGAGTGATATGAAAAATTCAGGAGAATGACATTTTCTTTCACTAAATAATTGACAAAAGAAAGGAGATGGTTTAGAAGGAAGGGGGCTGAAGACAGAAGCTACCTATTTTTGTCAAGACAACGTACAGTGCAAAGATATATGGAGAAAGTATAATTGTCAGTCACTTTCCCATGAAGGATATTTTATGCGGTAATAAATGAGACAAACAGGCACTGAATAGGGCTTTATGGGAAGCAGTTTTGGCTCAGTTGTACCTCTGCCTCTCAGGATGTCTCCCATTAGTCACTCAGCTGATGAATTTGCTCAGCAGTGGTGGCAGTTTCAGGAAAAGAAGAAACAGCTCTCAGAAGATTCAGCAGTTTAGTTTAAATACATTTCCTCTCCCACGCCTGCTCCATGCTGAGCTCGTGTCTCTCTCCCTGCAGCTGTTCCCTGTTTCATGGGTACCTCTCCTTCATGTTAAACACCCCCATCCATCCCTGGAGGCTCGGGAGCCAACCAGCACCACCATTTCACAGCCATGTCATGGGAAGATACCAAGGTTTTAGAGCCCTCAGAGTTTAATCTGAACCCAGAAGATGCCCAGATTTTTGTTCAGGATTCAGAAGTGTTCAGTAATTTCTTAGGATTCAAAAGTGTTGAGTTCAGGTATGATATTCTCCCTTGAAGTTGTGGTTTCACTCTGGTGTACCTGGCATGGTTACCTGGTAGGTGGAGCCACACCTGTGAGCTGGTTGTGCATGAGCCAGCCAGAGACTGCTCATGCTATGGAAAATAGTGCTGAAAAGCTCAAGCTGGCTTTGCCCAGAGCTTGCACCTGAAATCTGTGTAGCTGCAGTGCATGGTGCTTCCCATTAGACAATCCCAGCATGAGTACTTTGGCTTGAGCTGAAAGCACTTTGGGAAGCTCTGCTCTGCTTTCTGCAATTTGGAATAGATACTGTTTCCCCCTATTTAAAGTAGAGATGTTACTTGCAAAACGTGCTGAGATATGTGCTGGGATGTAAATTTAAGGGAATATTCCAATTCTTCTAATGGCTTCCTTTCAAACTCTGAAGCAGGGCCATGTGGATTGTTTTGTCAGCTGAATTGCAGGATTTGTCTGGTTTTGTGACTGACAAACCTTAATCCCTCACAATACAATAAATTTTCCCGTTTACCCTTGGCACGGCATTTGATAAAGTAAGCTATTAAATAATAATTGTTGTAGTGAAGGGCAGTGTATTTGCCCACTCAGAGATTTCTGAAATATTAATACATGGAGCTATTGCTGCAGCTGTCTCAAATGTGTCTGCCCTGCTTATGGAATGTACTGGATGCTTTAATTAAACCCATTTTCATTTAGTCAGTGGAAAAAAACCCAACAAAATTGCTTTTTACACCAGGTTGGTTACTTAATTGGGATGAGGAAAATAAGGAAGCAGAGGAAGAACAAGTGAGTTATCCCCTGCAGGATACTGAGAATAAGCACTTTTTGCTTTGAAAAATCATTGATATCTGTCATTGTCTCGGAATTACTGTTACTTGCTAAATTTTAGTCACTAGCTAGTGGTGGGATCTGAAGATGTTGCAGGAGTTACAAAGCTGAGGTAAGATGAAGTAATTTCTGGAAAGATAGTGGCTTCCACTGGGACTTGGACAGCTAATGGGATTGAAGAGCTTGCCCTCAGGGCCATCAGTTGCAACTGAGCACATTAAAATGAGGGAACAGCTCAGCGGCTTATGTAAAATGAGATGGTGGCATGAGTCCAACTATTGAGTTCACAGGTATCTCCATCTACATGCTAATATTGAGATCTGGGCTTAGTGTGCTGTGAAAGAGCAGAGAGACCACCTCTGATAATGGACTGCAAGACTTCAGCTTTCTAATTCCAGTGGCAGGGAGGACCTTATCTTTATACAATTGTCTCTATACACATAAAAATATATAAATGTTAATAAAGAAGAGACAGGAATCTAAGCATATCTCCAAGAGAATGATTTCCATCTTTGGATGTAGAGTCACCTTTCCATTATGGTGGTCCAGGGGATCCGAAGTCTTATCATTCCAAGTGAAAGGTTTTCAAAAGCTGGACTGACACAATAGCCTCTATCCTGGCCCCATATGTGATAGGAGATGACCACAGAAGCTCCTGAAAACCAGAATCACAAGCACCATCAAAACCACTTTAAATACCTAAGCAGCAACACTCTAGTGTCTAAGTGAGAAAATCAGACCTCTATGGGCTGGAGTGAAAAAAAGATATTATTTCAGTTCTGTCTAGAATTCTGTAGGAAGGATAAAATACATACCAATATCAATATATACTTTACAAAGCACCTAATGATAAGGCTGTTAATTAAATTTCTAGAGTTTTCTAGAAGGGCTAGGAAAGTCCTTCTAGAACTCTTTTAATAGGAAGTTTAGAAATGTTAAATCACCTCACTTGTGAAATGCCTTCTTCACTGCACAGATGGATGCTTGGGGAAATATTTTCGGCTGAATCTGCATGCAGAACCATGGACCTCATTCATTTGCTTGGTTAAAATAATGTTGTTGTAGACATGATGATTTAAGGTTATAACTAAATAAAGTTTTGTAAGAAAAGTAATACTGCTTGTTAGGAGAAAACCTTCAAGTATAGTACAAGTTCAGGAACCATTGTTCTGAATACATAATATTTAGTAGCTATTATGTCTCCTTTTCCTGCTCCAATGGATTTAACTGTTTAATAAAATCAAGTAAAACTCAAAACAGTTCTTCTCTGCCTGTATTTAGCTGTCAGACCAGTGTCTCTTGTTCGAAACAGGAAAAGCATACTTAAAACTATGATTTTTTCCCTTTCAAGCTACTGCAGTTAGTTGATAAATTTAACACACCAGTGGAAAAAACCTCCTCTTGCAAGCAAGACCTAAATTCTTTTTTTTTTTTTTTTTTTTAACTGTTCACATGTGCCACTTTAAAAAAGAAGACAAAAAATGCATTTTAATGCCCTCAGATTCAGGTCAAAAGCAGCTTCACACTTGCTCCATTGACAGAATCATCTTTCTGACTCTGACCCTCCAGAGGCAAACCATTTCTGAAATGTATTGTGTTTACAGGGCTTTTGGAGAAGAGATGAGGCCTGCAATTTTGCTGGAACATGCAACTGTCATGTAATGCTGCAAACAAATTATGAAGCATATTACTGGAAAGGATTGGAGGTTTTTTTGAAGTCAAACTACAACTTTTTTTCCCCCCCTTTGCTTTTTAAGTGGTTGTCAGTGGAGTAAAAGGGCTTAGAAAACAGTAGAAACACTAAATTTGATACGGCCTCAACAGAGAGTCAGTCCCCTTATTATTAATGCTCTGTCTCCTTTCAAAATATTGATTAAAAACTCATCCATTTCATTTGACCTATCAGCTATAATATCACAATCTCACAGCTGTTCTGAATCTGTATAGGCATGAACATACATATATATGTAAAACCTGTGGAGTAATGACTTTTTGGGATGTGGTTCTAATTTTGAGGGGGGTATATATTACTCCTTTAGAACACAGCTAGTGTTCCACAATGAAGCAAGAGCTGCATCTTAGTTCAGTGCTTAAACCAAACCAAAAGAATACATTTGCATTGACCTGAATTATGTGGGAAAAGGAACAGTGAAAGAGAGAAAGGGAGAATTGTTCCATTCATTGCTTTGTTAAAGAAAAACTTTACAGTAAATAGAATTGGAGAGATAGGAGAAATCTGTACCTCAGTTTTGGCTTGCATTTAATCATGAAGGTGGTAAACGGCAAAGCTCATTGATTCAGCTTGGGTGGCAGCTTAAATAGTATAGGAAAGACTTAAAATGATAGGGGAGCATATAAAAACTTATTTATCCAATTCTTACTGGCCTTGTGAAAACCATAAAGCCTATGGCTAGTCTGGTTTGAGAAAGCAAAACATTTAGAGCACATTAAAATGAATATTGACATTTTCAGAAGACAATGCCTGTTCTCAGCTGAGTCGGAACCATTTGCTAAATAATTCATTAGTTTCAGTATAGTACAGAACTGCATTTTTTTTTTTTAAATTAATCCATCCAAACTACTGCCCAGACACTTTTCTGGTGTAAGGGAGAAACGTTTTCCCTTAACTCTATCTAGCTCTGATGATTGCTCACATCATTCACACACTCTTATTGACCAATGATCCCAATCAAGGATTTGGAGATGTGTAATTCTAGGCAGAGTGACATCTTCCCTAAAAGAACTTCTGATTTTATCTGTGAATGGAGGAACAAGATGGATAGAGCAGAGAGATAAGGGAGAAGAAGGCAACAAAATGTTATTAACATTAGTGTAGCAAGCAGTGATTAAAGCACAGGAGAATTTTTCTCATGTCAGAACATATCCCAGCAGAGGTGACTTGTAAAGACCTCAGCACAATTAGGCTGTAGATGTCCCACAGCTCTGCTCAAAGACAAGGCTGTGACTCTAATGTCCACATTCCCTGATTTGCCATCTCTCCAGCTGCAGGGATGGAGGAAGAGAGGGTGGTGGATTGTGGCAGAGCCTTGGCTGCTGAAGGAGTGCGGCTGCACTGGGGCTCCCACAGTGCTTGGGACTGCCAGGAGTAAAGGCAGAAGATGGAGAAGGAGATCAATGTGCTGCTCCCTGCTCCTGAGACCACTATTAAAAGTGTGATATCTCATCAAACATTGGCCTTGACAGAATAGAAAATAAGCCATTATGCACTTTTTATAGTCTTTTATTAGCTCCAAAACACCACATAGGTGTAGGACGTGATTATAAAATCACAATATAAATGTACTTTCCTAGATGTTAGACTTTTTATTCTTTGAATAACTGTGCAAAACTATATTTCCCAACATAGAGGTTTTATTTGCTTTTAAATTACATCCATAGGAAACAGGCTGGTTTCCAGCTTCATGAAGAGAGAGGAATAGTATAGGAAAAAAGAAAATACTAGAGTGGAATATGATTCTTGTTGTGCCTGTTACTGAACTATTACTTTGTGGGCTTGGTCACTGTAGTACAAGAATTTTGTAATACTTCCAAACAAAGCTAAAGAAACCAATTCTAATATGGCTAACAAATGAACTAAGATATAAATGCAGGACAAAAGCACCCATACACCTACAGCAGCCTAGAATTAGGGAGAGTAAGAAGGAATTAAAAGTCTAACTAGAATAGACTATGTCAAGCCAAATTAATATTTTCAGTCATGCACAGATAACAAAGCAAAAGAAGTCAAAATGGAAATTAAAAAGAGAAAACAAAACCCCAACATCTGGAGATGTAAGGAAACACTTTTTTATTCAAAAGAACATAAACTTGTGAAGTGGCCTGCCAGGCAACATTCTTGAACTTAAACACTGGGACTACTGAAGAAATTACAAGGTAGTGTCTCAAAGGGATCAGGGTATTGGAAATGTAGTGAGACGTTTCTTATCCCCAGTGATCTCTGATCTTACATTGCATATGAAAGCTATTCTTGCAAAGCAGTAGCTGAGCCTGCATGCAGCCTTGCAGGAGCATGCAAAGGCAAATCCACACTCTCTTTGTTTGTGTTGGATCTTTAAACGCTGCTTATTTGTATCCTGAGACCTTTCCTGCCAGCTGTGCAGGGAAATTGTATGCAGATTTTGTCTCTGGTTCAGCTTCATGTACAGATTTGGCAGGAGGTTCAACAGGTTAAGAAGAATAGAAGAAATCTTAAAAGGGAGGGTTCAGGCAATGCACATCTACATCTTTCTGATCATGCTGCTGCTGGGGTTAGAGACATGATTTTGTGCAAAGAAAAATTCTGATATGTTTAAGTGTAAAGAGTCAGAGATATGATGATAAAACTCTGTTCTTGTTAATGTGGCCTCCTGTGATTTTGATGCTGATTCTTCTCATGTTCTGACATTGTGAAAAAGGGGTAGCCTGTTTAGGTTTCTCTCTCTTTTTATGGTGGTAATGATGATGATGATGATGATGATGATGATGATGATGATGATGATGATGATGATGATGATGATGATGATTTGTTTTTGTTTTGTTTTGTTTTCTTCAAGTTGGCTTTTCTTCCCCTCTTAAGATCTGGATGGTGAAGAGTCAGCTGAAGGCTGGCAATTTTCCCTACCCTGAGGAAGGTTAACTTGGAGGCAGGGCATGGAATGGGGCAGAGGTAGGGCAGGGAGTCAAAGTGAGAAGGGGTCTGGAAACACAACATAATTGTATTCAGATACAGGAAAAACAGTGCCTCCTCACACTCCTCTGCTCTGCTGTAAAAGAACAGGACAGGGAAATAAATGCATGTTCTTTCTGTTAGCTGAGTTACCTGTAGGACAGCAGCCCACTTCTGCTCTGGTCTGTTTCATTTATCCATTTATTGCACTGTCCCCAAAAATGAAAGGTAAAATCCAGATTGCCTGCTGGTAGAGGCATAGTAACCAAACCCTAGGTAGCAATGTGGGATTTCTTTTCTTTCATTACTCTTCTAAGACTCAGTGGGTTCCTTGTAAACATCCTTTATGGACAGTGGAGGAAAGACACCACTTTACTACCTGTGTTTAGCTGTAGCCCAGATTTAGGAGTGTCATTAATCTCCACTTCTCCACAAGGGAGGCCACACAATGTTCAGTCCTTTTGATGTCCCTGCTGGCACAGAGGGATATGTTCAGTCCTGCTCCTGAGGACCTGCAGTCTGGACCTTTCTCTCCTTGATGGGCTTTCAACCCACAATTTCTAATTTCCAGCACAGTGTTTTAACCACTACATTGCAGACCAGCCTTGGGGGAAGTAATTTCTGTCTCCTGTAATGTAAGAGTGACTCAGACACAGATCAATGGTCCATTAAGCTGTTTTTCTTATTTGCAACATTACTCTGTAGTGACTGCTCAGGGATGACCATAGGAACTCAACACCACTGTGAAGCAGTTCATTCTCTAATATATCATCCAGCTGAACAGCAAATGAGCGAGGGGGTTTCTAAAGCAGAGTTTTCTTTCAGACCATGGAACTTAATTTTTCAAATCTATATTACAAAAAAAAAGATATATCAATTCCTTCTTAACCTTATCTCATTAAAAAGGGGCCAATATTTATTCACATGCCATGTAGAAAAAAGTGGGTTTTTTTCCTTATATGTGTTTAATTGTTTCACTTGTACCTCTGTAATTTGTATGTAACCCTATTCACTCACTCGATAACTGTCTCATCTTTTACCCACATCTAAGTCAGCTCAGTCTGTTGCATGGAAGAGATAGACCATACTTGCAATTGCCTTATTTTGCCTTTTTCTCTATCTTTTCAAGCCCAGATGTAATCTTTTTCAGTTGGGTGGCTGAAACTGTGCACAGCACTCTAGATGCAAGCACAGCATGCATTTACATAAAAACATAAAAATGATTTCTGTTTTGTTCTCTTTTCTTTTCCCAGTAATTCCTCCCATTCTATTGCATTTTTGACTGCTGCTGAGCACTGAGTTGCTGTTTTCAGAGAACTATCCACAGTAACTCTAAGATCTCTTTCCTGTGTGGTAATGGCTTATTTACAGCCCATGATAGTGTATATATAGTTAGGGCTATTTTTTCCTATGTGCCCTTATCAACATTGAATTTCATCTACCATTTTATTGCCTATTCACTCAGTGCCATGAGCTCCTTCTGCAAGTCCTCACAGTCAGCTTTATATTTAAGTATTTTGCATAATTTTGTACATCCCCAGTCTTTTTTACCTCTTTATTTAACTCTTTTTCCAGATCATTTTTTTTGACAGGCACAGGTTCTCTAATAATATTTCTCCATTTTGAGGACTAACCATTATTTATATATTTTTGTTTCCTGTCTTATGCTTGATATTAATTCATAAGAGGACATGCCCTCTTACCAAGACAGCTCAGTGTCTCTAAGAGGCTTCTGTGAAGGATCATGACAGTGGTTTTTGGAAATCAAGGAGTGCTGGGTCGTTGTTTTCCAGGTTCTTTCAGGCACCCACAAACAACTACTTCTGAAACACAGCTTCTCTACACAGAAATTATGTTGACATTTTTCAAGCATGACATATTTATCGCTGTCGTGATTTTTTTTTCTTTTTTAGTTTTGACAAAACTCCAGAATATTTGTAACTAGTCAATTGTTCATTTGATCTCTCTAAAACCTTTGGTAAAGACTTCTAGTGGAATTGCCACCTCCTGTTTTTCTGCTGTGGGAAAAATTTAGGGATAAGATGGAACTGCTGTTAGTTGAGAAAACTCACATTGAAGACCTAAGCAAACAGAATTTTCAATTTTTTTTTTCCTGAAACATCTGTTATTGTCTGGTCAGGAACAGTGCTTTAGGCTTATTTCCCATATATTTCTTCTGATGTTGTGCTTCCTAAGTGGTATTTGATACACATTGCTCACCCACTGGTGATCATTGGTAAACTTTCCACTTCTGACATGTCCTGTGGTTAGCGTCTCTGACTTCAACAAGTTCTTCAAAACCTTTTCTCTCTGTCTTATTGCACTTCTATATCCAGCTTCCCAAGTCTTATAAACTTTTCTGTTTTCCTTAAGTAGAAGAAAATCCAATTTTGCTGAAGCATGTTTATTTCTAATAATCTCATCTACTGTTTTCCTTGCAGAGTTTTTTCCTGGTCCTTTTACAGTTGTTTTTTTTTGTTTGTTTGTTTATCTTGAGTTTCTAGTATATTCATTTTAAATACTCCATGGTGCAACTTTCAAACAATTTATGTTGTAACATGCTCTTGATGTTTTCAGAATGATCTCCCCTTTTTTGTAATTTCTCTTTATAAGTAAATATGACTGTTGCAGATTTTTCTCTCTTTTTTTTGGTTCCCTTTCCTTTGATTTATTATTATTACAGATTGATTTTTTTTATACAGTCTTATTTTGAAGCAGATCCTGAAAGCACATGGGAATGGTTACTGTCATCTGGGTTTCTGACTCCAGAAAGCTGTTTATGATTATTGCAAATGTAGTCTTCCAGTAACATGGGAGTTTTGGATTGTTGTTTTGTGATGTTTTGTTTGTTAATTTGTTTGGAGTTGGGTATATTTTTTTGGTTTGGTTTGTGTTCATTTGGGGGTTTTGTTTGTTTTATTTATTTTTTTAAATCTCCACAGTGTCTTTTGGAATCTCATGGCCTTTGCTATCAAACCAATGCAGTCAGTAGCACAGCTCTGTGATAACCAATCTGCTTATCTGAGCAGGGAAATCCTGTCCTGTGATTCCTGGCTAATTTATTTGGCTTTGGATCTTGTTAACTTATTTACTTTTTGACTCTATACCTTCATTTGTCATTCCTGTCCTGCAAGCTATGAACTGCCTTTACCATTCACACACAAAACTGGTTTTCTGACACCCATGCAAAATACCTTCAGTGTGACCACTGGGGCATCCACCACTGCCTTTTGGCTTTAGGAAGTGTTTAGCTTTACTTGCAGGGTTTTCTTCTCTGTCCTTTGCTTTCTACGTATCAATTTGTTTTACTTTCATCATTAATATGCAAGGAGTTTCTTTAGTTGACCTCTCCCAGTATGTCCAAAACCTTCCTGTTCTTGATGACTGTCATTCCTTGAGCAGTCAAGAATGCAAGAGTGAGGCTAAAGGACATAAACTGAAGGAAAAATATGGAGCTTTGTTCTGGGTTTTAGGATGCTTATTTCACATTAGACCATTCCCAGGAAAACTGAACCCAAAACTGAACCCTTTCTTCTGAGGTTCCTAACTCTCTTCTCAGAGAAAAAAATAAGAAAATAATAAAAAAAGAGGTCAAGGTTAGCTGATGACAACAGAAAAACAGATTTAAGGATTGCATTGTCCATTCCTGGGATTTTGCTCTTGCTTTAAAAATTATACAGATACCCTCACTGCCAGCAACAGTTCCCTGAAATTTATTTTAAGTTTCCCATTTTTAACTTCGACCCACTATTTCTTGGAAATTTTTTCTGGCAACAGAAGTAATTTCTTTCATGCTTAAAGGGAACTCAAACGTCTTTCAAACATTTGCAGATGGTTTCATGCCCCCTAGTCATCCCTCTGCATGCTGCATATTATATCTTTTTAATCCTAAGGCACAGTTTGCTCTATAAAGCTGTAAACTCACAAGAGAACTAGGATACTGTCTCTGTCTCTCTGGCTTTTTATGGTTTTTTTTTTGGTTTTTTTTTTTTTTTTTTTTTTTTTTTTTTTTTTTTTTGGGGGGGGGGTTGTGTGTAGTATTTTCTTTTTTTTTTTTCCTTACACAATTTCATTTATTTTCATTGACAATGGCACATATGCATCTACAGGCAGAACTTGTCTCTGTGAATATGAAAGAATCTTGGGCCAAATAAAGCTTTTAGTCACACCAGTGGGACGCTGTTGACTTCAGTTTTACCTTCAGGTGGTGGTCTTTTTTGTGTGCTGGATGAAAGAATATAGCTCAGACAGCTCTTAGAAATATTCTGCTATGTTCAGGGCAAAGTGCCACAAAAGCTAAATCCCAAAAAATCGTGTAACTTTTCCATCTGGAACAGGTGTTCACAGTCATATAAATAAAATAAAGTTGTTTTTTTGCAGACCTAGGGTCAGCCCTCTACTAAAATGTCTGGCATTTACTTGAAAACCAAGTAAAGAGCAAACAACAATGGGAACAAATGTGGGAGTTGGAGGTAAGGGAAGAAGGGTGGTATTGCAATGAACTGAAATGTACTAAAAAGTCCTTAAAGATTCAAAGAGGGAAAAATATCCTGAACAATCAAACACAAAAGTTCCTGTTAATAGCACTGCATTTTCTAACTTGCAGATTTTTACCTTATGGCAGTATGTACAATTTGTAAAGTGAAAGTGAAGTCAGCTCACACAAAAAATCTTGGCTTTTAAAGCTATCAAAGCAGGATATCCCATTTGGTGGAGGCAAAGAAGGTTAGAATAAGGAGTGATGTCAGAAGAAATTATTTTTGCCCACTTTTACCCAACCAGGCATCCTCTCTTTGGAAAGGCACAGGTCCTCTTGCCTTCAGTGGATCAAGCTCTTTAAGTTGATCTCTTTAAGCTAAGTTAAGCACTATTTTCTTTACCATCCCTCTTGCCAATTTTTAAAATACTACATGCTACTTGATGCCACAAACCATAAAAGCCTAGCAAGAGAAAAAACTAAATTATGTTCTATATGTTTTAACACCCTGTAACAAAGGAATAATAAATCTGAATGTTCAGAATTCTGAGTTTTTATGACTTGTCCATGGTTACAGACTTGGTCTGGCATTAAATGCAGGTTTTCAAGGGATTATTGAAGGGAAAATTGGGAGTGGGAACGGAAAAGAGATGAGAGACAAATAATTGCGCTAAAGGCTGAAGACAAAGAGAAGACAGTTTCCTGAAGAAGTGTGGACACCGTCACAATCTATAGATAATGACAGACTTGAGCAGGTAGACTCAGGATTCAGGGCATCTCAATGCCTTATTTAAGTTTTGGGAATACAGTTCACATGATTTTTGTTTTACAAGTTTACATCTGTATACATAAAAGGATTTAAGTAGACTTGGAAGTTTTTTAAGCTTCAAAGGATTCACCAAATTGAAAAGATTGGGGACTGGTAGTTTAGGAACATGTCTACAGATACCACTGCTATTACAGCCTCACCTCAGCTAGCTTTAAACTGGTTAATCCTGGCAGTGTAATGCAGTTGCGATATCAGTTGATTGTAGAAGGATCGTCCTGAGGTATTTACCTGGATGTCAGTCAGGCTTTGCAGCCTGAGTCCAGCTTGGTGCTGCCTGGCTGCAGCAGGTACTTAGCTTAGCCAGTTTAGAGCTATTATGGTTTAATCCATCTGCACCAGTCTGCAATGTGGTTGTAACTACAGTAGCCAAGCTCTCCAAATGTCTTTAACCACTAGGATGCATTACCGTGTCTCTTCCTTTTAGCTTTTATATGTTTTTCTGTAATGATGCACTTTTAAAGTAGATCTACTTTGGCAACTTTTAAGTTAGTGTCCAGCTGAATTCAAAATGTTTAATCCCAGCTCTTCGTACTATAGTTTATATAGGGTTTCTCTTCCCTTTTTTTCCACCTTGACAGCTGTATGAGTGAGATCAGTCTATTCACTGTGGTCTACAACTCCCATATCATGCTAAAATGTCATGCAAATTTCTCATGGTTTCCCGTTACCTGTATTAAATTATACATTAAAATTACTTCAACACGGTCCCTTAGAAATATTTCCAATATCTTTCTCTCAACTGAAATGAGACTTAGAGGACTTGTCCCCTGAATCTTCCCTTGATTCTTTCTTGAATCTGGGGATTGCTTTAGTAACCCTTAAGTCCTTGGGTATGACTGCACTCCTTAGTGGCCTGTCAAAAACCTTTGCTGAAGGCTTTCTTATTTCCTTTGTTACTTCCTTCAGGATTCTGGGACACAATTCATCTGAGCCTGGTGCTTTGTCAAATGTAACAGTCCTAATTGCCTTATTATCTTCTCCAGTGCAATAGCAAAGCCTTTTAACATTTCACTTTCCCCTCCAGGAGAATGTCTCTCAGTCACAGAGATGCTACATACATATTTTTTAAAATTTTTCTCCCCACTTTCCCCCAGTGAATAATGAGGTGAGGAATTCATTTAGGCCTGCAGCAGAATCAGACTCATCTGTCACTAACTTTCCACTTATGTTCTTCAATGTCTCTACTGTCTCTCTGCCTCTTGTAGAATTCTGAATATATATTTAGAATCACAGAATCATAGATGTAAGGAATGGAAAAGAACTATTAGGTCATCCAGTTCATTGCCCTGCAACTGGAGGATTGTTCTATCAAATATATTTCTCACTTTTTTCTTCAATCATTTTTTAACATCCTAGATGTTTCCTTTGGAGTCACTTTATTGTCTCTCACAAGCAGGAAGGTTTCCCTGATGGTTAGCTGTTTCCTTTTTCTAAATGTTAAGAATATTGTCTAAATTAAATGTTTCACTTCCATTTTTTTTCTCTGTTCATCTTTTCAGATAGATGTAGAACACCCTCCTCTTTTTGGGAGACATTTTGACCTTATCTTCACACTAGCTTTGGGGAGTCTGAATTTCTCATAGACTCATAATGGCAAAAAGATGATAATGGTTTAAAAGATCTTAGAATAGGTGGAAGTGACATGCCATTTCCAGCCTGGGTGAAAGCACCACGACTGCATTTAGAATATCCTGCTCTGTAGGTGTCTTCTGGTTCCCATGAACATGGGAATATGGTCTGCTACAGCAGTCCTGGGCCAGGCAAAGTGCTTTAGGGCTCATTCCAAACAATCTTCCAAAGCCCTGAGCTACAAAATTGTGTGGATGCCAATTATCACAGATTTTGTATTTATCTGTTCCAGTATCAGGGCTCCTGGTGTCCAGCCAAGGGCAGCTACCCAAGGCAGTGCAATACAGAGCTCACCTGTGACCCAGAAGTAAATTGATTTCTTTCTGCAAAAGGTCTGAACAGGAACTGTCTATCTTAGATAATCACAGCTGGAATTCTGCCTGTGTTACAGCACCTTCTGTACAAATCAGGTGTCTGGCTCAGACTTCCCAGTTCCTAAGGCTGCAAGGCACAGGCTCCTTGCACAGAGACCACCAAGTAATACTTGACATAAAAACCCATAGTTTGATATGCCGTAGTTTGACACTGGGCAAATGCCCGGCACCCATAAAAGTTGCTTACTCACCCTCCCATGCCACAGGTAGACAGAGGAGAGAAAAAAATTAATGAAGGGCTCATGAGTTGAGATGAAGACTAGGAGAAAACAGTCCAAGGGAAAAACAGATTCAACTTAGAAATACAAAGTGAGTTTATTACTACTGGAATCAGAGGAGGATAAGGAAAAGTAAAATAAGCTCTTCAAAACATCTTTTTTTTTTCAACCTCTCCCTCATTCTTCCTGACAGTGCAGGGAGACAGGGCATTGGGTTTTTGGGTGAGTTTGTCCCCTGAGATTTTCTTCAACTTCTCTGGGAGAGGCGTCCTTCCCCTGTGAGGCCATGGGTCCCTCCCACAGGAGACAGCTCTCTGAGAACTTCTCCAGCATGGATCCATTCTCACAAGCAGCAGCCCTTCCACCCCTGCTGCAGTGTGAGTCCCTCCTGCAGGCAGACACTCCTCCCAAAGCTGCTATGCCTTGGGTTTCTCCTTCCACAGGTGCAGTGCTCCAAGGACAGCTTGCTCCAGCCTGGAATCAGGGCTCTCTCTCCACTGGATCTCCCACTGGATCACAACCTCCTCCAGGCATCCACCAGCTCTGGCGTGGGCAACTCCCCCACGGGCTGAGGGTGGATCTCTGTATCCCCTGTGGATCCCTACGAGCTGTGGGTGGATCTCTGCATTCCTCATGGACCCATGGGCTGCAGGGGCACAGCTGCTTCACCATGGGCATCACCACAGCCTGCAGAGGAATCTTGGCTCCAGCACCTGGAGCACCTCCTGCCCCTATTTCTGCACTGACCTTGGTGTCTCCATGTTGTTTCCTTCACATATTCTCACCTCCTCCTCTTCTCTGACTAGCAAGACAAACTGAGAACCAGCTTTGTTTTGATTTTCTTCTTAAATATGCCATCACAGAGGCATTAGCAACCTCTCTCAAGGGCCCAGTTTTGGCCAGCAGGAGGTCCATCTTCAAAGCCATCAAGAATTGGCTCTGCTGGACATGGTGGAAGCTTCCAGCAGCTTCTCACAACAGCCCGGCTACTAAAAAACAGGTCATGCAAAACCAACTGCTACATACAAGCCCTTTGCTGAAACTGGAATAATGGCCTGTCTAAACCACTCTCTGGAATCTGTATAATGTACCAGAGAAATCTATTGTAGGGGTGAGACTGCAACCCCAAATCCCTCTGGCCTTTCTTGGTCTAGCTCAAACTCAAGTTATTTGAAAGGGAACACAATATCCGAGGTTCCAGTCATTAGAGCCCTATTGGCAGCTTCCTGCAGGCCATGAGATTCTGATAGTTATAAAATGTTTATTTTAACTTTCTTTGCTATTACATATAATTTATTATTCTACTGAACTTTATTCCTTTTTACATTTCTCATAACTTTTTCAGGCTTTTCCCCATTTATCTTTTGTTATTTGGTATTTTCAGGTGTTCAGTGTGGTTCAGCAGGGTTTTAATTTTCCTCATCAAGCTGTGAACTTCTTCCTTTTTCTTTCCAGCCAGCTTAATATGGTTTGACATTTCCTCACATTTCCAACAGTCTGTAGCTGCTTCTACGTGTAGCCACTGTGATTGGAAATGACTGCATATGATTATTGTTAGACACAATAATATTGTGATTGTACTGCTGTTGGGCATTGCTTTGAATGAATGGGAACCCAAAAGAAAACATATTCTGCTCCCAAACATTTTAGTCTTAAAAACAAGGCCAAAGCATGAGCCAAGTAAGCTTACCATGGTTCAGCAATGACAAAATATTTAGCTGTTAAAAGCCAGGCACCCAAGATTACACATATTTTTAAAAGCATTACAGAGTCAACCTAGTACACTTTTAAAGTAGGAAACTATGAAAAGCATATACTCTGCATTAAATTTTTGACCTTTTCCAATGTTCCCATACCAAATTTATAATCATTCTATTTAGGGCATGTCCCAGCCTGCACTGTATGTAAGAGAATTAATTATTCCAAACCTTATAGTGTTTGAATTGCCCCTTACATGGAAACCAAGTGTTACCTGCACCACACATTCTCATTTCTTCTTGTATTTCTCATTTTTATATGGTAGAAGATAAATTTGCATAAAGTATAACCCAGCACAAAATGTGCTTGTAATTTCCAAAATTATTTGCATATTTCCTATAGTCAGATCCAGTAATTTTTGTGTTTTTCTGAAAACATTGTGAGAAAGTACTGCCTTGCTATGACAAAGAGTTTTACAACTATGTACTTAATGTAGAAAAAAATGATTTGTTTTAAACAAAAAGCCTCTGACTCTCAGCATTCCTTGGCTCATGTCAAGAACACATAGTAAAATACCTTTTCTTGCTCCCCTTTTCTATATTTTCCATATATTTTTTTCACCTCTGAAATGTGTCTTCACTATCCTGTGCTAGTTTTACTGTAAACAAATAATTTAAAGCATTTTATCTTGAGTCAGGGATTTTTCAGGCAGGAATGGGTTTAAGTATAACTGGAACAGAGAGAGGGACCTGGGTCTCCTGGTTGTTGGCCAGTTGAACACAAGCCAGCAGTGCCCTGGCAGCCAGGAGGGCCATCTCTGTCCAGGGGGGCATCAGAGACAGCATCATCAGCCGGGCAAGGCAGGGGATTGTCCTGCTCTGCTCTGCACTGGGGCAGCCTCACCTTGTGTGCTGGGGGCAGTTCTGGGCACCATGATGTAATAGAGGGCAACCAAGGGAGGGCAAAAAGATGGTGAAGGGTCTTGCACAGAAGCCTTATGAGGAGCAGCTGAGGTCACTTGGTCTTTTCAGCCTAGAGAAAAGGAGACTGAGGTGAGACCTCACTGCAGTTGCAACTTCCTTGTGAGGGAACAGGAGGGGCAGGCACCGATTTCCTCTGTGACAGTGACCAGTGACAGGACCCAAGGGAATGGTCTGAAGTTGTGTCAGGGGAGGTTTAGGTTAGATGTTAGAAAAAGGTTCTAGACCCAAAGGGTAGTTGGACACTGGAACAGGATCCCCAGGGCAGTGGTAACACCACCAAGCCTGACAGTTCAGGAAGTGTTTGGACAATGCCGTCAGGCATGTGGTGGGACGCTTTGGGATAGTGCTATGCAGGGTCAGGAGTTGGACAGGATGATCCTGGTAGTCCCTTCCAATTCAGCATTTTCTGTGTTTCTGTGATGTGCTTCATGACCAGACTCCTTTCCTGCATAACTGTAGCCTTTCTCTGCGGCCGCGGGAGCTTAACAGGTGCCTGGCTAGGAGCTCCCGGAATACGGCTGAAGCTGGCCACACGATGTGCCGCTCCCGGGTCCACTCCGGAACCTGGGGAGTGGTTACCGTCTGCGGTGTGGGTGGCACAGGCGGGATCGTGGCTACGAAGTCCCGAGATAAAGGAAGGAGAAGTGGACAACCCGTATAGGTACCAAGGATCTTTAATTTTCCCGCTGGGGCCTGGGACGGGTGTCAGGGAGGAGGTCTCGGGAGCGCCCTGATAAAGGCAGTGGATGTGATAGGAGGAGACACAAAGCTAACCAATAACAAGGACCCAGGGAGGAGCGTGGGTTACAGCTGAGCCACTGAGGATCACACAGAGGAGGGGAGAAACCCCGGGGGCAAATCATCCATCGAATAAGGGATGGTTGGCACAGAGAATTCTCCAGATAAGGGGGGTGGTTACCGTGACAGACGGGGGGCAGCTCCAAAAGGGAGGAAATTGGAGGGAGAAACCATTGTGGGGGAAGTACATGGGGGGAACCAAGGACCAAACCATTTTGTTAACTTACAAAAGGAACAACCAATTCTAAAAAGACACAATGCCTCACATAACAACTGGGCTGATCTGTGTGGGGATAGGCTTCTACACAACCTGGGCAGTGGTGATGGAGTGCAGCTGGTGCTGTGAAGTCAGAGATTACAGTTATTTTGTGCCAATTGAATAGCAAAATGAAGCTGAGGTAACCAACTTCTGACTGGCATCAGAGAAAATTTCCAAAACCTGTAAAAGTCAGTTTACTCCTTGAATCTGTGAGTTTAATTTACACTGGTGTGATATATAAGGGAATTGATAGGAACACACAGGTGCGGATGCCCGGTGCGAGAAAAGGTTTTATCCTTGAAAGCCATTGGCAGGCAGTTGGGGGCAGAGAGAGTGTGCCTGGTGTATGAGGAGTGCAAACACAGCATGAGGCTTATCAGGAGGATGAGTTATCAAAAGGGGGTTTCCAACTATAAAAAGCTTTTAAAGAAGAATCTCCCAAGAAGAAAAGACAAAAAAAAAAAAAAAAAATGAAGACAGACTGATGGGATAAACCCAAACCATTCTTTTAGAAATTTAATATCTGTTTTTCTTGGTGAGTTCTGTTAAGAATGGAGATAAGCACACACAGCTGCAGATCAAAAAAAGACTTTGAGCTAGGCATGCTTACTCTGTGCTGTGCCAGACTCTCTACCAGAGAAGCTGCCAGTGCTGTGAGTAAAATACATCCACTTGGTACACACTAGTCAATTTAGGATCGAACCCATTTAACATCCTCTGCCACAGGGACTCAATGCACCTGCACAACATTTGGTTTTATCAGAACCATTTAGCCCATTTAAGCTAAGAAGACGGAAAAACTCAGAGTCCTTGTGTTCAGACCCATTCGTTTTTATTATGGATAGGCTGTCAATTAGCCTTGCCTGCATCAGCATCAAAATTAACCTGGTAGTGCTAAAATGATGGAGTTAAAAAAATAATTAGCTTTTACCTGCTATTTTCATGTAAGTGAAGCCAAAGGCAAAAAAATCATCAAAATCTTTCAGCGTAACTTGGCAAAGATTTACCTACATGAGTTTTCAAAAAGCTCTTCCTCTGTTAAAAAACCCCCCAAAACAACAAGACACAGCAAAACAAACAAAAATCCCCAAACAAACAAAACCCCAAACCCAAATACCTCCCTGCAAACACAAGCAGAAAAGTAGTCCAAATGCAGCTATTTAGCTCCATATTCCTGCTAGTGAATCCAAAGCAATTCAAATTTAATCTGAGAGTGCATTTATGCCAAATTCAAATCCTTTCCTCCCGTCTATATTTGATATTTTCTGTTCTAAATGTCTCTAAGTGTTCTCTCACCGCAAATTCTTGCCACAATGGCAGCTGTTTAGCAAATAAACTAAAAAATAAAAATGTTGTCATTGTGAAATAAGATATATTTAATTAAGTAAGATAGAGAAGTGCTATTACAAGAACATAAAACTGTAAGGCACAAGATAAAACTAAATTACTACATGGCTGCTCAATTCAATCTAATCCTTGAAGATAAAGATGGAGCCAGAAAATTGCATGTATTGTGAAATCAACATAAGCCCTAAGCAAATATTAACTAGGGATATATAAACTGATTTATTATAAATACAAGTGTGAATGCTAGGATTAGTTAAGGAAATGCAAACTGAGACACAATAAGGCATAAAATACTCCAGTATTTCTCTAAAATACTGGAAAGTGTACACAAAAAAATGTGCAATGCCCAGGACATTTTTTTTTTACCTGATTTGACACACTGTGGAGGGAAAATTATGGAATAGAGAGGAAAATGGTACATATTTTTTAGCAATTTTTGGTAATATTCAATTCATAGAGTTTCTTTATGTATTAAATAATAGGTTGGTTTTTTTAAAAAAAGTATTCTGCTTTGGTTTTAACTGTTTGTTTTGTTTCAAAGTTCTACTTACTAAATTATTAGAAGTGCATATTACACATTGAAGACTGTGCATGAGATGCTTCTCAGTATCAGAGGACTCATATTTTTGTATGGTATGAACAGAGGACTTTCTCAAGCAGTTTTACTTACTTCCACATCTTTCCTGAGAAGTCTGCAGAATATGCATGAACAAGAGAGAAAAAAGGGTAATTTGTGTCCATGATAATAGTGGTTGCATATTGCAAACATCTATATGTGCTCACTTTAAGCTTTGGTTTTATCTTTTGGAGAGGTAAAGATGGAAAATCCTTCAGGCCAGACACATCTCAGTCCCAAAATGCTGTCAGTGGACTTTATTGCTTGCATTTTACTGACCCCCAAGGGAGATTAAGGCCTGTTTAACTGACCTTTTTGTGCCTACAGTGAGTGAGAATTGTATGTAGTTTGCAGCAGATCTTTCCTGCCCTTATTTGTTTATTTTTTGTGGCAATATTCTTGTGGAAGTATAAAAATTATAAACTGGGAGCTTTAATGGTGTATCTTGGTATCTCGTATTACCAAAGAATATCCTGACCTCTTTAGAAAGGCCACTGCTTTGTTTGTGAAGCCAAGCTTCCAGAAGGCATTGCCACAGGCCATACAGGGCAATGACCAGAAATCAAACAGGCATGGTATGAGCTCTGTCCATTCTTAGTCTTGAGCAAGGCAAAGGTTCCATGAGAGGTGGTACCTGAGAGCAGAAGGGAATGAGGCAAGCAGGCATCATGGTGGGACATACCTGCTTTATAGCAGGGCTGGATCCTGCAGACTTTCTCTTCTTTCTAAGTGGAACCATTAACAAGACCAGCTTTTCATAGTTTGTCCTCCCAAGCTCCATCTGTCCCTGTTTAACCCTGCTGTCCTGGACCCTGAGTTGTGTACAAGACTGATCTGTTAACTTACATTCAGGCTCTGAACTACAGTAAGAAGCTATTTTTGCCCCTTTGGCAGTGGATGTTGGCAGCGGGCAGTGGGTTCACTGACAGCTGACCTGAGCCCATATTCAAGCCTTGTTTCTGATGTGGACAACCAGAATTGTGTTCTTCAGGTGCACAGCAGCAGCTACATGCCTGGCTATGTCTGCTACCTGTATGCTACCTATATAACTCTTCCAAAGCTGTCCTTAGAAAGTTGTGTTCCTCTTTCAGTTTTCCATTTATCCTTCTTGTTGTTCCAATTATGCACCTTTTAACACTGTTTTCTAGGGAAAGATTCTTTTTTTTGGAGTCTTAGGCTTCAGCCTCTTGGCTTTATGCACTAACCACAGGAATCTAATCCTTCCAGCCAAATTGATCCCTTGCTCATTTTTCCTTCACCAGATTCTGGCTTGTCTGTCTTTTCTGCCTTCAGTGTTATTCAATGCTGGTCGCCTCACATGATCACTCTTGGCCAGTAGTTTTCTTCTCTTCTTCTTATTCCAGCTTCCTTGTCTGGCTGGTCCATCCTGTCCCCAAATCCCGGTATTCTCTTCCTCTCCCTCTGCTGTCCATTCTCTTCTTCCTGGTCTGAAAACAGTTCTCTCAGCACTCACAGGGGCACTTGGGTGCCAGTTGAGAAGGAGCTAAGGCAGTCACATTTTCTGTTGTTAGTTTCACTTTTCAATCCTATTCAGTTTTATACAGCCTTCAGAGGGAAAACCACAACTTCCTGGAGACTTGATCATATTTAGCCACTTCAGGACATCAAGACTTCTTTGATGTGGAAAACTGGAAAAGAGCAAAAGCAGTCACCAAAAAGGGAATACAGTCCGTTACTGTAATGATTGCAGAAATTCTTTATGATTATATGAAAAATAAGTTATTTATTTAAAAAAAAATTAGTTTTGACATCTTCTCTGGTAAAATTCAGACACGTTTTCCACAGAAGCGTCAAGAAGCACATCAGACACAGGATATAGTCCTTCCCAGTTTAAATTAGTTTTCTTCATCCCAAAGGATGATGAGCATTTCAAAGAAGGGTCACCATGAGGATTTATATTTTGATGAATGATATATGCACTTGTGCTAGTCTCATTCTCACTATTAATTTAATTTTGAATGAAAATTAATATGCATATAGAATAGCACAGATGATGCCAGCATGATAGCTGATATTTATATAGCTTTGAAAACAGAATTTTAATGTGAAATTTTGGACAACTTTATTTTAGTGGTGATGTGGTATGGATTTTATGTACTTATTTTTCTGATTTTATTTATGACAGGTGAATTCCACTTTCTACTCACAATACTGCTGTGATTCTCAGGACATGCTTAACATGTCCTGAACATTATCCATGGGCTTATTCTGGAAGTTCTTTCTGTAGCACAAAAACAGATGAAGCAATTCAACCTTTCCTCTAGAGATTTTGATTCACCCTGGTTTAACCTATGTACAATTCACTGCTGCAGGGCAATAAAAAAGTGATAAAAAAAAGGAAAAAAAATGGAAGCAATGCCAGATGGAAAATGACAACACTTAGTGAACATGAACAGATGCAGATCTCTTGTCTTACAAAATTTTCATGTCTTTTTACTGCTACTCCCCAATCCTGATATCCCCATGCAGTAAAGTCTTAATCTTTTCTGGATTCTCAAGTCCAAACATACTGACACATCTTTCTTCTCTTTCTCTCTTTTTGTCTTTCCAGCTGTTTGTCTGAAGATAACTTATACTTTCAGGATTTCCTACAAGGCCCCTAAATCTTTTTGCCAGTCAGTTCACAGTGTGCTTTTTTTCATTTAGCCTTGCTTTGGAAGACATCCCTTTGCCATTACTATGCTTGGTATGATGAAGATAAGGCAAAATATTCTACTGCAAGAAGTTAGAAATAATAGGAGATTTTTAGCTCTACTTTTTTAAACAAAAGCGAAAATAACTGGAGAACAACAAACAATCAGAAAACTTTACAATTGGGAGAAACAAAATGAAGCTTCTATTGTTTCATTCACCTAGGATCTGCAGCTTTGATGTTACATGAGGATTACCTGCATTCTTTTGTCCCAATTACTAAGAGCAAAGTTGAAGAACTTCAGTATGCATTAAGTCTACCAACTTTGATGTTATGTTGAACATCCTGACTCAAATTTGTGTTGTCAGAATTGGCCTAGAATAACTGGATGCACATCAAAATACTCAGAATACAAACAGTGCAACATCAAAGTATGTATTTTGATGTTATTTTCAAGACCAAATAATACAACAGTAAGAAATGTTGATCAACTGGTTATCACTGGATTTTGTGACAAAATTGTAGAAGCCATCCTTTTGCTTCTGTCTCAGCTGGATTGGTACTGCCATCACCCCTTTCAAAATACTATCATGTAACAGGAATATTTTGCAAGCAGGATACAGGAAGGGACTTGGGACACAGATACTGAGATATGTAAATTTAGATTTTGAGTTGTGGGAATGGAGTAGAGAAGCAAGTCCTCCAATTTGCATTCACAGCAAGTGGCACAGCAAGAGGTGGGATTTAAATTCTTAATTTCTTCCTCCATTTACTAGGGTATGAAACCTGGATCCAGAACCTGAAAAGTGTTCCTGTGGTGTCATCACATTGGATAAAATCAAGACTTTTCATGCCTGGTAATGCCTGTAAGGTTGCATGTTATTTCTGTTAAATTATTGTATGCTGTGAAGTATCCAATAACTTCAGATTTACCTACTGATTTCAATTAACTTTAGAGTTCAAAACTATGACTGAGTAAAAAAGAATTTTCTCCTTGTTTTTTGGGGTTTTTTTGAGCAACCTGTTATGTCAGAACAAATGTTCCAGCTTTAATACACACATGCTGCTTGATTTCAACCTTCTGTGTGAATTTATTTTCTTTTTAACTTTAGATATTTACTGTGAATTGGTTCAGTACATCTTGCACCGAGCAATATAAATCTTGAAAAATCTTTTGAAAACTCAAACTTTAACTGGACAGAGCCTGGTGTGTTTTGAAGTACAGTTTTGAAGATGTACTTATGGACATGATTTAGCAGTGGTTAATGGTTGTACATACAGAATTCAAAGATCTTTTTCAGTGTAAATGATTCTGTGATTCTATGATTATCTTCTTTAGCAAGCTAAGTTGTCCCATTTTAATCAAAAGCTGGAAAACTGTAGATTTAATGAAAAAAATAATAAAAAATGTCTTGTGCTCATTAAATTGTATTTTGCATCAAAAATAGTTTCACTTTTTGGAATCTAGTAATATGTACTTAAAAAAGGCTGAGTACAGCTAAGGAGAACTTGCATTGCTTGGTGGACTCCTGATTTCTGACAGTAAATGAGAAAACATTATTAAGACCCTAAAATTACATTACAATATGTCTTATGTAGCCATTTACATTTTCATTCAAATTCTGTCTAATAAATAGCAATTTCTGAGACTGGCTAAGAATTGCAAAGACTGGCATATAACTTTCCACTTCTGAAAGTGTACTATATCAGATTCTTGACAGAAGTACAGGAGGAATATTATACAAAATTCTGGAAATTTTCTCTATATGCTTTCTTATTTTATTTAGCCTGCTCAATTGGAATTTAGGTTTTGAGCTAAAACATAAGGATTTTGAAAATGTGGCAAATATTTTGAAAATGAGTAATTCTTACAAACGGGTCTAGCTGCTTAACTTCCAAAGCTAACCGCAGTGCAGCTGAAGATTTTTTCCTCTTCTTATCTGGATTTTTCCGTGCTTACTGCATCCAAAGTAGTTAACACAGACTTGATGAGTTTGTTGCTTCAAACCAATTCTGTTACTGGCACTTTTCGCTGAGTTTCTTTAGAAAAGAGTAAAAATCAGTGAAAAAATTAGTTACATCTGCCCTTATAATTCTGTGTCTTAGTTTTAAGAACCTTGCTCTATCTTACTGTAGTTTTACTCAAACTTTTTGCACTATGCTCCATTTATAATGCAGCCTCTAAAATAAGTTCTGAAGAGGGATTTAGTTTTTTTAATCACAGAATCATAGAACGTCTTGGGTTGGAAGAGACCTTGACCTTAGTTCTAGTTCCCTGCCATGGACACGGATGCTTCCCACTAGACCAGCTTGCTCACAGCCCCATCCAACCTGGCTTTGAACACTTCCAGTGGGTGATGTGGGGCATCCAGAGCTTCTCTGGGAACTGATGCAAGTACCTCACCACCCTCACAGTAAAGAATATATTATTAACAGCCAATCTAAAGCTACTCTTCTCAAAGTCATTACCCCTTATCCTATCTCTATATGCCCTTATAAATAGTCCCTCTCCAGCTCTTTTGTAGCCCCCTTCAGGTACTGAAAAACTTCATAAGGTCTCTCTGGAGCCTTCTCTTCTCCAGGCTGAACAATCCCAATTTTCTCAGCTTTTTCTGACGTGTTTTCAAGGAGCTGTCTAAGCCAAACTCCTGCTCAAATCATGGCTCATTGCAATGTTGCATCTGGTTTTGCAGGACTTTTTCCAGCTGAAGATTGAACATTTGCAAGAATGGAGGTTCCACAATCAGTAACTAACCACTGTCTTTGGAATTTTAAAAATAAAAATTTATTATATTCACTCTTTAGCCTAACTCCCTCTTTCTTATACACACATCAGCTCTTTGATAGGAATTAATGTGGCCTAAATTCTATCTCTGTCCTCATTCATGGTATTTCCTATTGTCTGGCTGCAGACCTTCAGAGGCACAGTGTCAATAGGGAACAGCAGGGGCTGGTCCTTGGTTGAAATGTAGGGCACCTGAATCTAGACTTTTGACTCTGTCATACACAGCTGCAACTTTCTACCTTCCTGCTAAATACCAAGAACTTTGTCTCCTGTCGCATAAATCAGACAGAGCCAGACTTTTCTATTCTAGCTGGGTTTGTGTGCCTTCCTCCTCACTGGGTGCCTTCCAGGAGTGCATTAATCAATGTGACTCAGGGCTGTCTCTGGTGTTTTTGCTGTTTTCAGTCAGCTTCTCCTCAGAGGCTATGGCCTGGCCACCTTACGAGGAGTACAGCTTTCCTCAGCCTTTCTCAGTTGTAGGAAGAAGGAAGCATTGAGAGGGAGGATGAAGTTCTTTCAGGAGAGATGAGGCTTTTTTATTTGAGTGAGAGATGAGACTTTTTTATTTGAGACAACTCTTTCATTTGATCTACTCCTGTCATTTTCAATGTGAATTTCTGGGTTTGCATTATCTGCTAGAATGTCAGATCATTGTGATGGAAGCCAGATATTGAGAGAGCTAGATACATATATGCAGGAGTAAGGGCATTTAATTGAGACCAGCCTAAAACTAATATTGTGGTAATATTAAAAAATGGTAAATGGGACAACCCAAATAATTATAGTCCTGTCAGGCTGACATCGATCCTTGGTGAAATAAGGGAACATCTGATATAGGGCTCACTTAGGAAAGAGCTGAAGGATGGAATTAATGCCAATCAGCATAAGTTTATGGAAAATAGATCCTGTCAAACTAAGTTGATTTTTTTTTAGATTACAAGCTATTTTTTAAAGTAATTGTATTGATGTACCATACTCTGCAAGCTATTTGACTTGATTGTGCATAATGCTTTCATTAAGAAACTAGAAAGATATAAAATGCACATGACACACATTAAATGGATTTTAACCTTTCCTTACTGATGGATGATATGATCTAATTGTAAATGCACTATCATCCTATGGTAGATTTTTTTCAGAATTTGGTCCTCAACCTCATGCAATTCAACACTTCCAGCATCTATGAAGAAGTACGAGATTATCACTGATGAAGTTTACAAATGATCAAAGCAAATTTTACAAGTGAGGAGCATAGTTCACTTTCCCAGTGAATCTGTGAATGTTTGATGAGCTGAACACAAATCCTGCCTGAGACCAGCTGTGAAGTCCAACAGCTAAGAAGAAAGGGTTTACAGTAATACTGTTTTTGTATGTTTAACGGTCAAAAGCTTTAGAGAAAGAAGAAGGTAGAAGCAATAACCATTAGTAGGTCAAAAAATGCAGTGAAAAATGTGGCCTATCTCCCTAGCTATGTGTGCATCTTCCCTTCATCTAGACCGTCCAGTTTAATAAAGAAATTTGCCATTACTCTTGATCTTTTCCTGAAAAGAATGCTGGCTGCAGGAAGTTAAAGGTTATCTCAGAGCACATCATCTTTGAAAAGGCCAGAAGATTAATCAGTAGTTAATCTGTGGTTAATTAATCTATCACAGTCTGGTTAAGTGAGTTAATCCAGTTCTCAAGTATGTAAGCAAGAGACTCCCGTGTTGCCATTCCAGCAGTTAATTGTTATTGGTTTCAAAAAATACATTGAAAATTTAGGGTGAAATAAGGTAAAGGAACATTTCTGTGTTGAAAAACCCAGCTGGGGCATGGATGACAGTTTCTTATACAGACTGGATGACTTTCTAAAGCAGGTCTCACAGACAGAAACAGAAACTCACTCAGGACAGTTATATACTTTTTTCTTACTACACACCTGCTTAAAAACCTTTCTCAGTCTTCACGAAGCCCCAATATCTCAAACTGTTTTCCATCCTTTCCCATGAGGGAATGTTACAGACTGGTGTAAGTTTTTCTTCCTTTTATTTTACTGACTCCCAAATCTTCATACTGTGATTTCCATCAAAACCATCTCTGAGTAGCCCTTTTTCCTCTTTTGCCCCCAAAAGTACATGTTCTTTTGTAGCCTCCATCAGCATTTGGTAGTCACCACTGGTACTGTGGCTTCCCCTCAGTACATCCCTTCTTACTAACCAAGGTTTTACCTGTAGCAACTGAAACCCTTCCCAGGCATTTTGTAACCTGCCATGCCACGACCCTTGAAGCACAAGCTAGTGTTTGTGCAGCATGGCAGTGAAGTAAATCAGAATACATTGCAATATCTGATCTTAACAGATGCTACCACATGCGTGCCCCAAACCAAAACTTTAAAGAAGCCTTTAAAAAATTTTTAGGCCTGCATGAATCAACTGACTACAGGATATTTCTATTACTTTGGCATTTCATCAATGTTTCTCTTAGAACTTGTCTGCAGTTGCAAGTTAATTCAAGCCAAGGTAGGTTGTGAATTTAAAATGAAACAACTACTCCTGAGTAAATGCACATACTCTTCTGCTGGAAAAACAGTGATATACTCTCATTTAGTAAATCCATCCAGAAAGTTTCCTCTTTTCCATCTGAAAAAATTCGAGAAGCCATTTCAACAGCTATAGTTTTAGGCAGCAAGAGAATAATTTTGGTCTAATTTCATGAGCAAAAAAGCACTTTTTTTACTTTGAAGTTCAAATCTATCTACTGGACCTACTGTGGGTCTACCTCTTCTCAGTTCCACTTTGTCTTCCAGTCCTACTGGAGGTTACTCCAGAGCCACTGTTCAACTGATTTTCTCTTACAGTAAACAGCAAGAGTTCTAGGAGATACCTTTTGACACTACTCTAACAAGTCCCTTTTTAGCTTCTCTAGCAGCATTTGCTACTAAGATCCAGGAAGCTTCTACTTTTCCATCATGCTTTATGCCATCTATTGTAAGAATATTTTCCCCTAGGATAATTTCCCAGACTTCTGTTACACTGAGTTTTCACATTTCAAAGACATTCTTTTGGGGTGGCTTTCCACAGGTTAGTGCATACTATTTTGTTTTCCCTCATTTGCATAACTGAATTTCCTCTGACTAAGTTTATTCTCATGCTCATCATCTCCTACCCTTCCCTGGGGCTAATTTTCTTTCAAAGTTTATGGACTGGAGTTAACTCTCTTTTTCTGTATATGGACTAGTTTTGAACTTATGATATTTCTTGTTATAATTGCCCCATGGAGCAATTTTTCAACATGAAGTACAGATCATCAGTGTGTGTCAGACATTAAGCTTTCATAACTCAGAGTAAAATTGTATAAATTGTGTCTAAGTATTATAATTGTGCCCAAAGGCCAAAGAGATAAAAAACCAGACTGGTGTTGTGTAAATGGATGGATAATAATTGCTTGTGTCCCAGAGGTCTTACAATCCAAATTTTTTTTTTTGTCTTTTAACTTAATTGGAAATAATTAATATTTATCACTTTTAACAACAAAATCCCAGACTGGGATCTGTTTTCTCCACCCCACTTCCCATTCTGTATTCCTGTCTGCTTATTCATTCCACTTGAGAAATAGTAGGTAGAAATAGTGCTTTAATCAGCCATTTTAGGGCACACTAAAGAGTACTTCTGACTGGGAATGGTAATGACTATCAGATTCAAATATCTATTACCTGCTACAGAGCAATGAGGCTGATGAAGTTTATGCAGGTACTGCAGATGTATCTGAGATTATCCAAGTTCAATTGAGTGAAAGGAGCTACGGGTGATTTGCCCACTTAAGCAAAGAAGCAATTTTTGCTCTTCCTGTGTCTAAGGACTCCTTAGAACTAAATTAGCACCAGTATTTTGGGTTGAATTAAAAGTAATGTTTTTAGTAAAATTATTTCCTCAGTATCCATCCAGTATTATAGCTATTATAATGATGGTAAGAACTTACCCAGTGAGATGAACTTCCACAGATCTGTAGTTGTCTTTTGTGTGTGTGTGTGTCCTTGCAATGTGCTCTCCATCTAGAGAGAAACCATTGTAAAATATCCCATCCTGCAAGGCATCAGCCTTGGGGTTGACTGGATTAGGCCAGAGCAAGGTTTTTTAGAAGCTAAAAAAGAGCTATGGTAATACAAGACAAAAATGAAGGGAGTGCTTGTCTGACAGTGCTACAATTCCATGTTCCCTGTCTGCTGGGATTGTTCTGATAGAGCAGGTCACAGGCCTACATTTCACTAATGAGATTAATCAAGACCCTGGGAAATGGGTACAGACACTGCTTTCAGGGCTGGGCTATACACATGGGGTCTGGTAACAAACCTCTGCAATGACACTTGCAAAACTCCTCTGGCAAATCATAGATCACAGACCTTTTATTTCTATCTTTTTTTATGAATTTATGAAGGACTCAGATTCTTTAAGAATTATTTTAGTGAAGAAAAAGTTGTATTTCTACTTCTACAACAAAAGGTTGTGGTTCCCAAACATGCTATTTGACTTTCTTGTCCTTGCTAACTCATCGTCAAGTTATTTTAATAATGATAAAATTATTCAGCCTTTAAAGAAAGAGGAAAACAATCAATGCTGGACTGTGTTGGTTGATTGTGTTCCTTTCTTCAGTAATAAATTGCTTAAAATGAAAGACATATCCTCTTATTTTATCTTCATTTTAACAAATTTAACTTTCTTATTTTTTAGGAATCCCATACTTTTCTGTCATTTCTCCCCACTTTTCTACCACAGAAATTAAAGAATTAAAGGAATTAAAGAAAGAGGTGCATTTTTAAGGTGTTGCCAGTGTTCTGAGTTTTCAGTGAAGGCTAATGTAACTGTTCTTTGTTAGATTACCCTGATGTGTATCAATCCAGATCCTTCAGTCTTCTAGAGGAACAAAATACTAAAAATCCCATAGATGCAGGTTTGTGGTGGAAATTCTGTATAATTTATATATTTTTTTTATGCTTCTATGGAAAGTTCCGATGCGATCAATAATTTTGAACTAAAGGTGGAAATTGTGAAATATATTTCTCCTTATGCTGGAGCAAGAATATTGCTAGAAAAATATTTCACCTCATGGCTTGGAAAATGTGATTAATTGTCAAATGAGGATCATCAAGAACTTGTACTGTGTATGAGAAAATCCACCCTAAATATAAATGCAAGTGTATAAAAATCTTGCTATGCAAACCCAATAGAGGAAGATAGAAGAAATGGCCTGGTAGGGGGTTTTAAGAGGTAAAGATGTGGAAGGGTGGATGAGAGATCTAGTGACATTTATGCAGCCTCTTGCTCTTGATAAGGAACAGCCTGAATGGTCCTGTCCTCTGATGGCAAACATTTGTGTTGCTTGCTGTTGCAGATGATGTCAGTTCACCTGCATACAGCCTGGTTCTGGAACCACTGGCTGCCTCCACTCTGTGAGTAAAACAGGCTAAAGATCACCAACTGCCAGCACAGCTTGCACAAGCACAGATAAATTCCCTCAACCCTTAAACAAAGTGGCTGTGGCCAAGCTTCAGTTCGGGGATGTTCCCTGGGCTGCACTGGCCTAGGCATTGTCCTGAGAAGGTCTGACAAGCTCTTGGGGTTTGTGGTAGTGAATATTTCAGTGAGGCATCCATGGAGTGAAGCTGATTTTGCGTTAAGCATTTCCCAGCTCACTTTCAATGGCAGGCAAATTAAGAATAAGCAGAGTTTGTCAGTAGGTGAATTATAAACAGAGAGAAGGACTACATTTGTCAAATTTGTGATTTTCTACCAATTCCTCATTTGTCTCCAATGCTCTGCTATATCCCAGCTGTCCTGAGGATTAATTAGTTAATATTTATGAAGCACTGTGAAAATGAGGCCTGCTAGAATGGTGCTAAATGTTTTATTTACATGGTTTATAAACAGCAGCCAGTCGGTCCCACATGGGGTTCAGCCCATCATGGTGTTCACAAATTTCCACTGCAGGTTGAATCAGGATGGCTTTTATCATGATGTAATGTGTTTTTATTGCTGTAGTAGAGCAAATGTATCCTTTAAATTATGTGATTAGTTTCAGTACAGCTCACTCTCCAGAACAGCTATCATAAAGAGTGAGACTTTGAAAGCATTGCCAAATTTATATTTAGACTTCAGTGTATGATTTCATGTCAAAAATTTATGCACAACCTCATTTGTCGGGCAGCATTATTGATTTTATAATGTGTAATGTTTTTCTTATTGAAAAAGTGTTCCCAGGCCTGAGCTTATTAACACGGTGTTGATTACTCTTTGGGGGCAAGCAAGTGGTTTTTTCCATTTATTAAAGATGATAAGAAATGGGAAATCATGGTTTTTATATACACATTATTCAAATGAAAATTATGGTTACTGATTAAATAATATGAGGCTTGAAAATTAAAGTATAACACAATGCTTTCCCTTTATAAAGTTGTGCAAGTTACTAGAAAGCCTGTATTTAAGAGACATATTAGGAGTGTTACCTTTCCCTCTTTTTTGATCGGGAACAAAGTTTGCACCAAAGCACAATGTTGTATATTTTTTTATCAATGCCTGCATCAACTAAAGTAACAAGACTCTGCTTGAGACATAATCATGCCCATAGTGTGCATATTCAAACATGCCAGAGGATTACAGGTCTTGTAAGGAATAAACATCAAGAGTGCAGATGACTGCTAAGAAACCTGAAACTGAAGGGTTTTGGGGGAGGTGAGGAATGTTGCATTCAGTTTGGGCTTGTTTTATTTTTCCTTTTCTCAAAGATAGTCATGGGATTTAGATACCCAATTTATATTTTTTTTTTCATTTGAATGAAAATCTCAGTTAAAGCACTCAGTAACTAAATAAAGAAACAATGAAACTTCTCTCTTTACCAGCACTTCCTGTAGGATTATAATGATAAAATCTGTATAATGCTGTAGTAGTGTAACATGGCATATTTAATCAATGAGGTAAAGATGAAGCTTCTGGCCTTATTGAAATATTTCTAAACTCCACTGACTTCAGTATGGCCAAGACTTCATTAGGTATTTCCCATGACACTGCTCAGCAGGTACTCAGTCCTTGTACCCTGATGCGTGCTCAGTTCTCAGTTCCTCAAATGAAGATTTAGATAGAAGAGATGCTCAGTTCATATTTTTCCCTAAAAGCTGTCTTATTTGCACATTCTGGTTTTCACTAGGGATATTGCTGGCAGGAGCTCCCCTTATGTTGTGTAAACACATAAATAAGCTTTGCAGCAATTAATATTGGTCCACTTTCAAGACTATCCCCACATCTCCACTCCTTTGGAATCCATTATCAACTTTTTCATTATTAACATACCACTCAATTTGGCTTTATAGATTGCCTATAAACTCCTTCTATTATGCCATGTTCGTGTTTATATCCCAAGTCTTTCTCTGCCTCCCAGAGGAGCCTGGGGAAATACGTGTTACTTTCAAAACATGCAGCACTGGGCTG
The DNA here is from genome assembly GCF_022539315.1 of Serinus canaria. NCBI lineage: Eukaryota > Metazoa > Chordata > Aves > Passeriformes > Fringillidae > Serinus > Serinus canaria. Next base: position 105,247,315 of record NC_066316.1, on the reverse strand, counting down.
TTATGTTGCAGGGTTGATAGTGGCTGAATAGGCAACTTAGAAGTAATTCTTCATGTCCTCTCCTCCTTGATAGCTCAGAGTCTTGCTCTACTCTGGAGATTCAGTGGCAGATGGTGGTAAAGCTGAAATTAGCTGAAATCTTGCGCTCTTCCAATTATAAAGTTCCTCCCCGGAATGCAAAGCAAGAGTAGATATATTCTTTAAAGGAAACTGATATGGGTCTTGGGCAGGCACAGCAGGGAATTCATTGCAGTATCTTGTGAGTTTTCAGCCTCCTCTTCTCCTTGAGTCCACTTGGATTTTTAATTATCTTTCAGATCCCCCTTTCATTTTGCTTGCTCAGAAATGCAGAATAAAGCCTACCCCCTGTTTTCCATCCAATTCACTCACACTCTTCTGTTGCAATTATTGTACTATAATCCTCTCTCTCTATTTTAATCCTTTTCCATAGTCAGTTTATTTCAGAATTAGGGTTCTTATCCTTTGATCTATTAATTTAGAGTTTAACCTCATGCTCTCTTTCTGCTTTTTATTTGGGGCATTGCTGAGGGTTGTTTAAGCAGGAAGCAAGCAGAACAGGGCCTTCTTATTACACACCAAGGATCTATTAAGGAAGGCATTAGGGGAGTCCTCCTAAGGGATGGCTACTGGGAGAAAAATGCAACTTGGGTTTGGATCTGAAAGCTAAGCAGGGTAGGGAAGCTAGAAATGAAAGATCTGGGCACCATTACTCTGATGTTCATTCACTGATTGAAACATCTTATGGTTTAATTTGCTGGCTAACTTCAAATAAAGTACAGCTGATGTATTTTTGAAGAGCAAAAATAAATCCCCGCTCCTCAATACACATATGCACACATACACACACGCACAGACACACACACACACACCACGTTCTGTAAATGGTTTTGATTTTTTTTCAAAAGTGAGTAGCCTGCCTTTGGTATGAAATTCTTGAGAAGGAAAAAAAAATAAAGAAAAAAAAAGACAAAAACTCCTCTTTTTTTTTCTCCAAAAAGTCAAGAAATACTTGGGAATGAAGTGAAACTTTAAATTGAATGAAACTTTTTCTTTCAAGTTGAAAAATCTATTCGTTGCAGGAGCCTGTTTGTGTATTGGAGGTAGCAACCTTAATGGCAATATTGTTTAATAGAAAATGGGAGAACACACAAAAAGGGAAAGACAGAATGCTTGCCTGAGTGGACAAGACAGAGGGAGCACTGCACAGTTAAATAGGTGGGCCCAGCACAAGTACCTAGCCATTCCAGAAATTTGTAGCTATTTTTCCTCATATTCTTTTAGGTACTGCTGTATGTCTCATCTTTTGTGGGAAAAGGGGAAAGGAGAGAGGTTGGAATCAAGGAACTCATTCACATTTGGATTGGCAGAGATGTCCATGGGGAAAGAGCTTCAGGAGCCTTGAGGTGAAATAGTTCTTTAGCTTCATACTTCCTACATAACTGCAAGGAGGCATGCCCATGATTCAATTCTTCTTCTCAAAATGGGAATAATATATCTCTTGCTCAGAGGTGCTACAAAAAGGTAAACCCAACAGTAGCAATAAGCCTTTGCTATGAGGGAGGCCACTGAAACAGTCTGCTCAGATTCTTAACCCCACTTGGACTCAACCACGAGCTCTGCAGGGTGTGGGGTCTTCTCACAGCAGTGTACAGGTACAGTGTTGAAGACTCAGTTATGTTAATGAATGGTTTTAAAAATAAATAGTAAAATAGAAAAGAAAAAAAAAGAAAGACTGCAAAGATTGCATGAAAATGAGAGCAACAGCTTCTTTGGAGTCTCTACAATCTGTCATGTAAATAGAAAAGATTCAGACATCTGCAGAGTACTTCTCATACATATGGGGACACATTTCAGATTGTCTATCCTGCACCCAAAACATTGCACTGTGTTCTTTTGCATATTTGTGGGTTTGCAGCAAGGGAAAGTGAGAAAAGCTGCCGTCACCACCCCCAATTTGTCTGCACAAATTAAGTGTATTTCAAGGTCTGACCTTAGTGTCTCAATTTTTTGTCCACCTGACACACAGCATTCTAAAAGTGTGTGCCTAGAGGACAGAAACATTTACACCCCTCTAAAGGAAAAAAACAGTTTGAAAAAATTTCAGAGAAAAAAAAATCTGCTTCAAAATCAGGTCTTTGCAGGCTGTGACTTTTGCCAAGGGGAAAAATAAAAAATCATGCATTTGCTTATCCAGATAAAAATAGTGCCATTTCCAAAAATGTAAAATCCATAAAAAATGAAAGTGTAAGAAGAGGATCAACTCCTTTTAAGTCACATCTTCAAATCTGAAAAATGTTCTGGCTTAATTTTAAAAAGCCTTTTCTGTAGTGAATTTTAACTATTTTAAATAACAACAGACTATTCAAGTAGCATCTCCTAATTAGCTGGTGCATTCTTACAAATCACAAATGTCTGTAAATTCTGCTGCTATGATGAATGATGATACTACAGTATATGTATGTGTGAAAATTTATTGTCAGATTGGAGCCTCATGCTCTCTGGTGTGATATTTTGCTGTAGTGATGCCGGTGGCCAGCACACAGTAAAAGTGACCTCTATTTATCTGGACACAAACTGCATATGGTTTTACATATTTTTCTCTAAGTTTTTTTAAAAATTAAAGCAAGTCTCCAGTCTGCAGGTGCTTGAAAACTGGCAGCAAAGACAGAGGATTCTGCTAAGTCCAAAGCCAGCTGTGGCTTTTAGTTCTGGGCCAGGTTGTCTTCATGGGCACAAGGAGGTATTGCTCTGAGTAGCACTTTCTTTTTCTACTCTGAAAATGTTGGTGGTCTGCAGAGTTTCTGCATATTGTTCTGTGAGTAGGGAGATGTTACTGGTGCATATACCTCTGCTTTATAGCATATAGGCACTCAAGGAGACAGGAAAATATGTCCTGTAGTCTAGTCCATTATTAATATGTCTGCTTCTTTAAAAGGTCAACCTATTTTAACAAAAACTTCTGTGCAAGAGATGTTTTTGAAATCTTCTAATTTTGATTCTCTTAACCCCCCTGAAAAGTAATAGAGGTATAAATATTAAACATCCCATTTCCTTTACAGCTTGGATTGATTGGGAGTGGAATTCTGAGGGCCAGAGTGATTCATTCCACAAAACCAAAGAAAATCCCTCTGTAATAGAATAATAGAGTACAACAGGACAGATTAGAACACATTTTATCACAGATACCAGCCCAAAACCTAAATTGCTATGGTGTTAGGATTCAGACACTTGTTCTGCCCAGGGAAGAGCTGTGGATTTGTCCTCAGAGATAATGATTTCTTCTCCTTACTTTAACCTTTCATTGTTATACTTTCCATCGGTGCATTATACTTAGACCTTGGTTTTGCATCTGAGCTCCACATAAACAAAATTCCTCAGTGGAGATCCTTTAGGCTCAAAAATGCATTGTGGGTTTGATTGTGAACTAGGAGCTAATACTGAAAAGAGTGCTTCCTAGAGTGATTGTAAACCTGAATGCTGAGTTGATTCATTCTTTGATAAAGGATGTATTTGGTCAAAAAAGGAAACGATGCATTTTTCAGCAAGTACTAATACTTTTTGATCTTTTTTTGTGCTTGTTTGTTGCAAAAAAAGAGAAGGCTTTGATGGCTTAGAGGCTTTGAGTGGAGAGTAATTTAACAGTATTTGTCCTATCAAGTTATGAGAGTCTCAGGATCAGGTTGCATGCCAGGGCAGCAGTGAAATTGCTCTAATGAATACACTTATTCATCTGTGGGCTTTATTGTACAACCAAATGGTAATTGTCTGACTTCCAGAGATTGCCTGACAGACTGAGTTGTTGGAAAATGTGCTTTTCCCTCTTTTATTCCCAAATTTCTTGTCGTGAACATTTTTTTTATTTTTAACTGCTTGTATGGCAAAGGCTGGGAGAAAGGCTGAGGTACTTAATTCCTTCTTTGCTTCAATCTTTAACAGTAGGACCAGATGTTCTTCAGGTACCCAGCCCCTGAGCTGGAAGGTGGGGACAGGGAGCAGAATGCAGCTCCATACTCCAAGGGGGAAATGGTCAGTGGCCACCACCTAGACACAAACAAGTCTATGGTCCCAGATGGGACTCACCCGATGGCACTGACAGAGCTGCTGGAAGAACTCGCCAGGCCGATGTCCTTCATTTGTCGTCAGTGCTGGTTAACTGGGGAGGGCACACTTGACTGTGTTGTTGTGCGCATCCAATTTCCAGTTGTGTTATCCTCCCTGTTTGTATTGTTCTCCCCATTTTGTAATGTTCCCCCCAGTTGTAATCCTAAACCTATTTTGATGGTTCAGTCCTGGTTTCCCCCTCTCCCTGAAACGGTTCCCTCCTAGTCTGGGCATACTGCGAAGCCCTTGTCTCCACCCCCATTTCCATGGTTACCATCCCTCTTGTTGCTTTTCCCCTCCTCCAGAGCCCTGTCCATCTCCCGGGGCCCTGCCCATTTCTCCAGAAACTTCTCCCTTCCTCACAGAGTGATTGGGCAAGTGCTCCGAGGCCCCTCCCTAGCTCATGTATCATTAGTTCTTGTCTGTGTCAGTTATGTTCGATTCCCCTCCTCAGTTTCCCCCATTGGTTCTTGTACCTATGTTCCACCCCCTTTCTATACTGCTGTTGCTCTTTGTTCTCTGCCTTTTCCCACCTGATTCCCTGGAGACAATAAAACTCTGGATTGCACCAGGCGAGTTAAGACCCTCTTTTCTCTCAAGCTTCTCCGCTTTTGCCGCTCCTCTCGATATTGCTGTCCTGTTGAAGGCGCTGCCCAGACGCCCCGGTGCATCAGGGTAGTGCCCCCAGCTGCTAGCTGCTGCTGTGCTCCCAGCTAGCCTGCGCCACCTCCTCCCCGCTCTCAGGGGAGTAAAGTGCACTCGACGCAGCAGCGCGGCATGACTGGAGTTTAGCCAGTGTGTTGCCCATTTATACAAAGGGACACAGGCCTGTCAGCCTGACCTTGGGGCTGGGGAAGGTCAGGGAGCAGATCACCTTGAGTGTCATCATGCAACATCTACGAGGCTACCAGGGAAACCGGGCCCAGACAGCCTGGGTTTCTGAAAGACGGGTCCTGCTTGGTCAACCTGATTTCTATGACAAGGTCACTGTTTTAGTGGGTGAGAGAAAGACTGCAGATCTGGTCTACCTGAATATTACTGAAGGCTTTTACACCATTTCCCACAGCATTTTCCTGGAGAAACTGGTTGTTCATGCACTATTCACTGGGTGAAAAGCTGTCTGAGTGGCTGGGCCCAGGGTGGTGAGGAATGGAGTCACATCCAGCTGGGGGATGGTGGATGGTCAGTAGTGGGATTCTCCAGGACTCAGTGTTGGGGCCAGTCCTGTTTTATGTCTTGAGGAGATCAAGGGCATCCTTAATCAGATTTTCAACAACACCAAACTGGATGGGAATGGTGGTCGCTGGAGATCCCTGGTGATCCCTAGAGGGATCTGGACAGGCTGGATTGATGGGCTAAGGCCAGCTCTATGAGGTTTAACAGGTCAAGTGCCAGGTCCTGCACTGGAGTCACAGCAAGCTCGGGCAATGCTACAGGCTGAGGAAGAGTGGTTGGAAAATGCCTGGCAGGAACTGACCTAGGGATGCTGGTCAACAGCAACTGGACACAAGCCAGCATGTGCCCAGGTGGCCAAGAAATCCAATGGCATCATGGCTTGTATTAGACATAGTATAACCTCTGGGGTTAGGGCAGTGATTGTCCTCTGTCTGTCAGGGCAGATGTTTTCACTCTCTACAACTACCTGAAAAGAGATTGCAGCAAGGTGGGGATGTTCTCTTTTTCCAAATAACAAGCTATAGGGTGAGAGGAAATAGCCTCAAGTGGTGCCAGGGGAGGTTTAAATTGGATATTAGAAAAAATTTCTCAATGGAAAAGTTGTCAGGCATTGGAAGACTCTGCCCAGGGAAGTGGTTGTCACCATCCCTGGAGTATTTAAAAGATGTGTCAATGTGTGGCATGGCTTAGTGGTAGACTTGGTAGTGTTGTGTTAATTGTTGAGCTCAGTGGTCTTCAAAGTGTTTTCCAAATGAAAAAATTCTAGGATATATGTTTCTAAATCACTGTGGCCTAGAAATCTTACTTTAAATGAGTACATTTTGAGTATTTATTTACTTGAGACATCTATTGTACAAAGATAAAGAGGTATTTTTCATACTGCAAATTATTTGTTATATCCAAGGGAAAAACAACCTTTGTAAATCTTGAATGGTTTTACAATGGTTTTACATAATACAGCTTATCTGCTAAAAAAAAAAAAAAAGAGAGAGAGAGAGAGAGATCTGACTAATAGTAGGCAGGGAAGAATTAAAAAAACAATTACACACATAGCATTTTTCACTATTGCTCAATATGTGTTTATGTGACAAGGACATGTTTAAAACAAACAAAAGATGCTTCAAGGTGTTATTCTGCCAAGTTGTATTCCTGTTAAAATGCATGAATGGTCACCTTCATCTAAACTAATGGGGAAGCACATATGAAATCACTCCAAATTTAGAGTATCTCTAAGGTTTATGTATGTCTATGTATATGAAAGAAACAAAAGATGTAGTATCTCTGTCTCACATGCCCATAAAACACTCACAAATACCATACTTATGCAGATATGCATGCATACACAGCTTCATACAGAAGGAAATTTATCTTCATGAAAATCTTTTCAGTGTAGCCAAATCACTTTTTCTACTAAGGAATATGGTAAAACATGGTATAAATGGTATGATATAACATTACAAAGTTGGTGGGCCTTAATAGTTTTAATCTCCAATTATTATGTCTGCAGAATAGTTTGTTCTTCTTAAAGACTTAGTGTCCCTGGCCAGCCTGTGAGGAAGGGAATTGCATACTGATAATGTGGTTTGGGGGCTGTGATGACTTGCTTAAAATTTGGATTAAAGTCACCTTTTTTTTTTCATGTTATTGCCCATCAGAAAGGTGTTACAATAATACCTTTAAATCACATGAAAAGAAATGCTAAGATGAAAATGAAAGATTTCATATGTGTCTCTACCATTTTTTACCCTTCATTGCACCTACACAGTACTTAGAAGTATTTAAAACTAATTAAAATGAGGATTGAACACAGTGATCTGAGAAAGAAAAAAAGAGCTTCAGTCATATTCTTTTTTATGATTTCTCAGTGAATCTCTGTAAGATCTGTCTTTCCTAGAAATATAATGGAGGGGTAGCTGGATTGCTCTGGGATTGGTAATATGATGTAGAGTCTTTTATTTCTGCATTGTCAGTACAATGCCAGTCTAAGTCTGTGACTAAAAGTTGTTACCATCTGATGGCTCTTCAATGGGCTATTGGAAATGAGTTTCATGGTTCCAGTTTCCAGCAGTGAGGCATCCACATCAGAAAAGCCATCATTGCACTTGGCAGTACTAATTGGCACCCTTGTCACCAGCCAAGGACTATAATGGGCTGATGGTAGTCCCTTCAGATCAGAGCTTAGGAACATTGCTGTTGAAGCTTTTATTCCTGCTCCCTGTGCACTACATTTTTTGTGGACAGACAGAGACATTTCCAGAACTGTCACTCTGACACTTTTTTCCACAAGTTACTATACTCTGATAAAAAACATTTTGTCAGAATTTTTTTGCTGAGATTTACAGAGTTCCTGTGTTTTATTTTGAAATAATTATTTTCAGCAAAGATATTTAGAGCATATTAGGACTCCCTACGTTGTTTACTTACATGTTAATATTTTTGGAGAATATAATTAAAATCATCCACTATCTTGGATACCCATGTTGCTTCCACAGTGTCACAGAATTTTTTCTTCTTAATGTATTCTTGCTGCAGCCTTTTAAGGTGACAACACCTAGTCTTGTCATTTCAGAAAAGTGAATTAAGGGATGTGGACAGATATCTTCTTCCAATACCAAATGTGCTGGTTTGTAGAAATCTCTGTCCTCAGCTGCCCTCCTCCTAGAAGTTACTGACTCCTTCACCGCTCTGGCAGAGCAGTTTATATGAATGTCCCCCATGTTGCTCCAGGGAAAATCAGACTAAATCTTTCAGACCACACAATTATTCTACTAGAAGTAGCCTTGCAAATTTTGCCCGAAGGCACTTGGAGAAATTTCATACAAGGTTCCACTAGTGTTTATATGAGTTCAGTAAATTCTCGTCGGGTATAACAATGAGGCCTTAATTTCCAATTCTGACAAAGATGTGACCAAAAGAGAAAGTTTTTTCCAGACTGGAGGCACAAGAAACCTTACTAGATCTTTAAGGCAAAAAATGTAACTTAAGGTAAGTGCTAGGCTAGCCAAATGACACCAGCACTCAGCTAGGATACCTGCTGCCAGACCAATAGTTAAGAAGAATTAATCTTGTTAACAGAATTAATTGCAGAACCAAAATAAGGCCCAGTTCAGAGGAGCACATGCTCTCTTTAAGGATATTAATATTTCTTTAAAGGCAGTGAAATAATTTACATATTCACTCTCAGGTTCTTGCTTCCACCCCTTGATGAACTGAGCTTTATGGTAATAGCATATGGTAATTAAAAAAAAAGGGTTGAATGAACTTGGGACATGGAGAGACAGAGAGCAAGAGAAAAAACAGGAAATGGAAAGAGAAAGATGGAGATAAGAAAGAAAGGAAAAATAAAGACAAAGTCTTAAATTTCTATTCTTTTGCTAGTGCGAAATATAATTTAAGATTCTGCAACTTGTTTCAAAAATTACTTTTACTATTTTGCTTGTGATCAGATCTGGAACTACCAAAATACTATGAGAAAAGCTGTTTTAATGTTAATTTTGTCCATGGACAGAAGCAGAAGTGTGAAAAATCTCACCACAAGCAATCTTTCACAATACATTTCCTTCCAGTTTGAAGTTTCAAGCAGTTAGAATTAACATTTGATTTTGGATCCTAATTGCAATTGAACCCAAACTTTGAACTTTGAACTATCTGAATTGAACTTTTCAGGTACTGTCATCACTAATTAAGAAAGCTGAGTCTGTGTTTACATAATAATAAATAGCTATTGAGAGTTGCCTCTGACAGGATATGAGATCCAATGAACTTCCATTATATCAGTCCTTGAGCAAAGTATGATAAATTAAATGGTGGAAGTCAATACCATGGACTCTGATCAGGGTGAAAATTTTGTGGTTATCATAAGCTCTTTTGAGTCTTGAGAGTTCTACATTCAAACTGCTCAGGTCCTTTTTCAGTGCTCATAACTGTTATAGCAGAACAATACCATCATCTCCGCATATCTTCTTTTCCAGTCAGTGACATTCATGAAGAATGAATCTGACAGTTTTTATTCTAATAATTATTAGAAGTAAAGACTAATTATAGATATTTCTTATTAAGCAGTCTCTGTTATTAATGAGAATAGCAGCTTTGACAAAATTTATGAATTATGCACATTTATTTGAATAAAAGAATGAAAAGATGGCAAGAAACTTCTTGAAAATGGAGGCGCTTTCTGGTACCTATGGTTTTACAAAGTTGAGATGCTAGATATATGCTTGAAAGTATTATTTGTAAAGAAAACGACCTTTAATAACACAAAGTATCTTAGTAAATTGAGAAATCCCCACTTATACTTAACAAGGCTAAAGGAAAAAATTAAAAAGAGTCTCTCTTTTTCCAAAAGAGAATAATTAAGATTGTAAACTCTTTGTAACTAGAGATAGTGTCTGAATTAGAAAATGCTAGAAATTGGTGTTTCCCTTTTAATAAGTAACATACAGTGCACACTGCATGCCAGAATAACTATCTGTGCATCTAGATCTGTTTTTCCTCTAAATTCATCATTTGAAGGACAATCAATCATCTTTTGTCATTTTGAGTCAGGTTCACTGCTGTTGCTGATCTGGGTGGGCAGTTGTGCCTATATGTGTACATGTTTTGAAAAAGTGTGATGTGTGTATGATGTAACTAGTGGGAATACATTTTGAACTGTGGAATCAGATAAACACCATAGAAAAGAAGGGCTATTGTTAGAGAGGACATTAAACACAAGCATAAGGAGAATGTGACTTGGAAATCTGGCTTTAGATTTTGATCATTATTGGTGTTTGTTATTCTGTTATGCTATTCTGACACTGACAGTAATGTATGAGGTTTTTTTTGTGAACTAGGCAGTCTGGTCTTAATTTTTGCTTATGTTCTCTAGCTGAGTAGAGTTACTGCAAGATGATTAAAAAGCCACAGATGTGAATAGATAGACGACAGGAAAATAATAAAGCCAGACATATGGACTTCATGTTCTTTAAGGTATTTATTTTATGAATGCTGTGTGCTTGCTCAGTCTTTATATCTTTATGGAACAAGTATTTTACTGCAGAACGCTTTATAGAATTGTTGTGTATCTCTTCTCACATGAAAATCCCTGAGAACCGCAAGACTTGTGTTTCTGATAGGATTCTGGAGAATATGATAGGTCTGGAGAATCTGGGTGGATGATACTCATTTCAGAGCTGGGGCATTGCCCTATTACAGCCATAGCTACTGCACATTCTCTTACTCTGTGGTTAATGCAGGACAATTCAGGGCAGCTTATCTCTCATGATTATTTTCCTTGAGTTCTTCATTTTCACAATATTGTGAGAACAGCTTTTGTAAGAGGTGGATACTCCTGTGTAAGGGGGGTTTTTCTTGAGTCAAAACTCTCAGCAAATTTCTGGTGAGTACTCATCAGAAAGATTTGACAAGATCTCTAGTAATGCCACCCTTCAAGTCTCTTTCTTGAAATAAAATCAGGTGTTGAAGATCATTATCTAAATGTTTAATATAGATATGTGTCTTAAACAGTGATTCACACAGAATTATGTAAAACCATACATGGTTAAGGGAATCAATGAAATTACATGATTAGCAAGAAATCTTGTAAGCAATGATGTGGAATAGATTTGACTCCAGAAGGTGGAAACTCCAGACATTTTCAGACAAAATTACCCCATTCTTTTGGATACTGCTCTGGTTATGATGGCCAGATGCAGCACATTTTCAGCAAAAATGAGTTATTTTTTCTGCAAAAGAATAAGTGCTATGATGTGATTTCCTTTTGTCCCAGACGAGCTGAAGATACGGAGGCACTAAACAGCTCTTCTGAGTGTTGAGCATCTGAAAATTGTAAAAGGAGAAATTCTGAGCAGTATCTTTTCCCCTTATTTCTGGAACTCATGAAATTTCTCTAAAAAAGAAATATATATTTTTATAGTAGACTAGATAGTGATAAGCAGAAAGTTTTTGTAGAAAATAGCCCATTGGGAAGAAAGACTTAGATAACTCCAAAAGGTTTTTGTGGACCATCTTCTCTTTTCCAGGCAAACAGAATACTGTGTCAGGGATGAAACGTATTTTCCAAATAAAACAACCACTGCTAGAGAATGAACTTCCTATCTCTCCATTTACCAAGGATTGTTTTCTTCCTTTATTTTGCTTATAACTGCCTCACCTCTTTACTCTTTGTATTTGAACAGAAACATAAGCTGATGGATTTCCTAGAGGTATGTTCTGCAAGCACATTCTCTGGGGACACTGCATGGACCTGTCACATGCTGATGAGGTGACCTGGGCAGAAGGTAACTTTTTCTACTTTGTTAGCATATTTCTGGTGGGAGTAGTCACCTGTTCTGTCTTTCTGACACTGCAATGACACTGCAACCCAAGTCAGGCACTGATCGTGCTTGCTATTGAATACTTGCCACCTCTTAGGGAATCTTTCATTATTATAAGATACCAGAAGTTTCCCACCCCATGTTCCAGGCTACATACACATAAAATTATTCCCTAAGTCTTTTCTGAAGATAAGACAATCTCTTGTTCTCAAGCAGCTGTCATTTATCAGTGTTTCTCAATGTGTGCTCTGTACACTGCCATACGTTTGTAATATCTGAGATGGATTCTGAAAAATGGCACTAGAACCTTACATTTTAATGCATTATAAAAGTATTCCTACACAGGTAAGTGAGCAAGCAAACAAAACCACAAAATAAATAATAATATTAAAAGCTCAAAAGAAAATGCAAAAAAGCATTCAGAAACTAGTCAATTAAAAATAAGACTAAGGAAAACTATAAAAGATGATGAATAAGTAATTTTTTAAATAATAAAGAATATTTAGTTTAGAAAAAAAAAAGAGAAGCACAAATCTAGATGATACTGAGCGTAGTAAGCCATGTCATACAAATTCATGCAAGGAGAAAGAATGATTTTCTGCACATGATATGTGGGTTCATGTGTCTGTGGCTTTTTTCAGAGGTCTTAAAAGGTAGCTACTTAAAGGGAATATTCAGTAAGTTAAATTCCGTAACCCAGGGTTTGACTAGGGCTGGAATTTATTTAGAGATCTCTACACTGAGCTATACCTACTCATGTGATGGCTCCAAAGCCAGCAACTGGCCTCTCTTTTTTAATATTTTTTTTTTAAAAATAATCTCTTATTAAGAAAGATAGAAAGGGACTGAGAACCAGGGAAGACAAGGAAGGCAGAAATGCCAAACTATTGACCCTAGCTCATGTGATACTGAAAGATTATGATCAATTGAAAAAAAAAAATCCTGTTCTATTTTGTTTGCAGTTGTCTTTTGTTGCAGTTTTTATTTTAAATTCATAGTGATTGCTGCTACCTCCAAAAGCCTGGCACAGCTTCCTTGCCGTTGGTATGGAATATCTGCCAATGTGCTTTATGACCCACTAGAAATGAGCTTTTCTTGCGAGGATATTGGGAGTTCTGTGTTTATTTCAATATCTCACAAGTTTTCCTTCTACCAAGTAAGAACAGTTCTGCCCCATGGGCTGTTCTCTTCTTTAAGTCAAAAATGCCCCATGTGTGCTCCATCTGCAGTGCTGCTCCCACATGCAACTGGCTTGACTAAGGATAAGGACAGGGGGTCTTCCCAGCAGCAGAATTAAGACACAACGTTTGTTTTTCTCCTCATTGCTATGACTTTTATCTTCTCTTCCTTGGTGAACAGTTTCTTTTCCTTCCTGTTAGCTGAAATTTCCCCCTCCATTTCTCTAGTGATGCTCATCATCCCAGGCTCATGGAGGCCATTCAGTCTGGAGAGTTAATTTTTTTTCCCTTTGGAAGCTTGCTTGTCAAACAAGTTTTCACAATTTCTCAGAGCTCTGCAGGCAACTAAAGTAATTACAGGATTAAACTAATTAATAATATGCATAGAAAAATCACTCTTCTTACAGAGGGAGCTCTGGAAAAGGGAGAGTATTTAAATTTCATTGATGTAATTTTCTGTGTACATCTCTGTGTGTATGCAGACATCACTAAAACAGGTTGCCCAGAGAAGCTGTGGCTGCCCCATTCCTGGAAGTGTTCGAGGCCAGGTTGGATGGGGCTCTGAGCAACTTGGCCCAGTGGAAGGTGTCCCTGCCTATTAGCAGGGTGGCTGGAACAAGATGATCTTTAAGGTTTCTTTCAACTCAAGCAATTCCATGACTCAATGATTCTACAATTTATAATATATTTGTGCACTTTTTTCTGTGTAGGTCTGATGTCTACATACACTGTTGTAGCTGCTATTACAGTGTTGTTTCAGATAGAGCATTACTGATAACCACCCTAAACCTCACTTCATATACAGTAAATTCTTTTAACACCCTGTGCTTACCAGGTGCAGCAGATTGTACATTCGTTACCTGATGACACATGACACAAGACACTGATAACTAGACTCAATTCTCTCTCTATTCATCTTATTTATCTCTCTTTTTTTTAACCTTTTTTTCTGTGGATTTACTGAGTTTGTTGCTCTGTGGTTTGTATGAGATACACAATCCTTACTGTATTCAGGCTAAACAGTGAATAAATTCAAATAATCTCAAAAGCAAGGAGTGGGAAGCAAAAACTAATAGTTACACAGGGCTATGCAGGCAGGGGCAAGCAGCAGGACGCCACAATGTGTGTTGAAAATTGTATATAACTTTGGGCATGCAGGCATGTATACACACAGACAATACTCTTCATTCTTGATGAGGCCATAATAATCATTGCAAAGAATTTTAATAATCAAGTAAAATTAGACGTTTGCAGCCATAATAATAGCCTTAAATGTAACAAAATCAAGCCAGCAAGATTGGATTTTACTTATTCATCTGCTCTGTTGATAATATGCCACTGCATAGAGTGATGCTTCAAAAAGGGTTTTGTATCATATGTCTATTTTGGTCTGTTCTCACCATGGTGTCTCATGGTGCCTTCTTATTAAGTAAATTTTTTTTTTTTAATCTCAGACTAAATGTGATTTAAATATTCCTCACAGGTGTTATCTGAATTAAAAGAGATGACTATTGCTAGTAGCATGCTTTCTTCTTAATAGCACAATGCACACAGCTTCTTCTGCTCTCCATCTTTATGCTGCATGCTGCTTAACTGTGGCTTTTAAGGTTTCATCAATTCCTACTGACACTTTACTGATAAATAGGTCATTCAGAAATTCAACTGCATCCTAGTTTGAAGGGTTATGAGGCTGAGAGGGTACTGAATCATTTTCTTGTTCTTTCTTACACCTCCCACAGCAGGAAAACCCCACCCAGTAAATCTTTGATGAAGGGATTATAAATATTAAGGAATTCACAGAAGTAGCTTAAATTTCCCATGAATAAGGGAAACAGTCACAGCTGGGTGTTCTCCCTGTTTGAACTCAGAATCAACAATGGCCTGGGGTAACTATTGACCATCCCTGAAATGCAAAGCATGAAGAACCTCACCTTCCTTAGCCACATAGGCTATGGCTGAGCCAACACTTTCTGGGACTGCTCTGACAAAGAGTGGAAGCCAAACAAACCCATGGTCAATGCATATCCTGAAGCAGCTGCCTCGAGATGTGAGCTGAGGGAAGGATGATATTTCTCACAGCGTGGTCTGATGTCCAGGTGGGTGGGAAGAGAGGTCACAGGAGGATTGCCACTGCCTTGTGCAATACCAGCCTCACATCTTGCCCCTTTCTCTTATCTTCATTTTTGGAGCAGAGGTAATTATACCCCTCTGGAAGCCTCTCCTATAGCAACAACTGGGGGAGAATGCACAAGTCCATAGTGCTACAGCGCCAGAGTTGTGGACTGTCCTCCTTCTCAGAGAAGGGGACAGTCCTCAACTGGGCAAAAATCCCACCAATTAGTTTACATTTGTGTAGATCACAGAATTGTTAAGGCTTGAAAAGACTTTTGAGATCATCAAGTCCAACTGTTAACCTAGCACTGCCATCTTCATCACTAAACCATGACCCCAGGTGCCCCATCTAGATGTTTTTTGAACACTTGATTCAACCACTTCCCTGGGCAGCGTGTTCCAGTGCCTGAATACTCTTTCAGTAAAGAAATTTTTCCTAGTAACTAATTTAACCCTTCACTGGTGCAACTTGAGGCCATTTCCTCTTGTCCTGTCACTTGTTACCTGGGAGAAGGTATCATCACTGATAAAACTTGGATCGGAGTAGTAACACACAAAATTGAAGCTTACCTCCTGTTGTCTCCCTGGTTGAGAAAGTCCAATTTCTTTTGTTTTCTATTTCTTCCCATGATGTTACAGGATCTTGCCACAGCATAGTTCTTAGGGGATTGTCTAGACTACACTTTGGCAGTGTGCCACATTTTTCTGCCAACTGGGTCATAAATTGTACTGAAACCTTCTAACTTTTGATTTTTAATGACCTTTAAAACTAGTTATTTGACTTCTGCTTTTTGGGGAATCCACAGGTGTCTTTTTAGATGCATACTGTTATGAGCTCATTTGGATAAACATGGATAGTCCAGCATATTGTAACTTTTAATCAGTTACATTGATTTATTGCCCTAATTGATTCACTGATGTACATTGAATGATTTGATTTCTTAGATATTTTGTGGAGTGGGAGAGGAAACAGAGGCTTTTTATTAGTATCAATTTTTCTGTGAAGCTATAAATGGTAAAATGCCAGGATGCAATGGGTTCTGGTGATATATTGGACACAATTAAATTGAACAATGACTTGCTTATAAATCAAAGCAAAGGAGGAATCATAAACCATTCCTAACCAAGTGACCATAGAGATTTTGAGATGAAAGGAGGAGCAGTTGTTTTTCCCACAGTTGATACTCAATTATTTGTGCTCTGTCATGCATGGATAACAAACAAATCTTTAAATCATTTCACTTGAATGTGTTCTTTCTTTAACAATTTTGGAATTGATTTTAAAAATTTTTATTTTATTAAGTAGTGGTGTATATTTAAAAGGTAAATCATACGTTATAAAAACAATAGCAGCCTGAGACAAAAACATAAAAAAGTAAAGCGGATTGTTTTACTTTTTTTTTTTTTACTTTCTTTCAGTTCTCTGTCAAATAACAGGCAGAATAAGAGAAAATCACATTTATAACTTATTCAGCAGATTTGATTCTCAGGGACAATATGTTCTAATGCAGTTGCATAATCAGTTCTTTCCTGCCTCTCCTATAAGTGGAGCATTGTGCTGTGATAAAGCACAATAAACTGGTAAAAGAACTAAAGGACTCTTTGCTAGAAATAGTCTGTTTTAAAGGCAGGATACCACTGAATTGTGTCTTATGTTACTACATAAACTTCATAAACATTGACGTGGATAATGTTCACAAAGTAATGCATCTGCTTGTTTTATCAATTCCCTGCTTTATTAATTCAAGAATTTTTAACATGCTTGAAAAGAAAAAACATAGATTTGTGATAAAATCATCAAAAATAATGTCAGTCTGAGGACCCTGGGCTCTATTCCTGATCCTACTGAAGATTCACTGCAGAAATATCACCTAAGCCACTATCTTCAAAGTTCACAGACATTAAGTTTGGATCACTTTTATGATCATCTCATCCAATCTTCTATATAACATAGGCAAATAACTTTTGCAGTATTTCTACTTCAAGTCTATATTGTACTTGAGCTGGAGAAAATTAGACACTTAAATCTCAGGCAGAAGGGGCCAAGGATTTGAATCTTCTTTGCCGAAGTGATGAACATCTTCCATTTTCTTCTTGAAGTTAAAGACAGCTGTGCATGTTCAATACCTCTAAAAGTAAGGCCATCTTGAACAACCTTTACCATCTTTCAGTAAGGTTATTTATATTTCTCTACCTCTCATCGTTGCTATGAATTCACTGCTATTTGTAAGGCACTTGAAGGGGGTGTTATAGAAATTGAAAATATAGCCATGCATCATTTGCATTGACTTGAATGTGCTCTGAGAGAGAGAGAGAGCGAGGCAGAAAGAGAAAGAGAGAGAGAGAGATATCTTTCTAGATATGGAGACAGTGCAAGTATAAGGCTGTTTTTCCTGTCTCCTGGTCATGTACTTATCGGCAAGCACAAAATATTTAGCAGTATCAATGTCATATACAGAGGAAACTAGGATTTTCTGGGGACCAGAAAGAGAACAGGTTAATAAGAAATTAGAAAAGTAAAATAAACTAAATAGACTTGAAAATGGGAAGGGCACTGCTGAAATGGCTTTACAGAGGGCACTTTTTTCTTTTGAGCAGAGGCAAAGCAAAAGAAAATACTTGGACAGTTTAAAATGCAGCATTGAAACAGCCTTGCTTCTTGCATAGGTCTTCTGAATGGGATTTGGTTCTGTGTGAAATTAAATGCATTGCATTTCTAACACCCGGGACATATTAGAAAGTGATCTGCATTGCCTTGGGATTTTTAGCTCACGGACAATTTGAGTATATTACTGCAACAATTAAAATGCAAACATACTTTCTTAAATAAACACTTTATTTAATCTTCCTTCAGGACAAAAGCATTTTTATATATATAACATATATGTATATAAATATTTGGATTTTTGCTTCTGCTTTGTTTTGAGGAGATCATATGAAAAAATATCTTTCCTTAACGATGCACTACAAGTAAATCCCCACAGAAAACATGCCAGAATTGTCAGGCAATGCTTGGCATATCTTTAGTACAGAGCAGGACACATAACAAGATTTACCCACTGCCTTTGAGACAGAGAAGGGGTTGTCATGAGGACAGTTCTTCAGAGTTTTTACAAAAATGCATGGCTCCATCTGTCTTCCCTCTTTTCCTTGGCTACGAGAACAGCCTAGCAATTTCAATAACCCAACAAGGGACCTCATGCACCAGGAGAAGTGAGGAACAGATTTTTCAATTTGGCACCATTCTGATTTATTTTTTTTTTAAATGGCAGTTGAAATAATTATCTGCAACTACAGGCAGCTGATGGATAGCATGTTTAATCTATGGATCCAGCTCCACGCTCTGCACTGTGTACTGAGGATAAACAGGGATGTTATGAGTGAGAGAGTTGTATGAAATAGTTCAAATACAAATCAAAGCTAGAATGGCTTGTCTTTTTACTGACTTCACAGAAAGGAAACTACTGGACCTGTTTTACAGGCATCACCTGATTTCACAGGGTCTAAAAGAATAACTAATAAGATGCTGATGCCCTGACCCTGAAATGCTCATGTTTATAGCCATACCCACAGTCATATATAAAATATAAACATGTACACACAATCAAAACATATGCATATAATCGAAGGCCAGCTATATTTTAGCATGAATGTATAGAAAAACTCTGCTTACCTACTGGCTAGGACATATCCCACTGTAAATTTCAATACTCACTATATTTTTTTCTGATGGAGAAAAATGGGAAGTTGCAGTACACTGAATTTGCTAAGCCGAATAATAATTTTAACACAGTTTTGTAGCCTAAAAACAGTGGATTGTTTTTAGAAGATTTAACATGTTTCAGGATCCATCACTTTTGATATTCAGATATTGAAGGATTTTATAGGCTGTTTGATTGGGTAGGTGGTATGGGAAGTATACCCAAGCTTCAAATCCCAGGTAATTTGTTTGAGATTCGTTTATTAGACTAATGCAAGAAATCTTCTTTCTCTCTCCAACTGATCCCACTGCTCAGTTTTTTGGGGATTTTTTGTACTTCAGAGATGGTGTTTCGTAGTCATGGGCTTAAAGGACAGACTTCGCCAATGGCTACAATTTTCTGACAGTGAGTTTCCTGGTAGCTTTGCAATTACTTTCCAGAAACTGTAGCTTTTTCAAACAGTTCTTTGAGGTAGATTTCCTTTATATTGTCCTGCTGCTGTTATTATGATTTCAGCTATAGCAATACCTAGAAGATCTAGACTTGGACCAGACAAAAACCAAGCAGTTATTGCACTATGAGTTTTACAAACAAAGAACAAAATTAAGTCTTTGTGTCAAAGCTTATAGAGCATGTATCAGATGAGAAGTGTAAAGGACGAGTGAGCAAAATAGTACAATAAAAAATACTGTTTGTCATCATAGGGTCTATATCAAAATCCTAATTCTTGCAACTCTTTTCATAGGGACCAGGGCAAAGGAGAGTTATAAGCCTAGATTTAAAAGAAGGTAATGAAACAGCTCTGTTAATCAGAAATTCCTCCTATGTGTGAAAATAATAGAAATTATGCTTAAAATCCAGCCCCAGTAGATGATGGAGACTGGTTTTATAAACTGATCAAAATAGACATTTTGTCACTTTAAGATGATGGACAAGTTGGCTTTGAAAATGGAACTAATTAGCTGTTATTGGATGAAATATTGAAGGAGGGTGCAAAAAAAACGTGATGAAGAAGAAGGGAGTGAATAGTGCATGAATAAATCTGAGGTACTGTGAAAATAATCTTTCCCTCAGCCTTAACAACTGTTTGCCGTGGGACAAAGCTGTTTGCAACAAAAGAAAAGAAGGATTTTGCAGGAGTCAAACTTCAGAAGGGGAGTACCTTAGCCCCATGGATGGAGGGGAAACCTGAGGCTTGGCTGTGGTACTGAAGACCCAGAATCCAATGCCTCACTAGGTTCACTGCAGGGCAAACAGTTGTTTATGAGCACTGGGCATGTCCACTGCTGCTGAGGAAAATGAGCTCTGACCCCTCCTTACAAGCACAGCAGGGTTTATATAGGCAGAAAGGTGAGAGCTGCCCCTGGGGATGGTGGGTGCCTGCCAAGGGCTCTGGCAGTCTGGCTGTGTTTGCCTTTTAAAGCCTTCACATCTGTGCCCCTGGCAGCATGGGTTTTAATTATCCTTTTAAGCTCTGTCTCTCCCTACTTTAGTCAGGAGAGCACAAGAAGAGATTTTCTTTCTACCTCTTCTGTGTCAAGAAAGGTTGCTTTGCTTTTGCTTTCCCTTGAATATACTGATCTCTGAGACATTTCATAATTATCCCCTGTTCCAGCATTAGCTGATGTTTTTTCTCCTCTCTCTTTTTGTGACTGATTTTATTTTTTGAATTTCATAAAGAGTACTTTTTAATTATGTTTTTGTTGCATTTTAATTCATGGTTTTATTGCCCCTTGCAGCACCTTGAGCGCAGTATAAATATTATCATAGCCTTTCAATGTTTAAAGGATACCATGTCTGTTACGATAAAATATGCCATTACTAAATGTGTCAGGAGCAGTCCTGTTTTTTTTTTATCACATGGTCTTTGGTTGTTGTTCTGTAGCAAATATGCTTAACAGCCCTCAGCTTAGCTTTTCTGTGTGAAGAACTAGGATATAACCAGTTTCTGTTGTTTTCAAGAAGAAAGAAAAATCACAGCCTCTGGCTCAGTTGCTCAGCTAAAGTAAAATGGCACAGTGTTATTAAAATCAATGAGACCTGGGCCAGGTTGGTCTAGCCAGGCTACTGAGTGATACTAATATATCATACAGTACATTACATTTCTAGAGTAATAATATAGCTAGAAATTTCCAATGGTGTCCCACATTTTAGGCTGATTCACTTACAAATTACAGTGTTGGATGAAGGGCATCAGAAACAACAGTCCTGGTGCTTCTTTTAATGTAAGTACATATTATTTTTCCCCGGGTGAAAATCTGGCAAATTTTAATCTTTATTGGATCCAGCAGGGCTTCAAACCATGTTTTTTAGATATGTGAGGGTTTTTTAGAAAAAATACGTTGATAACCAATTCCAGGTGACTTTTGCACTTTATGATAATATTTTTTGAGTTATTCTTCCAATTCAAACATGGAAGAACCAATGACAGAGCTTTAATTTGATAGCTGAGAGCATCTGGACAGAGTGTGATGTGTACATGTCATCTCATGAAAGGTCACACTAAATAAAGTGTGACCTTTCATGAGATGACATGTACACATAAAGTGTAACATAACTTTATTCAAAAGCTGAAAATTGGTAGGGGGTCTGTGTGGCCTCAACAACTTGAATGTACACTCCTACATCACAGGATCAGGGCCTCACTAAATCCTGTGTGTGAAAAATTCCTTCAAAAAGATAAAATAAGGGCCATCACAATGGAAGCATTTTGATCAACAGCACAAAAAGTAGCTGCCTGCACAGAATCACATGAACACCTGAGAGCACAGCATGGCAATCACAACTCCCTGCTGCACAAAAGACAAATTACAAGCACATTTTCTGGAAAATATATCTCTAATGTTGTGCAGGATTTTTTTTTTTATTTTTGTTCTTCTGAATTTCATTATCATATGGATAATATTGCAGATTTTAAAAGATTGATTTTAACAAAAGATTCTGCTCAGTTACTTCCTAGGTGATGTCTGGAACTTTAAATTTATTGCATGGCTTTATATGTCAAGCAGTTTGGAAGTCCTGAAAACATTGTCCCTTACTGTAAGGCTGTGCAGGATCAGTGTCCAAGAAAGGACTCTCAATGGGGTCAAGCTGAAGAGACTTCAGGGCAAACCCTGTCTCTATGTAAACAGCAGAGACTGGATGGGATCCAAGTATTAAAGGAAGTGTTTAAAGGTTAGTGGTCCTAACAGTAGTAGCAGGGAATCATTAACCAGATTCCAGGGATCCTGGAAATGTGGAATTTCTGAAGTATTGGAAGATTCCTTTTTTTAAGGAAAAGACTTTGAAGCCACCAGTCACAAAGTCTTTCATGAAGTGACATACTGGGGAAAGAAGTAATTTTTCAGGTCAGTCAAGCCATTATTTCTCCATCAGGGAGACTATGTTTTGCTTCTATTTTTTGCAAGAGTTTCTGCATTATTTCAAAATAAATAATAGAATCATAGAAGCATAGAATATGTTGAGTTGGAAGGCACACATCAGGATCATGGAGTCTAACTCCTGGCCCTGCCCAGGTCACCCCAAGAATCCCATCATGTGGCTGAGAGCCTTGCCCAAATCTCTTTCTGAACTCAGACCAGCTTGGTGCTGTGACCATTTCCCTGGGAAGCCTGTTCCACTGCTCAACCACCCTCTGGATGAAAACCCCATAAAATATATATTAAGAACAGAAAAATAATTATATTTAAAACCTGAAAGCCAAAATGTTACATTTCAACACTGTTAAACTATATTCCAAATAATATTATTGAAAAAGATGCTTTTTGTTCTGAAATTAAAAGTAATGAAAATAAGTCAGGGTTCAAAAAATGGACATTTTCTAAGAGTTGCAGCACTGAGATATTTTTAATCTGGCTTTAGTTACTGAAGTTTGACTGCTTTTTGTATTGAAATGAAGAGTTATGAAAAGTTTTGTACCCTGCTTCTTGCCTTTCACTGGTTTTCCAAGAATTCACCATCACCATCATGTACACACTGCATTTTTCTCTGATGAGGTTTGTTTTAGTGAAAGAAAAGAGAAAATAACTAATTGGTTCTTCAGTAATATCTCTTGTAATGATAAATGTCATAATTTGCCAAAGTCCCTGAGTACCATTCTTCCCCTCTCACTGCTAAGAATCTTTTGATCTAAGTAATATCCATGATAATTTAAAAATAAAGTTTTTCAGATGGCATAAAAATCTAAATTTTTTGAAATTAAAATTAAAAGCATTTAGCAAGCAATCCTAAATACATTCCAGTTAACAATTATGTAAGATAATCAAACATCATGCTCTAAAACTCTGGCAATGGGAAGCAGAAGAGGATTTTCTTACTTTTGCATTTTACATAATTATCTATCTTTGTTACAGATGGATTTTTAAAACCTCTTCTCCATTTAAAATATCAAATACTAGTTGCAGGGTAGCAGAGGGGTGGCTAATCCTGTGTGCTTTCATGTGGCTGTAAACCATGGGACACATGGTGAATCAATGGGAGAGATGATTGAAGAGCAATTCACAGACTGGAGATGACAATGGCTCATCATGGATCCTATTTTGGGAATTGGTGGGACTATGTATACAGTCTTTCAAGGTCACCCAGAGATATCAGCTTCATTAGCCCCTTCTGGCTGGGTACTGGCTGTTAGCAGGAGAGGCTGATTACACCCATGGTCCCTGTGCCAGCACGGCCCATTGCTCAGCCCTGGCAAGGAAACCTCACTTCAGCTGCTCAAGAGGTGCATATGGCTCGAGAGCCACATGTTGCTCACTCCTGGCCTAAGCCAATGAGACACAGCACTGGTTTGATTGTCTCAACATCCCCTCATTAACAAGTATCTGCAGATTGATTTTCAGCACACTTTTGATGGAAATTATTTCTCTCAAAAAAATCAACAGTTGTTCAGAGAAAATCCCATATGAGAAGACTTGATTTCTTCTTTATATGCTACAGATCATGGGCTCTTTGGGGCAAGATATGTTCTAACAGCTATTAGTATAAATGAGCCCAGTGCCTGGTGACTTTAGCAAGGAGGGGATGAACACATGCCCAAAACTTTCATGGTTTTTTTCCTTTATTTTTTTTCCTTTTTTTTATTTTTTCTTTCCCCCTTTTTTTCTTTTTTCTTTCCCCCCCCCCCCTTTTTCCTTTTTCTTTCTGCCTTTTTTTTTTTTTTTAATGGGAGTTAAAAATAGAAAGGTTCCCTCATCTATCTAATTCATCAAGGGTACTTTGGAAATCCTGTCACTGGCAGGGGAGGCTTAGATGCTCACACTGAACAGCTTTATCCTTCACTTGAAGCCATTTGTTCATGTAATTGTGTTATCAGCTCATTGACCAGTACACAATGCATATGCAAATGTGTGCTCTTATATTGTAATGACAAAAAGTATAATTCATCTAAAAAATAATTTGAAAATCACATACTCTGAGTATGGTCTGTTGCTGTGGAGACTTGAGGGTGCTTGACTGTCTCTGCTCCACTGTCTGTGTTAAACCAAACCTGTGTACTCCATGACTGAATTACTCTTGTGTCTTTGGTTTCCAGAGGGACAGAGTTAAGAGTTGCCTGCCTAAGAAATGCTTGGCTGAATAATAAATCATGGAAGCTCAAGCTGCAGTGACAGGCACTCATGTCTTTCCTTTTGCACGACAATGACCAGCTGAGTGGAACAGTGATAATCTCTTTTGGTAACGCTGCTACTGCATAAGGAAGGCTGATATGATGGATGTACACTGGAGTCTCTGATCTTCCAGTGGGCCTGTGAATGCACCACAACAGATACAACTCTCTTGGCTATCCAAGGTTAGGAGGCAGAGGGCACAGTGTCACCTGTATGGGCTAGAATGTCCTGTTTCTCACAAAACCCAGTAGCATTGCTTCTTCCAACTCCAGCATTGCTGATAACTCATTGCTGTTCAGAGATTATTCAAGTGTTCAGAGTTAAAGCTGCAGGACACATTTTTGGTTAATGTAAACTGGCCAGGTGCCCATCAAGAGATGCCTACTATTATAAGTTTGTTGGTAGGATGATTCTGTATGGTCTGCTCTGGTCTTCACATTCTATAAATGACACCTTTGACAGAGCAAGTTAGCACATGGCTTTCACTGGTGACATGCACCTGTCCACAGATGTTGAGAAATTTTAGGCCTGTTCTCTTTTTGGATGGGAAAAGAACCTTGACAAAAGCAGGAAACTTAGTTTGGCACCCTTTAGTGACCTGAGAGATAGGAAGTTCCTGATACAAACCACTCAGATCTCACTCTCGGGTTGTCTGCTTTGTTGTATCCAAAGGAAACATATCTATGCTTGAACAGTTTGGGGTAGAACTGTTCAGAAGTCTACTTTTGAAACAATGACTAAAAGGAAAAAATCAAAGATAAAAACAGGTAAACAAGCAAAGAATGAGCTGTAGCAGGCTGCCAGATTTAAGTCACAGCCGTGAAGTCCTGCAAGGGGCAGAAGTGCTTCTTTTCATCTCAGGAGCAACCATATGCCTAATTGTATAGTCAGCACAGCATAGCCCTGGATGTGCTTGCAGCAGATATGCCAGGTTTTGTGCTTTGCCTGGAGTGAACTGTGCTGTTTACCAAGTGAACACATATATTCACACTCACACACACTCTGAGCTGGAAATGCTGGCCATTGCAGCCAGTGGAGGTGAGGAGTACCTGTGGAACAGCACAGAAGGTGGCCAGTGAGTAATGTGGAGACTGTTCTGAGCAGAGGGAAGCATATAGAGAGAGCATGAGGATGCCTGGTGCAGATAAATGGGCAGAAGAACTTCACAGAAAGGGTGATTGAGCATTGGAATGGACTGCCCAGGGAGGTGGTGGAATTACCATCCCTAGAGCTGTTTAAGGAATGACTGAATGTGGCACTCAGTGCCATGGTCCGGTTGACAAGGTGGTGTTGGTTCACAGTTTGGACTTGATCTCAAAGGTCTTTTCCAACCTCTGTGATTACTGGATGAAGTTATTTAAAGCTTGCTGAAAAGAGTCTCAAGGTGCGCAGAACCTGCCGAATGTTCAAGAAACAGCTGGAAAATATCTCTGTCACCTTTCAGCTCTTTCACTTTTTCTGGTACTGACATCTCCTCCTTCGTTACTGTAAAGTACAAAAATACAACTTTTTGGTTTCTTTTTCAATATGTATTGTAAAGGCCCCTGATGGCCAGAAACCTTAATTGCAAGCAATTATTGAAGATAAAATGTATGTAAAAAACAACAAAAAAAGTTATAGAGTGCATAAGATATATGCTTCCTGGCAAGGTTTTAGGGCAAAATTTTACTTTTGACATTTTCTTTAAGTTGTATAACTTTAAATATCTGTCATGCAGTAGGCAGTCTCTTTAAATGACTATTATTTTTAATTAAATGCTGAAATCTTGGCTGGGAATCAAAACATGTTTTTGAATTTTCAGGCTTTTTTTAGGGTTCTTAAGTAAGATCTCAGCATTGTAATTTTTGACAGGTCTTTTTGAAAATCCCAGTGTGGATAGTGTTATCTCAGCCAAATTAATTCCTAGAGTAATTCAGTTTGATTCATTAAGGACTTAGCCCTTGTGAGATTTTTTTGGCACGTCCATTGCCTTAGAGACATAACTGTAGAATTAAGTGTATGTAAACTTTTGATCACCTACAAATTAAATTTTATCCTTACCAGTGTTATTGTTGTTTTCCAAGCATTTGATGATCTGTGTAATAATGCCACTTGAGAGAGATGGGAATTTCATGTATGTGCCTTTAAAAGAAGTTATGTCTTTTTCAGTTTAATCTCTGGAGCAACAATGTTCCATTCCTGAGCAAGGCATACATTCTAACTTTACCTACTGATGTTTTTTGAAACATTAGATGTTAGAATTTTTTTTTAATTTTAATGAGTCCTTATTTGCTTTTCTCTCTCTTCTTCATAGGGCCAGGGGCAAGGAGAAAAGGTGAAAATCAGCTCTGCTGAGGGATGGGTAGGCAAGCTCCCATCCTACTAAACTCAGTGGGAGGGTTGCTACGGATGTGAATAGGTCTCTCTCTGATGCACACAGCTCTCCTGTAACATTCAGCAGGTATCCCAGCAAGTCAGTACAAGCTTTGGGCAGAAATGCATAATAGGGAGAGAATGCATTTTTAAAATGTTCCTTTATTTTTACTCTTTTAAAATTACATTGCTTATAGAAGGCAACAGACAGAATATACAGTCTGTTCTGTGTGTCTGTGAATAACTGCTGTGATTCCTGCTAGAAGCACTCACACAACAGAAAACCAAGAATGCCCTCATAAAAACTCTTTAATTTCCCGTCCCTCTCTTTTTTCCTCAGAGTGCCTTCATGTTCTTTTGATGGAAGCTAACTGGAATGAAATATTGAAAAGAGTTAAAAATGGGTAACTTCTTTTCCCAAACTCAGAAAAAAAGAGATTTTAAATCTGTGAAAGATGATTTTGACCATCTAGCTTGACTCCTACAAAGTACAGAACATGGCGTTGTCAACCCTGTAAAGGTACCTGTAACCTGTGCTGGACTAAGGTAGAGCTTCCAGAAATACATCTTGACTTTATTTGGAGACATCAGACAATGTAGGATCCACAACCTTGTTTGACAGCCTATTTCATTATTCATATTGTTAGAATGTGGTGCTATGTTGTTAATAATACCAGATCCACCCATTGCTTTGGAAGTAGTTACTGTCTGTATACTCTGCTACATGACTGTCTTCCCTTGGAGTCTGAAGCCTTAATTTGAAAATATCTGTGCCACGGATAATCCATTCAGGACAGGATTTATGGAGATCCAGTGGGGTGCCAGTTTCTGCTAATTAGTGTAGGAGTTAGAAGCCAGAGAAAACCACAGGATCTGCCTGTCCGGCTGCTGGAGTAGAGAATATCCTTTTCTTCACACTGATGCTGAGCTTCTCTGCTCCTGGAGACTGTCATTAACAAGTTACAAAAAGTTTCTACCTCCATAGCCTGAAATCTTGTGAAAATGGTTTCTCTGGCATATTTGCAGTCCAGTGAAAGAGCTTTCTTGTTTCACTTCCTGCTTATCTGCACTGCTTGGGGAGAGGGGGTAAAAATGAAGTTATGGTTGGGCAGAAACAATGGAGTTTGGAATAACAGCATCTACCTGATTCCTAGAATCAGTACTTTGGAGCTCCAATGGGGAAAATAAATTTTGGAAATTAAAGGAGAAAAAAATGTTTTATAGGCAGCTGTGCATGTGCTAAGATCCCAAAGGGAACAATTGACTTCTGCAAATCAGAGAAGAAATGTATTTTTCAGGCTATAGTTAAGAAGAAAAGGGGAACAGAAAAAATTTTTCTCCAGCTGAAAAACAGTCCACTTTTCAGGTGGCTGTTTGGAGTACACGGGAAAACAACTATTTTCATTAAAAACCCAACAAAACAGGAAGCAAAGCAGATATACTAGGAAAATGCAGTAGTAATGGAGTGGGAAAAGACTTAATTCTGAACTGAATTACGAGGACTCATCTCACCACTGCAGAGGTGATGGGGATTGCAGGCAGCAATATCAATGAGACCTCTTATCTGATACAATGCAGCACAGAGCAGGAGCTGCTCTGTATGTGCTGTGCTTGAGGTAGCCTTAGACACAAACTGGAGAGGAAGGCTGCCCAGCCTCATTCCCTGTGTTTTCCATGGAAAGGAGATGAGATGATAACATTTAGTCCATTAGTGTGTGTTGTGGAGGAGGATGCTATCCTCCCAAGACAAAGTTGGAAGGTAGTTTTGATCTGTTTGCCTAAAACATTCCAGCTTATGCAGCATCTCAGGTACACCCTCGAAGCTCTGTGCTGCCATACCAGTATTACTTCTAGCCTGTTTTCTAATATGATATGAACTTTTTCCCTGTTAAAACATAAACTAGCTAATGAAATTTTTGGGTGGAAAGTGAGCGATGTGTAGCTTCTCAGTGTTGCTGCCTTTTGAATGGAAAAAAATGTTTTTGGCATCTACTGGTGGTCACGCTTCCTTTGCAGTCATTTTGGTTCTCTTCTGATGCCTTAAGTTTTAGCTTTCATATTTTCCAGATTCTGTACTCCATTTGTGTATAACTCTGGACTTTATATGAAGTGTTAGCAAGTTCTCCTAACAATTTAGTCAGACAAAATAATCCTTTTCCATCCTAAGAACCAAGGACACCATTGCAGCTTCAGGCCCAAAATGTTTCAACAACAGTGAACTGGACAATTAGCCCCAATATGTAAATGGAGCACAAGTTGTAAAAGTGTGAAAATGTGTGACCTCTCATCCATCTTGGGCAGAGCCATAGGCCAGGTTGTTGTACTGCCCAGGGTGTATCCTTTGAAGGCCTTTTAATAAATACCTACTTTATTCCCATAACACTGTCCAGACTCTGTTCTAAGTAGCCTCTCAAGGCATTGGTTTTTGGCAACTCTGCCAGGACTCAAACCTGGAACCTTTGAATTAGAAGTCCAATGAGCCAGCTTGATTGGCAGTCAATTCTTAGAGGTTCAGGTTCAAATATACTCACATTTGTCTCTCCACTGGCATGAGTCAGCTCTTGCTTCCATCCATAGCTAGATGAAGCTCCCCTTTCCTGTCCTGGTTCTTCCCCTCATTTCTTCACAGTTGCTGTTGGCAGGTGACATGGAACCTGCAGGAGCAGCCTGGGAAGTTACTCCTTGCTGATGAGGTGGTAAAATACTATCTAGCAATGGAAACAATTTTTTCCACAGTATGATTTACGCTCTTTGTTTTTGATTGTTTCTCCTGGTGTCACCTTGGCCCGTGAACATGTGGGTGACCTCTTCATCACAGCCTTTGAGATAGTGATGAGACTTACTTAATCATCAGTTCCTTAATAAAACTGTCTTAATAAAGCTTCTTATAATAAACAGTCTTCATAAAACTGCTCTGTAGTGATATACGTATGTCCAAGACATAATCAGAGCTCCTACTATGTGCATTGTCATTGCCAAAGATTTCTTCAGCAGAATACCCTTGTGATGGCTGGGATCATGCTCACCACTCATGGCACCTGCCAGGGATATTTCAGCAGCTCCTGCTGATGAGACAGAATTCAGGTCCAAGGCAGTTAATAACAGGGCCACTGTAGCCACAGGGGAGTGGGCATGGCAGAAGAGGCAGACCTACAAAAAGAAATCAGACTATTCAGTGGGTGAGCAGGAATTGGAGAGCTCAGAGGTTGGTATCAGTCAAGCATCTATCAGTTAATAACAGCTAAAGTAACCTACAATTTATTTTCTGCATTTTTCACTAAACCAGCCTTCACTCTGTTACATCTCTTCATCAGACCCTTTCTGTGTTCTGCAAGGCTTTTCAAATTTGGTCAGTACCTCACTGGTTTTTAAAGGTTATCCTCTGATAACCATCAGTGAGTTATCAAACCACATAGTAATTTAACTGGGAAGAAAAGGCAAGTGAATTGTAGCAGTGAGGCACAGAACAGTATGGAAAGGCAGGAGATGGGGTGAATGAATCATCAATGGCACGCAGCTGCCAAGGCAGTACTTGGACTGTGCACCTCCTAAACTCTGCCACACATAACTTCTTCACACAGTCTGGGATTGCAGGCAATTTGCATCATCCCAAACTGCAGTTTATTGCTGCTTTCCCTTCGAGGGTCTTGGAAGGTAATCCCCCACTTTCTACAGACTGTAGAAGACTTTCTACAGACTGTTCTCTTATTGCAGGTGGGAACATGGATTTGAGCCACTGTTGCATGTGCAGCCTGGGAGGTGGCTGGTACTCCTTCCATGGTCTGGACTGAGTTGCTCCTGGTGCTTGTAAAAGGGAAAATCATCAACCACCTCTTCACACTGGAATTGTCATACCGTTCTTGAAAAAGTGCCTGAAATACAGCTATCCTCTTTGCTTCCTATCACTAGATTTAATGACATTTAATATTTCTGCCACTATCTCTTGCAGAACAGAACAAGAAAGCAGCATAATGCTATCTAAGCATGATGCAAACAGAACACATTTATTTATTTCTGTTCATTAATTAGACTGCTGTAATGCAGCCAGTTTCTCAGCCAGTTTTTCAATAGCAGTAGGTTTTCATTCATCTAATAATGATTTTATGACTTGCAAAATGGCACAGAGTAAAATTTCACATGATGAACGTGTCTGCCTGTCTTCTTTGGTGGCTTGAGTTTCTGGACACACAGGAATAGAGAGAGCTCAGTGGAGAAATAAACTTGAATTATTGGGTCTTGGCTGTAAACTCAGAGCTGGGAGCTTATTCTATCTGACTTTGTGTGCCGGCATCATTCTTTCTGGTGCCCACTGGATAGTGAAATCAAAGCAAAATCTCAGCAAGCCAGAGAAAAGAGAATGAATAGAGAAGGGAGATCAACAGAAGAGCTGTTAACACTTCTTTGCATATTTTAATGGTAAATGGCCATCGTCTGACTTCTTATATATTACAGTTGCATTTTAGCCAAGCATTTTACAATTGAATCCAGGAGCTGCCGGTTTGAGCCACCTTTCAAAGCACATTTTCCACAAAGGAAACAACAGGTGTAAATCTGGTACCCTTCATAGTTTGTTCCAATGGCTAATCACTCTCACTGTGCTTTATTTCTCATTTGAATTCATCTGGCTTTAGCTCCCATCCACTGATTCTTGTTATGACTCTCTGCTAGATTGGTTTAATTTTACTTCCCACACCCTGTTCCTTTCAGATTTATTGGCCAAGTTCTTCTAAAAATAGAATAAAAGCAAAAACAGTTGGCAGAGAGGAAGGAGAGTCGCGCGCTTCCCTGGGCCCGGGTCCGGTCGGGCGTTGCCGGCCGGCTTGGCCGGCCGGCCGGCCGTCCTGGCCGGCCGGCCGGCCGCGGCTGGCCGTCCGGCCGGCAACTTGCCTGCCGGCCGTGCCGGCCGTCCTTCCTTCCGCACTGACCTCCTTCCCGTTCCTTACCGGCCTTACCTCCCGGCAGTCCGTCCGTCACTGCCTGCCTGCCGTCCTCCCGTTCCTCGCCTTCCTTACGTCTCCCGGCCCTGCCGTCCGGACCTTCCTTCCGGCCCTCGTCCGTCTGCCTGATCCGTCACGGCCAGGCGCCTGCCGTCCTGCAGCTGGCCGTCCGGACGTCCGGCCGGCCGTCCTTCTTTCAGCTACGCGCGGCCTGTCGGGGAGGTCTGTTTTTCTGTCTCTTCTTTGGCTGGCGTGCTTGCGTGCGTTATCTTTCTTGTCTTTCTTTTCTTTCCTTTTCGCTGTCTGTCCGGGTCGCTTCCGTTCCGTGCCCTTCCGGTGCGGCTTCCGGTGTGTGCCGCGGCTTTCTTAGCTTGCTCTCCTTCCGCCGGCGGCCTGCAGCTCTGCCTTCCGTCCTTCCCTGGCCCGCCGGCCGGTCCTGTCCGGCCTCCCTGCCTTCCGTCCTTCCGTCCGCTCCGCCGGGCCTGCCGTCGTCCGTGCCTGCCGTCCCCCCGTGTCCCTTCCTTCCTGCCTTCCTTCACTTCCTTCCCTTCCTTCGCTTCCTTTTCCCGTTAGGCCTGCACGTTCCGGCCTCGTCCGTCCTGCGGCGTCCCGGCCGGCCAGGCGCGGGCCCTGTGCCAGGCGTCGTCCTCGCCTTCCTGCCTTCCTTCCCGGCCGGCCCCTGCCCCGTCCGTCCGTGCCTTCATGGCCGGCAGGCGGGCGGCCGGCTGGCCGTGCCGTTGCGGGCGTGTCTCTTGCTCGTCTGTGCGTGCGGGCGGCACGGCCGGGCTTCACCGCGAGGGAGAAGAGAGGAAGGGAGGGACCTCTCTTCCTGTTTTCCTGACGCAGCCATTCCATTGAAAACCATCTTGACATAGCATTCAGGGCAGTCAAAGCCTAGAAGTTCTGACCTGAATCAAGATTAATATTGGCCATCACCCTAGACTCATACCTGTTTTTTTCACCCTTCACATCGCCACATTCTTTCTGTTTTTTGCTGTCCGTTCGCGGTTTTTTCGCCCCATTCTCATAGCACAGGACTTTGTTCGGCTTTCCTAGCCACTCATAACGGGTCAAAGTGTTTTACCCCACCTTCCTATCACTCCCGGCCCCGCTTTTTTGCGCTTGGCTGCCTGCCCCTTCCCTGCCTTCCTGCTATCTTTTTCCCCGCACTTGGGCCTGTTCTTTGCCCCCTTGTGTCTCTTTTTGTTACCGCGGAGGGGCTTTCTTTCCTGGGCAGGTTAAGAAGAGTACTCATCATGGACGTTTTATAAAAACCAGCCTTATCCAACACCATGTCCGCAAGTCCTGTTCAGTGGCCCTTCTTCCCCCTTCTCTGACAGGTGTCTAACATGATGTGTCATCCCCTGTGAAGTCCGAGGGCTCAAGATAGTCGCCCATCGAACAAAGCTTTCCCCCAAGGGAACCTTTTCTCCATCTCTTAGTGAAATTAAGAAGCCAATCTTTCGTCCTCTGCTGATCTCACTCTGGCCTGAGTGCTGTGGTGGAAGGGCACACCTGAGAGAAACCCTTCAGTACCTCTGTTATAATTATAACAATTTTAGTTGTTCCGGACTGCGGAAGAGACTGTGAGATAAGCTGTGGTATTTTTGCTCTACTGGGTCCATGTAACCTAAGCAAAGCCATCTGCACTTGTGAACAAGAGTCCCATGACAAATGGCCTCTGTTTATCTGTGAAAAGCTGTTAATGAGGCTCCATATGTCTCAAATCGGTCAGTCACAAATTCGAGACACACAAACAAATTTTTAAAAAAAAAAAAAAAAAATGGGGGTGGCTTGTTTATGCTCAAGGGACTGCATTGGGCTTATTACTATGGGCCCAGGTTCTGACAACTGGCACTGGGGGTGGAGGTCGCTGGGGTAGGGTGACTGTTTCCTGATCTGAAGCCTAGAGCGAAGCCAAGGTTTGCAGAGAGAGTACACACGCTTTTATTTTAAATAATCAACTGTTGGAACAAGTAGAGGAGGTGTCCGGACACCGACTGTGCTTTTTGCTGCCAAAACTTGAACTATTGTTTTCCCTGTTTGTGTGAGTTTCCTCCCTTAATAAAAGGCCTTCGCTTTCCAAATGTTTCCTAGTCCTAATACCCCCTTCAGTTCCAGTTTTGGCTTCAGTAAGTAGGGGGTTTTCATGAAAAGAGCTAAGAAGGTCACATCTGTCATGTTCTACAATGCTGTAAACATCTAGTCTTTTGTCATAACAATAGTCCACCTGCCAGGGCCAGAGATAACCTTACTACCAATGAACTGTTTTTCCCTTTGTGCATTTTTGCAAGACGACTTTTGGAACCACATTTTGTTTTCCGTTCCTGAGTTCATGTTCCCATTACAACAAGGAGGAATTCTGTTGTTCATAGCTTACGACTTCATACAGCAACTGCCATGAGCAGCCACAAGCTGCACTATGATTTCTAGCTTAGAGTAGGTTATTTTATGAGCAAGCGACCAATTTCAATCAATCTACATGGTATTTTGATGCAACGTTTTACTGGTAAGTCCTACTTATCTGGCAACAGATGCGTCATTGTTTCGTTGGCCCACCTTCACGTCGCAGCATCCCAGTAGCTCAAGCGTTGGGAATATTAAAGGGATTCAGCCTTCTTTGGTGAGGTTTATGTCCTCACAGACACTGCTTAGAGCAAAAAAGGTTTGTGTCATTCCCTGGGGCCGAGCAAAAGCCACAAAGAATGAGAACTTAGCCAAGGCTGTCCATCAGTCTGGATATATCATTTGGTTTTTCTTCTCCAGACACAAAGAAAGCCACAGATATTGAAAAGCCCCTGGCTTCCTTGAAGTGGTTAGTGGGCCTTGTATGATTTTTTTCCATTGTGTTTTTCACAGTAGAGAGATTGGTGAACTCTTGTCTGGCTAGTTTTGCTGGGGCGAAGCAGAATTCATTGAACCATCTTGACAGCATTCAGGGCAGTCAAACCTAGAGTTCTGACATGAATCAAGATTAATATTGCCATCAAAAGACTCATAAATGTTTTTCACATCTGCCACATCTTCTGTTTTTGCCTTAGAGTGCCCATTCTAGCACAGGAAGTTCGGCTTCTAGGCACTCATAAGGTCAAAGTGTTAAAAAATTAATTATAATAACTGAAAAGATTTTTTGAGATTGGCTCATGACATCCCTGCATTCATGATTATTTTTCAAAGCCTTGGAATTTATTTGAACATTGTGTATTTTTTTAAAGAGGGCTTTTTTCAGGGCAGGTTAAGAAGGAATCATGAAGTTTTAAACAGCTATCCAACACCAGTCCCAAATCCTGTTCAGTGCCCTTCTTCCCCCTTCTCTGACAGGTGTCTAACATGATGTGTCATCCCTGTGAAGTCAGGGCTCAATATAGCCCATAGAACAAAGCTGTTCCCCCAGACCTTGTCTCCATCTCTTAGTGAAATTAAGCCATCTTCTCTTGATCTCTGGCCTGAGGGCTGTGGTGGAAGGGCACACCTGAAGAAGAACCCTTCAGTACCTCTGTTATAACAATTTTAGTTGTTCCGGTACTGGAAGAGACTGTGAGATAAGCTGTGTATTTTGCTACTGTCATGTACATAAGCAACCATATGCACTTGAAACAAGAGTCCAATGACAATGGCTCTGTTATCTTTGAAAGCTTTTAATGAGCTCCATATGTCTAGCAATCTGCAGCACAAATTCGAGACACAAATTAAAATGTGGCTTTTTATCTCAAGGACTCATTGGCTTATTACTATGGGCCATGTTCTGACACTGGGAGGTGGATGTCTCTGGGTAGTGTGACTGGTTCCTGATCTGAAGCCTATAGCAAGCCAAGGTTTGCAGAGATAGGTAACAGCTTTTATTAAATCAACTGTTGGAAAAAGTAGAGGAGGTGTCAGGAGCACAGACTTTGCTGCCAAAACTTGACTATTTTTTTCCCTGTTTGTGTTAGTTTCCTTAATAAGGCCTCTCTTTCCAAATTTTTCCTAGTCCTATACCTTCAGATCATTTTGGCTTCAGTAATAAGGGTTTCATGAAAAGAGCTAAGAAGGTCACACTGTCATTTCTATAATGCTGTAAACATCTAGTCTTGCATAAAAATAGACCAACTTCCATTTCCAGAGATAAACTTATACCAATGACTGTTTTCTTTGTGCATTTTTGCAAGACTAGTTTTGGAACCAAATTTTGTTTCCTGAGTTCATGTCCAATTACAACAAGGAGGAATTCTGTTTTGCATATCTTACAGCACTGTCATGAGCAGCCACAAGATGAATATGATTTCTAGCTTAGAGTAGGTTATTTTAGCAATCTACCAATTTCATCAATCTACATGGAATTTGATGCAACGTTTACTGGTAAAGTCTTTACTGGCAACAGATGTTCATTGTTTCTTTGGCCACCTTCAGTCGCAGCATCCCAGTCTCAAGCTTTGGGAATATTAAAGGGATGTCAGCCTTCTTTGTGAGGTTATGTCCTCACAACACTGCTATAGCAAAGGTTTGTCATTCTTGTGGCCTAGGCAAAAGCACAAAGAATGAGAACTTAGCCAAGGATGTCCATCAGTCTGGAATAATCTTTGGTTTCTCCAGACACAAAAGAAGCCACAGATATTTAAGCCACTGGCTTCCTTGAAGTGGTAGTGGCTGTAGATTTTTTCCAGTGTTTTTCACAGTAGAGAGATTGGTGAAATCTGGCTATTTTGCTTGGGCATTTAGCTTCAGCCAAAGGCTAAGTGACCTCTTCTGCTTCTTGTTGATAGGGTGAAATAACCTCAATTTGCTTTATACAAGAAATTGCCTTGAGATTATCTAATGAAGGTATTATTATTATCATTATTATGAAGTGAATGGGAAAAGCATTTGGATAATTGGCAGATGAGAAAATGAGAACAGTGAACAGTTACAACTCTGAGGCCCCTTGGCAACAGATACCTTCTTAAGTGTATGTGAAACAGGCAGCTGCCTTGATCAGCACAGACCTCTCTGCTGGAGAGGCAGCTTCCTCTAGAAGCGTAATTGTGAATTTAAATGCACAGGAATCAAGAAACAGAAATAACAAGGTTCTTGATTTCCACCCCTCCCACTAACTAATATGCATTTACTGCTAATTAACTTAGAGGTATAGACCGCATTCCCTGGCAGGTATTTGTCTCCTACTATTTGTTATGATGAATAGCAAAGGAAACACTTTTTCCATTTGAATTAATGTGTCCCTGTTTTGTTTTTCTGTGTATTTTTTTTTTAACCCACCATTTGTTTTATTGCTAGAAAAATATGTTCAGAATTTCTATGGAGGGATTATCTTTCTGTGGCTCCACTGAAACACAGGAGCAAAAGATGAACCAAATGTTTTAGAATGAATGCTTAAAGCAATCTTAAGCCCTTTCTGTGCAACTGCCACTCCACTCTCAGGAGCTGAGTAATTACATCAGGCAGGTGACAGCCTTTCAGTGCTGCTCTGCCAGGGAGGGTGATGACTGGTGTGAGGTCAGCTAACATCCCAGCGTGCTGAGGTTGGGTCCTTGCTGCCACTAGTGATGCTTTTTTCCATCCTGGGAAGCTACACTTGTCACATGTTCTGAATGCACATCCAGTGCTTTTTGTTTTACTAATTTTTTTAAAATTTCTATTTGTTTATTTAGTCTGACTTTTAAACATGGGGCTCAGGTGCCATTTTTTTATCCATAATGTATTCCACCTGGCCTCTGACTGCTGTGCCAGGAGGTTATAGAGCTCCCCAAGGTGCCATGTCATGTCAGCAGCCTGGTGCAGATCTACCCAGCACCATCCCAAGAGCTAGAAGGAACCAGAGGCACCGATTTAGATAACTGATTTTATTTCTCTGAGTATTTTCTGGCATCACATATTTATCCTCCCCAAAATATTCTTGTTACTTCTCTCATTGGCTTACGGACTAAGTTTTCTGAAGAAAATGGAAAAAACAATCTAATTTTAATATTTTTTCTTATAGGAAAATATATATTTTTATTCTTAGTAGGGACATTGTTTGTAAATAGGGGATGTGGACCAAGTAGGCAAACTCATTATATATTCCTTTCCTCCTCCTTTCATGTTCTTGTGATTTTTGTTTTATTCAGAAAGCCTTTGTTGTCCAAAGTTACACATTATTGTGCTTCCAGTGAAGCCTGGGAATGAAGGACAGTAAATTTTGTGTCTTCTAATGAGATAGGAAGCATGATCGAATGTGTAGGGACTGTGGCACTGCATGGTAGCTGCTGAAATGACTGCTAGGGAAGGCAATTTTCTACTTCATGTCCCTTTTCTCCATTCCTACTCATTTATATAGGCTGTAAGTTCTTACCATGTTCCTATGAATCTACACAATGCCTTATACAACATCACTTTGGTAGGGTCCTGTAGAGCCCCTTGTCAGAAGATATAATATATACCTGCAAAGAAATGGCAATAAATTCTAATAGCAGTTAGTGCTGCATGAGTGTTTCACAGAGGCACTGATTGTTCTTTCATTACACTGAGAAAAAGAAACATCCAGTCAATCAACACCATGAGTTCAAGGCCTGGCTATCAGCACTAATAATGTCACTTGTTGCCAAACAGAAGCAGAAACCTGTCAGAGGAGGTGGATGGCTACAACCCACCTCTGAAGTGACCCGACATGACACAGCCCACATCATTTTCCCATATGAGCTTTTCAGAGTGCTTTTATTAATTTATTTTTTTATTTTTGTCCCTGAGGATAAACCACTGTTAAAATAAACCACAAAAGCCACAACCCTCGTAGCTCTCATTTGCCTCCTGCAGTCTGATCACAGGAATAAAGTATGAGAGCGTGAAGCACCTCTCTAGTCAAGCTGAAAGAGAAGGAGCTGACAAGCCAGGGAAATGTTCTCCTGTAACCTTGAACTTGTATTCACTTCCCTCTGAAAACAAGATGTCTCAAGGCAGACAGAGGTGGAGGTGAAGTACTTCACAACATCAATACCATGTTATAAATACCTCAGAACTGTGGTAGCCTGAAGGTTTTGTGGGCTCCATGGAATTTAAAATCAACCTACCACAGAGGGGTTTTTTTAACAGTAAAAAAAAAAATCCAAGTTCAGCTTGTTGCAATTATAAATTGCTGGAAAAAGAGGGCTGAACAAAGGAATAACTCCTGTTCAGTGATTCAGTACTTCAGCTGACAGAGAGCTGAGCCAATAATCCGGGTGTTACTCTGGAGAACTGGGGTAGAACTGAGGAGCTACACTCAATTCTTGGCACATCCACAAACTGTATAATAGTGGACAAGCCAGTAAGTCTGATTTGTTCCTCAGTATATCCTTTCTGAAATGGACACACTCCTTCTGTACTTTACAACATAGTTTTGGGAATAAAAATCTTTAAACTCTGCTACAAATGATTTACACAGACAGAAGGACTTCTCACTGCTCATGATACTCAGGCATCCTGCCAGTTATTGGATAGAGGGAAAGGAGATTTGAACCCAGAACTTGGTGTCTCCATCCTTTACATGCTCAGCACATTATAAAGTGCCTGGAAAACCAGGGTAATTTCAGAAATCTTGTGAAGGGTTAGTGTGTAAAGATAAATACAATTTCTGTAAGAGGTTGAGTCTCTTGATATTTTTTCTTCAGCTTTTCAGGCTATCCTGAGAGAAAAAGGGTTAAAATAAATATAAATAAATGCATAATTTTTCAGCTTTGCTGTGAGGAAAAAGAACACAGAGAGAGAGAGATAGATAAATAGATTTCATGAGAGCTGAGACTGTGGTGAGAGCCATACAAAGGTAGGGAGGTAGCAAAAAATCTGAAAAACTTCCTTGTCTCTGGTGGTGTGAGGAGCAGATGGGCTCCAGCAGCTTTGCTGCTTGGTTTCATTGCTGCTGGTGTACACAGAGCCATTCCCCCAGTAGGGTTAATTGAAGTCCAAGACAAGAATAAAGCAGGATGGGTTCTAACAGAAAGCATCAGGAAAAAACAGTGAAATAAAAATCTTTTTGCACCTCACACCCCAGTGGAGTTCATTACTGGCTTTTTTTTTTCCAAGCAAGAGAAATGAGGGTTGTAAGACTTGTTGGGAAAGAATGAAAAAAAGACACAAAAAGGGTTTTAGAGACAAGTTTTAGAGACAAATTTTGGAGACAAGTTGTATCTGGAATGACATCATAAATCTTAGGCACAGCATTAAAAAAGAGAGGAATGAGAGGGCAATTCTTTTTTTTAATGTTCAATTTAGTCAAATCTCTGTCAAAAGAACAAGACAGAAACATTGAAGGTTATAGGATCTTATTTTAAGATAAGGAAAATAATGGTCTGTCCTTTCTTAGCTTTTTTTCCAAAACTGCTTCTAGACAGCAAAATTAGGTGAATTGAATCTTACCTATGGGATAAGACAGCAAAGTACAGTACCCATCCAGCCATTTAGCTATAATGTCCTTTTATATATTCATAAAGTCC
Organism: Serinus canaria; assembly: GCF_022539315.1. NCBI lineage: Eukaryota > Metazoa > Chordata > Aves > Passeriformes > Fringillidae > Serinus > Serinus canaria. Next base: position 105,207,397 of record NC_066316.1, on the reverse strand, counting down.
TCCTGCTTTTATCATCATGACCTCAAAGGATGTTTCTTAAAATGCTATCTGATGGTCTAACTTTAGAAGAAGTGCTTTCTAAACATAGGTCACAACATGCATTTCCACAAGGGAAATGTAGTGAACAAGTCACTTCTCTTGCCTGCTGAGTCTTTGTAGAATCCAGGAATGGGCACCAGAGATTATCAGTGGCTGGTTGCCTCATTGCCATTCTCAATGTATCTGGAACTGATACAAAAGTGAAACTTGGATTTTAGGAAATTCATATACACTTTTTTTTTTTATACAGGGAGAAGAAAGACAAGGGTAAGAATAAAAGCCAATACAGTGCCTTTTGTCTACATTTAGCTTCCTTAATAAAGCCCTCTAAAAAATATGGGTTGGTGTGTCTCTGCTGTTCCTTTGACAGTGCTGCACAGAAGGCATGCGATGGGGAGATTGAGACAGGTGTCTAACACAGACCTGCTGCAGATGAAGAGTGGTTAATGAGCAGGGTGCTGACACGCCTCGTGCAGATCCATGTAATCAGACCAGACACATTATCGAAACCAGGATGAAGCTAAAGGCTTCGCTTTTCTAGGCATCAAAAAAAAAAAAAAAAAAAAAAGATGTGTGAATGAGAATGTATGCACAAAATCAAAATATGTGCACCCCCCTGTTGACATGAAAGAGACTAATTAATTATCTAACTTGTCACATCCCCAGCTTGTCTGCATCCTGTCTTGCATGAACATTCTCACTCCATCAGAGGTTGTTTTTTCTGGGGATGTAAAGCAAAATTTAAATTAAACACCTTTAATGCTATGATATTAGTCTGATATTAGCCATCACATAATTTTAAACACAGTGAGAGAAGGTAAGAAGGGAATATAGATTCAGAGGGAAAAAACCCCCCACAATAGGAACCCAAACCTATAGAAGGAAAAGTCAGGGAGATGACTTTTTTTGTGTATAAAGTCTCACAAAAACACAAAGGTGGAAACAGGGAAACAGGGAAAAATAATAGGTGACATGAATGTGTGCAGACACATGCACATACTCACAAATCTCTTCTTGGGTTAATAGTGCTTTACAGATGCATCCAATATTTCTGGTAAACAGCTACCCTCTACCAATTCTCTTTCTCTAAACTTCCAGACTATTATTTCTGAAATAAATGGGCAGCTGTCCTGCCTGATTATTCATCTTTAATCATAAGCTGAAAATCAGTCACTTCTAAAAATATATAGGTAAACCTTTCAATTTATTGTAGCTCTGGAATTTCATTCTTATATAGTTTTTTCCCCTTATTTCATCAAATTTCTGTATTAATGTCCTTATCCTCTCCTTATTTTGCATCTTGCTCACTGTTTACTATGCTTTGTTGGACTGTGAACAGCACCATCACAGACATACAGCAGAGCCCAACAGCTTATATTTCCTAATGGTTAATGTGCAAGGATATGTTACTTTGAGATCAAATGAAACTGAGACAGATATCAACAGAGGATTTGCTTTGCAAAATCCCAAACTTCCTTCTTCAACCCTTAGATTGCACTCAATTTCACCTGCTTTTGTCTTTTTGGAGAAAAGCATTTGTGCATACCAAAATTAATAAATTTTGTACAATTTTTTAAAATGAAGAAACAGAAATTGCAGAAAGTGCAAAATCCAAGGAAATTAAATTGAAATTTTCAAACTGCAAATAAAAACACAAATGAACACTCTTCCCATATTCTAGTGTAAAACAAGTCCTTTTTAAAGTAATAAAAATGAAAAAGACCACCATGGAAAACTGAGATATGTTAAGAGAAAAAAGGAAAATATTTTCATAATACCCAATTTTTAACTATTTAAAATGAGCTCTGATGTTTCATGTGTCTTAAAAAGCAACTGTGACCAGTCAAACACTGAACAATTAATTTTGCTTCATGATTCCTATCTCAAACCATATAATCTGAAGATGAAGCAAAATATGTATCACAGAAAAAATATTGATATTTTTAATGGTTTCCAGAGGCAGGAGGTCTACAACAGCATATGATTTGACAGTTATTTTCTTGAATCATTAAGAATGAGCACCTTTATTTCCACTTTGAATTTCTTGTTCTCCATCTTCCAGTTGCTGGTTCTGATTATACCTGTCTGTGAGATTAAACATCTCAGCTAGATTTGGAAGCTGTCTTCTCTTGTAAACATTCCCCTATTTTGATATACATGACTATGTCTGAAAATATCCTCTTTATCATTAAAAAAGGATGAAATATGATATAGCTCAAAGGCAAAACCAGATGTCTTGGTGACAATTTTTCATAGTGTCTCCAGCTGAGGAAAATAACACAATTTCAAAAAAACAAAACAAAAAACAAGGAGAGAGAGAAAGTGGAAGTAAAAAGTTAGCCAAGAGTAAAAGGAATTGGAAAGAATCTTGTAAGCGTATCCAAAAAAGAAGGGAAAAAACCCTCAAACACAGGCATTGGTTCTCATTCCAGCATCCCTGCATGCTGCCCTGGCTGTCCCTGGCTGGCTGGCTGCCGTTTCCCTGCAGCATTCCAGGGGATGTTCAGCCCAGATTGGGAAGGGTAGTGATGCCATGAGGCAACTTCTGGCAGCCCCAAAGCCAACTCAAACTGCTGCTTCTCTGGCTCCAAGATTGCTCCCAACTGTTAAAAAAATTTATTCTATGCCAGTGTGCTCCTTCAGGTTGACTTTTGTCTTTCAAACGCAACTTTGAAATTCCCGACTGAATGTCCAGCCAACACTTATTTATTTACTGTGATGGGGTTTGGCAAACACACTGCAGAGATTTCTGTTCATTTTATCCCTGTTCTTTTGCATTTTCATCCTAACAGGGGTTGTTGCTCAGGCCATTTGCCAGGATATTTGGTTGCAGGGAGTGAGCAGGCACCTGCACGTGGCCAGGTGTCCTCTGCAGCCTGGCTGAGCACAGGTGGTCCATGGGCCTTTCTCCATGTTAAAACAGAGTTACAGTAGATATCTCTGTCTAGAGAATACTGATGTGTAGTCAAAGGGTATTAGTGGGGAATAGTTAGGACAGAATTTGGCTTTCCTAATATCAGATGCCAAAAAATTGTTTGGTTATGTTTAGGCAGGACACATTTTATAGATAATGGAGAGGAATCAGCGTTACTGGAAGCTTATCAATCTCAACTCTCCAAGAGAGTAATTTTGAGATGAGAAATATTTCTTTCTGTCAACTCTGAAAGAAACCTATAAATACTTGCTTTGATTTGACCAAAAGCTGTTAAATATCTAAATTACTGTACTACAAGCTTGTGAGCAAAGTTATTTAAATTGTCCCCTGTTAGGTTCTTTTTTCATCACTTGTTTTGTTAACATTCCTTTTAATGAATTCTCAAGTTTCCTAGCTCTATTGAAAGAAACACTCTCAAAGATAGGGAAACAAGAAGGATTAGTAGTTTTGATAATGAGCAGGAATATCCTTGGAGGGAATATTTTTCAAGGGGGAAGAAAATAAAGATGGAACATAGTAGGTAAGTTTTAATCATAAGGGGGTTGGACTGAAAAAGGGAGCCAAGATTTTTCTGGGAACAGCAAGGATTCTCTCATGGTGAGCTTCTGAGCTCACTATGGTGAGCTTCACCATAGATCCAAACCAGGGATGGGGGTCATAGCACTGTCCCATTATCAGTAATAAATTTGCAGGATATGATGACTTTCCCTAATTTTCTGGGGAATTGTTGAATCTCTGAAAAGGTGACTTTTAAATGTATGTAATACCTAAGCATCTACATTGCTTTCCATCAGGTATTTTGCATATAATGAAGGTTCAGAAACATTTTGAAATATGTTCCATATGCCACTTACAGTTTGTTTTGGAATAGCCAAGAAAGAAAAAGGTAGATCCTTGAGCATACGCTGACACAGAGCCCCACATGCACAGAAAAACTGAGACTTGTTACGAGGCAGAGGGCCCATGCTTTTGAAACAATCATCAGCCTGGCTTTACATTTACATCAGAGCAAGAGAACAAAAGACAGGGGGATCATAACAGTACACTAATCTGATCTAATTCTGGTTCTTTCTCTGCAAAAAAGTGACTTTCATAACATCTAAGAGGCATGTTTTTTCATATCTATCTAAGCACTCTTTATCCCAAGCCATGTGGTTCAATTCAGCTCGAGATGAGAAGCCAGCCAAAGAGGGGACAGTAGCATAAAAGGGATTCATGCTTGGGAGGACAGCCTGCTTCATCTTAATTGCAAGACACACACACACAGACAGAGATCTCAATGGCTTGGGTACCACACAGTCATCAAATGTTGTCTGTGCTGCAGGTGGATTTTTGTGTATTTGTTTTTCCTGCCTTTGGATTATGAAAATGTTCTTTACGACTCATCTGATACATAATCCCTGCTTTCCTGTTTATTCAAAGTAAAGGAAAACCTCAAAGCATGGCAAAGCACAGCACCCTGCTTCCACTGATTGTATGAGACATTCAGAGACTTGGAAGAGTGTTGTATTCTACTTTATAGCAAAGCCCTGTAAACCAAAACTGAGCCCACTCTGAACAAACAGAGAAATTTCCAGGCTTTTCTCTTGGATGTAAAGGATCCTACTGGTCCATCCACCTCTGCCAGAAAGGTGAAGAGAAGATGGGCTGTCCAAACAGGCATCCCTCCTCTGGAACAACTGAATGATACAGATGTCTAATCTGAAAGAGGTGTCCTGTTTCAAACTTGCCTGGAGCTGTCCCACCCCTCAAGAATTCCAGAGGCTTCCTTTGAAGTATTGCTTCTTTAGTGCCTAATCTCCAGAGGACATCAACCCTTCTCCAAATCAATAAATGCAAAACCCAGCAGCTGACTGTGTGTGGTGCACTGCAGTTCCAGCTCAGCCTGGCTTTGTGCAGACTGCCATTGCTGCCTTGTGACAGGTGAACATCTAAGGCCACAGGAACTGGCATCTGAGGGTCGGCTTCTCTTTCAGACAATACTTTTCTTTATAGATGGAGATCAGATCTTCGAATTAACCATTCCTACTTTTCTTTTAGCAGTATGTACCACATGGGGTGGTATTGGCGTCCTCAGTAATGAATTTGGGTAGGGAGGAAGGTCCATTTTTCTCCCTCCTACTTATCAGGCAGGCAGCATAGGGGCAAAACCCATCTATTTTGCAAAGCAATCATTATGCAGAAAGAAGTGAGCTTTTGTGTAGAAAGGGGACTGGAAGAGCCAAAAGCCTTGCAATGGCATTTGTATATTCCTCAGGTGTGATTTTATAACAGACTACTAGCAGCTTTGAGAAAAAAAGAGATCATAAACACTACACTTAATTATTATAATGGAGGCTGAGAATTTTTTGCCACCTCTAGGAAAGCATCATTCTCTTCAGAAAGGATGAATTTGTTTCCTCCTAAACTGCCTAATTAGATGAATGAATATCAGACAACAATAATTTCTTCTAATTACAGGAAGTCTAGAATAAATTAAAGCAGGGAAATATCTATTTCTCTCTCTTGTTTTGAATTTTTTTTTCCTTGTACAGCAGCATTTTTAGTGTTTATCAATTTTGCCCCTAAGGCAGAAAGAGAGTCATGCATGATCAATTTGTCTTACAAGTCTTCCAAAACAGTTCCCTCTCTCCATTTAGCACTGTCAAGGTTTGTTCTTTGCCATTTCAGACAAGATTTAGAGCTTCCACACTTTGATTCTTGGGATGAAGGAGGATTAAAGTTTTCATTGCTTGTTTGTAATGAGGCAAATTGTAACTCTAATTATGTAACCAATTTGCTGCAGTTAACTCTTGAAAAGAACAGCCATGGTCCTGGGGAAGGTTTATTTTGCACTGATGAGGTTTGTAGCCCGTGTAGAAAGTACAAGTTGAAAGACAATAGGATCTGGGTGCCTAAAATTGACATGGTTCTGAAAAATCAAATCATAATTATTGGGTGGCTGGAAAAACAGGGCAGATAGCAGTAACTGCTTAAAGCTAATGCAAGGAAATCTCTTCATGTGTTTTTCTTCACATTAATCCTGTTCTGAGATCTGAGGAATTTCATTAAAAGATCCAAGCTAGTTAAGATCTAGCCTCCAAGAAATGCATTAATCAGTTTTAAGGGAAAAGAGACCTTTCTGCTCACCTGCATTACACAGGAGGCAGACATGCACACTTCACTTTTTATTGGAACCAATAACTTAATGCCAAATTCACAATTTCTAAAAAGATAACTTATTTTCTTCAAAGAACTCCTAAATATGGAAAGTTCACTGGTAAGTTGCCCCAGTTTTTAATTTTACTCTTACTAAAATTGAACAAATTACTTTTCATTGCTTGTTGCTTGCTTCAGCCTCCAGACTTGGGGTTTTCTTTTCTTTAATGATAAAACATAAAAAGGACATGCGTGTTACTGGTATCTTCATAGGTCAGTATTTTTACATTGAGGTCCAATTGTTTCTCTACATTCTCTCTCACTAAATAAATATAGGCTGTATTTTCTTTTCATCTTCTCATTATAAGAATATTTTTTTAGGCTATGGGAGAGAATTTTGGAAAGAAGAGAGCAGCTAGCAGGTCTTGGTACTTCTTTGGATCAATATTGTGGCCAGTTTATGTCCATATACCTGTTATGACCTTCTTGGAAATCCTTGTTCTTTCAAGGTGTGGGCCCACAGCTGACAGTGCATATCCTCACTTTTCAATCCAGATGGATGATGCTTTGCTGTGATACAGTACAGGTTCTTTGACCACAACAGACTTATAACATTATTGACTCAGTGCTGATGGCTGAATAAGACCCTTAGTCAATACTCAGCTCTTTAGATTATCAATGAGGCTTCTTGCAATGATATATTTTTTCTGTTCATTGACCAAACCTATCTTTGAAAAATGTCTTATAAGAACTGTAAATTATTTGTTCTACCTCAGTGGGCCATATGTGTGTTTCTGTACCTGTGAGCACTTCCCCAATATATATTATTTTGCTATTGTTGTTTGAGTTTCGATGTGCAGAATCAAGTGTTTTGTTAAAGTACTTTGCAATGTGGAATGAGCTTGTTGACTTGTGGGAAAAAAGACAATGGCAAAGTTAGCTTTGCTACCAGCTAAGAGAAACTCTTCTTTAATTCAAGTGGTTGGATGGTGGTAAATATTCCAGTGCTGCAAGTGAAAGGCTTTTGGAGCATCCTTGGGTCACTCTTGAGAGTACAGAAAAAGAATAAAAGATTTCTGAGACTGGTGCAATTGCTTACATTTCTTCTGTTTGTTGGTAGCTTAAAACTGCAAAAACGAAAGTCACTGTTGCATCTTTACAGAGCTCCAGTGTGCTTTAGAAATTCTTCCCTGAGACAACCAAAGTAATTGCATAAATATATTTCAGCCCAAAATAAAACCCGCAGTCCCACATTGAAGTTATTTCTTCTTGTTGAGGCTTCATAGACAGTAATTTTTACTGACAAAAAGAGTTTAGCTGTTTGAGTTGGGAAAGTTGTGACTCTTATTTTGAGATCCAGAGCCTCAGACATGCTGTGGGGCACAAAAACAGGTAAAAATGAAAAATCTATTCCCTCAAAAAGAAAAAACAAAAAAGAAAGAAACAAAGGGAAGCATGAGAGATTTGCAGTAGTTTATCAAGGAAGAGTTGGGCTGGTTTGCCTGTGGGTTAGTAATTTGAATGAGTATTTCCTGGCAGCAAGCATAAGGGGCAAAAAAAAAAGAAAAAAAGACTAAATATTTTCATATTTGGCTGGAAAAATGCTTAATACCCAGCAAGCTTCACTCATTTAAGAAAACTTGATAGGATCAGAAAAAACAAGCCAAATATTAGGAGCCTAAAGTGCTCTTTGAATTAAATATACACACTGACATTTAGGAAAGCGAGTCAAGTGATTCCTCACTGCAGCTCTTGGGGTCCTGGGAGTTTCTTCCTCAGATTTTTGGGATTCAGAAAAAGAGGCATCCTTAAAATAATTTCTCCTGTGCTTGTTGTACTAAACTGAATTCAGCTAAAATTGTGGAGATGATGTCACAATGTGCCATGTGCTAACAGATTAATTGATCATGAGGTCTTCAGGTAAATGGGAATCTTGAGATTCAAACATTTAGTTCTAGATTACTTCTCACATTGACTGAGGATATGTTTAAATGCCCTTGAGACTATCAAAGCCACCTTCTTGTCAGCCTGCTTTGCAATTCTCTAATTTTAATTTCTTGCTTGCAAAGTGCCCCTTCTCCACCTAGACAGTCAGAGGGGCTCTCTCTTGGCATTTGCCACAATGACACCAGTCTCCTGGACTTTGGAAATGGTGGTTTCAGAACACCTGCAACACCAAGCCTTCTCCTTCCTGCTCACATGTTTCTTACTGAAAAGCCACGATAATGAGCCCAAAAGCTCATCAAGGCTAAATTTCCTTGTGAATATTGTCCCCATCTTCACAGAATCACAGAATCACAGAATTTCTAGGCTGGAAGAGACCTTTAAGATCATCGAGTCCAACCCACGCTCCAACACCTCAACTAGAACATGGCACCAAGCGCCACATCCAGTCTTTTTTTAAACACATCGAGGGATGGTGACTCCACCACCTCCCTGGGCAGATGATTCCAGTATCTGACCACTCTTTCTGTGAAAAACTTCCTCCTTAATTCTAGCCTGTATCTCCCTTGGCGCAGCTTGAGACTGTGTCCTCTTGTTCTGTCTGTTGTTGCCCGGAGAAAGAGACCGACCCCCAGCTCTCCACAAGCACCCTTCAGGAAGTTGAAGAGAGTGATAAGGTCACCTCTGAGTCTCCTTTTCTCCAGGCTGAACAACCCCAGCTCCCTCAGTCATTCTTCATATGGTTTGTGTTCCAAGCCCCTCACCAGCCTTGTTGCTCTCCTTTGGACATGCTCAAGCATCTCAATGTCCCTCCTAAACTGAGGGGCCCAGAACTGGACGCAATACTCAAGGTGTGGCCTCACAGTGCTGAGTACAGGGGAAGAATGACCTCCCTGCTCCTGCTGGCCACCTTCCTTTGAGAAACTAGTAGGCTTGAGCTTTATTTCACAGAGGTGTCTTGTGGTAGGCTCCACTCCTGTGTTCAACTTTGAGAAAAAAAATTACTCAACCTCGTGCTTGATACATCCTAGTGCTGCCAGCTCTGAGCTGCTGTTGGTTTTGCCTGCCTGCTGTAGGTCTGTGAGCAAAGCTCTCCCTCACACACAGGAAAGAGGCTTGCTTCAGCACAGCAGCTCCTGCAATAGGACAGAAAGTTTAACTTTCTGGACCGGGACCATGCCTCTTAAATGTCCAGAAAACAACCTGTGGAGGAATAGGATGAATCTATGAAAATAATTGACAGCTGCAAAAAGTAAGTCTGAAAGCAGGATGGAAGGCATATAGGAAAATCATCCCAAATTCAGTGGTGGTGTATGTAAGCGCAATTCCTCAGTATTGCTGTGCCTGTTTATACCAGCAGTGTATTTGTCCTGCTCTGTGCACAGAATAGGACAACAGGGATTAGCATTTAGAATACAGTGAAGACCTTTCCAGCTCTCCCCAGATGACTGTGTTGATTTGGGAGCTCCTGTAAAGTCTACTGCTCTTTCATGTTCCCAGATACTGTATTTTTTTTACTGGTACCAAATGGTTGTCTATGTCAGCTCAAGTTACAAAAACAAGTGAGGTCTTTTCTGGCAGATTTTTAGGATACAGTCTGTGATTGATGTAAAGTACTAAACCACAAAGAGCATATGAAATGGTGAACGTGAAATGTGAATTCTCACTACTTCTTTACAAGGAATGGTTTTCTCCCCATAGAAGCCTTGCCATGGAAAAGAGTGAATAACAAGATTTGCCTTCCAGAGGGTAAAATAGAACACTGATCACCTCTGGCACTGGCAAGCAGTGCAGCAGGACAATGCTTTCAGAGTTGTTGACAGAAAACAGGAAATAGTGATTATGTATTTGTCATTGGTTCTTTCCTTTATGGATGCTGGTCACTGGGACAATATTTACTAGCTGGCTGTCATCAACCTACAATGTTTCACCTAAAGCTTTTTCAGATGCCATTACAGCCTGTGTTTTCTTAGCTGCTAATATTCCTCTTAGCTGCTAATTCTCCTCTATTCCAGTTTTTATGTTATTTGTCCCACTGTTGAAATTAATTGCTATGGCATTTCTCCTCAAGACTGACAGCATCTTGGTTGTGAATGCCCCAGCCCTGGAGGTGTTCAGGGTCAGGCTGGATGGGGCTTTGAGTAACCTGATCTGGTGAAAGATGTCCTTGCCAGGGGCAGGGGGAATGGACAAAGTATTTAAAAGGTCTCTTCCAACCCAAATGATTCCATTATTCTGTGATTCTTTGATATGTCTGCAAGACAACAAAAGAGAGAACACATGAGTGTGCTGTCTCACATGATTAGTCCACATTGCTGCTTATAGACTGTCTGCAAAACTGGCTGTAGCTAAAGCTCAAATTATTAATGCTGTATGATGGAAGAATGGAGCTCAGTTTCTCCTGGGTGGATGTCATCTTATCAGGGTGCACTTGTCTCACTCTTACTGCTAGTGAAGAATGAGTGCAGTTTTGGCCTGATCTGTGGACCTAGATTTGTTCACTGGATTGGAGACTACGCCTCAATTTTGTCTGTCACCCATGGGAAAGCTCCTAAATTCATGCTGCTTAAGGTTTTTATGAAATTTTGTAGTACCTAGGATGGGTGTGTCTGATCATGCTCTGAGCAGCACTGAGCTGAAAATGCAGATATAACAAAACACTGCTTTTGGGAAGTGGAAGCTGAAAAAGGCTAAATATTTCTTCTGAAAATGCAACTCATTTGTAACAGTTTATCTCTAATGAATTTCAAGAATTACAGTGGAGTTGGAAAGTGATGGCTGTTATCAGTCCACAAACACATCTAAAACCTAGAAATGTTGACAGTGGATACATTTCTTTCAGGCACTGCCTTTTGGCAGCAGATCAGATTATCTGTGTGAGCCACACAAATCACATGCTTTCCCAGGTGGGCATTAGCAGAACCATCTGGCAATTAGAAGTCTCCGGGGCAGTCAATCCAACTTTGAGCTGGATTAACTTGGAAGTTTCAAACACTGTCATTGCTTTTTGATAGTCAGAGAGGTTTTTGGCCCTTGTGAATAAGACAACCATTTGATCAGGGACAGAAAGGATTATTCAGTTATTTATCTTCAGCTCTGTTCGGTTTTCCACGAGGTCAGTCTAAATCATCTCTCTTAGAGCACATATACAGAGGAAATGTATATGCATGGCTCAAATCCAGCCAATTTTGGGGATGAGTAAGTTGGCTGAGCACGCAGAGAAGATCTGCAGCAATCTTGGAGCTTTATGTGGTGTGGCAGACTGTGGGTAATTTTGGACAGAGAGTACCTGGTGCTGTTATTTCACAAAAACTGTTTAGCTTTTGCTGTATTTCAGCAGTGACAAAAACTCCCACAGCCTCACAATAGGCCCTCTTGATAACAACCGAAAAAATCTGTATCTTGCAAATACGTTATATCATTAGATGAAGTGGACAAAAACAAAACAAGTATGTTTATGACTTAGCCTGAGGAGATAATTAACTTCTGAGTGCTGAGATCCTTGATTGCATTCCTAGCATGATCTTAATTGGAAGTCTGAACTTGAAAAAGGTTGTAGTGTTTGGAGGATATCTGAAATGGTTCACTGAGAAATTGTTTGTTCATAAATTTGAAAGGTAATCCAGACAAATACCTTTTACTTTGCCTTTGTTGTAATTGTTGTGGTTGATGATGATGATAAAAATAATCTATTACAGTGGCAGCAAAAGCACCAGACTATTCAAAGAGAACATGTATCAAAATGTATTGAGCCACTTCAGGGAATTTCAAAAGAAAGAAGTTTTACAAAAAGGGCTGAATACATACTAAATGATAATACTTAGCAATCTGTATTACTGCTCCAGAGTGTTGTACAGTACTATTGACCTCTTGTGTGTTCTCAGTGAGAATTGTCATGATGTAAGTTTTTTTGCATGGAACTATTTTATGTTGCACATGCACTACAGTAGGTTGCCAGTATAGATGAAAACTAGAAACTCTTTTGTTATGCTGTCAAAAATCTCTGCCCTTTGCCCATCCCAGTTATAAACCCTTGGCTAACAGGAGTCCCAGTTCTTTGTGATCAGTGAGGGCCACAAATTGCATCCTTCTTTCTAAAAAAGGATAAATAAGTACAGTGTCAGAGAACACCTCCATCTCAATTGAGCTTAGTAATTCAGAGGTTGGGCATAGAAGAACACTGTCCTTGGTGCTCCCTAAAGTCAGTGTTGAAAAATGAACAGCAGGCATTTTAATATGTCTAATTTAAATTTGACAGAGGAGACCTTATTGTGGCCTTTGAATATATAAAGGGGACCTAAAAGTAATGTGGAGACAGACTTTTAAGTAGGGTCTGTAGCAATAAGACAAGGAGTAAGATTTTTAAACCAAAAGAAGGTAGATTCAGTGTGGATGTAAGGAAGAAGCTTTTTAGTGTGAAGGTGCTGAAACACTGGCACAGGCTGCCAGGATAAGTGATAAATGTCTCACTCCAATCAACCTTACCTTGGATACACTCAAGGTAAGGTTGATTGGAGCTTTAAGCAACCTGTTTTAGTTGAAGATGTCCCTGAACATTGCAAGGAAGTTGAACTAGAAGATCTTTAAAGGTCCTTTCAACCCAAAGCATTCTATATTTCTATAAAATGAAGAATGTAAATAAGTATCTAAAAAGGTTGTTGAATATATACAGAGCCCTCCCTCTTGACCAGGCTAGACTAAAAAAAAAAAACAGTTTGAGGTATTCAAAAATTTTGGTGAAATTAGGATAACATAATGTGAAAAAATTATTTGATAATTCCTTTGATCTCTGAGGAAAAATGGCAGCAGACATATGGGCAAGTTTGACATTACCTGTGCCTAGGAACCTGGATCATCAAGCCTACTTCATACAGATGTCTGCAGTAAGATTGTCTGTTCCAGTTATCTTGCAGAAATCACAGAATATGCTAAGTTGGAAGGGACCCACAAGGGTCATCCAATTCAACTTCTGGCCCTGCACAGGAATCTCACCTGAAGAACCACATCACGTGCCTGAGAGCTTTGACCAAACACTTCTTGAACACTGGTCTTGGTGCACTGCTCTGGGGAGCTGTTTCAGTGCCCAGCCACTCCCTGGGTGTAAAACCTTTTCCTAATATCCAACCTTACCCTCCCTTGACTCAGCTTCAGGACATTCTCTTGGGTCCTGTCACTGGTGACCACAGAGAAGAGATCCATGTCTGCACCTTCAGCTGCAGCTGCAACAAGGTCTCCTCTCAGTCTCCTCCAGGGTGAACAGACCAGAAGGATAACACCGAGCTTTCAGATGAAACAAATTAGCACCTCTGTTAGACAACTAACTTGAAGGATGGAAGCTATTGGAGCAGAAAATAAACTGTGGAGCTCTCAAGGGAACAGAGATGCTGTGAAGGTTAGCTCAACAATGTATTGTTTTATAGAAATCTTAAAACAGAAAAATTTGTGTATCTCTCTCTGAATGCAGCAAGTAATGTCACAAGGATGTGCTACAACTCAGGGTCCCCACACAGATAAACGAGATGGGACACAGTAGTAGACCTAATTCAGTTTAATTAACCCAAGAAAAGCTAACTGTAGTATCAATAAAAAGAAAAGATCATCTGTGGTTTTTGATGTGGTTCAGAAAGTCAGAACGATTATTATCCAGAAAACAAAGAGATTAAAGAGACTGGGACATATGCAAAATAGAATAGTGGGCTAAAACAACCAACTTTCAGATAACAGCTGAAGAAATTATTTTATAGGCAACCCCCCCCCCCACCAAAAATAAAATTAAATGACAGGTACAGAAAGTACCCAATCCATTGCAAACGTGGGACATGCAGAGAATAGTAGATGTTTTAAAATGTTACAGAGCTGTGCATTCAGGGGTAAGAAATATCCTTTGAGAAGAGTCTCTAATGAATATACAAGTTTAACCTTCACTTGCTGCTGCTGCCACTGCTGCCATCCAGGCTGATGGGGTGAGGGAAATGCTGTTGGCTGGAAAACACCTTAGGGAAAGCAAAAGGTGGAAAGACATTGTTTTTATATCTATTTACCTTTCCTACCTATTCCTTGATGTCACCTCTCTCTGTTAAATTCAAGGCCACAGCCTAGGCTTTAAATTAAATAGCTTTGTTTCCAGTGATGAAATTGGGGTTTATTAAATTCCTGTTCCGCTGCAGAGGATAGTATTTATGCAATTTTCCTCAAGGAAGTTAAAAATAGCTTTCTGCTCCTTAGGGTTGCAGGGGCTGCTTTTTCCTATGCTGTTAACTTGGCTTGTATTTTTTAAACACAAGTGAAAAAAAAAAAAAAACAAATAGAAAAGGGAAAGTTGTCCTCTCTCTCTCATACTATTTTTTGTAATTGGACATGAAATAAAAGCAAGTCAAATTGGCAGATAACATTGTGTTCTGGGTGGTGAGTAGTGCCAGAAACAGTGTTTTGCCTGCACACAACTTGTTTTTTAATAGTCCTTTTTATTTTTCACTCATAACAACAGAAGTGAACTATTAAAAATCAAATGTTGAGATGAATTGAACTAAACAAAAACATGCCGAAGGCGACAGGCAGGGTTTAACACTCTGTAACTTTTATCTCTCTGGTGTCTCTCTTTGATGGTTGACATGGCAAAAGAATTCTCACAACACTTCTGCATCCTGATGACTTTGCTAATAACAGCAAGACCGCCACTGCATCGTTTCTGCTCTTGAATCCCTCTAGATACAATTCCTTGCTTACCACTCGATATTCACACGACACTGTTCATCAAAGATTTAATGAAGAAAATCAAGAAAATGAAGAAATTCTTATGGAATTAGCAGATGAGGGTGTATTATTATTATTATTATTATTATTATTATTACTCATTTGATCATCAGTGGTGCCAAGAGAATCCAAACAAGGATCAGTGCTTTGACCTAAGATGCGGCAAATAGATCCTCAGTGGGACATAGTACCACGTAAATTAATGGAACTGGGATGGTTTAAATCAATTAGGATTCTATACTTCCAACAAGCCCCCAGCAGTGGCGTGAGGTGCAGACAAGTAAATGAGAAACTGAGCATGTTTCCATAACCATTAATACAGTCTTTGCTCCACAGACTCCCTAGACACTATCAGTCCAAAAGATTGCAGAGACTTATAGAGGAGTAATGAAGTCAGGGCTAAAGAGATTTCAGATGTGCTAGTAATATTCTTAAAGGTTTTGTCGGTTTTCTCTCTATGGGGAAAAAGTCCTTTGTGAAGGCACTGAGCTGAGGCTCAAAAGATTTGCACTTTGCTCCTAGTTTATTGTGGACTCCCTCTTTGATCTTGGAAAATAACTTGTTTTGCTCATGTGATAATAGGAATGCTAATAATAAGTTCTTGCCTGTCCTGCAGGACACAGTAATATGAACAGTGTGGGCTGTGGCATCCTACATCTGTGTACAAACAGAAAGGGATTGCACTTTTCATCAATCTTCATTGACAAATCATCATCAGAAAATTAAAATCACAGAATAGCAGAATATCATTAAAAGGAGTATTTATCTGCTACTTATGTTATATCCTTTCAGTCCAACAAAAGCAAACTTTTGCTCCTGTGTCTGAACTTTTCTAAAAGTAGAAGTGAAATCATGGTCAAAGTGTTTTATGATTCAAGGTGAGCCAATATTTTCAAGCTTCTAAAAAATCAGTTGCTTTCTGGTTTGGTTTTTTTTTTAAGTGCTAATGATCAAAAGGGCAATAATATGCAGTTCTGAAAGCCTGTACTAGAACCCTACAAGTCTTTTACATAAGAAAAATCAGATATTCCTGTTTCACATTGTCACTGTGGTAGTATATAGACATATAGGTAGGGTCCACAGCCTTTACACAGAATCTTTACACAAAATCTTCCCTGCCTTACTCCTGTTGAGCCTTGTGTGTCTATTTGCAATGGAGTAAGGTTGCAAGGTTTTGTACTCCTATCTCTCTGCTGAAGCTCTGCTTCCATTTCTAGGAGGGAAAAGCAAATCTAGGGCTATATCTTTAGTGGCAAGTTAAACAGAACAAAGCACAAACCTGAGAGCTTTTATATGATCACCCACGTGCTAAACTGGGAACAAATTTAAAGCGCTGAGAGTGTGGTCAGGCATTGGAACAGGCTGCCCAGGGAAGTGGCAGAATCACCATCCCTGGAAGTGTTCAAAAAGTGTGTGGATGGAAACCTGAGGACATACTTTAGTGGTGAACGTGGCAGTGCTGGGTTAATGCCTTTCGTGACCTTACTGATTCTATGATTCAAAAATCCATGACACAGAACAAACTGGTGTCTGGTAGCATGCCAGCAAACATTGACTAAGTGCAGTGAGTGGTTAGCACAAGTCAAAAATCATTCCCAGTATCTACTTTGGGGGTAATTCCTTCCTTCCTGGTCAGGGTTGGGAGGTTTAGCTGTTTGAAGGTGAGCTGTGCCAGACTGTATCCCAGAACACTGTTCTTAGTCTGTTTTGTTTACTGATACAGAAACAGTAAGGTGTTCATTAGTGTTTGGGGAGAAGAAACTCCTGAAATGTTTGAGTAGGGAAATTGTCATCTGAGCATCTGTCAACTGGTAATGAAGTCAGATTAAATATTTGTGTAGTAGAGTCATAAAACATAACTGTGGGAGTGACATGGGTCCACTTCTTCATCAAAATCAAGTGGAGTAAAATTGTAGACAGATGTTTCCTTAGGTGCTTCCAGATGGTTTTAAATGTCTTCAATGATGAAGAAAGCACAGACTTCCTGAGTAATCTATTCTAGAGCTGAATTAACCTTTGAGATGGGCATTTTTTCTTGTAATTAGCAGTTAATAATTTTTTTTTATTTTTTCATGGGAAGAAGAATGTTCTTGGAGTTTAAAAGCTTGGCTGTCTACTGCCATTCGTGAGCATTCAGGATCCTTTCCTTATTGCTCCTTCTTCCTAGGATAAGATTTCAGAAGGGAACTGGAAAGTGAAAAAAACTTACAATAAGGAATTGGAAGGATGTCAGCTTGTAATTTGTAGTAGGAACCATGTATTATATAAGATAAAAATAAAACTTGGACAAGGCTATATTTTGGGGTCCTAGTGGCATCATAAAATACTCTTGTTTTTTGCTTTTATGGCTTATTTTGATGTCAGCAGAGTCCTGAGATATTTATGTAGCTTTGAAATTCAAAACCATATTCTCTTTAAAGCATTTGGTTTTAAAAGGGGTACATTTGTAAGTGGTAAAAAAAAATCCCTCCATTGTGAAATATCAATTATTTGTAAGTGCTTGGATTAATTTATTGGATTTTATGGGTAAAAGAAATGGAAATTGTTTTTTACATTAAAAATTAATATTTTACATCCAGCTGTGTCTGGCTGGGCAATAAATCAGCTCCTTACAATTACTTATTTGTCAGTCAGCATGTTAGTTCAAAAAGCAAGGAGTTTGCCTGTGGATCCTGCTCTACTTGAAAGCAGGGAGAGTTCAGGTCAAATCAATTTCAGCCACAGTAATTAAGAACAAGATTGAAGATCCTTCCCTACCTCTGTAGTGTAGCATCTGGAGTTACATTTTATAATGGATCCACTTCTAGGCAGCAGTGGAGAATATTGAAGGTAGAGAAAACTACTTAGGAAGAGCTTTTTTAAGACGCTTAAGAAAGTTATATATGAACCAAATTCTCACATGTTCCTCTGAATAAATCTGAGTACTTCATATTTGCTAAGCAGAGAAACATTTGTCTTTTCAGCTTGTCTATTTACAGCTGCATATCACATAACCTTCAGAGGATGTCTTTACAGAGTCTCTCTCTGCAAATTAAACAAGGGTGGGATGAGGTAGTGCCCCATGATCATCATGATCATATCAATGCCGTATGATCATCATGATCATGTCGATTGCTGGTGGTATCTGCTGATTTTTTGGTCACTGCTCTCCCTGAAAACATCTGATCATGTTTCAGGAGTCGTACCAGGGACCATCCTCAATACAGATTTTGTGGATCCTTATTTTGGCTGGCAAGAAAGTTAATCTGTGTTAAAGGAACATTCTGCACCCTCTAAACCTAGGGTCAGAGAATGGACATGAGCTCTTTTCACTGGTGTTGATACAGCCAGAATATTTGAGTTGATGCCAGCAGAATAAACACCCAATAGAAAACTAGTATCTTTATCAAAAGTGATTAATGAGGCACAAAATTACCTTAAAATTAAAAAAACCAAAACTCATAGCTACTGAAAAAACTTCCCTCAAATATTTCTTTAGGGTCTTTTGATTTGGCAAGGCAACAGAAAGTCTTGCTTAAGTTTGATAGAATGTAAGTTTTTAAACTTTTCCTTGGCCATCAAGAGCTCTAGTTGTACAGTATTCCTACTGAAGAATTCTGTCATGACAGGGAAACTAAGTCAATCATATCCAAGAAAGATAATCAGTTGCACACTTCTGGCACATACAGTATTGTATTCAATTAGAAGTAAATTAAATAGCTGAGGAGATAAGGTCACATGAACTCCTACTCTGCAAAAGAATCTCCGGCCTTTGGAAATTGCAGAAGGTGAAGAGAAAGCTCAGACCTCTTTCTTCTCAGACAACCTCCTGTATTAGCATTGCTCCCTTTCTCCTGTGATGGGATTCTGCTGTAGAAGTGCATGGCGTGCATAGGGTTGGGGACTGAGTGACACATAAAGTCCTGATGCTCAGATCAGGGGCTGCATTAGAAAGCAGGTTTTTCACCAGCAGCACTACAGAAACTCCCATGTCAACTCACCCAGTGTCCTGCGCCTGCACAACTTTTTATTTTATATTTTATTATATTTATTATATTATAATATTATATATTATATTAGTGAAGATGTTGTGTATCTCTGCATCCAACCCTCTCATGCAGCCATTTGTCTCACAAAGTAACATTTCTCTAACTAAAAATACAAGTAATATTTGGTACATTATGAAGTTTTACTGCTTCTATAAAACCTATGTATTTCTGAGTGTTAGTCTCTGGCATCATTTGATCTCATATTTATGTGTACACAGACAGTCATTTACTGAGCCTGGTGTAATGAGAAAAAAGCTGGCTGGTGAAACCAGTCATCCCATCACCCACCTGTAAAATATAGCTAACCTGAATGCATTTGAATGATTATATATAAACTAATTAAGGACTGAGTGAATGATTTGTGAAGGTGTGGATAAAGAGTCCAAAACAAGATGTTTACAATAAATTGGCAGTGATTATCTCAAGGTCATGTTAAAGCTGTGCTGTCCAAATGATAACATTAGCTAGCAATGATCTAATTAAAAACTGTACAGCGAGTTATAAAGAAAGAGTTCAAGAGTAAACAAGTGGCAGGGTCTAGATTTATTTGCCATGCAGTGGAAGCAATCACAGCATAATGTTGAGGTGTCCAGCACAGGGAATCAGGGTTCATAAATGAAAAGCAACTTCTGCAAGGCTGTGGATTTCAGTATAAACAACAAAGCAATAGCAAATGTGTTTTAGGCCATGCAGCTCCAGGCCTAAAGGCGTGATGATGAAGATAATTAAGAGTCACAGTTCTTTTAGAGTTCCTTATCAATTTACAGAGAAATGTTCTTTGGTTTGTGAGACCAAAGACAAACGATTGAATCAAAGTGAATTTCATCAGGGGCAAAAGGCATGTGCAGTGGGATCACAGCAAGTGTAAGCATCAGGAACAAGGCAGCAAAAACCACTGTGCCACCAATGTTGGGAGCAGGAAACAGTCTCCCTTTGGCTGTGTCTCACAAGATTATGGCACATGTACACAGCCACAGTGGTATAGTACAAGCTGGCTTGTACTGGGCAATTAATTTGGCTATAAATAAGAAACCCAGCTGGGTTCCATAAAGAAGTCCCTGGCTGAGCCATGATGGGATGGATTTGGATACATACAGGGACTTCACCCAATCATATTCCACCCTAAGCTGCAGACCTCTCACTGGCACAGGAGCTGGGCTGTGTTTAAGCCAGGACAATGAGATGTCTGTACCCAGAGATTCAAACCCTCACATTTAAGAAGGGTGCAGACAATAAACCAGGCTGCTGTCACATGAGAATCCTGACAATATATAGACAACTGGTTGTGGTAGGTGATGAATATAGGCGAGTAGAATTTCAGACTGCAGGTTCAATATGTCTAATGAAGTGTTACTAAAGCGTTTTAAGAGAAACTGGTCCTTGCATTACAATGTGGTGTAATGATTTACTTAAAAGTCTCCCTTTAGACTCAGTATACAAGTTACAAATGATGCAAAATGTTGCTGATCAGAGATATTGACAATTGCTCATTGGTATTGACATATGGAAGATTCTCTACTGGCTGCCAGTGCAATTATGAACTGACTTTAAAACTTGCTCTTGGTCAAAGGCAAAAAGAAGACCTCATTTCTCATCTCATTTCAAAGTTTCTTCTATCTTATTTTTTAGTTGTGTCCTCCAATGGATCAAAGTAATAATGATAACAATAATAATTAAAAAATTGCCCCAGTAAAAAATCCTTATGTACAATGAGATATTTAGAAATAGACTCAGATTATACATTTGGATATGTTATTCAAAAGAGCCTAAGTGATAGAGGAAAAGAATCTCACCAGCTCTCCCACTGAATCTGTGGTTTCTGACTGAGCCAGCTGGATTTCTACCTAAGTTCCTGTGTCCCATATTTCTTTTGACTAGGAATATCTAAAAATAACACGGAGCCTTGAAAATAAAATTTATTCAGTATGTTGGAGAGGTTTCTAAAGTAAATTAGCAGAAACCGTCTCTCCACTCAACTAAGACAAAAAAAAATTACTTCATGCAAACAATGGGTCAGAGAATTACAGTGAAAGCATCCCTGAAATGTACTGAATTATAAAATCAGTAAGGTTGGAAACATCCTCCTAGATCATTTAGTTCAAGTATTAAGAAGATAAATTAGGGAAAGAAGGACTGGTTAAAAAAAATTTAGTCAAACTGCACCTTTCACCTGCACTCCTGCTTGACAATCAGGGTGCAAACTGATCAAATTTTGCTGCTGAGATCTATTTCCTTTTTGTTTCATAGGAGTATCAAGCAGGAATTCTATCAGTTGAGGTGCATTATTCTTGACACAGTCTGAAAGAAAGCATTTGCTCCTTGAGACTGTGTGACACACAGCATGCAGGCTTCTGCTTCAGAAACTCTGTTGCTCATTATAGAAATGTTAAGTTTACTCTCCACTCTGGCAGCTCTGCTTCGGCAGAAGAAAATAATACATCCAACAAGTTATCCTAATGCCTATGGACTGGCACCAATAAACAAATCTCTGCCTCCTTGTGCTTGAAACAGCTGCTGGTGATTACCCTCCTCCCGTGGAGACAGAAACACATCTGGTGTCTGCAGAGCAGCAAAGAAGTAGAGAGGAGATGAGCCAAAGCAGCCGTCCCTGGTATGCACAGCTGCATCAGCTCAGCACTGCTGCTCCACCTGAGAGCCATGGCTCGTGCAAGCACTGGCTCAGGGTGGTTATTAGGAGGAAGAGGAAAATAGAAAGGGTTCTTTTCCTCCTTCACGTTTCCCCACTGCAGCTGAATCATATGGCTTTGCCTTAGGTATTCTATGTGGTGTTCATTGTTCCCATTCTTCTGCATTCCTCATGATCACATTAAAAAGATGACCAAGATGGCCTAAATTATCATGTTTGCAATCTTCGATGAAAATTTCCCTATGTGAAGAAGAAAAATACAACATCCTACCACTCTTCTGTTTCTCTAATGGCTTATTTGTGACCTGTAGAAATAAAACTGTGGAGTTTTCTTTCTGTCTGAAATGTAAGTGTTTCAATATCGTCCACCAGAAAAAATGCATCAGACCAGAAGCCCAGACTCTGTAGGTATGAGGTGAGTGTTAAACAGGAAAATGTAAAATGTACAAAGCCCATATGTGCATTGCTTCATTTGTTTTTAGCTTTATGTGGCAGGATTAGCCTTAACACATTTGGCAAAATATGAAAGGCGAAATTCTCACATGCTTCCCCATATTGATGCTAAGTCTCATGAGAAAAGTAGAAAAATACTAAATATTGTAGAAGAATTGGCAACATGTTTGTCTACTGCAGTTTATGGTAGAATGTATCTATATATTTGAATTGTTTTTTCTTTTATGCTTATGAGTTGAAAATAAGTTTTAAAATTGCCTCCTCTTTACTACTGACATGAGATGTACCATATTGAAACATATTCTAGCTAGAGCCAAATACATTGATGCAAAATCAATATAGGCTAGATGCTGGCAAAGCTGCTGCAATCTGGTATCAGCTGTCATTGGGGTAAACTCACTTGACTTTACATCTTCATATTTATCTGTTTTCTTCAGTACTTCCTTTCCATTTCTCCTCCCCTGTCAGCAAACCTTGCTTGGCAGTTGTGCAACTTTTATTTTTGTAACTCTCTCTTCAATGCCTCCCTCCTATTCCCATTAGGAAAACCTTTTTCCTTTCCATTTTTTTTTTTCTCACTCAGGTGTGGAAAGACTTGATTTTATTAGATTAACATTTGTTATCATGACAAAAAAAGTGAGTAAGTCAGAGAGAACGGCTCTTCTGCAGTTAATGCCAACTGTGAGAGTGATGAGGGGTATTGAATAACTTCAAATGCAGGAATGAGAGGGATACTGCTATATGTCTAAGAGATTGTGACTACAGACAGTGCTGAACACTACTAAATAAATTCCTGTGTTGTCCTATGCTATTTGAAATCCAAAATGAGACTGGGTGATAATGTACATTGTTATGCCATATCCCATAGAATAATATTTTATTTTCATCATGATTTATTTTTGTTCCAGTAGTTCTCATTTTGGTCTTTCTTCTCCTTTCTCTCTCTTTCTCTCTTTTTCTCTCTTCCTCTTTCTCTCTTGCTCTCTTTCTCTCTCTCTCTCCCCCTCCCTCCTTTTCCATTCTTTTCTTTCTCATATTATTTCTCTATTAATGATGACATAAGGCACAAATATCTGTCAGTGTGGACGAGGAAGAGTTACCTTTCTCTCTGAGTATGGTGTGTTGGTACTGACTTACTTTGCTTTATTTCTTTAAATGACTCTTTTTCTCTCCAAGTGAATTGCCCAAACACTGAGAATGTGATAACTGTTGCGGCTGAATGTTTGTAAAGGAGAGGAATACAGTAGGCTCATACATTTTCTGAAGAATTTTTATGAGAATCACTTTTTACAAAATTTCCCAATTGATTTCTTGCGTTATTACTCCTCTGGCTCCCAATAATGTTATTTAGACAGAGAAATATTCTGACAGCATATCTTCCCATTTATACTTTGCTTACAGCAGTGGCCTATAAATAGGCCATTATAGTCTGGAAAAAAATTACAAAGAGTAAAACTTTCCCTTCATGTGCAAAAATGCACTCTAACTAATAGTTGTCCAACATGCATCTGCTGTTATAATTTAAGATTTTTCAACTATGCTAAGCATGCAGAGGTGGACTAACTTGTTTAATAAATAGGTGAGAATAATAAGCAGGTAATTTTAAATCCACAGTGCAGTCCTGATTACTATGGAATATCTCTGTGTTTTCAAGGAAAGAGCTATGTGAAATAGCAGTAGGAACAAGCCTAGCAGACCCATTACCGTGGCATGAGTGAGTTTTAGGTCAATAAGGTTAAAAAATCTTGCTTCAGACAAACCCAAATCTTGCTAATTGGTTTAGGCAAGGTAGCCAGTTGGTACTAATATGACCCCCAATAGAAATAATGTGTTAGTTCTTGGCCAAGTTCTCCCTGTCATGTCTGTGGAAAGTAGTCCCATTAGCTTCAGTCATAATGCATATGCAGGAGGCAAATGCATTAGTAAATTTAATCAGAAGAGCTCCTTGGAGGAGTCAGCAGGTGGCAGATGCCTTGAGGGCCTGCTCTGGTTAGCAGCTTGCCCCACTTCTATTCAGAGCTTTAGTATCCTACTGCACCAGAAAATATTGGAGTCACGGACACCTGCTGGTGTAAAAAAAGAGCAAGGTTTAGATAATTGCAAGTATTCCATTAATGAAAAGGTCCCCTTCTATTTGTGCAGTTGGGGGAGTCCTGGGTGTTGTCATATTCTGGTTCTGAACCTGTCGTGCCTCAATGTGAATTCTTTGGGCACAGCAAATTTTAGTTCCAGGTTTATCATCAGTGATAACAACTTATCTAGAATGTTACATTTATTTTTGTCATGAATTGGAGCAAATTGTAACAGAAATGCTTAATCTGCTCTAACATTCAAAGATTGTTTTAGCTGTAGCTACATCATTTTTCAGCAACAGCAAGGAAATTAGATTGGCCTGCTGGCTTTTGGGAAATTAGGAGATTTACTTCAGTGTCAGAAAATCTCAGTATGTTCTATGGTGATTGACTAAGAGAATTTTAAATGGAACTCTGGGTATTGGTATTCAACATGTTGCATTCACTGAACAAATGGTAAAATTTCACCAAGATACCCCTCCCTACAGAATTATGCGATAGACTGCCAAAAGGAAGTGACTTCTGTGGGTTCTGCTAAATAAAACCAGTAAGGGCCCAGTCCTAAGGACTCACACTTTTTCCTGAACTTATGCCCTGTTGCATGACTTGGAGGAGAGCAATTAGCTAAGGTCAATCAACAGAAGGCAGTCACTAGTCACTCCTGTTTTGAGAGATGCAGGTACTGGGTGGAAAAATTACACTGAGAAAATTGAGAAGGGCTGTGCCAAAGAACCAAAAAAAAATGTTTCAAGGGCTTAGGCACAAAGGAACTTTTGAAGGAAAGGAAAAATGACTGAGTAACAACTGAGCAATGGCAGTGAACTCTGTTCACTCTCAAGCCATATGAGGCTTGGAAAGAAGACGTGTTCAGATGGAAAACAAAGATAGAAGCATTGACTGTTAAACACAGGGTTATGGTAGACATTAAGAGGTGAAATGTCTGTATAAACTGATATTGTCACAACAACAACATTGTATAAACTTTCCATGAGCAAATTAAGTTGCATGTTAAAGTGCTTGCAACCACCATGGCGATGCCTGAGCAGCCTTCTCATAAAAATAGTTGAAGTGAGAAAACATTTTCTGAGGGAACTTGATAACAGGATTATGTGATGAGGTTACAAGATAAGACTGGCAAGATGCAATTATCTAGATCCCTTCCAGACCTATTCCCTTGGGAAAAAAGAGGAAATCAAAAGCAGTGGCTTACACTGCACTGCAAGTGTACATGTGGTCCAGTTTAAAACCTCAGTTTGCCAAGGCAGGAAATTAATTCAACTAACCTGGAAGTGTTATAATGCTCCATTCTCCCCAACAGCCATTACATAAGCACCTAGATATTCAACAGGCTGTCAAAAGATATGGATTAATATGCAGTGGATGCAACTAGTTCCTCACAGTATCAATGATTCTACCTCCAAAACAGTCATGCCTAAAAGACTTGAGCAATTCATAAATACTAAAAACTCAAGAAAGACAGCACAGTTGCTGCTGGAGAGAAGACAGCATTGAGGAAATTTTTCAGCTCCTTGGCCTCATCCAGGTTTTTGTTTGCGAATACTTTTCAGCAATTCATCAACTTGTCAATTTGCCCCATAATCTCTGAGTGCTCTGGCGAAGCTCTAGCCTAGCACAAGCAAACCCTTCTCTCCAGTTGCTAGGTAACTCCTGTGTCGGTTCATCTGTGGTGCCTGTTATCAGCTGTTCACATCTCTATTTACTTTTCATCTTGACCATAATAATGTGATATAATTGGACACAGAGCCTCCAAGACTCATTTAAAAGACTTCACACAGTTACCAGCGCTGCATCTTGGCAGCCTTCTTCACAAAGGTGTCTGCAGTTCTGCTCAAGTTAAAAGGGGGTTTAAGTTCTCAGCTTTGGTTGGTTCTGTGTATTTTAGGACTGCTTTGAAGTTGTGAATGGAAACCATCCTGTAAGACATCTGATGATCTAGTGCAAGGAATCACCTTGTAAACTGTACATTCAGTCATCTAATTCTGGGGAGGAAAATAAATAAGGAAGCACACAAATGGAAATAAAACCTTCCTTAGAAACTAGGGACCACAAACTCATCATTACCTGCTAAGAGTCAGACAACATCAGTATTTTCAGAACTTTTAGACAACACCTAGCAAATCCAACTACTTTGCACACCTCCTTTGAGAGCTAATGAAAAGAGAGAAAAGAATATGCATAGCCAGGTTGCTTACTGCATTAAGAATTCCACTGAGAAAAAGGACATAAAATTATATGCAAAGCAAAGAAGTAGAAGAACAACTTACTTTATTTTGATGAATTTCAGTAGATTCTAACAGTCTTATTTTGTTCTTCTAACAGAGGAAAGCACCTATCACACACAACAGTGAAACATCTTACTCTTGAAATAATTGCTTTGATTACAAATGCAGCAATAATATGAGGGTGCAACAAACAGGTGGATTAGAAGATCACAGCAATTGTAGACAGCTGTAATAGATGGTCTAGGAAATGATCAGTGTATCAGCTCCCTACCAAGACCCCAAGATTTTGGGGGAAAAATTTTGACACAATTTTGCTCACATTACTGTCTGCCAGAGGAATGTTCAGCTGGTAGTGTCTTTTACATAGAGGGATCTATATATGTCCAGCTGTCTGTATCTCTGTCTCTCTGTAGAGAGAGACATTTCTCAACTAAATACATACAGAATTTATTAAATTATTTATTAAGGAAAGAGTAAGGAAGCAAACTCAGAATGCCTCCGGCTGGAAAGAAAAACAATCCTGCATCTCCCCAGTCAACAACAGATGATCCTTCTTTGCCCTTCTTAGAGAATGAATGTGCAGTATTTAAAAGATTTCCTTTACAGAATTTTTTGGAATCCAAGAACATATAATGTACTTCGGAAGGATTCATCAAAATACTTTTAAAATCAATGAATCCACTGATCTAAATATACAAATAATAGAGAAAAATTTTCAAGTGGTTTCTTACAAGGTGCTCTGAGTTATTATAAGATACCACCCTTCAAGTGCTTTATCCATTACTTACTATAGGCAATTGGCTGAATTTCCGTCATAAACAGAGAGCCTTCTCTATGGAAAATGCACAAGCAAAAAGATCTACATAGATAACACTTCAGGATGCTCTATATAGTTAAATCCTGTTGGCTGGTGCTAGCAAATCCCTATACATTTTGATATTTAAATCTCCTCAACTTGCACTTTTTACACTACTTTTCCTGGAAAGCTAGAATGTTCATAAATCTTGTTTAAGATACTACACATTAGGATACCTGGAACTTGTATTTCTGTCAAGGTCTCAAAGCTATATTCAGAACTCTCAGCAGATTCAAAAATTATTTTCACACAATACTATTTTCTTCATGATGGGAAAAAAATGATATCTTGGAGAATGTTGTCTTTACTTTTAGATCATCCATCCACAAAATCCAGGGTTGCCCTCTGACCAGACACTATATGTAATATGATCTATTTTTATTTATGATATGCCAGGTATACATGGAACATTAGATGTGCAATAGAACTCAAGCTATTTTATAATCTAGAGGCATGATTTTATCAGATGATTGAGACCATCCTGGATGTATCCACTAGATCTACTGGAGTTGTTCTTCAACCAGTAGTTTCTTTCATTGTCCATTCTTTCATCCATTTCCATCTACCTTATACACTGAATAAAATTGAAAACAAGTCTATGACAAATCAACCAATATCAGAGACACAAAAATCAGACTTAATTTGTACAAACAACCTTGAAAATACAGTTTCAGATTGTTGGGCTATTTGGCTTTGTATCTTTGGCAGACTACTAGAGCAGTGTTCTTTTATGCATGCACATGAATGCAAATGTAGAATGTATCCGAGGGCAAATAAGGCACATCTTAGAAAAGGAGACAATTTAGGAGGTTCTGGAGAAATATTTAATTTCTTTGTGCTTTGAATGAATAGCATGTCACCTTTAAGTAGACAATAGGATTGATAAACCATATTCAAACTACCTTCTGTAGTTGCCCAATTTAAACGTTGTTGTACCAGAAATGATGTTTCATGTAAGCTTCCTGTGCACTGCATTGTAGAATCATGATTCCATTGCTGCTCTTCTTTCTTACATTCATTTATCCCAAATGACTCATTTGCAGCAAGAGGACATACCTGTGTTTGAGATTAAGTTATTCTTTTGGGAGATAGGGCCTCCAGATGACGAGAAAGGACAAAGAGTTTAGTTCTTGCGTACTGTTGAATGCTTTAAAAATTAGAAAATTACATGGAAAAGTCTTTGCTTGGCTGATTTTGAGTTGAACTCAGTGCTCTGTAGGAGTAATAAAGATAATTTGTGCAGGATTAGGTGGTGCTTTTGAGTTTCATTACAATACAAGCACTAGTACAGTTCAAACTGGGGAAAAAGGTTGAAGATTAGATGTCCTGTGGAATAGATAATCTAATATAGATGGTAGTCCCACTACAGTCAGGTTGTCTCTGACAACAAGTGAGCAGAACTGTTCTTTAAAACTAATTTGCTTAAAATCCATTTAAGATTATTTTGATAGTGGAGGCTATGAAGAGAGGCACAGGTGATTTGTAGGGTAAAAAACCCAACAAACCATGAGAGAAGTAAAGTGGTCATGCAGACATCAAGCCATCCAGTCCAGAATGATGGGAAAGAATATTCTAATTGAGAAAAATGAGATGGTGTGCAGTTTTGTCTTAAAAAAATGAAAAAGTAAGAATAAATTGCTGCCACCTGTACTTTTATAGTACTGAATGACACACCTTTAGATCTGTGAAAAGGAGTGGGTTGCAGTCAGGCTAAACACAGGCTTCTAAGTAGTTAGTATTAGAGGAAGAAAAGATCTAAACAACAAAAAATCTGGTGGATATCTTTCCTGGAAATACCTAGCAGGAAGAGGTGCTCTCCCTTGCATGAACCCACAGCAGTGTTTTTCATGCCCAGCTTCATTGAAAAGGAATGCATTGTGAACAAAGAAATGCAAAAGTACTGTCTCTGTCTCATGAATTCCCTGGGATACAAATCACTGGAGGCCAGGAGAATTTTGGGTAGGTGTTACTGCTTGTGTTTTGTGGCTGCTCTGCCATCTTCTTGTGTTCTCAAGTTAATATGAACCATCTAAAATGGTGAAGTCTAAACTACTCTCCTGGGCAGTTTGCTTAAAAGGTGAATACATTCTCCAGAAGGAGATTTATCCTACCTTAGCATTTTGTCAAGGATAAAAGAGTAACTGGTACTGCTTGTCCTGCACTATTGACCTGGAAAAGAAGCAAATAGCTACTTTAGGTTGGTCATTCAACTATCAGGTAGATAAATTCAGGCAAAGCAATTCCTGCTCTTAGTAGCTGGTTAATTTTGTTCACTGATCTAGTTTTTATCTTGCCAGAAACAAGAGAAAAACCCTAAGCAAGACTCTTCTTTCTTTGACTTACAATGATCAGATTCTCATGATGATGCCCTGCTACAAATCACTTTGCTTTTCGCACCTGTTGTTCATAGATAGACACTTATCTTCACTTCATCCAATACACATGGGTTGCTTCTGTGGGTTTATCTACCCAGTCTCCTGAGGACCAGCATTGCACCTGCATTTTTTTTTCTCCTCCACTGGCTGCCTTCTCTTAAAGAGCCTTCATGGATCCTTTATTAAAAATCACTCTCCTTTGTTCTGGGGAGTGTGAATTTTTTTTTTTTTTTTTTGGTAATGGCTAAGGGAAGTCTAAATAAAAACATTGTATTCTTTGGGCAGAGGAGTCTTGGCAAACCAATATTCCTTGCTGTTATTCAGTGTAAAACTTGCAAATTTGGGTGGCAAAATTTTTACTGTTATTGGGTGAAAGGTGATGTTTTTCCTTTTCATTGCAAGGAATTTTGGAGTTCAAAAGGAAGTATAGTAATTTTATGAGCCATATCCTTGAAAGAGTGTCTGTATTTTTAACTGGAAATAAACCAGTGAGTAAGTAATGCCATTGATTGACTTTGTCAATTCAGTTAGTTCATAATATACCTAAAGAGAAGATTTCTAATGGAAATGAAGCTTTGACCTTTGTTCACCACAATAAAAGACAACATCTTATGTA
Source organism: Serinus canaria (assembly GCF_022539315.1). Lineage (NCBI taxonomy): Eukaryota > Metazoa > Chordata > Aves > Passeriformes > Fringillidae > Serinus > Serinus canaria. The sequence continues at coordinate 105,177,298 of NC_066316.1, read as the reverse complement.
TATTCTCTAAATGATTAATCAGCCTTACATCAAATTTCTTCTTTTCTCACCAGCCATGTTTCTTCAACTGTGTGTTAAAATTCAGTGAAGATCAGTCAGCTGTTATGCTTGAGTCTTAAACTGGTTGAAGAAATATAGTGGCACATTTTTGTGTTTGTCTTGCAGACAGTATCTGTGCTTTGTTACTGCTGTTAACAGGTAACATCTTCAGTTTTGAGTGTCAGTTTCAAATATTGACTCTTCATTATGTGATAAAATGGAATACTGGGAATACTGTCATACTGCGTTGTTAAAGATACTGGAATCAACATAAGGCTTGAGCAGAATGTCTACTCTGTGCTTATCACACTGCCTTTCCTATGACAAACATCAAAATGCCCTGAAAAAAATAGTGATGATTTTTTAGTTTGTAGCTAGCAAATAGATAAACTGCAAGGAGAATGAGAGGCAGAATACAAAAATGCTTATAGGAGGTACTTAATTTGGAGAGTGACCCTGCCATCTATTTTAGTGAATTTTCTAGGAACTTTGTACATCTTGCTCAAAGCTCAAAGTACATAAATACATTCATAGGGTCCTGGTGCTCAGAAGCAAAAAAACTAGAGGCCATTAACAGAGGAAGATTAAGAAAAATGGCACCCAAAAAAGACCACATTTTTCCTTCTAAAAAGATGACTTTCAGTGATAATCTTAAAAATATTGATTAAAAAATTTAGATCAAAATTTGGCTTAGACCAGTTACCCTGGGCAGTCTGTGAGCCCAGGGCAATAGCTGATTAATGATCCATGAGTGTTCCTTTCTTCTTTAACTTGCTTGAGATCTTCATCAGGAATCAGAAATAGATGCAAAGGACAAGACAATTCCATGCCTTACCCTCCTCCTCACAAGGCTTAACAAGTCCATTTCACCAACTTCTTGTAGGTGACAAAAGGTCCTAACTACTTGTCAGCCCTGCCCAGACTCTCTCCAGCTTGTTCTCATCTTGAGCTGAGAGGGCCCAAGCCAGGACTAACCCTGCCATCTTCCTGCAGCCTTCCTCTTGATCCCCAGCTCAGGCTTCCAAAACTCTACTCCACAATCTTGGGCACAACAACAAGTGGAGCACTTTTGGTAGCACTGTCATACTGTAATTGCCACTGCTGCTCTCCCTTCCTTCCTCCCTAGACATGAGCTTCAGGCATTTGGCAGAGACACCCTGCAGTTTTTGAGGAACTCTTTCTGCCAGTCTTGACTTAAATGTGTTGAGTTTATTATGTCTGATTTATGAAAGGTTTCTGGAAGTCTTCCACTGGAGCTACACTGATGAGCAAGGCTGAGATTCTGTTTTGACACAAAAAATTTTAGTGGTATACAATAATTCTGTCAAAGAAAATTTCCCCTCCTTTTGTGAAGTACAAAAAATCTGTGTCCCATTGCATTTTATTAATTTATTTTTTTGCTACTATGGGGTTTGAACTGGTGCAGGATTTAGCAGTAGCAGTTCATCTTCTGTGTTTCTCTCAGTAAAACTGTGCTAAGAAGGAATGTAATGTGGAATCACATATCCTCTGAACAGAGAGAAACATGATTCTCCCAGGAAAATCCTGGGAAGCTCTGTAGAAGCTATGGGAGACTTAGAGGAAAGAATTCAAACAATTATTACTTCTCTTTCTGTAACCGGTGTTTATTGATATGGTTCTCCAGAGTGTGCTATTCATAGTTCACCAATAGTATGACAGAAGATTCCTAAAGGGCAATTAGGTCTTAGGTCCACCATTGTTTCTATAAGAACTGTAGATTTCTAATAATAAAGCATCTTTTCATGCCTTCTGATGATGGAGTCTCTGTATCACCTTTGGCTGTCCCTGATACCCCTTTGGTGATAACCTAAACTTTTACAGTTTTTCTATTTCCTCAAGGTAAGTACTGATTGTATCATCATTCCTACCAAAACAGCCTTGGTAACTATAATTACACAGTGTTAGACCAGGAAAATACAATATATCACACAACATTTTCCAGGAAATTCATTAGAAAAATCAAGTTATTTTATAGTAACTCTGTGAAGTGGGTGGATTGAGAAGGTGTTAAAAAAGTCATGGATGCAACCTGAATGACTTTACATGACTTTATAGAGATTTAAGACTCTCTGTACCTAACAGCCAAGAAACCTGAGATATTTGGTAAGCATAGGGCATTTTTATAGATTAAAATGCCTTGAAATTTTTACCTTTCTGACATATTTTGTTCATGGCTTAAAAGTGGTAGCAGTGTGCTGGTACACCAAGTCTGCCATCTCTCCAGTTTCAGTCTGAAATGTACCTGAATTGTCCTCATATCTACCAGACTTCTTCAGACCATCTTAGTGGTGTATATGTTAAAATTGTATGTATAAATGTGCTGAAAATTTTCAAAAATTAATTTTCCGAGTATTAAAAATATTCAGTCTGATCCAAAATAAAAGGATATTGGCAAGAATATTTGTTAGCAATCACCTAAAAGGGAGTATTACAGTGCTTTTGGAAATACAGTTGCTAATAGAGAGGTTTCCCATAGGTTGTGCTGTTTTCTACAGAGATGACAATAATCTTTATCTTCATTCCAGAAACATATTTCTGTGATACATAAATAGAGATTTATATTAATGTTAATTTATAATTAGTCAATGATTGCACTGTTTCAATGAAGTTTAAGGCATATTAATCTGGCAATGTATTGGTTTTGCCAAGCAAAATTTTGATAGCATAGGGGTACAGGGATGCCATCTGTGAACTGCTGATGGAAGCTTCCCCATTCCAACAGAGCCTGCCCCAGGTAGCTCCAAGAGGGACCTGCCACTGGCAAAGGACAAGTGCTTCAGCAGTGGTGGTGGTGCCTCTGGCATGACAGATTTAAGAAGGAAAAACAGGTATTGCACAGGACAAATTGCAGCCAGAAGAGAGAGAAATATGAATGAGAGTGAGAAAAAGCCCTGCAGACACCCAGGTCGTGGAAGCTGAGGGCAGAGAGATGCTCCAGTCCCAAGAGCTGAGATTCCCCTGCATCCCCTGGTGCAGCCCGTGGTGCAGCTGTGCCCCTACAGCCCATGGAGGCCCATGGGGGAGCAGAGATCCATCTGCAGCCATGGGGGACCCCAAAAAAAGCAGTAGATGCCTGAAGGAGGCTGTCACCCCATGGGAATACTGTGCTAGAGCTGCGGTGCTGTCAGGACCTGTGACCCTGTGGGGTACTCACATTGGAGCAGCCTGTTCCTGCAGAATTGCACCCTATGGGAGTGTCCCAAGCTGGAGCAGTTTGTGAAGAACTGCATCCTGCGGAAAGGACTGTCTGGACTGACTGGAGGAATCTGTAGAGGACTGTCTTTTACAGAAGGGACCCACACTGGAGCAGGGGAAGAGTGTGAGGAGTTCTCCCCCTGAGGAGGAAGCAAAGTCAAGGTGTGATGAACCAACCACAGCTCCCATTCCCCTCCCTCTGAGCTGGCTGAGGGGGAGGACATAAAGAAAATGGGAAGTGAAGCTGAGCCTTGAAGGAAGGGAGGGGTGTGAAGGTGCTTTAGGATTTGCTTTTATTTCTCACTATCCTACACTAATTTAATTGAATAAGTTAAATGAATGTCCCCAAGTAAAGTCAGTTTTGCCCGTGGCAGTCACTGGTGTGTGATCTCTCCCTGCCCTTGTCTCAACCCATGAGCTATTTTTTGGATTTTCTCTGCCTGCCCAGCTGAAGAGGGCAGTGATGAAGTGGCTTTGGTGGGCCCCTGGTGTCCATCCAGGGTCAGCCTGACACAGGCAGCTAGAGGGAAAAAAATCTTCTGATTCTTAAAAAAAGATTTTTGAGTATGAATGTATTCTGGCTGTCTTTAAATTAGCAATGTCTTTGTCATATGCATGCTGAGTATATCTGTCATTAATTTAAACAAATTTATCTGGAACAGAACCCAATTAAATCAAAATACTCTGGTTTCTCATTTTTCAATATCTATTTGGTTAATAGTTGCTAAGATTAATCATTAGTACATCATTATCATGAATTACATAATCAAATATTCTAACAAGATTGGCAAGGTTTATCAGAGTGTTAATAAGTCACATTGTGTGTCAAGTCTGACCTACCTGGATATACCACTTCTTGTTTAACTTTTTATAAAAGTGTAACATTTTACATTCATATTTACATTTTTATAAAGGTTTTAAATTTTAATGAAATATAACAAGAAGGAATGGGCCAAATATGATCCTTAAGGTGACTCAGTTGTCTTGAGATAAATTTATTTTGGCTTCATTTGTTTGTTCTTATTAATGTACCTTGTATTTACAGTTTAGCTCTCTTGTTTACCAAGGATTTTTTTTCTGTTTCCTGAATTCCTGCTGTTGTCAGGGGATTGATCTCACCAACAGATAAAATTTTCTTTTTTAATGATAAATAGATGTGGCATTTTACTTTGGAAGAGGCCTGAAACATTTTAAAGCTTTTGAACTCATTTAGGTTGCTGAAAGCCCTCAGCTACCAATAAATGGGAGGTGAGAGTGACTAGCTGAAAGCAAAAGGCTCTTGGAAGGGTGTTTGTCCTGCTAGTCTGTATGTGTAGGTGACTTAGTTTATGTCCTGTATCTCAGTCACCTAGTGAACAACTGGAGATTAATTGCAGGCCTCAAGGTCTTCAGTGAAAAATATCTGATACAATCTCATTGTTTTCAGTTAAGTAGAACTGCACCCACTCAGTGATACCTTTCCCTATGCATTCTTTTTTCAGAATACCTTTAGTGTCTTATCACTATCTATCATGTTTTCCAGATCTTATTCTGACCTTTAATTCTAATGCTGGGTGCTATGCAACAGAGCCTTTAGAGGCTGCAGTACTTTCAAAACTTCTCCACTGCCCAAGGACCAGCTGGAAAAAACTCAAGAGAGCCTGTAGCAAAAAGTTTTGCTGGAAGGGAAAATAACCCAGCACCATGAAATATCAGCATGCAAGTAGGCAACTGGAAAAATGAATATGCAGGGTGGAGCAAATGCAGATTTGCATACCTTCCTCAGTGATCCATACTGAGTCATCTGAATGCTACTCCCAATCCTAGAAACAACCTGGACATAAGCAAAGCACATGGTCCTGCCTTTCAAGACCCTTTCCAAAAATAAAGTTCACTACCTATCTGTGTTTGCTGTGTTCTAGCCTGTATGATAATATTTTTGAAAGTACTGCCTTAAGACTTTTAAACTGGGCTCTTTTGACATGTCATCAATGGACATGTTCCCAGAAAATAAAACTTATGGGAGTAATTTAGTGTTAGTGACACTTTACATCATGTATATGTATGGAGAGACTGATATCTTTGAGTGCTCACTACACTTGGAGTCACAGAATCATCTATGTTGAAAAAGAACTTTAAGATCTAGTCCAACATTAAACCTAACACTGCCAATTCCACCCCAAAAACTTACCCCTAAATACTATATCCACACATCTGCTAAACACCATCAGGGCTGGTGACTCCCCTTCCCTGATCAGCCTGCTCCTCATGGTGGCACCTGGTGGCAATTGAAACACTCAGAGATCCTCTGCCTGATTTCCAGTTGCTGTTCCAGGAGTCTCCTTCAAGTCCTGTATCCTGTCTGCCAGCTCCATGCAGATGTCTCAGATACTGCTGAAGGATTCAAATGTCTTTGAATGTCCTTATTTAAACAGGTGGATTGAACTCTTCATGAACACTTGCTCCTCTACCCTGGACTTTATAGTTGTGCTCTTTCAATGAATAATGGACAGGAATCATGTACTTGTGAGGTAATTTTCTCATGTCATCCTGAGAGGAGTCCAAAATAGGGAGAATTAATAACTGAAGGTATTTCTTTTTAGTGGTGGTAAGTGACAGACTTACACTCATAGTCACCTCAGCTCCAGCCATCTCCAGTACCCAACATGTTCATCTGGGCTGCTCACCCCAGGGTTCATAAATCACCACTAAAGAGAAATGGGCACTTTTGAGAAGGAATTTGTTTTACCTACTTTTTATTGCCTAAGATGACATGAAGCAATAAATCCCACCCTAGATCCTTAACTTTTGGAAACCTTGAGACTTATGTGAAATTAATCCTAGATATACTCTTAAGAGAAAGACTTTCCTTCATTTGCACATACAACTCTCACTGGTTGAGCTCAGTGCAGAAAAAATGCAGATACAAGACCTCAGATTACAATGACTACAGAATATTCACAATAATCAAAGGTTAATAATACAATTATTGAATATACATTCTGAAGAAATAAATAGGATGCTTGTGTTGTATGGTCTGTGTTCCAGCTCTGTCTACAGGGGTGAATTTCACCTTGTGGATGAAATCTTGATTATACAGCTCCACACAGCTGGGATGAGAATTATGTAATTAATGGCGAGTGCTCAAATCCCAACATGCAGCCATGGATGCACACCTGCCATGCAGTAATGGGACTGAATTTCCTTTTAACATGCACGTATGGGCTAATGTGGACCACACTGTGATTTTTTCCTCTTTCCATTGGCAATGGGAAAAGAGGAGTGGAAGAAAGTGAAGACTTTATTACTATTTTTGCTAGCACTACACTTCATCTGCCTTCTTAATTAGTCCTGCTGTGTGGCTGAGACTCCACATAGGCTGTCATGCCACAGGGTAGACCTATATATTATAATATAATAATTACATTATTTAACCTCACACTTTCCTGCATGAGTGACTGATTCTATCTCATGCTGCAAGCATTTGTATCTGGCAGATACATGGCTGCTGGTTTTTAGTGACTGAAACTTAGTTGTTTTGGTAGGGTTGGTCCACTGTCTTATACAGTCCCTCCAGCCATGAGTGGAATGAAAAAGGTGAAAGAAGAGCAATCAATTAAATAAATATTTTTATATCTTTTCTTATACCATATACTTTCAGGATTCAAGTTTCTGGTGGGTGAGGAAATTATTACAAAATAGAATTGACCTTTAGAGCTTGAGGCTTTATTTCAAAAATTCAGAAGATCCTGCCAGGAATATTTGGCATGGTTTTTGGGATATGTCCTTTGAGCTCTGTCACTTCCAGTGGTCTCAAATATGCATGAGATAACTAAACATTAATTACTATTATTTCTGATTTGCATATACAGCATTTTTTGCACTGAAATTACTAATACATGGGTCAGCTTTTGCCATAAAGAGCTTTTGCCAAAAATGCTTTGTTTTTTTTTTTTACATAGTTTCAGACTAATAGTGTCTCATACGCATGGTCTGGATGCTGAACAAATCTCTGCCATGAACTTTGCTATTCAGCTTTTGACAGCTTGAGAGGATCTTCATGATTGAGTAGACTGTAAACAGCCACTAAAGAATTATGCACATCAATAATTCATAAAGCCATGCAATAAAGTTTATCAGAAACTCACTGTTAACACTTTTTATCAAAACTGACTATATAAAGGTCTCAATGTGAGCAATATTCTTAGGGGATCAGTGAAGTGTTTAACTGATTTCAGAAAGTCAGGTTCAGTCTGGCTGACTGTCACTCACATGTATCCATGTATGTTAGCACAGGATTTGTGTTTTTATTTTAAATTACTTTTCCCCTCACTAATAGAAAGTAGGATATCACGTTTCATCTTCCTAAAACCCAAAGCGAGGGAAGAGAGCAAACACCAGTTCATATACATAGAAGCCATGCACTGGGAGCATCTGCTTCAGAGTATTATATGTTTCTGTCCTTTTTCATTTCTCTTAAAACTATTCATTAATTTTCTGATTCTCCAGATTCCTTGGGATTACGTGTGAAGCTCTGTTTTATTGCATCTGTACCAGTGTACTGCAAAAGGGTGAAGGTTGTCAATTCAGTGTTAAAAACCATCTTGGGTTACAAATATTCTTTCCTCATTCTGCTCCCAAATCTGAGCTTTCCTCTGTGCCATTCAAGCTATTCAAATTACACTGCTCTTTTATTTGGATGCATGGTCAACATGCCATCCTTCTGCAAGAAACGAGATACTAATGTGACTTAAATAGGAGATATTATCATATTAGAGATATATACACAAGTCTAAACTGCTAAATTGTGTTCTTATCACGTCACTGTATAGGCCTTATGCTTTGTCCATCTTTAGGTATAAGAATGCATTGAATAATTTTTAAAATGAAGAAAGTAAATTTAAATATTATTGAAATAATGATGTCTGCTTATAGAAGCATAATTCAATATCAAACTTCACTGAACTTAGTTTAAATACCATTTTAAGGGAGAGAATTTAACTTTTAGAAGCATTCAAATACTTGCCATTATACCCTCACCTTTCTCAAATATTCTAGATAAGATGTCTAATTTTGTTTGGTTTACTCTCTTTGGCATAGTTTATTTAACCTAATCTTTCAATTTAGAATGTTCTTTAAAAATAACTCTTTCATTTCAATATTATCATAAACTAAATCAGTTTGCTCCAGATTAGCCTCATGTTAATGTTTCAGTTCATGTAAAATTTAAACTTTTGGCTTCATTCTGAATTAAAATGACAGTTTTTCCACTTTGAAAAAGTATATTGATGCCGCAAATTTATTTTTTCATCCCACTCTCTTTTTGTGTGTGTGTTGTGATTAAAGGCTTGCCATGTGCTCTACAGGGTTTCTGCTTCCATACTGTTTCTTACTATCAAGTAGTCCAGGATGACTGGCAGGTAATAAGCATATTACTGGGTATTTGAAATCATGTGAGGTAAAATTCACCCCATCCCTGTAGGAACTGGAAAATGTCAAGTCTCCTACTGCCTGCTATGGAGGAAGAAACCTGTGGTATGACAGAGCTGAATGTGGCCAGGGAATTCGATTTCTGTTCACTCTTAGACAGAATTCATGGTTTTGATGTGGAGTCCACCCAGCTTTTCTAGGCAGAGTCAATATAAGAAGGCAATAGATCTGCAGGATCCTGGGAAGGCAAAAGGAATTGTTGTGGATCCAGGGCAGTCAATGACAGGCAGAAAGGGGCTATGTAAAGTACAGAGCAGTGTGGTATCCATGGCAAGGAATTCTCTGAAATGTTCCCAAAGTACATCTGTTTTTGTTGCCTTGTGCTAAATCACAGGGTCTTGGCACAGACACTGACAGACATTAGTAAGGAATTCAGAGCCATGTGGAGGATTCAACTGCAGCCCTTTACACCAGGTGAGTGTTTTATCCACCAGACATCCATGCAACGTGTTTGGTGAGTCATTCCCTGATTTGACCCACAAAGTAGTCAGACAAATCTCTTCCATTCCTTTAGTGTCTCCACCTGAGCAGCATCTTTCAGGCATCCTCATTTAAAAATGAAAATCACTTGAAAGGAACTGTATTTTTTATCTCTATCATTTCAATGTGCTTTTTCCAAAGAAAGGAATGAACTCCTTTAAATGGATCATAAGGATGAAAAATACACAAAGTGTTTTTGTGTGCATATGTGTGTGTGTGGGTAGCTACAGAGGACTGAATAGTAAATGAATATGTATGCAACACTAGGGTGACATCTGATTGAAATCAATTCCAAGTGAGCAGTGCACTGTTCCATATCACGGGTTACTGATGCACACACTTGTCCATGGGCAGAACATTTTGTTCATACAAGTCCCATTTGCTGTGTGTATCTATCAGCTGATCATCCAGCAGAGACTGCTATATATATAAATTGCTGATTTCTTTTGCTGGCCAGTGGGCCTTAACAACCTCAGGAGAGAGGACCCAGAAAGTGCTCTGTATTTTGTGCTGTAATTTTATATACAGGAGCTGCATGTTAACAAGAGTCAGTTCGCCTCCTCTCTGTAAGATGACGTGCAGTTGTCACTGGCACAAAAAAAAAAGAAAGAAAAAAAAAAGAAAAAAAAAGAAAAAAAATAAGAAAGAAGAAATTGCTAATTGCTTCAGGAGCCTGATCCTGAAAATGTGAACTTTTCCTGGGATGAATTCAGTGCTTGTGATTCCCCTTTAGCTCCAGCATTTCTAAAAATCAGCTGTAATGCTGTGAAGAACATTGAGTTTTGCTTTCCAAACTTGAAAAGGACAGACTTAATTACCAATCCCTAGAAATGGATGATAATACTTAATATGAGACCCATTCCAACTGCTGAGAAAATTTAGGTAGGCAGAATGCATTTTCTCAAATTGGAATTTGGCCAGGAAACTGGGGATATACTGTTACAAGGGCAATGACATTTTTCATCCCATCTGAAGACAACAATCCTTTGTAATAGCTAGCTCACATATATTTTTTTTCAGAACCTGTTTTTGAAAGCACCCCTCAGTAGTGTCGCCGTTAAAAAAAAAATCCAAAAAAACCACAACATCAAAATTAAAAACAAAACCAACCCTCCAAACATTGGATATTTATAATTTGTCATTTTAGTTATGTATGGTCCTTCCATAGTGCTCAGCTGGTGTTGCGTTCCCTACCCTGTTGCAAGAGAGTAGTTATGCACGGGTTTTAAACGTGGAATTTCATTTGTGAGAAATCATGATGCTTCCATGTTCTCTTTTCTGAAATAAGACAACATATATGGTCTTCTAATGGAATGAGAAGCTCAGAGTAAAAGGTTTCCCAGGCATCTGGATGAAGGCAAAAAATATGATCAAGGCTATTGAATCAAAAGTAGCATTTTGGTTTATTGATAAAAATTGAGTATTTTGTTCAGACTGTTCTCTGTGTCTGCCTGAATCTGCTGAGCCACTTGAGATTGCAAAACTGAGTCGCTCGTACTTCCATTTTTTGTCCAGGTTCTTTGTTAGTGCTGAGCAATATTTCTGAGAATAATTTTCCTTTTTGCCTATTGGCACAAAAGATCTCACTTGGGTTGGCTTAGCCACAGCCTATGAGCTTCAGGTCTCTCCTCTCCATCCTGTCATGGCTCCTGTTTTACCTTAGGAGCAGAAAAGAATTCCTGTTTTCACAGTGATTTTTTTATGATGATAACACTTCCATCCTTTCTTTCATGGTATTTTTGGACACTGAGAGCACAATGGAGACTTTTCTGAGTACAAGGAGTTGGTCAGCCACCTATATTGGTAGAACAAAGATAAAAAGGACCGAATGCATCAACATTCTTCAATGTTTCAGTATTCAATATATTGATGTCCCCTTAAAAAGGGATGTGAGCTAAAAAAACCCAAACCCAACCATAATGAATTTCAGTTCTAGCTGAAAACACAATTGGACAGCTATGATGGATCATCTCCTATAAAAGGAGAAAAATGCTGTAACTTTATTGTTTCCAGATCAGACACAGTGTTGCTACTCTGAAAACTCTGTGAGCTGGAGAGGTATTCTGGGGGGGTATTGACATGTAAATTAATCTACTGAATATTTTCCTCTGCTCTGGACTTCCCAACATTGGAATTGCCATTCAAAAGAGCTCTTCAAGAAGGAAAAAGAAATTAAACCCCCCACATTTGTATGTTTTAAGCTGCTGATTTTATTCAGGATGGAGCCAGGTCTAAGGAGACCAAGCCCTGCAGCCTTGTGTCCAACACCCACGTGCCTGAAGAGAACAATCTGTGTGTCCTTTTTTCTCATGAAAGCTGCCTCATTAGTGCTCTGGGCAAAGCCTGCAGCTGGAATTGCTCTGCAGTGTCTCAGGGTTTGAGTACAGCACGGATCTTAGGGCTGAAGGGATGTGAGGAGAGATCTGACTGATATCTTGGGTCACCTCTGCTGTCCTTGGATGCTGGTGGTGCTGCTGTGGAAGTGGGATAATGCTGGATAATCTAATCAGCAGAAAGTCACAGAGTGGGAAGGCATATGGGTAAACCTTAGACACTCTTTTCTGTGAGTCTGGACACAGGGACTAATGATGGGACAATAAATCTCAGTTTAGTTTCCCAATAATTCCTAACCTCTTCTGAGAGGACAAGATTGATTTTTATTGCTATTTCAGAAGCATGAAATTCAGAAGCAACTCCAGTAAAGCCAAACACATAGGCTTTCAGGCACTGAAGTCAGTATAAAACTGGTTAAAGGAAGAAAATATAAAATCTGTAACTCTATACTGTACTTACAAGTTTTACATATACAGATTTACTACTTTTTGACAAGGTAGTGCTAATGCAAAAAGATGATATTGAAATTTTAAGGTAAATTTCACTTTTATGTAAGCAGTTAACTTATATAAGCTTATCAACCTGACTTCTTCTAGACTACTTGAACAGTGGAATTAACTTCTGTAAAAAATTTTTATATTAGTTACGATAGTGAAGAAACTTGAAAAAATCAAACTGTTAGAAATTTTCTGAGAAAAACAAAGTTTAACAGACATTCTGATTTGAAATCTTCAGGTGAAAAAGTCAGTATTTTTACCAGATAGAATTTATATTCCATTGGACTTTTAAAAATGTTATACAATGTCTCAGGAGGAAAATAGAAGAATATTAATCTTGTAAGAATATTATATTTTTGTGTAACATAATCATGTGGGAAAAGGTTTTGGTCTCTGCAACTCACAATTCTCCAGCATTTTTATTAATACACATTTCAATAATTCTGGAAAGATCCTGTACTGGTTGGAAGCTCAGTGTATGTATGCAGTGATGCTCCTATGACAGCTGAGTACCTTAATACACACATCAATACTAACACTAAGTAGTAAACCATCCAATTACTCTATTTAAAGTATCTCAGTAAACAAATGGGAATTCTGGAATTAGAAACTCTAGAAATACTAGTTCCCAAATGGTTTTGCATGCTTTTTATGTGTGTGTGTATGCAGACATGAATGTAAGTTTCTACACTGATGATAGCTAAAAGGTGCATGAATAGAAGTGCAGAAAAAAATCTCACAAGTGGAGCATCACCTGCCATGTTAACAAGTTCAGTCTGCCATTTCTTTGTTTCCAAACAGATTAATAAATATCTTGTCAAACAAAGACAGATGAATTTTTTTGGATGCCTAATTATTTGGAAAGAAGGGTGTTAAACAGGGAGTTGAAATGGAAGTGAAAGGAACTTCTGAGGGCTCAGAAATTTAAGAAAAATATTGTTCCAAACGACTTTACTCTCAAATTTCTGTGTCACTTACTAACATTTTGAAATTGTGAAATAACCACAGAAATGAAAAAAAAAGGGAACAATCAGCATTCATTCCACATACTACTCACTTCTGAACCACAGAGCTACCCTTGAGAATTTGATGTGCAAAAATAGATGGATGAAAATCCATATTTTTAGGACTAAAGGGACACATGTTCCTCCATAGTTGTAATATAGAGCTTATTCTATATATTTTTGTTCCAAGATTCCCTAAGAATTCAATATTCAAGAAATATTTAAAATAAAATTAAATATTAATTTATTTGGAATTCTAGCCAAAAAAGTGGATATCTACACACTGTATTTGGTACCTAGCAATGCATGGAGTAAATAAATATAAGAAAATCAGTTAAATCCTGTTAAAATAAATTTTTTCTAGTATCTTCATCTTATGAAGTAAGTCAGTTTTCTAAAGGTTTAAATAAGTCTATTTTGCTGTTGAGATCACCTGCTCATTATTGGCCTTGCTTTTTCTTTGGAGTAGTAGCAAATCAAAATGACTGTAAAATATTAGGAATTACTTAAGACTGGACATCATTTTTTGTCTTTGACTACTCATCATGAGATCAGCCTCTCTTCTATTGTTCAGTATGTTCCCTGAAGATTTATTTGGAATTATAACTTCATTGAAAAATCCTGTCTTGTTGACACAGCAGTGCTTCCCATAATGAAGATCAAGTTATTTTCAATGTGTTTTCTCTGGTTATTTTTAGTGGTGAAAAACACCTCTCTTCAGCTGTGAAAAAGTTACTCTGCAAGGTAATAAAGAGAATAAAAATGTATATTGATAAGTCCTTGTGTGGGTAATAGGATACAAAAATGCCCAGGTATTGCTCCTGTGAGTGAAAAAGAACCTGCACTTAGCAACCTGCTCAAGTCAGGAGACTTATTGAGTGTTGCACTAAGTTATGATTTGGAAAGGCATTGATCAGACTCAGTGCTAATTCTTTCACCGTGCTTTATGGGAGTGGGATAAGTTCTCTTCCCATTGAGCTGATGGTAACTCTGCCATTGATTTCATTTGGAGTAATAGCATCAGTCCAAGTGTCTGTTGCAGGACAATAAAGCACAGTTTATTTAAGTGCATGAGAGGATTTTACGAGACAGCAAAGCACATGGGCTACAGAGAGTAGAAGCTGCAAATAAACCAGACAAGCAAGACAAACATTCGAGGCTTTGTTCTTTGTAATCCACTAGTTTTCTGTATCTGTTGTTTACAAATCCTAGTTTTTTAAACTCTTCAGTTGTTAACTGCCCACATTTCTTTATTCAGTCCATGTTCCTTGTCTAAACACCACTTTTCTTCCTAAATAAATTTGTCATGTTTTTACTCTCAGAAGTTTGATCTTTTCTTCCTTTTCTTTTTCTTTTTTGCCTATTGGGTTGTTTCATTTCCTACCTCATCAGATCATACCACGTGAGTTTTTGAAATAAGGGCTCTCTCATAGCAGTGCTCCTTCTGAGTTCATCATCATTTTTGAAAAGGGAAAAAAGGAAGACCTTGGGAGATATAGGCAGGTCTTCCCCACCAAGATCTTGCCCAACAAGATCATTGAGAAGATCCTCCTCTAATTTATGCTAAGGCACAGGATATTCTACAACAGTTACAGTGTTGGCACATAAGGAAAGAGCAAATGTCATTGCCTACCACAGCTACATTGAATAGCTTTGAAATTCTCCCCCCCCCACACCCCTCATTTTTTGGACAGTGATGGAAAAATAGAAATAAGAAAATAATCAATAAAAAACCCAGAAACACTAACTATATAAAAATCCGTCCTGCAGAACTTTCAGTTGCAAGGAAACAAAGAAGTGCAGTGCCGCAGATGTTGAGTTCCCTGATGTTATCATAGATATTAGAAATGAATACTGACAGGTAAGAAATGTGCAATACTTTTCCCCAAAAAGTGTTTAGATCATCAAAATCTAATCAGCATTTGAGTGTTTCCTAGTCTTTGTGAAATTCTGAGAAACAATTGTAGCAACCCAAAATATTTTCTTGCTCTTGATGAGGTAACAATCAATTTCCTAGGGAAGTTGGATTTTTAATGGTCACTCCTCACAAGAAGAGAATGGAAACTTTGTTATAGGAGTAAATATCCCCCTTTTTGTATGGGGTTTGGCTGTTCGTCTCTGCTCCCACACACACTTAGGATGGTTCTTGCACGCTGGGCCTCAAAAGATGAGTCTGGACTCCAGGGTTTTTCGGTCTTCAGAATTGTTTATTGTTTCTTATCTACAAAGTCCCTTCTCTGCCTGACTGGGATCTGACCAGCACGGCAGCCAAAGGCACTCTGACTGCCCCCAAGGCGGGCACATCTTTTATAACAAAAACTACGTACATCATATTTCCTTTTTATCCCCAATACCCATCACCCTCGTCACCAAGTACACGCTCACCCCAGACCAATCCACAAGTGCCAACACCACACCAGAAGATGGACAACAAGAAGAAAAAAGAAGAGTCTTGTGACATGCCCTGATTCCTCCATCTTGTCTCCACAACCCCCCTGTACCAAACCCCCAAAATCTGTAATTTACCCTATAACTACGTTTTCCCTTCACCATTCACACCCGAGTGATTCCCACAGGTTCCATCTCCTCATAAATCAGTGGCACATGCCTAGATGGATCAAAATCAAGCCACCAAGTGCTTTTGGCAACATTCCAAGGCCCCCGAGCCCCCCAAGGGTTCTCTCGGTAGCTCTGGACATCAGGAGTGATGTGCTGAGTTCCCACATTTTTTGTCCCCTTAGTTTTAATTTTTCCTTTCCTATAGCCTTCTGGGTCTTGGTTTGGTTGCTAGGTTTTTTTAATTATTTTACTTATTGTGATTAATTCAGGCAATTCTTTAGAATTTATATTCCTAATCAAGTTATGCATTTTAATTAATTTACCATTCTTGTTTTAATTTATACTGTCCTAATCTCTTTTTCAAATATGCATTTTGTTTTGTTCTGAAAAATGTCTGAATGATGATTTTTTTTGCACTTATGAAAAAGCATAAAATGTTACTCCAATTAAAAATGAACAGAAACTCCTGAAAATCCAGGAAAGAGTCAATGTTAACATTAATTTATTTTTAAAGATTTTTTAATATATTTCCCCATAAATATTTTTCCACAGTGATAGGATAGAATAGTAAGAAAAAAAGAAAATAAAATCCTCGTATTATCTCATGGTGAACTTTCAGTGTCAGATAGAAAGGGATAGAAATATAATGGGAACAATTCTGGGTGGCACTGGTGGAAATATGAACAGATATGGATAATTAATTGTATTAGCAGTAACAAAATTACTTTCAGCCTACTTAGTTATTGCAAAAATGGCCCAACATTTATGTTTTTCTCTCTTCCTGAAAACTTTAAATTATATTCAGTAGAAGATATTAAGAAAGCTATAGATCATTAAGCTGGTTTTCCTTTGCTGATGTTGAGATCGCAACAGAGCTCACTCTGAAAATATTTGAGTCAAAATTATGAAATACTTTCATGACATCATGTGGATTACTTGAATCCTAAAAGCAGAGAATTGTGACTAAAATTATGGTACTATTATAACAGCTTCATTTTCATATGTCTCATATATCAGTGGTAGGAATTTTCAAAGAAATGTTCTGAGGGAGTACATGTATTAGTTTTAAGGAAATGCATTTGAGATAGAACATCTGTATTAGATTAAATCAGTCCTCTTATTCAGAAATCATCAACAGCCACAAATGGTTTTGCCAAAAGAATTTTTTCACTCTACCCAAGATTTTGGACAAAGACTTTGAGAACATCACAGGTCCGTCTTGTTCTGTCTTAATAAGGTATCAATTAATACTTCTGTGAGGCTGCTTGCAGCAATTTAGGAGAAGCTCCCTGAAGAGGTGTGGGACAGTGGTCCTCACACAGGTACATACCCAGTGATGCCTTTGAGCACATTTCACCCCAGGACATTGTTGAGATGTTGATGGACCTGGTGGATTGAACAAAGTGTGCTGACACAAATCACTGTGCTCTAATCTTCCTTGCAGAATAACAAAGCAAGGTTATGAGCAATTCTACTTCAGTGTCTTGATGAGTTTATTCAGTTCTTTTTCTATAGCTGTAAAATTATTAGAAGGAACCATGAGATATCATCACCACAGAAGAAAATAATTTGAATGCATGCAATGATGGATATTGCTCATGTTATGTGCCAATGAAACTATTTCCCTCTTGTAATAGAGCCCGTTTGAAGCAACTGCCCAAAGTTGAATTGAGGTAAGGCAGAAATGAAATTAGTGTGAAGGATGAAACATGCAAAGGATTAAAAATTTTACAATGTCTTTCAATATAGGGAGTCTTCTTTTTTTTCTCAAACCCACTCTTAGCCTTGAGGCCATCCTTTTCTGCTTCTGGTCTCTGTTGTCTTTGCTTTATTTAGCATCCAGCCAAATGGTTTTGCCTCAGCTACAGTAATTATTAGAGAATTGAAGTGCTGGTAGTTGTGCAAAGGGTGATGATATTGAGAATTGCAGCTTGATTGAGATGTGGCAGTCCTGCTAAGGAGCAAAGCAGAACAAGAGCATGTCAAACAACTGCTTCATTCTAGCCAGTGACTTTGTACTGAATCTCAATCAAGATCAACTCCAAAGGTTTCAGAACAGGAGTTTCCATGTACCTGCAAAATAAAAATGGCAGAAGAAAAGGTAAATTTTCCCAACTTTTAAACTACTAATGAACAATAATATCCAAGACTGTAATATGGCAGACGAAGGTTAGGTGGCAATTCTTGGACTGAAATTTAAACAGCCCTTCATTTGAAAATCCTTGCATGTAATGCTTCCATACTGGGACTGATTTAAAACAAACTTGACACTAACAGTGTTGAAGCTTCGGCTGAGTTGGTTTCAATAGATTTTAAAAATAATTTCTTAGATAATGCTCATGCAAAAATACTCTAAATTTTCTCTATGGATCATTCTGCTAGTTTAAAACTAAAAACTTGTCAATATTTATGATATTCATACATATAATGAGGAATTCTTTTAACTGTTATTGTCCATTCTGAAAATAAAAACCAAATCAAGTCTAGAAATACTGCAAATTGTTTTTCTTATTATGTGACTTCTTCTCTTCAATATATTCTAGTTCTTTCTTTATTATATTTAAGGCAGAAGCAATAAAAAGCAATTGTTTTCACGAAAGATGTGACTTATATACATTTCTTCAGAACTGTATTCATGAGAACAATGCCCAGGAGGTGGTTTAAAAGCTACATAATTTCAAGAAATACACACCTTCAGTTTGTCTTGAATTCTGTACATTTTGCAGACATTTACTGGATTTGACTTCACTGCTAATACACTTAAATGAGGTGCGTGTATGTGTAGGTGTGTGTGTATATATGTGTGTGTGTGTGTGTGTGTGTGTGTGTGTGTGTGTGTGTGTAACATTTGCTGCTAAAGAACAGGGACTTTTCTACTGCAACACTTGATTATAGAGAGCAGTTACACAAAGAGCATGTCAAATATTTTAGACTTTTAGTGTGAAGATACGGTAAATCAAAAAGAAAACATCTTCCCCATGTGGGGTTCTGAACAGATATTTTGAGAGATTTCCAAAATAGATAAATGGAACAATTATGAAGAAAGAAGTGGAAAATAAGATTTGAAGGTAAGAATGTTATCTATTTGCATATGGGACAAGGCCCCACCTTTTCCCCAGATAAATCAGCAGTACCTTACAACCTATGAGTATTGTAAATCAACGATTACTCCAACAAAGGGGAGAGGGAATGATGCATCTGACTCCATCATCAGAAGGCCAATGAATTACTTTATTATACTACACTATGTACATTTCATCCAAAGTGAATCTGCCAGGCACTCACTCTGGCTCACAACTGCACAGAACTGCACTCCTCTCTGACTCTCTCATGACTGTCCCATGACAGCCCCATACACACACATTTCTTGGCCCTGACAGACCAAGGGAACAAAACATCCTCACTTTGGGTAAACAATCTCCATATTGCATTCTACTTTAGCACAACACAGGCACAGCAAGCGAGATAAGAGTTGTATTTTCCTTTTTCTCTGCTTGTCTCACAGTTTCTCTCTGTTCAGAGGGCATGTGAATACCACATATGAGCTTTTTGAAGAATCTATGGATTCAGATAGAGCTGATATAATTTTAAAAATCTTGTAAATATTTGACTCCCACTGATTTTAGATGGAGCAGATGCCTGAAATTCTAATTCTTTTGAGAATTCTACACATTGCATAGGAGAGTTTTAAATGATTTTTCTTCAAAAAAGAAAATTATGTTAGTCAGCCATATATGTGTATATATATATATATATATATATATATATATATATATATATACTCTTAATATAAGTGAATGTAATACACTTCATATAAGTGAATGTGTATATATATATATGTGTATATATATATATGTGTATATATATATATGCATTCATCTTTTCAGAGCTGGGGGACAGAAGTTTAATGTACAGTACATTTAATTAAGTGAAAAAAACACACAATTTGCATTGAAATCAGATATGTGCACATTTCATCCATAGTTCTGGGTAGAAGAGTTGAGAGTTTTCCTTTGTACATTACTTTATTAGTTGATCAGAGAGAAAATAAACTGGAAACAACATATTTTTTATCTAATAAATACAAGTTTTAACACACATTATGAAAAATTAGTTGAAATGTCATAACACATTGTTATAAATGCTTACAGAGACTTTAGTTCTGGCCAGATCCTATTTGGTCAAGTTTGGAAGTAAATAACATTAAGAATTGGATTTATCTCAGTACATGCAAACACCTACAATATTGTCAGCTGTGCTTGAGTGAGTGTCCATATGATGCTTTTGAGAGACATGGACAAAACCTCTCACTAGAACTGAAGACATAATTTAATCCTGGGTGGACATATAAAAAAGACTGCAGAATATTTCTATCTGAGTCTCTCCACTGACTAACAAAGGACATCCATATGATGAGGGTAGAAAAAAGTTTAGGAAAGATAACTGACAGCATCCCCTGACAGGAGTGGGCTACATTTCCTTAAAATCAATATGACATGCTTAATTAGCAATGCTTCATGGAGACTCTCATTTTACCATTTCTTTGCCTGCTTGGTATGTGCCACTTCCACAATAAAGCTGGACTGGACTGTTTGATTTTCAGTAATTTGCATATAGAAATACCTTGGAACAAAGTTTCTCGTAATGTGAGACAGATTTCCATTTATTAATTTAGGAATATAGGAGAATTAAGGAATAAGGAGAATTTATCATGATATTGTATTTCAGAGATTTCTTTTAAAAAAACAGACACCAGTATTTGGGCCTAAAGTGTTGTCTTTGGTATTTTCTCTATTAACTTAAAGGATACCTTGCCAGGCAAGAAAAATCACTCACTTCCAGATGCCACTCAATTGCTTTAGGAACTGCTGGAGAGTTTCACTTCTGAAGAATTAACTTTTTGGCTCTCAAAAGTGACAAATTGCCTAGCATGTAACTTGAAAGATCATGTGGGAAAGTGAAATTTAGAACTATTTAAGATATCCTGCCTGGAAAGAATTGATTTTTTCATTGCTGTAGAAGCTGAACTGAACACCAGGTTCATGTTCCAGGTTGAGCATTCACCCTATACTGTTATTTGTTCTAAGGGTAGCATCAGACAGTCCCACTGGAGCTTGAACATCCCATTGGGCAGGGATTACCTCTGCATTTCTGTTCTACAAACATTCCAGAATAAGGTTCTAGAAAAGACAAGTAAAAGACAGGTTTTTTATAGAACTCCTCTGGAGTTCCTGATGGCATTTATGAAGGGAAATGAATCTGGCTTCATGTTCATGAGAGCAGACCAGATCCTCTCAGATTTTGCAGGCACTTCCTATAGTGTTGATGGCTATTCCAAAACCAATCACAGTAGTAACCAAGAAATCAAAATAATAAATAGCTAGTTTAGCTAATCACAAAATATTCTAACACAACTGTTGTCTACAAAGTAAAAAGTTAAATACTGAACCTTGGAAAAGCAATTCAAGCACTTAAAAAAAGTCTCAGAATTTAGAAATTGGCAATTCAGCTTAAAAATGTCCATTTGATGCATTTTTGACTATACAGCAGCACTCTCTGAAACATGAACATTATAGATTGACTAGTTTCATCTGTTATCTTCCACCAACATGTGACACACTATGTTCAGAAACAGACTTGATGATGGTGATGGTGATAGGTTGGGATTTGGAAATAATTTTATTGAATGCTGTCTGGAAAAAAATGCCCTTATTTTGTTCATACTGTTGGCATTTTCATAGATGAAACAAACACCTGCATGCACAAACAGTCCTAGCCCACAGAAATGCAAAGTTTATGAGTTTGGACATCTGTGTTTGCTAACAGTTGTCACCATAATTTAGAGAGTCTTGGAAAGTGAAGGGTTATGAAATTAATCTTGACACATATTTCTGAAGGTGAGTTTTTTTCTGTAGACTTTCTGCTGTATGTCAGTGAGTGTGTATATATTTTATTAAAATGTACAATATATTAAGGCATAAACTATTATCATTTAAACATGGGTGTTATTTTTTATTTGTACAGGTCTAAATTTAGGAAGACATTTAAATATTTATCTATCATGCTTTCAATTATTTCACTTGCTGTATGTTAAATAATTTTCCAAAGCAAGAAAACTTTTTCTGTCTCAGGATCAGAAAGACAGCCACTAGCTCTGCAGTTATTTCTTTCTATCAGTTGACACAATAAAGAATGCATGGTCCTTCAAGGTCATAAGAATGTTGTTCTATAAAATCCAGTGATTTCATTGTCAGGTTAATTGATTTCCAGAGGAGAATCAAGAAATGACCAACTCATTAACTAGCAGAGCTTAACAGCCAGAATCCACTGGTTTGGGCAGAGGAACAGAAAGAAATCACAGATGGAAAAATACAAAAAACAAGTAAACAGGAAATATTGCAGCCAACAACTCCAGACATTGTTCAGTTTTCTCCAAGTTCTACTTTAAGGCCTTAAAGAAGGATTTTTCATCTCATCTCTTTTCATTTACAGTGGCAGGTAAAGCAAATATATAAAAAGTTACATTGGTATGAGAGCAGGACGTTTTGTTTATTAAGTCAAAGTGAAATGTTGATTTACACTAAGAACATAAAAGCAAAGGGGAGATGATTACAGGTTTACTTTGGCTGCTCAGTTTCTAATAATCTTCTACATGTAATGAGACTGGGGAATGGAGAAACCTTTTCCTGACAATGCTGGCAGCAGAATAACTTCTACATGCTATTGATTTTTCTTCATTGATTGTAATCTTCCTCTTCCTGAGCGTCTGTCTTTGCTTCTCTGACATATTGAGCACTGAATAGTCCCTGAGTAATTCTTGAACACTTTGGGATCATTTTTATTTTCACAGGACAGTTGAGACCAATGGAGTGATTTATGTGTACTTTGGAAGGCAAAACAAAACAGTACTTCTCTGTGAATAACTACGGACACAAAGATTATGGCTTTTTTTTAAAGCATCCCCCTCTTCCCTCCTGTCCAACCCCTCCTTTACTTCCACACTCCAATAATTTCATAAGTATCTGCCAGATCATGTAGAGGAGAACACTAAAGCATAAACAGCTCTCACAGCTGTGATTTCAGCCATGATTGATGATGAAATACCGCTGGAGAGATAGTAGGAAAATGAATATTTATTAATGATATAAAGTGCCTCTGGTTTAAAATCCAGCAAGATCCATCATTTTATATCCAAGGGATGTATGCATTGAAAGCAGAATGTTCAATAAAAAGAGCCAAATACCTTAGTCAAAACATAAGTAATTCCAGTGGGCTGCTGATTGAATTCCTGTCTTAAAGTGAGCTAACCATAGTGGTTTTCATAAAGATTTTATTCCCACTTTAGTTGCCATTAAGATTACATGAATAGTAGATCATGTAGGCCTAGCCTAGAAAAAAATTGCAGTAGCAATAGTTTTAGCATATCATAAAAACACATAGCTATCCACAACTATCATCCACACACTAACATGCAATTTACAATCATTTTCTGCAAAGGCTCTGCAATTGTTTGATGTGTAACAGTTGGCTTTTTCTGCCATGACTTCATTAGCTTTCATTTTATGAAGCTGATAGGTCAGATAACCTGTACCACACCGCTACAGGCAGCTTTGCATATTTTTTTAATTCACAGCAGAATTTTGCTCTGAATGATCCCAGTCTTTCAGAAGTTAAATAAGGCAATTTCTGCCTTATCTGATATGCAAAACAGATTTTTTTAAATTTTTGTTTTGCAAAAGAAAAAAGTAATACAAAGCAATCCTCATGTCTTTCTCTGTTTAATGCAGCCACGATTAGGAAGTATTGTCCTGTGTTGATTCTTTTTCCCCTCTGATGTTTTTGCAGTCTGTTATATGGGATGAGCCTGTTCAGACAGTAAAAAATGTAGCTGATGTGTTGACAGCAAAGGAGAAATTGACTGATGGAATTCAGCTGCATAATTTAACATACAGCTTTCAAGTCAGGCTGGAAGTTCCAGAATGTTAAACTTTGGCTAATGGATAGTGCTGAGAAAGACAGGGTTCAGAGGAAGTCTAAAAATAGATCAAAAACATACTCATGGCTAAAAATGCAAGAAAAAAATGTTTATTTATTTTGTTTGGGGGAAAGAAAAAGAAAATAAAGTAAACACATAATTGTTTCTGTTGGCACATGGACAGTCAGAAACAATGCACACGCTCTGCACATAAGAGGAGGATCATTAGGCTGAAAAAAATTAACAGCAAACAATGGAGAGCAAGTCATCTCTTCCCTTGGGTCACCACTGGCCTTGTAACAGCTTCACCAGATCATTGTTCAGGTATTCAGGCTCATTGTTGTTTCACACATCCACAGCCCTCGGTGGAAAGTCACTTCCCTTTGCATTTATTATGGTGTTACCTGGGCTGTACAGTTGCCTGAATAATGAGCCCAAAGAACAAAGGCAGGGACTGGGGCAAGAAGATGGGAAAAGAGGAAAGAGCCTTGGTAGCTAAATCTCTGGACACCAGATGATGTCTCGTGCTCACTGTAAGGATTAGCAGCTCCCACTGCCAAGACTTGCAAAGAAAGGTCTGCATCTTTCGGGATCACAGGTGGAGAAAGAATGTGAAAGTCATATTTTTTTAAAATGGACCTGTTATTTTTTGACATTTTGCCATATAGTCTCAATAAAAAAAAAACAAAACAAAAACAAACCAAAGACAACCAGACCAACAAAAAAAAAAAAAAAAAAAAAGAGCTAAAAGAATAAATTGTTGTTGCACAAAGATTTATTTTTAAAAGCAAATCAACCATACATAGCTTTACTTTTCCTGAGTGCTGAGCAAGCATTTGGCCAATTCTGCTTTGGGAATACCTTTTCCAAGGTATTCCCGGTAGCTACAGTGTGCAGGGAAGGTTAGAAGTATCTTTTCTGAAAAACACCCACTTCTTTGTGAGATACAGAATTAAGTTAGCACTCATTTGGGGAAGAATAATGATGGTGATCTGTTTTCATGTAAGAAGATCAGAACATTTCCTTCAGGTGAGTAAACATATATTGCAGGTGAACTGAAAGACAAAAATTAACCAATACTCATAATGACAAGGTTTCTGATTAATTTTGTCCAATGCTGCTGCTGGGACTCGGATTGTTCTTCAAACACCTGAGTCCCACTCTTCTTATATGGATATCTGCTGCCAGGTGAAATGCCCTAGTATACTTTCTGTTTTCCTACTGCTTGCCTGGATGGATATAGATCCTTAGGCTGCTCTGCTGGTTCTGGGTGCCCAGGTGGGGCTCTTAGAGGAAGATTCATCAGGTAGCCCCAGGGGCATTCCTCCTTCTTGGGCTGGTGGTTGCAAGGTTTCTACAATTCTGTGTCGCCAGGTCGGGTTAGTGGAGGGGTTCATGTACACACATGCACACCCAAAATATAAACAGGACTGGCCACATACACACCAGCACAGAGAGGAAAGAGAACATCTGCCACACTCAGCACTTTTGGTCCTTCACCTGTATGTTACATATTAAGTTTTGAAGCCCCAATGTAGGTTTTTAAGCACACCATGGCATTTTCTTTTCAGACCAAAAGTCCACTTCTCTTGCCTCCCATATTTAGTCCTGTAGAAAATCATCTCCCTTAGTATCCAAAATCCTCATGGGAGAATTGCAATGCCTATTCCAGCTCTGAAGGACTTTGGCATATATCTGAATATTCCATCAATTTGAATCAAATTCAGCTTGCATCATTCAGCAGCTGTCTAACCCTGGAAGTACCTACAGTCACAAATGAGTCTTTCTGGTCAGACAGAATTTCCTTCAGTTCCCTTATTGAATTATAATTTGGAAAATGTGTCCCATCACTATTTGCATCTCAGCTGAGGAACTTGAGGAGCTTGTACAAAATGATTAAACTTGAAACAAGGAAACATTTCTGAGTCTGATTTTATAGTCATGAGTCTCAGGCTCTTTTTTATTAGGTGAGACATTGGTCTGGATCCTTGTGCATTTACAGATAAATGTGTAAGGAAGCGTAAATTCCTCAAATTCTCCTAACTGTCTCCCTAAAATGAATAGACTAATTTGCTGCCCTTTCAGACTTCAAACTCTTGCATTTTTGTCTGCAGACCTAAACAGGCAGGATGAGAAGAGATCCATTGTACTCTCAGGGACAGATAATTATTTTCTGTCCACAAATCCTTATGAGAGCAGATTTTTTTTTTTTAAGAGACAAGAAGGGTACAGACACTTTTCCAGGCTGTACTCCTGCAGGAAGCTGAAACATACCTGCAGAGAGGCTGAAACTCCTTACTGACATAGATGGTCAGAGAGGTAACTGTTCAAGGCATTTCAGCATTTCCAGAAATATAACAGAAAGAGAGATGGGCAGTTGACCACAAGGGAAATGGACACTCTGGAGGCTAAAGGTCTGCAGTGGGAAAGCTGAGTGCTAAACTATTTCTCAGCCTGAGCAAAAGATGTCTAGCTAACTTGGGAAATAATTTACTTTTCTCTGCCTATATCTTCCCACCTTCTAAGGTAACTATAGTAAACGTCAGAGAAAGAGAAGTATAAAGAAAATCCAGTGGGATGCAAGGTCTAAATGTATTAATACTTTCAAAGCTCTAGTAATGAAAATCTGGCAGATTTATTCCTTATGCTTACATATGGGTATGAAATATCAGATTCCAGTAATGAACTGGTTAATAATATAAAAAAAAAATATGGAAGAGTGAAAATAATGAAGCTGGTTAAGATTCTGTTGCTTCTCACAGGGGAAAAAAGAGCTTTATTGTGATTCAAGCAGAGCAGCCAGATTTCAAGCATTTGATACTAGCAGGTAATGGGAAATTACCCAGGTTTTTCCTCTATTTCTGCTCCAGCATCTTAAATTGAGCACCCTACATCATTCTATTTCATGGGCTCTGACACCTGGTAAACAGGTTTAAAACTTTAAAAAGAGGAGAAAAACCCCATAAATTCCTTTTGTTTTGAACTATTATAATCACAATTTTCTGAAAACAGTATCTGTATCCTGGGCTGAAGGTTTGTTACAATGGCATGTCACATCTGGATAGATCAACCATATAATATCGTTTGACTGGCAGCAGCATTGCCAATTTGAGGAAAGGCACCTCTAACTGAGGCAGCAATTCCAAACACATTTCTTCTCCCAGTGTATTACATGTGCACCTCTTGGGCTCTGTATTGCTTCTTTGGCTGGTGGGTTCATAGAAATCAGGCTTTAGTAAGGGAACATCCACACTGCTGCCAAGGTCTCCAGGAACAGAGTCTTTATAGAGATAGCTTATCTGTGTTTAATCTAGATTTCTTGGGTAAAGAAATCCCTAAACTGAATGTATTGAAATAGTCAGGTTTGGGCAGACAGTATTAAAACCATCAGTAAAGTTGTGAAAATTCCCCAAACCAAAACATGTTTGTGGGGAGCTGTAGAATCTTCCCTTCATTCATTGCATGAAGGGTAAATATTTACACTTCACCAGGAAAACAGTCTGATCTAACCAGTGCAGCTGCCTGTATCTACCACGACCCTTTTCTCTAGCATGTTTCTTGCTGCACACTGGCTACCAGCATTTGCTTTGGAGGCAGGTAGGGACCATTTATGAGAACCATTCCTGAAAGGCATCAGACAAATGTTTTTGAGGCCACAACTACCTTTTAAGGGGCAAGTTTTAAGCTGGTTTCACTTTTACTTGAGTAGTTCCCACAGCACATTAATTCTAGATGCACATTTTGTGCCACTGTAGCCAAAACAGGGGCTCCTGAAGCCATGAAATGTTTATCGAAAAAACCCCAAACCCAAAATCTCTTGTTAAAGACACATTTAAACAATTATTTAAGTATTTTAAATTATTAATCTTCAATATAATAATAAAGCCTTAAAATTTAGGAAGTATATTCTGTGTTATTTCTTTATGTGTAAAATGTTCAATCAGTTCTTCAATCTGGGAGAATGAAACAATAGAATTTAAGTGACGGAGACAAATTGCTAAGAGTAAACAGTCATGTTGAAAAGTCCTCACTAATCCAGATGATGACAGATAAACCAGACCACTTGGTGTATGATGAATAAAGTCTGCATTCCAGCTCTTAATTAACACAGTGAAAATGCAGGAAAGGTTGACATCCACTTGGGGTAAGATTCATCTCATCTGACTTTAGACACCTACAAAGCAGACATCTCCATCTAAATGGCTGTCTAGACTCCTTCTTCAGCTGATGAAGAGGAATAAGAGGAATAGACACTTCCAGGGCTTCTTAATTTTTTTTTCCTTGTCATTTTGTCTCCTTTCCAACATAAAGATGAAATTAGCTGAGCTCTAGATGTGGCAATTTTTCTCAATCAGGTATGAAAGGAGTATATTCACTGGCATCATTGATGCAAATGTCTGCACGGCAGGCATTTGTATTTAGCCAGATGAATCATACTGACAGTCTGTATGATTTTAACTCTTCTCCATCCTTTCTGATATAAAATTATTTTTACTTGCATTGACACAAAATGAGAGAATTTCATTTCAGAAAGGGGTATGCATGGCAGTGCACAAGGACCAAGGCAAGAAGCAGTCAAAATGGGAGGAACCTGCAGTATTCAGTGTTATACAGTAATTTCTGCTTTGGATATATATATATATATATATATATATATATATATATATATATATATAAAAGGAAATTGCTATATTTTTTACCCTTCAGCTGTCCTAATCTATAATGCTGACAAATCAGATAGTTGCAGTAAGACGGAAATAAAATGTTTGTACAACATATTCCCAATCAAATTTGGAAATCTTGACATTTAAGGAAATTACATTTCATTTCCGTGCCACCGTTTTAAAAGTGCAGGTGAAATTTCTCAGTTTTATTTTTAAATCAGAAGGCAAGACCAAAAAAATATGTTTCAAACAATGTTAGTTTTGCATTTAAATAATAAAATTGATGAGTTAAGACAGCAAAAATAACAGGATTCAGAGGTGAGCCCTCAAAATTAGTAAATGCTTGTGCTATAATTTCTAGATAAATCCTATTTTGACCAACATATATGTGCATCATAATAGGATCTTTATTATTATCAGCATTTTTTTTCCTTTTTTTAACAATTTTTCTTTCCTTCTCCTTCATGCATTTATATTATGGATTTTGTGATTCAAAGACATTGATAAATCTTCAATTTGATAATTTTAATGATCTGCCTGGGAAATTCTAGGTAAATATGTTCATATATAATGAATATTTTCTAAGAATTTTAATCAAATATTTGATGTCCAGGACCCTCAAGGTTTTCCTAATGCCAGTGAGACAGCATATACTCATCCCACTCTTTCTCTACAGAGCTCATACCATGTGCCCCTGTGCCTCAAAGAACTGTCTGTAGTCATCAGCACAGCCCAGCTCAGAAAGCACATTTTGATATCTGCCAGGATCCTCATATTTAAATTTTTGACTGAAAGCATGGAATTGCAAGGACTTCACTTCTGGGTGTTGTTTGTGGCAGAGATTTATTTCTGCTCAGAAATTGAGATGAGTCTCTCCCTGTGCCTTAGATGAGCAGGGCCAAGCCAGAACGGTGCAGTTCTCTTCTCCCTGTGTGATAAGTACAGGTGGCTAATAGGAAGATGACAATTATAGCTGCCTTATGGACAGATATTTTATTTTAATGCTTGCAATGTGGTCAGATGCCATGGTATAAATAACAGCACGAACAAACAGCTAAAACAGCACTAATGACCTTGTGAGACAGTTTGCAAATGGAAAGGAATTTCAGCTTGCTCCTTATTCAGTCTTGTAAAGAAACTGCACTTACCTTCCTTCTGTGAGAGAAAGGAGACAGCAAGTTGCTCTTTATAGGCACCAGGACCCTCATGGGATGTACAAAATTATGCATAATGGAGCTGTCAAGAATCTTTCATATTTAGACAAGAAGTTGACATATCTTTGGCTTTTTGCCAGATCTTAGGAAAGCTATAATTTAGAAGGTGAAAAGTATGTGGGTTTTTCTTCATATCCAATGGATTTCCTTTTTTTGGCTGACCTTTGAATATTACATCATCTGGGAAAAAAATTTCAACACAGGTATGACCAAAACATCCAGTAATTTTCTTTAGACAACATCTAGTAATTTTCTTTAGACAACATCTAGTAAAACTGTATGCTCTGTTCACCAAGCCAAATTTGAGAGCCACAGCAGAAAAAAATATGTGTCATGCTCTTTTTTTCACCAATATGCTGCAGAAGTGATTAATTTTCTCAGACTGTTTAGCTCTCATCCATCTACTTCAGCTTTAAAGAAAAGTATTGCCAGCACTTTTCAAATTGAGGGGCTGCAGGACAGCTCTGGGTCACCTTGCAGCCATATTGCTGAAGGTTGATATTAATTGACAGTCTGTTATCAAGCTTGTGTTGCTCAGAGGTGTCTGATGGCTGGAACTTCATTGTGCAAATAGAACTAGTAAAGAAATATCTTGATAACTGCAGGATATGTTTCCTTATGAAGTCTGAAAATTCAAGACATTTTCCTTGTGAGGGTGCAACAGCCAGCCTGTCATTATGACCTGATTGCATTCACAGAACATTTCTGCCCTTGTCTCATTATTGGAGAACACTTTCTTGGCTGTACACAGTTCCCTTCCCATGGCTAGCACCTTCAATGAGATCCAAATCTGGTGCAGGTACTCTAAAGCAGTCTGAAATACTCTTTTCCTCCTTTCCACTCTGTGTTAGTCAGTGGGGACAGCAGTTAGAGTGCTGTGGTCCAGTAGTCCTGCGCTGTGCTAGAAGACAGGGCTTGTTCTCTGCCTCCCCTTTGAAATAAAGGAAAAGCACTGTAATCCTTATTCCCTTCTCAAATATATTGTTCAGGTTTCAGCCAGCAGCTCTGCCTCATGGCTGTTATCTGAAGAAAACAGATTTGGGATGGGCCTTACATGAACCTCTTCTATTTACAAAGCAGATGCAAAGAAAGCCCTTGGTTGGGATCATTGCATGCTTATAATCACCACACACAGAGCTTATGGTAGCAACTGCTGAAGGACATTACTGTCCTTTAATTGATTGTCTTTGTGTGAATCACATCTGCCTATTACTAACTCAGCTTCATAACAGTATTTGTTTTCTACAAAAAGAAGGGAAGATGTCATGCCACAAAACCATCCCTCAGAGAAAAAACTAGACTTATGGTGCCATTGCTCCATCACTTCCTATTGAGCTGTCCAGTCCTGCACAACTGGAACCAGAAAATAAGACAGATCCAAAGGACATAATGTTATCTAAAACAAAAAAATGTTATGGTCAGTGTGATTCAAGATTTTGCCCAAGCTATTTAGGTTTTTCAGTAGGATATTTATGTTTTTGAACCTTTTGCTATTTATATAATAGTTTATGGTAGAGGGATTTTCCTATCAGTAAAATCATATAATATTTTCTCTATTTAATCCAAAAGGGTAAATTTATAATATTTAATTTAACTCCTTGAATGATTCTGTGATGATGGGACATGTCGTGCTACTAGTTAATGTACTATAGCTGGAGTGAGACCATTCCTGATGTAGCTGAAAGGCTTGGTATGGACAAAAGGGAAATTAGGACCCCATATTTTTACTGCCACTGCTCACACCAGCAACTGGAAGAACACAATAGAAGAACAAATTTGGAAGCTATTGCTTTAAGGTAACTGGAAATATTCCTCAAATTTGTTCTCTTCTGATGCCTCATTATACACAAGCAATTTAAATTGCGGCTATTCATATTTTCTATACAATGTTATTCTCTGATCCTTGTCTTCCTTGTGCAGTTGCTATCCTTCCTCTGATAAGGAGGTATGTGTTATAATTCTGTTTAATATATTTGCATTCTTTATAGTTCATGGTTGGTAATTATACTTTTCCTATTAATAGAGTTCTTTAGTCTTTCAAATATTATCTCATTGGATTCCAGTGAATCCTTTTAGGCATACTGAAACTTTCAGGCTTCTGTTACCTAATCTGTCTTCCTGGCTAGTTTTAAGTACTCTTTTTTTTTTCCTTAATTTTTTTTTTTCTTTTCTGTATTTCTGGAGTAGTGAGGTATTTGAGATTGCACTTCCCCTAGGTAAAATACCATATCTAGCTATCGACTTTTGCTTAATGATTTGAGTATCCTACGTGCACAGCTTGTCAATACCTCAAAGCTACAATTTCATATCACCTTTTTTCATTCTTCTGTATAACTAAGAAGCCGAAGAAATACGGGCAACTGGGGCTAAGTGTGTGATCTACTTCAGGCTTTTTGAAGGGCTGGAGTATGTACTGGTTGGAGTCATTCATGTGGTCTGCATCTGCATGATCTTGTGAGCTGAGACTGCAGCAAGGCCTTCTGGAAAGAGCTGCCACAAATAGATTGTTGGTACAACAAACTGAACACACCTACTGTTGGTCTGAGAGAAATAACCATTACAATACTTGCTTTCTGGTCTGTAAACCTCTGGGAGCCAAGGACTTTCTTCTCAAGAGAATTCTCTAACTGTTACACCTGGGGGCTCTGTGTATGTCATGACATAAAACACAGTCTGAATTAATTATTTAGTATGGTGCAGCCCACTTTGACTTATAAGCTATAAAAAGCCCGCCCGAGAGAGAATTAATTATTGCTGGAAATAACATATAATTACAATGTTGCAGGGAAAAGATAAGAATTAATGTGCCAGGTGTAAGTAGATTAGACCAGCTTGACAGAAATGAGCAACTAAAAAAGAATTTATAGATGAAAGCTCACAGCCTTGCATCCATAGTGACTGGAAAGCATTACCATGTGATGACTGCTTAGTGGCTTATGTGAAATGAGATATTGGCTTCAGACTCATTGCTCAGAGACAGGTCTCTATGTCACAAATCTGACAACAAAATGGAGTGAATTGAACATCTCATCAGAGAAACGAGGACAGAAAAAGCTCAGAGGCTAAATTAAACTTATTTGCCTTCTTGAAATTATCTCCTTGGGCAGGAGTTGAGGAGTCATGTGGCAGAGAAGGGCTTTGAAGGGTATCCTTTGTGAGGATACACGTTTCTCTCTGTGTTTCTGTCCTGACTAATGTCTTACCAATTTTCTTCTTAAGAAGTGTCCTAGGGTGATTGTTATCCCCATTCGTGTGTATGTAATTTATGCTGGATATTATGTTTTGTGCCTTTAAGACTGGCAGAGTGAGAGTTTTGTTTTGGGCCTCTTATCAGCTACTCCTCGGGACATACAGATAGGGCCAGAGCATGTTGCTGCTTTTTTGCTTTTTGCCCTGCTTTTTGCTCTCGCTCTTGCTTCTGCTTTGCTTCTGCTTTGCTTGCTCTTGCTTCTTTCCCCCCCTTCTCATTAGTTACTTTAGCTAAACAGTCCAAATTCCTTTCTGGACTGTTCCCCCCACCCCGTTGGACCTGCTGACTGCTCCGGACTGAGATTCAGAACATGGAAAGAGAGTTTACACCTTGGGACTGCAGCAGCTGCCTCAGCACCGGAGGGACTGATCACAGCAAACCCCCAGGAGAGACTTTTCTGAATTTGTCATCTTTCTCAGAGCAGTGGGAGAGTGGTGTCATCCGGTATTGTTCATTGTGTGTGCTGGGGGGTGCTGTGCTTGTCAAATAAACAGGTTCTTTCCACCTCTCTCCGAGGAATTCTTCCTGAACCAATTGGGGGAGGGGGCCGTGTGGGTTTGCTTTTGGAGAAGCCCTTTTTGGGGATTCTCTCCCAAATTTGCCCTAAACCAGGACAAGAAGGAACATTTATAACCTGCTCTTTGACACCTAGGAGGTGTGTTAGGCCTTTTTTGAAGGCCAGTTTGTGAAAACTGATCTTTGCCCACCGTGTGGAGCCTAATCAGAAGCACCAAACCCTGAATGAACATGGAAGACAATTGTACTGACTGCTTTCTTCTACCTGGGGTTACAGGATTTCTTCACTAAGTCACTATAGATAAGTCAGAACTACATGAAATCAAAATGTTGAAGAATTTAAAGAACTGTTGGCAAAGACAAAAGATGAGTGTCTCAATATAAACAGTCTATGGAATATTATGAAAGAAATCTATATTTCATCAAAAGGGGTTAAACGTCCCTCTAAGTACACCTTATTCTATCTGATGGGCAGAGGAATTTTGTAGAATTATATATTATTTGTGTTCTTAAATTGTTCAACTCTTGGCAAAAATTCAGTAGGCTGTGCACCTGGGTCCATTCCCAGGATGAAATAAAATTTTACGAACTTTTTAAGGATCTTTCCTTATTTTCTACCCAAACTTACATGCAACCATGATTTGTTTTACTTTTGGTGCAATAGTGTAATATTAAGCACATGGTAACCTCAACAGTTGGTCACAGTGATTCCACCTTGCCTACCACTTGCCATCTTTTGCTGTATTAGCAATTAAGTCTGGGGATTATTTCAGCTTCTCTAAGCAATCATAGTTTTGTAGAAACTACACTAAAGTTTCCAAATGTCTAGATATTTTTTACTGTTGCTAATAATATGTAGATAAATTTGAAGCTTAACCTTCATTTTTCAATAGAATTCTTTGGATCAAAATTCTTAAGAATATTTCCAGGACTGGCTAAAATAACTCACACCCAAAACCAAAAAAAAACCCACCAAAAGGGTATTTAAAACATGCACATATCCATGTCACTGTTGATAGTAGTTTGTTCCCCTTACTTCAAAATGGTATAATAATGGTTCAGGTAAAGTAACATCATTCCATTCCATTTACAAAATTTGTCTGACTTTTATTCCATTTATGTGGAACTAAAACTAAGAATTTTAGGAACATGGTTTAGTAGTTTAAAATGTGCTGGGTTTTTTTTGCAAAAAATGTGCACATTAAAATGTGCTGGTTTTTTTGGTTTTGGTTTTGATTTTCAGTTTTAATGAAAGGACTGTCAGGCCTTGTGCTTTTGAGTATAATTCCTAGGAGTTTTGGGGATGTAAGTCTAAAATCAGTTAGCCTGCTGATGTGAACCTATGTGAAGAGGACCTCTGGAGGTTTGCTAACTATTGCTTAATACTTAAATAAATACTTAAAACACAGATCTAATTTTTGGTCGATCGCCTCACAAAGATTGCTAGAAGTAAAACACTTTACAGCGTGAATCGATCCATTGTTTTGATTTCAATTATATTGGGCCATGCATAATTATGATTGACTCTTGTGATTCACAAATTCACATAATGAAGAGTTTAGTATAGCAATAAAATCAATAGAGAGTAAAGCTTTGTCAATGTTATGAAAGACTTAACAATTAAGATCACAAAAATATCTCAGAGAAGTTAATGTTTCAGTGCCCACATTAACATTCCCCAGTTGCTGTTTCATTGGCATTCATTTAATAACAGAAAGAGACGAGAATATAAATAAGAAGAAAACCAATATACGTTCATGCTTACACCCACATGGTAAGTGTTCTAATTGTCACTCCTATAGAGATGATGAGTTAGTTTTAAAGTTTGTAACAGCCCTGTTTCTCAGGCCTGAAAGGGAAAATACCTGGAAACAAGCACAGAGAATCCATATGGAAGATCATGGTTCATCTGTGCTACTTCAGCAGCTAAACCACGCTGATACTCGTTGTCTTTCTTGGGTGACTGGGACACAACTGGGTGCATTCCTGTCATCTGCACTGTGTTTGGTTTGCAATGACCTCATGACTTGGCTGTATCAGTATTGTGTCCAATGTTCAAGCCTTGGAATTTGACTTTCTGCAGTATCAAAAGGTTGCAGTAGTCTCTGATGTGTTTTGATTTGTGCAACCTGCCTTTTCCCAAACATTTCCAATTCACAGTGCAAGAGTCAGGGAAGGACAGGGATGAGTCTCAATAGGTTTCTTCCAGAGGTTCTCATA
Organism: Serinus canaria; assembly: GCF_022539315.1. Lineage (NCBI taxonomy): Eukaryota > Metazoa > Chordata > Aves > Passeriformes > Fringillidae > Serinus > Serinus canaria. The sequence goes on along the minus strand of NC_066316.1, from coordinate 105,141,861 downwards.
TTTGGTAGGTTATAAGAGTTCATTAATATCAATGTGGGTCATTCAATGCCCTGTTGCTGCAGTGCCATAAATATGTTTCTTTATTAGAATAGCTATAGAATGTCTAAATAGCAGCCAGTTTGGTTTTTCCATCTTTATTCCTTGCTTCATTTGGGTGTGAATTTTGTCTCTTTGTATGTTTTGCAATGCAGTGTATTTTGATTTCTCAATGCTTTTTGGTTCAAAAATGGGCAATTAAAACAAAAATGAACAAACAAGCAATCAAAAAAACAAAAAAATGTAGGAAAAGCCCTGTGTTTAAATGTGTTTCACCAAAATAAGAACACACCACTGGAGGCTTTCTGATCATCAGTTCCAACCCCTGCTGCCACTGGCACAGACACACAATCCCTCCCATAAACTGATCAAGCTTCAGTTGTTGCAGTTTGTCTCTGAAGTCCTCGGCCCACTGAGTCGAACAGGTCGGCTCTCTGTCTCCTCTCTGTCAATATGTGACAAGGCTGTTTTCTGAAAGTTCTCAAAATAAAGGAAGTAGAGGAGGAGGGAAGGTAAAAGCATGTTTTAAAATGGAAGATTTATTTTGCAGATTAGCACAATTCTGGGAAGTCACAGGGTGGTTTCTTCCATAACCACAATTAGTTTTTTGCTAATCATATAAGAGTATTTGGGGATGGATTTTGTAATACATATTTGGTGAATAATATTATGTTCTTTTCACATAAATTGTCTAAGCAGAAGGTAAAAAATTATCAGCTACTATAAAAAATATATAATTTTGAAATTCTTTAATAATTGTCAAATGGATGTAGGACTAATCTTCAAAATCTGTGATTTTCAAGTTCTCATTGGGAAGTGATATAGGTGTGTACCTATGACTTGCATTTATATAGTTAATTACAGATATATTTAAATTGAGTTGTGATCCAAACAATACTGAGCATCCTGTTAATTCCATTTTTACCCTGTTTTTAAATTTCCCTTACATCTGCTCATGGCCACAATGGGAGATGAGATATTGGGCTGTACAGATCTTGGATTTGTCCAAGTGAGACTATTCTTATATTCTTCCCTACTTTCATTACATTCTTCAAAAACTATAATCACATTCTCACTGCACAGTGACATTTTCTCATTTATTACCTAATTTGAAACTGCTTCTACCTTTCAAGAAACATTTATTTCTACTCCTAATCTCTAAATGAAGTTGATAGGGTGTTTGCTTCAGTTTAAGGTTAAGAAATCTAAATTTTGTTATCTAGCACAGATGTCAACTGTTGCACTAGTTGTCTCTGATCCTGTTGCAATCAATGAAGACCTTGTCAATACAAATCATAGAGTCTTCTCAGCTCCCTGGTCTTTATAGATTGCATTGATTGCATCTCCATTAATGATAATGGGAGCTTATATAATGATCTTGATTCAGTTTCCTAAACAGAGATGACTAATACCTTTTGAAAAGCTATACCGTATCCCCTGGCATCATTCTGCTGCTTCAAAAGGATGCAAATCTCCTCCAGCAGGTTCCTTGTCAGATCTATGTACCCATTTGTGGGTCTCTTGAATAAACTGGAGAGTTGGGAAAGGGCAGTGTTGAGGCAGTAGAATGGAACCTGTTGTACACAGGTGGATACCTGAGTTTCGGATGATAATGAGAGTCTAACCTCAGGTTTTATTGCCTATAGGTTGGTATTGCTGCTCAGAATTCAGTAGAATTCCTTAATGTAAAATGAAAAATATATCATCCCCTCTTGGATGCTGAATGAAATCAGAGATTTCATTTTCTCAGTTCTCTGAGTGTCTTCAGTTCTGTCACAGTAGCAAAGTGATAATGAAGATAACTGGAAAATGAAGACTAAGAAGGGCTTGGTGCATATGTTGCCTTGCTTCTTCATTTAACTGTTTCCTTTTTCATGTATTATGTTTGTCTGGGGGTTTTAACTGGCAGGGTAAGCAACCATTCTCTCTAAATGTTTTTACATTTTCCCCAAACACTGGACCCAGAAACCTTATGAGTAAATAATTTCAGTATGTATTCAAGACCATAATAATTTAAATATTATCCTTCAACAGAAGACCACCTAAAGCACTGTGTTGGCAACAAGCCCAATATTCAAATTAAAGAGAAAATCCAATCTCACTATTCTGGAAATGAGAATCAGGATCTCTGGAATTGTGTACCACTGCTGGTTTCGATAGGAATTGAGGGTTTCAGGTTAAGAAAAGGCAACTGCTGTGAATATTACATTAAATTTGCAGGCTCTTGTGACACGTCTGGTTGCCCAGCTCTGTCCTGGGGAATACAAATGAGAGTTCATTCCAACTGAAGTCCCTATGGCTGACTTCAGTGGTCCAGCTGAGGAATTTCTATATTTAATCATACCATATGTCATACATTTTGTTTCTCAAGTGACAAATGTAGAGACTGTAACAAAGACTTCCCCTGTGGAGCCAAGGAACTCCATGTGAATACAACCCCTCTTACTGAGCAGGACTGTAAGGCCAGAAGCTGCAACATTAACAAATAGAACTAGTTTTGCTTTTCCCTGTCATTTTTTAAAGTACTTATTTTTCAGAGAGTGTCTAGAAGAGTCTGAAAAAAACATCTCAGAAGTTTTTGAGAGCATTTAAGCCCAGAGAATTTCCCCTAAAGGCTGGGAGAGTTAATGGTAAGGGAGGTGGGTTGTATTTCCTATTCCACCTTGTTACTGAATGGAGGGGGAAAACCGAGATATCTTCTAAACAGCAATGGCCTTTAATCCTTCAGATAAGAAGTCAAGCATTAAGAACAGCAGTTTTAGAAAGGATATAGGATTAGTTACCTGAAAACTAAAACTAATTCTGTCAATGTGCAAAAGCTGGGGGAGTTTGCTGCTCTCACAGCAGAGAAGCAGAATTTTTTCTTTCTTTTATTCTCAAAATTGACCTTTCAGTCCAAATAAAAAAGTGGAAAATGTCCACATCAAGGCCTATTTCCCTAATAGGTGTCTATATCTTCATAACCTCTTTAAAATGAAAATTCTTCCTTAAAAAAACCTAAAAGACAACAGAAGCCACTCTAGATATCTCTAGGATTGATCCTGTGGTAATGAGACAGATGAGTCGGGTATACATTCAGACAAGCAAAGTTAGTCCTTGTAATAATTTTCTTCTTGCTTTGGATCATTGCAGTTTTCCAGATTAACCCCTATCTTGCAAAGTGAAAACAAATGTACTTTTCGATTATGAAATAAAAACATAGATAAATTCAGCATCCTCTGTCTCTGGCAATATCTAGTGACAACTGTTTCCACCAAGAAGCCAGGATACAGACAAAAGGCTGCTAGACATCAGTTTTCCTCAGGACACATTTCTGCTTAGCTTATGGTAGCCCAAGACTGTGAACAATTGAATTAGGATTTAAAAGACTAGCAAAATTTAAGGTCTTAATAACTTATAAGAAAAATCCATGTTAGAGTAGGAAAGCAATTGTTACATATTTTTCTGCCCTTCCACACAGAAGGGTTCAAACTTTGCTCCAAGCTGACACAAAGAATTACATTTAATAAGTCCAGTCAGAAGCAGGTAGTCAGTCATTAAGATCTGGGAAATGAATCTACCTTGTCACATCATTTGCTTGGCTGTGAGGACTGGTACACCCTGAACATCCTAGTCTGCTATACTGACAAGTGTGGGACAGACTATTGATTGTAACTCTGACCATTCTTATTTTCTAGATGAAATGTCCCTTCCTGCTAAGCTCTTAATCTCAATGTGGATATGGCCAGTTTAGCAGTGTAACCGTAAAGAAGCGACAGTGGTATAGACAGGAGAATGTGATGTCTTAATCAACAGTACACATAATATTTCTGGGAACTGCTGATCAATGCGAGTTAGTGGTGGAAAACATATTGAGAGGACTGGGTAAAATAATGTCTACAAACCCTCTCATTGCCCTAGAAGCACAGGCCAAGAAGAGTTTTAACAGAAACAGAGATATGATCAGAACAGATAGGAAATGAGGTATGGCAGATGTTCCCTTCAGAAACTTAGTTTCCTTTAACTATCTCAGAAAAAAAATAAATACGTAATGTAGTGGTGCAAAATGCCCCTTTGATTAACAGCAAAACAAACAGCACTAACAAACAGCAATTTAAATGTCTTTAACCAGCTGCAGTGTCAGTTATATTTCCAAAGAGGTAGCTGAGGGAGATGACTGAAACCCGTATACCCATGGCTGAATCTCCTACTTCCAGGACTTCACAGATCCTCACTGATCTTTTGTGGCATTCACATTCTCTGAAAAAAATCCCTTTGTGCAAGATTTTTCTTCTGGGAAGTTGAGAAGCCTCAGAGAAAAGGAAAACAATTCTTATCTCATTTGATTCTCTTGTGTTTTTCTCCTTTGGAATATGTTTGGAGATTGTTAAACCACAGGTGACTGTTTGATTGGATTGTGGTGTGAGTTGTTTTCACTCATTGGCCAGTCGGGGCCAAGCTGTTGGGACTCTGGAGAGAGTCACCAGTTTTCATTATTATCTTTTTAGCCTTTAGTAAGTATCCTTTCTGTATTGTTTAGTATAGTATAGTATTCTCTAATATAATATAGTATTATAAAGTAATAAATGAGCCTTCTGGGAACATGGAGTCAGATGCATCATTCCTGGCTTCCTTGGGACAATCCTTGCAAATACAATAATTTTTGCTGACTGAAACAGGCTGGCTCTCAGTAGAAGGGAAGCTGTGACAAACAGCCCTTGCTTTGTCCCAGCAGGACATCTTCTCTACCACTGAACAGAGATTACACCAAGGAATGAGTCCCGGTTCAAACTGGAACTGTCTCTGTTGAGTTTGAAGACATATCTCTTTTTCTGGAAATGCTGCAGCTGTATATAATAACACATAAATTCATTTTTACAGATAAAGGAGGAAGAAGTAGTTAATTACTTAGTTAGTGGTTATAAACATGTCATAAGTCAATCAAAAGGGAAAATTGGAAAGTTTTGTCCCTATGGCTCTTATTTAATTATTGGTCACCCATATTTTTCCTTACCTGGATGTTTATCTGACCTAGTCTTCAGCTGAGTCTTTCAGCATTTGTCTTGAATGTGCTGTGAATTTTGCACAAGAGCATGCATATTATGCACAGAGAGCAATATCTGCTCATTGCCAAGATTTTGCCCACGAAGAGGAAACATGGAGGGAGCATTTGACAAGTTCTCCCCATGGTGCCAGTATCTTTTGGCTATGCACTTTTGTGTGGGATAACTTTGTGAGAAAGAGATGGAGAGAGGCAATTCTGTAAAGCAGTAAACTATGGTGTGATAATGACAGGAGAAAGAAGAGTGGGTGGAAGAGACTCTTTCACTCTTCAGATTTTAGAGGTCTCCTTTAAGGCGTGTACTACTGGTGGATAAAGAGACAAACTTGCACTGATGTGTCTGTCAGCATTGCTTAGCAGTGAAGAAGCATGATAGAAAGAAATTGCACAAGAGTCTATTAATGCTGCTTTCTAGGTGGGCTGTAGAAGAGAAAGAGTGCAAAGGAAGAGCTGCAGTTTACAGTCACAGTTTGGCATCTATTCCCATCCTGCCTTTACATATTTAAAATTCATTTTACTGCAACCATACGAAGGATCACTCTCTCTCCCTTGCCACTGTGACAGCTCCTTTAAGGGGGCACAGAAAAAAAAGTGAATAAATGATGTGTTCTCCTCTGTATCCATTTAAAAAGCTGTGTGATCTCACATACTTTTAAATTTTTTATTATTATTAAGAGAAGAATGGAGGAATCAGTTTATAAACTCAGACTACATTCCTGTTAACAACTGGCTCCTTTCTGTTTACTCATTATCCCTGCCCTTCACCCATCTGTTTCCATATTTGTCAATAATGAGTACAGCTCTTTGAGTTCCTTAGAAAGTTAGATCCTGTGAAGCCACAAATTACAGCCCTTCAGGAGAGATGACCATCTACATAGGAAAGAATGAAGCTTTATGCATAAAACTAATTTTTACTGCCTTATGAGCTTCTGTCAATACTGTAGCTGTGAAAGAGGCAATTTCTGGTGTTTAAATTGGGACACAGAGGCCGAGGCTCTCCTGATTCCTGGATTTCCCACTGTTGGAGCTGTTGGAGGAGAGGCTGCCTATCCTCAGCTCCATCATTCTCCAAGAAGGCCATAAGGGATTAGAGATCATGTCATTTTTCAGTTTGCATCAGACGGGGGCTGGAAAGAGGAAAGAATCTTTGGTCATTCTGTCTTGTTATTTTGCTCATCAGTGTCTGCTGCCATCCAGCCTTTGGAGTACTTTGGGGAATTTTGTTGTTGGGTCCAGTAGGAGCTCAGTAGTATTTCATTAAGACACTGATAAATGGAAAGATATATTTTGCCTTGTTTTTGTTGTTAAAATGACATACAAAATAATTTAATAGAATTAAAGTATTTTAAATGATTTTTAATGAATGTAATGAATTTAAGCAGGTACAAAATGTTGAGGGTTTATTGTGTTTTGAGTAGTTTATTTTTATTTTACATTGAATTTAGAAAAAAAAGTCAGGTTCTTTGGAGTGAATGAATTTTAAATCCTCATATTTGACAGTCATACTTAAAATAATGGAGAAGAAATTTAAATCTAGCTAATAGAGTCTTACCTAAATAAACATTACACAGCAGGTGTGAGGTGAGTTGACTGGTAAACAATGTGTGGGTGATATTATGATTCAATAGCTTCCCTTTTTTGGCTTGATCTCATGCTCTTCTCATCTGACTCTCACTATGGGATACTTGGCAAACAGATCAACTTCTGGTTCAGTGAGCTGCTGCGAAGGAGTTGTACCTTTGCACCAGCTGGATATGCAGCTGATGTCAGCTAAATAATACCAAACTGCTAGAATTTTTTTTTTTACAATGGCAAAAATATGGTATTCAAGGCCTCTTCTATCCAAACATTTGTATGAGAAGTTGGGAGCCTTGCTAGAAGCTAAGAAATTACCTGTGCAGTTAAACCATGAGGCTTTTCAGATTAACACTCAGGTACAAATTGCATGTGAGCAGCAAGTAGCTGGTAGCTATAACAATCAGGGCATTTAGCTGTATGCTGAAAAGGGCAAACTGAAAAATAAATATTGCCTAATATTGCTAGAAATGTAGTGTTCTTCTCTGTCCTCCCAGGAAGAGATGGCTGCTGTTCTTGATTCTGGGTAGTAGTTGGTCACAGGATCACAGCATCATTCATGTTGAAAGGGCCTCTTTGGAGAACTGGTCCAGTCTACTTGTTTCAGAGTAACTTGAAGAGCTTCCAAGAGACATGAATGGAGACAATGTGCCAGGGTCAAACACCCCATCTTTAATTCAGTTTCCTCATGAATTCTTAAAATACAATGCACAGAAATTTCAGTTCTTGACAGAATAGGTGTTCATAATAACATATACTTTTTTTTTCTTTTCATCCTTATCTATTTTCGTTACTTTCTGAGTAAATTTCACACTTAGAAAGTCTTGAAATTATGCTAGGACAAAATTCAGTACTTGTGAATAAAGATGATTTGTGATTCAGGCTGAACTGGAGTGTTGTTTAAATAACATTTTAGGACAGGGTAAGAGAAGAAGGATATCACAGTACAGCTTTCTTTTACTCCGAATAATAATTACCTTCTTCCCCTCTTCTACCACTGGTCAGTAATTGCAATTTATGAAAGAGTAAGATATGTGTCCACTCACTGCCATCCCTCCTCTGGTGTACTATCACACAGGTCAAATACCAGCCTCTGATACAGCTATTGCATGTCTGGACTGTTATGTAGACACATGTTAAAAAGCCCCAGAGTGCAATGAACCTTGGTGGGAGCAAGAATCCAAACTCTGAAAGTTAATTTAAAACATGGCCTGCTTTCTGCCTCAAAAGAGACAGCAATTCTTCCATCAATTTATCATAATATTTATAGAGCTTCTAATACTCCAGTAGTTGATTACTTCACTGCCTTAGAAGTTATAACCAAAACGTTTTTTTAAGACAGAAAACATTATTATCACCATTTTTTAGGTAGGATAGGTAGACACAGACTAAATGAAGAGAGCTAAGACATTTAGAAGGAGTTAGGCACATACGAGAAGAGATCAGGTGTCAAGCTGAATGTTTAGAAACAGCTAAGAAATACCAAAATCCTATCAGAAGCCTACTGCCATCATTAAATGCCTAAATACCTCTAAAATTCTGTTGTGTAGCCACTGTTCCACTCGCCAGCATTCTACAAGCAGGGAGGTATGCCTGTAGAGAAGGCAGCTTTCATGAATTGATCTGATACCTCCACTGCAAAACAGGAACAAATTAGTTTACCTGTTCTTCACTCCCTCTCAGACCCCTCCCTAAACCCTTTAAATGTCACTATTTCCTCAGGAACTGAAGGTGTGCCGAACAGCATGTCCTGCACAGAAATATGATAATCTCTCTTCAATGTTTGGCAACTAGTATCTATTAATTAAGAATCCATCATTTTTACTCTGTAATTATATTTATTATACCCTAACTCATATCCTAACTATAATTAGTTCCTGCTAATTAATTTTATCAAATCCCTCTAGATTCATATCTAAAGTAAATATTGAGTAGCCCTACACTAATTATTTCAATCAACGTGGAATGCATTTCAAATGACTGTGAATAGTTTCTATTAATTAAAGTTAGTATAAAATAAATGTTCAATACCATATGTTTGTAAATGTTAAGATTTTAAGATAAAAGAGAATAAAAGACTGGTATAATGTGAAATACTCTTTTGCATATTAGACCAAATTAAATAAGACAATTCTAAGTCAGAATTTTTAATGGGAAAACAAATATTTTTTTATATATAAAGTATATGAAGAATTATGGCTGAGTACTAAAATGATTTACCTTGAAAAGCTTCTTCATATCCTTTGAAGTAGATAGGACTCCCCATGTTAAAAAAAAAAATATGAAAAATGCAATAATATTTATGTAGCTAATTTTGCAAGTAAAGAGAAAGATGATAGTGAAACACTTTTGGATGAGTTGCAACACTTCTGAGGTGCACACCAGAATGGACTGGGAGAATCATCCTTACCTACCAGCACTGAGAGACAGCCTGCTTTAGTCAGAGAATCCTCAAACAACCTGATTAGGAAGGGAACTGCAAAGATCATTGCCTCCAGCTCCTGGTTCCCTTGCTATTGATAACTCAACTTAGTCTATACAGCAAATGAAATTATGGTGTCAGTTCGGGTTCCTTAAAGCAAAGTGATTGAAAATTAGGTAGTAAAAAGAAGTCAGCATTCTGATCACAGCCGTTTTGGACTCCATGGGTTATTCTTGACCTTTAGGTGGAAGGATCCCGTAGACGCTGTCTTGGATCTTCCATACATCTACAGATGTCTCAGAAATCCCAAGGTATCTAAAATGGTCCTTCACTTAAACTGCTGCAACCTGCTGAAAGTTTCTATTCTGCTACTCAAGCTACTTGCTGGAATTAAAGCACTAAAGATTTTTGTCAATGCTTTAATCCAAGTAAATGGTATGTCGTATCTCCAGTTATACACAATGGTTAGAAAACTCCTAAAATACTCAGAACTCTGCTGTTCCAGAGAGGTGCAGAGGGGATGCACATCCCTCCTAATATTAGAAATCCATGCTGTACTTTCTGTTCTTGTCTTCCCCTAAATGAAACAGGAACCTTCATCTGCCCTATTACAGAAAAAAACTGATTTAAATAAGAATCTCATCCCTAAAGTGTCTCTTTCTGCTCTCCCTATGAGGAGGTGGGGTGCCCACCACAGACAGAACCATTTCTAATACATATGCCTTTGATAACATTGCTCCTGCCTGTTGAGACTGTGGAGGCTTTGAGCAATGCTGAGTAAACAAGACTGGAAATAACTCTAGTTTTTGTGTTGGTTTCTTCAACTGTTTTGGCTTTCTGGAATTACACCTTTCATAAGATTTAGCGACTGGTGAGAAGAGCCTGGTTTATTTTTGAAGGATGACAGTTTGTTGTCATGGGCAGTTGCAGAAATTGTAGCATTTGGTGGTGAAGGGAAAACAGATTTCAGCTCTGTATCTGCCATGGGTTAGTCTTGATTTCAACTAATGTAACACAGGTCAACTGTGCAAAGTAGCTTCCATCTGTGGATATTTGATTTTAATTAACAAAGAATACAAACTAGCAGAAGTGAAATCCTAATCCAAGCAAGAATATATGGTAATATATTTCAGATATATTATGCTATACAATTTTAATCTTTTGCTAATAATTTACAATATCACTCACTATTTGGCACCGTGACAGTCATTTTGCCACAGAGATCGTGATAACACTGACTTTTTTTTTTTTTAAGTTTATAGACAACAACAAATATGTCTTTAATTTTAAAATCTTATTTAAACATGCGTATACACACACATAAAGGAAATTTAAATATTATGGTCTGTTTCATATCACTGTGCATATTGGTAACAATTGTTTTTTATGTGCCATTTGACACTCCTACATCACTCCAAATATGATCCCAGGAAAGCTTTACAGATTTCTAGCATAAAGAAACCATTAGTACAACTCTTGTGATGACGTATATTTTCACAGACTTTAGATTTCCTGCAGCTGCTTCTGTTTTGAGCTCAGTAACATGTGGTTGTGTAAAATATTTATTTTCCAGAGAGATATACAACCTTATTTTTGATAGTATCAGCAGATGGTGAGGCAATAGTTTATTCCAGTGGTTTATCATTTATACCATATGTTTAAAATTAATGCCACATTTCCCATCTGATTTTGTCTGACTTCAATAAAGCTACATTAATTTCCTTCAGTTGTTTACCCATCTTCAAGCCTTTTGGGTTATTCAGAGAGAATCCAGATTGTCCTTCATGCTTGAAGTATCCTTAGGTGTGCCTTGTTGCCTGAAACCATCTCCTGCTCCAGCACGCAGCACTAGTCAACCCAGTACCAGCTCTGTTTTTAACACGTTCAGTATTTTGTGTTTTACTTAATTGGTTTCTTCTTCTGGATCTTTTAGGTATTTGTCCTTCAGTTGCTTTCATCCTCCAAAAGATCATATTTATACTGTTTCTGTTGCTTCATTCATCCATCTCATAGATGGGTCTGTTTCTCCCACCTTCTTTTTTGGGTCTTAATTTCTTTCTCTTAGCATTGCAGTCAATGCACCATGGAAAAAGGTAAGGCTGCACAAAAAAACCTGAGGGATACTGCCTGTTACTCATTCCTTTTCCTCTACCTCACTGCTATTTCTACCTTTTTATCTGCATTTTTTCCCCTCGCATTCATTTAGCTATGAATTCTCTGGATCTGTTTGTTTTATTTGCCAATTGAAGAATATGGTCAATTTGTGACTATTAGGGAAAAAACCCTCAATGATCAAAACCAGATTAAGCCATTCATTTAATTTGCCTTGGTGGGTGACAAGCATTTGTAAAAGTTCAGTCTCTAGGTAGAAAACTTTTGTTTTTCTTAATGATTGATCAAAACAATCAGGCTTTCTTCAGACATCTGATCCTTTTTCTTTCATTGATGGTAAATCTGGAAGCCCGGAGTTTCTGTCCTGAAGAAGAGGAGGTAAAGGAGGAAGATTGTGATCTGTATGAAAGGAAGTGTGAAGAAATCACAGCAATCTTGCTGGCACAGCTTCTGGTCACCAGTTCTTTCGTACCCAGAGACTTTTTCAGCTTTTTCACAGCATTTTTTTTATTAACACTTTCATGTTGAGTGCACACAGAAATTTTTCCTTCTTTGCTAGCCATCCCTGACACATTGCTGGCAATGCTGCACATTGGCTGCAGCACCATTTTAGGTCAATCTAACCTCATAAGTAAGAAAGTAGAAAAATTTTGAGGGGCATGCAGTCAGAAATTATTCTTAAATTAGTAATGTTTTTTTATTGTGTCTTCAGTGGTGGCTGATGGCTTTGTCATAAAAGTGTCATCAATCACTGAATGACTTCGGTTTGCAATGCTTCTTTGATGTTATAACATCTTCCCCTCACCAAAGGTAGTCCCATAAACACCAATTGTCAGTATGAGACAAGCATTACTTTTCTTAGTAGGTTCAGGACAGTGTTATTTTTCTACTTTTATCAATCCATTATAATTTTTCAGCAATGAGATTATAAAGTGTTGGCTTTATACATTACAGAATTATTTTAAGTTATAGCAAAAAATTAGCAAAAGTATTGCTAGTGAAGGAGGGAAGCCTATTGAATGCCATCTCACATGTACAGCACAGATTCTGGAATTCCCTCTGGTTTGACATACTTGAGAAAACTACCAGAATCATACTGAATTTTACACAGATCCTCATATTGTCTATGACTTGAGAAATGAGTGGGCTGTGCTAAAGATACATGAAGAAAAGTGCTGAATTTGCGTAGATGGTATTTGCATATTTCTAAGGATGTTGATGTGTGTGCAGTTCAGGAATAATTCAAAAGTGCTTCTGCACTTCAGAAATGTGTTCACACTGCCTTCTCCACCTATGTGCAAACGCAGGTATGGATGTTTTTGTTCCAGAACCATTTCAAAGTATGGTGAACTAGAGGCTTTCCTTCTTTTTTTCTTTAAGCAAATTAGATTTTTATGATAGTAAGAGAAACCATGACTGAAGGTCAAGAGCTCTGCTTGTTGATGGCTGAAGTGAAGATTGCATTGGGAAAACTTGTTGCTTGAAGACTGGTCCATTTATTTTTGCAGCCTGCTGGGTAACACATATGTTGGAATGTCTAGGGATAAAACTGAGCAAATCTGTTCCATGTCCTCACTCCATCAGAGACAGAATTTCAGCGGTGCATTACTATTTGAACAGACATGGTATAATCCATTACTCCTCTTCTCAAAAGGAGAAAAATGCACTATTAGTTAACACATGGAACAGAAGCTCTGACTAATATTATATTTAGCTTGCTGCTTGTCTCTTAATTATGATTACTGTTCAGCACATTTCCTTAACAGTCCTTGGGTCATCGGATATGCAATGCAGCCCTTCTTGTAGCATCTGCCCATATCACAGGAAGTCCCGTCTCCTTCTGTACTCTTACCTTTTAAATAAAAATGGGGCTGCAATAAGTAAAAAGGATTAGTGAAGCATTTCCTGCCTTCCAGTGAGCCTCTTCCTGACCTACTGCTCACAGACTTGTTTTGATCCTTGTCCCTCCTGATGCTCTGCTCATGGTAGTGTGCATACTGCGCAGATGTTTCTGTCATGCTATTACACGGCTATTTTCAACCTGTTTCTCGGAACAGATGTTCCCACATTGTGCTCTCCCCCCTTTCTCTGCTAACACACTCTCTGTATAAACAGCAGTGAGCATTTCCATAGTCCTCGTTTGTGGAGAGAATGAAAATCAAATCTAGTGATTTCTAGGCTGCTCTGTAACAGGGCATGTTAGCCTGGTCTTCTAGTCTTTCTCTCACTAAGATACTTGAACCCTTGATTTGTCTGATTTAAACCCATTTCATTCATTTCATGGGACAGTATTTGGAAGTGCCCTGTGTTTTGCCATGTAAAAATAATCTTCACTGTGCCGTCTAGTGGTTGTTCCTTCTCTTTAACCACAAATGGCAGGGTAATTTCAATAGTATGTATTCTGGGATTTAATCTAAAAAGAGAAACATCACAGTAATAAAATCTCATCTCCTGCCATCTGTCTCCTGCATATTTCTTTACAGTCCAAGTGCATTATATTTGAGCCCAAATGCTTCAATGTTGGCAACAGTGTCTGGTTATGGTAAGAAATCCCCCATGAGCTGAAATGCAGAAAGAAGTTGACATATGGAAAAAATACACCAGGGATGTTAAGGGCTGGATTTTTATTCCTAATGCACTGGAAGTCATTAAGACTTCTAAACAATGACATTGCTGGTTAATAGCAGCATTGATGTATTTTGCACATTACCTTGATCCTGTAGCCCTACAACTAGGAATAAGTGGGGAAAATAAGAACAAGTTGGGAAAATGTAAGGCAGGAAGGGAAAGAAAACCAAGCCTCAAACTGGATTATGTTCCAGATCCTCCTGAGAACAATTAATTAGGAGCGGACACAGACAAATTGATTTTCTTTCACTGAGGAGGGATAGAGGACATTCACTTTCAAATCAGGCTTGTTGTTCCTGAAATGGTGACAGTGAGCAATGTATCACTTAGAAATGACATGACTGTACTTTCCATCTTGCTCGTTTATTTGGAAGATATTGCTTTTCCCTGTTGGGATATATGCTTTCTAACATGTAGAGAGGTTTAGAAACTGGAGATTGGCCAGTCTTTGGTAATGTGAAGTCTCAGAATGTCCTAACATTCCACTGTATGATGCAGCTGCTGGGGATAATTAAAATTAAAAATTCAACACAAAGGAATTACTCAGCTAATTAATATCTGTATTGTTTGGGCATGATCTATCAAGGATAAAGATATTTATTCTAGTATTTAAATCTTTTTTTTTTTTTTTTTGCTAAAAGCAAGCTGATGTTTGGTATAAACAAAAGAAGTACAGAAGATCAGCAGTGGACTTTTTGCTGCCACATAGTGAACTTGTTCCTATCAAGAGGAAATGCACTGGGAAAAAAGATTATAACAGTACTTAGAAAGTGTTAGTTTATCTATAAACATACATTTGGGAAATTTGTAGTGTACATAAGGTAAGACACTGCAGTGAAATAACAAGAGGAAGGGCTTGTTTGCTCTACTTCATATAACTAAAAGGGAGAAATGCAACTATATTGCCCAATGCTTTGGGTAATATTTTGCCCAATTTTTTTTTTTTTTTGTTTGACAAATTTCCTTGGGTAATACACAGAAGAAAATCAGTCATCAGCCCTTGGGCTTTCTTTGTCTCTGATGGCAAGAGGATCTGAACTGCTTTGACTGTTAGATATCCAAAGTGAGATGAAATGAATCACATTATAAATCTATCTTTCTTTTTGAGAGTTAGGTTGAGTGACAAACTTGGTCAGCAGGGCCAAAAATTCAAAAATTGCCAAACCACGTGTGATTAATTTATTTTCTCTTATACTTTTTAAAAAGTTTAGCATCAAAGCTTGTCTCTTAGACAGTCAGAGGAGAAAAAGAAGTTTGTCCAGAGGGCATGTCAGTCTATATTGATGTTAGGTGACATGAATTTTCTTTAGAAAATGAATATGAGGGCTGCAGGGACAGGCTTTTTTTTCTTAACAGAGAAGTCTAATCTTTAGATGACTGAAAATAGCTGAGATGAATCTTACCCGGTGTGGTTTCATTAATTATTGTTAGCTGCAGAGGTGATTTCTGTGGTGGTAAAGTGACATGGCAGGACACTTTAGAGTCTATTTGAGAACCAGTGGGAGATGACTGGCGGTGTATAAATAGCCTCTGCAGCCATACTGAAGTTCTTATGAGAACAGAGACCTATTGTAAAGGTTGTTTTCCAGGGACTTGGCTGATTTATGGGATTCTGACAGCAGGTGCCCCTGCCCAATCGGAAAAGAACAAGAGGAAAAGAGGATTCAGCTAACTGCAGATTAAAGGGAGATTGTTCAGCTACTCTTTTTTTTTCCTCTGCTTCAAGTAGCTGATGTTCCTTGTGGAGAATTTGGAAGCTGATCCATTGAGACTGGGAAAACTAAATCCTATCAAACAGGAGCTTTGAGACAGTTCATGGAGGTGTTTTTGCACCGTGATTGTTGCATTTAAAATAGTGCAAACACTTAACAGTAAATCCTTGAAAGGAGAAGGAAGTAGGACAGGAGATATATTATCTTAGCATTACTACTATAAAATGTGATTTCTGTGTTTAGATCTGCAGGGAAGAGACACTTCTTGCAAGTACATCTTAAAATCAGTGCACAGTTTTGAAGTTATTTTCATGTCTCTTCTGTCCATGCTTTGGAGTCCAGTGTAATTTGCAATAAACTGGACTATGTCAGGCTGACAACAGGGCTGGCAGGTATCACACAGGACTTGTGAGAAACCTTGTGCCCTCCTGGCATGAAGGAATAGCTCTGTGAGCTGCTAAATTAACCTTCTTGCAACCAAATATGTTTCTAATGTTCTGCATCTATCCCAGTGCTGTTATCCCCCCTCAAAAAATGGCACCTGCAAACAATTAAGGCTCTTAGAATTATAGAATGGGTTGGGTTGGAAGGGAACCTGAAAGATCATTTACTTCTAACAACTCTGCCATGGGCAGGGATGTCATTTACTGGACCAGGTTGCTCCGAGCTCTACCCAGCCTGGTCTTGAGCACTTCCAGGTATGGAGCATCCACAGCTTCTCTGGGCAGTCTGTGCCAGGGCCTCAGCATCTTCATAGTGGAGTTACTCCCAACATCTAACCTAAGCCTTTTCTCTTTCAATTTAAAACCATTAACCCTTGTCCTGTCACTGTCTGCCTCTATCAAAAGTCCCTCTCCCTCCCTTTCTTAAGCCCCTATAAAGTACTGAAAGGCTGCAGCGAAACCTCCCCAAAGCCTTCTCTTTCCCAGGCTGAAGAACCTGTTTTCTCAGCATGTCTTCATAGGAGAGGTGCTTCATCCCTCGTGGCCATCCTGTTGTGGCAGAGCCCTCTTTTTGTGTTGGAATCACTGCAAATTGATGTGACCTCTTTTGCGCAAAAGAAAAACCATTCTGTTGAAGGGTGCTAAGAGCTTCCTGCTCAAGGGTCTCAGATCCACAGACAATCACAGACATTGCTAAAGGCTGTTGACATGTCAAAAATTCTGTTTTGAACACAAAGTACAGCCCCTTTGGATAGCACAACCCAGCTGTAGGCAGCAAGAGTGACCACCTGGAGAAACAAAACGTGCCAGACAGCAGAGCAGCCAAGGCAACTCAGGCTGACAGTGTGCAGGCCGTATTTGTTTGTAAATGCACTGGTAAAGGTAATAGAGTTTTAGACAGGAAAGCCAGGAGAAGGTAGGAAGAGCTGGGCATTGTGGTTTTTGTCTGCAAAGCTTATGATTAGAACTGATGAGTCCACACTTTTTTTAACTTTTTAAAAGTTAAAAAATCATCTACAGTAGGATTGAGCCACCCTCATACTGTGCTGAACATGAGCTGGCAATCCTGCCTGCTCACAGGGCTTGTTAATTCAACAAAAGGTCTTCAATAGCTGCTCAATTCATTGATTGTGAGTTAGAAAAGAAGCATTGCTCAGTGTAATCTGGTATTCCCATGGAAAAAAACCAAAACCAAAACTAACTATTTATTGCTTTGCTGTTCTATCTTGTATGAATTAGGTTTTCCTCCAAATCCTTTATGGACAAGCAAGACAATGTCCAATCTTTGTTGTCTCTGCTGTGGTAGAAGTGCAAAAGAGACCAAAATAAATTGGAAGATTTCAGGTATGACCAAAAAAATGTTTTTACAATCAATTCCCTGATCAAATGGTGTCAATTTTTTGCATGGGATTTACCAAGCATTAATAAGCACACTTGGAATAAACAGAGGACTTGCTCTCTACACTCTCACTGAACTGATCATCTTGCAGAAATTGCAAGTCTGACAAGTTCTTAAGGCTTCAGATTTGCTGAATTTTAGGAGCAGAATTCCGGAGCAGAATTTAGGATCAGGGAGGCCAAAGGCTCCCTCTCTGCATCTGTTCTCTAAATTTTCAGTGTGCCTGCACAAGACAGGCTGTGAGAGCCTGCACATTCCTGGAACTGGTGCTGCAACCAAGCTGACAGATGTCAGGACATCCTAGAGGAAATTTAATCTGAATTCCTTGAATTCCACTCATGTAGAAAATTTAGGGAGAGAAACAGGAAAGACCAAGGGTCTGCTAATACTACCTTGACTCCAAAATTAGATTTTTCTTAACCTGATTTTTAGTTTGCATGAGGTTATATTCTATTCTACTTCAGCTTTCTTGCTGAGCAAAAAATTTAAGTACCACAGTAGGTACAGTTACAATAACTATGAACTGGGAACTCTGCCCTCACAACAAATTGAATTTTTCATATTTGTCTGTCTAGAGATGGTGTTAATCTGATTATAAAGTGTTAGATATTTGGAAATAATAAAAGAAAATTAACCTCTCAGAAGTTAGAAAGTGCATATTAGATTATGTAATGAAAGGAGTACTTACATTGTTTGATCTATGCAGCACAGGGACAGTAACACAGGACATAGTGGAAGCAGTAACAGCAGAAGCACGAGTAGTGATGCCAGCAGCTGGTGGGGTGGCAGCAAGGATAACCTCACTGTCAGCAGAAGAGAAAGAAAAGCTGTTTTCTAAACCTGAAAGTGTGAGGCTATATGTTTACCTGCTTGATTTACAGCTGACACAATGTATAGATGCCAGACTATTTACATTTTGGAATGTGCTAAAGATGTTTGGGGGCAAACCTCTAGTGAGGATGGATATTTTCAAGCATTGTTTTTATAAATGTTACATATGTGCTTGCATGTTGGACTTGTCGGAATAATAATATATGCCAGGTTTAGACAGCAAGTTAACTTAGTCTTAAGAGAGAGAAAAAGCACTTTACAATTATTTTCCATACACATGGTTTCTGAAAACCAAACAAACACATGCTTCCAGTCATATGCTATGTAGCAGACACACAGAAAAATCAGATGGTTCAATTCTGCAAGCTGCTGAATGCTCTCAGCACTCTGATTTTAAAACAGCCTTGTATTTCACAGGTTTATGCTCAGGAAATGCAGATCAACATGAATACAGGCATATAACAGGCAATTAATATGTGTCTCCTGAAATTCCTCCTGCCTCTGTGAGTAGCTCTTGTCTTTCCATTTGAAGACTGGTCCCAGTGGTGCCTTCCAAAATGTCCAGTTTTGCATCCATGAGTTCCACTGACATTAATGAGGATCACACATGTATGATGAAGGCAGAACAGCCTTTCAAGTGTCAGAGAGCAATACTGCTGTTCAGCACTGCTTTAAACCTAAGCAGTCCACAGCAAAGTGCTGGGAGAAAAAAAGCAAAATTTTCAAGTAAAAGGAAAATTCCAGGTGGTTCCCATGTTGGAAATTCTTTGGTATTTTTCAGGACTGCAGATATGATTGCCAGACTTTGGATCATTCACTCTTCTGGGTCAGACAAATAAGATTGTAGCATGGAGGAAAACCAGCTGCTTTTATATGGTACAAACAGAGGTTTCTTTCCTTCTTTCTGGTCCTCTGGGACAACTGGCATAATGAATTCCTCTCCAGTGTAGTATTTGGGTAATTTTTATCCAATACACTGTTCATTGTTAAAAGATGATACAGCCCTGAAAGAAATTAGAGATATGTTTAATTCTGTAAGGCAAGACTGTACCTTGGACAGTAAAGATCATATTAATCAAAAAATAATAGATCTCTACAGCTTAGATATTTAGATCTGAGATAATAATTGAGTTTCTTGTTCCTTTGAAGAAACAAGCACTTCTTTGCTAAAATTCATCTCATCTCAGGGTGAATCTCCCAACAACCCAGATATCTCTAGAAATTCTAATTTCTCTCCACTGGCTATAAAGGGAACCTGGGCCATATGAAAGTTGAGGTGGTTTCCATCCACATCCTGAAAGCCTTTCAAGACTGTAGGAAATAAGCATTTTTATTTCAGAGGAATGCTGCAGCTCAAAGAGCTTCAGTAATTTCTAGACTGTGAGTAGGAGCAGTTCTTTAAGGGATATGCTCAGAGATGTTCCTAGTACAAACCTTACCAGGGCTGGAGTATAGCTCTGGTTTTGTACTCTGAGAAAAGTCCTCAATCAGTTGATGAAACATATTTGTCTTGTATTGCTTGAGATGCCTTAGGATGTCTAAGAGATCCAAACACAGCTGATGCAGGATGGTAGTGGTCTCTTGACTGCCTAGGATGGCAGCTGGAGGCCCAGGAAGATACCCTAGGATGTCTTGAGTGGCAATGATTCATCATGTGTTTTACACGTGCGTGTGAGATCATGAAATTAAGTTGAATAAGTCTGGAACTTGTGGGATGATTCCTTTGCCTTAACTTTAATGTCTATTGCCACTTGTTGTGCTCTAGGATAATGTACCTGGACTCTAATTTCCTGTCATAAGGGCCACATGCCTTTTGAAAGTCTTCTTTCTGCAGCGTGTCATGTCTTAGATGCCTGCAGATATCACAAATAGTGTTAGATATTTATAAAAATGAGTCCAGTCACGTATATTTAGCTGGAGATGAATCCTGCCCTGTCCTTTACTTTAAAAGGGATATTGAAAAATTGCAGAGATGGCAGAAACAGCTATCTACTATTGAATTAGAGAATATACAAAAGAAATTTTTTCTAGTCTATTTAGTTTATCAGAACCATGACCAAAGATAGATGTAATTACAGAGTAGAAATATTTTCAATAGATAGAAAGTACCTTGTACTTCAAAGTAACTTTAAAAATGGAAGAAGAATGAACAAGGTGAAAGCAAAGAGTCCAAAATTTCAGTTTAGATGGTAGGTGGTAAATGTCTCTTATTAACTAATGAGAAAAATCACCAAGGGAATTGATGAAGTCTATGCTCATTGAAGGCTTCACATGAAGACAGGATACCTTCCTGAATTTATACTTTGCTGAAAGCAAGATTGTGAACCCAGTACAAGGGTAACTGAGGGAAGTTAGCTGGAGATTAGACTCAATGGCCTACTGATCTATTCTGGCACTAGACACTATAAAATGTGCCAAAATAAGAAGAGTATGACATTAATTCAGCTGTGTTTGCTGCAAATCAGTTATTTTTCTCTCACCAGAAACTGGCAAGTAGGATTGACTTGGATAATCTTTATATCACTTCCCTCCTCCCTATTTCCATAATTATGAGAAAATTGCAGAATTCTCAAAAGTGTTTGTTGTTTGCAGTTAATTGAATACTACACAGCCACATCTGTATTTGTTGTTAACATTCTTTCAAACCCTTCTTGTTGCCTTCTTTACCTTTTTCTTTATTTACTCACCTGTTGCACATTATCCAACACTCAGATTTGTGACTCTCTGGATAAATACTGCCTTCATGCTAGTTCTTTATGTCTAATTCATTGAGGAATTGATTTTTTTTCTTTTTTCTTTTTTTTTTTTTGGTAACTGAACTTTCATTAATAATATTAATTCAATTCTTTTCTTTCAAAGCAATTCTTCAGCAAATTGGAGAGTGAGTATGAAGATTATTCACAAACAATTGATTGATGATGAAATCCTCTATGTGTCATTCAGCTGTGTTAATGAGTGCAGAAAAAGAACCTCCATTAGCAGATGAAATATGCAGCTTTGTCTCTGTTCTCAGAGTGTTAATTTCTTATTCAGTGATGCTAGTGGGAAATTATGTTGCATCCCCCCTAAAATGTTTATATTACTCACAAGATTTTTTATTTAGGTGTCTCAGCCTGCATTTATCACCACAGCAGCATAAGAAACTGCAAGGTCCCCCTTATGTGTGGTACCAAGGGTGAATTCATATTGCCTTTTTGGTACTATCATTTATTCTCATATGAGTCCCCATTACTCACTTTCCTTTGTGCTGAGGTGCAGCAGCTGGTTGGCTTGTTAAAGAAACTCTAATATGAGTTTAGGTGTTTGCACTGAAGATGGCATGAAGATCTATCTAGAAAATTTCATGGTAGCTATATTCCTAAAGATATCATCAGGCTTCATGTGAGGTTTTCAGTAACATCAAGGGTTCTGGATCAAATGAAATAAATACAGAGCATGAAACCTGCTCTCTAGGGACAGAATGAACATCTTCCTCATTTATCTTTTGCACATGCCCCTATACTATTTAAGCACTCTGAAAACATTAACTATTCTTGATATTCCTATGGGGGAAGAGATGGTACTATTCTTATTCTACTGCCAGTCAGGAAGATGTAGCACTGAATAAGTTTTTGAAAGTCATTTTAAAAAAATTCCTGATCGATTTATTTTCAAGAAATGTTGCATTTTACTATATTCTTCTGTTTCAGTTAAGCAAAATGAATCCTAGCATCCTTAACTAACTTTTGAGTGATCAGTTCTGCAGTGGTACTTTGTCACCTTCTTCAGGAGATATTTGCTTTTAAGCTACAACCCAGCAACATCCTGACCTCTCCTCACATATCTATTCCATGTTTTATGTCTTGCGCTGGTCAGTTTCACTTTTTTTTCTCTCTCAACTCAACTCAACTTCAATCTCTCTTTATCCTTTCTTTTACTTTTATATCACATTCTCTGGTCTTGTATGTTATCACTGCTGTTGCTATATCTGTCTTCCTCTTATCAAGGCTGAATCCTCTAATCATAGTGGCCCCAGACTTGATTCTTTGTCTCAGTCTACTCTTTTTGCCTTATTGTACTTTTGCTGTGGTTTTGCTGTTTCCTTAGTGTTTTCTAGTTTGTGCAGCTGAAGAATCATTGAAGACTCATAAGACACAATAACCCTGCAGCCATTTCCTCTGGATGACTTTAGGGGGAAAATTGCCATAATTTCAGTGAATCCTTCACTCCCTCAATGTGCACAGAGCCATCAGAGTTATTTTTAGGGAAGCTTTAGTATGTGAACACTGTGGTGAACACTCATTTTTCCCCCCAGGCTGATTGCTAACTTGTAGATTTCTGTTGTGGTGGTAGAATATGCAGTTCTAGTCTCACAATCACCACAAAACCAGTAAGTGCTGGATGGAAAACACTAGACTAGCAGAGTATCTTGTTTTGTGTGGGTTTTTTTTATTTTTGTTTTGTAAAAGTTTTTTTTTTTTTTTTTGGGCGTTTTTTTGGATTTTTGTGCTTTTTTTGGAGTTTTTTTTGGGTTTTTTTAATAACTAAAAAGATCACAAACTTTCTTTGCAAATAATCAGCAAGGACTATCTTGTATCTACTCTTATTCTGGCCTAATTCCAGAGCAAACAAATACATTAATTTCACTTAAAGTAGTGAAATTTTGGCAACTAAACATATTCACTTCATTTAAGCTAGTTAAATTTTGGCAACGTTTTCAGCCAGATTCTGTAGGAAAAATCTTCAGATGGAAACTGCTAAGGAACCTTACTAACAGTTGTTGTCAGCAGTCCTGTCAGTAACTTAATGTGTGCAGAAAATCTGCATGACTTGCACCTAAATCTGTAAAGCTCTTTGGAGACAACAGCCATAACCATTATCTGGCATTTAGCATAGTGGGAAATATCCTGAATGAAATATTTTCACAGATCTTTAAATATCAAATACTACAAACTATTGAGGTTGAATAGTTTGAAATGAAAAAAACATATCAGCAAATGATAGATTAAGAAAACATTACATGTCCCTATCTAATCTGCATTGGATGTGGATCAAAATGACTTGTTCTGAGAACAATACAGGGAAATTAAAAAACCACATGCTCTGTGCTTCAGACCTACTTGCTGAGTTGTGCTGTGCAGAATGGATTGGTAGAAGCATGTTTTAAAACCCTTGAAAGCAATGGATTCTTTCTTAAGAAAAGTGATATACCTGGCATCATTGGTAAGTCCTTTTATACTTAGTGTGCTGCAAATTTCACCGTCTTCTTTGCCTCACCTGAATAGGCAGCATTTCTGATACCTGTGACTTTTCCTGTGAGTCCATACAATTAGGTAAGAAGATGATTTCTGTGTCACACGTTTAATGTGAGTCCTATGTAGCCATTTATTTTGTTCTTAAGGTGAGCTAGAAGTTGAAATCTCCTTCACAGTGGGTGTGAAAGATACACATTACGTCTGATTTGGCCTAAACCAAATCTAAACTTAGTAAAAAAAAAATCCTATAAAATGAAACTAAAGATTCCATATGTATCTGTATTGCATAGTTGTTGTACACACCAAGTTTAATCAATTCAATTTATAATAATAGAAATAAGTGAGCATGAGGTGATGATGACAGCTACCTTACAGTCTTCTCCCTGTTTCAGGAGCACCAAGTCTCATTCCCTTCATGTGCATGCCATTCAGACATCCATAGGTGTTTGAAATAAGATGTAAGGTGTAGAAATCCATCTTCAAGAGCCAGTGTGAGGCCAGTGTTTGCCATTAAACTTGACACTATTAAACTTGGGAGCTCAGTTTGAAGCCAAAGCAACAGCATGCAAATAACCACACGTGGCCCCCATTTTTTTTTTTTTTTTTTGAAGCCAGTAGCTCTGAGTCTTAGGCCTGAGATGGCAGTGAGAAAACAGGAACTGAAGGACAGCTAGATGTTTCTGGAAGGTAGCTGGAGGTCAGGGCACTAAAAAGAACTTCCAGAAAGGCTTCAACTCTTTTGAGTGTGTTGACCCAACCTATTCCTTATTTGCTGAGTGGTGAATCACTCAATCCATCTCTCTCCCTTTAGTGACAAGGATGTTGTGTGGACAACTACAACCATTTCCAATGTCCTGTGGTGTCTCTAGCTGTCTCCAGAAAGCACGTGTTTCATGGAAACTATGCAGTATATTTACCAGCCCCAAATGTCTTTCAGGAATCTGACAGGCCCTAAAATGTGTTAGATGATCCTGCTAAATATTTTAAATAGAAATAAAGCACAGACAATGTGTATTCAGTTATCTCTTGATATGTCTTGTCTCTTTTTTTTTTGTCAAGAATTAACATGACTCTCACCAGTAACTGACCAAAAGAAGGTGTTAATTCAAAGTGTGGTTTAGAAATATTGTATATTTTTCAATATATTTATGATGATGTTTGTACAAAGGGAAGTCCATGAAGAACTGGTCAGAGTCCCACAGTGTATTTCAGAAATGAAGATGCCACAGAAGGGGCTTACAGCACTTTAAAATGTATCCTGACTTCATAGTTTCATCTGTGTTACTGCATTAGCCACGGTAGGGATGTCTATAACACTTTAGTCTTCTGCTCTTAGAAAAAGCTGCTGCAGCTGAGGTGAGAAGAAAAGGCACAATATCAGGCCCCTTGTTCCCAAAAGATACTATGGAACGAATTACCAACAGGCTTCAGCAGTCCCTGTATCATCCTTGAATATGTTGGAACACAAGCAATACTGGGGGAAGACTAATTGTGTCTGCACAGCTTTTTATTTGCTCTATAAACTGCTTCTTCCTTTTACTGGTATTCCTTGGCTTCCCTCACCCCATTGCCTTCATTTGTCTTTGTGGCATCAGACACTGCAAACACAGAACAAGGAAATAAAATGCTACACTCATGATACCTTCAGGAAGCTTAAGGGAGGACAAACAGCATTCACATTCTCAGCAAGAAGGCAAGGAAAATATGAGAAAAATGTTTGCACCTGATGAGAGTTTCCTGAAATAGTTTTGTCCTGTGCTGACAGAAAAGGGGCCACAGACCAGCATCCTTGCTATTCCTCTGGCTGCTGTGGGAACAGGTATTTGCATTTTCACCTTCAGGATGGGCAAACATATCACACTCTATGAGTTACTCCTTGCACTGTCCCCCATGGAGCTCTTGTTTCATGAAAAAACAGGTTTGTTTTTCCTGCAAGTCAAAATCTATTACAAATGAATAATAGGAAGAAAGAAACAAAGCAAACAACAGCAATAACAGCTAAAAACCCCAACCCAAAACATTAATCTCTTTTTATTTTCAGTTCAGCCAAACTGGAGACTCATCAGATAAATTATAATTTGTCCCTCAAAAGGTTTGATCTTGAAGACTTCTTTTACAAAGCCTTTTCCATTATCCCCTTCTCCAACAGCTGGCATCTCATTCTACTGTTAACAGTTCCAATTAGGGTAATCACTCAAAAACTGTAGCAGAAAAAGACACACTGAAAACAACTGCTTTATCTCTTTCAGGTATTTCTTCTTTTGCATAAATACTTAAGCAATTTAATTTTGCCTGAGTGCTTTCTCAAAAGGAGAGTTCTGTTGAATGAGGACAATCATAAATCAATATAACCCAGCTTTTTTAGTTGCCTCTTCTTTTTAGTTCTCACAATAATGAGATATAGCTGAATTATATTAACAGTGATTTTTGTTATTATACTCCCCTCTAAAGCAGTTGTTGGCATGGTTGATGGTCATTCTACAAAGTTAAAAAAAAGTCAGCAAAATCTTATGAATTCCTATCCTTCTCTCTTCTTGTCTCCAGTTCATCATTTTATTCTGTTGAGATAACATTGGATGTATGAAGTGATGTGCTGAGTAACCTATTACATGGTTTACCACCGAAAACCCCAAAAAAACACCAAGAAAGGAAAATAATTATAATAGTGTATTGTGCTCTGCAAATACAAAACCTGAGCTCCAGGCATGCAAATGCCATTGTAGTGGTCCTTCCTGGGAGAAGACATGATTACTGACTCATATGTAAAATTGAACGTTAGCCTCTCCAGCCAAAATCTGTGGTGTGAGAAGCAACTAAATCAGCAAGAGAGCCTGGACAAAAAGTTTCAGTCTCCTCTATCATGAAGCTGTTAATTCAGAAGTGAATCTGTAAAAAGACCATTTTTTTCACTGCTCAGAATACACCAGGAGATAAAGATACCATAAATCTAGACATTAACAAGCATGGGCCATGATTTTTTTTTTCCTGATATATGGAAGAGTTGAAAAGAAGGAACACATTTATCTAGGTCCAGCAAGCCTGGAAAGGCTTCCATCCATATGCATAATATTTACAAAACCTGATTTTACATAATAGGGTGTGACCACAAGAACTGATTTTCTCTCCACCCTTTAGCCCAAAGCAACATTACTTTTTGCATTTTTACAGGATCTTGTGATTTAGCTCTGTGTATCATCACAAACCTGATGAAAAACTAAAATAAGTGTGGAAGTCACGTTTACATATCACCTACTAGAACTCTGTTCTCAGAAACTTGTTTTGCTATACTTGAGCAAAACTTGGAAATACAGGCTGGACAATCTCATCTCCACACCAGCAAGATCATGGAGCAGGATCATGGAACATGTCCTCCTGGAAACCTTGCTAAAGCATGTCTGAAATAAGGCAGTGACTGATGGCAGCCAACAAGGCCTCACTGAGGACAAGTCATGCCTGACTATATGGTGGTGGCCTTTTGTGAGGGGATCACAGCACTGAGGGATAAGCAAAGGACTTGATGCCATCTACCCGAACATGTGCAAAGCATTTGACGCGGCCCCAGACAAGATCCTTGTCTCTAAACTAGAGAAAGTTGGATTTGACAGATGAACCTCTTGATGAATGAGGAATTGGCTGAATGGTGGCCCCCAAAGATCTGTGGTCAATGGCTCAATGTCCAGGTGGGGGCCAGTGAGGAGTGTCATCCCCAGGGTCTGTACTGGGGCCAGTGAGGAGTGTCATCCCCAGGGTCTGTACTGGGGCCAGTGAGGAGTGTCATCCCCAGGGGTCTGTATTGGGACTGGTGCTGTCCAATGTCTTTGTCAGGGACATGGAGAGAGCGACCGAGGCACCCTCAGCAGGTTTGCTGGTGACACTGAGCTGTGTGGTGCAGGTGACATGCTGGAGGGAAGGGATGCCATCCTGAGGGGCCTGGACAGGCTTGAGAGGTGGGACTGTGGGAACCTCATGAAGTTCAGCAAGGCCAAGCAAAAATCCTGCATCTGGGTAAGGGCGATCCCAGGCACAAAACTAGTCTGGGCAGTGAATGGATTGAGAGCAGCCCTGAGGTGAAGGATTTGGGTGTAGATAGTCAACATGGCCTGGCAATGTCCACTTTCAGCCCAGAAAGCCAGCTGTGTCCTGGGCTGCATCAAAAGCTGTGTGGCCAACACGTTGAAGCAGGGGATTCTGCCCCTCTGCTCTGCTCACATGAGACCCCACCTGCAGTGCTGCATCCAGCTCTGGAGCCCACTACCTAAGAAAGAGATAGACCTGTTGAAGAGCATTTAAAGGAGACCATGAAGGTGATCATAGAGCCAGAGTACTTCTCCTCAGAAGATGGCCTGAGAGAATTGTGGCTGTTCAGCTTGAGAGGAGAATTTGAGCAACCTGGTCAGATTGAAGCTGTTTGTACTCAGGGCAAGAGAGTGGAACTAGATGATCATTCTTTCCAACCCAAACAGTTCTATGATTCTGTGATTCTGTGATTTACCATTCCCAATATATTTGTGTGTAATCTGTTTCTGAAAACCTCCACCAATAAATATAAAGGACTGAAACGAATATTCAAGGCAAACCCTCCCAGAATGTTGAAGTACATTTTTAGAGCTCACCACTATTAAACAACCTTGACTCAGATCCCACAGCTAAAGAGCTCTTGCTAACAGGTTTGCCACTTGCCAATCAGTCAGCAGATTGAAATTAGTGTCAGAGGAGCAGCAGGCAGAAGGGGGTCACACAGCTCTCCTCCCCTGCTCTGCCAGTTATAAACACAAAAGGATTTCCTATTTCAGAACATTTAACAGGATTTTAAGACACTGTTGCTGACACACATTGCTGCTTCACTCTCACTTCATCTGGGAGAGATGATGTGTCAGAAAAATATGGAAGAGTAAGGGGAATTTCGGAGTATTATGAGTAGTCACTGTCCTAATTTATGTCTTATTTTGCCCTTGTGCTCATTTCAAACCCTCTCCTTCTAATAAAAACATGCACAAATTAGACATTATAAAGTCAAATGAGTCCTTTAAATGCTGCTTTGTGACAAACACTCTGAACCACGGCTGTAGAGCAATTCTAAGGGTTTACAGAAAAAGTTCTCTAGAGATGCAAAAGCATTCTAGCAGTTATCCATGTGCTGTGTAAACTGTTCAGGTCCCATAGAGCACTACACTTCCAAAAGTACTCATCAGTTATTGAACAATGGGCAGAGAAGCAACTATCAGTAAAAAATTTTCTTTTTTAATTTTATTCCCAGTTTTGGAAAATATGGAAAGAAAAATCAGTAATAATAAATGGACCTTAAAAAGAGCAATGATTAAAGTCTCTGTGGTTCTGACATTTGAGATTAATAAATTAAAATAATTTCTGATCTTCTTTTTAGTTAGACTCTCCTATCCCTCTCCACAGACACAGAGAAAGGTTCTTTCTACAGCAATATGCAGCACATAGGCATTGCCAAGTCAATCACAGGTTCCCCAATTACTAGAACCTGTCAAGTCTAGCAGACATCAGTTGATGCTTGAAGACATCAGTGCTGTTATTTATATCACTGCTCACTAGACTTGTATAATTTGGCTATGCTAAAGACTGGAATCTGCATTTTTTTCCTAAGTACAATAGAGCAACAGTACTAATAGAATTCATGAACAAGCTTCTCATTTTTGTGAACATAAAAAATTTATATACACCTTACTAGGTCTACCCCAGAGGCTATAATTAAAAAGGGAAAATTTCACCTGGAATATTTGGTGGGTTTTATTCAGGTCAACATTCTTACTGACAAAAAAATCTTTTGAATAGGTGTGTGTGGCTGGGTCAATTCAAATGTTAGAACAAACCTACATAAGGCCAAACAAATGAACAAATGCAACTAGCTCAGAAAAGGTACTAGGAAAACAAGACAATACAATGAAAAGAGAATATATAATCTGGCATATCTGGACTGCCTTGATCTTCTGCCTTGATACATTGAAATAACAATGGGGAAAAGGATCTGTTGAACCAGGTAGCCTGTAAGCTAATGCCCACAAATGTGCAGTGCTCAGAAAGTCATCTGGGAACAGCCACACTCTGGCTACTTTGTTCTAAATAAATCTGCTCCTAGTTCAGCTCCCAGTGGGAGACTCCTACTGAGATCAAGGATATATTGATCAGGCATCTTGGTGATAAATCTTAATTTCAGAAGCTGGGCTTTTGCCTAACCTGTGGAGTCTTTGAGAAGAGAAATGGGGGAGGAACATACAGAAGCCTTGGTTATGTCTCCATGAATTGTCTGAAAGTGTTTATTTCCACCATTCTTCAAAATAATGAACAGCAATAATATGAAAAACCATAAAGCCAAAATCCAGGTGAAAGCAAACAACCCTCTTCTGCCTAAAATATTAGATAAAAAAATACCTTTGTATATACACAATATATAATAAAATATCCAGGTTTTTTAATAGGAAAAAGACAAAGAATTTTTTTAAAGCTCTTATCCCAGGACCTTATTTTATCCATCTTCAGTCTGAAATAATATCCACAAAAATGCTCATCTGCAGAAACTCTTTTAATATACCCCAGCCTGAGCTAAATGCACTGTCATACATCCCTTACACAATATCAGTGGACAGCTACATGTGATAAAGCAGTCTTGAGACCTCTGCAAACCCTTCCACTCTGACCTAATTAGAAAAGACATGGTTTACACCTCCACCCAAATAGCTGCTTTCCTGTTCACAGGTTGTGAACATTGTTCTTTCTGCACTTTTTCCTACACTGGCTTGGCACACAGGTGTTGACATTGCTGTCCTGTACTGCCTGAAGAAGATTGTGTTCACCAAACATCCCTCCACTCAGGGGCAAGAGCCACACACGAGCATTAAAACAACCTCAATTTCACCACCACAGAGGATGTAGGATGGCTATGGTGGTTTATGAGCAAATCAGGTACCAGATTCACTCCTACAGAAGCATATGCATAATATGTCATTTTATGATTTTCAGTGACTATTTCCATAGAGATAATTGATGTTGCTCTTGACCATGGTGGAAGGATTTGTTTGCATTAGAATGCAGGCTGTAGAATTTCAAGGAATTGCTAAACTCTTTCAGCCTTGAAAAAAAAATCATACAATACCATCTACAGCTTCACTACCTTGAAGATGCTGTAAACATGAGACTTGTGAAGTGCTGAGATATTAAACCATAAGCCCTGTGGTTAACTTAGGACAGAAAGTACAATAAATATGCTTTTCTATGCCCTCCTTTCAGAAGAGGAAAATAACAGAGATACTGCAAATAGTTCAAGCTACTAAAAAAAAAAAAGTCAAATAACAGTACAAGTATTTTTATTCTTCAGATAGTTTTGATCAAGAAAGTTTATTACACAGAAGATCAGCAGAAGTAGCCTTTCTACTACAACATTATTATTTTGCAGAGTTTGCCCCTTCAAACTACTCCAGACTGGCTGTCAGTGCTCTGAGGAAAAAAAGTTATAAATTTATTAGCAATATCATATGAAGTACAATTGGTCTAGTGAAGGAGGGTTTCCAGCTTTTGGTAGGACCATGGACATATTATCCTTCAGCTTTCTGTAATGTGTTTTAATTACATAAAAAAATGGATGCATGTGTGAAATTTATTGCATATGTTTAAGAGTGCCTTGAGATTGGTAAGCTGTAAATAAATATAGTGTGATGAGTTAAAATTCTCTGGAATTTTAAGGACCATAATTACTTTATACATATGGATAACAACCTCCACCACCACCACAATCTACCCCCTCCCAAAATAAACTCAAATTATTCAGAAAGCACAACCCATTTTCAAATAAACTGAAAATATTCAATAGTCCTTGAAAAGAAAAACTGGGATTTACTTGGTGTTTCAAAGAATTTGTCTCCACATGTGCTTGTCATCTCCCTTCAGAGAACCTATGCAAGATATAATGGAAACAGTATTGAGGGTGATGAAAATGCCAGAGCATCTGTCAGTGGATCACCTTATGACAGCAAGTGATAAGCCTCCGAAAGCTGAAGTGATGAATGTGCCTGCATGTGGATGCTCTGCTTGTGTGAGACAGCTGAAAAACACAAATATGAACAACTAGACATGAGGACATGCCTCTGGGGAGACCCCACTGGTTTTTGTAGTACTTGACTGATTCTAGAAAGCAGGACATTTTTACCATCAGGAAAGATAAGTGTGTCTTATCAATACAGCTCCATGGCTCAGAAGAGGAGCAGCTGGGATGCAGGGAAGCATCAATCCTATCTAAGTATTAAATGTGACCTTTTGTATATGTTCTCCTTGCAAATGATCTTTAATTTCTGTACCTTCAAAGTTTTCATAATGTATTTGGAGCAAATCATAAATCAGTAAATCATACTGCTTTATGACTGAGCATTAATATAAATGCAAGTTGCCATGGACTTATTTGAACAAAAATTGTATACATTGAAGTCAATAAAATTGCCAAAGTACAGATTAGTTTACTTGGAGAAAGGAAGCACAGGGCTCCTGCTCGTAGTCACAAACAAAACAGAGTGTACAAGTAGGGTATGATTTACAAAGTGTGAAGGTCTAATGCAGATAAACATGTTTACATAGGAAGCTGGAAATCTGTAGGGGAGGAAATCAGTTTTTCATGTAGAGTGAAAGGGGGAATATTGATGGTAAATATGAAAATATATTTCGCAAGCTTAGTTGGTCAAAAACCCATAATATATCTTCCTTCTAAATGTTTTTCAAAGCTTTTTAAGAGCCTTAAACACTGATTATATTAAGCTATTTCACAGGATATGCACAAAAATTATGAATCAAAATTATTCCACAATTTTAATGACAGTAAATATGGTAAGGAAAAAACTAACAATTGAACTCTCACAAGAACAAATATTAGTATATTTGAGATGCATGCAGAAATCTATATTACAAATGGATATAAATAAATTCATTTGTATTTTTTTGAGCAAGATGTTAAAGAAGAGAGCAATCCATATTATTGACCTGACTTTAATAATTTTTGCTTTAGATTAGCCCAGTAAAACCACAAATCTCAGCAACACGTCACAATAAGCATTCTAACTTTTGGCTAAATATTCGGATCAATAGCTTCTTATACAGTAAACAAACAAACCCACCATCTGCAGTAGTCAGGTCTCAAAAGGTAACAGGCATTTTCTCAGTTTCTAATAAATGAGTAGGGTGGTATTGACTGGTTGGTCATTAGCGTGTTTGAACAGACAAAGCTTATTCTTTGTTTACTGCTGCATCTTAGTGCACACAAAAAGGCTACAGCAAGGAGGGGGGCCAGGTGCCAGAAATGGGCAATGCTGAGGAGGCATCTGTGGAGGATTGTCTCTCCTCTCAGGTAGATGGAGCAGAAATAAGGGCCCTTTTTCAGCTAATTCAGGACAGAGCTAAACAGGAGAGAACTGAGCTTGAGATTGTGTCTGCACTGGTAGGTGAACAGAACAGTTCATCTAAAGTAAAGCCATGAAAGAGGGATCTGTATAATCCATAGAGACAATCTTCTGCTCCTCTGCCAGGACACAAGCAAGTGGTGTTTCCAGATGTTGCAGGAGCAGCATGAGGAACGAAAGGGCAGCTGTGGGAACAGCTGTGTCTCTAGGCTTAGAGAAGGGGGAGCTCATAGAGGGAAGGAGGACAAACCTCTGAGATGATGGAAGGACAGGACAGGATCTTATACAGCACCATTCTCCTTTCTTAG
Organism: Serinus canaria; assembly: GCF_022539315.1. Classification (NCBI taxonomy): domain Eukaryota; kingdom Metazoa; phylum Chordata; class Aves; order Passeriformes; family Fringillidae; genus Serinus; species Serinus canaria. The sequence continues at coordinate 105,108,713 of NC_066316.1, read as the reverse complement.
GTTGTGCTAAAGCTGCTGACAAAGTACCTCCATCATGTCAGTACACAAATCATGGCTGAGATCCTGACTGTCACTAGGACAGCCTCAGCTGTCTCCTAGAGACTGTCCATCAGATAACCTTCATGGATCAAGCGGAGAAGGACCTTTCCCTAAATTCATTTCTAGCTAAATGCACCCCTTCATGGATGGCACCTCAGCATCTGGCACAGGCTGTGTGAGCCTCACTAGCTGTGTGTTTTCCACCACATGCCTGATCTAAAGCTCCCTTTGGAAACCCACCCTGTCTTCAGGCAAGTTTCTAACCCATGTATCAGCTCAGCACCCTTAGCCAGGGTTGTGCCCAAAATTTACCACTGACATATCAGAAACAGAACTACCCAAGCAGGATCAAGGTGACCTTTCTCTGCACATAGACTTTAGGGGTTATTTTGTGCAAATCTGATCTTGAGGGCAGACAGAGCAAAAATGGCCTTTGTTTTGCCTCATTCAGCCTGGGACCACTTTTCCTGCTCACTGCTCACCACAGACTATTGCTCAGATATCTCCAAGCATGAAAATCCACTGTAGAAAGACTGAAAATGGGATACCAAGACCATTTGATGGGGGGAAAACCCCCAAAATTTAGAAAGAACTTCACCATTTTAGTCACCATTCTTCCCTTCTTCAGTCCCAGTATTGTCCCTGATCCATTTAGAGCTTCCCAAGTCATTCTCTGCACTCAGGGAGACAGGTTTCTCATCTGCTTGAACCACATTTTTCACCTTCTTGATACTGATACACACCAGCTGCTCAATCTCTGCTCTCATTTGCACTGAAGGCAATTAATCAAAAGTAAAATTTAAAAATCACTTCCCCTTTTTTGCTCATTATCTTAAAAAAAAGTGTCTCACTGAGAATAACTATGAACAATTTCAGCCTGAAAAGTAACCCTTTCACAAAGATATAAGCCAATTCTGAACGTGACCTTTTAAATGGAAAGCTATGCAACTTTAACCAGGCTTCATGCTGGGTCCACAGAATATTTCAAAGACATTTCTTTCAGTCTAGCCCATTTTTCCACCAGTCTGTGCCATGGTAAGTTTGATTTCATATTTCTTTGATCCATGCAGCAAATACTTTACATAGTTTAAAAATAGATCCATGGAGCTCCATCTATACTCTTTAGCACTGAAAGGAAAGCGAGTTAATAACCAATGTAACAGTCTAACAGTAGTGTACTCCTTGTGATGCTCTCATTGGAACAAATTCATTCCCACTGTAACTCCACTGACATTAACAGAGCTCCCAGCTGAGATGAATTTGTCACATTTTTGTAAAGTGCTTTAGAATTTGATGTCATAATTCTCGAAAGACACCCTAGGAAAGATTTCTCTCTGCCTTTCTCGGGGTGTGCTCATGCACATGCCAGCTTTCCCAGCTCCTTGTGTTCCTACATTTCTTTTCACAGTCTCCCCACACTCTTTGAGATTCTCCTTTTGAGCAGATATAATGCACCAGATACTCTTTGAAAAGAAGTGCCTTGAGGTAACGAAAACTCTGGTTTTGTTTTTCATATGTGAAGGTGAATTTAGCAGTAGAGACTGAAGACTTGTTTCAAATACCTTCATGAAAAATTGTCCATTTTCAAAATGGCTGTGTGTCCTGTTGCTCAAAATAGGTATTGTGACACAGACTGGACTATGACACTATTTTTCAAAATGTTCATTGCTAAAATACTGATGATTTGAAATGAAATTATGGCATTACAGATCAGAAAACAACTGAAGCAGGTTAGACAGTTTTGGTAACTTTTATTTGATAGAAAGGGCTGATTTTCTGAAACTAAGTACATTTGCAGAAAAGTGGTTAGACTTAATTTCTTTAAAAAAACTTCCACATTCTTTCAAAATCTCCAAGTTTGGGATTTCAATTCACCTTCTGGATTTTCACTTTGAGTAAAATGCAGTTCTTTAAAAGTTATTTGAACTAAGTAAACAATTTCAATCAAAGTAAATATTACAATTTAGGGTTTGGGTTTTTTTTAATTCCTGCTTTTTCATTCTGATTTGTAAAGGAAAAAAAATATAAAAGCAAAACCAAGATAAAGAAACTGTTTCTGCATAGATTTTTTTTATTATTTTCAATACAGGTTAGTGTTTAATTTTGTTGCTATCTGTGATTAGAAGCCACATATTTTTGTTGCCTTTCTGACTGGCTCTCATCATGAGCTGTTTTTGCAGTAATAGAATGTCTCCTCAAACAACTGCAAAGGTCAGTAGTTTTTGAAATGCCACTTATTCCATGTTTTGTTTATTGCTTTTTTTCCTATTAATTAGACCATTTGGTGTGTAGCTGTGAAAACTATTTTGAAGATGTAGTGTTCCTGCTAAATCACTAAATAATCATTTAGGCTACTAGAAAGATCTCCTTTTTAGCCTCAGAGGGTTGTACAGTAGTTCCCTTAAGAAACATGGCTGAAAACAGGCTATATATTTCATATACTGCAGGCCTGGAGCAAATATTTTCTGACACTATACAATAAATCATGTTTTCTTCAACAGCAAATAATAGAACTGTACAGTACATTATATCTGCAGCAGCAACAAACAATTCATCATCTCTGACCTTTCCATAATGACAACAATTTGAAGAATAGAGACTAATTTAAATTTTTATATAATGTTTAAAATTTAAGGACTAAATCTCCTTTACACTAGATCCCTCCACACTGCTCAAGTAATAAAAAGCCTCCTTAAAGTGAACAAAAATGCAAATTTTTTTTTCTCTTCAAGCTCTTACAAATGAACAGAGCAGAGGTTTCTCAGAGGGCTTGGACCTAAATGCAGCTCGAGTGGATGCACCCAAGCTAATTTTTAAATGACAAAACAGCAAAAAAATCTTAGCCTGCAGGACCTGAGAATATATGGTTTGTATTCTGTAGTTTGCTGCGCTGTTTCAGTCACAAACCTGGGATAAAAAAATACCACCATACTGATAATGGGCTCCTTTTATCTCCTCACACATAATCTATGTGTTTCTTTGACTATTCCTGGGAAGGGTGGAGGACTTTCAGCTGGCAGACAAACCAGCAAATTAAAAGAAACTTCCTCCTTGGCATTAAACCCAAGAAACCAGAGGTGCCAATTGAAATAATACCCATCACTGCCAGTCCTTCCTGATGCACATCACCTCTGGCCTTTCTGAAAGCTTGGGTTTGAAATGCATGCTGAGGCTGGTCCTCTGAAATTGCTCAGATTTGGTCAATTTTGTGTCTAAGTTCTAGGTCTTTCCAAAGAAATCCCACCACATTCCCTCCACCATTAACTGGCCTCATTTTTTAATGGAAAGAGCCTTCATCCTGAACAGCAGATATGACTCATGTTCTTTGCAGGAGCTGTAGGGAGGGGGGGTCACAAAAAAATTTGTCATGAGAGAGATTTTTCAAGCTTCCAGTTTCATAAACAATTGCATGCCTAATACAACCAGGAAAGGTGAAGCAATGTATCTCAGGATCTCCACAGCTAAATGCACATTCAGGATTAGGTACCGTGGGACTGAAAACAATAAACTTGCTTCTGATCCTTGGAAATTACCTGTTCAATACTGAAATGAGAGGGTGATGCCTGCTCTGCCCCTCACTGTAAGGGATCCAGTGAATCATATCACCCTGCACCTCATTTCACCCCACAAAAGAGCCACCAGGGTATAAGGGAGCAATGTGTGCCTTTTAGAACAGATTCAAAACTGTCTGATACTTTAGCTTGGTTTGAGGGCAAATGAGATGATTCCTACCATTAAAACAGAAAGAAATACTTCTGGCAGCCTGAATGAATTAATATTTTTCATGTGTCTTTTTAACTCATCACCTCAGGATATTTTATGGATGCTCTCTACAGATGGTGATACTCATGGCCCTACCTCGATTAGCTCAAATTCTTTCAAGTACTCTACACAAACAATGCCCAAAATACATCTGATGTCTGGAGCTTTTCCTCTAATGAAAGCTTAAATGCCCCTACTCCTCATTATTGTACATGTCCTTGTGCAAAAGTTAGTTTCTTTGACTGCTATAGAAATAACCCCAGATACTGAAGCCAAATATTTAATTGCCTTTATTGTTGCAAGAAAACAGAGATCAAACCCACAGTTATTCAGAGAACTTTGCTGCACAGAACATTCAAAAAAGAGAGAGGAAAAAAGTCATTCTTGATTATTGTATCTGTAAAATTTTTTGGAATGTATGCTATATAATTAAGACTGCTTAACAGCTTAAATTTCTTGGCTTTGCTTTTTGAGAATACTGTCTTCTGTGGACATGAGGTTACTGAAACAGTACACCAGTGAGGGAACAAAACAAAACAGATGGTGCATTAATAATGGAAGTATTAGAAAAAGGGTACTCTTCCAGATTTCAATGTATTCATTAATATATTTTAGACAATTTAATTGCTTCCTGAAACACTAATTGAAAGAGTTTCATTTGCAAAAACCTAGTCTTGGTAATACAAACTAGGCACAGTGCCACAAAGAGCTTGAATGCTATAATAAGGAAATGAATACAAAGTTTTGGGGTTTTAATGTGTGTATGCTTATTTCTTTTAATGAAACCTTTACAAAAGCATAGAAAACACCAGGAAAAGAAAGATTTACAAAGAGGAGCCTGGTTGAAGAAGTAATGAATGTTTAGAACATGTGAAGAGTATTTTTGGTTTTTAAAGTCAGCCCACATCAAGGGAGTGTGAATTGGATTTATTGAGCAGAAGAGCCTAATGCAGTTTAATTTTATCAACATTATGCATACCTTGACTTGTCATATCTATCAATCTAAGTAGAGGATACTTTAGAAGATTTTCTTCTGAAGATGTCTGCTCAAAATGCTTCAGTTTCTCTTCTAAATACCAATCAGAAGGTAATTTTTGCTTGATTTTGAACCTCCTCATCTGTTGCATGTTGGAAAATTTGAGTCAAACTTTCCTGTGATCAGTGTCTTATGCATCTCCAGGAGACTGGAGATGAAGAGCAGACCGAAAGGCTGATGAAAACAAACTAAATAAATGCACTGAAAAAAAAGCGCTGCAGTCTGTCAAAGAGAATATATAAAGCAAAAGACCAACAAACATGCAGAGAAACCTGAAAGAGAAGATCAATAATAAAAAGAGAAAAAAATCCAAACAGAAGAGCACACAGTTTCTACAGCAGCTGCTTTTCAAAGTCTTGCAGGTTGAGCACAGTCAAAAGATGCAGAAGATGGTAAAAAGTGATTTCTTTTGGGGACTGTTTTGACAGCTGCCCACAAGAAGTGCCATTCCCACTCGTACCATACATGGGTGCAATTTTAATTCCCAGTTACCAAGGTCCACAGCTACTGGGATCTTACCTGTCTAGCTGGAAGGAAGGTAAATAATTCTTTACGAGTTTCACTAGCAGCTGGAGGATGAGCACACACAGTCAGGCCAAGGCCAGACATGCTGCACAGGTTGCACCCAAGCTAGATGGAGGTGCTACAATCTGAACATCACTCTGCCCTGTGTGGGGAATAACTGCTCCTTTAGACCTGCCTGCTAAACTATGCTTATGTCAAAACAATAGAAAAAAAACTTCACCATTGATATTAGTCACAGTGTCACTGGGTTTTCATGTACAACATTTTAATAAGGGGTAGTCAGACACGAGAGTTTCATTCCAACAGATTCCATGGGTGATTGTCTTGTTGAGGAAGTAAGGGATAGCTGAGGAAAAGATGGGAACATTTTTCTGTTATCTCGACTCATCTGTGTTCAAAACCACATCTAAATGCAGGCTCATGCTTCAATAGACCCTGCCCACTCATTGATTGTGTGTTAATATAATGATATTGGTTAGCTGTGGTACTTTTCCTAATTATGTGGTTACAAGGGAACAACTCCCTGTATGGATGTCATTATACCATTGCAAAAGTGCCTCATGGTATAACAGATGGCAGAACTATAAAAAAGGTAAGAGAGAACCTGAATGTACATTGTGTTCCTTGCTAGGTGGTATCTGTCCTCTCAGATATCATAAGACACTTGTGAAAATCTTAGAAAAAGTTTTTCTTGCTCAAGAAAACAACTTCTTACACCCTAAATATTCATACACATTTAACTATATAACAATGATGTTTGTATATATGATATAAAGATTCCTTACATCAAAATTCCTTTTTGTCCTGGAGTAGAGCTCAAAAATCAACACATAAAATTATTTGTGAATGATATTATTCTCAAGTATTGCTGAAATAGTAAATAACAAAATGGTTGCTACTGTTGCTGAGAAAAATTAAACATTTTCTATTTCCTAAGTTGAATGGTCTAGGTATGCTGGATGAATTCTAACTAATGGATAGAAAACTCCTTTTTTCTTTTCTTTTCAGTTTTTTCTGAAACCAGGAAGGGAACTTTCTAGACATCAAAAAATACAATACGTATAAAAAATTTAGGCTAGACCTGAAAGAGAATGGGGATGTGATGCATCTAAATTACAGCATTCAAAAAGTACCTGTGGTAGCTCAAACTGGAACTGCTTAATATCACACTAATTAAGGAAAAACAAACAAAAAACCCCACACAATACCCCCTCCCTTAAATAAAGGCAATACCCCAAAATACTATGGCAATACTCCCAAAAAATAAAGGCAATACCCCCAAAATACTTGTCAGTATTATGCTGACCAATTTTAAGAGATTTAGCCTAATGCCATTTTGAAATATCCCTGATGTTTACAAAAGGTTACACATAGAAATCTAGTTCTACTTTTTCATTTGAAGGAGTAATTTTTTCCAGATTTATTTTCACTTACCAGAATGATCATCTGTAACTAAATCAAGGTACAGAGTCATTAAAACCTGCACCACAGTTTAATTGCCCACAGTAGGCTACAAAATTACTGGCAATTTTAATATTTAATATCTGATTTTGTATATATAGAAGCTAAGGGCTTATCTACCTCATCTAGAAGAGATTACAAAACTAATACAAAAACATGTCTATGCCCTCCAGAGCATTAGCAGCAGCTTGTTTTATGAATCATTACCACCCTTTCCAAATTACCGAGGAAGAAGCAGTACACTCTTTGACAAATACAGCATTTTAAAATGATGGTAAAGAAATATAAAAGTTTAACTATAAGCATCTTTTCCCCCCTAGGTTCATTAAGGACTTTCACTAGAATTACATTTACAGTTAAGTCAGATCCTACTTGAACCAGGAAATCTATTCCAAAGCAATGGCTTGTTCTTGCTGTTTTGGAGCTCTCTCCATATGTGCTAAAAGCCAGCTAAACTGTGTTTTGGTTGGTTTTTGTTTGGTGGTTTGTTTTTTGCTTGTTTGTTTGTTTGTTTTCAACAAAATATTGCAAAATGTGAGGAATCTGGGCTGTTGCCAATGGCCACATTTCATCTCAATAAGCCAAATCCCAGTTAAGGGCCTCTTGGCTACTTAATTTGTAGGCATGGTCCCCAGAGTCTGACTAAGTGCCAAGTCTGATATTTGTGTGAAATGGCTTAAACCAGGCAAATAAATAAAGTATTTTGTATTCTAGCTCTTAAACTAAGCAAATGGAATGTGTTGGCTCCTATTAGTTCAAGTAACATGTGGAAGTTGTCTGCTGGTTTTTGGATAAGTGTTATGAGATGAGGAGACCTCTGAGGAAGGCTGCAGAAATGTGGAGGTAATAAACTGCTCGCTAAACATTGTTTTAGATAATGAGAGATTAGAAGAAGGGATGACTAAGAACAAAAAACTGCCAGCATGCAGAATGCCTCCACATAGATCTAGATGCTGAAAATATTTCTGTAGTAGATCTGCTGAAGAACAGGTACATTTTCTGAATGTCATCATTATCTAAGGAGGTCTCAGTGCACCCTATGTGAGGGGAATGCTGCAGGAAGCTAAAACAAAATGGAGGAATTGGAAATAACATTTCATAATGGCACTTCAAATGAAAAGAAAAAGGATATGTTAGCATTCCCTAGCATTGTAAAGTTGAGCTGTGTAATTTCTGATTGCTACTACTGACTTGCAGATGCTGAAACTAGGTCAGTATGTGTTTGGAAAGATAGGAAAATTTTCATGAAACAGCAGAGTTGCATGTACAAGAGAAAATGCTAAAACTTCAAACTGCAGATTATAACTAACAACTCACCATGCACACATTCAAATATATTTGCATAAAAAGAAATGAGAATGAATAAATAAGGTTAAAAAAAAAAGGCTCAGGCTAATACCAAAAAAGGTCTATTATCTGTGGGTTGCTTAGTTTGTGATATTTCCTCTTCTGTATGAAGTCTGTCACTCCATCCATATCTTTGCTACTGTAATCTGGATTACTGTGACAAACCCTAACTTTTGGGAGCTTTTTAATGATGGAGAAAATGTATCCTTCTGACTGAAAACTTGTGACGTGTGTTTCTGATGGCATGAACTAGTTTTTGTTGAATTTCTGTTTTTTTTTTCACATTTGCCTATTTTCTGATAGAGCAGGACTTTAATTTATATTGCATTTTGTAGGTATTTTATATGGAAGGCTGTGCATTAAAAAATCCTAAAAAAATTTTTTGAAAACCCCTTAAAATAATGACAGATGAAATGATGTGTTGGATTAATTGATGAATTGAGTTAACCCCAGCTAAAAGCAACCATTGGCTCACTCCTCCAACCAGTGTGAAAATCCCTGTATCATCATCACCCCTTTGGTCAAAAATCCAGAAGACAGAACAATGCAAGATGCTATGAAGAAAATTAACTCACCTCAGCCACACCCAGCAGAGTTGAGCATAAAGAGCTGATTTACTTAGCATTGTCTTTATTCCTACTAGTCTGTCTGTAATGATGATTGTCATTGCTGCATTGAAAAAATGGTATATTTTTTTGTTTTCAGTAAAATGAAAAATTAGACTGGTTCAAATTAAAATAAGATATTAAAATATTAAGAAACAAAGACCTTTAAAAAAATCTTTGTTTAACAGTTAATCAAAAGTATCCTGTGTTGAGGTTTTGACATTGTAATGAATAGAGAGGAAATGACTGAGTGACATATATTGCTGGCACTGCTTACCCTTTTCAAGTGTTAATGGACCAATTTGGTTTTTCACATTTGTTTTTATTGTAAACCTCGTTGAGAAGAGGCAGAAAGTCAATAACAGGTTTACTAGTTTTTAAATTAAAATACTTTTATTCCAAAAAGGAAAATATTGACAGTGTTAATAAATTGAAAGATATTAACTTAATTTTTAAAGAGAAGACAACTGAGACAGAGAAAAATCTTAGCTTAGAAACACTGCCTGGATTTAATGGCATTTTAAATATAACAGTTACTTTGAGGATAACGAAAACTACAGATTTTGAAAGACCATATAAGCTGTTGCAAGAATCCAGGAATGGGATAGCTCAGACAATTCAGGGTTTCTTCACATATCTTCAGAGAAATTTGTTTTGAGAATATGGAGCAGATTAAATTGCAGTCTAAAACTGATAGTCTATTTCAGCTGATAACACATAAATAATTTTTCATTTGTGTTTAGTCGCTTGTGGATACAATAATTTAGATAGAAAATAATGATGCAGTTTAAAACTGTCATATATAGAGATATAGAACAGTATAGACAAGCAGGCAGTTCACACAGGAAACCTCTGCTGCCATCTCACTCACAGCAGAGCAGGGTGACACAGGTTATAGCCAAGAGCTGGGCTAAAAGGCTCTTGAACCACAGCCTCCAGCAAGTTCTGCAGTCATGGGAGATGAAGTTTAATGATCAACTGTCTCAGAGAAAACATCTCACTGAAAATAAAATATTTCACATGGAAAGTTTTTTTTCGCTGAGAATTTCTGGGTTTCACCTTGTTATTTTCTTTCATGTAAAAATGAACAAAAATCCTTAAATATTATTACAATGGAACTGCTCCTGGAAAGATATTGTTGTTTTATTTAGCTTTATTTTATTTTATTCTGTAAAAGAGACCCCACTTGTCAAAAAAGTTGAATATCTCCTTATTCTTCTCCTTCCTTCTTTTTTTATATTGAGGTTTCCCCCCAGCTAACAGAATAAAAATTATAATTTGATTCACTTTGTCATATGCTTTGCTTTATAAAATGTCTATTTACTGTACTTAGATTTCTATTTGTTGAACATATAGATTTTTACTATGTATCATATGTGACAATCAGCACTAGTTTTTCCTCTATTACAGGCATTATTAAAATGCTTTGAACACTGAGATATGAGAACTGAGCAGGAGCTAAAGATATTAGTGTATTCTGTGTTCCTATAGCTTGTTGGGGTTTTCTCCTGGGAAATTATTGCTTATTTCAGGAATATGGATATGAATATTAGCCTTGCTGTCTCCTTTTCTTTTTGTGTCACTGGCTGTCTGACATTTTTACTGCTTTCATTTCCTTCCTTATTTCCTGGATTTATCTGTAAGTTGCTGTGATTTCTTTCAGCAGATGAGGATGTGTTTGGAGTTCAGCTCTCAGAACTTGGGAGTCCAAGAACTCTTTTTATTTCAGGCTGATTCCTCACTGCATTTTCCAATCTCCCTGTGCAGAGTAGCTGTCCATAGGCAAATCACTTGGTTTAGAGCTACAGTGATGAGCTGGCCAAAACTGGATGAGGCAAAGAATCTACACCACTGCAAGGAACCAGTTTCAATGATCTGGGTGATTTTCTTCAGTCCCAGGTTTCAGTTTTCCAAGGCAGTATTTTAGTTCTTCATTTCTTGCTATCAGCTTCCAAGCAGATTTCATTTCTTTAGTATCATTCTTTGTTCTCTCACAGCCTGCTTGTCAATATCCCAGTAATTTGTTGCTTTTCAGCTGCTACTGCCCCTGTGTGTATAATACATTACATTGTAGGAGATTCTGTTCCTAGGAAAATTTTTGGGGGGAAAGCAGCCATTAAGTTTACAAGTGACAATTAAAAATATTTGGGTGATTTCCCTCCACTTTTCCTTTTCTCTTTCTCCTGAAACTAGCAGAAATTGAAAAAGAAGTTCTATGGGAAGGTCTTATCAAATAAATGAGTTTTACTTTCAAAGCTGGAAAGACTTGGAGCCATACAGACCTACAGCATGTGCATGGTATTTAATCTGAATTTTAGCACTGAGAACATTCTGTTGTATATCAATATTTTCCTGGGTTTGGCTAGAGTTCTACATATAGGTGGACAGCAGCAATGTTGGGTTTTTCCCCTCTCTGCTTAATTTCTGATACCCAGAGCTGGTTTTACCTGTTTTCCACAATCATAAAATTATCTTAAATTAGTTTATTTCCAAAAAAAAATATTTTAAATGTTCTTACCATAGCAGTCTCCACAAGAAACTGATGAAACAAGAAATTTCTCTCAATAATTTTTTTCCTGAAGTTTAGTCAGTTTTGAACACATATAATATAAAAAAATGTACATAATTAAAAAACCCAAACAAAAAAGAACGAATAAAGAATGCACCCATCCATTGTCAATTTTTGTATTTGTAAAATAGAGAATGTATCTGGTTTACAGGGGACTTAAACTTTTTCAATGTTGTACTAGTTGAGATTGAAATCAGCATTTTTTGCTAGCTTAATAATTTAGGAAGATTCACTTTTAAAAGAAAATAATGTTGAAACTTGAAAAAGCAACAACAAATGCAAACCAATAGTTCCTAGATTTCATAAGCTTTCTCTTTACTGACTAAAATACAATTTTATGCTTTAGTGTCACAGACTGATGTTGGGTGCTGAAGTATTTGCTTTAAGCTGGACTAATAACTTGGGCATCTGTGGCTTCATTTAACAAAGTGGTATCCTTGTCTGAAGAACTCCCCAAGGAAAAGTTGGCTTTTATTTACGCATACAGAGCAATAAAAATATGCAATTTGGTGTTCCTAAAATTTTCTATAACAGGGTGTGTGACATAATACACGTAATGTGGTCCAGTATCACAAAGTTGTATTTTAAACTGATACATTGAAAATAATTAATTGAAAATCTGTAAAGCACTTGCTGACTAGAGTTGTATGAGCTTTCAGCAACTAGAAACTAAAAAAAAAATCTGAAATTTTAAGAAAATAAAACAATTGAAATTTCAAGAAAATAAAGGTCAATAAGATCAATACCTAAACCAAGCCTGCCTGATCGTAGCTATTGTTCCATTAGAGTAATCAGGACTCAGTTCTAAAACATGCAGATATTCCTATGATTCTGCAAATCATAGTCATAAGCATAACTACAAAAGCAAGAGAGTAATCCTGCTGAGCATAATTGAACTAATGTCATGCTTAACACTGAACCTTTTGGGATAGATTCAAAGTATGAATATTAATATATATAGACTTTGCAAAAAGAGTAGAGAAATCTTAGTAGGAACTGAGTGTCTAAAAAAAATAACATATATTTTTGACACTAATTTATGTTGTGACTCTTGTGCTTCACATTAGGAATCTCCCTTTCCCAGTTTCTAGTGTTGTGCCTTTTCCCCTGCTTTTAATTTCCTATCATCAAGGCAGGCATTGCAAAAATCGCCCTCACTTGCTGCTTCTGCTATAAAACACTGTGTGTTGAATGGAAACAAAATAAATATATCAGCTATTATTTACAACCTTCATAATTCTGTTTTGATTTGGTGTGGTGACACTATTATTTCAGCCTAAGTGACCTATTTTGATATAACTTAAATCTGATTCCCTTCCAATTTAATTAAATTTATATAAAAGCACTCCTTTTTTGAAGCAAGAGTCTCCACAGAAAACTTCTACCCAAAATATGAAAAACTCTGATTTACTATTGAGTTTGTATTATAGTTCCACTCATGTCATAGATAAATCCAAAGCATTAAAAGTGGGCAAGAGTGATGAATTGCACAAAAGAAGAGCACAGCTGACAGAGGCTTCATGGGATGCATTGTTCTGTTCCTCGTTGCAACTTTTCATCAATTAAAAGTCCCACAATAAACTGGATCAGATTTCACCACATTTTTATTTATTTGAAAAAGTATGAATAGTTACTGATAAATAAATATTTAATTTCTTTTGGGGCAAATGCATCGTTAAAAAACTTGCTCAGCACTTGAGTACAATAATTCCTGACTGATATTAAGTTCCTAATTTGTGACTCTCAAATGTTACACATGAATTTCACAATTATGTGAGTCCATGCAGAGTAAGACAGAAAATGTTTAATGATAACCATACAGTTCTCTCCTTTGAAGAATCACTAGCTGCTTTTTCTCACGACAATTAAGTATGAGAATTTAGGGAACCTGGATAACCTTTAGTATTTGAATTTTTTCTACTGTTTCTAATATGATCCTAGATATTTAGAAGCAAAGCTGACGTAAATTATTTGTCCTGCTATGGCATTAATTCAACCTAATTGCCAAAAGGGTTTGATTTATTTTTTTCCTCAACAGATCTTATTTTTTATTTATTATTAGAATTCTAACTATTGATTCTTGAACTGTATGTTCAAGATTTATTTGCAGGTAAAGATTTCTCTTAAGGTCTCTAAAATCTCTTTATGTGACTAAAGGGTGTGTGGGGTAAATATTCTTAGATTTCAAGTTTCAGAGTTGGTTCTGAGCTAGGAATGAATGAGGAGGAGGTGTGCATTTCATGCTATTTCAAGTAAAGTATCATGGATGCAGTAGCCAATGAAACTGATCAGAAGCAGCATTAGACTTGCCTATAATAAAAGATGAAGAAATAAACTGTATGGTGGATACCCCTGAACTATGGCAGAAGCAAACAGATTAACAGGTAAAAAAGTCAAATACTTTCATATTGGAATAACACACATACATGCACACACAGAAAAAAAAAATCCTGAAAGTTTTAAAAGGAAAATAGAAAAGAAGGAAAAACAGTTAAAGAAATATGCTGAAGACTCAGTAGGGAATATCAAGATAGGATATTAAATTGGGTTTAGAAAACTGTACTCATAAGATTATGTGAAGGCAGAGATTTGAGGATCAAAAGAAGTAGAGTTAAATGGCTCAAATGCTTTCACTTGATTCTGAATCAACTCAGCACGAGCAGCTTGCGACGTTCCCTCTGCCAATCTTCCCTGGATGTGTGCATTCTCTTCCTAAAGCCCTCATTGTGATCTTTGTGAAAGAAATTCACATACTAATGATGTCCCTTAGTGTACCTTATGAAACATTCAAAATGGACTGTTATGGATATGGAGTTTAACAGGGAGCAACTAATTGTTTATGCTGGGCTAGCCTGAGGGGGTTTCATTTTAAAACTTTAAAATGATAAGACCTGAATTTCCAGAGTAAAGTTTCTCTAATAGAGGATTCAGTAGCACATAGCTAGTCAGTGAGAAGCATACTGTGCTTTTTTCTTACACACACACACATATATATATATATATATATATATATATATAATATATATATATATGAAATCCTCTATAGACTATATTCTACTTATTTATGAGGCTTAAGTCTGACTATGCTAATAGTACAGAAAAATTCCCATCCGAAAGCCACCCTACCTGCTCACACACTAGAATGCCTGTTGTGCCACCTTCCAAGCTGCTGTTTTATTAATGATCTTGAAACAGAAATAGTAGGGCATGAAGAAGAGTTAAAATGACTTACTGATATGTCACAGACATTTGCCAAGAAAATGAAATGCACTGAGAGGAAAAAAGCACCAGGGAGGCCAATGAGGAACCAAATGTTCCATATTCTGATTTGTCTGACCTTCGCCTTCCTGAGATCTAAAGAGAAACAAAACTGCCTTGCTTGTGCTGGGCAAACTTGGTATCTGTAAACTCCAGAACTGTGTAGAATATGTACAGCATTTTATTATTTTCATTAAAAATTAATATTCATTAAGTCAAACATATCTTTTGTTTTGCTATAAGGAAAAACAAGAGTAAAAATAGTCCATGTTACCTCAGACTCGTCAGTGCTTCATACTCACTTCTTTGGATGTCTAGTAACAATTTTTTAGATAGGAAATAATTGGGAAATGCTGATGTTGAAGTCAGTCACAACAAGGGAAGAAACAAGACATGTAAGAAATTGCCTAGTTTCAAGTAATGGACAACAATTTAAACTTTTTTTTGTTCATGTTGTGGTTCTGGCAAGCCTAATTCTGTTTTTTTTTTTCTAGGTGTAGTGGTTTTGGTTCACCAATCCAAGTCATGGCACGAATTAGTGTGGTGGGTTGAGTGCTGGCCAAATGCCAGTGCACCCACTAAATTATCTACTTATTTTCTGCTATGAGATAAGAATTAGGAGGCTTAAGGAATGAGAATAAACCTTCAGAACACTTCTCCTCTCTCCAATTCTTCTTTTTTTTCTTTCTGACTGACAACGTAAAGAGACAAAACCTGGTATTTTCATTCAGTTTGCCACCTCTAAAATGATCTTCTTCAGTTCACTTAGGGAAAGGAGTTTCTCCTGCCATGCTAGGAGAGGTCTCCTGGAGACCTTTCCACAAGGAACACTTCTCTTGTGGTTTTAATTTTCATGTATAGCTGCAGCCTGGAAATCTATAGTTGTGAAGTCCCTTCCATGTTTGGTAGTCTTCCCACAACTACCAAACATGGGTCATCTCAGCTTATTGGGGTGCAATTTTAAAGATGAGCTGTTCTAGCATAGGAACAAAAATTCTCTTCATCCATCTCTAGAAAAAGAGGTTTCTTCTTCTATCCCTGGGGCAAGGTCTCTCATTTCTCTCTGTTTAAACTTCTCATCAAATCACAACCACTTCAACATCTGCTTGCTTTGTTACTGGTGCCTCTGCTCATGGCTCTGGTTAGATATTACATTTCCCCAGTTTGTTCCGTGAGTTACAGGGAAAAAGAGTCTGATGTATCAATTCTATCTTCACCATAGCCTTACAAGAGATTTTCAGCCCAAGACTAAGGCACCTCCTCATTCTCCTCCCATCTGGACTTTGGCTCTTCCTTTTTCACTGATGTTGGTGTATCTACGTTGTTGTTTTCACATGCCTTCACCTTTCCTTTTCTCTGATTCAGGAGAAGTGGGGCCGCACGTTTATCTGCTTTTAAAGGGAATTTAACAGCACTGGAAGAGTCACTTAGCCATTAGGAAATGGCCTTTCGCTGCTGCTCGCATACGGGATCTCTGCCGGGCGCCACCCGTGGAGCTGCTCCTGGTGTAGATTTTCACTCAGGGGCTGGGCCAGAATGGCAGTGTCCAATCTGGCTGCATGCCGGTTTTCTGGCCTCTGCTGTGTTCAATTCAAGCCACAGGAGTCGATTCTGTTTCCCTGTGCGGGTGGCAGAGCCGCTCCTGGGCCTAGCGCAGGATTTCCCCGGTGCCGGCGGGATGGCTCGGCGGCTCGCGGCCGGAGCGGGGCTCGGCCCAGCACTGCAATGGAGGCTGTGCCAAGCCCAGTGGTTGTAGGATTTCTTGGCAGTCCCATGGCAGCCCAGCCCAGCCCAGCCCATCCTGGCCTAGCAGAGCCAGCCTGGAGCCAGGAGAGCGGGTCCAGGTTCCTACCCCCACCCCATCCCAGTGGCCGGGCTGTGTGGGCCCGGTCTGAGCTCCTGCTGAGAGGATGGAGGGGTGGGGGGGCTCCCTCGCCCCAAACCACAGGAAATAAAAAGAGAACTTTACCTGGTTTTCTCCTCTCCTAAGTATGGTTTATAGAGGTGTGTCCAGCTTCTCTAATTGTTTCTGTCAGGCATGAAGGATCTTGTAATATTTCTACCTAGATGGTCACTTCTCTGGCTGACCTTTTTTCCTTACCAAAAATTTAATTAAGGCAAACCCAGGATGCTGGGCAACAACCTTCCTGTATTATACAACACCCAGTATATGAGTTCTGTGTCCTGGGCAGGAATCCTTTGGTGCTGAATTGAGTTCTGTTATTCTAGCAGCATGGCAAATGAAGATTTCCCATAGCAAAAAGCAGTGTTAGCAGCTAATTTCCTACATCAGCTCTGATCTATTCAAGTCAGTGGGGATGGCAATTTCACCAGAATCTCAGTGGGGATGGAGGCATTCTGGATGAATCTGGAGGAGGACTTCCATCCATGCACTTTGACCATTTGATCTCTGAAGAAACTAAGAGAAAACCTGAGCAGAACAGATTTTCTCAAGTGTCTGAACTGATGAAAGTGTCCTACTTTGAATAATTTAAAAATCAGAAAGAGGACTGGGAAATGCACATAAGCAAAGCAGACAGTCTTGTCAGATTGTCAGAGAGAACATAAATCTTGAAGGATTTTTTTCTTTAGAGATGAATTTTTCTCATACTATCAGAAAGCACTTGGAAGTAAACAAGTCTGTTATCTTTTGCGGATTACGCGTTTCATGCTTTTTTCCCTAAGGTTTCCCTGCTTTTTTTTTTTTTTTTTTTTTTTTTTTCTTTTGTTTAAACATTAACATACCTGAACCACAGAAGAGCATTTCAGATGAATGGGTGACTTCATTTTGCTAGTGAATGAAATAATGCTTGCCTATGTCTCACACGTGAAATGCTCTTGGGAGCTTAAATGGCTCTTTATAAATATGCTATCTGAAATTATTGCATACCACAATGTCTATTTGGCATCCTGTAGCTGAAATGGGAGCTGTAACTCTGAATCTCTGCAGCGAGCAGGTATTAGAACCACTAAATGATTCTAAGTTGGTTTAGCCTCTTCTGTTTGTCAGACGGATTCAGTGCTTTTGGTGAGCAGTGGGTTTGCTTTCAGAAGCAGGAGGCCTTTATCCACAGCTCCCACAGAGGATGGATGGCAGCAGTACCATCCCACTCTGCTTGCCAACAGCTTGTGGCACCAGCTGAGTAGGTCTCTTTGAGGATGGGGAAGATGAAGTCTGCAGTCACAGCATCCCTGTGGAGTTTGCTCACAAACATGACTGACGCCATGTGCTGTGTGCCTGCATGTCTAAACTGATCACAGGAACAGGGTTTAGAATCCCAGTTCATTTCTAATTGCTTTTCAGTTTGAAGCCCAAATTTTAGAAATGCCTGAATTCCCACAAGACTGTTTGTTTTCATGAGACTCTAAAGGTAAAAGTCAGTGCAGACTTTAGCCCCCTGTCATGACTAATTTAAGCAAGGTTTAGACTATTAACTGGGAGGTCAAATGTTCACTCTGTTATCACAACATCACCAAGCCCTCCAGCCTTTCTCTGCCTTCTGATAATTGTGTTTGGTTTCTGTTAGAGGCCCAGAATGCTTGTTAGATGCTAAAAAGGTGTAAAACATAATCCAGTAGCGTCTCCAAACTAGTACCCTGGCAAGCACAAACAGTGCATCTAAGACCATGTTAGTATTGATCTTGAGTCAGATTGCATTAGCCCTTCCTACGCTACCTGGCTCGAGCCTGCCAGGGAGTCAGCAATGCAGAGAAAGGCAGACCCAGGCAGCCAGATCGATGGATTAATGACGTCTGTCTCCTTTCTGCAATTTTACTTCCTACATCTCTCTCTGATTCCCTTGTGCTCTCCCTGGAAATGCACTTTCTAAAGGTTCGGAAGACACATAACACAATTTTGTACAAGTAATGCCTGTATAAAAGCAAATATTAAAAAAAGAAGCATGACAACAGCATGTGTCTAGATCTATGTATGCACCTACACTCATATACAGATTTTTCTCTCAGAGTAGAGATTTTTCTAATGAATATGTTGTGTTCTCTTAAATCTTAAGCTGGTATGTAGAATTATTAGGAAAAGCAGGTTATGTCTGGCAGATGGTCATGTTTACATTACACAGAGAGCAACTTTTTAAATTTCCAGTGTGTGGATGAGTAATAGCTGTAAACTTTCCTAAAGAATTTTTATGTTTCTTCTCATGTCTCTTTTACATCTATCTTCCTTTGAATTATTAGCATTTCTCATTACTTACTGGCAAGATGCACCCACTTTCACACAACCATGGGCGGATTGAAAATAAGTTTTTTACACTATCAATAAATTATTATGTCATTTTTTTTAGTTTTTACTTTATAATTTAACACAGAGTTTTCAAAAACACCATGCTGTAGCTAAATATTTCACTGCATGTTACTCCATATGCCACTTTACTATTTCTTTTCAAAACAAATCTCCTTTTCTATACCTTCAGGTTTATTCTACCCCTCCTCTTTATAATTTTTTTTCCCTAAGATGATATTTTCTGGTTGAGTTACTGACAAAGCAATATCAGATCTTTCTGATTTCCATTCTTCATCAGAAGGAATCTGTCAGGGAGAAATGTATATAAAGCTTCCTGTCTTCAAATGTCATTCTCTTGTAAAAATATCTATGTGGGTTTTTTTCCTCCCTATAGCATTCTACCACCTTTACTTACCTCATTCTTTACCATTTTCCTCACCAATTTCCAGTGTGCCTTATTTGACATCATTTACATAAGTTTTACTGCCTTAAACCTATTTTTCCAACCCATTCTGAGAATCTCAATCTTGTATTTGTGATTATTTGTATTACAGAAACAGTTATGGGACCTAGATGAAACCAGAACTCTATTTTATTAGCACAGATTCATGCTGAGAAACAATATTTACTCTGAAGACTTGATAATAGTGGGATCCAGACTTGGACACCCTAGGGAGATGTGCATTTTAAGCATATAGTGAGGCAGTAAAAAAAATACCTAACTACCTCACACAGGCAGGGGGAAATTACGATGAAAACTGGAGCAACCTCCCCAGGGGTGGGAGAGAGATTCCACTGCTGAAGTTTTCATGATGTGGTTGGATGGGGTGCTAGATAATATGAGGTCCCTTTGCCATGAAAAGTTGGACCAGATGATCTTTCAAGGTCCTCTCACCTGAGATGTCCTTTCATTATTAAAAGTAAGAATCTCTCTGCTCCTCTTGGAAGCCTTTTAGGGCCTGAGTTGCCACCTTCACTGGCAACTCAGGCTGATTGTTTACCTTCTCACATTAGTTTGGACTTGTCCTCACACCAAAGCCTAACCCCCCTGAGCATCATCACAGTCTGTATGGCTCTGGCTTGTCTGCCTCTGGTTTGATGCAAACTGGTTCTTTCAAGGAGAAATCTCCCAGCAGAGGTGGGTGGTGGGTGGGTGATGCTGGATGCCTGTTCCTACTCAGGTGATAAAGCCCAAGCCCTGAACAGTGAAGCACAGCAGGTAAGGTGACACAGACATTTCTGGTGGCACATTGCTGGGGAGGGAAGTTTCATTAAAATATTTTTTTTTAAAGCACAGGTCAGACATTTCATTTGTGAAGTCTGGATCTGACCAAAAATCAGTAAAGATAATACAAGCAAATGAGACAGAATGGAAGTGATTCACCCAGTGCTGTGCATCTGGTCATAGTCTAGCATGGATCTGGCTGGACTTCCTTGCCTCCAATCTGATGAGCACTTACTCATATTTACCAAGCACCAGACTGGAATACATTCTCCCCCTTTTTTCCCCCACTCACAGATTTCCTGGTGGTTATTTTTTATCTTTTTTTGTTTTGCTTTGGTCTTTTGTTTTTGTTTTTCATTTGGTTTTGGTTTTGGGTTTTTTTTTTTTTGGGGGGGGTTTTTTTTGTTTAATTTGGTTTGGGATTTTTTTTGTTTGTTTGTTTTTTTGTTTTTCCCAGTGATCTAACCTCTTCTTTTGAAGACTCCCTCCCTTCTCTTAGCAGAATGTGATCAGACTAATTAGGACTTCCTGAGCCAACTGGTGTAGGGATGTGGGACTTGTGCAGTGTTCCCATCAATTCACCACAAAGGGATGGAGAGAAAACTATGGCAGAATTCAAAGGCAAACCCAAAGCCTCTGTGACTCAAAGGTCCTGCTTTTAGAGGTGCCATGAATGTTTTTCTATCCTGTGTGGGAGCTGCAGTGTAGTCTGGTGACTGGCTCCTACATTTGAACAATAACAATGGCATGCTGCAGAGTTCCTTGGGGTTTTGTCTCCACAAGAGCTTCATGCAGGGAAGGACAGATTCTGCCCTCAGTTATGGCCATGATTAGCTATGGCTTCATTACATATGCAACAGATTCAGCTCCTTATCCTAGGAGAATGGGTTCCTATAAGTATAACTATAAGCCCACAAAGATGTTAAATATTTTATGAAATTGTATTTTATTTTGAAAGGGATCTGCTAGGAATGTATTGCTTTCTTCCTGCTGAACTCCCTGAACACTCTTAAAAAACTTGATAATGTTCCTGACAAACCTTTCAAGGCTAAGCAGTTTCTTTCAAAACAAGAAATAAATTACGCATCTGAAAATTGTTCACACACTTGATCTATCCTGATCAAAACCCCCATCCCTCAAGACTGGACAGGTTTTCTTTGAGGCACTTTATACTGGGTTCAAGTTCTTCTTGTTAATTTAGGAAAAATGCTATAGGCCAACCATTTTTTATTATTTATGACTATTTTCAAAAACTCATTTCCCCTTTCCTATCCTTCAATGAGAACACGGGTGACATTCTGCTGTATGGAGCTCATATTGACATTTCTGCTAACTTCGTGTTCACACTGTGGGATTTAAAACTGCTGCCCATCACAACAGTGCTTGAACACCCATTCTTCAGGGTCCTATCCTAAAAGCCACTCCTTGCATCAATGCAAAGATTCTTTGTGTCTTTCTTTACACATTAGAAAGGAATACCTTGCAAAATTTACAAATTCAGAATATTTAACATCAGAAGTTAAATAAATTCCCTAGATATTGGGATCCTCATGCAGCATGACCTAATATCCATGTTTTGGTATCAAAGAGCTCATGTGAACCACAGTATTTTAGCAAGTGAAGGGGTGCACTCTAAGTGCTTGCAAGTATAAAATATTCATTCTTGGTAGTGATAAGTACACAATTACAGGCTATCCTGAGAATAATGAATCTGAAGAACTCCTATATTTTATATCTGTTCATCATGCAGGAGTAACTGTACAATTTGTCTAGACCAAACATGAATAAATCATTTGATTGTAAAGATAAATATAGATGTTTTTGCAAGCTATTTGTGATTAAAGCCTTACTGTGCTAAATGCTGTAGAGACATGGAGTCAGTCTGTGCCCCTGACCTGAAGACAAAAATAGAAGAAAAACTGAAAAAGGAAAGCAGAATAAGGCTTGATTAAGATTACTTAGAAGGTCAGCTACCACAGTAAGAGTGAAACTGTTCTTCAATCCCAATCTAGGCCAAACCTTCATTCATCAAACCATGCTGCATTTTATTCCAAATCATTCTATGTACTTGCTGCGAGGCCCATTTCATTTTCTGTCAGGTTGCTTCCTACTGTGCAGTATTTGTAAGAGTATTCGTTACTTAATCGAAAAGGAAAAGAAGGTATATTTGCTGAAGTTGAAAAACAACTGAAAATACACAAAATCTATTAGAACTCAAAGAAGTAATCCATTTTTTTTAATGGAAAAATAATATTCTGCTCCTGTCATTTAGGCTTGTAAATAAAATTAGAGTTTTTCAACAAAATAATTTTATTTTCCTAATTTTATTTGAAGAAATTAAATCAAAGTCATAAAGATCAGTTGGAAAATGGGGTTTGGCTTAAGAAGAATTACAATAAAAAAACTTGCAGAGAGAAACAAGAAAAATGAAACGAGAAAATTTTCACAATCACTGTGTACCTCAAAAAATATTATGTGAAAATAACTTGGAAGGTCTTTTAAAGGGAATATTTTTGTTCTCTGACCAACTCAGTATCTGAAACTTATTACTCTATTTAAACCCAAGAGCACTATAAGATTTCAGTCCAAGATATTAACTGGGATGTAATATAAATTCTTTTTGTACTGACAGACTACAGGAAGGTTCATTACACCTGGTAAAAAAAAAAACACGGACAAACAATTTGGAAGTACTCTCAAATTTTTATGCAACAGTGATCATATTTTTATTTTACAAGTCTCAACTCCAAACCTGAAATCTACACAGAACTTATTCAAGAGAACTTTCAAAAGTCTAAAAGCATTCTTTTGTTTTTGTTTTTTGTTTTTTTCTGCCCCCAGGAAGAAAAAACCTGTGCCTAAAGGTTTTTCTTTTTGTAACTTTCAAATTTATTTTAAAAGAGAAAAAAAAATTATTACATTAAATTCCCCAGAACTTCAAAGCATTAAAAAGGATTTTACTGTTACTTTCCAGACTCATTCACTAATTAGGTCAATTTCAATCCAGAAGTAAGATAATACAGGAATTTCTAAATTTCTGAAGAGATGGATTGCTAATAATTCCTTTGCCAAGCTTAGTTATAGCTGGCTCCCATGAACAATACAGTTGGTCACCAGCACATCCCTCAATTTGTGTGCATCACAAAATACCCAAACTCTGAAGGGTGGTTTACAACTGTGCTCATGGGAAGGCCAGGGGTGGAACTGGGGAGACTTTTCTGTGGCGTTGGTGGTAATTCAGACCAAGAACTCTGATAAATTCAATTTTGAATAAATCCATTAATGTTATTAACTCTTTTGCCAGGTTTTGTGAGCATAGGTAATGAAATTCTTTGCATTGGAAGATCAGTCTCTGACTCATGGAAAATGAGACAGAATAGTTTGCCCAAAATCAACTTGGAGTCAAGGGGTAGAGCCTTTGGAGGAAAGCCTCTGAGACTTTCCAGACTGTGCTGGCAGGCATTGCACAGCACTTGGCCATCTCTCCACTGCAAACCACACAGCTGAGAGCAGGAACAGAAATTTGGAGGCTCATGAACATCTGAAGTGGACAGGCTGTACATTCTGTAAGGACGGGAGCCTTTCTCAGTTCTAACAGGGAGAAAGGGAGCCTAAAGCCTGATCTTGCCCTCTTCCCAGTCTCCAGGCTTAAAACTGAAAATCTCTTTTCTGAGCTGTTACAGCTTACCTGAGAATGAAATGTTGAGAGATGGAAGGACAAATAATTTCCTAGGGAAAAAAAAAGGAAAAACTTGGTACATTGCTGCATATCAGAAGCAAGATTACACTCACATGCTGTGAATAATAACAATCATAAAAATGAACATGGCAATGTAAAAAACACAAGAAAATACTCCACAGCTATGACAGAAGTTGTACCATGTTTGGGCTAAGACATGACTCTCCATCAGTCAGCTTCTGATTTGTCCACAATATAGAAAAGACGAAATCCTTCAAACCTCTTTTTTTGGAATACTAATGAAGAAATAAATACAGCAACATTTTTTTTCCACCAAAACAAGGAAGGGAATAATTGAAATATATTTTTTAAATACTTGAATATCTTCATGCAAAAGCAAATTAAATATACTAATTTAAGTAATGTTTCATCTGTGTAGATTTAGAGAAAAAGCTTAATAGAGAGATTAGTACTTTTGGGGTAATATTCTGGTACTGCCTGTAATTCTGTAATTTCAACCCTGATTAATATTTTTTTGCATCTGAATCATTCTCTTAATATGGGCAGATGAAACACTTTTTAGACAGCTAAATTTAATTTTGGAATTAGTATACTAGTTACAAATTACAAGCTAATTGTGTAAAGCAGAAAGTTATTCCTGGGATCCATTTTATCCTTTTTGGAATGGGTATTCCCAGACAATATTATATACTCAGGTAAAAACTCAGTGCTGAATCAGTCCAAGGTCATCACAGTTTGTCTGTTACAGTATCCCTCTAGTTTGTTAAGAAAGCTACATTAATGAAAATGCATTAGATTAAAAAAAAGACAGAACACTGCTAAGTTCTTGTATTAGTGATGGTAATTTTGCATTTGACATGGAGTTAAAAAGAGTTTCTCTATTTGATGGTATATTAATATCTGTACTGACAAATCCTTCAGCACATACTATAGCTGCCATTGCCTGGAGGAAAACCTAAGGACATTCTAAAGAGCACTGTGGAGGGAAGTTGTAAAGAAGTACACAGTTTGGAGTTGTTAGACTGAAACCAAGCAGGAAGGTTTGATGTATTGCCAGAAGGCTTTATCTCCTCAAAAAGTTTATAATCAAACACAAAGGAGAGTCTACTGCACATTTTGTTGTTCAGCAAACATGAAAAGTTGTTTTCCTTTCATTAATACATCTTTACACTCAGACTTATCCAAAACAACACATTCTGTAGATATTGTTACCACTCAAAGTCCAGGATTAATTCACTTCAATGAAAGTTTGATTCCTTTTAAAAATTATTTTTAAGCTATGTTTGGCAGAGACATTTGAATCAAAAGGAAAGGGAAAATACAAGTTAATACTACAACTTTTTCCAAATTGCCTATGTAAAATCTCTGAAGTATTTCACACAGATTATGGACCAGGTCCCTTAGAATAATTTGGTTTAAAAGGGTAATTATTGCTCCACTTTTCATGGGGAAAACGGGGACTAAGGAATTAGTTAAAGTTATACATATATATTTCAGAGGGTTGAACAGTAAATGGAATCCATACTCCATAGTAATAACTTTCCACTGAAATATAGGATGACACTCATGAACCCACACACACCTAAGTGCTCCCCCTGCCCCACTGACATTGCTCGTGAATCAGGCCTTAGAATATTGATGTCTACAACATAGATAGCTTTGACTTTAGAACTTGCTGCAAGTTTCTGTTAAAATTAATGGAAAGTCAGTTGTTTTAAGACATGATCCACTCAATCTTACTAGGTGGCAGCTTTAGGAATGGTTAATCACAGTTCCCAAATGCCTGTCTTTCTCTCCTGATGCTAAATAGAACCAAGACATGTAGCTCAGAAGACATACATTTAGAAAACTCTGCCCACAATAACCACTGGAGCATTTCCCAGCATTTTTCTGTGATTTTTTCATTAAAAACAATTGACAAGTACATGGCTATGAATATTAAGCAACCTTTTAAGGTGCTTATTCTCTGTTTTGAATGCACATAAATCAGTTAGGGCTACAGTTTTAAAGGCACTTAGACATTTAAAGGTAAGATGGAGATTATGTATTATGTGTGTTTTCTTACTTTTCAGCAATAAATAAAACATGTTAATGATATTAATGATTTAGGAGGGAAATGTGACATAGGAGTATGAGAAAGAGTCAAGCTATAGGAATAAATGATTTGTGACATATATTAGCCCCAGCTGAGCTATGCTGACTAATATCACCTTAGCTAGGGGATACAATTTTTCCTATGGCCTTACAAATTACTCACTAACCTGCTGTAAGTATGCACCTGGGTTTAATCTGCAGCCTTGCTCTTAAATGTCCACTGAATATTGTTGTATTATGCATAGATGAAAAACAATCCACCTCACATTTACTTAGTGCTGGGTAGAAAACTGAAAGACCTGGATTACAGCTGATATTCTGTATGGCTACAGAAAAACCAGTATCAGAACTCCTGTGGAGTAGAATATGGAGAGATTTTCTATATCATCCTGAGTGTCGTAGAGCAGTAGATATGTTGGCCAACATATGTACAGAGAATAATAAATTCTGTCAGTGGGGAAAAAAAAGATGAAAGAAAGGAAAGAAAGAAAGGAAAGAAAGAAGGAAGAAAGGAAGAAAGAAAGAAAGAAAGAAAGAAAGAAAGAAAGAAAGAAAGAAAGAAAGAAAGAAAGAAAGAAAGAAAGAAAGAAAGAAAGAAAGAAGAAAGAAAGAAAGAAAGAAAGAAAAAGAAAGAAAGAAAGAAAGAACACGAACTAAAGACCGAAATAAAGACAAGAACAGACAACAAGAAATACAGACCGACCTAAAGAAAGAACGCAAGCAAGAACTCCATAACTCCCTAACGAACGAAATCCATACAGCCCTAACTACAGCACACGCCCGCAAGCCCTCAACGAAAGAAAGAACAGAAAGAAAGAAAGAAAGAAAGAACGACAGAAAAAGAAATTCTGCTCTTTTTTTCTCTCATTGGTTTGTTGTCAGGCTGAAAAGACAGAAACCATTTAGCTAGATTTAAAGAATAGAAAGAATGAAAAAAAATGTATTCTGGGAGACAAAACTAAAAGGACAAACTCCACAGAGTAGGTCTAAGAACCTGTATGGGATAAATGGACGAGCAGTAAGTCACTGACATAATTCAGTATTTTGCACTGTTTTCCTGCCACTTTACTGAAGTGCAGAGCACAGACTGAACAGAATCTCTTCTGCTCAGCGTTAGCAGAGCCTCATTTAAAGTATTGTAATAGAAATTAAGTATAATGGTGTGAAGAAAAGGAGAGGTAGCTTCAAGCTGAGTATTAAGCCAAACTTTCAGCAGGTGAAATCTGTTCACACATGCCATAGGATAGTGCTGGAAAAGCACAAGGAATTATGGTCTTGGGAGCATTCCAGTATTGACAGATATATTACTATATGACTTTCCACTCTCAGAATTGATGATATCTCTGCAGCTTAGTTTTTTGTCCTTGCTGGTGTTGCAGTTCGTGTTTTTATGTTCTTTTAAATATGGCATCAGGAGGTGCCAGCTTCCTCAGGTAACGACAGGGCATGTATTCAAAAAGAGATCATCAATTATATGGTAGGGGGCACAGAAGAATTAATTCAAAGAGATGGCACAGGGCATGATTCTGCCTAAATGTGCTGTACTTCTCTTATGTGGCTGCGTGCAAGTATTGCCTGGGACCAAATTTGTACTGCCATGCATCACCATGGCTATATCAGAGCATTCATTCATGTTCTAGGTTCTCAGAGGGAGTCCAGCATCCTGTGTTAGGTTCTTTGTCTCCCTGTACAGAGCATATGGAGAAGTGAACATACCAGAGGGGTATCCTTTAGCAAGCTGCTGCCCAAATAAATACTGGTTTGGTAGGCATTATTTTGCTAGATGGATAATGGCTTCTTGAAATGATGGATTTTATTCCATTTGGGTTTACAGCCCAGGTCTTCTGGATGAAGTGGCCCTGTTCTCAGAGCTCAAGAGGAGGTTTTTAAACATATTAGAGTAGTAGTTAGAATGCCAACATTATTTTTTTATACTCCGGTTTTATAAATGAGCAATTGTAAGGAAAGACTGGAAGTCCTTTTACTTCCTTCTGCTTCTCTGCATGAATCCATGAAGTCTGAAAAGAAAAAAAAAAGACAATATTTTTATTTACTCATGGTCTAATTTCTCTCTGCATGACATAAATTTTAAGGGACTGGTTCTATTCTGAGTGTTTCTGGAATACTTTAGCTCAGTGAGTGCTATAAGTGTAATTTTAATGCAACAAGACCAAAGTAATTTCCATATTTTCATGGTGTTCATTACTTTATATAAACAGAAACCACATTTTGTGTTTGTTGTTTCATTATTTTTGATTGCAGAAATAAAGATTCAGTCTATAATTTTCTTAATAAACATGTGACAGGACTTTTAGATAGTTTATTTTGACTTTTTCTTGCCATTGTCCTTACCATGAGTGACATTTCCTTAATGCCTTCAAATATTTGAAACACAAAACATCTTAGTGTTCCTTGTCTCAAAAGTGTTATTAAGTGTTTTTCTGGGCTTTTTTGCATTAGCCTCAGAGCTTCTTAGTCTTCAAAACTCCACATGGATCAATTGTAATGCAGAGAGGAAAGAAACTTAATTCATTTCTTTTTCTAGGAATATATTATATTTTGAACAATCTGACTGTTTTTCTGACTAGAACTAGAGAATACTGAATGGATATCACCAGAGACTTAATGAACATCTTTCTTGTTGGAAAAGACTTCTTCCTTCTTCGTTAGTTTTAATCTCCTCCTTCCTGTCTGTGGCAGATGGCATTATGCTGATGAAGAAGAGACATGTCTGGTTCTCAACAGCTTGTGCCAGAAGACCAGCAGTGCTTTTCCCTGCAAAATTCATTTTATGTAGTGAATACAAGGCAATTATTATTAAAAAAAAAAAGGAAAGAAAGAGAACTTAACGTTCATCTGTAAAACATACTCACTAAAAACACAGGGACTGCTGAAATACTGACATGCCCTTGACTTGTTACATTCTTCATTGGGGCGAAACTCTTGTTGGTTCTGCAGGGCCCTAAGTGGGATGTATAAAATACTGCAGCTGTGGTGCATGTGGGACAGTTATTCTGATCAGATAGTCTAGACTAAAGCTTTTAACTTCTCAATGAAATCATTAAATGCTGCAGAGAAGTAGATGCTTATCACAAATGATTAAACATGCTGTTAGGTCAAAAGCCTGGTTTTGCATTAAAAACAAAACAAACAAAAAAATCAGAAAAACAGCTTTACTTTGCTTTCATAATAAACAACAAACTTCAAGCCAATGAGACATTTGAACAGGAGTCTGCTATTGGCCTGCATTATTATCTGGATGCTGCCAAATATTAAGTAGCATGACATGGGAAACCCAACTGGACATATTTTTGATTTGGAGGTGAAATGTTCCCATATTCAGTTCTAATCAGCTGACTTTAAGGAATATTATCTCTTGTTCTACATTTTAAGATTAAATTAAAAAAAAAAAACACCAAAAATTGCATTAGACACTGACTAGTATTGACTTTCAAGACAGGGCTTGGTCCTGTGTGTTGAGCTATTTTTTTTTTTTTTTTTTTTAAGAAGAAATCTAGTCTCATAATTTATGGACAAAATTTTCAGTTTTTGGGACAGTGATTCAGTCTGCAGATAAAAATATTAAAAAAACCCATATGCAATAAAATATTGTCTTCCAGAAAATAAACTGCTAACTCTTATATGTAATATGGACCATTAATGGTTTTTTTGAAATATAATTTTCAACCTGTGGCAATCAAAATACAGAAAGAAATGTTCCACACTTACACCAAAATGTCATGTTTATCTAGCTTATTATTTTAAAAAAGAGATTCTCATGTTATTTAAAGTCCAGTGACAAGGCTGGATTTCCAAGAGAAAAACATGGAGATCTTGATGCTGTAAATACAGCATGAATTTAGGATGAAAATAGATTTCCAAACTGGGCTTGACACAATACAATCCACTGGCTAGAATTTATGTTCTATTGACTTGTGGAGGATAGAGTGTTGGGCCACCCAAATACTGTCTGATAACAATCCAGTATATATGATGACTTTCTAATGAATTTCTGACATACTGCAGCTAAAGAAACTTTTAATCTGTTCCACAAGACAGGACTATGAGTTCAAGTAGATCCCAGGTAATACAGCCATGGTATTTTGTTATGGCCACTGTATTTTGTAGTGGTCATGGCATTTGTGATGTGATAATGGTGTTTTCCCATGTAAAATGTAACCAATATATTTGCTTTCTTAGCTGATTCTTTCTTTTATGAACACCTCCCAAAACCAAAAAGAACCCAAAAAGCAACAAACCAGTCAACAAACAAACAAACAAAAAAATCCAAACCAAACCCCAAACCCAAACTAGAAGAAAACCTAAACAAAAAAACAAAAAGACAAAAAACGAAACCCAAGATAATTCAAACAAAACAGTGTTCTCAGACTTTAAACCTCTCAGATGTCTGGGATTTAAGTTTTACATTTCCCCAAAAGATTGATTATGCTCTTGCCACATTCACATGCCAGAAGTATACTGTATTGATTGGATGTCTACTGCTTTTAGCAGTTAATAAATCCCAAGTTAGTGTTTACTGGCTTACGAAAGAGAGAGAGACACAACAACATTGCATATATTAATTGTGCTTTTAAAATTAAATGTCGGTAGCATATCAGAAAGGTGGAACTATTTTCATTAATGCACCAGGTTGACAGCAAGTTGTGTTAACAAAGTTCAGCAAAATGTCTTCAGTGTCCCTGGGATGTTCATAAAAATAAATTAGCCTGTGAAGACAGCATGCCTAGGGGAATTCTAACACATCTAATTGTACCAGAATGCAAAGCAAGCCAACAGGTTTGCTGAGATGATTAACAGTTAACTGGGTTTGGAATATGAACAACTCTTTTGCATATCCATAATTTATTGTAATTTCTTCAGGTTGACTACAACCTGAGACCAATTCAGGGAAAAGAATGCTTATTTATCTTAGTTTTCTTTTGGATTGTGAATGAGATCGCTTTTTTAACTACATGGTTTCTGACCACTGACAGCACAGCCCAAAGTAAAGGTGCTCACTGGTGCTGAATAGATGAGAAAGGACTGGTTATTACATCTCAAAGAACTGCACTGCAGCGTATTTGACTCTGGGCCTTAATGTCAGTAGTCAAGATGGGAAAGGTAATTGCATTAATTAGCTTAACAGGAAAAATCTTCCAAAAACTTCTGTCTCTTTCAGAATGAGATAATATATTTTCAGGAAAGAAATATGTGGATCATTTGCTAAGTAGAAATCTTAGTTGAAGGCTACAACTTTGAATTTCAGTTAGCAGAGCTGCAGTCAGCAATTTAAAAGTTGGGTACCCAGGGCAAGGTGATCAGAGAGGCTCTTTTTAGAGACAAGACAGAGGTCTTGGACCATTATTCATTCCCTTTCTGAACCAGGCATGTAGGGAAGGTGATCTGAATTACATCAATTGTTATGCTGTTCTCTTTGTCTTCAAGTACTGTTGCAAGAGCATAAATGGTTAAAGGGGAACACTCAACTCTTTCGTCCTGACATGGGTCATTGCTGCATGAATTATTGTAGCATTTATTGCATCATATTGCAGGATACATTATTCCATGAAGGTGGATGAGGATTAAGTGACTTGCAGTGATCTGAGCAGGTGGACACCATTACTTTTGACAATATTCTGACCAGGGTATAATATCCATTATCCTTTATATTCTTTTCATTCTGTCATCTAGAAAGTAAGATAGAAGCAAAAAAAAAAAAAAAAGGAACAACACCTTCCCCCCCCAACCCCAACCCTGCCCCTGGAAAACAACAAAAACCCCCAAAATAAATGAGCAAACTAACAAAAAACCCCAACACAACATAGCCAAAACCCCCCCCAAAAAAACAACCAACAAAAAAAAAAAACCCACCCATGAAAACCCCAAACCAAAAACCAACAAACCAACCAATCAACCAAAAAACTTCCCAACTCCACACCCCCATCCCCAAAAGAAAAAAACCAAACCAAAGAAACCTGTACTGTAATCCTGTGATCAACACACACAGACACGACTAAAATGAGATCAGATTACTGGGAGTCAAGAACACAAGAACATCTAGGAGTACAACAAACAGACCAGACTGCAACAGACCCATGATGGAGAATATCCTAAATATATATTGTTAGAAGAGAAAGTGTCACCGCTGATTTTTCTATATTATTGCGCAAGAGGATATTGGGTGATGAACTCAATATCATGAAACTTCTATTTTCACCAAATTCAAAGTACTCATATTTTTGGATAAATGAAGTATCTGACCTGACTAAGAGAGTAAATTGTTATTGTTAACAGTTGGTGGAAATTTTGCTCTTCAGAGTGAAAGATGACCATGGAAGGAAAAAGGTGCAAGCAGAAAAGGAAGAGAATACATAAAGTAATAATATGCAGTATGCTTGGTAAACATGGAATTAAAGGAGGGGAGGGGGACCCAAACAGAAAAATTATCTTCATCAGAAAAACTTATGTAAGGCCAGACTTTTCATTGACCAAGCTTGTGTCTAGAATATATACAGTTTCATAACTCTTTATGTGGAAGACATTATTGCAGCAAGACTCAGAAATTGTGTCAGCAGTGATGTTTATGTTTTGAACACAGTATTAAAATTGAAGAAAATTCTGTAAAATCCCCTATAAAACATTCAAGAGCTAGTGAAACAAAGTTACAGACCTGATTAAATGCTCAGGATTCAACATTATCCATAAGAATGATAAGAGGTGGTTTGATCACACTATGTATGCTCTTCCTAAGACTGAAAATATCAGATATTTAAGAGTTTTTAATGTTGGAGTCAATGGTTTGAAACTGTACCTTCACAGCTTTTAATTGAAACACATTTAAACCATGAAGATCAAGAAGAAAAAACCCAGAACGGAGTAGAATTCGTAATTTATGAAGGAAAATTTTGTATTTGATATGAGTTTGGTTGCTGAGGAAGAAAGTAAAAAATTTCTTTCTACTTTAATGAAAAACCCTTGCTTCAACAATATTACAGGGAATCAGACCAACTGCCACAGTGGGGCTGATATCAACTTCCTCATCTTCTAGCCCAAAAGGAATGAAAAAAATGGTTCTAGCAATTTTAAAAAGTTTAATGCAATATATATATATATATATATATATATATATGTCATTAAATACCTTAATTTCCCTCCATTCAGCAAATTTGAAGATATTTTAGCAGTGTAGTGGCAGAATGCCAATTTATAACAACGCAAATAGGTGGAAAAAATTGCTTGCTGAAAGTACCTGCTCTTCTCTTCAGCTGGCTAAAATTAGCTGCCCAGTTCCAAAATGCTGTAATAAGGTGGGATAAATCCCATCATAAAAAGAATTCAGTGGAAAATAATCCATAAGAAAGGGTATGCTCTGTGAAAAAAGCACTTACCATCATGCATTTGCTGTAATTATACTTTATTTTCAAACTGTAATGAGCAGTGGTTCATATAAATGGTAGGTTAAAAACATGGATAATTTATTGTTATTTCCTTCGGTGATCATTTTGATGTATGTGTTTTTTAAATGTTGATATATTATCTTCATTGAATTTGCATCCCTGGTCATTGGCCCCTTTACTGCAGTTTCTGAAGTGAGGACAACCAAGCGGATGCTTGGAGACATCCAGGACCTCTACTTTTCTGACATTTTTGTCCCTCCTCCCACTTTCTAATTTCCAAAATTCCAGAAAGACCTGTATAAGAGGCACATGCCTACAAAAAAAATCTTCTGAGAGAAATGGGGCAAAGCAGGAGTGTGAAGTGACAGAAACATACAGTTACTTTGCTGGTTTTCCACAGCTGGGGACGATGTCAAGATGTAAATCCAGGTGGGCTGCACAGGAATGGTTGCCTTTTGGGAGACATGGGACTCTAAACAGTTCACAGTTGGAGTGTTTAATACAAAAGGGGAAACAAATTGGCTTATAATCTAGAAGACATTTTTACCTCTTTCTTGGGGTAAGCACATTCCTCCCAAGTGGGGCTGGAACTAAAATAAATTCACTGAGTCAACTACATCTAGCACTTACTAATGGGAGAAGTTGTGATGTTGGGCTGCTGGGAAATACATAGGATCTAAGGGAGGGTGTGCTGAGAGAGGATGAATGAGAAGAAGATGAAATGAGAGCATTATTGTGAAATCTTCTCTTGGGTATCATGAAAGCTTCCTACAATTCTGGTCCTACATATGAGTTTATTTTAGTGGAAAATGAATCAAAGCGTAAAAAGACACTGAAGGCCTGGAACTCCTGTTAGTATCATGGAGTATAACTGAAAAGGCTTTTCTTTCATCTTTTCACTTCCTGAGATTCTAACCCTAAATAGTTAAGCATAAATATTTTTTTAATAAATAAATTATTGTTTCCCTATCTCAAATTTCCATGCCTTATCTCTTTCTTTGCTACCCTTTGTAGCAGGATGTAAGATTGTGTTTACATGAAGTCTGTTTAATGCTCATGCATTGGAGACATCTGCATGGTGGCTTTGAACTACCTGCTTTCTACAGCTGTTAGGAAGAGAGCCATGGTAACACAAAGTGTGCTGTAGGCTTTAAAGTGTGCCCTTGAGATAGAAAGGAGGACAACATAATAAACCTTGACTACCTTCCAATTGGAGTCAGAATGGATGTTAATTTGTCTCTTCGTATATTTTCCTGCTGCTAGTCACTTGTAATTGCTGTTTACAGACCCAGGTTGGAATGAGGTCATCACTTTGCCCCCAAGCTTTGGAATATTAAGCAGGATTTCTTAAACTGGGGTTGTCAGGAGTGCTGTCACCAGCTATCTTCTGCCATGCAGCACATGTCTGTTCTCAGTCCTATATCTCGCGTCTTAGACTTATCTGCATAAGCTAGGTAATAAAAACACCACAAAAAAGTTATTTGCTCATTTGTCATCCACCTTAAGACTATCCACACCATATTTTAGGGATGTCTTCAGTGAGTAGCTTTTTTAAAAGCTGGAGCTTTTAAAAATTTTCTTCAACATTCTCCTTCTTTTTCTGATCACTTTAGGCTCCCTGATTCCTTTTCTAGGGTAAAGTGGAGTTAAACTAAAATCTCTTATGTGATAAAGAAAGAAATAATTCTAGATGTTAAAATAGGTTGTCAGAAATGTTGACAAGTGTAGATAGAGTGTGATTTATGGACCTTTAACTTTTTAAATTAAAATCTTATATCCTTAGGTAATATAGTACTGCTGGTGTGCATTGAATTCTCACACTGCATTCCAAATTATCTATAGTACATTAATTTACCATAGATCTGTTTCAGTTGTTTGAGTAAAATGGACAAGATAAATTGAATTAGTCTGAAGTATAAAGTCTGAAGTATAAGATTGTGAGGAAAGTGAAAGTCCATGAAGACTGTCAGATGTAAGAATTAACTGCTATCACTTGAAATATTACTTGTGGAAAAGAGACACTGGAAGACAGAAATTTGGATACTCTGCTGAATGATACAATGGATATCCTATTCAGGGACACATAGCTTAGGGAAATTTGTAGCATAGTTTCCTTTCAGGATGTCTTAAGTTAGAAATGGAAACTTCAGAACGTAACAGAGGTCATATAAATTCGGGCCAATAGCCCATTTGGTCTGGACATTGCCAGACTCATGGCAGAATTCAGATTTGTAGGCCAGAAACCTCAGGAAATTTAAATTTTATAATACCCTGCCCACAAAGAGTTTTCCTTTATATCACTCTTAATTGTGAACTTCCTAATATCCTGAAGCATGACAAACCAAAAGTCTTGATTATCCTAAATTTTACCTTTTTGTAATTCAAATTAATGGTTTTTAAGTTCCAGTTTTAAATTTCATGTGCTTATGCAGTCTAGTCATACATACTGCAGAATACTTGGAGAGGCTGTTGTCGATTTTTTTCTCTGCTATGTGGTCAATAGAGAGCACTTAAAGTACTGTGGAAGGCCTTTTTGCAAACTACTTTTATCTTGGGGGGGATCAATAGTTTTGTAAAGGGATACTGAGGAAAAATAAAGGTCATTCAAAATTATTTTAGGTCTTGAAACATTTGTTAAAATTAAAATTTAAAAAGAAAATTACAAACCATGACACAGTGAAGAGAGAAAATATCTCTCTTTTTAAGGTTATTGTTTTCCTGTAAAATTTTGGACATGATCTACCATGATTTTTTGTGCTTTCAAGTGGAAAAATTAAAACAAAACAGGGAAAGTATTATTTTATGGATTTAAGGTATATTTGGAGTTGTAAGTATTTTATATGGCCTTTTGGGGAGTTCCAGTGTCCCTATCAAGCTTTAGCATTTAGATGCCCAAATAGTTACAGATGCAAGTTAAAATTCTTCTACAGATTAGAAACTGGTAAAGCCATAAAGTGAAATAAAGGCAAAAAAGGAAAAAAAAAAACCCCAAACAGGTCACAGCTGGATATCTGAGGATTTCAGCCAAGACTTCATTATTGATCATGCATTGTTAGTTGACAGAGAAAGCTGGTCCCTTAGGCTGCCTTTACAGGGGGTAAAGTCATTTCATGTCTTAGATGTATGAAAAGGCTGTTCAGAAATACTTACCTGTTAACTTCTTCTGAAGGAAGTCAGAAAATTGGGTTCCTGCCTTAGACCTCACCACTGAACCAAATCTGAGGGATGAGCTGAGGTTAAAGTTGTTTATTAGAGCTAATCTTCCAGTTTAACAGGTTTGATCTACCCCATTGCTTTGTTTTAGAACAGCTACACTCTAAATTTCATCAGAAGCAGACTCCTATCATTTTACATAATTTTCTCTAAAGGCAGGTGGGAAAACCATGAAATAAACATGATTGTCTCTGATATTTCCATATTTTAGTGGGGAAAATAGCAGAACACACTAAAAGATGCTGAAGAATATGGGAAAATGTCTAACATTTAATGTATGCAGCTCTTTTTGAAGCCAAACAGAAAGCATTTCAGTGGGTGCATGTCTTTTCCAGTGAACCCAAAACATGTTAAAGACCAGGGTGAAGAGAGATGATAAATACAAGAATTAATTTTGGAGTCAGTTCCAGAGCTACCGATCTATATAAAATCCAGCAATGTTCTTCTGTGCGATCTGAATCCCCAAACATGTAATTTCATCTTCATTTCCCAGTGTGGTGCTTTGTTACATTAGTGTTTGTCTCCTTGAGATGGAAGTCTGCAGGAGGAATATTGGTAGGTGTGCTGTATAAACTTTTTTTAAAATTCAAACTTAGGGAAACAGGCTCCTCTTCTGGAATCCTCAAATGCCTTCACTTTCTACTTCAACATTCTAAGAATGTAGGTTGTAGGAACTCTCTAGAGGTCTAAAATTTAGGTATAAATCTAAATTAAATGAAATCTATAAGCTAGCAATGATCTAACTATGTATGTATTTCTGAAATTCTGGAAGATTAAGAACCTACCTGTGTTTCAGTAATCACATAAAGTTAGATATAAGAATTGTCTCTGGCTTGCATTTCTCAGGTTTCATATCTCATTTTATTTGTTCAAAGTGCAAGTAGCTAAAAGAATAATTGAAATTATAAATTCTGAAATTATAAATTCAGAAATCTCCTAATGTTATAGTATTCTGATTCCTTTCACCTGCCCCTTCTCACATGAATCAATCTACATTTTCTATGCTAAAAGGAGAGGAAAACTCCATCTTGGGAATTGTATTGGGATAAATCTCTTTCTGCAACAGGTGAGTTCTCTCTCTTGGAGAATTGGTTACATAACCTAAATGTCTGTGCCATGGTGGCTTAGACTGTGAGAGCTGAAAAGAAATTTGTGGAACTCTGATTTTCTGCAGTGTCCCTCCTCTCACAAAATCATGTTTTTTTTCAGTATGGAGGGAGATAATCATTAGCGCAGAGCCCACCATCCCACACTTTCATCAGCATTATCAGCTTTTATCAGTCATGGATGTTTAAATTCAGGATCTTTCCATTTTACATAACCTGAGTGGAACAAAAGGACCAGAACTCGAGAAAGAATTTGGCTGCTTGTCTGCTCAGGTACCTCAAAACTGTGTATATGTTCAGAATTTTAATGTCTGTTATCAGCCAGGGTTAGACACATTTTTCCCTTCATCTAAATCTAAAAATGTTGAAAACATCTTGAAAAATGTTTTGCTATTTTACTTTTGGTTCAGAAATTATGCATTGCTTGGTTGGTGTACCGACAGATAATGAGGGAACATCACACAATATATGATAACAATAACACTGAAGTAATGTGAGAAAGTCATTTATCTTTCTGTTTCCACTCTGCCTGTGAGAATCTGAAAATCACTACCATTCCTATTTGAATAAATATTTTGGTGGGAAACATTCATTTGAATATAAAGGACTGAAGAGTTCAGCTATTTCCTGTATGCACAGAAGTTAGATGGGAAGGGAAGAAAGAGATGAAGTACTGCTACTTATCAGCAATATAAGCTGCATCTTTTGAATGTTTTGTCAGTATTAAAATACCTTATGTTTATCGATAATCTCTTTGCCAGACACATTTTGTAAGTCTATTGCTCAGAGAGGTGTCTCTTATTTTCCACATCTCTCTCTCTCTTCCCCTCTTCTTCTAAATTGCTTAGCAGCTTGGAGGGATCTGTCAGAAATTTCATTAAATCTTCAATATTTGCATGTACAGATAGAGCTAATTATTTTAGAATATTATTTTAAAAACTTTTTTTTGCTTTTTGTCCTTTCTAATGTTGATACAGGAATTAATAGTAATTGATTATGATCTCTCCCCAAATTGCATTTAAAAATTTTAACTCCAGTAATGCATCTAACTCAGGCACTTAAGGAACATGCTAAGGATGAAGGATCTCAGGCTCTCTTGTGAGAGATCAGAAACAGAAAAAAACCCCTGTCCCTTATGTCTTTTTATGCATCAGTTATCATGAAATTAACAGGGATCCAGATCCACTTCTATGGATGTGAAAATTCTGTTGGAAGGAGGAGAGTAAGGTGAGGTCTTCCTGTCTTACATCTGGGATTCACCAATGATCTGGAACATCTTTCTGAAGGAAACACCTGACTTTCTGAAAAAAATCTTCTTAATGGTGTCAAAGAACTGGGGTGATTTTCTCTTCTTTCCTGCGGTGATGACAATGGGCTCCACTCCAGGTAAATGAAACATTTGACCTGACCTTAACCTTGAGCCTGCTCATTTCCACGTCTAGCAAAGAACTGATGAAAAGAAAAAGGATGCCTCATTCCCTTCTCTTTCCAAGTCTGGTAAACTTTACTATTGTTGTTTCCTTCTTTATTTTTTAGCCTTGGCAAAGTAACATACTTTATTTTGGAATGTTAGAGGGAGCCCCAAGCCCTAATAATTGCACTGATTTGGGGACTGAATGGAGCCAATGCAGGACTGTATGCAACTTAATGGTCCAAACTTTACAGGCTAGAACACTTGATTGTTGTATATTTCATCCTTTCTCCAAAATTTATAGGCTGAATGCATCACTTTTAGCTCACAATCTGCTTTGAGTTTCAATCTAAGAAGAAGGTTTTTTTTGCTTCAGTTCTGCGGTTCCAACCTGCCAAAGCTGTGACACTGTCTAGTCTGATCTGACTTTGCAAGGGTAGTGCCACTAATTTGCAATGGCAAGACAGACTGCAAAACAAAAAAGTGATGTTTACAAATTTTTCACAGAAATCTCAACTCTGATAATATGGCTT
This sequence comes from Serinus canaria, assembly GCF_022539315.1. NCBI lineage: Eukaryota > Metazoa > Chordata > Aves > Passeriformes > Fringillidae > Serinus > Serinus canaria. The sequence continues at coordinate 105,069,192 of NC_066316.1, read as the reverse complement.
TGGCCTGCTAAATTTGAGTGTGCCCTTTGAAGCTTACATCGAATTTACGGTCTCAAAGTGAAAAAAAAAAAAACCAAAAATGTGAAGAAAGACATGAGCAGCTGTACATTTCTGAGTACTTTGCAGGAATTTCTCATCTGTTTTAGACTAAAGTCCTTGCTGAATGTGGTTTCTCTGATTTCTAAGGACAGCTTATATTGGCATTGAGAGAGACAATCATTCTGCCTATACTTGCCTAATTCATATATAATTTAACAACTGCAGATGCATAAACAAAACTATATTCTTAGGTAAGTTGATTCACAACCTAGGCTGCAGCACAAATTAACTAAAGATAGGCATAGAAATAAATCCTAAAAAACCCCTTAATTTTCTATTTCAGTGGAGAAGTATATTTACTTTTCATTCATAAGTTGTAACTGTAGAGACAACTATCCCCCTGTGTGAAAGAATTTCAAGTGAGGAGCAAAAATTATTTAAAAACAAACATAGTTTTCTCACAAGAACAACCTGAAATCTTACAGTGTTCATGACTGTGTTCCTGTTCAGCTAGCTTAAAATATGAAGCTTGACCTGGTGCTTTGAAATACCTCTCACAAATGAGACATGAAGATGCTATACTGGGACTAAAAGCTAAATGAAGTGGTGGTGGTGGTCCATTAGTTTAGCAGTTTCTTCACTAAATCTGTACTTATGACTCAGAATGAAGTACTGTATTTTAGATGAAAAGTAAAACAGAGGTCCCTGACCATTTTGTTTCATTAAACATCCAATGACACTTTTAACCAAAGCAGAGGATGTTAAGTTCAATGTTCTTACAAAGTTCCTATCTGGATAATTACATCCTGCTCTGCTAAACTTCCCTCTAGAGAAAATTTAATTAAAATGATTTGATGTCTCTCTGGCACAGAGTAGACAGGTGTCTGTAACATAAAAGCCACCAGCACAACTGACATAAATTGATGTTCCTCTGTGGCAGGGAGAGCTAGGATAGAAGCATGACTTTCTCCTTACCAGAAATGGACATTCCATTTTATGCACTGGGCACATTCACATTATGCTGCTGATAACAAAGTGCTAATTTATTTTTTTTATATCTGCCCAGAACTTCTTTTAAGGAGTAGGAACTTAATTCATGGCTCACAGCCCTTTTGGCAAACAACTAGACTCTTTACTAGGTTTTATTAATGTTATAAGTAGTGATTAAATACATATACACAGGAGAGGATGGGGAAGGCACTTTTGCAATGCAGCTGGGAATCTGCAACACAGACATCAAAGAATCACAGAACCACTGGGGGCTGGAGGGAATCTTGGGAGACCACATAGTTCAACACCTCTTCCAGAGCAGCTAAAGGAAGTTGGTGAGGACAGTGTCCAGTTGTGTTTGAGTATCTTAAATGATGGAGAGTTCACAACCTCTCTGGGCTACCTGTGCCAGTGTTTAACTGCTCTTACGGTAAAAAAAACCCTGTTTTTCTTCTCTTTAAACAAAAGTCCCTGTTTTTTTACATGTATTTTATTACTTCATGTCCTTACACTGTGCGCCACTGGGCCTGTCTCCAGCTTCTTTACTCTCCCATCAGGTATTTATACACATTGAGAGTCATTCCCTGAACATTCTCTTCTTCAGGCTGAGAAGTCCCAGCTCTTTCAGCCTCCCCTTTTACATCAGATGCTCCAAGCTCTCAAGTTGTGGAGATTGGCTGGACTTGTTCCAGCACATCCATATCTCCCTTGCACTGCAGCGCCCAGGTCTCGACTAAGAGCTCCAGATGGATGTCCCTAGGGCTCAGTAAAGACTGATAAAAGAATTTACTTTATTGTACTTCTTTCAACTGGACAGATGACAATCTCCTCTGTTCTAAATACCTCTGCACCCAGTGACAAAGGGCAAATGGTGTTTTTTTGGAAGAAAAAGTTGATAAACTCAAGGACAAGATGGGCATATTCTCTGGACCTCATATGCCTTGCAAATATTTTGCTAGATCCTCTTCCATATGACCGTCATTCTTTACAAGTTCTTAGCAATAGCTTAGCCTTTTAAAGCTTTAATTAAACTGTCTCACCAATGGACAGTTAATGATTTAAAAGGAAACAATTCACCAATGTCATGTCCCTCCATTATACAGTACACATTTTAATGGTTTGTACTGAATCAAGTTGCTTATCAAGACCTTGAATATCTCAACAATCGTACCACATTTTCTCAAAATAACATAGCATGATACAATGTGGTTAAAGTAGAGTGACAGCAAGAGCTGTGGCTTGAATGTAAATGCTGCGTTATACCATGGCAAAAAAATGTTCCACAAATCTAATGAGTCAGACATAGCCTTGAGTCTGGATGATATTCAGCATAATGACACGACTCAAAAGTAATTGCCAAACAGTCCCTCATCACTCACAGAGCCTACTCAGTCATCTAGACCCTGTGCAAGCAAAGCTCCCTGTGACTTCAACAATGTAATGCCTTAGAAATGAACCCAAGATTATTCAGGAGAAAAAAAGAAGTGAAAGTCAAACAGAAAAACAATCACTTTAGAATGTATACAGCTTCCATCATCATAATATCTGTGCACTTCACAATCTTTTCCCAAAATGCTATTAAGCATTCATAAAGTAGCGATTTTATGAATGGGTATCTGATGCATCCAAGGTCATGCAAGACATGTGGCAAACAGCAATACAGCAATCCACCCTGGGAGACAAACCTTGTCCCAGGATAGAGGGAATTGCAGTAGTTGTCTAATAATGGCTAGGATCTGCTAATAGGTAATTTTATGCATCAAATTTTATCATTAAAATACATCCATTAAAGTCTGAATTAATATTGATATTCAGACTGATTTCCTTATTATTATTGACAGTAAACTCCATTCTGAGATAAAAACTTTCCTAATAGCCAACTAAAATATGCCCTACTGCAGTGTTAGATCACTTGTGATTCTTTTCTTTTCCAGTTAATTATAATAATTGATTCTATTGATCCCACGCTTTTTCAGAAAATGTTTGTGCATGAATTACTCAACAATGAATAGTCAGAACAACCCTTCCAACCCAAAGATTATCTGCAGGAGATGACCAAGGATTAAAAATAGATATATGAATTTAGTGAATAAAAGGATGACTCGGGCACCTTCCACTGGCAAAGTACCAGAGCCTGTTCTCCAGCTGGATGTTGAGGGTTAGCCCCAGGCAGCAGCCAGGCACCACACAACCACCTGCTCACTCCCTTCCTCCTGCAGTGGGACTGGGGAAAGCAGGACTAAAACAGCCCCCCAAAATAAAAGTAGTTTAAAAAGGAAGAAGGGAAGGGAAGGGAAGGGAAGGGAAGGGAAGGGAAGGGAAGGGAAGGGAAGGGAAGGGAAGGGAAGGGAAGGGAAGGGAAGGGAAGGGAAGGGAAGGGAAGGGAAGGGAAGGGAAGGGAAGGAAGGGAAGGGACGGGAAGGGCAAGGGAAGGGAAGGGAAGGGACGGGAAGGGAAGGGCAGGGAAGGGAAGGGAAGGGACGGGCAGGGCAGGGACGGGCACGGACGGGCAAGGGAAGGCCTGTCCTGGACGGGAATGGAAGGGACGGGAAGGGCAGGTAAGGGAAGGGAAGGGAAGGGAAGGGAAGGGAAGGGAAGGGAAGGGAAGGGAAGGGAAGAAAACAGGTGATACAAAAGGCTTCGGAAAAAATTCCCAAGCAGATTCCCAACCCTTTTCTGAGCAATGTCTGCCTTCCCTATTCCCTAGGTTTTTATTGGTGAGCATGATTTTATACGGCATGGGATATCCTTTTGGCCAGTTTGAGTCAAATGTCCTGGTTGTGTACCCCCTCCTCCTCCCAACCCCACCACCCCTCCCCCCAGATTATGGTGTGTCCCTAACACAGTTGCTGGGGGAGCAGATTTGGAAAAAAAGAAAGACTTGATGCTGTGCAAGTGCTGCTCCACCATAGCCCAGTGCATTATAGGAATTTAGCCACAAAATCAAAGCATAGCACCACGTGGAAGAAATTGTGTCCATCACAATGGACATTATGTCCAGTACACTATGGGATCTCATCCAAGTCTATAAATTGCCCCATGATTTAAACAAGGACGAGCACATCCATAAATCTACTGGAAACAGTCAGTCATCTGATCTTGGTACTGTTTTTGGGTTTGTGGGTTTTTTTGTTTGGTTTTTTTTTTTGTTGTTTGTTTGTTTTTTTTTTTTTTTGTTTTTGTTTTTGTTTTGTTTTAGTTTTGGTTTCATATTTTTTTAATGGAGATACCTTTATTTTCCCCCCCTCTATTTCCTTTTAAATTAAGAGTTAAGGATATTCATTATTTAGTATTTTTCTTTTGTCATTTTAAATTGTACGGAGAGGAATTTGGATTCTCTATTTCTTGTTTTTAACTTTTTTTTACAAAATATAATATTATTTTGCTACAAATTGCTAGGATTTAATTTTTCGTCTTCCTGTTATAAATGTTTCTAAATTTTATCACAAGCCTTTATCTTAAATTCTAAGCTTTATGACTTTAGGCTATTGGTGGAGAGGGACTTTATTACAGGATGGTCACATCCCTTACTTTGCAAACAAATTGACTTTCCTCCGTGTTTCTGTTTTGTTTGCCTGAGTAATTGTCTGTTACTTTCTTGCAACAGTTCTCCTCATTGCATAGCCTTGTTGCACTTTTTAAAATAAAATTGGTGGACTGACCTTTTTGTCTATGACCACATCCTTATTTCCTTTTAAATTGAGAGTGAACCCTTACATAGGAAAGAGTAATCAAGGAACAGAGTTTTATTTATTAGCATTGATTCTACAAATCACCTGGTGCAGCAAACAAACAGTATGGGCAATAAAATAATTTAACAATTCTCTTGAATCTTTGAGTCTGCCTTCTGACCCTTGCCAGTGGTACAAGGAAAACAGACAAAACAATGAGCAGCAATCTCTTTTCTTCACCCTTTTGCTCCTTTATGGCTCACCACACAACAATGTAATTTACCACAAGCAGGGAAATCCTCAGGGGACATTTTAGAGAACGGGATCTGGCCTTAGGCTTTTATGGGGTATTTTAAGGATACTTTTTTAGGGAGAAAAATCCCTATAGTATTATCCTGTTTTCCCCTTCTTCCCTGCCTCCTGATATTAAAGCCATAGGTTGGCACCAAACCCACAACAATTAACCTCAATTTGTAGACTGTGGGGAAAAAGGTAAAAGGTATTGTAAATCTGGTCTTAGGACCAATGCAGTTTAAGATTCAAATCTTCATCTTCTTCTTCCCAGGACATTGACCTATTGTTTTGCATGCTAGGCTAGCTTCCTCAGAATTAGAAGCTGGTCTCTTTAAATGTTTCCTTACTCAGTGGAGAAAGATTAAACTCCTCCAGAGATGTTCAAAAAAGGAAAAGGCTTTGATGAGGTGTATCTTGGAAGAACCAGAAGGACATAAATAAGTACATAAAGTACAGAGCAAATTAAAAATATTTCTAAAACATGATACTAAGACAAAAAAAATATTTTTCAGCCAGGCTGGTTGAATAAAAAAGAAATCTATTTCATTTAAGCGTGAAACTGTTCTGTCAGGAAAAACTGAACCAAACAGTATTACTAGAAATGAAAAATGATTTCCAGTGCCTACAGTTCTGTATATCACTGGAGAGGTGCTGGGAGCATACAAGTGGACCAACTGATATTTGTGGTAGGAATGGAAAGAAGCCTGGGGAACTTCAGAAAAGCTTTTATTTTTATATGGTAGCACTGAGAAGCTGCATTATGGTGGTATGGTTTTTGTCCTTTTATGAGGATGACAGTATTTTGGACATCCATTTGCTCTCCTCATTTTGGCAAGTTGTATATGAGTTCTTAGTGGCAAGAAATATTCAGGATATTTGATTTCACACTGGATCCTATCGGGTTGGATTGACTAAAACCAGGCATATTAGTACTCCCTTTGGAAAGCACCACTTTAGGAGCAAAAGAGGTGCTCTACATAAAGTCATAAGAATTCTAGGAATAGTTTTTCAATACCTGGCAGTGACAGTGATTAGTATAACTATTACTGAATAGAGAAGTAGAAAACACAACCTAAATCTGATTCAGAGCTAAATATAAATCACTGAAGATGGGGAGATTAAAACTGGTGACAGATAGGCTTTGGATAAGTGAAAGTGCCAATGCTATATAAAGACATAGATCTGCTAGAAGGAACTAGAAAGTGCATCAGAACTGGTGAACTTTTTTTATTTGTTGACCAGAGTTGGTAGAAGGCCCATGGATTCTGTAAAAACATCATAATAACGAGAAAAAGAATGAGTGGTATGTCTAGGTGCCCTTTACCTTGAAAACTGAAGATTAGAAAACTGATCAGAAAAAAATAGTATTGCAGAAAATGAATTTTTTTATTGCTTCTGCTGAATATCAGTGGTATAGTCAGTACCTAGAGGTTCCACTGACACAACTGAAAAGAATCTAAGCATTTACACAGCCCTTTGGATAAGGTTTTACCTTTGCCACAACTCTAGTGACCACTAAGATTTCCAATAGTCCACTTGAAACCAGCACTTGTTTGATTTCTTCTTCATCTGTGCAATTTTGAGAAGGAAAAGATTGACAGAAAGATTTGAAGAGAAAGAAACTTTTCCCCATATCATTTATCGATCAGTGAAGAGGAAGTATGACTACTGGTGAGGAGAAAAGTAAGCTCTGACACAATATGACTTTTTAAAACAAATTATAACATCCAAAAGTTTTTTACAAGACTCTTTTTCATATGAGAGATTTTTGAAATGAGAAGAGTTGGCTATGAAGAGTTGGTTGGTCATAAAAGAGAAGAAAACAAATAATTTTAAAATCAAGAGTCTGAAGACTAGAAAAATATTAATGACAACAGTAATATGGAAAAGTTGAGTAAGAGAAAAGTGCAAAAGAGCTGCATTTGGGAGGAAAGATCTCCTTGTATTTATCTATTCTGGAGTTGGATGCAGCTCTGGAAAAAAATATGCAAAGATGGAGCCAAGCTTGTCACATTGTGGCATGATATGAAGGTGGGAGAGAACAAACATAAACTCTAAGAAGTTCAAATTTTATATAAATTAGGACTTTTTTATATTATCTGCCTTTTTTTCCCTTTTTCGATCACTGTCCTGTAGTGGGGCAGGCTGCCCAGAGAGGCTGTGCAGAGTTTGCCCTTGCAGGTTTTCAATACAAAACCCAGAACAATCCGTTCTGACTCAAGAGTTGATCTCCAGAATGTCTCTTCCAATCCTATGAGTCCTTGATTTTGTTATTGCAGTATGCCTTAATAAATAAGAATTTATGCTGGATTTTATATTTTTACTTCCTTTATTGAGACAAAGTATTGGAGTAATGCAAAGTTGGTTCTTTATACATCCTTTCAAGTATGTGCTCAGCTGAGGTACAGAAGGCAGGAAATTCTCTGAGAAGTTCTGCTAATCAAAGGCAATTCTGTGTAGGTTTCCATTACAGGAAACAGTCCAAACTGAGGCAATGGAAGAGACTGCTCAGGTAGTTTAACTCCCCCTGACCTGCTTGAAACTAACAAAACATTGGATAACAGTGTTTTGATCCCACTGGACTTGCTGATGTTAAATCAGGCAAATCCTCTGCCATGCTCTGCATGCCACAATAAACACAGTAAATGAGAGGAAAATGTAATGAGGGATTGTTTGGCAAAGCTTAGCAGAGATGTTACATCATCATTACACTCACTGTATTCTAAAATCACAGTTCTCTCTCTCCAAGAGCTGCACTATCTTCTGGATTAGGTAAGGAAAATACTGACTATTTTGAAACAGCCTTCAGGTTTGTGGCCTAGGTAATTCTCACTTCTCTTTCTGTAGTGAATGGAGGTAACTGGGGGAAGAGGCATTCTGTTGGATAGTTTTTCATTCTGAAAATATTGGGTGTATGTTAACTGCACTACCGGGCCAGAAACAAGGACAGGGAAGGCAGCAGAAAAGCATAAAAGGAAAGCTTAGCAGTGGAGGAAAATAAACAGTAAGTAAGGAAAAAGGAGAGAGGGGGGAAGAGAGGTCCCAAGGATCTTGTGTGACACAAGGAAATAGGGACAATGAGCTAAAAGGAGAGAAAAAATACACACTGAGCAACAGGGTTAAATGCCCCAAAATAAATAATAAATTACAAAATCCCAAACAGATTCACAGATCTTCCACTGTCAGACCAGTGCAGAAAGTAAGCATGGCAGCAGGTATTTCTGTATTTCTGCTAGATGTAATTACTGCTGGCAGCCTGCAGCAGTGTTATACAAAAGAGAAAAGTTAAAATTGCTCAGGCTAGCATTTTAGGCAACTTTTTTTAAGACACATTTCTAAGCAGTGTCACAAACCTGAGGGCAAGCTAAGTAATACCAGACCAAAGTTTGCTTGTGATTCTCTGCTGACTTAAGTCTGGTAAAGTAGCATGCCCAAGGCAGTCTAAAATACGGCCAGCCACAAACATGGGTTAAATTAATGTGGTTCAGCTAAAATGTAGTGCCTGAAATAAGAGCCAGTCTAACCAGTGTATGAAAATATAAACTTTTATGGCTTCAACTTACTGAACCTGACTATAACTGAAGTGAGGAACCTCTGATACATTTTTAGAGCCCTGAGAAATGTGACATGAGGGTGATGCTTAGGCTTTAGCTGTATTCTTCCTGCCATCACTTTTAAAATGCAAATACTCTAACTTTTGGCCAGTACTATTTGACTGACTGTGAAGAAACTGGGAGGGGTATCCCTCCTCCGGGGCATCATTTACATTCCCACGTTGAGCATGGAGCATGGCCAGCACAGAGAGAGTGCATCAGATCCCACAGAACAGGCAGATTCCTTGTTGATTGTGCTGCAGAGTTACACATACAGCACAAGTGTTATGTGCAGCGTGACTTCAGGAGTGCAAATACACCACTGGGGTCTGCAAGCTTGGCTGGAACACATCACCACCATGGAGAAGTTTCAAATAAGGACAGACCCAAAGTTAGCTTTGGGAAAGTCTCTCCTTCTGACACCTTCCAGACAAACCTTTTAGGGAGATGTCCATGACCTCCACAAGCCCAGAGTGATGATTTTTGCTTTCCCAACACCTTTCCTGGGTTATTCAAGCTGCAAATCCTACTTCGAGGGCAGCAGGAAACCACTGCTGAAATTTCAAAGAAATTCCAACATTAAGAAACAGAGTGGGCATAGGGCTGAAAAGTAGCTGGTGTTTATTCCTCCATGGAGAGCAAAAGGGATCAGAGGCTTTAAATCCACAATTATTAATGGAATGATTACGTAATGGCGTGGTGTGTTACAAAAGGCAGAGCTACAATTTCACATAAAGATTGAACTTCAGAACCAAGGAGAAAGCAACAGACTATGAGAAAGGAAGGACTGAAATGAAAACCAGTTGTTCCATGAACTCCAATTTTACAGTGCTCCAAAACTCACTGAGCTGAACCAACTGGCATAACATCAAAACTGGGAATAACATAAAACTGCCCACCCTTGAAGCATGACATGAGGAAATTTTGCAATTATGGAATACTGAATATATTCCAACAAAACAAAGTGCCAGGCAGCTCATCTCCACCTACTTCCCATGCTCAGAATATAAATGGAAAAGAGAACATCAGCAAAATCTGTGGTTGGATCCTTTGTTGCTGAAGGCTTTTTAAGCAACTGAAGATTAATCATCCTTTTAATCAGAAGAAGATTGAGGACTAAGGACTTATCACGAAACAACTTACTTGGGTAAATTACTCAAATCACCTAATTAAATTGATATACTCTCTTACCAGGATGTAAACTTTAAAGTCTGAAACCCTGCAAACAGTACAAAGGTGCTTACCCATTATCCATGATTCATTTCTCTGTTGGTGGAATGGATAACAATAACTTTCTGAGAGCACCATAAAAATTAATTTAAAGAGTGTAGTAGCCACATAAAGACCCTTTTCTTTCTCTCTTTACATCATAAATTGCCAGATAAAGCACAGGGATTTTTATTAGATATGAAATGGTAAACTAACAGCAATATTTACAGCTTTGTACATCATCTCAAAGACATGCTGTTTGAAGCTTTGTTATACAGTTATTCTTGCTGAAAAATAATTGCATCTGCTCCAAAGGTTGCTCTGTTCTATAAAGGAATTAGAAGATGATTAAGAACAAGATCTGAGTTCAAGTCATGTTACTTTATTCTATTCCCTGAGTTGTCTTTTTAGGAAGCCTAATCATGATGGGATTTTTTGCTGCTAATGGATAGCAACTGGTTCCAGATATATCTTGTTCACTGCAGAACAAAACTTAGAATTGTCAATCACGACTTTCAGTGAGCAAGTTAATTTTGGATAGACCTCTAGAATAGGAACTCTTAGGTCAGATTATCAAATAATGCTTCTTCCCATCTTTCTTCGAAAAGGGGTCAAACCTCTGCTCCTGAAACAGATGTCTGATCAGAACATAATCAACATTAGCTTCCTTTGAACCTGACAATAAATATACTAAAATACTGCAATGAGAACAAGTATATGGGTAGCCTTGTCTGGTGGAAGATGTCCATGCCTATGACACAGGGGGATTGGAATTAGATTGTCTTTATGGGCCCTTCCCACCCAAAACATTCTGTGATTTTGTAAGCATTTTGTAGCAGCGTGATGTCACAGACAGTCAGATACAAAATGTAAACATTTTACATAACTGTTTAAGTAGAAATAGCCAAGGCAAGTGAAGATGAATTCAAGTGAAATGATTCTGGCAGGAATCATTCAAACAGTGATAATTTGCTAGACAAAGGAGAAGGAAAGCTCAAATAATAGCAAACTGATAATCCTACTGAATACAGGGAAGATGACTGGCAAAACCACAAACCAAGATAAGCAGGCAGGAGCAGATAAGGCAGATGAGACTGCTCCTTTTGGGAGGGGGGCAATAACAGCAATGTCACAGGGTGAAAGAAGATAAATCTGACTCAATCCTGACTTCTCTAATCAAGTGGCTCTGAAGTCTGTTCTCAGCTGCCACACCTGTCAGTGGCTGTAGCCATGGGTGCTACAGCTGTAGTGGTGTGTGCTCATCTCTGATTTAGGGTATGGGTACCAAAGGCTAATAGCTCTGTATGGTGTTAGTGATTAACAGTGAGTAAGGATTAACCATTAGCATCTGTGCTCTTAAGGAATAAATTAATTCAGCAAAGGTTTGATTTACACTGGACTGTTTTATCAGTCTCCCAAGCACTCCCAATTCAGCCAACTCTAATTCCCTGATGGATATATACCTATATACATATATGGCCACACTTGTTTTGCCAGAATTTCCCTGCCTTATCTCTACCTCTAGCAAATAGCGAGGAATTTCCCAAGGGGAAATCTTGCTGTACTTTCTGTATGCCAGCATATAATCCAAACAAAAATGTCAGGGCTCCGTCACTTTTTGCTCTCACCCTGTGTAGCCAAAGATATGATAACTTTTTTGTTTTTTAAATATTTCACCCATACTGATGGTGTTATACAAATAATAAATATCAACAGCTATTTATAGTTTTAATTTATACTTATCTAGCCAGACATAAATGGAAGTAAGACAACTGTGACCAGACAAGCAGAGCTGAGTTGTATGAATTTCAGACAGTGAATAAAAAGTGAATAAAAGGTCTTGTGTTTATAACTAGCATGTTTGATTTTGTTTTTCACATATTTGGTTTCACATTTGAAAGGAAAAAAAAAGGAAAAAAAAGAAACATAATGGACTAAATTAAATAACATCAACAACATAAATAGGAATATCTACTTTTGTAATGGAAACTTAGCGAAGTTCATTTTTTTGGAAAAATATCCCATTCAGAAAAAGAAAAAAAATATTTTCCTGGCTGTGATATATCCTGGGTTAATTATAGATCCCCTAACAGAAATCACACATAGTCAATAGCTTTTTACAACTGGATCAGAAAATGTACTGGACAAAATATTCCAGGAAAAGTTTGTCTTGGGAGAAAGCTTTAGTAGGTTTATTCCATTCCTAGCTTGTAAAATACCTGTAGTGGTTTAGTCCAGCTAGAAAACTAAGAACCACATTACTGCTTGCTTAATCCTCTCCCAGCCTCAGATGGACAGGATGATTGGAAAAAAAAAGGAAAACCTTGTGGATTGAGAAAACAACAACCAATGAGTTGAAATAAAATGAAATTAAATGAAATAAAATAATAATAATAAAAATAATGATAATATTGATAATGATAATAATAATCATCTTCATCATCATCATTGTAATGAAAAGGAGACAGATAAAACCCAAGGGAAACAAGTGGTGCCCAGTACAATTTCTCCCCACACACTGACCAATGCCCAGCCCATCCCTGAGCAGTGATTGGCAGCTCCCAGCCAGCTCTCCCCAGCTGATGCACCAGGCATGACCTTCCTTGGTATGGAATATCCCTTTGGCCAGTTTGGGACAGCTGTCCTGGCCATGCTCCCTCACAGGCTCTTGTGAACCTCCTCACTGGCAGAGCATGGGAAACTGAAAATCTTAAGCACTGGGTGAACACTATTTAGCAAAATCTACCTCAATGTGTTGTCAAATTTATTCTAATACTAAATCCCAAAATACAGCACTGTAACACCTACTGAGAAGAAAATTAACTATCCCAGCTGAAACCAGGGCAACACTGGATTAACACAAAACTTGGTGACTTCACTCTTATATCTTTAATTCCTTATAGTTGTTTTTTGAGTTTTGCTGGTTTTATGAGTGTAATCTTAAGCTACAGAGACAGATTCTGATGTTGTTTTATCATTAGACAAACCTTTTGTGTATGTTAAACCATATTAAACTAACTTGAAACAGGGGGCAAGGTGCTATGCCTCCTTTATGTTTTGTTGCTCTCACCTGGGTAAGGGAGAGAGCAATATTTATGAGGGAGGAAGAAGACACATAGGCCTGTTGACAAATAAGTACTTTTACTTTTCTGCATAGAGGCAAATTGCTATGATTGCAAATTGACTCATGGTTATTGTTTTTGATAGCTTTTAAATACAGCTTATTCAATTTCTGCTTTTATTTTTGTTTGTTTAATTATGTAAAATGTGATCAAATTATAGAAAATGTAGAGCCTGAAGAATCCAATGAAAGAGTCAAGAGATCTTCCAAAGTGTGTTTATTTTGGCATAGGAAAAAAAAAAATTAGTTGTAAAGATTTCTGACTCTAATCATAATACACTGTTACCAGTCCAGACCATTGACTTATTTCATTCAGAAAATAGAATCTGCAGCAAATTCATATTTTTCTGTTTGTGACCTTGCGCTCTGTTAGAGCTAATTGTCATTATGAAGCTGAAAATTCAAGCTCAAAGATCCAATTCATGTCCTGACTGCAGGATAGCTGGCAAATGAAGATGTGAGTAGAGAAGACCTGGAAAAAAGAGAAACAGATTGTTTTTCTGGAGCTTTTTCAGGGTAGCCCTTCAAGAGCAGCTGCATTAATTTCAATAGAGGAAAAGTAAAGACTGACTTAATTTAATTTAGGTTTAGTTGATACAGAATGGAGAAAGATGTAATGTACAGGAAATGTCCAATGGAACTATGGTGAAAACTGATCTGTTTTTTTCAAGTTTTACACTAATGGAAGAAAATAGTTTGGTTTACATCAGATGATATTAAGAAGGAAAACCTGCAAAACCAAGCAAAATCTTTTCTGGGTTAGGAGGTAGTTGCACTCTTCCCTACACATATTTATTTCTTTTTTTCAATAAATGAATGTCAAAAATCAAAACTGATCTCATATATGATTGCAATCTTCCAGGATACAAGGCAAATGCATGGACTCTGTTACTAAAAAGAAGCCAAGGTTTAGCTTTTATAAAACAACTTGTAAATTACCTGAAACAAGTCCAATGTAATAAAATGCTTCGAATAACTGTTCCCATGCCTAAAAATAAAGCACAAAATTAAAACCTTTGAGCTTTAATGACAGACTCTCCTCAGCTTGCTTGAAAAGAGAAACAACTAAAATACCTGTGTATATGCACTAATGAAAGAAGGTGGTAAAGCAATAGGTTAGTTTATCATTTGTTATTTTTTCTACATAATGATTGTAGATTCCCTTTTCACCTAAAAAACCCCAGCCTGTTTATTTTTTTAATGATGAGCTGCTACCCAAAAGAAACAGAATGGCATTCTGTTGACACCATATGGTGGCTGAAAAATGGATTCCATACTATTCTGTTTGTTTGAATGTCTTCTGAGTTTCTGTATCCATAATTTATGTTGGGGCCTTCTCTGATTGCCAAAATATTCAAACGGCTTTCTCTTCACAGGGTAGCCTGCATGGGGGGAAGAAGGTTTTCAAAACAGCAGGACCCGAACAATCTCCTACTGCTCAGAGGAGAAATCATTTCCAAGCTTCTGTCCTTCTGGCTGCTTTCATTGTAATAATAATTTGCATCCTGTGCGAGGAAACTGTTTGCATTCAGAAGAAACCTAAAATAATAAATAAAAAGAAGGGAAAAAAAAAACCCAACATTTTATGTGCTTGCATACTAATACAAGAATTTGTGAATATTAAGCATCAATTTAAAGTTGCATTGACTCCTAGGCTCTGACGTAAGTAGATAGCTTAGGCTTTCATATCTTAATGGAAAGCGATATGCAGAGGTTATTGAACAGTGCAGTTTCCAAATGATTGCCTCTGCAGCTGGCATAGAGAGATCCAGAGTGGTTATGGATGAGCTAAAATAATTAAGACATATTTCTCCTGGTGTCTACTCGGTTATTACTCACTTTTTAAGAGGCCATAATTTAGGCAAAGATTTAAGTATGACTGTGAATTACAAACACATATTTCATATGGTCTTAATATGGTGTATGAGGCCACTTGCATTATGCAGCAGGATGTGTGTGTTGTAAGCAGCAGGGATCCTGGAATCACATTAAAAGACAGAGCCAGTCCCTCCTTTCTCACCTTTCTCTTCTCCTCGATCTATCACAGTTTAGTGCTTTCTGCTGTTTGACCTGCTCTGTTTCCCTCTTGCCTCTGGGATGTTGGCAGGAGCACACAGGATGATGAATGGACACCTGAATGTGGGGGGAACTAAAACCAGCTGCAGCAGGATTATTAATGCTTAGCAGAAAAGGATTATAGGAGAAGGAGACCACCTGTTGTGGGGATCTTCTTGAGAATTAGATTAGACCTGTTTGACCCTGAGGTACCCTGGTCTCAGAAGATTATTTATCCTCAGGAGTAAAATGGAGTTTTATGGAGGTTTTATTTCATTCCTCAGACTTGGGAAGCATTCCTTCATTCTTGACCCTCCAGCTATCCTGGGCATACAGCTGAGGTACTCCAGTTGAGGTCTGAAAAAGTAATTTAGCCAGTAGCAAACTTGGATGCCATGAAATTGTAGTTTTTATCAAGAAATAGGATGGAAGCTGGATATTCTTCCAGAGCATCAGGCAAAACGCTGCTGACAGCTTTGCTTATTCTGAAGGAGTGCTGGTTTAAAAAATGTCTTCAGTGTAATGGAGATTTACTAATGTGAATACATATTTCTTGTATTAGTCTGTTTAATGACAGTGTCTTAGAAGTTCAGTCAATATTTAAATCTGACATATTCTCTTCCAAATCAAAAAAAAAGAACATATTCTCCTTTAGGAAATGAAAGTAGAAAACCTGTGACCAAATTAAATTAAATTTTTAGAGAAGCATTATATCTGGAGGAAATCTTGTAACCATTTTTAATCTGGGGAGAAAAAAAGGGAAATTTCATTCAAGAATTGCTTCTACATATGTATTACAAAAAGTTTCTGGAAAAAAGAAAGGATGGGTCAAAAGTTCTAGCAACAGCAACAAAAGACCTACATTGCAAATTCCTTTGCAACTTATTTAAGACAGCTGTCTAGAAAGAGTTATCCTGCCCTACAGAGCAACTCTCCAGATATCCTGAATTTAGGATATCAGATAAATTTCTCTCACGTGAGCAGCTCAGTTCAAGTTGTTTATGCTAGGGAAAAGATTGAGTCCCCAGCATTCACCTGGACTAGTGATGTTACTAAACAAATTTCCTTAATTTAAGGTTCCGTTTACCTTTCAGGCATATTGTCTTTTATATCACAATTACTAATCTTTATGTCTTTTTTAGTATATAACTGCAGTTGAGGTTAAGCCATGTGGACTCGCAGTGTGAAGACGGAATCATTACTGGAGAGAAGGATGAGAAGACAGCCTGTCTCTGGTTTTATCCCAAGGTGATACTTCTGAAAATCTACCACAGAAAACCTCCAGAAGTGTTAGGATTCAGCTTCAGAATAACTTAGCTGTTCACAATGTTGGTGTTTAGATGTAATCTCTTTGTCTAAGTGTAGTTTTGGGGTTCTCAGGTGGGTTTCTGTTACCTAATGTGGATCTCTGCTGCTGGTTGGGTTCTGAGGGCTTGAGATATCTGCACAGGACTTACAGAATGGCATGGAGCTCTTTATTCTTCTGGAGCAACACTTGGAGGCCAGAGAACAGCATCCCATTCCAGGCAAATAACATCAATGGAGGCTAAAGAGTTGGTTATCACTGCTTTAGAGCAGAGACACAAATTTTCCCAGCTAACAGCTCTCTAGGATCCATGGACTGCACTGATGAGCTCTCTCTGCAGTAAAATAGGAGCTGGGACATGCAACGCATGGAGGAAACTTAGGTTTTGTTCAGCTGCCTGAAAAAAGTTGTTTACTGTCATTTGAGATCCAGAAAGATTCCTATGGAGTGTGGAAGTATTGATGGCTGTGCATAATGTCTGAAATAGCACTAGGTGCCTCTGTTTACATAATCAGTTTGAGTTCATGTAGTCCAATATGAGAGTTTACATGCAAACACTTACTGTTTGTATTTTGAAGCTGAATCCTCCATGACTGCAGATGTCCTTTCAGCACAGAAGTTCTAGGAGTACCCTTTTTTTTTCTCCACTGGTGTGGACATTTTATGTCTTTACCAGTCATCAGGACTGTACCTGCTTACAGATATTTGCCCTCTCAACAAAGATTCAACAGAGCACATTTTGGAGCAGGTAATTGCAACTGTGGTTTACTCTCAACCTGTAGATAGATTAATTGCTGGAGAGAAGATTCAAGGCAAACAAAAGGAGGTGATAAGTTTTATCTCTAAGTTATTCCAAGTACTGTTTGTGTCTCCTCAATCGAACTTACAGAACTTTTCTCATATATAATATTGATGCTTTTGTTCCCTAGAAAAGCTGCAATAATTTGTTATTAAGGTGTCTCGGCACTTCTAATTTTGTTTCTTCATTTTCTGTTCTCCTCTTTAATTCCTTTTGCATGCTGCACTGAGAATAGATGATGAGATCAGCTGTAACTCACTTGCAAAACTTTCTTCTTGCAGAGCTGTTTCTTTTTTTTTTCAGAGCAGGACCATGTGCTCAAGCTCTAAGTCTCTTCCTCCTTGCTCTTTCTTAGCTTTCAAGGTCATGTGTTTGAGTATTTCAGTTGCAAGTATCAAAAGTGCTACTTGATTGAGACAGAATTTTCCTTCCCTCTCGCCTCTTCTAAAACACACCATGATTTCAGGTATTAACGGATTAAGAAATGTAAGTGTTCCTGATTAGGGATTATAGGGATGACAATGGCAATACTCCTGCAGCCTAACAATACATTCTGATCTTGGTACGTTGATAAGAGAAGACTTGTAGGGCTGAATTTACAATCTGCATATGAGAATGCTAGTACTATAATTTGGATTTAGTTTAAGACTGAAATAGTGCAGGGAGGAGATGTCTATTCCTAACTACTGGGTTTCCTACCAAGCTGTGAACACAGAAAGAGGACCAAGAAAAGACTGATATGTTCTTCCTTAAAACATTGATTCATGCTTGTAAGGGGCTTTGAAAGTGAAATACTGTGACAAAGACCTGTCTCTCTGGCTATAAAGCCTTCTGTTCATTTGGCTTAGGAAATTTCATAGGACCCACCTTCTCAGGTCTGTGGGTATGTTCAACACCAGGCCCTGATTTCCCTATCCTTTTTTCATCCATATCTGTTAGTTGGGTTGAGGTAATCACTGCCTCTCCAGTGCACCTCCACAAACAAGCGTGAGGCCAGTCAAGATGAGAGAGAGATACTATACAAGGAACTCCAACCCATGACATCCATATTATTTTTCCTGTCATGAAAGCTTTACATCAGCCTACAAAACTTGAATTGACTATGTCTACAGACCACTATATCCACAACAGCACTGTGTTAGAAAATGGGAAATGCCCAATGAAGGTTACATTTTACTGTTGGTAGCATATGCCAACAAACAGGTTTCTTCAGGTCAAATAGTACTACTTAAAAGAAAAATCACTGAGAGGATTATGTGGGTATTCAACAACTAAATTCAGAGCAAAACTAAAGAGGATGTCTATTGTCAGGAGGGTCACTGATAAAGCTGCAATATAATTAAAATTCTGGGATTTTTAATTCTTTTTTTTCAAAGGACTTGATTCAGCATTTCACAACACGATTTTAATGCCAAGGTACTTCTCTTTAATCCAGTAGAGATCCACCAATGTTATGAAGAATTATTTCCAATATTATTAATTTCTTTTATCTCTTCCTTTTTTGTTATCTGGGAAGATTAGGAAACAAAATGATAATTAATTTATAATGACGCTGATCCAGTACACAAAGATATGCCTTCAATATAGTTTGTAATGCATTTTGAAAATAATCAGTTAATTCACCATTATTAAGAACTCTAATTTTTATGCAAAAAGACCATTGCTTGTGAAATCCTGTCCCCTGACAGCAAAATTGTCATCTGCTTGAGCAGAGGCACACTTTGCTGTCACTATCTTAACTTCAAAATAGTTATTTTTCCCTATTTAAACAGGGGGTATGTCTTGAGCCATAAAAGACTTTCAATAAACCCTTTACCAAGAGGAATAGAAGTTAAGGCCACATTCTCCTTCTCTAGTAAGATAAGAAATCATGCATGCTTCAAGGACATCTGAAGCTAACCTGTGTAAAATGTTGTGTTTAGACTCCACTTAAGAGAAATGCTGGAAAAAGGAGGACCTAGTATGGTCTTCTCCCGGCTGGAGTGATGCTACAGACCTTGCACCAAGGACAGCAGTGATGAGTGGGGCTTTCATTGGTCTCTGCATCTTTCAAACCAGTTTGAGTGCTGCAAATGCTGCATGCAGTACAAGAGAACCTGTTTATGAAACATTCCTAGACAAATATTATTACCTGTTATTACACAGGGACTAGAAGAGTTCCAATGATTTGTCCACAGAAACATAATTTTTTGTTAATAATCACCAACTGATCTGTTAATGAATGAAACATGTAAACTGGGCTCATCTGCTTTGAAAAGAGCAAGGATTACTTCTGTAATTTGTCACTTGGTTTTCTTCACTTTTTTAATCACCCTATTCTTTTTCAACACCAATATCACAGTCCTTCATTTTGTGAATGCAAAATCAATGTGTTCTGAAGACAGCACACCAAACGAAAGGCTCATAAAAATTTAGGACTTTTTATTCAGGTGCTTAACTGCAAAGTCTAAATACGCTAAATAATTTCCAGTAATCAACAGAGAGATATATGTATGGAGGCAATATTTCTCATCCGAGGTCTACTGTAAAAAAGGAAGCAGGAACTGATGGAAAAACAAAGCAGAAATGGTTCATGTTGATCTTAGCAGCTTTCTGAATTTATGGGTAAAACAGGACTGGAAGAGGAGTGTCACTTCAAAAGATGTGTGCTTATATGATGTCAGACTAGAGGAAATATTCATCCTGTTTATGACCTGAACTGTTTTAGATCAGTAATTTATGTATGATTTGCAAAACTTCTATCTTCAATGTCTCAGCCAAACAGTTGCCCTTAGAGGGAGGAGAGCAGGGAGGAGAAAGAAGGGTGTTGAATATAACTTTTGGTAATGATTTACTTTATTGCCAATAATTTTGTGTTGATGCTGCCTTTTCCTTATCTAGTTTTCACACATTTCCTTCATTGATATTCCTGCATCATTCTCAGCTCTTTTCTTTTTATTTATTTTTTAAGAAGCTCTCCAAAGTCTGATTTCCTTAATCATGGTTTCTGTATTTACTGAAACTATGGGGGTTAAAAGCCTTACATTTTTCATTTATTTGAATTCTTATTCAACTAATTTTTATGTTGTGCATTTGCAGGTTGCTTCTTTAGAACCATTTCACATTAAGATTAACATTCAGATTCTTTGTAGTATTGTCAAGTACTCCATACCTGACACTAATTATCAATGCTGTGGGAATGAATGGCAGCATCATATAAAGAAATTAAGGACAGAGTTCTCCACAGAAAATAATTCTTACATTTAATTAAAAAAAAAAAAAAAGATAGGAGGTATGTGGGTGAACATCCTTGGCTGGTTACAATAAAACTCTTGAAGACAATAACATCAAATGAGTTTACACTTGCTGAATATATGGTTTGAGGTTCTGTATGCTGCATGCCAAGGATAGAGAGTATTGGGATGCTAAAGGCAGAGTGATTTCCCCCACGATGCCAAAATAAGACATCGTGTTGAAGAGGAGGCCCATGGTCATCTTTCCTAATGGGAATCCCAATTTCTGTTGCTGGGGCACTGTTAATGCCATTTTTCTAGGGGAAAAAAAAAAAAAAAAAGATGGGCAAACCAGAAAAAATCTACTGCTAATTTTAGACCTGTAATCCAAGGGGGAGATTAAAAAACTGATCACTCAGGCCTTAATTACAACTACAAGTTCCACGTTTACTAAGTTTAGAACCACAGCAATACATGCCATGATTTTATTTTGAAAAGGAATGGATTTTCATTTTCTGACTGATTTGTTTCAAGCCAAACTGTCAGAGCTACATACACAGGCTGTCATCTGTGTTTCACTATCCTTTAAAGTCTGTTGGTCATGATTAATTTTTTTCTTCTTCATCATTCGGGTCTGAGAGAAGCATCAAGTATTTTAAAGAAGAAAAGGATTACTTTAAAGGATGCTAACTGCTACAAAGCATGAAAACACCATGTAACTTGGGAATGGAAATTCTCCTAAAAATAATTTGCAAATTTTAACCCTAATCATCAGCCTGATGATGATAGCCTGATGATAGCTATCATAGCCCAATGTTTTGATCAGGCTAATCAAAATATTTTCCCTGAACGAATAATAAAAATAGTGACTGTACTTATTAAAATAGTTTTGTGGGTTGTCAGCTATTTTGACCATGTGACAATGAACAACAAAACTGGGGAATAAGCCATAACCTATTAGATGGCCAAATCTTCATGGTAATAGTAGCTTTAGAAGACTACTTCTTAATGATGTATTTAAGCTCTAGAATAAACTATTTTATTCCTTTTAATCACCATGCAATGCATGGCATTGACTGTCAGTATAAAGATATGTCGGGCCTCAGGCCATCCTTGTATATCAGTTGCCATGAATTATGCTGAAAACGTCAGTCATGAAACATTAACTTCTTAAAACAAAAATCAAACTTCACAGGCATCACAGCAGATGTGTGAACAAAGGAAATCAACATCTGGATTTGATAAGGTAAACCCATATGAATACACACAGAGCATTGACTCATTATCTTTTTTCTTTTGTTTTCTTATCACTCACCATCCTATCCTCAAAATTTCATTCTTCTTCTCCAAGTTCCTTTTGGGTGTAATCCTTAGCAATTCCACAAGCTCCAAAATTTTTCAGGTAAAAGGAGAAAAAAAAAAAAACTTTTACTGCAGGAAGTTCTATAATTTCTAGTTACCATGAAATGAGAAATAAATGAGTCATACCCAAAGGAGGAGGCAGAGAAACCCCCCCTTTGCTCGAGCCTCCAGAGAGATCCTGTTGGGTGCACACAGTGAATTTCTTATACCTGAAAGGTCTTTCTTTCTCAGATTATCCTCTGCAAGTTATAGGACTTCCCTTCAGATCCTCAAGGAAAGCAAAGTCACCATTCTCTGCTAGTGACACTCCCCTGCTCAGACAGAAGAAAAGTTCTCCCCAGTTTTCCAGGTTTCAGACACTAACCCTTGTGTTGGTATGCAGTGTATGTATGTTTGTAGTCTGTCTAAACCTTGGCCTGGATTAAGCAGGTAGGGGCAGATTGATGACTATTCTGCTACCATATTGATTTCAGCTGAAGTTTGTTGAGCTTGCTGCCCTTCAGTACCTGTCAGGAAGAGTACCTTTCAGATAAACCTTCAGTTATCTCATTCCAGGAGCAGTATGATAATAATAAATCTCAGGCATTCTTCAGTTTGTGTATGTGTCAGCTTTATACCTAATGGCTTGGATGTTCACCTGAAGTTTACCAGTAGTAAAATTGCTTTGGGAGTCTTGTGCTGCCTGAGGGTGTTAAGGGATTCCCAGCACAACTGTTATCAATGCTGGAAGGGAGACTATTCCCGCCAGTTTTGGTGACAAGCCTCTAATAAAAAAGACAAATATTTTATAGGAAAAAAGCAGATGTCATGGATATTTCGACATGTCTGATAAACTTCCACTTGAATTCTATTCTAGCACTGAACAGAAATTCCTGTTTTGTTCAATGAGCCTGGAAGAAAAGACACATGGGCAGTATGGAAACAAGGGCTTAAGGGAGAAATGTTTGGACACCTCGAGGGGAATACTTGTCTTATTTGTTTGCAGGTCAAAATGTGTGCCTTTAGCACAGACTTTGAAAGTATTGATGTCAATTTAATGCACATTTCATCTCCCAGTTTTGTAAGAGGGTCATATTTACAAACAAATAGAGAAAAAAAGTAAATTTAAGGTCAGTTCTGGTGGACAAATAGAACAAATGACAATCAGAAGTGGCTGGAATGGTTCAATGTCCCAAATCTATAGAGCTTGTCATTTTCTGTGCTTTCATGTTTTCATTCCACTCACTTTACTTTTCTCACATTTCTATGGAGCATGTTTGAATTGAAAGACTCCAAAAGAAATAAATCTGGAATAATTTTAAGGTGGCAATGATAACAATGTGGTCTGAATTTGGGGTTTTCCTTCTTTCAGTTTATGTATGCAGTAGGATTACCAAAGTGAAATCCGATATGCAGCAGTTTAGAGAATTATACATTCAGAAACAGAAGCATCTTCTAATTAGCATCTCTCTTTAGATTTTTGCAGTTGCATCACAAAAACAATAGCAGCATCTTCTCACTCCATTTGCTGGCACTACATTTCTGTTTTATAGACTTTCCAACACCAGATGCATGTCCAGTGAGTGTGACTCATGTTATTGGACTATTATAGTCACTATGTATTTTAAATCTTTTCAGTGGAATTGGATCAAGAAACAACACAACTGAGGCCACAAAGCCTTTGCAGAAACATACTGTGATGCACTAATGCTTGTCCTAAAGAGACACAACCTGACCTGTGACATTTAGCCAGTGTGTGGAGCAAACACAGGAGGTAGCAGGAGATGGAGAGGGCAGCATAACAAACTTTTAGGTGGCAAATTGCTAAATTTAACTATGCCACAATAAATATAAGGACAATTGACTTTTAAAGAGACTATGATATCTCTGTAAAGGAGGATCAGGACAAAAACCATTTAATTTAAACACAAATAAAAATGTGGGACCTGATGTGGTGTCCTCACGAGTGCTGGGGAAGTTGACCAATGTAATTGTGAGGGCACTCTTGCTAATTTTCAAAAGATCATACAACCAGGAGAGATTCACAGGGACTGGGAGGAAGCAAATATCATTCCTATTCTCATGAATGTCACGGTGGAGGGTCCAGAAAACTACAGGCTGGTCATCATCACACCTCAGAAGCTGGTGAAACAGTTAATCCTGAAAACAATTTTCAAAATCATGAGGGACAAAGTGTTGGGAGCAATCAGACTGGATTTGTAAAAGGAAAATGATGTTTGATCCACCTGATGGTTTTCTAAAATGAAATTGCTAGCTCAGGGGTTGAGGGGAGTTCAGTGGTTTTGTTTGTTTTGATCTTACTTTGAATAGCATCTCCCATGATATTCTCATCTCTGAACTCATGGTCAGTAAATGGACAGTGAGATGGACTGAAAATTGACTGAACTTCCAGGCCTGAAGTACTGTGGTCAGCAGCACAGGAGTGACCATCCTCCAGCCCACTGGAGGATGGTCACTCTTGGTCTTCTCAGGGTTGATAACGTGGCCAGGGCTGTGTAAACTTTTCATTAATGTCCTGGATGGAGGCACACAGGGCACTCCCAGCAAGTTTGCAGATTATACAAATATGAGAGGCATGGGTGGTAGGGCAGGTGGGTGTACTGTTGTTCACAGAGACCTCCACAGGTGGGAGAAATGCATCAATATTCCTCACAAGAATGAAGGGAATTGCCAAGTCCTGCAGCTGGGGAGGGATCACTCACCACACCCATAAAGTCTGGGCCTAGACTGGAAATCAGCTGTGCAGAGAAGGAGCTGGGGTATCCTGCTGGAACCACAAGCTGACCATGTGTCAGAAATGTGCCTCAGCCTTAGAGAAGACCAGAATCCTCCAGGGCTGCAGAGAAGAGAGCTCTGCCAGCAGACCAGATCCTTCCCCTCCAACAAGCCCTGCCAAGAGCTATCTGAAGTCACAGGTGCAGTTCTGGGCACCCCAGTACAAAATAAATTGGCACACTGGAATGAATCCACCAGAGGGCCAGGAAGATGATTAAGGTAGTAGAGCATCTAATCTACAAGGACAGGCTGAAAGATCTGTGACTATTCAGTCTGGAGATAAAAAGGCTCAGGGGGGTTCTCAGCAACGCATAAATCTGATCAGGGAGTGTGAAAAATACAACCAGTCTCAGAGGTGCCCAGTTAAATAACCAGGGGCAACGGGCACAAATTTAAATGCAATGTGAACATAATAAAGCACCTTCTTTCTTGGGAAGTCAGACAGACACTGGAACTGGTTGCCCAGAAAGGTTGAGTCTCCACCTCTGGTAATGTTCTAAACCTGACAGGACATTGTCCCAAGTAACCTGCCCTGATTTAACTTGCTGATAGCCCAAATGCTTTGGACTATTTGATCTGCTAAGAAACCTTCTGACATTGGTTGTTCTGGGATTTTGTGATATAATGTCTTTATACATGGCAACTTTTTTACAGTTCAAGCTCAAGTGATACTGGATTCATTAACTAAATGGAAGATTAAATAATTATCTACTCAAAGGCTCAAGAAGTTCCCACAGAATAAAAATATTCCAAATGTTATTTCAAATTCAGAAACTCTAAATAGCTGGTGATTATTTTTTTGAGATTGTGATTTTAATTGTCTTAGATGCATATGAAAAAATTTCTTTGTTTATCTAAATATGATGATTATGTTATAGTGAATAGTATTTCTGAATATATTTATGCATCAGTTTTTTGTATCATGTACACAACTGAGGAAAATTGCTATTTGCCTCCATGAGAATTTAGTTACTTTATCAAAAATATTGTTGCTCTTCTGTTTGCATAGTTTTCCTTTTTACTTCTAAATTTAACCTTGTTTACAGATACTATTCTGTAAAGTGGTCTCTAATCACTGCAGAATTAAGTAGTCACTAAGCATCTCTCGAAATTCTAAAAATAACCGAAAAGCCACAGGAATGCGAAAAGTGATAAACTTGATTGCACAGTTGAAGCTGTAGGAGAAAAAATATGGATATTTGATATGGAACTTGCCTTTTTCTTCTCTTCTTTTCACATTGTATTAATCATTAATATTTTTTGTGAAGTTTCTATACAAACAGAATATGGAGTCTTCAGGAACTTTGATTTCCCAAATGTCTTTGAAGGACCAAGCTGACTCAGTTAAACTGTCCCGACATGTTAATGCTGTTTGAGTTCTAAATGCAATTCTTTAAAGAGAACCATTGAAAAGTTTCTCACTTCAACTAGAGTTTTTGTACTGAAGAGATCCAAACAACAGCAGATTTTGTGGTGTTTAGAATTATCTAGGCAGTATAAAGCAAACTAAAATAGTAGCAACATTTGGACTGTGATTGAAACCTTTGTCCTTCATTTTAGCAGAAAAAAAAATCACAAAATACTCAAATTAATGACAGCCTTCTTGTGGGCGATATCATAGATATCACCCACGTCTCAGATTCATCACTCTTCAAAGTTTATGAAGGCTGTCAGCTGGAGAGTCAAATCTTGGGCCCAGTTCTCTTCTTTTAGTAGAAGAGACACAAGTTTTCTGACATGCCCAGGGTTAGCCAGAATATTTATATAGTGTTGTGGTTTTTTTTTCCTTTTCTTGCTCTCTGTGTGCTGTCTGTAGCAAATTCAGTTATTTCCCCTGCTCTCTGTAAGTCAGGTGCTGCTTCTTTGTGCAGTTCTGCAGGTCGTCCTGCATTGTCCATGGCAAATTTCTGCTGTGCTGTTATGATGGATTTATCTTCAATTTGTCTTTGCACAAATGGGCACTCTTTACTGTCTAGTGACTCCCACGGCAGAATAGAAGCTTGAATTCTCCAAAAATGGGCAGGTGGAAAATGGGAATGAGTTTAGACTAAACTCTCATCTTCTTTATTGAAGGACAAACCTTCAGTATTAGTATTCTGAGCAGGCCATTTTCCTTTCCATGCTAAATGATTGAAAACTGAAAAAAAAAGGGGAAGATTATCTCCTCAGCATCAATGCTGAGGCATTTTTCCATTCCTGTTATTAGTTTAGTAATGTTTTCATCACTGCTGATCCCAAGGTTTCAGCTTAAAGATCTTTAGCATGCTTCACATATAACTTAAGGGATTAACCAAGAATTTGTAATTGATTCTCTCTTTTTGGGAATACAATGCAGAGGAATACTCCTAACTAAATAGCAAAAGTTTCAGCACACAAAGCTTTACAGAGAGCCCTGTATCTATATTTTGTGGGAACATTTAGATTTTTTATGATTTTTGTATAGGGAATATTTTATTTTTTACTTTCCTTGCACAGTGCGTAACAAAATATGGGGATGCTACTACATGAATAATAAATAATAACAACAAAAAAGTGACAATTGGAAGGCAAATGTGTTATCAGTGACTAGATCTTTGTTTGTTTCTTTTAATACTTCAAATCTGATTTGGGTATTTGCAGCAAGAGGGATTTTGTTATTGGGTTTTTTTGGTTTGATGGGATTTTTTCTTGGGAATTTTTTTCTGTTTGCTCACAATTGTGGGATTTTGTTTGCCGTTTTTAAAGATTTTTTGTTTAGTTTGGCTTTTAGGTTGTTTTATGTGTGTAGGGGGTTGGGGTTTTTTAGTTTGTTAGGTCAAGATTTTTGTGTTTTTTTGGTGGGGTTTTTTGGTTTTGTTTTGTTTGCTTTTTTTTTTTAATGTGGGATAATTATCTACTTTCTCACACAGAAAAAAATAGGAAAAGATAGTGATATGAAGAAATCACCTGAATTTTTCATTTAAGGAAGAAAATTATTCTAGCAAGATGGAGTTACAGGTTGTACACTTGTCCCGGTTTAGGGCAAATTTGGGAGAGAATTTTTAACAAGGGCTTTTCCAAAAACAAACCCAAACAGCTCCCTCTCCTAACCGGTTCGGGAAGAATTCTTCAGAGAGAGGTGGAAAGAACTTGTTTATTTGACAAGCACAGCACTCCCCAGCACACACAATGAACAATACCGGATGACACCACTCTTCCACTGCTCTGAGAAAGATGACAAATTCAGAAAAGTCTCTCCTGGGGGTTTGCTGTTGTCAGTCCTGCCGGTGCTGAGGCAGCTGCTGCAGCCACAAGGTGTAACCTCTCTCTCTCGGTGTTCTGAATCCCAGTCCGGAGCAGTCAGCAGGTCCAACGGGGTGGGGGGGACAGTCCAGAAAGGAATTTGGACCGTTTAGCAGAAGCAAAGCAGAAGCAAGAGCGAGAGCAAAAAGCAGGGCAAAAAGCAGAGAAGCCGCAACATGCTCTGGTGCTATCTGTATGTCCCGCCAAGTAGCTGATAGGAGGCCCAAAACAAAACCTTCACTCTGCCAGTCTTAAAGGCACAGAACATAATATCCAGCATAAATTACATACACACGAATGGGGATAACAGTCACCCTAGGACATTCTACCCCTTATTTCCATATCGTCAAACAATTTCATTCTCACCCCACAATCAGATCTCCCTGAGGTACACATCGTGTTGTTCTATCTCTCTGCATCACTTACCATGTGCATCCTGGTCCCTGAGCAAAGACAACCCCACGGATGGGTTTGTCTGTACTTGAGGCAGAATTGATCTACACTGTCTTCCTTAACAAACTTTTGACATGTACCACTGGGACTTTATCTCTATCTATTATATTCAGGGACTCAGACTGGGCAGGACCTGCTCGGTTAGTGGAATCTCGAGTGTTAACTAACCAGGTAGCCTTTGCTAAGTGCTGCTCTCAATTTTTGAAGGATCCCCCACCCAAGGTTTTCAGCTGGGTTTTTAGTAGCCTATTGTACCTCTCTACTTTCCTTGCAGCTGGTGCATGGTAGGGGATATGGTACACCCACTCAATACTATGTTCTCTAGCCCAGGTGTTGATGAGGCTGTTCTTGAAATGAGTCCCATTGTCTGACTCAATCTTCTCAGGGGTACCATGCTTCCAAAGGACTTGCTTTTCAAGGCCTAGGATGGTGTTACGGGCAGTGGCATGAGACACAGGGTAGGTTTCCAACCATCCAGTGGTGGCTTCTACCATGGTCAGCACGTAGGGCTTGCCTTGGCATGTCTGGGGCAGTGTGATGTAGTCGATTTGCCAGGCCTCCCCATACCTGTACTTGGACCACCGCCCACCGTACTACAGGGGCTTCACTCGCTTGGCCTGTTTGATGGCAGCACACGTCTCACAGTCATGGATAACCTGAGAAATACTGTCCATGGTTAGATCCACCCCTCGGTCTCGTGCCCACTTATAGGTGGCATCTCTACTCTGGTGACCTGAGGCATCATGGGCCCACCGAGCTAGGAATAACTCTCTCTTGTGTTCTCAATCTAGGTCTATCTTTGACACTCCTATCTTTGCAGCTCGGTCTACTTGCTCATTGTGTTGATGCTCCTCATTGGCTCTACTCTTGGGGACATGGGCGTCTACATGGCGGACCTTGACAGGTAGCTTCCTTACTCTAGCAGCGATGTCTTTCTACTCATCAGCAGCCCAAATTGGTTTTCCTCTACGCTGCCAATTAGCCTCTCTCCACCTCTCCAGCCATCCCCACAGAGCATTAGCTACCATCTATGAATCAGTGTAAAGGTAGAGCCTTGGCCATTTCTCTCTCTCAGCAATGTCCAGGGCCAGCTGAACAGCTTTGAGTTCAGCAAGTTGACTTGATCTACCTTCTCCTTCGGTAGCTTGAGCGACCTGTCGCGTGGGGTTCCATACTGCTGCTTTCCACTTCCGGTTCATCCCTACAATGCGACAGGAACCGTCCGTGAAAAGAGTGTAGCGTGTTTCTTCTGGTGGCAGCTGGTTATATGGAGGGGCTTCTTCAGCACGTGTCACTGGTTCTGGTTCTTCATCTGTGACACCGAAATTCTCACCTT
Source organism: Serinus canaria (assembly GCF_022539315.1). NCBI lineage: Eukaryota > Metazoa > Chordata > Aves > Passeriformes > Fringillidae > Serinus > Serinus canaria. The sequence goes on along the minus strand of NC_066316.1, from coordinate 105,039,716 downwards.
CAGGCCAAGTTGTAATCACCTCCAAAATCCCAGGGCGATTCAGTTTACCTATACGGGCGCGCTGAGTGATAAGGGCAATCCACTTGCTCCATGTAGTGTCAGTGGCATGATGAGTGGAAGGAACCTTGCCTTTGAACATCTACTCCAGCACCGGCAGTCGGGGTGCCAGGAGGAGTTGTGCCTCTGTGCCAATCACCTCTGAGGCAGCTTGGACTCCTTCATAGGCAGCCAAGATTTCTTTCTCCGTTGGAGTATAGTTAGCTTCAGAGCCTCTGTAGCTTCGACTCCAAAATCCTAGTGGCCGACCCCGAGTCTCCTCAGGCACTTTCTGCCAAAGGCTCCAGGACAAGCCATGGTTCCCGGCTGCAGAGTAGAGCATGTTCTTCACATCTGGTCCTGTCTTGACCGGACCAAGGGCTACTGCATGAGCAATCTCCTGCTTGATCTGGGGAAAAGCTTGTTGTTGCTCAGGGCCCCAGTGGAAATTGTTCTTCTTGCGGGTGACCAGGTAAAGAGGGCTCACGATCTGACTGTACTCAGGAACGTGCATTCTCCAAAAGCCTATGGCACTTAGGAAAGCTTGTGTTTCCTTCTTGTTGGTCGGTGGGGACATAGTTGTGATCTTGTTAATGACATCTGTAGGGATCTGATGCCGTCCATCTTGCCACTTCACTCCTAGGAACTGAATCTCACGAGCAGGTCCCTTTACTTTGCTCTTTTTAATGGCGAAACCAGCTCCTAGGAGGATTTGGATGATTTTTTTCCCTTTCTCAAACACTTCCGCATCTGTGTTCCCCCACACAATGATGTCATCAATATACTGGAGGTGTTCTGGAGCTTCACCCTTTTCCAGTGCAGTCTGGATCAGTCCATGGCAGATGGTGGGACTGTGTTTCCACCCTTGGGGCAGTCGGTTCCAGGTATACTGCACTCCCCTCCAGGTGAAAGCAAACTGAGGCTTGCATTCTGCTGCCAGAGGAATGGAGAAAAATGCATTGGTAATATCAACAGTGGCATACCACTTTGCTGCCTTGGACTCTAGCTCATACTGGAGCTCTAATATGTCCGGCACAGCAGCGCTCAGCGGTGGAGTCACTTCATTCAATGCACGGTAGTCCACCGTCAATCTCTATTCTCCCTCAGATTTACGCACAGGCCAGATGGGGCTGTTGAAGGGTGAGTGGGTCTTGCTGATCACCCCTTGGCTCTCCAGCTCACGGATCATCTTATGGATGGGGATCACGGCATCTCGAGTGGTTCTGTACTGCCGTCGATGCACTGTGGAAGTGGCAATTGGCACTTGTTGCTCTTCTCTCTTCAGAAGTTCTACTGCAGATGGGTTTTCGGACAGTCCAGGCAACGTGTTCAATTGCTGGATGCCTTCAGTCACTACAGCTGCTATCTCAAATGCCCACCTGAGTCCTTTTGGGTCCTTGAAATACCCACTTCGAAGGTAATCTATGCCCAAAATACATGGGGCCTCCGGGCCAGTCACAATAGGGTGTTTCTTCCACTCATTTCCCGTCAGGCTCACATCCGCTTCCACCAAGGTGAAATCCTGGGATCCCCCTGTCACACCGGCAATAGACACAGACTCCGTCCCCACATGTCTCGATGGGATTAATGTGCACTGTGCACCAGTGTCAACTAAAGCTTTGTATTCTTGTGGTTCAGATGTGCCAGGCCAACGAATCCACACAGTCCAAAAAACACGGTTTTCCTTAGCCTCTACCTGGCTAGAGGCAGGGCCCTTCTAAGCCTGGTCATCTTTCTTTCCCTGGGCATATGTCTTGGATGTTCCTTCAAGGGGATCAGACATATCATTATCATATCTGGCAGTTCGGCTACGGGCAACTGGAGCTGCTTCCCTCTTGGTGGAATTCTCTCTCTGAGTCCTGCCTTCCTTCAATTCACGTACTCGTCGTGCCAGAGCAGCAGTAGATTTCTCATCTCATCTCTTCATGTTCTCTCTACTATCACGCAGGAAGAACCACAGCTCAGCTCGTGGGGTGTACCTTCTCTCTCCATCTGGGGAATGTCTGTATTGGGCACTAGGACCTCTGATCTGTACTGCTGAGATTTGGAGAAGATCTTCTTTAATCTCTTCCCTGAGCTTCTTGTGATTCTCCTCTATCTTGTCTTCTAACTTCTGCAGACGTGTTTCCACGGCTGCAATCTTGGCATGTGTTGGGCCATGCACAGCGTCTGCATATGCTCGGAGCTTCTTCGCCATATCTAGCACGGTCTCATCTCTCTCATCCCGCTTCATTATGGCTAAGGCAGAAGCATATTCGTGTGGCCCGAGTCGTACAAGTTTCCGCCACATCACAGACGTGCACGGTACCAAGTCTGGGTTCTAAGTTGTTACGTCATCTGAGAAGATAATCTCCACCACTGCCATTTCTCTCAAGCGTTGGATCCCTTGCTCTATGGTTTTCCACTGAGTCTGCTGCATATAAAGATCATCTGCACACAGGTATCTTTGTGCAACACTGTCCAAGACCCGTGCCCAGAGGCTGTGAGGATTAACTTCTCTCATCATTCCTTGGTCGATGACAGGATCATGTGACAGGGATCCCAAATGCCTGGCTTCAGTGCCATCTAGAATTGTGGCCTCGCCTGCAGCATCTCAGAGATGGACTAACCAACTAATTATGGATTCATTGGGTCGCCGGGTGTAATCCTTCCTTAGGCCACGGAGGTCCTTCAGGGAAAAGGACTCCATATTGGCTTCTGGTTTGGCACTTGCTGCTTTGACTTCTGATTTTACATCAGGAGGCGCTGAGGGTCCTTCTCCTGCATCATCATCCTCATCATCATCCACTGGTCGATTGGTCTTGCCCGTGCATTTCCCACTTCTAGTGCTGGTAGCTACAGCCATTGGTTTAGCTGCTGGCTTAGGCTCACTATCTAGCTTGGCTGCTTTGTCTCCCTGCCCCCTTGCCTCTGTCTGCTGGCCAACTGTATCTAGCAATGTGCGATAAGCATATGCCAAGGCCCAGCTCACTGCAATGATCTTTTTCTCTTTAGGGTCATCCTGGTACTTCTCTTTCAGATATTTCCCCACCTCAACTGGGTTCTGAATTTGTTCATGGGGAAAGTCTCAGACTATAGGGTCAGAGAATTCCTTCAGGATTTGGCCCATATTCTCCCATTTCCCACACCACTTAGGATTTTCCACACTTGGGTCTATTCTTGAGTCAGGGATCTCATCAGCCCGTCTAGAAATCTCAGCCCTCATTCTAGAGATGCAGCAGACTATATAGAGCAAGCTTACCAGATTGAGTACTAGAAAGATGGTCTCTTTAACATTCAGGGGAAACTGAACATTCTCTAAAAGCGATGCAACAGATTCAGAGGAGAAGAAGGAAAGCAAAGGCTGAAAAGCCTCACCCTCTGCTCTTCCTCTAACAATCTGGATGCATAACCATAGCCATGAACCATTCACACTTGGAGCAGACCTCAGCATGTTTATAAACTTCTTGCAAGCTATTACCACCAAGCCCAGCAGGATAGCTACTCTGGTCACTGCCCCTCTGCTGTAAAAGCTACGTATTAGGGACAATACAAGAGCTATTTCTGGATAAGAAAACAAACCAAGGGACCATAGAGGTATTAGGATCTCAAAAAACCTTAGGGACCAGAAATGCATGCAAGCCTTCACCCCAATAGACATTATGAATTCAAAAAGCATGTCTATTAACTGCTTTACACTGAAACAGAATAATGGTAACCAAAATGCACTCAAAACAGGGTCTCTCCACTCTCTCTCAAGCCCCACGCTCTGGGCGCCAATATATGTCCCGGTTTAGGGCAAATTTGGGAGAGAATTCCTAACAAGGGCTTCTCCAAAAACAAACCCAAACAGCTCCCTCCCCCAACCGGTTTGGGAAGAATTCTTCGGAGAGAGGTGGAAAGAACTTGTTTATTTGACAAGCACAGCACCCCCCAGCACACACAATGAACAATACCGGATGACACCACTCTTCCACTGCTCTGAGAAAGATGACAAATTCAGAAAAGTCTCTCCTGGGGGTTTGCTGTTGTCAGTCCCTCCGGCGCTGAGGCAGCTGTTGCAGTCACAAGGTGTAACCTCTCTCTCTCGGTGTTCTGAATCTCAGTCCGGAGCAGTCAGCAGGTCCAACGGGGTGAGGGGGACAGTCCAGAAAGGAATTTGGACTGTTTAGCTAAAGTAACTAATGAGAAGGGGGGAAAGAAGCAAGAGCAAGCAGAGCAGAAGCAAAGCAGAAGCAAGAGCGAGAGCAAAAAGCAGGGCAAAAAGCAGAGAAGCTGCAACATGCTCTGGTGCTATCTGTATGTCCCGCCAAGTAGCTGATAGGAGGCCCAAAACAAAACCTTCACTCTGCCAGTCTTAAAGGCACAGAACATAATATCCAGCATAAATTACATACACACGAATGGGGATAACAGTCACCCTAGGACAACACTTTTGTGTGTCGAAACAATAGTCTGTTTTTTTCCCAGATAATCTAAGAAAAGATATCATATACTTTACATCTAAAGATGTAAGGACCTTACTAATGATGCAACTTTAAGTTGCATAGCAAGAAATTATACTAACTTAACAGAAAGAGTTGTGGAGTATTAGATCAATGACAGGAAAACAGAGAACTAAAATCCTTGGTTAACATCTTGACAGTGAGGCAATTAATCAAACAAGATAGGCAAAGATATGTGACAGTGCCCTTTTCAAACAAGATTGTAAATGCAAATACCATGTATAATGGTGACAAAAGGTAATTAAGGGTAGCTTTCTGTACACTGCTAGTAAATTTTGTTCCAAGTGGTTTATGTCTCCCTCCTCAGTTAGTTTTATTATTAAAAATTCTTGTTTTTACAAAACCAATCAGAACTGGACTCATTATCTGGCCCCGAGGCCACATGAATAATCCTACAACCCCTTTCCCTCCAAAACACAGTGACTGCATCCAAATTGCCTACTGAGACAGGTCCCTGGTTATGTTAACTTCTGAGCTACCGCCAGGCACTCTTAGAGAAGTAGTTTTGGCTGAAAAAAATCCCTGTAACTAGCTGAATAATTTAGCAACACACATAATCAGGCTCCTGCATGCAAAGCTGGAACCCAGCATTTTTAGTTTTCTAACTCTTTTGTACACTGAAGAGCTCGATCTGACTAGGAAGGAGTTAACTTTATTTATGGCATCCTGTATGGTGCTGTCTTGAGTACATGAGTAAAACCATGTCAACAGCACACTTTGTTTTGGCCATTCTGCAACAGTGCTTGCCCAGAGTAATGGGTTTTGTTTTTTCCCCAGAGATTAGGCTGTGAGGGAACACAGATGGGACAGCTGACCCAAACTGACCCAACAGGATATTCTGTATCATATAATATGTTCATCAGTAGAAGTTGAAGAAAGAATACAAAAAAAGGAAACTTTGGGGGTTGCTGTGCTTGTCCTCCCTGTGAGCCATTCTGGGTGTTGAGGCCCTGCTTTTCAGCAAGTGGCAGACACCTGCTTGCAGATGGGAAGAAGTCACTGAACTATTTATCTTGGTTTCCTTGAAAGCTCATCTGTGAGCTTATTAAACTGTCACTTACTAAAATTTCACTTATTAAATGGTCTATCTTCACCCAGCAGTTTCCTGACATTTGCTCTTCCCATTCTCTTCCCAATGGAGATTTCTGAGGAGTAAGTAGGAGATCAAGTGAAGGCTTTGCTGGTCAGTGTGAATCCACCACTAATATTCTCAAGAATAGGCCTAGTCTGCTTTCCTGATGCCTTTCCCTCAGATGCACTCTCCCTTAAGACAGCAAAATTGTTATGCCTTTTTCTTACTTCTAGAAAACCAGAGAGAAACATCAACAAAGCTGCTTGACTTGGAGAACCCAACCCAGCCACAGGACTTGGTCATTCAGTAACTAAGGGAATTGCAATAATATGATTGTCACCATGGTGATTGGATGAGAAGAGAATATTATGGAAGGGAGATATCCAGCAGAGGAATGAGGCATCTGGAGAGATGATATAGATGGAGTTTCCTCTTCTTTCCTGTCTTTGCAGGTTGCTGTAATCCCAGTTTTGGTCTATTCATTGCTTGAATATAGCTCCCAAAGCTAAATGTCAGAATATGACCAGATTCAAAAAGTCCAAACCAACAGACTAATTCAAATATGTGAATAAATTAATGTAATTCCAAATAACAAACATGAAAGGAACTGTATCATCCCCAGTGTGTGTGGGAATGCCCAAATACCACCTGAGTCAATTTCAGAGCTTTTCCTAACTCATGAATGACCCTCTAGTCAATAAATATTGTACCTTGAGAATATTAATAATTTTTTTGCTCTCTTTCCAATAGTGTTTTTGGTGAGTCCTGAAGAGAAAAGAGATATTCATGTGCTAATTTGAATTTATCACTATATATGAATCCACTGAGTTTCAGAGTGGTGTTAAACCAGCCTTATGATCCCCTACCAAATGACTTTGCACAAACTCTTAAGAATGGCCCCAAATCCAGCTGTTCTGAGCATAGATGTGCAGTTTATAAGGAGGATCGGATTGAAATTCCAGAGATGTCAGTTGAAGCTTTTTGGTTGTGCACAAGAAGGCTGCATTAAGGCATCTATACCAGGAGGCTTACAGGAGTATCTATGCCAATTATAAAAAAATACGAGATAGCTGTTGGGAAAGGAAAATGGTAATAGTCTTTTAAAATGTGAATTTTCATTACAAGTTATATGTGAATCTGAAATGTATTTCAGGATTTTTAGGGGCAGAAAATCTGTTAAGCTGGAAGATATTTATTTAAACTTAATTCCTTCTAACTGAGTTTTTGGCCTCTGCAATGTTGCTAAATAAGAAAGTTCACAAAGTGAACCTTGGCACCTGCAGCAAAGTTGCAAATAGAAGAGGTACTTCAGAATTCAATTTACTTTGTATTAACTTGAGATCTGATACTCATCATCTGCTTTAACTGCTTGTTTTATCTAAACTGCTGGAGTCACATGAACGGGAAAGAAAATTAAGAGATTTCAAATTTGTTGCTCTAAGCAAAATTACTTCCTTATCTAATCTAATAAGAGGCCAGATGAGTTTCCCTGTTTTAATAATCACTGTGTTCCAAACTTCCGTTCCATTAAAAAAATTAACATAAATTGTCTGGGGAATTTATCTTACTATAATCAAGAAAGTTTTCTTCAATGCCACCCTAAAATATAAACTTGGCAGTAGGCTGACAAACTCTTACAGATTTTTCTTTGCATAGTAGAATTATAATGATGTATTTAAGATTTTGGAATAAGAAAGTGTACCAGAAGGATGTAGACATCACAATGTCAGTAGCTGGTGTGAACTTTGTGTGATTAGGAAAAGACAAGAATATACAAAGGCAGCAGTCTTTTAAAGAAAGTCTGTAAGGAGTATAGTTGATTTAGAAGGTGTCATTTGACTGCTAAGTAAGCATAGTATGAAGTAATGAGACATAAAATAAAGGTGTCTAAAGTTTTGGTGCTCCATGTTATGACCTTGCATTTACCAGTTGGAGTCAGAAACAGCCCTATTAGACTTTGGTGCTTATTCTGGAGACCATGAGATTTAAAAGTTGTTTGTTGCTTCTGCTGAGATTTAATCAGCTGCAGTTTTTAGCATTAACAGCAGTCTATCACTCACAGAAGAGAGCTCATAAGAAAGATGATTAAGGGTAGAGAGGTCACATCCTTAGAAAAAGGGGTAAATAATGTATCTGATAAACTTTGGAGCTGATTATTTTGATGGTACTGTATTTCTTTTGGCTTGGGTGTGTGACTGAGAATGATAGAGAAACTTCATGAAGGATTAAAAGGCAAATCATGACTTTATTTTTCCTACATATAAATTTACTTAAATCATCACCAAGCATAAGTGGTGTTCTCTGTCAATGTAGGATCCCAGCTATGGGAAGGTGCTAAATTCTGTAGGCCTATTTAAGCAGATTTTTTGATCAAGCAATTATGACATTTGCCTTGTGCTTCTAATACTGCTGCATGGACACCCTGCTGCAGGGAATACCAGTGGAGCAGTGAATGCAGAAATATCTCCTTTTAGCAATGTCTGTCTGTAAAGAAGGTGGAGAACCAGCTTTAGTCCTAAACAACCTCTCTGAAAGGAAATTTCTCTTTTGACTTCTGGTGCTTTAGTCAATGCCTTAGAATGACTGTTACCTTCACTTCAGCCTGATCAACCATGTATGGAATGGGTGGTACTTTAGGAATTTCTCAGCTGCCCTCAAAATCCATGTGAATTTTAGAGTACTTTTCCTGTTTCATTAGGGACTGTAGCAGTCAGTAACTCACTGATGATCCTGCTTTAGTGTCCCTCTCAGCAGCCACTTGGGAAGAACACACGATTTCTTCTGCATTACTTAAGCATGATTTTTGACTGGAAGCCTTCAGAGTCATGAGATGTTTTTTATTGACTGCTAAGTTCCTTTATGCCTTCCAGTATTATTGCTGAGTGATTTATCAATATTTAATAAAAAAAATAGAACTTTTTTTAATGTTGCCAGTCATTTATAGTAATGGAAATTACATTTTTTAAAGATTTCTTCTATAACTCTTATATTGAATATCTCTTCTCTCTTTGTCCTGAGAGTCAACATAGCTCAGTCCCAGAGAGCGATCAGCAGAGTGATTCTTGTAATGACAGTCTTGGCTGTGATTCCTGGCCACACAAAGGCTAGATTATACATCTGTGGCACTTTAAAGGGATCTGAAAATGAGAATAAGGAGAAGTTTTGTCCACCAAATGGACCAATATATTGTCATGAAATGTAAAATGGCTTCTGTGAAACTGAGAAATAGGCCTCTGTTGATTTTTAGGGATGAATAATACTTCATGATTGTAACATAACGTATTATTTTATGAAAGCATACACTGCAGATATGGTATGAAAAATCAAAAGGTTCAAAACTCATTAATCCATTTTAACATCTTAAGACACAGAAATATAATCACAGAATCATTTAGGTTGGAAAAGGCCTCTGAGATTATTGAGTCCAACCTCTGAAAGACCACTACCTTGTCAATAGACTGTGTCATGTCTGTGTCATGAGTGCCATGGGGAGTCATTTCTTGAACACCTCCAGGGATGGTGACTCCACAGCCTCCCCGGGCAGTCCATTCCAAGGTTTAATAACCCTTCTGTGATGAAATTTCTCCTGAAGCCCATCCTGAATCTCCCCTGGTGCAGGGTGAGGCCATTTCTTGTACCATCACTAGTTGCCTGGGAGAACAGGCCAGCTCCCACCAAATACTGGAATATGTTAAATATATATGGACGTGTTGTATATTCATGTTATAACTTATAGAAATACAGCGCGGATTTTAAAATGTAAACACATACAGATATATATTGATACAGTTTCACACATATATATTCTTTCCAAACCTTTTGTAATTTACCTACTAATGACATTTTTAAGCTAAACCACAAACAATTTTATGGTTTCAAAATTCACTCATGGAAAATATAGAAGGTTGCATCATGCAGTTGTTTGTCTCCAGAATAACATCTTTAAAGTCATTGCCAACTATTATAAGACTTGACAGAAAACTGCAATAATTAGCAGCATTGATTCATAAGGAATATGGAATCTACTCACCAGAGTCTTTTGAATGTAGAGCAATCATTTAAAGATGCATCTTGATATACATTAAAGGAAAATAACTTCATGAATTGAAGCTGTTGAATAACTATCTGGAATAGATCCAAATTTGTTTGAAAGCTAAATAAATGCATCAGAATTCTGAAGTGACTACAAAGTAATGCAAATGTTTGCTGGAGAAACTTTCAGGTAAGAAAAAGAGTTAAACACCATTCAGGTTCAAGTGTTAAATATGAGGCAAAATGTAAAGGGTATATACAAGCACCCTGAACCTGTGCTATCTTTCACTCCTCCTAAGGCAATATTCAGGATAAGAAAATGAGGTTTATTTCATTGTGGTGAGGGCTTTTTGGTTTTGTTTTCTTTCTCCTAGAAGGCTTAATGCTTAAATTCTACCTCTTTATATGTTCAAATCCCAGCTCACTAATGCAGATTTTTAGATCTTACATTCAAGTGCATAGTTTTCTATTGGATTTTGATTGTGTTGTAGTTTAGATACAATATATCACTAGGGAAATGTTCAAACTCTCAGGCTACTGACTCACAAAATAAACAGTGTCCAAAGCCAGCTCCTGTAGGGATCCACACTGTATACATGTCTATATATGCCAATAAATGTTCCACTAATGGACTTTTATCCTGATCAGACAGAGAAGAGAACAGCATGAGACTGTTGGTGCTTTTTGTGTTTGCATGAATATTGAATATTGTTTGTGCTTCTGTCTGTGTTGATCTGTGTGGCTGGCCATGTGTATATTCATATGTGTGTTGTTTACTTCTGTCTCTGTGTCTAGTGGGAGCACATGTTGAGCCTTGTTAGGCTGAATACGGGGAGATGAAGCTCTTGCGCTCACATTTCTTGGGCTGCAAAATTCAGCCCTCCTACAAAACCACAGGATATTTCAGCATGGAAAGGACAGCAGTTGTTCTCTATCCCAACTCCCTGCTCAAAGTAGGACCAGATATGGAATCAGACTAACCCACTCAGGACTTTCTGAAACCTTCATAATGTCTCTGGGCAACTTGCTCCAAAATTTGACTACCCTTGTGGTGAAGAATTTTTTACCTATAGCAAGTGAGAGCTGTGAGCTTCTTTTCTCTCTGTGCTGTTCATTTTCTTCACAGCAGCTGGCATGGGACTGTGCTTTGGATTTGTGCTGGAAAGTGTTGATAACCCAGGGATGTTCAGTTAGTGCTGAACAGTGCTCACACAGGGTCAAGGACTTCTCTGCCTCACACTGCCTGGCCAGGCAGGAGGCTGGGGGTGCACAAGAAGCTGAGAGGGTCACAGCTGGCAAAGCTGATCCTAACTGACCCAAGAGATATTCTTCCATCATTCTCAGCAATAAAAGCACTGTGAAAGAGTGAGGAAGGAGGCATTTGGGCATTTTGCATCTGCAGTCTGTCTTCCCAAGTATGCTTTACACACGATGAAGCCCTGCTTTCCCAGAGATAGCTAAATACCTAACAATGGGAAGAGATGAATGAATTCCTTATTTTGCCTTGTTTGCATGTGGAAAGTTCTACTTTAATTGTTCATTGTCTTTATCTCAACCCATGAATGTTTCCACCTTTACACCTCTGATTCTCTCCCACATCCCAGCTGGGAGGAGCGAGCAAACTGCCAGGCAGGGCTAAGTCACAACACTCTCCAATACAAAATTGACTGTTCTTCATAGAAGATGCCCTTTTAAGTTTTATTCCAATGGTAGAATAGCGTGAAGCACTTACCAACAGCTGATCCATCTGACACATTGCCTGGCCTGCCCCTTGGACATGCTAAGAGTAACTTTGTAGTAAATGATACATCTGCCACACCGGCAGAGTTTAATATATGGCTTGGGGTATACTAGATTGAGCCATAACATCCAGCAATTCAAGATTGCCCTGGACATTCAGAACTCTTTCATACATATGGAATATCAGCTAAATAGCATCTTCTCTCCTGCTCTAATGCTTACACAGACATTCACTACACTGGCAGGTTCAACACAAATTTTTTGCTAGTAAAACAGTGGTATATGCTTACAGGTTAAAATTGGGACTCCTTCCATTTACCTTTGAGGTTTGGGGTGCATGGGTAGGTAGAACATTAACTTGTATTTGCTAAGTGGTGGAAAAAGAACACAGGAAATGGCTCCTTTAAATATTTTCAGTGAGAGTTCTGGACAAGTCACACCTATTATTTTGCAGAAATTCACTTTAGTAAGCAAAAATAATAGAGACCATTAATACTGTTTGAAAATAAACTCTCCATCAGCAGTTCCTGAAATCCCTGGTCTAAAGAAATTATGTGATGAATGATGCACTATTACTAGAAATTGTTATTTCAGGTTTCCAAGCTAGCAACCTATTCATATTAAGAAAACAAACAAACAAAAAAACCCCAACAAAACAAACAAAAAAGCCCAAAAAACTGAAGTTAATTTCCAAGCCATTTTTCCAGAGCTTTCTTTCGGTGACCTAAAGACTTATTTCTGTGTCGATCTTATCTCATCTCATCTCATTTTATATATATATGTATATATATATATATACATATATATATATATATGACTCTGTCTATTCTTCAATATCGAGAAATGGAATTTTAAATATACATATGTCATGTGAAAGGTTGAGATTTTTCTTAACCCTTACTGCAGGGAGATTTCCTTAGTGTTTGACTTGTCTGTCTGATCTCAGGAAAGCCAAGACCCTCGTGCCTGATCAGTCTGACAGCATCCCATTTAGGGACCCTTCACTGAGCAGTCCTACTGTATTGGAGAGCAGTTTGAATTATTCAGGATCACACCCCAACAGCATAAGGGGGACCCCTCAGTGGGTCCCACCACCCTGAAGTTCCAGAGGGCAGACTTTGGTGTCTTTAGGAGACTGGTGGAGGGAGTCCCTTGGGAGGCGGTGCTGAAGGACAAAGGATCCAGGAAGGGTGGAGGTGTTTGCAGATGAAAATTTTAGAGGTACAGGAGCAGGCTGTGCCCACAGGTCAAGAGATGAGCTGACAGGGAATAAGCCCAGGCTGGTTGACCAGAGGACTTTGGCTGGTACTCAGGTTAAAAAGGAGAGTTTATATCCTTTAAAAGAAAGAGCAGGAAACTCAGGACTACAAGGATGTCATGAGATTATGGGGGGAGACATTTAGAAGTGCCAAAGCCCAACAAAACTTTTATCTGGCTAGTGCTCTAAAAGAAAAAAAAATATTTCTATAAATACATTTGCAAGAAAAAGAAGGCCAAGGAGAATCCACATCCTATACTGGATGTGGAGGGAAGTGTAGTGACCAAGGCTGAGGAAAAGTCTGAGGTACTTAATTCCATCTTTGTGTCAGTCTTTAACAGTAAGACAGTTTGTTGTGGTTATTTGGAAAAATTTCTTTACTGAGAAGGCTGCCAGGCATTGGAACTGGCTTCCCAGGGAAATGGCTGGATCATCATCCCTGGAAGAATATAGAAGATGTGCTGCTTTGGGACATGGTTTTGTGGTGGACTTAATAGATTTGATCTTAAAGGTCTTTTCCAACCAAAACAAACCTATGATTACATGATGAGTTTTTGTGATTTACAAGTAAGCCTGCCTTTTAAAGGATTTCAGAGCCTTTTGCAAGGAAGAGCAGAAGAAACACAAAAACAAGTGCTTGAAAGTTTGATATTGTAAGGCTATTTTGGCATTCTCTCCCTGTATTTTATTTTGTGAGCTTTTTGATCATTGTCTGAGTGTGAAGCCTTTGTTTTCCTGAAAAAAATTGCCACACAAATATAGGTATTAGAGATGAAATAAGCTTATTAAATCATTTCATCCCCTTGCTGGGGTATTTGGTCTGACTGAGATGGAGTTTATTTCCCCACAGCAGCCCTCAGATTGCTGTGCTTTGCATTGTTAGCTGGCAAGGTGTTTGTAACACACCAGTGTTTTGGTTGCTGATGAGCAGAGCTGGCACAGCATCAGTGCTGTCTCTCAAGATTTTCCCCCCAGTAAGGAGCTGGGGGTGGACAAGATTCTGGTAATGGACACAACCAGCCCAGCTGACCTCAATTAAGCAGAGGACTATTCCATGTGATGTCAGCCCAGATATAAAATCTAAGAAAAGAAGGAGGATGTGGGGCATTTCTTATTACAGTGTTTGCCTTCTGGAGCAACAACTGTTCATATTGAAGTCCTGCTTCCTGAGAAGTGGCTGAACATCTCTTGCTGATTGAAAGTAGAGAATAAATCTTTTTTATTCTCTTTGCTCATGCACACAAACTTTCTCTTTTGCTTTAGTAAACTGCCTTATCTCAACCTAAAAGTTGCTTTCCATCTTATTTTCTCTCCCCTATCTACCTGGGAAGCTGAATAGTTGAGTGGCTTGGTGGGCATCTGGTGTCCACCAAGGTCAACCCACTACAGCCCTTTAAAAAGTCCATAGTGGGTTGATCCTGCCAGGCACTCACAAAGCTCCTCTCTCATTCTACTCCTCAGCTGGACAGGACAGAGAAAATATAGCAGTGGGTTCATGAGTTGAGATAAGGACAGAGAGATCACTCTAACAAATACTATCACAGGAAAAACAGACTCAAATTAGAGATATTAATTGAATTTATTAACAGAAACAGAACAGGATAATGAGAAGTAAAATAAGACCTTAAAAACACCTTCCCCTCACCCCTCCCTCCTTCTCAGCTCTGTCTCCTCCCCCAGCACCTCAGGGAGACAGGGAATGGGGGTTACCAGTTTGTCACACATTGCCACAGCACAGGGAGAGCAGTCCTTCCCCTGCTCCAGCATGGGATCCTTCTAGTGCAAGACAGTTTTTCATCAATTTCTCCAATGAGATTTCATCCCTCAGGAAACAGTTCTCCACAAACATCTCCAATGTGGGTCACTCTTCCACAGGGTGCAGTTCTTCAAGAACAGGCTGCTCCAGTGTGGGTCTCCCACAGCATCACAAGCCCTACCAGGAAACCTGCTCCTGTGAGGGCTCCTCACTCCAAGGATCTGTAGATCTCTGCCCTTCTCCAGCACAGGCTTACCAGAGGTTCACAAACTCCTCTCAGGCATCTACCTGCTCTGGGGTGGGATCTTTCACAAGCTGCAGGTGGATCTCTTCTTCCCTGTGGACCTCCATGGGGACAGCTGCTTCACCATGGTCTTCACCGTGGGCTGCAGGGAAATCTCTGTCCCCAGAGTGCCTGGAACATTCCCCTGCTCCTTCTCCACTGTGACTGCATCGTTGCTCCTCTCACTCCACTCTTCCCTGGGTGCAATTTCATCTGCACAATACTTTTTTTCTTCTTAAATAAATTATCACAGAGGCATTGACATCATTTATACTTGGTCCAGCCTTGGCCAGAGGCACATCTGTCTTGGTGCCTCCTGGGATTGGTTCTGTTGGAAAACAAGAATGCTTCTGGCATCTTCTTAAGCAGCCACCCTCTTAGCTCCCCTGGTACCAAAACCTGCCCATGAAAATCCAATACACCTTGTAAGGGAAAGTACATTTCCTATGGAAAATTATCTAGCACAGGCTGAGACAGAAAACAAATCAATTTTGTAAAAACAGAAAAACAAGACACCAACACTCCCTCCCTACAAATATTTCAAAATTTATTTTCATTCTGAATCAGAAGAACATTCAAAATTAATGAGAGAACTAAGAGGATAGAGAGAGACCAGTACAAAGCTAGTACCTGTGTGAAAACTCACTGGGAATTTGGAAAACTTGAATTTCTGTTTCTGGAAAAAGAAGGATTTGAATGCATTTGTCTCATACCCTGGCCAAATAGGAAGACTGCTAACACTTCTGAACAAAATACATCTCTCTTAGAATTCTTCTACTTTATAAAAGAGTATATAGTTTCAGATGTTTAATTTTACCAACATTTATTTCTAGCTGGTCTGATTTAAACTTGGCTATACACTAAGACCACCTTAAATAATTTCTTTCTATCCTTGGTGTTTATAGCCTTCAAATATACATAGACAGTTAACATCTCCCTTCCCCCTTTCTCCCTCCAGTCATTGCTTAGCAAGTTATACATATTTATTTCTTTTAATCTTTCACCGTGAGTCAATTCTTTCAGCCCCTCAATAATTTATGTTGCTTTTCCTTGAATTTCCTCCAATGTGTCAAGATTTTTTCTAATACTGTGAGGCCCTGCATACTTTATTCTAGACATACACTCAACTGTTACATGGGGAGAGATAGAATATCAGTAGTTTACGTTTGCTGCTTTCTTCAATTTGCATGCTTGGTGTCTGGGTTTTTTTAGGATACCATAAACAATTCTTGTTATTTTTCTTCTTAGTGTGAGTCTCTATATCACATATATTTTCCTACTTATATATTGGTCATATGAAAATGATTTCACACCATGTCCTCCTGAAAGATCACCTGACTTCAAAAATCTGGTAAACAAATCAAAGCTACAAACACAACTCAGTCAAATCTCCCAGGTGTATCATCTCCAAACACAGAACTCACCTCTCCATGTGGGGGATCTTGGCAGCATTCAAACAGGTGCTCAAGTGAACACGGCTCAGCAGTTCCCAGTCTTGGGAGGTGGTATGCACACAAAGCAATCTGGGACCTGGCACAATAGTTTTTACAGAAAAATGGGTTATGTGAGGGGTTGAAGGCAGTGCTTGATTTCACAAGGCCATTTTGCATCCATTTTTGTTGATGGCGACGGTTCTGATGGAATGGGATTCCTTCACATGTAGAAGAGTCTCCAGACCTTGGGGAGACTTAACAAGTGATTTTAGGATCAACACAAATCAACACAAGATCCAGCTTTTCAGCAAGAAGAGACGATGATGCTGCTGAAGCAGTATGGAGCTTGGTCCTTGTGACTGACCATGTCATCAGCTGGGGAGATCTCTGGAGAGCCTTAATCCATTCTCAGGTGACAAGACAGGTAAGAAATATTGCAGTGTGAGAGACCAACCAAAGAGATAAATATTAGGGTCTATCTGAGTGTGCTGGTTGTGTTCAGAAGGCCAGTGCAAACATTACTCCAGTGGTAAATGCCAATTGGAAATCAAAGTTGTGCAGGGTAAAGGAGGTACCAGAATGAAGAGCAGGTAATGACAATTTGCTCCCATTTTCAGCATCTTCATAGATGTCATTGCTCCTAAGAGTAATTTAGTGGTATTCATGATTATATTAGTAAATTGTATGATTAAGAGATTCAGCATTATAAATACATCATCTAATCAGCTACTCAGCATCTTTGTTATCTCTTAAACAGTATTATCATTTCCAGATGCAAGAAGCTCTTAACAACGAAATGCTTATTGTTTCTTTGCTAAATTGACATAATACATTGAATATTATAATTGAAAATACATATATCTTGGGTGGTTTGGGAAAAACATAATATAATCCACCATAAAGCTTTATTTCACTAATTTAAAAGAGGGATTTTATGAGTTTTACTCTTCAGTTTTAAACTGTATATGGGTATAAATCATCTGACATTATAGAATATTTACAATTTTTGATTTGTAAATTATTGGAAGTAAATTATTTATTTGGAGAGGAAAAAGGAATATTTTTACAATCATTCTTTCCACTCAAACTATTAGAATTGCAACTTTTTTCCCAAATAATTTGAAATTATTTTTTGTTCATGGTACTGGGAAATAACGAATGGATATCCAGTAAAATTTGGGTTGCACCCTTGAATGCAGAAAGAAAATAATCCACTGTCATTAGAGAACCTCTTTTTTTTTTGCAATAATCCATAAATCTTCTGTATTTGTTTTTCTACTACATGAAATTGTCTATGTGCTCTAAATAGACACAGTTTCCTTTAGTGAAATGTTTATTTCTTTAGGCTCTAGATTTCTCTTCTTTCCTGTTTGATTTTTGTTTGTTTATTTACCCAAGGATTGGATTTTAGTGTATTATTTTGCAGCAATTAATGATTATTTTATTTTTCTGCAGTACGTAGCATAGGACCATAGAATAGTTTGGGTATGAGGCAGCCTTTAGAGGTCATTTGGTCCAACATTGCCATGGACAGGCACACCTGCAATTAGATCAGGTTATTCAGAGGCCCATCTGACCTGACCATGAGTGTTTCCAGAGTTGGGACATTTTTCACATTTATCTGGGGAACCTATTCCAGTGTTTCATCCTCCTCATTGTAATTTTTTTTCTTTATTTTTAGTCTAATTCTACCCTCTTTTAGTTTGAAACCCTTACCTATGTCCTAGTGCTACAGACCCTACTGAAAAAAAAAAGTCTGGCTTCCATATCTTTTCAAATATCATGGTGAGGGGTTTGGCATGAGGGGATATTTTCTTAATTTGCTCTCTGGCCCTTTATTCATTATATTTTCCTTAAAGTAAGATGCTGTATTTCAGTACTTTATACTTATTTTTAGGAGATTCTTCTTTTTGTATAGTGACATCACTCCTAATTTAGACCAATCACATTTTATTGTTTTACTGCCACATCATTCTCCTAATGCAGTTTAATAGATTTGCAGCATGCACAATAAATATGCCTGATATTGAATGTTGTGATGCTCTGCCACCCATTCCATTTATACTCCAATTTCCTCCTTAAAGTTATATCTAGCCTTTCTTTTTCACTCTCTGAATATGTTCATTTCTGTATTTAATCTATTCCTCTAGCAAGTTTACTGACTGGAGAAATTTTTCATTTATGCATGAAAATACCTTTTTAAATAAGCTGTCATACTCATGGGACACTTTACATTGTAAAGGATTTTACAGATAGCAACTAATTACTCAAAGATGTCTCCATAGAACAGAAAATAGAATTTGAGTATCCCAATTTCAGAAAGACAAAAACTGAACAGAGAGATTTAGGTGAGCTGCTCAAGGCAACATAGAAAATGAGTGGAAGATTCAGAATGATGACCCAATATTTCACAGGCAACATTTCTTTGTTCAAACATTTGAACACTTTGTTCAACATTTCCTCACTGTGCTTTGATTTTCAACCTACAAGAACTGTCTTACAATTCATTACATGGCTCTGAAACATATACAATGATTTTTACCCTTGTCAAATAATTTTAGCATTGTCAATCTATGGAAATCTAAGCTTTATGCTGTTGGAAAAAAAGAATTTGCTGGTCTCCTTTTGAGAATCATAAAATTTATGCACAGGTGTGACAGACCTCATTTTATTGGATTTAAAATATTTGGCATATGTAATAGGAGCTACATATATTTTCTCTTTTAGAATTCATGTTTTTGTGCACATAAATTTTGAAGGATGCAAAAAATTTATCTAATGTCTTTCCCAAAAAAACCTTCTTCAAACAGGTGTGATAAGTGTGATGTTGCTCAGAACACACATATGAGTTCAAGATCTGCAAGGGAGGAAAATTTATCAGTATGTCCATAGTATCAACCCATAATTTTAAAGGCAGTACATCCCTTCTCTCAGGAACTGCAGCCCTCTTGCTACAGTTAGCTGAACAGTAACTCTTCCTGCCAGTTAGTGAAGAATAAGAGCATAGGAATACCTTGCCTAATCCAATATTCTTTCTCTCGAAATGGTCAGCTGAGAAACAGGAAAATGCATTAGTCTCTCCCCAGAAAGACTTCATTCTGTTAAGATTTCATTGATCTCTCAAGACTGAGGATTATAACTGCTCTCAAAGCATTTTTTTAGCATTACACATAATAGTTCTAGCTCCTCTTCTTATCAATAAACCCGAGCATTTTTTTCTCTAAGCCTAAATTTACACTTAAAACTGTTTTCAGGGAGGACTGTGACCATCTTAAATCAAGGTTCTAAGGGGAAAAAAAAAACCCAAATCCTAAGAAAAATAAATCCCATTTGAAGGCGTTTAACTGAGTAAGGAAACACTTGGATTTTCCTGCTAGTGCATATTGCTTATCTATTACTGGGTTTAAATACTGAATTTAAACTGAAATGCAGTGGTGTAATAGTAGACTGAACAGGTATCATGGATGTCTTCCTTCAGGGCAGAGAAGTGTTCCTGAACTACATTGCAATCACCTTTAGCCCCTCTTTTGTTGATATCCATCCTAAAGAAAGGAGGGCACGAAGTGGAACAGCGCACACATTTCTTGTTCTGATAAAATATTTGCAAAAGGCCAAACTCTGCATCCTTGTGCATGAGACACAAAGCACTCACCCTCCCTGCCAGTACAAACATAGGATTTGGCATTCCGTAGCAAAGTTGTCCGCAAACTAAATAGGATGCACATGAAAAATATGGTGTTTAAATCTGTTTTTTTAAATAAATAACCTTTTGGTTTAGTTATGTGAGAAGATCAGACCTTTGTCTTAGTTCTGTGAGAAGACATACACTTCAGATGGTTTCTCTACAAGGTTTGAATTTGTCCATGGCTTATGGAAGGAATTTCCAGGCATATGAAAGGCATAAGTGTGGCTGGGAACAGTCAGCCCAGCTTTTGACACAGTCTGCCATAACAAATGTATGATGACTTATGGTTAATGTAAGAAGACCATAAGAGGGGTGGAAGACTGACTGGACAATTTTGCTCAACATTTTGTGATTAGAGGCAACCCAAAGTTCTGAGCCTTGCATTTCTGTGGGACCACATCAGCTGGTCTCCTCTGCTCACAGTGGAGGCTGCCCATTCCACCCTCTAGACTACTGACCTTGCAATCTCATTTGCTGAACATTTACAGCTGGGTTATTTATGAATTTTGGGCATACAGGGCGTAAGGTGAGAATATAATTCCTCCTGTATCAGATATCTGTTTAGTCTTCAAAACCTGATGGGAAATTTACCAAGAGTTAACATCTGTTCTCTACCAGAAGAGAATTCCAGCCATTGCTGTATTTAGGTGCTGAGGTGGGCCACAAGCAACAAATATATTCTGTAGGAAAGCCATGAAGCAATGCCTTGGTTTGGAAATGCAAGAAGTGGCTGAGGGTGTGTATTCTATTGCCATCTGTTAGAGGTGGGGCAGTTATCTTCTGTTAATTGGGCCACCTGTTAAAACCAAGTGGGGCAGTTTTTGTTATCTCTTCCAAGACCAATTGTCCCTCCAGAAAATATCTTCTGGGCCATTGAGTGTCACTGCACGGCTGATAAAATTACATCATCCCACTGGGAGATGCTCCACCCAGGGGGAGGAGCCAAGCACTCCTACCTGGATATAATCTGAGTTTTAGGGCAGCAGAACAGTATTTTTCCACTGGATTCTGAGAGGAACATCAGGCCCACTTACACCACCACTGCACCTTTAAAGGAAAACTCTATGCTTCTACAGGATCACTGCTCCAACAGAAGCACACCTGTCCTCCCAGGAGAACTGCAGCCACCATTTAATGGGACTGCTAACACCCTTGACCCCACAGGGTGCCCTAATCAGACCTGTGGGGGGGAAAAAAAAAAAAAAGATCTCTATATGGCTTTATAGATGTGAAGAAATCACTATGTGATCTGATAGCTCATAATCTCATTGTAGAGAGATGGCTTTATTAATGAATGCATTGTATTTTAGTCACACACTGAATTTTTAGGCAATTAACCACTGGGGAAAAAAAAGGAAATTAAAAGCAATTGCCTTATTTTTTTTGTTTGAATGTGATTAACTGAATAGATGATATAGTATACAGTATATTAACAAAAATATCCTATGAATATTTACCAGGCATACTTAATCAACTGAGAATACATGCAGTCAATGAATCAGTCATTTTCTGGGACCTTAGGTACTCCTAGAATAATGTACTGAAACAGACTGAACTATTGAGATGTTCTCTTGGGTCAATTATCAATTTATCATAAAATGCTACAGTCTTCATGTGCACAATAGACAGCAAACTTGAAACCAAATTTTACAGTCTGTTGAGTATAAAAACAAATTTAGATGTGTCCTGAACATGATAGCTTTATAGATACCCTGGGCAATAGAGATTTTTCTTACAACCTGGAATACAAAACACACACACAGACACACACAGACACACACAGACACGTTCACACATAGAATCATAAACCATAGAGTACCCTGAGCTGGAAGGGAGACCCTCAAGGATCAGTGATCCAGCTCCTGACCCTGAACATGGCCAACCCTAAAACTGAATCCTATGATGATCCATGTACTAGATCCATGTGTTCCAAAAATCTTGTGTGATCTACTGGATGTTTACCACTACCCAATTACCTATCTGTGTTTACCAGAGGAAATGCTGGTAGATGTTATGTGACCTGCAAACTCTAAATCTTTCCACTGTGTTAAATTCATGATCCTCATCAAGTTACTTGAACTTAAGAGTGCAATATCTGTTAAAGGGACAACTGAGTACAGTTTGGTAAAAGGAAGGTAAATATAAGACCAGAGAATTTGTCACTTCACAATAGGATGTTGCCCTACAGATGAGGCCCTACAGAAGTTAAAGCAATCCTCAGATGCTCAAATATATTCTAGCTTTTAATAGCAGTTGTGGATCATTATGTTATAACAACATGATGGATATTCATATTACAATTCATTTAATCTTTGACTTTGCATTCACCAAGAGCTGGGTTTAAGTGGTGAGTAAAGTCAGTGAAGCCCGAGACCTGATGACTTTGGATGAGTGATGGTTCTTTCATTCTAACAAATCTTTGACTCAACCCATCAAGACAGCTTCCCTATCCCTTCCCACTGCTGAATCCTCTATTAACATATGAGAAGTTTTGGTCAGAGCTTTATCTTTTGTGCTTTATTTTCCTCATGCTGTCAGCAATACCTCTACCTTCATAATACAGCTACATAATGTGGCCAATGGGTTAAAGACTACATTTATTAAACTGAGAGATAAAGGACTTGCCCCAGTGAGTACTTGCCTGGAGTAACAATGAAAATTGATGCCTTTCAGTTATGATGTTGATATATCCATATGCACGCTTTAAGCTTTTAATCATGAATACTCTTCAGTCCTGCTTTATGACAATGAATTTCAAAATTGTGTGTTTTCCTCTAGAGCTAGCATTCTAAACTGGAGAGGAAGTAAAAAGCTAAGGAAGAGAATGACAAAAAAAAAAAAAAAAATCCTCTTTTGATGAACTAATAAGAAGCAAAGAGCTGTTTCTATTTTTTTATTGCCTCATATTACAGGTGCATAATAATTTCCATTGCCTTCAGCTTCAAGCATTAAGAAGGTATTCAGTTCATATATGAGCTCAGAAGTGTATATTTTAAAAGCTTGCAGTAGTATTCTCCTATGCTGAGGTACACCAAAAACATGCAGTCAATCAAAAAAACACAAAAAAAATTAAATAAGAGCCTACTTAGAAACACATTATCATTTTTACTACCTGCAGTCAGGTGCACTTTTAACAATTATTACAGATAATGAAATCAGTACAGGATCAGCACCTGAATTCTGACTTCCAGAAAGACCTTTCCTAATTCTCTTTTGCCTCAGAATATTTTGTTTCTACAATATTACCAGTTACAGATATCTCATGAGAAAATTGGATGTATTGGTAGGAATCCTTTGATAAAAGGGTATTTGCAGAAAAAAAAGATTAGGAGATAGCAAAATTCCCATGGGAACTTCAGAATTTGCTTTATGAATTCAAAAAGAGAATTAAATTTAATGAGACTTAGCTGCTGAAAAGCTAGGTAGCAATAAAATTCCATTATCTTTGTTAAAGCTCTCTCAAGTCATAGAATCACTAAAAAACAGGGCTATAAAAGAATTCAAGGGATCATCCAGGGAAAAGAGACCCAAAGCAAGATAAATCATTGCTTTGTCTTTTGGATAAGTGCTCTTAAGCTTCCTGTGAAAAATATCTAATGTTGGAAACAGAACAAATTTTTAAGGCAATTAATGTTATTATTAAAATATATTTTCTCATTTCCAGTCAGATTTTTCTCCCCATTCCTTGTCTTAGCCTCCATAAATTTTAAGCACAGGTTAGTTCTTTGTTTCAACACCTTGCTACCATATATCTCAGTTGAATTTTTTTGTAGATGCAACAGAAATAGCTGGGGTTTTTTTCTGTTTTATTGCTCACGTGTTTTCTAGATCTTTCTTTTTTCTTCAGTTAGGTCAGCTTACTGAAGTGCTTGACATCAGCTAGTGCTCAGGCTGAAGCCTTCTCAGTGCTTTAGTGGGGAGGAAGCACAGAGTTTAAGCTTCCTGACTCTTGCTGTATATCAGAGCTATGCAGCAGTATATAAATGCTAATAAAGAATTTATTCTCTGCTGTCATATGATGGCTGCTTCCTTCTTACAGCCTTCAGATGTTCCTTGAAGAACTGCTGACTAATGAGCCACTCACCTTTTTGCCCTTGATTTCTGCCTGAAAATAGAATGTCATATTTTCTCCTGCCATTATTTTTCCCTCAGGTTGTTTCTTCAGCTTGGAAAGGTAATTTTTGATTATAGTTTTACCTTAAACATACTTAGAGTCCCTCTCAACTTTTTATATCTGCCTAATCAATAAGTAGGCTGAAATTCTGTTTCAAATTGTTAAGTCTGATGCTGAGCACTACAGCATTGGGATAGACCCTTGAGAAACCCAACCAAGACTGATATTGTCTCACATTGTCTGATTTATTCCATTTGTCCTATATGGTCTCTGAGAGAGAGAGCAAGACCCTGGAATCAGGCTTGCTTGCTCTGGATTATGCTCCTGCTGGAGCTGACTTTACAAATTTCTTTCACAGCACAGTGATGTGGATGGATGCACTCACCAGCTGCCTTCATTTGTTGATCAAAGTTCTCCATTCTGCCACAGTCCTCTCCTGTTTAATCAGCTCCACATTTCCCAGGGGTAATGAGCATGAAGCACGTGTATCTTCTTTAAAAAATGAATAGCCCATCATCACATCACATTTTCTCACATGAATAATTTTTCCACCAAGGTGCTGGATGGTCTGGGAAGATCCCAGATGCTCCCTTACTTTTTTTACTTTTTTTTTCCCTAAAGAAAGTAAACTTTTTTTTTTTTTTTTTTTTTTTGTGAGGACCTAATGAAAGCAACGTTTTTTTTTTTTTTTTTTGTGAGAACACAAGGTATATTTAGTCTGTAACTGCATATAATTTGTTTAAACATAGGACACAAATATCTTTCAGATTAGTCCCCTTAACAGGGTAAATTTAAAAAAAATATCTGCCTAAACCTTACCTCTGAGCACTGTTCTGTTCCTCCAATCACTGCTTCTGCCATTGCTGGGGAAAGAAAGACAAAACCAATTAGTTATTACAGTCATCATTGTAAAATACATATATGGAGTGACAGAAAAAAAAAAGGTATGCTAAATTTAATGCTTGTGTAAATTTTTATTTTCAGGAGATGAAAATGCTCTTTGGACTATTTTTCTATTCTACATTCTAGCTATTTTGAAGACTGTTTTTTAGGCAAAGATAGAAGCAGGTGTGTCTGGTCAAAAATGTTCCTAAATTGTAGGTTTGATGTGCTTTATTTGATTATTTATTCAGTCTAAGAAGCTATTTATCCAAAAAAAGTGGAAACGTTAACTCCTGTGTGAACAGAGAAGAAGGCATTTATCAATTATCAAATATACAAGATATTTTTTCAGGTATTTTCTTCATAAAGGCAGACCATCCTTTCCAACTTGAAACACTTTTTAGCTTAATGCTGTAAATTGCTCAAGGTCAAAAGGTTCAAAAACTAGGTAAGCTCAATAATGTTTTTAAAATTACTTTGAAAAACAATCATAATACTAGTTTTTACTTTATATTAAATTTGAATATTTAGGCCTTTTTTTTTAACCTAGAGAAACAGTTTTAAAAATTGATTTTAGATAACTCATACCAAACAGTAAAATAACTCTATGAACCTATTTCAAACTTGTCCATAGAAATTTCCTCAGGAAATATCCTTCATACCAATTCAGTTGTTAACCCTTTGGTGGACTTACAGTGGTCATGAATGTGGTGGGCTTCTAATATAAATATTTAAAGCAGCAAGCTGAATAGAGAAAAGAGTGTTATAGTTAATTCTTGCAGTCTACATGATACCAAATAAATATTTGGGAAAAGCAAAAAAACCTGTTGTCAGTATTGTGGGCTAATAGTCAGATCCAGGAGGTTGATGGATGTTCCATTGTCTGTGTTTGTATTCCTTAATCTATAGTTTCATGCTATGGAAACAGACAAGTTAGAGATGGGGATGCAATAGGTCATTTAGGTGACCCATTTTTAAACAATATAATCCTTTGGATAACATGTAGCATTGTAATTCTCTTGAGTGGCAGTTGATTATAACCTGAAAAAATTTTAAAAAATGTTTTTTTTTTTTGTTTGAATCTGATTGTCCTTGAATAGAGTATTACTCTTAAGCATAAAACCCTTTCTGTCCATGGGGAAGGTAACCAGCAGTGGATAAGCTAAAACAGATTTTGATTATGCTGAAGCTGATAAGGAGGTCCCTCTTTAAAGGGGCCTCAAAATTATAAGGAGAGGTGACTAGTTTCAGAGGTTTAGAAAGAAAACAGATGGGAAGGAGAGCTAGAGGAGCAGTAATTAAAGTGAAGAGCAGGAAGAGGCAGAACATATCCATGATGCATGGGAAAGGTGCTACAAGATGAGATCCTAGTCTTCTAAGAGATCTTTCACACATCTTAAAGAAACTGGAGGACCACTGGATAAATCAGGGCAGAAGAGAACACAATTCTGTGACACCTGAAGTAATCCAAGTTCTTGTGATTTGTCATGTTTTACATTGTATACTTCAAACTCTGTCAGTTTTCTGGGACTTAGAATGTCACTGGGTACCCAGCCCAAGTAGTCCCTGACTAGCTCAAATTACTAACACAGATACAGCTAGGGAATCTCTAAATTGTGCCTCTACAGCACTCAGTCAGTATGCTTTTCCTTCATCTTTACACCTTAATATTTAGGGAATAGCTACAGGACAACTTGTTTACAATAATTATGTAAGTCTCCAGTAGCTGAGGAGATAACCTTCAATATTCAGCAGTGCTGTAGATGTTTAATAAGTGACAAGTGAACAGAACATTCTTTTCAGAAACTCAGTGAGTGATTTTTTTTTTTTGAGAGAGAGTTTATGAAGGCTTCAGCATTTTCAAGACTGGCAGGACAATTGGAGATTTTAAGTACTTTGAGCATCATTTTATGTATTCCCGTGGAGTCAACTTTTTTAGCCAAGAAGCAGAGGAAAAATGCAGAGTAAATGTAAGATGATATGTTCTCTTTGAATATTTTTATGGAAGATACCTGCTTTTGCTCCTTTTAATCATAAAAGGAAAAGTAAGGAGAATAAACTAAATTGTAAATCATTATAAATTATATATCATTATAAAACTTATCCATTATCCCAAAACTAGAAGCTCCCTTACAAGCCTGTGGTTGAATTAATTTCCCCCTCTGTTACTGTTAGTGCTACAGAGTGATTTTTGGCTTGCTCCACCATCTGTATCAAGCACACTGCTCCTTCAATCACCCAACTGCTTGGCATCCAATTTTTTAAAGTCAGAAGCACAAGCTGTGGTCACTGCAGATGGATTGCAATCATGGAATCATAACACTGCAGAAGGGTTTGGGTTGGAGGGACCTCAAAGACCATCTAGTTTCAACACCCCTGCCTTGGGCAGAGAATCTTCATAATATTGCCTTCTGGGACATTTACTGAGTTTTATAACTCATATTTTACAATTTTGGAATAGTGATACCTGCTAGTACAATTTTGGAATAGTGATACCTGCACTGTTCAACCTCTCCAAAAGTATGTGTGGGTTTTTCTTTTCCTTTAAATGAGTACAATCTCTTCTAGAAAAGAATGAAGAATGACACTATCTTCTGTATGGTTTCCCTGTGCAGTTTGGGCATTTTTTCATTGCAATCTTATTAAGCTTTTTAAAATATTATTTTATGAAAAAAAAATCCCAAGCAAACCAAAGCAAAACAGGAAATACTCCCAAAAACCTTAGAATT
Organism: Serinus canaria; assembly: GCF_022539315.1. Classification (NCBI taxonomy): domain Eukaryota; kingdom Metazoa; phylum Chordata; class Aves; order Passeriformes; family Fringillidae; genus Serinus; species Serinus canaria. Next base: position 105,012,212 of record NC_066316.1, on the reverse strand, counting down.
ATCAAAATATTCTTAAAGAATAGGCAAGATCAACATACATGGTGAGGTGTCTTATTTTGAATGACAAAACTCTAGTTTAATATTGTCTAGTCAAGGGCTTTAAGGAAGTATTAGTAAGAAGGAATGTCATAACTTTTTTGTTTTGACACATTTCCAGTTGCTTACATTCATCTGACCAAAACAATCCTGGAAGGTACATTTTTGAATGACACAGTCACATATTTGTATATTTAAAACATTTGTAGAACAGTTTTTGTTTCAGGTTGATGGGTCAAAGGGCAAGTATGCAGTTTTTATTGCTGTGCAGCTAATGGCATAATTTCAAGAAGGATTTCATTTAGAGCTGGTAATGGAACCAATTTACCTCAAATACAAAAGGTGATTCTCTTGTCTTCCAAGTGATGTCATTAGCAAGTCAACAGAATATAGCATTTTGTAGAAAAATGTTTTCTTTTTTACTTTACAATTTTTCCTCCCTAGGGTCAAGAATCCTGATGATAGCAGCTAATGATATACCTAAGAACACTATAAAAAGCTTAAAATTTGATATTTAAAAGAAAAAAGAGTAGGCTCTCCCTGCCTTTTGGAAAAAATCATGAACACTTTGGGGGATGAGGGGGTGGGAATGTGTGTTGTTGTTGTTGGTTGTCTGTTACTTTGAATAAGAGATGCAGCTTTTACCATTAAAAAAAAAAATCCAACTTTCTTTAAAGTATCATAATTTTTGTTCTTCTTTAAAGAGGTATTGGTAAATCAGCTGCTTTACTGCCTATTAAGACTGGTGATCCGTATGGCAATATTTTTATTAAACAATTCACAACTTTAGACCAGATAACCACTGGAAATTAATCATCCACAGAGTGCTGAACTGAACAACCCTCTGAATCTCTAAAGAAGATCACCAGTCTATTAGACTTATATACTGTAATTACATTATATTTAACTGTATAATTTAGAAGCTTTAAATTAGATCAACCATCTATTAGGCTTTATAAAATGAAAAGTTATTCATCAGATTAAAAAGTAATAAAAAAGAAATTAACCATATTTGGAATTTACCTCCCTACTAAATAGAGCAATTAGGATTTTAGACTTTTAAGAACAATGGGTTTAGCTGGTATCATCTCTTTGGATTTTTACAGTAAGTTGGACAGGGATATCCTATGTTGAATTTTACAAATTCTGATATAATTCATTGTGATATCCTCTATAACTTTGGTTAATTTAGCTTTATCCAGTTTTGCACACATAAAAGTGGAAGATGAACCCAATTCAATCGTCTTTTTTCACCAAATCATAACAAGAATTTCAACATATACGTTATACCATCAGGTATAAGGTATTGACAATAAAAGTTGCCAAATAAATTTTTGACTCTTAAGAAGAAAAAAAAAAATTGGTCTAGTTAAAATCCAAACCTTCTGGTAGATTTTAGCTTTTTGAAACAAAAAGTTGAGATACCAAATAAATAAAAAAAGCAGTATAAAGTAAGCAAAGATGGAACTATCCCTCTCAAAAAAATTGTCTATTTTTTCCTGGATAATTTTATTTCAATTTTTCTATTAATATTTTTAAAAATCATCTTGTGGCTAGGTAATTACTACTTCCAGGTTAATTACTGGGTTTATGTTTGGATTGATGGAATTTCCAAGCCCCTAGTTATTGGACTGGGAAATTTTGATCTCTTCTACAACGACAACAGAACTCCATTTTCTCATTATTTTGAAATTACACTCTATGAGAAGAGCTTCTTTTTAAACCTCTGCCACCCAAAATGGAAAGGAGAAAGTGAAGCTCTCAATACAATGTCTCTGACAGAGCCAAGAAACCTCAAGCTATGGCAACATACCTGAAAAAGGGACATTCCCCGGTGTCCCATTCAATCTTGAGGAGGCTTTATCAACACTCATATCAATAAAAAATCCATGAGCATTAAACATCTAATATTTGACAGCTGTACCAAACTAAACCTTCTTAAGCCAGGTAACTCACCCCATAAAAGTCAGTGAAACAGGGTGTAATCTTATTAATAGTCCCTTCTCATAACAACCATATTGGTGAATACAGTTTCCCCTCTTACTTAACAGGATAATCACTCAAGCAACATTCTTGCCTTAATGCAACAAGTTATTGGTAATGGGAGTATGCATGGGAATTTTTATTTCTTACAGAATATATCTGAAAACAGTGCTGACAGGTTAGTCCCTCAAACACTTAAAACAGCCCCTGGGTAAACAACTTTGCTGTCTAAAAGATCACACATGCATATATTTCGTGGGTTGGAAGTTCCACGCTTAATCTTGAGAGCTCATGTTGTTTTCACCTAAATTTGTCATGTGGATTTGAAATATAGCAATCTGTGTCACCTTGGGATGTTTGTATTAGGATGTTTTATTGAAACTCTCGTCTGACAAGGAAGAGATGAAGTTTTATCTCAGATTTGTAGAATTCCAAGCCAGGAAGAATTCTACAATCAGCTAAAATGTCTTCCTGTGTATAACACAGGACCTGCACAACATGAGGAGCTATAATTTGGGCAGGGTGCCTAATCTGGCATTGGTTTAAACTTGGCAGTGATATGATCCTCATGCAGCCAGACATTTTGCTGGAAAAGCTATAAATATATATTGTTCAGAATTGAGACTGACAACATTCAATCACTTTTATGGCTGATAGTGAAATAAGGTTGCTGTCTTATTAATGATAATGTAACACTTGAATGACCTAATAATTTTAAAATGTTAGAATAGGTCTGATATTTAGGTTACTTTAAGAATTTGTATTAACCACTATTTTTTTGATTTTTAGATGTGCTTTATTATTTTTCTATTAACATTGATTAGCTAAAATAAGTGGAGTAAAAGTGGAGTAATAGATCTATGTTTTATATGAATTTCTGTGCAGAATCTGGTTTGGAACCAGACAGATCCCTGAAGAAGAACTCTGAGATACGAGAGCACTCTGTGACTCAATTGGGTCATATAGAATTGTCCTAATAGGTATTTCCAGTGATATCTATGATGTTATTTTAAGGACAAATGTTTTGTACTGATTACTTTTCCAAACAAAAAATAGAAACTGTAGACTACTCTGCTTAATGGCTCTCAAATTCAAGTTTTCACAATGGGATGCTCAAGCATTGTATTTTTGTCACTCTACATTATGATTACCTGTTTAAAACTGATTTTAATTTTCCCTTTTTTTTTCCCTTTCTGTGTAATGTCTCATATCCCCAGGCAGAAGTGGTCATGCTCCTTTATTAAAGACTACACTTTGATTAGTTCTTAAACACCACACAGCTGCTTTTTGCCTCCCACAGAGTTCAATGGAGAAGAAGATTGGGAAAAAAAAATTAAAACTCATGGGTTTAAGTCTATACAGGCAGAACAGACCCCCTGCAATCCAGGAGGAAGTGGTTAGTGGTCTGCTGAGCTCAGTATTGGGGCCAGTTGTATTTAATGTCTTCATCAGAGATACCAGTTTGGGCTGGAGAGTGGGAAGGCTCTGCAGAGGGATCTGGACAGGCTGGCTCCATGGGCTGAGGTCAGTTGTTTGAGGTTCAAAGCCAAGTGCTGAGTCCTGCACTTGGGTCACAACAACCCCTGCAGTGCCACAGGCTGGGGGCAGAGTGGCTGGAAAGCTGTCCAGTGAAGAAGGACCTGGGGGTGCTGGGGTCAGCAGCTGAACATGAACTGGAGTGTGCCCAGGTGGGCAAGAAGGCCAAAGGCACCTGGGCTGTACCAAAACCAGTGTGAGCAGCAGGACCAGAGGAGTGACCCCTGGGCTGGTGAGGCCACACCTTCAGTGCTGTGTCCAACTTTGGCCCCTCACAATGAGATAAACATTGAGGTGGTGGAGCTGGTGAAAGGTTTTATAAGGAGCAGCTGAGGGAGCTGGGGGTGTTCAGCCTGGAGAAAAGGAGGCTCAAGGGAAAATGTTGCTCTCTACAATTACTTGAGAGGAGGTTTTAGCAAGATGGGTGTTGCTCTCTCCTTCCAGACTACTAGTGACAGAATAAGAGGAAGTGTTTTTAAGATGGGCCAGAGGAGGTTTAGATTGGATTTCAAAAAAAATTTCCTTACCTGCAAAGGGAAGTCAAACACTGGAACAGGTAGGTGGCCCTGGGAAGTTGTGTCAAAATCCCTGGAGATATTTAAAATATGTGCACTTAAGGGCATGGCTCAGGGGTATATATGCTAGCATTAATGACTAGACTTGATGGTGTTAAAGATCTTTTCCTTTCCAACCTCAATGATTCCATAATTATGTAACTTATTTCAAATAGATGAATAATTATTGCAATGTGCAATGCAGTAAATTACTTTACAGGTAATTCAAATCTGTTTGTTTCCTTTTTGTTGCTCTTACCTTTATTTTTCTCCTCTGCTTTTACTTTTTTCCTATCTTTTTTCCTATACCAGTTGTAAATCAGGTGTCATTTATAACCATGCTTTTTCAAACCTTTTCTGTATTTTTAGTCATTCTGTATTATATATTATGATGGGATTATTATGATAATGTTTTAATACTCACTCTTTCTCTTTGTCCTTCTATTTGTTCCCTGTTTGCATATATTTGCCTTTCTGTGTATTTTCTCTGTATGGTCTTCAAATATTGTTCCACAACACAGTTATTTGGCATTATCAAAGATGACTTTTTAAAGTTATATTTGTATTATGACCCTGATATATCTATATAATATAATTTTAAGTATTAACTTTGTGTATGATTAAACATCATGGTGAAAAATAGCACCTCAGTGAATTCAGAGACTTCCTTTTAGAGACTTCATGATACTTTTTTGTCTTAGCTTTTAATGTTCCATTCTAACACATCCTCTTGCTTTATATTTGCTTTTGATAGGTCAATCCACATAGACCAAAAATGCTCATTAACATACTTTATAGCTTTCCCACACAGTTTGAGATCCCATTCTTTTTTCTCTGTTAGTAAGATTTTGGTAGTTTTCATATTACTTGCAGATTCTGAATCCACTTACCACACACTTCCTCTTCACTGCTCATTGTCCCAATAGGTCTATAAAGACAACAGTAGCGAATGTGGCAAGAAAAATAAAAGCTCATTATCTTCACAGATTGCTAATACTTAGAAAACTGTAGTAAAGCTATGTCAGATACTGCAAATCCTTGTCACTTTCTTCTTCCCTTAGCAAGCCATTCATTGAAGAGAACACCCATGACTGCAGTGTAGACATCTATGTTTCAGCCAGCCAGGCCAGACTCATTTTACAAACAATGCAGAGAAATGAGCCTTTCTAGGTATGAATGTGTCTTGGCCAAGTTTAGATATATGAAGGAGGAGGATATGAATTACAGTCTAGCACTGCCCATTTCTCTCAGACCACAAGGACAGCGTGCAGAACTAATTGAGTGTATGGAGGTTTTCACTACAGAGTTAACATTAAGGTGAGAAGAATTCCCACTTCCAGCAGTAAATGGGAAAACCCCAAAACCCCGTAAAAACATATGCATGTCCAAGAGATTGAGAGAAATATCTTGGCTATGCAGAACTTCATACTTTGACAAATTATAGTTTTCAAGAATAAAGAAGTGTCTCTCTTGCTTTTTGTAATCTTCATGAGATTTTTCTCCAGTTAGGTGCATGCTTTTATCTCACAAGCTGTGCAGGTAAAATCTAGTAATCAGGGAGACGACGAATTTAAATTTAGGCAACAAATGTATGTACTTTAACACTGTTTTTCACATATTTTGTACTAATGTATTTACATCTATATTGCAATATGTGAGAATTAGACCTATGCATCACATATTTGTGATGCATTTGCTTCTGCTTCTTCTATTGTAAAGTAGAATATTTGGCTCATTTTGTAAATTGAGTATATATTCATATGCTTCAGGATTTATTAATTTTAATGCCAGAAGGGATAATTCTGATCATTTAGTCTGATTTACTGCTTAATCTATGCAGAGAATTTCTGAGTTTTAATATTTTTTGAAATAACACAAATTACAAGAACCAAAAATAAGTTTGATGAGGTGCTGACTAGTAGATACATCATTTTTGCAGATCTTTATACTAATGCAGGTATCCCAACACAAAACATAACAAACACATACAGTTAGATTGCTCATTTGTGTTAACTCCTTAAACAGCCTTTCCCTCACTCTAGGGAGAAAAATCTCACCTTGCTTACAGCTGGCTCTGCTACAAAAGCATTTTCCAATCACATGGATGAAGTCGTGCTACAGCTTTCCCTCTAACCCTTCACCAATTCCTCATTCTCAGATACATTAAAAGCAAGCTAGTGGTCCTTGCTTCCAAGACTCTTGTATTTTCAGGCTATCTATCACTTCTGTCAAACAATCCCTAGACTTTGTCATTAGGCTGGTTCTAGCCTGTTTGAAAGACCTCCAGAGTGCAAGAACTGAGAGCATGCCTGAAAATATTCTTCATCTTTTGATATCTTCATTTCAGAAAACTGATATTTATTTTCTGTAATTTAAGCAAACTCTTTGTCTCTCCTACCATGGTTGTGGATTGGGAAGAAAAGAATGCTCAGGATTTTTGGATATTTAGAGACTATTACTGTGTAATTTTAACAGTTGCTTCTTTAAAGACAACGTCTGGGCCCTATATGATACACCAAACTCCAGACTTCAAATAATTAAATCCTTTCCTTCCTATTGCCTTTTAAGGTTTGAAGAAGTCCAAAAACCACTTGTCTCATTAAGACCTTCTTCTAGCCAGGCTATCAAAAAAGCTGCCAAAACAAAACAAAAAAAAACAAAACAAAAAAAAAAACAACAACAACTAAAAAAAATAAAAAAAAATCAAAAAAAAACCCCAAAAACCCCCCAAAAAACCAAACCAAAACAAAACAAAAAAACAACAAACAAACAAACAAAAAAAAACAAAAAAAAAAACCCAAGGGAAAAAAAAAGAAAAAAAAAGAAAATTTGGGCGCTACAATCCTGTCAGCTGCTATACATCAAAGTAAAGAACATTTCTTTCCAGTCATCTTGGTACCTACAAATATATTTATCTGTCCTTCATTGTTTCCCATGTAGAAAAGGAGCTCTCTGTAGCAAGGATCATCTCTTTAGTTTGGTTTTACCAACAAAAGGATCATAGTGCAATTCTCACAATTTTTGCAAAGTTCTTCTTTATGATTTGTGTTTTTCTATGAGGCAAATAATCCAAAATATAATTAATAATATCTATGTCTATGAGCAAGTTTGATGAAGTTATTAAGATACTCCTAATGGAATGACATTAATGCCACAAGCAAATTCACTGTTAGATTTATAGATGGTCATATATATATATAATTTATGTATTTTTGAAAAAGAGCCTGAATTTTTTCAGCATGTGTTAAGTTTTGGTCCATTAACAGCTTTGCTAGTATAAATAAATGATAATCAATTACTTTTTGCTGTCTGTCTTGAACTATTGCACAATAAGAACATGAAAAATAGTTTGTGAATTTGGATTTGTGTACTAATAAATGTACTAAACAGAGGGATTTTGGATATTCTTAAAGATTATCCCTGTCTCCTGAAAACAGCTCATACTATAACCTGACTCATTTAGTTGTACGAATAGAAAAATTATCCTGACTACTAGTTTTTCATGCAAAAATAAATTAATTTAAACTGCTTCTACAAAAAAAATGAGAAGGAGGTGTCAGCACTTTGTGAAATGTGAAAGCTTCCTTGGAATAATAGGCATGTCAAACTGCTCTTTCCAGTAAAAGAAGTCATAGATAAAAAGCCATCCTGTAATGTGCCACTGAAAGTTTTGGCCCACTGGGCTAGAGTCCATATTAATTTATATGTGTGTGTGTATGCATATATAGGTATATATATGTATATACATATACCTATGTGAGTATATATGCATTTAAATATATGTATATAATACATAAAAAACAAGGGGCTTGATTCTGACTTTAACTATCTGCTTTCTGTGCTGTCACCTTGAATTTTCACTGCCTGAAAGGAAAACTGATTGACCCTCATGGTATTGCTAAGAGTTTTTGAGGTTTCATGTATGAATCATGGCATGGGAAGATTTTGCCACAGCTTTTGCCTACACACACTATTAGGTTTTGTTCCCTGCATTTTGGTTGTCTATCCCAGGTTTTCTATCCATGTTGTCCAGATGTTGATTTTCTTAACTATGTATTATTTAAAACTACTTCACAAATTCTGCAAAACATCTTGATTTGGAAAAAAAAAAAATTGCTACAGGTGTTTTTTTTAACAAACATCCTGTCTATAAAGTATGCTTGTAATTACATTGGCTTGGGTTTTATCTATAAATCATATGATTTTTTTTTTTTTTTACTTTCTGATGCCTTATTGTATGACACATAATTTAATTTCTGATTAGAAGCCTCTCATATGCCAGGAAATAGTTTTAACCCAACATTCTTCCTTGCAAGCTCTTTCCATCCACATTACTTTTGGTAGGTACCTTTGTCAAATTCTTCTACCTTTACCAACTTTGGATAGCCCTTTTTGCTCCACCAGCTTTATTCACCATTGTGTGAACACAAGTGGAATGAGAAGTTAACCAGAACAAGCAAGTGTATTCCAGCTCTTAACAAGTGAAACCTGTAATTCTGACATTTTCTGAATAGAAAACCTGGGAGCTCAGTGTTCTGAGGTCATATAATAAGAAAGCTGGAAAAAGAGGATTTGTGTGATGATGTGGCTGGTACCCAAGTGATGCTGATTGTGGATTCTGTGGTAGGGTGCTGAGCATACATCCTTTGAAAAATCTGTTATTAAAAATAAGCCAGATGCAAACTTCCTAAACATTAAATAAATTACTTATCTGTGGGATTCATCTATTTATATACACTTGCACAATCACACCCAAATATGAACTTGGAAGTATTGGTATAATACTACATTTTTGGCCTACTAATTCTGCTTACTAAGGGTCTTTAGTAATTGAATTGAGATTTAAGGTTCAAATCAGATTCACAATAGCTTTATTTTATCTTTACTGATCTATACTAGAAAGGCAGAAGGGACAAATATCATAACATGTAAAAATGTTTCTGGACTGAGTAGTAACCCTGTTGATTTAATTCATCTCATTTAGGTACTACTATAATGGCACAGAAAGTGGTGGAAAGTTCAGAGCCATTAATCTTCTTATCTGTGCACTGGAACTCACTCTGAAAAAATACATGAAGGAGGACTGATGAATGCTGCTTCATTAGAAGAATTTTAAAATGCAATTTGTCTTCATGAAAATGAGGGATTACACATTTCCAGCTCTCCCCTGTGCCTCTTAGAAATATTTTTTAAGCAATAATCTTTGATGCAGAATAGTCTTTGTGGTAGGATAGTAATTATAATAGAAGACAGGTATGTCCTGGTCAATCTGTTTGTGAATCACTGCAGCAGAAAATCTTAGACCTGCAGATTCAAATTTCCTAAATATGATTATGTGGTATCAGAATCCAAAATTCCTTTTAACTAACTTGGCTCTATATTCAGTAGATTACACAGAAGATTTTCATAGTGCTTAAGGCAAATGGTGCAGGTGACGAGCTAAAACTTGATTAATCCTTGAAATTTACAGGAATTAAAGAGTTTTTTTCCTAATAGAATATTGGCTGTTAAAATAACTTTGTAATAGAATAATGGATACTCTTGCTGTTACTCATACCTAGTTAATTCCAGACTTCCTAAGAGCTTTATTATAGGACTGTGCAAAATGTGGAAGAAAAAATGAACTGAAAAGGTGCAGGTAGGACATCTGGAAATAGAGATCAAAACCTGTCTGGGCAAACGTGTCTTGCTGGGATAATGAGATTTCAAAAAATTGCATTGACTGATTGCTCATTTCCTGCCTTAGCACGTATAACCCTTGGACATAACAGGGATTTGAAACCAAAGCCACTGAAGCCAATGGACAGATTCTCATTAATGAAAATATGTAATAGACTAGAACTTATATCAGAGTTTAAGAGGAGGAGGGGTGGACTTGGCAGTGCTAGGTTAATGATTGGATTCAGTGATCTTAGAGGTCTTTTCTAACCAAAGTAGTATTATGGATCTAAGAGCCTGCCCTTGTCGGGCATGATCAAAGTTCCCTGTTTTCCATCTTACCTGCACTTGCTTGGATTGTCAGCCTTCTGCTCGGAGGTATACTTTCCAAGTTAATCTGCCTGATTCCACTTACAGTGCTCTCTAATAGAGTTGCAGTGGAAGAAAAGGCTAAGAGAGAAGACACTAATCCAACTCCTCTGCTGGAGTGGGCTTTTATGTCCCTCTTCTGCTGTGTACTTTTTATTTTTCTTGGTTTTTTCCCATCTTTTGTAAATTCCCTTTCAGTGTATCAGTTCACAAAAAAAAAAAAAAATCTGGTAAAATTCACAGTCCTTCTCCATAACAGAAAAGTTTATTCTTAAATAACCACACTGGCTCTACTTGGCATCATCCCTACTAATGGTGCCTTTTCAGTGCATTCTCTTTAACAATTCCCTACACAGGCTGAAGCCTTCTCTTCCAAAGGCCAGAGCCCCAATGCTGCTTCCCAGCCTCCCACCTCTCTCTCAATTTCAGCTCAGTTTGAAGCTCTTGTCCATCACCACTGTCACCATGGCTGTCCCCAGGTGTGTGAGCAGTAGGTCAGGTTCAGCATTATCCCTGACTGGCCCCTCAAACATTCATGTAAGGAAACTCTCACTGGTGTGATCTAGGAGCTCCCTCAGCCATCTCCCAGTTCGGGGTTGTCTCCCCACAGACATTCAGATGGTTCAAAGTCCCTCATAATGTGAGGGCCTGACAGTGGGACACTGCTGTTAGTTGTTAAAGTCCCCTATGTCCTCCTTGTGAGGAGTTTATGATATGTCATCATCTTAATATTCACTTTTGACATTTCATTGTTCTACAGTTCTGGAAATCTGGTCTCAAAGGGTCCAAAATTTCAAAACATTAAGCTGCATTCTTCAGATTATTTCAGGGGGCTTTGTGTCAGGCTGCTCCAGACATCATTAACTGGAGAAATGAACCTGCCACACACTATATTTTTAATAAGAATGCATTATTTATCTTACTTTCACTAAATTCTTCCTCTCCATCTCACTCCTAGTACTGTTCCCCCATTGTTTAAGCCTACGCAGCATTGGAAAGTAGGTGGGAAGATACTGCAAAAATTAATTCAAACTTTTAAATATAGGAAATGGAGTGTAGTATTGAATAGACAAAAATTATTCCAGGCCTAGGCAGAAAGAATCTGAAAACAAGATGTAAGCAGCCATGCATAAAATGTCTGAAACCACAGAGGAAATAGTCGACAAGATGAGTGGTAACAAGGTGAGCAAGGTATCAAAGTGAAAAAAAAACCTCTCTAGAGAAGACAAATGGATGAAGGAAGAAAGTTACTGTATTTGTGAGAGTGTCTTATACTCAGCAGTATAAGACCTTTGGGGAAAAGATCACTGATGCTATCAGAAAATTCACTGTTATTATGGACTGATGCTTCTATCAGACAAAGGACACAGTGAAATTACAGGTGTATCTTTTCCTTTTCCACACATTCCATAAAATCTCCCCATGATAAAGTTTAGCTGAATTGTTCAGGTCTGGAATCATCCAGGGAGTTCAAGAAAATATAGCATGTACAGGAACTGTCCGTCCACCAATGGAAGTGCTATAAATGCACAATGGAGATGGTGAGGGCCATCTTTGTGTCTGTTTGCAAGGAGAAAGGCAGCAAGCAGTATACCAAGACTAAGTAAAAACAGGAAGCCAGGTGAAGGACTTCTCTCTTTTCTTCTTTGCCCCATATCCTGCATTTTAATCTAAAATCAGCTAATGTTGATTGTCTAAAGCTTAAGATATTTTTTTGCACAGTTATGCTCAACATTACACTACATAATATAATGTGTTCCACTAGTGCACTCATCTTGCTGTGGGGATTTCAGTTTCAGAAACTGTGAGAATTATGGCAGGAGCTCTAAGAATGTGTCTACTCTTTGATTACATCACACTATGCAGGTATCATTTACTTTGATTAGGGGCTTTTTCAAAGCTCCCAAGGTTTGACTATTTGTAATGCCACATCTCTAAAATGAGTCAACATTTGTGAGAATTGTGACTCCTTGGTAATTACAAAATTAAATTTGGAGCCACATTCATTAGACTTTTACTCATAATTTAGAAAGACTGGTTTAGAAGTAAGGCAGGGTGGGAAACAGCTGATCTTAATCTTAGCTACTATGAAGACCTGTTTCTAAGCTGTTCAGGAAATATTCTGTGGAGGTATTCCACTCTTAAAATAGGGTGCTAAATGTATTGGGTCTGGCTGTGATGGAGTTAATTTTCCCCATGGCAGCCTCACAGTGCTGTGGTTTGTACTGGTAGCTAGAAAGGTGCTGATAACACACCAGTGTCTGGCTGCTGCTGAGGAGTCTTGGCATAGCATCAAGGCACAACATCAAGGCTGTCCCCCTCATCAGTGGTCTGGGAGTGGGCAAGGTCTTGGAAAGGGTCACAGGCAGAACAGCTGACCCAAACTCACCAAAGGGATATTCCATACCATATTTCACAGTCAGGTCTAAAAGAAAAGGAGGAGAGAGGACATTTGCCAGTATGATGTTTTTTCTTCCAGAGCAACCACTACATGTACTGAAGCCCAGCTTCCCAAGAAGTGGTTGGACATCACCTGCTGATGGGAGATAGAGAATAAATCTTTTGTTTTCCTCTACTTTCATATTGTGCCTTTGTTTATGCTTTATGAAGTTGGCTTTATCTTGTCCTACAAGTTTTTTCCTTCTTATTTCCTCCCCTACCTTGTTATGATGAGGAGAGAGTGACAGAGCAGCTTGGTGGGCCCCTGGCACCCAACCAAGGCAAATCCACTACACAAAGTTAGCAAGTTACACTCTAGACATGATTATTTTTGTCTGCTTCAAATATGGATCTAGATCATTAACACAAAGATCTCATATTAAAGACACTGTGAATCCTTGGAGCAGGATTTTATCTGACATTGAAATATCTACATTTTAGTGTCCACCACAATTCAGCATCTAAAAGTGCTAGAAGTTGGGACTCTAGTGAATCATAGCATTGTAGAGCATCCTGAGTTTGGAAAGGACTCACAAGGATCATCGAGTCCAGCTCGTGGCCCTGCCCAAGTCACCCTTAAGAATCACATCACATCCTTACATGTGATTTCACACCATGAAATCTGTACAGGCAGAAGAAAGACATGTCTTAGACCAAGGAGATAAGTAAGAGATAATTTATTGGCTGAGATGCCCTGAGGTCACTGAGCTGGCAGCTCTGACACATGAGTTACAAAACTGCCCCAACATTGTCTTGACAGCTAGAGATCACATAATATATTCCATGATGGTGTATAAAAATGGACACTTAAGTTCAAGAAGCTGGATCCTGCCCCTAGCATCCCCCTAGAAATCTATATACAGACATTTTAAAGTAAGCATTTTAATCTCTGAGTAAATCCTCCCTCCCTTAAACTAAGGACATAAATCTTGCTTTAAACCACTAAAATTAAATTTAAGAACACAACCTTGATTCTAAACTCTGGCATATATTTTGCTTACATAGCAGCATATTCCCCATAATTTTAGCTTATGATATAAACTGAAAGCCAAAATAACACCTTTATACTTAAAATTAAATTTATATGTTAATTGGGTAGCTAAATCTAAAAGGATGATGTCAAAAATCTCCTCAAACTGCTTAGACTCCTGAAATCTGAGTCCACATACACCCCTTAAATATACTGCTAATGACCATCATGCTCTGAGACACAACTGTCCTGGTATCACAAGACAAAGGAGGAGATCAAGCTTCATTTGAAATTAAAATGACAGTGGTGTGCTCCCAGTCTTCAGTGAGGCATCCTACCTCTACAAAGCACATTGTCATCAGAACATTCTCTTAAGGAAACATTGCCAGAAGGACGGTTAACAAGCTGGAAATCCATCTGCCAAAAAAAGCTTTGGGATTTTGTCAACAGGTTTTCCTTACTCTTCTGCAGATTGGCTGCAGGCACTCCACGATCTACATATTGTTTACCTTCTGCCCATATGTCTGCCCTGTGGACAGCCTGAAGATTGACTGTAGACAACTTTTCCAAATAGTTCTGCTGGCATGTTAGTGAGCAGTGGGCTCTACAGCATGCCTGGCCCTGTGCTCTGGATCTGGCTTCAGGCTTGCTCCAGGCTTGCTCTACAGAGACACGGATCTACTGGTGAAAGGAAGCCCCGGGATATTGATTAGTGGCAGCATAGGCAAATTGGCTAACCAGTGTCATTTGGGATGCCCTGGAAGATCCCAGGCACTCACACATGTCTGCAATTTACAGTACAAGATTATATCCTCCTTGACCAACCTCTGGGGACAGCTGGAAAACTACATCACACTTGACTATTAGACACCTCTCCTCAGGCAACTATATCTCAAATGACCACAGTTCTTATGAGAGGTGGCATATATAAAATTAGCAGGCATATTTGAAGCCATTATAGGAAGATGTCAAAATCATGCTGTGACCAAAATCCTCTGTCTCTCTTGCCTCAAACCTAAAGATAGATCTTAGTCTATTTGCTGTTATCACCCCTGAGAGAACACAATAAGGTCTACAAAGTTTTTGGTGAGAGAGTGATAAAATTATACAGAAACTTTCAAGCCTATGTCATCACTGGCCTTAAATATGCCACAAAACTCCTACACTTGCTTATAAGGCAAAATGAGAAAGGTGGGCAGATCCCAGTATATTTGAAATGTGTAGCTATAACTACAATTTAATATAGAAAATATAAGAACATTGGAATAATTTAATTGAAAAGTAATGTAGCTATCATAAACTAAGAAATAGCACAGCTGGAGGATTTTAAAAGTGATTTGGAAGCAAAATCCTCTCATTGAATTAGAGAATAAAAATTCAGTTAGGGACCTTGTAGAATAGCAAAGCTGGTAGAGCTTCTATAGCTAAGGGCCTGTCAGCATTTCTATTACAAACCAGTACTTTCTGGGGATTATACTTCATCCAGAAGAGTTTGATATGGAATGAACTTGGGATGAAAGGTCTCAGCATTTGAGTAATGTAATGGTAACTCTATTATGAAAAAAAATCTGTATTCACTTTGTTACTGTTGAATCCACTGTATTGCTGCACTATGCATTTTGATTTAAAGATACCTGGGCTAATGCTGACCTAAGGAAATATGTCCCCATAATGTAGCTCAGGCAAAGATTTTGAGACAAAATAGCTCTACTGGTATGATGTTATGCACAAGTTACTCAGCCAAAATTCCCAGCCTGGTTCATTTTCTCAGGTGAGGGTTTTTTTTCACCAGGGATATTTCCATTCAAGTTGCTCCTACACTCATCTCTGCAGCTCATCTGTGTTGCTCCTCTATGTGCTCAGATAAATGGGATAAAAAAGAAGGTTACCAGTTAAATAGTTTAAGGTTAACAAGCAAAAAGGAAGTCCTGGTCTGTTATAGATCTGTCTGGGGAATTAAAATAGAAAAATAAAGAGAAAATTACCACAGTGGGTAATTCCAATCCCATATGATTTACTCTTAGAAGGAATTAAGAGAAGTAAAAACTAGTGTGCTATTCTCTTTCCATTTATAAAATCATAGAATCATAGAATGGTTCAAATTAACAGGGGACCTTGAAGATCATCTCACTGTTTCCGGTAAATTTTTCTTATCTCAAAAATTTGCCTTTTGTGGCTTTGATTCTCTTCTCCAAATTGCTGCAGGGTGGGGAGAAGAAGGGAGAGTGGAGCAAGCAGCATATGGTTTTAGTAGGAGCACTGCATTGGATTGGACTGCATTCCTAAACCACAACAGGTCTGAATTTATAATCTGGTTGTCAGTGGTTCCTCATTTCACATGACCAAGCAAAAAATAGCTTGGTTGTCTTGGGAAAAAGCTTCTAGTCTCACTAGATTTGGGACAGCTCTGTCATGGAGCTTCAGCACTGGGAAGGCAGGGTTGCAGAAATCATGACCAATGACAAGATTATACAAGGCTTTTAAAAGTACTTGGGTATTGGAGTATTTGTCTTTGAAAAATACAGATAGGATATGTTAGCAGAGGAGGAGCTAAAGATTCTATTCTTTTACCTCCTTCATGGTCCCTTTGTATTATAAAGTTTTAAACTCTAAAATTTTGGAAGCTGCTGTCTTAGATAGCATGGGTTCTAACGTCATTATAGTGCAAGGATTTCAGATCATCAGCTTTCATATCATCATACCTCCTCAGTGTTTCTCACAGGTAGCTCCTCTAAGCACTGCCCATGCCTAGCCCTTACAGCAGTCATCTAACCACTCTCACCCCAGAGCCCACCAATCCACTCTTTTATACCACTTGTACTTACTGGCTGCAGGTGTGGCCTGTTAAGATCCGGCCTGCTTCTAATCTTTAGTAATTGGTCCAGCTGCAACTCATTGGGGGATAAGATTACCTTCTATACCACCTTCATTTACCCATACTGTATCCCCCTACAGGAAGCTGTTTAGAAATTTACTAAGGATGAAAGGTGAAAAGAGGAAAAGATGGATGGACCAAAAAGAGAAGAAAGACTTAGGAGAAAACAAATAATTCCTACTGATGTGGAAAGTAATTCCATGGAGAGATGAATGTGATAAATTTAGTATGCTCCCCTTTGGGAACAAAGTAGTTTGCTCTGGATTCATGACACAATGGTCAGAGAAGAAAAAGTTCATTTTTTTAAACTTTTTCTTACTAGTATACTACAGACTAACTCAGAAGTAAACTGCTTTAACTATGAATTTAGTTTATTTACCAGAGATGAAATACCAAATATAATCTTATACTAACTTATTCATTCTCTTTTGCTTTATATATGAATTTTTCACATATTTTCTTTTTCAGCAGGTATTTTTACCTCCTGAACACATAAGAAACATCCCAAGCTAATTGTTACCAGCTTTCCCAGGTTGGAAAAGAATTTCCAATCAAGATTGTCACAACTGTTAGAGAAAGCAAAATTTAAAAATAATAAGCATAATCTTACTTCAGACAAAATATCTAAGAACTAAAATTCTCTGGGAACTTTAAAATCTCTCTGAGGTTGGGCTATATTATCCAGGAAGTAGTCTCATCTCTGACTTTCATTCTTACCGGCCTCACATCTCTGAATCCCAACCCTTTCTTCTCCCATAACTAATGCTAGCAAGTTCTTGTCTTGTTAAATATGTAATATGTATAGTCTTTCCTGGAAACAAATGTACTTTTTTTGCCAGAGTGATAAAACAGCACTGCAAGTAAGGTGGTTTTATTTTGGGGAGTAGCTATTTTGGTGGTGGGGTTTTCTTTGGATTTTTTTTTTGTGTGTTTTTTTCTCGTTAAGGAGGGCTTGCAAAAGCTTTTCCCTGTCAGAGTGCTCATTAAAGGCCTACATGCAGTTTCAGAGAATGGCATGACTAAAAAAAAGAAAAAAAAATCAATGTTTTGTTCCTGCTGTAAGGAAGAACTAACCTTTTCTTGCTAACCTTTCTCTATTTTGAAGGTTAGTGACTAGCTGAAGTAGCTTGAGAGGGAGTGAAGCTGGATTCCTCAATGACTCCTTGGTAAGAACATGCACTATGAATATAGAATAATTACTTAGGTTTAAAGGTAGATTTCAGAGCAGCCAAGATTCCAAGTCATGAATTAGTGTTGGAATGCGACCCTTTCTAGCCTTCTCATTCAATTTTTAATGTGTAAAATAAGAATACAATTTATTATCAGATTCAGCAAAACAATTATATTCCTCTGTGTGCTAGGAGTTCAGCTAAGATGGGACAGATGCTCTCTCTGGCCCTACTATGCAATAAGAAATGACACTATAAAATGGCTCTTTTCCAACTGCTGTATTTATACCCAAAATGTGGAGCAATTTCCACAGGAGAAAGGAAGTGTTTACTTACAGCATTCTCATTGCTGTGCAGTCTGCCCAGCCAGAAAAGATGTAAAATGAGAATACTCAAGCACCTTTATGAATAAAAGGACTTAAAGACCATATTTAGCATATTTTGAATAACGATTGTAAATCTGGAAGTATTTTGCAAAAAGATGATTGGAAACTCCTCATGTTTGATTCACTTCAGTTAGCCCTGGGAAGTCACTTGCTTAGGACTCTCCCTTCAGAAACACAGAATTCCTTGCATTTACTCTGGAGAGAGTGGAAATACTTAATGTGCTGTCCAGACTGTGCCTCTGAGATAAGGTCCCCTGGCTCAGTACACAATGAACACATAGACCAAGTTACAGTGCTTAGAAGACCAAACACAAATTCAGATTAGAAATAAAGCCTATGTATCTAACAAACAGAACAATTGAGCATGAGAAGAACTTCCCAAGGACTACTGTAGATTTTCCATAACTAGAAATTTCAAAATCAGTGGTGACTGTGTTCCTAAGACATATGCTCTGCTTCAAAACAACATTAATTGGCAGTCTTTATAATGGCCTGCATCATGCAGAATGGCATGCATCATGCACTGTTAAATCTCTTTTAGTTTTATACTTTGAATCTTTGAAGGCAGATGTTTCCATTAACTGGAAAAGTAGAAAAGAAGCTTTTGTCAATAACAGCAGCGGTACATGAAAGCAGAGGTTTAAATAAGCAGAAATGGGACAGCTCATCTGCTACTTCTTCTGTACTAAACATTGCAGAGAAGATGCTCATGTCCACTCTGTGGACCTTCTGTCCTTTACTCATCATGTTATATTCCTGATAAAGTGAAGAACATTCATCATCTCTGCCTGGAGGCAGAAGACAGCTTGTAACTTGTCCCCAAAACTTAGAAAGCAAGCCCTGTTCCTTCCATCTCTCTGCTAAACAAATTCATAGGAAACATATCATGAATGACAGAAAATAAAATTACTAAATATGGAAGTTAAAAGTGACAAAAGTTACTTCAAAATAGTATATTGAATATTTAAAAATATGCCAGTTCATAGGAAAAATAATACTGTAAAGTTGCCTTGGAATGGGGAAGGGAGAGAGAAAATAAAGGAGGGAACGAAGATGGATAAAATGAAGAAAAACAACCTTGAATTCTCAGTAAACTAAGATGAAGTTTTGCTAATTTGCAGAGGCCCTCAAAAGGCTGCCCATTGATGAAATAAATAAGTAATTTACATACAACCATCAACAGCTCTATGAACACAGTGATGGGATCACCAGGCTTTTAGCCTCCAAATTATAGAAGCAACAAGAATCCAGAAAACTATTTAGATTAAAACACCCCTTGACACAACAGATACTTGATCTTGCAGGTTTTGCAGAGGTGTTTGCTTTCTTTTATCATTGTCTATATGGTGATATACCAGATTACAATTACCTGGAGAGATATTAAAAATTTTATAGACGATAAAGCCAATATACTTTTACTCATTGCATAGCAGAAACACATGTGTAAAGATTCTATTTCCAGGAAAAAAGCAGAAGAAATGATTATAAGTCCTAAAAAGTAATAAAGTGCCAAGCCTGGTTCAGCACTGCAGATACATGAGGGCATTAGTGAAGAATTGTTAGTCCCTGTGGAAAGTGGGTTTGGGTATATATGAAACTCAAGATTCTGTCCAAAGAAAAGTTCTTTTGTTTCAATTTAAAATCTATCTGTGTATTGTATTCCTAAACAAGTCTGGGAAGAAATTTTCCTCTGAAATTATTTTTGATGGAAAACCAAGCTTATGAAGAAACAAGATACTACAAAATTTTAACTGAGTTTAGTATAAATAGTAGTGAATTCAGACAATTCAATTGTATATGACATGAATGAGGCCAATAGCAAGATAGTTGTCAATTGTAGATAAAATCTATATTGATAATTTGTGTCTCCACTAAAGAGGGTTATTCATTTAATACTCAGCAAATTACTGCTTTAGAACTGTACTATTTCAGACAAAATTAGTAATAATTTGATATCAAAACTAAGTACTTTGGTTTCTTGACAAAATTCTTAAAAATCATCCCCAAAAATCTTTTTTCTCCTCCTGCCCACTATCCTTCAAAAGTAGAGCTCCTCATACTTAATTTGAGAGGAAGTTGCTTTCTTGCATGCCTTCCCTTGAGTTTTCCTACAATGAAAGAAAATACCTAGTTCTAGTGCATGGTTTGAATACTGCTGTAATCCAGACTTTAAAAACTTCTCTCCTCTATTTCCACTTTATCCTGCTGGGTGTATACACAAAGCAAAAGCTGTACTAGTGCTTGATTTAGGTTAAGAAAAAAACCTAAAAATCCAGGTTAGCTGAAATAGGAGAAGCAGAATGTTACTTGTTGGATTGTCTGAACAGCACAATAGGTGCACTCTCCCCCTCTGGGTCTGTGTGTGTGGCGCTTCATCTCCTCAAAGAATACATTTCTTCTTCACAGAGAAAACAACTATTTTTTTCTCTGCAAGAAGAAAAGGTGGGGCAGAGGGAAGGTTACGCTTCAGGGAAGAAAAATCTCTTCTTGCACTTGAATTACTTTTGCAAAACCAGGTGAGAGTAGTTCATAATACTTCAGTGTTAAACGAGTCAGAGAACTGCTGAGCTGCTTGGATGTTGATAAATCTATGGGACCAGATGGGATCCATCCCAGGGTGATGAGGGAGCTGGCAGATGAGCTTGTGAAGCCGCTCTCCGTCATTTCCCAGCAGTCCTGGCTCACTGGTGAAGTTCCAGATGACTGGAAGATGGTCAGTGTGATGCCCGTTCACAAAAAGGGTGGGAAGAAGGATCCTGGTGATTATAGGGCTTGTAGCCTGACCTCAGTACCCAGTAAGATGGAACAGTTTATATTGAGTGTCATCACACAGCACTTACAGGATGGCCAGACTATCAGACCCAGCCAGCCAGGGTTTAGGAGGGGCAGGTTGTGTTTGCCCAACTTGGTCTCGTTTATGACCATCAGACCTGCCTGGTGGATATGGGAAGGGCTGTGGATGTTGTGTACCTGGACTTCAGCAGGGCCTTTGACACTGTCTCCCACAGCACACTCCTGGAAAAGCTGCAGCCCACGGCTTGGACAGGAGCACTCTGTGCTGGGTTAGGAACTGGCTGGATGGTCGGGCCCAGAGGGTGGTGGTGAACAGTGCTGCATCCAGCTGGTGGCCTGTCACCAGTGGTGTCCCTCAGGGGTCTGTGCTGGGGCCAGCTCTGTTCAATAACTTTATTGACAGCACGGATGAGGGGATTGAGTCTTTCATTAGAAAATTTGCAGAAGACACTAAGCTGGGATCATGTGTCCATCTGTTGGAAGGTAGGAGGGCTCTGGAGAGAGACCTGGAATGGTTGGATGGATGGGCAGAGTCCAATAAGATCAAGTTTCATAAATCCAAGTGCCAAGTCCTGAATTTTGGCCACAATAACCCCTGCAATGTTATAGGCTGGGGATGGTGTGGCTGGACAGTGCCCAGGCAGAAAGGGACCTGGGGGTGCTGGTCTACATCTGGCTGAACTTGAGCCAGCAGAGTGCCCTGGCGGCCAAGAACATCCAGGCCTGGATCAGGAATAGTGTGGCCAGCAGGAGCAGGGAGGTCATTCTGCCCCTGTGCTTGGCACTGGTGAGGCCACACCTTGAGTGCTGTGTCCAGTTCTGGCCCCTCAGTTTGGGAAGGACCTTGAGACTCTTGAGCGCGTCCAGAGAAGGCAACGAGGCTGGTGAGGGGCTGGGAACACAAACCCTGTGAGGAATGGCTGAGGGAGCTGGGGGTGTTTAGCCTGGACAAAAGGAGACTCAGGGGTGACCTTATCACTCTCTACAACTTCCTGAAAGGTGGCTGTAGTCAGGGGGGATTGGTCTCTTTCTCCAGGCAGCAACTGACAGAACCAGATGGCACAGTCTCAAGTTGCATTGAAAGAAATACAGGTTGGATATGAGGAAAAATCATGCCATGGTTTAGTTGAGGTGTTAGGACATTCGCTGGACTTGATGATCTTGAAGGTTTCTTACAACCTAGTGATTCAGTGATTCTGTGAGTTTTTTGCTGAATGCAGCTACTGGAGATGGAGGAGAGTAGCCTGTTGTAATTACAAAAAAGCAGACAGGACCCACTTTCTGTGGGGCATACCAAGCATTATCTTTATTAAATATTGATTTTAAAATCTTTAAGTCACTAAGAGCTTGGAGACACTGATTAAATTATTTGCTAATCTAGAACAAACTGGTTTGTTGTAAACAGAATCAACTGAACTAATGTCAGGAGGTTTCTTTATGTTATGGATAAAGAAAAGAAACAACTACATTTAGGCTTAAACACTAAATTAAGTTTTGGAATTAGTGAACACACAACATTTTGATAAATTCTTGCCTCACATGAATAGTCAACTGAATTTAACTCATAAATTTATGTCAGTCTGGCTTTACCTCTCTGTATAAGGTAGATTAATTTGATTAAAAATTAATACTATCACTGAAAAGTAAACACACCTGCCACTATCTTCAACACAACATTAAACTAAAGCAAGTTCTAGCTTATTTTTTGCTCATGGTATGTTCTGGAGCAAGCTTTGGGTTATGCTGTTCACAAGTTGTCTACAGAGGCTTGCAAACTGGCATTGACAGGTATTGTTTTTGAGATCTACCAGAATTCTTTTTCTAGTACTTCAAAAACAAAAAAAAATTAATGATCCAGAATTTCAGGCACAGCCTTCTCAAAAATTTCTTCTTTTGGGGCTTATGTACTCCACTAAGTTAATCTGGTTAACTTGTTAGGTGGTTCACCCTTATGGAGCTGCTCTAATCAGCACTTTCCCTCAGATGCAAGTTTACATTGTCTTAATAAACTTTTTAATTTATTCTTCATCTTTGTAAGACAATAATATGCAAGCACAGTTTTCAATCTTGAGTATACACATAAAAATAATTTCAAGCAAAGATAAGTTACAGTTCAGATTCTGAATGTTTATTTAGGCTCCTTTACAGTAGAAAAAATCTTCAGTATCTATAGGTCCAGCTTATGTCAGAAGCTCAGGTTCCTCAAGGCTGTTGAATTTAGGATTATATAAGACCTCTACTCAAGGTCAACAAAAAAACCCCAAACCTAAACCAAAACAAAGCAAACAAACAAAAAAAAGAGTAGATCATTTGGGAACTAAATGTATTTGTAAATGTATTAGTGTGAGAAAGTACTGTATTTCTTAGAGAGGAAATTTACATCTTAACCTATCTGTCTGAAAATAAAGGTTTTAATCTACTGGTTTTATTGCAGATACTGTACATTTCTAGATAATTATTGGTCATTTTTTTTCTTTTTCCTTTTTTTAAATTTAATCAGTGGTGCTAATTAATTTTTGATCTAGTCAGGAAAGAAAATGTAAATGAACATTTGGTGATATTCTAAAGAATATAATCTAGTCCAGTGAAAAGCCTTAAGCCAAATACATGGATTACTTATGAAATACTTATATTATTTAGAAGGTGAGATTTACCTTTATTGAGATATCTATGAAGCCATTGACTTCAAATTCAAATAGAAATTCACTGCTTAGCTCTAGTGAAGTCAAAGGCATTCAGATCATCCCACATAAAAACTATATATTATTGTTATTTCTTCCCATTAGCTGAGATCTCAGTGGGAACATAACTACTAATGTATCTCTAACTTAGACTGTTATAAGTGAATTCACAATTTTATCACCTTCTTCAGTACTGGAAATGCTCCCATCAACGTTGCTTTCTGTCATGTCTGCATTCAGTGTGACTGTATTCTGTGTGCACAGTACTGCTGTGATAATGTGTCATGAGATTCTAGTGTGCTGCAAATAATTGGCTTTATGCTTATATTTCTCATGCCCTGCAGTTTCTTCAGTTCCTGCCAGATCCCATTTACCATTTTTAAATTTAATTTTTAATTAAACAAATTATAAAATATCAAAGTCTTTCCTCTTCCTTTGTAACAGCCCCATATTAGTTGTTCTTCAATCTGCTCCATGAAAATTAGCGATTTCCAGTAGTCTAGTAGCATTTTTGCATCTTTCTTATCTACCACATTTTTTGCATTTCTGACAGCGTGGCATATCTTCTATTTTGAGTCCATAATTCCTACAAAGCTCCTAGCACTTAAGACTGCCAGTTCTGCATTTTCTATTCATCTCTAGTGAATCTGGTTCATCCTCTTACATTTGATTAGTAGTTTCTAGGTTCTGGCCACATAAGATTCATTATAGATTTACATTTTTTCTACAATGTCTCTTTACCTTGTCTTTTATGGGTGAGTTTTTGTACACCAATAATTGAACTTTCTGGGCAAAAACTAGTTCCAGCTTGAGGTACAAGTGTTTCTGCATTTCTGTGCATATAGCTATAGGGTCCTTTGGGGCCTAATTTCAGCTCATACAAAAAACCATCTGTGATCTGTAGATGTGCCTTTGGTTGGGCTACACAAGCCAGTTAACCATGCTGCAGTACTGTGGGACTCTCCTGGAGTAGCAGCTGAAGGTCAGATAAGTTCCTTAGACCACCATAAATGACGTTGGGTGTCCACATTCAGGCTGTGGTGCCCAGGTGCAGCTAGGGCCTCTCAAAGAGCACTTGAAATGGCAGGACACTCATACCTGGAGGTACATCCCTTCTCACTGGACACAGGGAACTTGAGCTTTTCTTGAAGGAGACATCCCAGTCTTTGTTTGCTGTCTGAATGATATACTTTCCATTGAGTTTAAAGGGATGTTAGACATCTTATGCACTGGTTCACACCTAAATCTGTTCTTAAGCTTTTTTCCTCAGGTTTACATTCCATTTAAAGCTTGACAGCTTCTTTTGTAAA
Organism: Serinus canaria; assembly: GCF_022539315.1. NCBI lineage: Eukaryota > Metazoa > Chordata > Aves > Passeriformes > Fringillidae > Serinus > Serinus canaria. Next base: position 104,987,453 of record NC_066316.1, on the reverse strand, counting down.
TTTGTACATATCTCTTCTATCTCTGTTAATCTTCTTTCCATTCATCTCTAACTACAAAACTCATGAGTGTGTCTTTACAGTGACTTACTCTCAGTGGTATTTCATTCTTCTTTTAATGTTAGAACTTTATCCAGAATACATTAGATCCATTTTCAGTTGTTTTTAGAGTAGTCTGTTACAAGAAAAGCCTGCTCCAGGACATTCTAGCTCATTTTCAGCCTATTGTGCTGTTTCTACGATCATTGAGCTTGTTCACCTTAAATTCATGGTAGGTACGTTGCAAAAAATTAGAAATTTAGGCTGGCTGCTTTGCCCAAATCTGTTATATCAATACTTATGCAATGCACTACTGCCACAAAAACATTTGTGATATAGAATCCTTTTTCACTGCTTTGACCATGTGTTTCATGATTAATTCCACATTTCCCAAGCACTGGCTGTTTGTCTGAACCAGAATAGCCTTGGCATATTTTTATTACTTAATCGGAGTTAAGTATTATTAAAAGTTTATAATATCACCTTGTGATGTTTCTACAGTTTTCTAATAAACTGTTTCACATAGAGTAACTCCTTTCCCATATAATTTGCTATGCAAAAGTAGTACTACTTCTACTTCTTGTAGAGAAGTCAGTAGTGGAAGTTTGTCAAACTCTATATCTAAGTGTAGATTACACATCCTTCCCTATGATCCCTGTTCAAATTTGGATTTTCATTATATTTTTTCACCTTTCTGCCGCACTGCTGCGTCGAGTGCACTTTACTCCCCTGAGGGGGGGGAGGCGGCGCAGGCTAGCTGGGAGCACAGCAGCAGCTAGCAGCTGGGGGCACTACCCTGATGCGCCGGGGCGTCTGGGCAGCGCCTTCAACAGGACAGCAATGTTGAGAGGATGGCAAAAGCGGAGAAGCTTGAGAGAAAAGAGGGTCCTAACTCGCCTGGTGCAATCCAGAGCTTTATGATCTCCAGAGGATCCAGATGGGAAAAGGCAGATAAAGGGGGTGGAACATAGGTACAAGAACCAATTGGGGAAACTGAGGAGGGGAATCGGACATAACTAACACGGGCGAGAACTAATGATATAAGAGCTAGGGAGGGGCTCGGAGCACCTGCCCAATCACCTTGTGAGGAAGGGAGAAGTTTCTGGAGAAATGGGCAAGGCCCCGGGAGATGGACAGGGCTCTGGAGGAGGGGAAAATGTAACAAGTGGGGTGGTTGCTAAGGGAATGGGGGTGGAGACAAGGGCTTGGCAGTATGCCCAGACTGGGAGGGAACCATTTCAGGGAGAGGGGGGAACCAGGACTGAACCATCAAAATAGGTTTAGGATTACAACTGGGGGGAACATTACAAAATGGGGAGAACAATACAAACAGGGAAGATAACACAACTGGAAATTGGATGCGCACCACAACACCTTTCTACATTAAATCTATTATCTATTTTTCTAATTTCAAAATAATTTTGTGCTGATGTTGTTTTAATCCACAGCCATATGAACAATATGTACCATTTCTGCATTTTCTGCTTTTATCTCTCCTTGGCCCTGACAAAACGTGATGTGTTCTGTTGGGTGTCTAAGAGACTTTGGGGAGCTGTGATTTACTAATACTATTAACACTTCTGCTACTTTGAACCCTCTTCTTGTGGCTACTGGTATTATTTCCACTACTACCACTGATACTTTGTGAAGAGGAAAACCACTTTTTATCTGCTTGAATGGGGACCGTGCAGCTAAACAGCAGCGCTGGTGTATCTTGCTCACAAATCATCAGAAGGTCTAGAGAAGGAAGACTGAGGGTGACATATTTGAATGCATCATCTGAGAAAACTAGTCCTCTTAGTAAAGTGAACTGTATTGAATAAACAATGGAAGGAAGATAATGACTTGTTTATTTTCATGAAACCCAAATTTTTCTTTCTGTTACCCATGACAGTTTTATCTGACTCACCTAAGAGGACAGGTGTCTCTTCTGTGTCTTCTTTAATAAGTATGAGTGTGAGAAGAAGCTTGTTTTCACTGTATTTTTATCAAGGGAGGAAGAAATTGCTGGCTGCTACACTTTATCTGAAAAGTGTATTTAAAAAGCAAAAAACAACAAACTCATTAAAATTGTTGTTTTCTTAAGTGAAGAGGTAAGGCACTGGACCATGGCAATTATATTAAATCAGGTTGCATTTTAAACTGCTTTGTGCCCTCACAGGAGAGACAGGGTTTTAAACAGAGTTCTGTAAATGGGCATTTTGAAACAGAACACTTAAAAACTGTCATGCTTAATGATACCTACAACAGAGCCAAGAAGAAGATAAAAGATCAACTCTGTTATTCCCACTTAGGCTTCCAGGAAGAGTTCTGCAAAATATCCTTCAATCTTTTAGAAATCTCTAGCACTAGCTGAAAAGTTTTCCACATTTAATAACATAAAATAAGTTTCAGTTAAACTGAAGTGTTCCTGAAAAAATGTCTACTTTCATGGATAACATCTGCTTGGGTTTTCATGAAAGCATATAAAACTAAATGGAATCCATTGTTAGTGGAAAAATAATATATAATATTTATTAGAATATTCCAATCCACAGAATATCTCTCTTTTTGCTGGACACAAAAAAAAAATAAAATTTTCTGATCAATATGTTCTAGAAATTTTTAGGAGGTCTATACAAAGTTAGAACTGGATATTGCTAGTTTAGCAGTGAACTGTTCCATATTAATGCCAGAAGATAATTAGAGCAATGGTGAGATAATTCTACCCCAGATATTTATGGGTTGTATCAAAATCTCATGAAATTCCATAGAAATATTTCTGCTGAATTCTGATAATGTTTGATGAACTATATTTTATTTTTATAAGAGTCTATTAGCCAAAAGTTTTAACACAACTGAGGAAACAGAATAGTAGCTACAAGACAATTCTTATAATAACATTTTATTACAACAATTAGATAAATAACTTTATTTAGAGGAATAATTTTATTTATTCTTAATTTTAAGACAGCAGCTATGAAACTTTGGCACCTTCTTGTTTTTTTCCAGGAGTAGGAACAGAAAACCATCCAGATATGCAGACTTCACTATAGAAAGATTACATTTAGTGATTGTATTGTTAAATGCAAATTTTCCACTCACTTCTAGCCAGAGTATAAAAGAAAAGTTGAGATTAGTAGAGGGATAGTATTTTGATTTATTGGCTTGCTGAGTTTATTCATTATTTTTGAATTATTATTTTCTGCTGCTACATAGTTCTAATTAATTGTTAGGGTACTAAGAAGGTTTTTGCATGAACATTTTTATTATCCTGTGTCACAAGAAATGAATTACAAAATAAAATATTAATAAATGGTTTTATTTCAGGGTTAACCTTGATGAAGGCAGCAGCCTTGTCATTTTCTTGTCCTGTTTTTGGTATGACAACACATCTGTTGTTAGCAAAAGCTTTACTTTTGTCATTTTTTTGTATATCCTAACTGCTGAGGATTTTATGGTGTCATCAGGGATTTTCCTCAGCCTTTAGCTCACTGTGAGTGTGGTGTGGCCCAAACAGAGACATGTCTAACAACATAAGACAAAATTTATTGAGGCCGTAAGAAAGATCAGTAACAATGTGCCCATACTGCAGCTCATCCAAATCACTGATAAGCAACACTTAAAAAGCATCAAAAGCAAAGCTGTGGAAGGCTGCTGCAGACCCTTGGTATTCTGTTCATCTGGCTGTCAATCAAGCAAATGCCTTTTAAATGCAAGTAAGAGTCACAGCACCCCTTGGCTCCACCAGCACCACTGCGATTTGGGAGAACCTTGTTAGCAGGGTGCTCACTCTGACAATGTTGGTCAAGGGTCAGGCTGGAAGCAGGGTGCCAAGTGGTCAGACACTGGAGCAGGTTGCTCAGAGGTGATGAGGAGTCTCCATCCTTGGAAATATTTGATATCAGTCCAGGCAGAGCCGTGAGCTACCTGGTCTGGATGACCCTGCTCTGATCGCAGGGGTTTTGACGAGGCATCTCCAGAGGTCACTGTCAGCCTCAGCTGATTCTGTATTATTTTAAGTATCTCAAAATAAATTAGAAGACATGAGTCATGACTGAGTATGAAAGTAGGAAGAAAGAAAAACATGGAGAGAAACGTAGTAAAAGATGACCAATGATTCATATTCTCAGGGTTATTTAAGGTATCTAAAACCTTATCTCCAGCGATCTTCAATTTCTGTGATTGAAACCTGTGTTAATTAGATGCCTTAACACTATTAAGGCTCTGACCAAAGTAATCACTGGATGATTAGCTGATGTAACTTTCTCCAGTTTTACAGCACTATTTCCATTCCTTATTAGGACACCTGTCTCTTTGGTGTTCATAAAAGCAGTGCATCTCACTTTCTTTCTTCCTCCAGTGCAGACTCCCATTGCTATAATTTACTGAGCCAGGAGAAGACATACCAACATACCACAAGGTGCTCTTATTCTGCAAAAAGAAAGTTTTATGCTCATGTGAAGAGGGTGTAATGACATTACATTTTTTAAATTTTCTCTTTCTAACATGATTTCCTTGAAATCATGTTAGAAAGAGAAAACCACAGAAGGGACTTTACCACCTCTTAAGGAAAAAAGTTTCCCTTTAATCTAATCTTGTGGTTTTCACAGTCTTTGGTCAGTCACAGTTCAGGCCTGAGCAGTTGCCTTGACAACTTACAAGAGTTGCCTTTATGGCAGAACATTTGTCCACAGGCCCCTCTGGCCACCTGAGCTTGGATTCCTTGGTAGGAATGGGAGAGAAGATGTCCATGGCTGATTTTTTCTGAAGCTATTGTAGAGCACTATGGCTCTACATTGTTGCAGATGAACAGGAGATGCAATACTGGCAAGGGAAACACTGAAAGCCACAGGAAGGTTTCCATTGCTTCTGAATTGTATGTGATCCACAAGAACTGTGTGATCAAAAAAACCCTGGGACTGAAAAAAGATGAAGTACTCATCTCATCTATTCTGTAGCCCCAATACAAGATTAGCTGTCCTCAACTGTTCCTCACAGCTGCACTCTTTAAAACACAGCTTTCCTAAACTTAGTGACAGGACTCATAGATTTTCTTTCCTTGCAGTTGAAGCTGGATGTCTATTGAACCGACTTAAACCCATTACCCTTGCTGTAACCACAGGGGGCCTGAACAGTCTAGTCTTTTACTCTCTGCAGCTACTTTTTACGTTATTATGTGTGCTCTCAGTCTTCTCTTATACAAACTAAACTACTCCAATTGTTTCAAACTCTTCTCATCAGTTTTGCTTTCTAGATCACTGATAATTCCCGGTTGGTCTCCTTTAGCTTCTTTTGATACTGGTCCACACTTTTTCTGAAATGCAGTTCAGAAAATGAAGCACAGTGTGCTTGCTGAGACTGAGCACAGTATGCAGCACTGAGGAAAATGAAAGAGCTATTTCGTATCGTACAAATGATATTGCTCTTTACACGCCTTAGTAAGTTGTACATCATTTTTTTCAACTTATTTTTAAGACCAATTCCTCCAACTTCTAAAGAAAATTCTGGTCTGGTTCTCCAGTATATAAAGTAGGGAAAAAAAGTTGCTGAATTAGGACCCACTCTGTAGTAAAGGATCTTTGCCACTCATTAGATCACAAGCTGAACACAAGATACCAGTGTTAGGTGGTGCCCAAACACGTAAGTGTGCATTCCACCCCAGTCACTACTGGGAACACAGAGCAGAAGCAGACCCAGAGGAAGGCCTGCCAGAATTTTTATTGTTGTATAATCTAGTTTAGTTATGGCCAAAAAAATAAAATATTCTAGGTTTCCTCTTGAATGTGAGACAGATCAGAGATTTTCTTTAATTTTTCTTTGCCTTGATATCCACATAATAGAAAACTTCCATAATTTTTAATTTGTTTTTTATTTGGCAAACATAAAGCAAATGTGGTCTTGTTTTACTGGCATTTTAAGCAGGTTTAGGTTTGTTCTGGCTGAGCTCTGAGATCAGCCTAGACCTGTTAAGATGTTTTTGCAGAGTTTTGAGACCAAACTGATAAACCATATCCAAAGTATCAGTCTGGACTGGGCACCCCTCTAGCTCTTTTCACAGTTTTTAATTGGTTCAGTGAGAAAACCAATTCAGTTTTGCCACTACTAAGGAAAAAAGCCAACAAAAATCCCTGCAAGGAAAAAAAGCAATGCTGTGATGCCTGTCACAGGGAAAAACTCCTCAGTTCATGTAGTTAAAGCAAGAATAGGATTGAAGTAGTTTATTGATTTATTAACAGCATGTAATTAACTTGCAATCAGTGAACTATGTATTCAGGATCTCTATCAGCAAAGCAATTGACAAACCACAATGTTAGATACAGAATGTTAATGGACACCTGCAAATTTCTAAGTAATCTTATGAAACACATCCCAAGAAGTTCTAATCACACCTGTACTCACACAAACACATGAACATCCACGTGGCTCCATGATTTCCCCAGAACACAGCTCATGGGCTGTGTCCAGCACCCCTCCCTCTCTCTCAGGTGCAGTTCCTACATCCCCCCATTTCCAAGGGAAATGCAGATGCTCCAGTACAACATGGGCCCATGCTGCTCCTTGCAATCCCCGTGCATGGGACAGGAAGGAACCCTTGTAGTAGTGAGTTGGGGTTCTGCTGATGCTGGAAGGGCATCAGCACCTATGCTCAAAGTGCCAGTCTTTACACTGGAAAGGGCTGCAATGACAGCAGATTTAAATTTGGCTGATTTTCTCTAGGGGCCACACTTCGGTGTGTGCATCTGTCCTTTGTGCATCTGAGCAGATTACTCACTGACTGTATTTTTGCAGTCACTGGTGCTCAATAACATACTGAGTTGGCCCTTTTGTATTTCTGTTTGGGATGTATTTGAAAGGAGTTTCTTTGTGGTTTTCTCTTTTTGGAGAGACATTTCCTTTGTTTTTTAAAGAAGTGGGAGAAGAGATTGAGTAATGGTTTCCTTTTAACCCCCTGGAAATTGTTCAAGATCTATTCTTGTTGTTGAAAGAAACTGCTTAATCAACTCTTCTAATTCCTTCTAACTCCTCCCATTTGTATGAGGTCATACACTAATGCCATGCTAACTCATAATTATGTTGGATTGTCTTACTGAAAATCACAAGGTTATCTATAACCCCTCTTTTCAATTTCTTTTTATTGTGGAGGGTTTCCAGAAGTATGGAAGAGTTTCGGGAGGAATTTTTTTTTTTCCTGGTAAAAATATATGTAGATATTCATTAACAAAAAGAAGCTTTTTCAGTATGGAAAAAAATAATTAACAGCATTTCCATCTCCCTTAGATCCTTCTTACCCTCCCCCAGCACACCTGCTTTTTTGATGTTATTTCTGTTTTTTGTTTTCTAGGTTTGCTTGTTTCAGCAAATGTAATTTCTGCAGGTGTGCTACCTCTGAATTGTCAGTTTTTTACTTTTTCTCTACTCATCTATTTTCTTTTCCTTCATTTTCAACTAGAGGTCAGACAACATTGCTGGCAACTTGCTGGACACACCGTTGTGATTTTTTTTTAATCTTTCAAGTGTACCTTGTATCAGCATTCTCCTCCCCATCAGCGCTTGGGTTAGACTTTTGTGTACCAGACATCAAAGAGGAACCTGCTGGGTTTTTTATGTTTTTGTAATGTTATTATCCATATGAAGAGGAAGCCAGGGAATGTAGCCTTGGCTTAAGACATTGCTTTACTTATCAATTTTACAGCTCTCTGCTTGTGATCATCTCACAGTAAAATTAACAAGAATCATTCAGGATCACCTGGTGGATGGTAACATTAGAATTTACTGTCAGTGAAAAACAAACACAGAAATCTGCAAAAGAAGGAAAGTTATTGTAAGACCTATTGAGTGGTTTGATTTCTACCAGGAGAGAGAATCTCATAAGAGGGTTGGAAGTAGTCAGACATTTGAAACTGCTCTAAAAGAGTGTCTTAGGAAGGCTAGTACCCTGCTGACCATGTGTGACTGAAAGTAATCTTCTGAGATTAGAGAAATGAAGGTGTCTAAACCAATAAATGGCTCAATGATTTCAATCCCTACTTTCGTCATAGAGTCAAGAGGTCAGTTAAACTCAGTATTTCACAAATTCAAGATCAAACTGTGGAGAAAAATGCTACCATACATAGGGTTATACTATATAGCACACTGTGAGACAAATTAAGAGCTTGGATATTTAGGTTGGATGGTAAAGGAATATGTTGGTGAGGATCCCCAAAAAAGTCTTATTTGGAGAGTCATGTCATGACTATAATATTAGTACTTTCTTGCATGAACGCAGAAAATATTGGGAAACAAAATTCAAATAGATTCACAAAATTCTTAGAGATACAATTGAGTGTATTCTTATAAAAACTCCTGTACAAATGCATGGAAAAAAATCAGTCTCAAATATAAGCATTTTACAGCCTAAATAAGTGTGCTGGTTTTGGTTGGGACAGAGTTAATTTTCTTCACAGCAGCTTGTATGAGGCTGTGTTTGGATTTGTGATGAAAGAAGTGTTGATAATGCAGGGGTGTTTCAGCAGTTGCTGACCAGTGCTTACACACCATCAAGGCCTCTCCTGCTGCACCTCTCCTCACTGAGGCTGCACTGAATTTGGGAGAGGACACAGCTGGGCCAGCAGACCCCAGCTCACCAAAGGTGTATCCCATACCATGTGACATTGTGCTCAACAAGGAAAGCTCAAGGAAAGAAGGAGCAAGGGAGGATGTCCAGAGTTATCAGCATTTGTCTTCCCAATTAATGCACAATGGAGCCCTGCTTTCCTGGGAATGGCTGCCTGCTGATAGGAAGATGTGAATGAATTCCTTGTTTTGCTTTGCTTGTGCATGCAGATTTTCCTTTATCTATTAAACTGTCTTTATCTCAATCCATGAGTTTTCTGATTTTTTGCTTTCTGATTCTCTCCCTGTCTCACTGAAGGGGAGTCAGAGGGTGGCTGCATGGGGCTGAGCTGCCTACTGGGAACACATCACAGCAATAAGATAAACTAATGAAAGTTTGATTGATCACTTTAGATACAGGCAACTGAGAGACAAAAAGAGTAAGTGTTTAAATTTAACCACCAAAATACTTTGGTATAAAGATAAAATTATCAACATTGTATTTTATCTGGTCATGTGAGAAAGGGGAGAGGCACAAAATTTAAAGTCTGAAGCAAGGAACAATTTAAGATATTAAAAAAGACAATGATAAAGATATAAAATATGAAAAGGTAAAGAGTAGGCTGTTCCTTAAACCTTGCATAAGAATTTTTCAGCAGATGAGTTACCCATTCAGTGTGGGACATACTCATAGAGTGCCCTGAGTAAAACCCAGTTATCCCACAGACAGAAAGCCAGCACAGCAAAGAGCTATTGAATTAGGATAGAAGGTCTTCTGTAGAGCTATACAGTCTGCATTCCAGATTTGGTACTGATGTATCTTGACTATACTGGTGCTTTCACATTTCATTTGCAGTATCTAATCTGGTACAAAGGGACATTTAGCAGTTTATAGCTGCCATGGGTTGGGGCTGTTCCTCAGCTTTTGGCAGTGTAGTGATAAGATAATAGGCTAGAGAATGGAGATTTATGTGAGTACACCTGCATGGACTGTGCTCATCCTAATCTGACAACTCTGGTTCAGAGAGACTCATTGGGATGTGGAGCTGACTGCAGATGAGCCTTGGTCAATGGTCTGTGCTGATGCTGGCAGAGCACCCATATGGCCCTGTGTGGATCAGTAGTGTTGGGGTGGCAGAAAGAACAAACCCAGAGAGGAAGACCCCTGACCCAGGGACAGCATCCACTCCCTTCCACAGAAGGAAGACAGATGTCTGTGCAAGCCAGGAATCTTCTGAGACAGTGTTCAAACCTCAGAGAAATCCTCATTTGCTCATGTACATTCCTAAATTTAGCTATACTGCTACCTAAAAAATAGCTGAATACTCTTGCTAATCTTTTGGGGAACATGGAGATTTAATCATCTTCTCAGCTAGTAGTGTTGTTTATTTTGAAAGGAGGATTTACCACCCTCAAGGGTTTCCTGAGATTTCCTATTCTTTTTCTTTCAAAAGATAGAGGCAATCATTCCTTCAATCAACACGCTTGCGGAGATATGGCCCCTCTCCTTTCATCCAGTGTTTCAGGTTAATGGAGCACTCAAGATGTGGAAGGCCTACATTCAATAATTACCTTTCTCTGATAGGGTACAAGTTCCATTTTAAATGAAAGTTCCAAACAATAAGTCATAACTTAATTAGAAAGAAGCAGAAGTAATAGGAAAACTGTTCCTCCTTCAGAAGCTGTTCCCTTTTATCTCTGAACTCCTCATTCATTTCAGAAAAGGGAAAGTGAGCTCTTTCCAAAGGGGAGAGAAGTTTCTTTCATTAATAAGGAAAGGAGGAGAGCAATTTTCCAGTGCTGTTGTTTTCATATTTTACATAAAACACTAAACAAATAAATTAGTTAACTATCATTTCAGGAAATGGGTTTGTATCCAAATCTTCATGCTCAGAGCTATACATGCCCCTATCTATGTTATTAAGCTTGCAAAGGCAGGAAATTTGTCTTACTCTTCTTGACCCCTTGCATGACTAATTCTTCAGTGTCTTTCAAGAGAGACTGAGAGACTAAATTCATTCCTGCTTCCTGGCTTTAAGATACAATTCAATTTCTGGAGCGCTTTTTGAGAGTTAGAGAATTTTAAGCTCTTTAGACAAAGGAAGCCCTATCTTCAGTGCCTATTTTAATTCTTGATTGCACAGATAAGCTATTAGGGAAACATCCCATTTCCCTTTCCCTTTCCCTTTCCCTTTCCCTTTCCCTTTCCCTTTCCCTTTCCCGTTCCCGTTCCCTTCCCTTTCCCTTTCCCTTTCCCTTTCCCTTTCCCTTTTCCTTCCCTTTCCCTTTCCCTTTTCCTTCCCTTTCCCTTCCCCTTTTTCTCTTCCCTTTCCCCTTCCCCTTCCATTTTTTATTTTCCCTTTCCCCTTTCCTTTCCCCTTCAACTGAACTTTCGGTTTGGAGAAGAAATTATTTCTCTGATGACATGAAAAAGTTTTAGTTTCAGTCAATGTTTGAATGCCCAGTTATGATCAGGATTTGGATACTTGGATATATGTACAAACCCACAGGGCTAAAAAAGTTTTGATAACTACAGCATCAGCAAAGACTTTAGGTGATTTTTAGAAACCCAACTTCATAAATGGGACTTGGGTTTTTTTTTTTTTTTCCTGTTAGTAACTTAGAGAAAAGTCATAATGGAATACTAAGACATCAACAATTATACTCAAATTTTCTTCACACAATTGCCCAGATTTTCCCACCAAGAAATCTTTTTCATTTCAATTATCTAATTATTGTTGACCCTAGACAAAGCTAGACTAAATATGAATGCAATATGCTGAAGTTCCAGTCCCAAATTTAGGTATTAATCCATTAATCATTCTATCAATTTATGTTTCTTTTGCAAAATAATTTGATATGATTTGCCTGAGAATGAAACTTCAGAACAAAAGAAGAAGCAAAACAAGAGAGAACATTTTGCCCAGACTAGTTTAACATGGGCTATTTTCCCTTGGGAGTTAGAATATAATAATTGTGAAATAGTGTTTATTATTATCCAATGTGATAATAATAAACACTATTTCACAATAAAAGCCAAGTTTTATTATAATAGCTTTGTTTCACAAATTAAAGGAAAATCAATACAATTCATTAATAGTGATTTAGGGCACTGGATCTCTCTAAGGTGCTTATAGGGCCCTGATTAACACCATGCTTGAGCACTTACTAATCTTTATTGTATTTATCCTCCCAACACTGCTGCAAGCTAGATTTCTAATCCTTATTTCATTTTGCATTGGAGCATACGCCAAAAGTTGTGGGGAATTGTAAATGAAGGAGAGAAGTTAAACTACCCTGTGTCCTAGGACCTGGGCATGAATTAATCATTGAATCATACAATGGGGCACGAAAGCAGGTTGGAAAAATCCTCAAGAAGTCCAATGCCCAGCTCAAAACAGGGTCATCTTTAGGGTCAGACCAGGGATTTGCAAAGCCAGATCTTGAAAATCTTCAAAGATGGATACTACACATCATATCTGTGTATTTTGTACCAAAGCCTGACTGTCCTAATACAGGAAACCTATACCAGTAGTAGACTATGGACTGATGGTACTGCCTATGATATCCCATATTCTGTACAAGCCCTAAAAGTTTAATGCCTTTTTCTCTCTGGGAATATGGTCGAAACTTACCTATATAATTGCATGGAGCTCTAGTAAGAAAGACTGAGATTGATTTTTAACTCTGAAGTTAGAATTACTCATGTAGAAAGCTCAGGTTCACAGCCTGAAAAGTAAAAGGATCAGTTTCAGCCGTCTAAGCATCATTGTAGCTGGGGTTCTCCTAATCCTAGGGAGAATTTTACAAGTAAATCTCACATCATGATGATCTATGTCTGTTTTATGTCATTTCACTCAGCATTAGTTTAAGGTGGAGATGCAGCTCCCTGACTGCTCAAGATCCTTTCTGCAGGAACTTTTATTACCCCAGTCCTGGCCTCCTCTCTCTGTGAGGAAAATTACACAGGACAATTACAATTGCTGAGATTTAACACTGAGCAGACCAATGCTCAAGTACCCTGAGCTTTGTGCCAAAATGATTTGCCCATGGGGAGAAGCACTGCCCACCAAAGCTGTTTAGACAAAGATGTTGTGCAGAAGCTCCTATTTCCCTGCAGTTGTGGGTTGGGAGGTCTGACTCACTGCAAAACCAGTTTTTGCTGCATCATGAAGACAAGGAACCTTGGAAATATGTGTATGTGATAGCTGTAAAATACTTAGATATTGTTTCCCTTGCATCCCCAAGTATATGGTACAACAAAGAGAAGGATGGGGAGGATTTATGATAGCAGCTTACTCTGGTATGCATGTAATTTTTAAATGCCTCTATTACAAAGAAAAATGGATTGAAAACATTTTAGAAATTGAAGGAATATTTCTATTTCAAAATACATCCCTAAACACGTGTCCTTCTAGTTAATTTTTTTCAATTGCAAGGATATGCAGGGAAAGGTAGAATACACACAGTGTGAACAAAAGGTGACAGTACTACCTTAGGAATTCTTTATACAAGAATGAGGTAGACCTTAAGATGGGTGGAATAGTTTTCAAAGAACAAACAAAGAATTTATTAACTTTGAAGTACACAGGTTCATAAGCCAATATGTCACTGAACTGTAATAGCAGCCAAGGAATAAAGAAATAAAACAATAAAAAAACTCACAGAGCAAATGTCAATAATAAGAGGTGAACATATAAAAAATAGGATTTAAAGTGACGAGCTCTCACCAAGAAGGCAAACAGCTTTGTGCAAAAAATAAACTTGAGAAAAATGCATCACAATTCAGAATTACACCAAGAACAAAAAGCTTCACTAGGAGAAATTATTCAATTTCTATTTTGTTCTCAAAAATACACTTATACACTTTTTGTGGGGCTAAAATAATTATACAAAAGTGGAAAAACATGATGAAATCTTGCTATGCAAAAAAGATTCCTGTAGCATACATTCAGGATCCTCTGTTTTGGGACTGTTTATACTTACTTACAAAGTTTGAGAATTAGATTGCAAGAAAGAAGTGTTTGGCATCTAGTCCACTAGACTAGACTACTGGCCAATATTTGGAATCAAGATGCACTCACGGAACCTGGAACTGAGCAGATTACAGATAAGATTTTGGGTACAAATCAGAGGAGAAGTTTGACGCAGTGGCCTCAGATTTCACACACAACATGCTAGGAGTCAGTCACAGTTGCTGCTAGGAGTTCTTCTCCATGTCATCTATGAGATCACTACACCTGTGACCCTGTTCACTCAACCAGCAGTTCTTAGCAAGACTTATCTGTTCAGAGCTTGGTTCCCAAACCATAACCTGGGAGCTGAAAAAAAAAAAGAATACAAACATAGAGAGGGAAAGAAAACAATTAGAGAGAGATTAGTAGATCTGGGATGGTTCCTGGAACAGTAATTAAACCAGAGAAAATCTAGCAGTGCTTTATCTAGCCCTTAAATTTAAAATATATTAAACTCAGGTTCAGAAAGCAAAGATGGATGATCCTGTTTGCAATATTCTTTTTTTCCTGAATTTACACATATTTGGTATCCCATTGGCCGGATAGTTTTCAGAAGGTCACATAGGTTTTTTTCTACAGACAGTATGTTGCACATAAATGCAGTAATTTTTTGATGATGAAGAAGATAGTGCGATCAAGACAGATTATTTTTTTCAGGGTAGAGGGTGAAAAGCAGTAGAACATGACCAGAGTTACCTGTCAGCTCTGGCAGGGTCAGATTTACTGGACTAGCACAAAACAGTGAAAATTTAACATGTGAAATCCACCTTGAAGAGATGTTGACACAGCAAGGTGCACATAGAGATCAAAGGTAAAGTTCAGATAATCATTAATCTTGTCGCAGTAAGCAATGGAAGGATGCAAAGACTCCCAGAAAGTAAAAACAAAACAAAATGTTTTCTCTGCAGCAGCATGCTACAAAGACTGTCCAGGGAGACAGGGAAAGATTCTATTCTAAAGGTAGGGTCTGGGAAGCTGAAAGAGTTTATCAATAAATCTGCCATCATGAATGACCATGAAATCTGTGTTGTCCAGAGACTATGCAGAGAAGAAAACTGACATCAGCCTTTCACATCAATACAGCCAAAATTGGACAGAAAATATTATTGTATCTTTACTGAAACAGGATACCACAATTCTCAAGAAATGCAGAACTATAAAGTTTAAGTCTATGAAGAAAAACTCATTTATTCACAACAAACTTGAGTAAGATGGAGTTGGCCATAAAATACTACAGTTTTGGTAAAAAGGATCAAGACAATAGATTATGTTTATGACTATATTAAATTAATCAGTTGGTGTTCTATGTCATATTATAAATATTCTGTATGGAATTATAAATATGTTGTATGTTAAATAAATATACAGAATCACAGAATCATAGAATAGTTTGGGATTGGAAGGAACATCAAAGATAAAAGCTCCAACCCTCCTGCCATGGGCGGGGACACCTTCCACTAGACCAGGTTGCTCAAAGCCCCACACAGTGTGGTCTTGAATATCTCAGGGAGATGTTCTGCAACCTCTCTAGGCAACCTGTGCCAGTACATCATCATCCCCACAGGAAAGAATTTCCTCCCAATATCTAACCCATGCCTGCCCTCACTTTAGAGTGAACTATTGATTACACCAATGGTAACAACTCTTATAGTGAATTTTTGTCTCCCTCATGGTTAATTTAAATTCCCTTGTTTCATCTTGTTCTCCTTGTCCATCTACTGTTCACCACTGAGGAGAGCTTGGTGCCATTTTCTCTACAATCCAATATTAGGTAATAGAGGACAGCGATGATATTACTCATTAAATTTCTCTCCTTCAGACTAAAGCAATTCAGCTTCCTCAGACTTTAAGTCATGTACTAAAACCTCCTAAACACACCCATACACATTTTTTCCTATTAAATCTCATGTTGCAAACAATTTGGGGCTGACTGAAACTTGGTGGTTTCTAACACAGACTTCAGCATTTGACTGAAGTGCTTATGAGCAGTATACATTATGTGTGGGAACCCAGATCATCACTCCTGATGTCCAGAGCTACCGAGAGAACCCTTGGGGGACTCGGGGGTCTTGGAATGTTGCCAAAAGCACTTGGTGGCTTGATTTTGATCCATCTAGGGATGTGCCACCGATGTATGAGAAGATGGAACCTGTGGGAACTACCCGGGTGTGAATGGTGAAGGGAAAATGTAGTTATAGGGTAAATTACAGATTTTGGGGTTTCTGTACAGGGGGGTTATGGAGACAAGATGGAGGAAACAGGGCAGGTCACAAGACTCTTCCTCCTTCTTCTTGTCATCCATCTTCTGCTGTGGTGTTGGCACTTGGGGATTGGTCTGGGGTGAGAGTGTATCCGGTGACGAGGCTGATAGGTATTGGGGATAAAAAGTAAATATGACATACATAGTTTTTGTTATAAAAGATGTGCCCGCCTTGGGGGTGGCCAGAGTGCCTTTGGCTGCCGTGCTGGTCAGATCCCAGTCGGGCAGAGAAGGGACTTTACAGATAAGATATAATAAACAATTCTGAAGACTGAAAAACCCTGGAGTCCAGACTCATCTTTTGAGACACAGCCTGCCAGAACCATCCTAAGTGTGTGTGGGGACAGAGACAAACAGCCGAACTCCACAATTATGCAGGTATACAATTATCTTATTCCATTAATATAAAATAAAAGCTAAAATCCAGTTTATTCTGGTTCTACTGCAAAGCATAGAAATATGAAAAGTAAGTCTCAAGCTCTACTAACTACCAAAAAAAGAATAGGAAATTGCTTAGTTGCATTCCCATGTAATTTCTAAGGTGCTACAAAGAAAATATATTTGAGGGATGTACCAAGATATTTATAAATGGAAATATCTTTAAAAATTGTCATTCATTTACAGCAATGCAATATTTTTAGAACTCTTAAAATTGTTAACAACGTTCTTTACTCTCTTAAGGCTCATCACATACCTGAAGCCATTTTAGGATTCAAGACCTGGCCAAGCAGGAGGAATTAACATTTTTGATGTTTGAAAAATCTTTTTCTACTTTTCCTTGATCTTTAATCTCAATTTCTTACTAAAATCTTAGTAGAAGATAATAATTTCCAAAGTAATGTCACATCTACGGTGGTTAACAAAAATAAAACCTTACAGTGGACCATGGACTGACAAGACAGCCATCTTTCTCCCCTGATTTAGTGAGCTTGTGGAGATCAGTGTGAATAAAGTGCCTCCAAAAAAGTCTTAAACGTAAAATTTTTCTCTTTAGCTTTTAGGGCAGGTAAAATACAGAATGTAAATCATGATGCACATGTTATTAATTAGGAAATTGATGGCAAGAACATAAAAAACTTTACGAAAACCTTAAAAACTGGCATTGAGTCTGGCAGACTTGGACAAAACATGGGTAAGATACCGAAAAGTGGCATATTTTGAGTTCATGGAATTGAAACCAATTCTTCAGAATCCAACTAGCTTCTTGACAAAGTAAAATCCCAGAATCACAGGATATTTCTCTGATGTGATGTTCTTTGTCTAGAGAGAGACACATTGTGGAAGGATGGATATCATTGCCTCAGAGCAGTGGAAAAAGCATCAGAAGCTTTATGTCCTCTTTCACAGAGAACTCTCTGGTAGCAGCCCAGAACCCAGGACCTAAGTCAGTACCAAGACCTAAATTCATGGAGAACAAAGGACTGGAAGCACCATTTCCCACACACTGGGAGAGCAGCAAATATGTTGTCTCAGCTCAAACTTACAGTAGAGAATTTCTGAATATTAGTTAGTTAGTGGCATTTCATTTTGAAATATATTCTTTGCCCAGTTTTTATTGCTGTCTGGTGACAGCCTTATGAGGTGAGTAAGGGCACCTTCAAGTGGTGGTCCTGACTGCTGCCTGGAGCTACTCTCCATTGCAAGGGGCCTTGTGTTACATGGAACATGAAGGGCTTACAGCAGGTACATTGGCAGTCTCTACACATTGCTCAAATTACTGAGAAAGAGAACAAAATATAATTAAATCAAAGCCTTTGACCAGTGCTTAAACTGCTACATAAGCCTTCCTGTCTCTGGGCTTTCAAAGTGGTGCATAGCTGGAGCTTGATAGGACAACACTTCTTCTGTGGATACTTGTTATTTGTATTACCCTGATTTATCAAATGAAGAGATGACATAAAATCCCTGCTTTTCCACTCATACAGAGGAAAAGGTTTTCCATCAAACTCTGCTCAGTGAAAAAGGGGGAATAATGACTCTACTCACCTCCCTTTCCCATGGATAAGGGAATAGAATAAAGGACCTTGTCTAGACAAACACAGTACTAATGAATACAACAAACTGGGAGAAAAACAAGCACAGATCTGGCAGTTAATTAATTTCTGTATTTCCAACTGAAGTGTCAAATGGGAGAAAATAACTAATTATTATCGTTTTGTTGTTTAGGATTAGAGATATGTGCAAATACTTGATTTAGTGGTGAAATTTTTTGATTTATGTTTTAGTGAAGATAAATGTTATAACTTCAAAATTAGGCAGTATTATGGAAACAGATGGGGTTTGAAATAAACAACAATAAAGTTAAGTTCCAGCACAGAAAGACTGCATGTCAGCTCTCTAGCTGAACTTTTCAGGATCATTAATAAGAATTACAACATTCTTAAATATGCAATTTTAATGCACCAAAATTTCCTATGGGCATCCTCTTCAATCCAAGCTTTATGGATCAAGCGCTGGTTTGTCTAAGAACTCTGCTGTTATTGAACAAAAAGTACAAGTTAAAAATGCAAAATTCTGCCTCTGATGGTCTAACCAAAAGTAAGGCTCTGTCTATCCAGGGATGTTGGGGCTTATCTTTCCACTTGACTATGTTTATTGAATTAAACCGAACCACAGAATGAAAGTATCTGTGCATGACACACTGATTTTGTTTACAGGGCTGGAAGAAAATCAGTCCCACTATGTTCTCCTCAGATTTATTTCAACCCCTGTACTACACACTAGAAAATGTTGTTTAGCTTCAGTCCCACAAGCATGCCCATTATTTAAGGGTATTGTTCAGGACTCCAGGGAAAAAATAAAAAGGAATGTGTCTTTGTGGAGAAAGGTTTTCTAGGTTCTCAGTCCACATAAAGAACTGCAGGTCATATTTATTATTTTTCTTAGAACAAAATTTGCAAAAACATAAAATTTGTGTTTTAGTATCTATCAGACTTGATGCAAATCAATTCTATTAAGTGCAGTCACTCTTGAACTTTCCCAAAAGTAAGAAATTGGAAGAAAGCATTATTTCCTAAGATTATATCTTTGGACTGCTGGAAAATACAACAATTTTGTTCTTTGGTCCTTTTTTGACAGTAACAGCAGCAAAAGCCTTTCATGATTTTAGTATCACAGATGCAAACACAAGTATCACTCACATTGCAAAATACTGAAGTGAAATTGCATCTTATGGGCAAAAATAAAAATCCCCAAACTGATGACCTACTGATATTATGAAAGATTAACAACAACAATAACAAAATACTTTGAAAAGAAAAAGAAGGAAAAAAACTATCTCTTTAACTTAGTCATATAGGAGCTATTTTTTAAAGGGTAGAAACAGATCAAAACATATCTCTGAAAGAATATCTCATTCTAAATTAAATAATCCTACTGGCAAATCAAAGTAAAAATATGTCTGAGTCACTGAAGAATAATTTCAAGCTTTAATTTACTTTCTAGTGATCTTGCAGTTGTTTGAAATATATCTCAGCTAGATCCACAATTTGAAAATTACCACAAGGCAAAATACCTACAGATGCTTGAAAAACAATAGAATATTTCATGTCTGTATATATTTATGTGTATTTGTAAAGCAGGTTTCAACTGATAGAAAATTTCAATGTACTCTTCATGGCAGAAGTGAGCCAAGATTTCTTAGTTTCCAAAGGCCTTAAATTTCTTGTTGTATTTTAAAATATACTTTCCTCCTCACTGAGTTCATAGAGCTTGTTCTGATTTCCAAAGATATCTTTTGGAAGCTTTATATGAATCAATTTTTTATTTCTTGTTCTTCTGTTGTTATCATAAGTGAGATTAAAGTTTTCCTTTGTTTCTATTTACTATTTGTATCACAATTATATCTAGAAGTCCCAATTATAAAGATATAAAACCCAATAATATCCTTCATGTTGAACAAATACATATTTTAAGATTATGCCTGACCCAGAGGATTTGCAGCCCAGGTAATTCTATTGTGTTTAAGACATTTTATATACATAGCTGGAGGATGATATTAGCCTGGGTTACATTATTGATTGAAGTACTGCTTAGAACAAGTAATTTTGTTTTCCTATTTTTTCTCAAAACCTGGAATGAACATAGCATAATATTAACTCCTCTTTCCCAGGAGAAAGAAAGAAAACATCACTACTGAATTCCTGTCTAGAGATCTAAACTTGCTAAAGTGTGTATAAATTTTAGGGTTTCTGACTATTAAGAGTTAATAATCATCTGTCAAAACAATTCATATGAGGCATGGATGAAAAAATAACAATAATTATATTTTGTCACATGTTGAAGTTTTCTAATTTCTTTTTGTTCTTTATGTTTATAATGTCTTTTCTTCAAATAATAGAGCTATTCAAAACCCAAGGGGTTTGAATCTCAGTAAGCTGTGCTTCAGCTAGGTCTTGCTGTTGTTCTTTTCCACCATTTTCTTTAACTCAAAACCTTTCATAAGAATGAAAATTGCCTCTTGAAATATTTAATTTATGTATTTGTATTATTTTTCTAGTTTATTTCTTTCTTGGCTGGACAAAATTTTCCTGTGATCTAATTATAAAATCTCTTGTCTTCAGCTGACTCCAGATGCACCACATCTTTTTTTATCTCCAAGAGTATTTTTGTTCTACTGCATTTATAAAAAGATTCACATTTATATTAAGGAAAGGATACAGTGTGTTTTATTCTGAATAGGTTATTTGTAGCATAATAATCCTGTGAATTACCAATATGCTGCAAAGCAAGGGGAAAATGTGATTGTAAAGGGCAAGATGGTGATTCAATTGGGTTTGTGGTCATAATGCATCCTTTCCAAACGGCATTTCAGCCTTTGTTCTCTTTGTGTGTATTATCTGCTTCTTCTGTATATCCAGACAATCTCTTCTGTAGCAGCTGTGCACTTTTTCTTTCATAAGAATGGTAATTACCCACATTTGGAGTTTGTTAGGGACATTGTGCCTTTTTGTGTGATCCCTCGCTTGCCAGCAGCCTTGTGAGGGGGTATTGAATTCACATCCATCACACTACCCCAGCATGAAGGACCTGTGTGGTCCCACCTCCCTCTACATCTCCTGTCTTGTTACTTGTATTTATGGACAGCTCAGCTCACCTCTCCTCAATGCATATTTTCTTCCTTCTCCAACAAAAAGTTTATGTTTCTGCACCTTGTTTCTTTCTGTCATATCATCTGGATTAAATCAAAATGCTTAAATACTGACATAGTTTATACATTTGAGGGATAAAAATGGACATCTCCAAAAAGCGATGTTAAACTAAAACTCATCCCTCCTTTCACTGACTGTAGATGGATTCCATATAAGCTCCTTACTCTAGAACTATAATGTAAATGAGCATGGCTGATTCACATATCCTCTTCTCTTATTGCATCTCAGAAATGCATTTTAAAAATTGGATTTGGAGTTCTTTTCTGCATCTCAGTCCTTGAGACACTGTTTATATATTTAGGAAAATTCCTGCCTGAACATCAGAATTAAAGATGCTGAGTTCTTATGGATTTTACTGTTATTCACCTTCCTCTTGCCATTGCATGGCACCATCTCATTTTCTGTACAACCTCAGGCAGTGGTGACAAAGAAAGTCTAAGTAGATAAAAGTCACTGTTGTTAATGTGGCTGAGGGTGTTGAACGAAAGAAAAACAACTGGAATTGGGACAGTCTCTCACAGCAGTTACTTCAGAAGCTGAGAGCATATTCACCAGACAATGGTAAAATCTCAAGTTCATTTTTGGGAGGATTTAGTTTTAGTTTTTTTTATTTATCTTGAAATTAGTGGTTCAACATATCTTGCAATGTCTGCATCAGGATTTGTGTGGTCTGACGACTGGATAGGAGCTGCTGTGCTGCAGTGCTCCTGTCATGTGGTATTAGACATTTTTCTTTTCTCTGCCTGCTTGTAGGGGCTATGGATGCTTTTAATTTGCTCCTCTCATTGAAAGAAAGTGCCTAATTTCAACTCAATATTCAGCAGTACAATACTTGAAAAGGTATTTTAATAAATAGCATATGACGATTTTCATAATTTCTATTTCAGCCTATCAATTAGCACAGCTGTGTGGACAAGCCAAGGTGAAAAATGACAGACACAGAATGAATGAGGGAACTGGGTTAGTCCTGCAGCTTCTACTAGCTATTTTTAATCAAATAAGAATGATTACATGGAGGAACAAAACTCATTGATTAGGTCTATTTAGTAGTTAAAAGCCTTTACGACTTATTCACCATGGCAGAGTAAAGTGCGAGGAGCAAATTGGCTTCTTGTTCTTGCAATAGGTGAAAACATGAATGTTGAGTTTGAGCACAGTGTTATTTATGCACTAATATCAAAATTACAGCTATGTGCTGCATGTGACACTTCACAGTTGGAAATCAAATTATACTCCTGCTGGAATATTGGCACATTGGTATCAGCTATAGCAGCTGCTTTGCCTTCTCTGACTTTTCTTACTGCTGCTGCTAATGAAAAAGGAGGCTGCTGTCGCTGCTCTTAACAGCACTGTTTTTCTCTTCACTTGAAAAGCAAGCAGACAGGCTGTGTCTTCTCATGGCAGAAAAGGAAAGGTACATTTAATTGCTGCTGAAATGCTTGTACAAAAGGTCACCAAACAATACAAGTTCTTATTTAGTACTGAACTTTGAAGTGAAGAATTATGGACTGTTTGAAGTGATCCAGCCGTTAGATGATGTACCAAATCTTCAGTACATAGAAAAGAAGGAGAGAAAGAGAGCTAAATTTGGTGGGAGTGTCCCAGCAGGCCAGGAACAAGCTTGCCATCCATCTGAAATGGAGATGCTCATAAGGCCTGTTTGGGGAAATCATTGCAATTCCTCATCTGTGGCCTCATACAGGTACAGAAGGAGGAGCACTGAGTGACTGACTATGCAGCAGCTGTTGGTATTAAACCCAAAAGAGTTATGTATTGACAAATTCACAGCTTCTCAAAGGCATTAGCTTATAAGTACCTAAATACTTATAAGGCTTCTAAACCCGTTCTGGCCCAAGGGAGTAGTGAATATGAAGAAAGTCACTGTCCCGTTAAGTAAATTCCAAAGATTCTGGTGTTAAATCAGTGATTAATTAAAAACATGGACTGACTTTCATCTTGCAAACAGTGACAAAAGATAAATTAAATTTCTTTATAAATATGCAATTTTAAATTAATGTTGAACATAAAAAGAAACCTTACCTGAGGGATTTTGCCTCCTTCACATTAATAAAAAAAAAAAACTCTCTAATCAATATCATGACAACACATTTTGTCTTTTGGCATTGAAATTTTCTCTTGGATTTAGGAAGGCTTTATTATTATTATTAGTTTACTATTCTTAATATATGCCTTTGTCTCTGAGACACCTTTATTGTACTGTCCTTTGCTTTTATTTTCCTTTGGAGTCAAGACACAAGTGACACATGATTAGCACTGCATGTTTGCTATAGTGAAAGGATATTTTCAGAAATAAAAAGCTTATTTTATTTCCAGAGTAAATCAATCCCACAGCCTCTCCAGCTCACAGAGTTGTTTCTTTCTTCTTTACATATTTTCCCTATTTGAGGATTTTGTGATATGTACTGTATCTTGGCAACATGCAGAGAAAGAAAGGTAAGGTCTTGGTAGGAGAAAAGCTGAAATCATTGGCAATGTTCTGATTTGCACCAAATATTAAATATAGGAAACTGAGACGGCTCTTACTATTTATTCACCATCCCATCTGCCATCACCAGATAGGTTGATGTGATTCCTGCTTGTAGAGATGGCAAACATTTAGCATTAATATAGTGTCTGCTCTGTATTAGGAGACCCAAACCAGGTTATGCCTATAATTTTGTAGAGTCACATATTTTGCACATGATATGTATTAAACATGAATTTTTCTCATCTTCTTTTTAACCCAACTAATACAGATTGTAGAAGGTAGAATCAAGAATATGTTGTATTTAATTAAAGGTCTTAAACCTTTCTTATGACTGATCTGGACTTTAGTTCTACCAATTATTTTAGTAGAATATTTAAACCCTTATGAGCTTTGCATTTACAGCTCTCTGCCCTTAGATCCACTTGATGAGTGGGAAATTCATCTCGATCTATGCTTGATAAAGTCATACAGTTTATAAGTGCATGAAATGGCCTCTTATATGCAAAATATCCTCAATAAAACATTTTCAGGCATGAGCAGACTCATGAGACAGCCACATGAAAATCAACTTCTCTTTCATTCTGTGGAGATGGGTATGAAAGGAATCTTCTGGAAAATGTGTAGAAAATAGGAGGATCTATTTTAACTATGGTGAAGAAAAAAGGCTTCAAATGAAATTCACATTTGCTTAAACTTTTATATTAGATCTAAACCAAACTAAGTCCCTACAACTGATAAAAGTGTCTTTATTTCTAGAGCTCGAGCAGTTAATTCTGCAGAAAACTTCTTTATTCCTCTCTTATTTTTCTCTATTGTTCCTGCCTTTCCCAACTTGAAAAAACAAAGTTTCCGAGAAGAGAGTAATATTAAAGCACCAGTTAACTAAATAGCTTTATCAGCATCTCCTTCCCCTTCCATCCAGGAGGATGACTCTAGGTGTATATTCTAGTGAGCTTGTTGATATTTTTAATGCTAATTAGCTGTTGATTAGAATCCAAGAATCAAGGTAACAAGACCAGATTTTCCCACCATTGATTGATGAATTAATTAAAGGCATCTATATGGAATTTAATGCTGGAAGTGTGCCATGTTGATTGACCTTTAGCATTTTGAAGGAACATTTTCAACATTATCAATCTAAAATTTTTGTACAAGATTAAGTCCTTAGGGCATGGTTTGAGTGGTGGGCAGGTATCTGAAAAAGTTCCTCTGAGGGAATCGGTCTCCAGCACAGGAAAGAAATAAACTTGCAGAAACCCTTGCAGTGACCTGATTTTCAGAATGGATGAAAACCCACTGTTCTAAGTGATCTAGCACAGCATTTTGGATAATCACCTAGAGAAAACAAAACCAAGCACATGCTAAAGCACGATGAGGGCAAAGTGTGTACAATCTTACATGCAGCAAACACCTCTATTGCTGCATCCTGTATTGGTCTAAAGTTACATAATTCCATCAAAGTTATGGATGCTTTGACAATTAATATAAGACAATAAGCTTGCTTTATCAATTTTCCTGCTTGAAATTAATCTATAGCTATTCCATCATTCAGCAATACTTTTTATTTTTATTATACCTTTTCTGAAACAATCACAAAGTACTAATTGCCTCTAGATAATAGTAAAATTTTAAGAAAAGTTTATAAGTTGAAAAGAGTGCAGGAACGACTTTTTCTTCCAAAGGTGATAGAGACAGAATAATCTATACCAAGAGAGAAAACAAAAGCTACATGACTGTTTTTAAAATTGCACATGTGGTTTTTCCATTTTAGAATAAAAAGATGTATCAGCAGGTGTTAATCTTGTACAAATAACATGCATCTTGCAACAATAGGATTTATTTGAGTGGCATGGAAAAATGTCATACCTAAATCTAATCTCATAAAATAAATAAAACCATTATTAAATGATAGGTGGATGCATCATGGGTTAAAATTTTGCTGAAAAAGGTTCTTCTGCTGCCGCTTTATAAAAAACATAATGTTCTATAAAGTTGCCAGAAGAATGGTACTTTTTTCTTACTTGATTTTGTCTGACTGTGACAGACTCTTTCTTGGTATGATTACAAATATTTTTAGTATCCTCAAAGGATATTTTAAGAAACTGCAGTGTATTTGCTATAGCCATAAAACCCACATATTTTTTAAACATGACAGCTGAATACATCCCACCTACCTTTATCAGTGGGATTAATCTCCCCTATCTCTAAACATCTTCAGTGTAGTATATCTGTACCTGAAAAAGTTACAGGAGATCCCATGTGTAGCCAAAGAAGAAAAATCAACACTGCTGGAGTGTTCCATCTGTCTTGTCTGTCGTGCTTTAGAGAACAAACTGGGGATGGGATGAATTGTCCCTTGAGACTGAAGGGAGAGATCCCAGCCCAGCTGCAAATAAAAGGTGAGAGATACCAAACAGAAAGGTAATGCTCTCAGTTCAGCTTTTATACGATCAAATACAATCAATTTTACCAAAATCAATCTTGTCACTGCAAGTGAGGGATGACCAGTACAGAGGTAGTTTGGCATAAATATGAAAAATCAATGATTTTAGGAAATTGGAAAAAAGTAACACATAAGGTTGTAGTGTTTTCTTTATGTTTGTGAAGAATTTTTGCACAGCTTAAACTATTGGGCAAAACTTGACTCTAAAAATATATGCAACTTTTTATTTTAGTAATACTAAAAGAAAGTTGGTCAAATGTAATTTATGCTTTTGTGGTCAAATAAATAAAAATGGGCAAGTTTTCAGTTTCTCTTGAACAGAAACTAAAACGTGTTGGGTTTGATGCTTGGGTTTGATGCCTTCAGAAGTCAAAATAAATTGGGTATTGAAGGGTGCTGTTTCTACCCAATCAAGCTATTTCATTTCACGTGGAGTTATGCAGAATATTTTCTCAGGTCTCTTTTTTTGTTTGGTTTTTGTTGTTGTTTGTTTGTTGTTTTGTTTGTTTTGGTTTTTATTCTATTACAACTTTTTCTAAGCAGAGTATGCCCTTTTGAAAGGTCTGTTTGAAAATGGTAAAGGTACTAAACTGACACTGTGTTACTTTTTGGTGCTTGATGCAAACTGCAAAGCAGCTGAAGTAAGGTTGAAGCAGCTCCACTTGGTGAAGGGAATAACCATTCTTAGTATCAGCATTAAGGAGACTTTTTAGATACTGCATTTACTTCCATGAGCTTTGCAGTTACTGCATAAGACTTTCATGTACTGCAAGGCAAAATTATTTTATTTTTAGACCTAACTGGTAGCCATTGTGTAATTATTTTTTTTTTAATGGACAGGAAAAAGATAACAGCTTCAGAAAGAGATCACAAAATGAGTGTTTGACTTTGGATGGGACCTTGGGGAGTCCCTGAGTCCAACCCATCTGCTCAAGAAGGGCCACCCAGAGCTTGCCCAGGACAGCTTCTGAATGCCTCCAAGGAGCAGGACTCCACAGCCTTTTTGGGAAACCTGTGCAGTTGGTGGTTGCTGAGGGGCAATATGACCCTCTGGAATTTGAGTCACTCCCACTTTTGCATAGTAGTAAATTTGTCCACTTTAATTCATTATTAACATTTAATGTTTAAAGAACCACAGTGTTTAATTGTTTCTAAAAGTATTTTCCATATCACTATTTCTGGAAATTTAAAAAAAATGACTTTTTCATCCTGTTGAATAAGTTTGTTGGTTTTTTTTTGGTAGAATGATATATAATGTAAAAAACCTAACAAAACAAAAAGGGGGAACAAACAATATAGGGGAATGGAACATGGTAAAAACCCCTGAAGTCGAGGTTTGGACTGGTTGCTTAGTTCACTCAGTCAGTTACTTCCCTTTCAGTCATTTTTTTGCATGGCTGCTGAAAATGTCTTGTTACCTTATTGAACGTTGTCCTGGAACAGCTGTTAAAATCTGATGATTTTCTATCACTATTTTTGCAATAAAACTCCTTTTTCATAAAATCTTCATCTTGCATTAGCTAGAAATGAGTACTAGCAGCACAGTAAAGATGACACATTAAAATGTTTTGCATATTAGATATCCTAAGTGTGCTACAGATTATAATATAGCAGCAGAAGCAATTGAAAGATAGGTAAAATAAAAAATCTTGCCCACATGAAATGATAGGTATCTCCATTGTGTAAGGATAGAGATGAGGATGTTCTCAATTTTGTAGTTGAAATGGAGAAAACTTTAGGCCTTGGTTTGTCATACTATTATGTTAGCTAAATTGTATGCTACATTACTAGTAATCTATATATATATATATAGTGTGAAACTCAACCATTGCATAAAGGGTTAACTAAAACATATTAAACATCTTTTACATTTACCGTGTTATGTTCCTTGTTTCAGCTGTAAATTCTCACCATTACTGAGGTGCAGTACGTCATCTTTTTTTTTTTACTATCTCAGCAATTAATGTTCGATATGATGTCTTAGATCATCAATAAATATTTGCCCTAAAATATCCCAGAATCACTGAATCTGGGTATGTTTTTAAAGAAGTAACTTATTTAAATGCTCAGTTATGTGATATTTTACTTTCAACTAAAGGTACAGTTTTTCCTGCTTCAGGAAGGATCTCTTTTTCACAACATTCTTAGCATAAGGAAGCACCCTATTTGCTTCTAGTGATCAGCTATAAAGGTGATTCCAACACAGAAAAATGTTATAATTAATTACAAAAATATGAGATGAGATCAAATACATAGACTAAGTTTCAAAAGAATAACTGGCTGATAGTTTAAATCATCCTAGTAAACCAAGCAATGCAGACACTAAAATCTGTCATCTTCACAGAGATTAGCACATTACTAGTACAAAACTGGCTCTATGTGTGGAGAATAATTTTATCATATTGCAATGTATGTTCTGACTCAATGATGCTCTTCTTTACAGTGTAATAAAAGAGAAAGGAATGTAAATCATTTTAGTCCAATAAAAGTATAAAGAGAGAAAGGACAAACCGATATGCAGGATGCATAAGAATGAGAGCAATACATTTTATTTGGACAGATTAAGCATAATAAAATATTTATACTGGAATATATCTGAAGTGTGATATCTCAGAAGGAAAACTTATTTTCTGAGACCTGAGGAAAGGTCTTATTAGTAGATGTGAAAAAACCATTGAAAATGAAAAAAAATATAACATTTTATTAAACATTCTTAAATTAAATATATTTGGTTCCCTTTTAATTTATTGAGATCTTTGTTCAACAAATAAAGATCAAGAAACTCTACTGTACTTCAATTATCCATATGAAAGAGTTTAAACTTATCAACCTTTCAGAGTTTAATTTAAACATAGATTGAAAATCTGAGTTTCTACAAGACATAGTCCATTTAAGAACCTAGTTGTTATCCAGATATGACTTAAAAAATGTAACTTATAAGTTTTATAACAAGTTGATTTGTGAAAATTCCAAATCCAAAACTTTTGAAAATATTGTATTGTACACTTGAAGCACACACCTAAAACCAGGGAAGGCAAGGACAATTGAGGAGAATACAGGAGAGAGAACTGTTCTTTGGAGAAGTCAAGATTCATGATATACCCACTTTTAAAGCACGTGAGCGATAATTAGGTCCTTCAGAGGATGAAAAATTGTTTTTGGAGATTTGCAATAAAACCTGAAATAGTTTGTAATGCTTAAGAAACTAATGTGACATCACCTTTATTTTTATGATTCACCAAGAGTTTGGATCTAAAACGCTATTATAAGGTCTTGAATCCCAAACCATGTTTTTTTCTAAAGTGATTAATGCCTTGTCTGAGATGGGTAATACTTTAGACTAATGAACACCAAAACCTCTCTAATTACTCAATAGTTATCTAAGAAAAGAAGTTATAAAGTATAAAAATACTTCAAGACTTAGAACTTCATTGCCAATAACTTATTTCAGGCCATAATCATCAGCAAAACTGAAATAACTACATATCAGATTATTATTTGAGAAACCTCTATAGAAACTTCTATCATTTCCAGGAATATGATGCATAGAGAAAAATGATATATGAGCTCTTTAAAATACACTTGTGTTTAGATAGTAGATACAAGATTGGTAGAAAGTATGAAATAAAAGATAAAATACACAGAACACAAAATGTGACCATGTATAAGGAAAATTTTAGAATTATGAGAGCTATTATAATTTTCAAGTTAATTTCAAAGGAAGTGAATTTCTAGCACTAGGTAACTGGAGCAGAGGCAGTGGGGAAACGTATATATACACACTCAGATTCAAGCATGAAAGACCCAAGTGATGAAAAAATTTGTATTTTGTGGCTATAATACTGAAGGACGTAGATATCTTAGATATCAAGGACTTAGAACTACGCAGGAGAAGCACGACAGGAATAAGTGCTGGTGAGATCAGCCTTTGTCAGTGTGGATGTAATCTGGGCTGCGGTTTGAATAAGAGGAAGTTCTAAGCAAAACCCTCCCTTTCTAAGGTGTGATTATAGTATTTCAGCCTCTTCTTGTGTATTTTCCTTCCCTACAGTTATTCTTCCTAGGACTGTGCAAGACACCACTGTATGTGATAAAAGCAGTAGGGGACTGAAGAAACTGATTCTGAAGTATTTATATAGCGGGACTTTCATGAACCCAGTAGAAAGAAAAATGTGATGGATGATCTGTTAAGCCAATTCCTCTTCTGCCTTGATTAAGAATATTTATTACAGTTTTTGTCTCCCACATGAAAGTGAAGGATTAAAGTTAAAAACAAATCTGGTCTTGTGGCCTTTTGCTAAGAAAAGAAAAAATCATGATATATTTTTTGTGCATGAAAGGTATTAAATAAGATGGCAAGAATACAACTAAACAAGTATATTGAAGGAAAAAAAAACAAAGAAGAAATATAGCAGGAGATGTTAGATCATTGTCCCAAAGGTTTTCTCTTCTTATCAAAGTGGAAGATCAGAGAATAAGATAGATAAAATATTACAGGATAGAATAGGGAATTAAAGTATAAAAGTTAGAAATAGCCAAAGTCCTATATAAAAGCTTTTAAAATATATATAAAGAACACTGAAATATGCTGACTGTCTGTGCTTTGCCCACCATGTATCCATTTTCCTGCAAGGCACTAAATTCAGAAAATGGAGTTTTGAATACGAATGTGAAGTCAATGGATCCTCAGATCTGAGGGGCTTTGCTGCAGAAAAGCTGAGTGGTGCACAGAGTTTTGTTCTTTAAGTAGAGTTGTACTTGTAGAAGTGACTATCTGAGGTACTTACAGTTTCCCATTTCTACAGTTAAATAGTACTTCACAATTCTTAATACTTTTAGTATCAGAATATCTTGGAGAACTTGTATGGAAATCTTGTTCTACATATATTAAGACAGAGAACATAAAGGTGAAAAGGAAAAGAAAATATTTAACCACACTAAGAAAATTTTATTTTGTAACTCAGGACATTATTTATAGATCACTGAATTTTTATCAAATTCCTTTGATGGGTTGACCTAAGGCCTTTTGCCTACTTTAGCAGTAAAAATGTTGATTGCCTAAATCTAGTTACTCTATACTTGTCCTAGAGTGAATAGAGAGAAGTAATTTACAAAGGGCACTACCTGGCTCACTTACTTGGGTAAGTAGCACAGGTGGGATGAATCATCCTGTGACTTAATCTATAAAAAGAACCTAAAATATCCATGTTTGATTTTAATGGCTAAGTTTCCTACATGTGTAAAATTATTCCATTTCTTGAGCACAGGTATCTGGTGCCATTTAAAGAACCCGAGGGCATGCAAGATCTCTTGCAGATACAGCACAGGAGCACAGGATGCCATTTAGAACCAACAGCCAAGAGCTGACAAATGCTGCACTACCAAGGGCACCATCTTTAGATGGAAAGGGGTTGAACTCACCTGTGGCAGCAGCAGGGCTGGGCCAGAACAATCCTTTCCTGCTCAGACTAGGCTGCCAAGACTGTGAAATCCCATTATTTATAGGTCTAATGAAAGAGAAGCAAGAGAGAGAGCGACCCCAAATGAGTAAGAACATAAAACCATGTAATAGATTTGGTATTGAGGACTGTAATCTGAGATCCCTCCTGTTCAGGTGTCCCAGCCTCTGGGAAAGATTGCTTGAAGTGCTCACACTCTCAGGTACAACTCCAAATTCTCCTGCAGTACATCACTACTAGGCCTCTCACTCTTTAGTGTGGGTTGGCATAAATGCTGAGCAGGATTTGGTATTGAGCTCTGTAGGTGTGTATTCCACTTTTCCAGGAAGACACAAAAATCTGGAGAGCGTGGCTCACACACCACATGCATGTTTTGAGTCTGGATTCTAATAAGAGTTCATGAATTATGTAGGCAACACAATGAGAACATTTGAAATGGTGTTTGCATCTGCTATGAGACTTAAAATTTAATGAATTTTTAAAGTAATTAGCATGAACTATTTACCACACTGAGTTATACTGTAAGAGTAGCTGAATATAAAAATAAATATGATAATAATATGCATAAAATTCTAATTTCTTGCAGCCTTGTATTTTATTTTAAAAAGGCATCACTTAAGAAGACTATCCAAATCAACAGGGAGAGTATGAAATAATGTCTTTCCTCTGTTTCGGGTTTTGGGGTTTTTTTTTGAAAAAGAAATATTTTGTTATTTACAAGATGACAGAGTAGTTTTACAGTACCTCTAATGTGACATAAGGCAGTATATCTATGATCTAGCTAGTCACAGTCACTTTTAATACACATAGTATGTGCTCAGTTAATCTAGGATGCTCAATGTATGATCCATTTTTTGTATTTTCTCGTGGGCACCCCACAGGTATGAAGTGAAGGAAGAAGGGTGGAAGTCAAAACTGCCTGACCTTTGTGCCTCTCTGTGCCATTAGCTGGTTTGAAAGGACTATTCTTCGTATGGAGACAGGCCTAGCAAAAAAACAACAACTAGAAATTAAAGAGCATTTCAAATCAGAAGTAATATGTAAATATTTTTTAACTATGAACATGATAAATTATTAGGCAGAACTGGAACACTGGTAAGTTCTTCTCCTCATGTAATAAGTGATTCTTTAAAAATGTCTCTTTCTTATGATGGGTTGTGAAGTCTATATAATAAATTGCCAAATATATGATGAATCTGCCCAAGCCAAGGGGAGATTCCATCACTGTCTAATGATGGGCACTTGTCAGAACAACATCTTTCAAAGCAAAAGCAGGGAAAGACATCTGGAATGTGGAAAGTCTTGATTCCAGTTTGACTCTCTACCCCTCAGGTTAAGATAGGTCATTGAGTTTCTTATAGACATACAGAATAAAAAGTAACATATTTGACAGGAATCTAATATATGGGGATCTAGACCCTTTCTTATTTTTACAATTTAGACTAGGGAGTTTCTATATGAATTATAAAACCATAAATTAGGCTCATCACTGATCACTTAGTTGCTTTTTTCCTCTAAAGATTGACACTAACAATTTCAACAGGAAGAGTTATAAGCCATGATGTAATGTCTTCTTATCCACTCCTAAGGCACCTGATTGCAGAATGAGTGAAAACTCACTGGGGAGGAGACTGCCCCTCTCCCAGGAATCCCATTTCCAAAGCAAATGTGCTAACCTATTTTCCATGGCAGCAGAACCACCATGTTGTAAAATGGAAACCATGTTCCCTAATTACAATTAGTCAAAATATGATGATGATGATGATGATGACGATGATGATAACGATAATGATGATGATGACCACAGAATCTGTCTTGTGTAATAATTTAGATGATGTTTCATCAGTTAGGGATGTTGCTAGGTTTTCACAGTTTCCTAAAATCTTTCAGAAAAATTAAGGAAAATTTGTTAATTACTGAAGTGAACAGGAAAGTTTTCTGTAAAATTGTCCAATTCTTAGATAGATCCTGATTAAACTCACAGAGAAAATTATTCTTTTATTCTAACAGTTTTGATTCAAAATTTATCAATAAAAATATAAATCAAACATTTAAAATGTGCAAGTCTTCAATATGAATTCCAGTCTTCATCCTTAAAACGATCATATAGTAAAAAATGGCCTTATGGCAGTTGAAGGAGAGTCGGAGAAATTCCAGAAGATTTAGAAGAATTGTTCCCATCATATCTGAAGATAAATTCTGTTCCCATTGGTATCCAGTGCTCTACAGGTTCCAATAAAGTTTGCTCAAACATACATTTCAAGGCAGTTTAGCACACAGGTTTCCAATTTTGTGATGTTTATGACTTAATTTTTTTTTTTTTCCCCCTTGGGAGAGTAGGAAAAAATAATACAATGGAAACATGTGCTGGCCTCAGAGGGCTAAATGCTTTTCATTCTTTCACAAAGACCTCCTCTGAGGGACACTGGCAGTTACACTGGTGGGACCCAGGAGGAACTATTTTCAGCTGCCATTCTCAAGCTGCAAAGGTGGAGCTGCTCTGTTATAGTACCTTTTGTGTAGAGAGTACAAAATATCAGTGATGTATTTGTGAGGATGCCACATAATCTTTAAAATGAAGATATATCTTCAGTATTCTTTCAAGTGCTAAGGACATCCTTAATAACTTTATCTTCCATGAACAATTAAATAATATGCCTGGAAACAATAAAATAAAATACTTGTCAAGGTCAAATATCTTGGTCCAAGAAGTAAATATAAAATAAAGCATAGTAAGGATATCTATTCCAGATCTTGTTTTCTATAGTATTATATTTTGAATTTGTTTATACTTTAGATGGGCATGATTCTTTATAGAGGCAAGAATATCCCTAATTTCCTACCTAGCACAATTGGCTTTGGATATCCAAGTTGGGCCAACTGGGCTGAAATCACTTTTAAAATGATTTTGTGATTTTTAACATATTTTAATTTGTCAGCAAAAGACTTTGTATCTTACACTGAAATGTGAGTGCTGCAGAAAAAAAAATGGTATTGAATTACTCC
The DNA here is from genome assembly GCF_022539315.1 of Serinus canaria. Taxonomy (NCBI): domain Eukaryota; kingdom Metazoa; phylum Chordata; class Aves; order Passeriformes; family Fringillidae; genus Serinus; species Serinus canaria. Next base: position 104,953,022 of record NC_066316.1, on the reverse strand, counting down.
AACATCTAGAAGATCATCATAACAAAGCCAAAGGAAACGGGTAATTAAGGGAACAACTTCAGCCATTATATCATCTCTACCACAGCAGGTTTTTGCCCCAGGCAAGCAGCAAACACCCAAGCAGACTGTTTTGCAGGATGTTGCAACTGCAGTAAGGTCAGGTGCAGGTTGTAAGTCACTGCCTTGGCACTTCAAGATATTTCCAGGCAGTGACAATGAATTCAGACTCTTTCAGGCTATATTTACAGCTGCAAATTAAACAAACCAGAGTCATCACTGGCATGTTACATTTTGACCAAGATCATGTAAATTGTTCTGGTTCTCTGCATCTGAAGTTTGCTGTATATGACATGGGAGGACAAAGAGTGTGGAATCAGGGAGAGGGATATTTCCTGTGCTCTGCAACACATTCTCCCTTCCTGCAATCTTTTCCTTCTATAAAGGGATTTAATCAACAGGCACACATCGTTTTTCTTCTTTATGAACCTATCTTCTCAGAGATCAGCTGACTCATAACCAGAGAATATATTAATTAGCTAAAACCGACCATTTCCCTCCACAAGAGGCCACAGAGCAGAGCTCTACACTTTTGTTTGCAAACAAAATTGCAGCATCTGTCTGGTCATTTTGACTGGAGTTTTTGACTAATCTTTTTTTTGATTACTACTTTTGTTACAGGCTGATGACTTTTTGACCCATGAAAAAAAGACAAAGTATCACAGTAGTGTTTAAATAGCTCCCAAGATGAGGATTTGATTGATCTAGTCTGAGCTGGAATTAATTATTCCATTTATTAATGTTTTCTGTTGAGCTGAAACTCTGGAAGCTGAGGATCCTAAATTAATTCAGGTTAAACAGAAGACATGATTAGAACTGTGACAAGAAGTCCAGCAGAAAGGAGGTGGCAGCTGAACCTCCACTTGACAGGTTTGTGCATATCAGATGCTGAATATGGAAAATCTATTCAAGGAATATTCTGAGATGTTTATTGTTTTGTTTTTTTTTTTTTTCCACCTTCACGTGTTCATTAAAGAAATGGCACTATGAGGAAGAACATGATCCAATACATAAAGTTTTCTTTTAAAGCCTGGGACTGTGGCAGTTTCAGCCTGGAAAGAATTAATCTAGGAAAGGATTAATCTAGGAAATCCCTCTCCATTACAGTAAAAAATGTTGGAATACTATCAGAAGTCAGAATGCTACTCCCAGTATAGATCTCTTCATTTCTTATTTTGAATCTGTCTTACCAGTTTTTGCATTTCTTCTGTAATAGACACAAAACCAGTTGCAAGTGCTCAGTGAAGTAATAAACGGATACTGTAGGGAGCCTACTTAGCTTCTCTCTTTTCTTGCTACCTATTATTCAGTACCAAGGGGTCAGCTCTTCTGATAGCTGCTCAAATCTACTTGCTAGATTTCAAAGAAACAGTCCCTGGCTACCTCTTCAGCTTGGGAAAAGATCCTAAAGAACAAAGACTCTTTGTTGTTCTCCTTTATATCCCATCTTAAAACTTTCCTTTGTCACGTTGGCTGAGATGATGCCGAGTGCAGTCTCTTGGGCACGGTAGATAATTTGCCTCAGCAATTAATACAGCCTGCATTGACTTGATTTTTGATGAAAGGCTTTGAAACCACTCCCATTTTTTGAAAGCTTATTTAAGTGTATCTGATGATCCTTTAGATTTCCTTCACAAACAAGCTGTTCTTGATGCTTTCAGAGACAGTCATTGTTTTAGGACTCTGGCTTTGGCACTCCTGTGGATGTTGCATAAGCTGTCAAGTTTCTAAGCCTTTGGTATTGGTTCACAATGTTTGAAAGGAGCAGTCAGCTTGAATGGAGACTAGATTTACTGCCTAAAGGTCTGGTCCCAAATTTAAGCAAATGTTCCAAAAGAAGCGACAATTACGCATTTAAATCAAGCACTACCGCTGGGCTTGGCCTGGATATCTGTTAATTCTGATAGTGAATGAGTGTCAAAAGTTCTGTTCCTGGTTCCTAGAACCTCTTATAATGACAACTGCATAGTTCCACTTTGCATGAGCCAAATTTTAGCTCAGTGTAGTAATTCATATTTATGAGGTAAGGGGCAAGATGGTGGTTATTGCCACCCCTCCCCCGTTCCAAATTTGCAGTGCTAACCTCATCATCAAATAACCAAAAATTCTTGAGCCCAGAGACATGCTTTATTATCAGCATGGTAACCATGACAGTCACTCAGTAATTGTAACATTGGAATTTTAAGTCCCATTTAATCCATTTGAATGTGTCTCAAACTTAATGGGTTTAATTATGGAAATCCATAATTATTTAACATGTTAAAGAAAAAGACACTTCCTTGAACTGCTTGCAATTGCTATACATTTTTAGAGGCATTTTTTCTGAGGTATCAGAGTGCAGAGTTACTTAAGTTGGTGCATTTTTGTGAAATCCTGGATTTTCATTATACCGTTTACTCTAAGAGCATACCTTGGCAAGAGAAAAAATGATGTGAAGATTCAATATCAGCTGCTGTAAGATTAAATAAAACAGCTGGTATGAAAAAAAAACCCTAAACCTACTTTGTCAGAGCAGAAGGGGTCAAACAATAAAATACCCATCGTCTCCTGTCAAAGTAAATCACACTAACAGGTTGCTATGGCACAGGCATTATGAGATACTTGATAGCAATATTTTTAAGATGTGAAATCTATATTATCTAACAATAAAGGAGGCATGGAGAGAAGCGTTTATCTCAGGTTATGAACATGCATCTAGGAGAAGGCAGGTGACATGTATTGGCTAGCATGTGACTTTAATTTCCTGTGATCAAAGTCAGGTCTGTATTTTTCTCCTCAAATTCTCTGATAAAAACACTGCCTGATAATGTTGTCTGCCTTGATCCATAAATTTAGCAAATACTTTTTTACTAGTTCCTACAGGCCTCATGGTAGCAGAAGGATGGTCTGCATAGGTCCTGCTGGAGTTGAGCTATCAACTGGGCACCATCAATGCACTCTCAGCCCCGTCAGTGCACTTGTGGCTTCCACAGATTTAGTGATGGGTCATGAGAAATTCCTTCTCTGTTCCCCCTAACCTGTTCCATGTGATAGATATTCTCTGAAGATGTGTACTAATCAGGCTCCATAACCTAAGCCACAGAGGGACCAACTTCATCTCTGATCTGTGAAAGGTGTTTGGGTAAGGGGAGGAAAAATGTTATCTCCTTTCCTCTTCATTCACTAGCAATTTGGCCTCATGAAACCAAGCTAAGGAGACAAAATACCTTTTTTGTAGAAGCAGTCCGATTGGATGGTGGCTGCAGTCCTCCTGGAGTGGCAGATGTGGTTCTGCTGGAGCAGTGACCCTGTAGAAGGGTGGAGTTTTCCTCTGAAGATCCAGTAGTGGTACAGATAAGCCTGGTTTTCCTCTGGGAATACAGTGGAGAAGAAAGCTGCTCCTCTAGGAATCCAGCAGAAAAGGCTGCCCAGGTATCCCAAAATCTCAGATCATATCCAGGAAGGAATGCTTCGCACCTCCATCTAGGCAGAGCTTCTCCCAATTGGATGATGTAATTTTAATCAGTCATGCAGAGGCATTCAATGGCCCATTAACAGAAGATATCTCCCTGGAGGGAGAATTGTTTGTGTAAGAGAGAAAGAAAACTGCCCAATTAACAGAAGATAACTGCTCCACAGATAAGAACAGAATACACACACCCATTTCTAACCTAAGACATTCAGTAACTTTGTATTTTGCTTCTGGGTAATGTTTATGACTGACTTTAATTGGCCAGGGGCCCAGGGTGGTGTTTCCTTGCTGGGGAAGGCACAATCTTGCCATATGCTTCTTGCTCTATACGTACCTCACTAGCCCTTAACCCAAGAAGTTGCTTTAGTCATGGGTTTCCTCTCTGTTTTGTTTCTACATACTGAGCACAATCAGAATCTGTTCTGGTCTTTAGGAAATTATCTACCACAAATAATTATTAAAGTCTTTTATTACTCTGCTGCCAATTACCCAACTGAGAAAATCTTCTAAGGAAGATGTTATGTAGGGAGAAAGAAATGACACACAGGGAATAGAATTGATTAAATATGCTGAAACACAATGTCAGCTTTAGACCTGGACCATTTCATTATTGTGATAGCTCTTTTATTTTTTTAAATTTAAAAGTATACTGATAGTAAGCAGGCAGTAAGTTTACATGTGCAGTAAGATTTCCTAATTGGAAAATTATTTTTAGATTTTGCTGTCTTTTTTTTCCCACTTTTCCATTTTCATATCATATTTTTTACTGCTCTTCTAAAACTTCACAAAAACTTCTGAGATCTCCATTCTCCCATTCCATGCCTCTTGGAATCTGCACGTCTGAGCAGAACCAGAGTTTGCATTGCCAAAAGTGCAGACTGGAAATGAAACACTTCTGATTTCTCTCACCCAGAATTTTTTAGCTAGAGTCCATCTGCTCACCAGTGCCTATTTAGGAATGCACAACACCTTTTCCTTCTTCCATAGCAGCCAAACTGAACAAGAGTGGGTGGAAATATTAAAATGACACTTTTGAACCAAACTGTAACTTTTTATTAAATGAGAGGGGGAAAAAAATGACATGTCTCATTTATAGTTTCTGAGCTGTAGCTGAAAAGCAAAATCTATCTGGCAAAATAGTCACGGCTATATTTTAAGTAGTAAATAGAATTTTGCATCTGACATCAAAAAATAGCCCTTGAGTAAATAGCTCGTATTTACTGTAGTCCATTGCTTGAAAAGAAGGATCATTTAAAGACAAAAATAATTTTTACAGGAATTGCAGATTTCTGCTTAAAGATGGAGGGCATGACTTGGTTCTACTGAAGGCTAGAAAAGTGATACTTTTAAAAGTTTAGTTTTCAAATGATTCACATAAAATTATTGCATGAGATGTTTCACCCAAATAAAAAAAAAGTGAATGCAAAATTTGGCACTGATTATGAGATGGTAGTTAGAAACAAGTCAATGAACTTGAATTTCAAATGTACACAGCTTGAAGAGGGGAAATGTTACTTATTCTCACATTTCTTTCACCAGTCCATTATATCACAGAATTCAAGCGCTTCCCCAACTCTGAAGTGAAAATTTTACTCCTCTTACCTGGAATAATATAACTGGCATTACACAAAGCAGCTGCTAGACATGTTAATTTACTGTTGCATTCACTTTGGATTGCAATGGCTGTTGTGCAGTTTTTAAAGACATACCTGTGTTCTACTGCTGCCCTGCCTGTGCTTCTCATAAGAGGAGCAAATCATCAGCCTTGTACATGTGTGGTCATAAAGAATCTCATTCAACCAACTACTCTTACATCCTTCAACCACTACTGTGAATGCCTCAATAAAATTCTTACTGCTCTTAATATTTTCTGAGGTCCAAGAAAGAAAAATAAATTTTTACCTATAACCTGAAACGATGGTGTCTTCAAGTTATCATCAGCTACATACCTGAAGATCAATGCCCCCCAAATCATTAATCATTTTGATGATGTCTGTTGAAGATCAGCAGTGATAGAAAAGTGAGCTAGATATACATGTGTAGCACCTGTAACAACGATTAATACCAGTACCAGCTTTGGATACCTACAACCACTTCAGATGAGGCTGTTAATTTAATTGACTATTTTTGCCATTTCACCTTGAAAATTGCATCTGAAAAGTTGATGTAGCTTGTCCATAGGCACCATAACATGATGCCTGAGATTAAAAATAAATAAAATTGCTTCCTCCAGTGATTCCTTCCATGAGAAATATTGTGTACAATACATCCTCATATGTTGAAACATTAAGTAAGGAATTTATGTCTGGAATTTGAATTTGAAAGCACCTAGAAAAAGACCTGAGATTTCAAAGAAGAATGCAGAGATTTGTTAGCAAAGATAATCAATCTTTACATTCACATATTTTTTGGATGCAGAAATTTGTGGTATTAAGCCACTTGTGCATAGCTAGGAAGTTCACTTTGTATGATTGATTTCCACACCTAAAACAGTGACTCAAATCTGTTCTTATAGAGTAAGCATTCAGCCACGGGAGACAGGTCACCCTGCAGTGATTCTGGTTGTGCCTATTTCCCTCCACTGGTTAGAAGTGAAGACCAGCTTGACTGGTCATCAGATGGTGAAGTCTGGCAGGTCTTAATGGCAAAGCTGTGGACGTCAATCCCACCTACAATGCTCTGAGTTTCCTTAGACATAAAATGGTCCTTTTTAGCCAATTTGTTTGTCTAGAAGCATACCTTTTCTTTAACATGTGAACTTCAAGCAGATCCACCTAATGTAAGTCAAAATTCGACCTCATTGTAAAATAGTTGTAGTTCTTCAAGTATCATTTATCCACTGACTCACCAGTTACATATGCAATGCATATGACCGTATAATGTATTGTTTTTCTTTCACTCAAGGAAAAATGAGACCTTATAGCAAAAAAAAAAAAAAAAAAAGACCAAAAAAGAAAAATATTTCATTTTTTTCAGTGGGCTTCAGACACGTGAAAGGACCCTGAAAAACCACTTTTCTTATTAAATACAAAATTCCTGCTGTTCTGGCATTGACAGTAGAATTGCTTGTTTTGAACTGTCCTTATTCTATCGTAACCAAACTTTTTATTTGCTTTTCTGCATCAAATGCTGGGTGACAACTCCCTGACATAGCTCACATTAGTGACTAAATGATAAACAACAGAAGACAAATGATCTCCAGCCTTTCATTGTCCTTACAGTAACCCTTTGAATAGGATGTTTTGCATAAGTTTCTCTTTCTGAAAGTGTTGGGTTGCCATTCTTCTGGCAGGCAGGACAGAATTCAGATGCCTCTTGAACTTACGATTCAGCGAGTGGCTGTTTTTTTTCTATATATAAAATGATACCTTTTTGTAGCTCCATTATAGAAAGGCTCGGATAAAAGCTCTCAACTCTTACTACGAGTGTCACACTTGACTGCTGCTGTTCGTAGCACTGAGTCCCAAACCCACCATAGTGTGTTAGGTCAGAGATGCAGATGTGCATCTCTGCACTTGGTTCTTCTGTATAAAGGATTCTGTATAAAGGATTTGTGACACCTTGCCTTGCAGATGTGCACCTCAATCATTCTCCTTGAATCATGAGCTGAGTACTAGACTAGACTTGCTGGAAAATCTGTCTAAGCACTGTTTGAGGTTTTTCAAATCCTAATATCTCAGAGCCATGGGGTGACAGACCTTGAAAAACCGACAATTCTGAGCAGGAGTTCCTGTTGCCTTGGAAATGCAGGGAAACTGTTGAAGCTGAAAATAAGTCTGATGGTATCAGACAGGATTGGTGTCTCTCAAGAACTTGGAGTAATAAGGCAATTTAACATTTATACCACATGTTCATTTACAGGTGAGGTATGTCAAGATTACTATTGCTACCTCCATTTTCCAGAAAGCAATATTAAGCCTGCAAAGTTGAGAGACTGAAAGAGAGGCTTTGGAGTACATACAAATCCCTGCATAGGCAAATTAAAACCATACTTGAAAAAGTTATCCTCTGAAACATTCAATAAACTGTAACATTATATACCAGCACATTAAAAAAAACAAAAGTGCAACATAAGTAGATTTAAATGTCAGTACTTACCAGATGATGCAAAGATTTCTGAAATGGGGTAAAGCCTTGTGTTTAACCTTCCGGGAAAAAAAACAGCGTAGTTTGGGTGAAAAAAAAAACAAATTACCTAAGGGTGCATGTAGGGCTTAATGCTTTCTCTGTGTTTAACAAGGAATGTAGGAACATTGTGTAGAGTGGCTCATTCCTCTGGCTGGCCAAGGCCAGACACGTGAAGATGTGTATCTAAGTATTCGGCATTTGAAACATTTAGGAACAAGAACGGGACAAGACACAGAGAAGCTCAAACATCTCCTGTGTCTCCTGTCTGACAGTCTGATTTCTGTCTACTGTCTCTGACAGGTCCCTCATCTTGATAATAGGAGAATGAAGCAAAATTACATGTACTGTGGCATACCTTCACAGATGTGCTTAGAATCAGGCCATGAGATTTCAGCACTACTACCACTCCTTGATTTCTTGCCTAATCTTGTGTGATTAACCTCAGTTTAGATACCTAAAACTTAGAGGCCTAAATCTGAGCTAGGCATCCCATGCTGTCCCTGCAATCATTGGGGAAAAATAACTCCAACATGCAAGTCAGCTGAAGCCAGGACATATGTCTACAACAGGTAAAATTGACTGTCCTAGGGAGGATCCTATTTCTCTACATTGACTCTAAAAGGGTCTGAGAACGGCTTGTTGAAATTCACTTCCCATATGTATGTCTGAAATTAATTGCAATGAATCCCACTGCTTAAGCTTTTGTAATCCAGCCGTGACACCTCAGTTGGATAAATTCTGGAATCAGTGTTTCCCAAAGGTACAGAGGTTATAGCAGCTGTGTTGTCAGAAAGTATACCTCAAATTTTAAGGACTTATCAGAGCCCTACCTCACCTCTGATTTCCTTTCTGTCATTCTCCAGCTGTATCTTCTTGGTGGTACAAAATTCCATGACCTCAAGATCAGAAGGCCACAAACTACAAATGAAGACAGGATGGTTCTGAAACAGCTTTGGTCTACAGGACCAAATAACCCTATGGCTAGGGTTTTCAGAGATAGGATAGGGAACTTATTTCTCTTGCCTCATTTGGAAGAAAATGTTGAATCAGAACCTACTGTTATCCTCTGCCAGATGACAGCATCTTTTTAAAAGCATTTCTGTTTAGTAAAAAAATGTAAATGAAATGTGCCTTCTGTTTCCTCGTTTGGTATTTTGCACTATAATTTACTGGTTTCAGGTGAATAAGTGACTGCCATGCCTCACTGTCTTTTCACAGCCAATGTGTTTTCAAATTGCTTTAGTAGTAAAACATCCACAGACAGCCAGTAAAGTTTTAAAATGCATCAAAATAATACAAACATATTTTGGCAAATAAAAAAAAAAAAACCAAACACAAAACAAACAACAAACCTAAAACAACAACCCACAAAACTCAATTAGTTTTACATTATCTTGTCCAATTTTCCTTTTACCTTTTTTACTGTTGATCTTTCTTCAAGAAAAACTGACATTTTAAGAAGAAAAACTTAAGAAAGTTTCATTAAATATGTCAAAATGAAATGTTATGACATTATGAAAATGAAACATTTAATTGAGAACAAATGTAAGTATAATATTTTTACTTTTAAAATTGCCTCCTTTTTCTAAAAATTGTTCACTTCAGTTGGTAATCCTTTATACAGAGAAATTACTACTCATAGAAAAAAATTGTCACTCAATTCTAAAAAGAACACTTCCTAGAGGATAGGTGCAGGCCCTATCTTTCTTTTCCACTAGTTTATCCTTCCTAGTTCTGGTGTTTCCCCACTTATCTCAGTGGTTTCTTCAATCCCAGTCTTATCTGCCTGAGTTATCCATCTGTCTGGAGTGTTGATGTTTAACTCAAAGATGATACAATACTTGGCAATAGTGTGCTTAAATATGGGTGTAGCACTCCCCCTCATTTCATTTATAGCTGTCTTTTTTAGAAATATGGAGAACATTGCCAGCTCATTGAGACATTCAGTTGAAAATATTCAGCCAATGGAGAAGTTCAAGTTATGTGAAATCACAGCACCGAGAATCTTGCCCACTATTTCTGGTGTGAGAAATGAGTCTCTGAAATAAATATGGTCCTTCCTACAGCTTTCTGTATAATGAAAATGTTGCTATTCTACTGGCAATCATTTGCAAAATTACTCTTTTCTAACAGTCAGCATTTGGAAGGCTGGGGCCAAAGTTTTGTGCAGAACATTTCTTGGAATAATGCACTCTTCTTTCAATTCCCTTGGTGTTGCAAAATTCTGTGTGGAGGATGACATTTTGTTTTTCTCTACAGCTAACAGATTTTTATTCACATATTATTCTTGTGAACTTTCAGTTCCTTTTCCTTACGGAATGAACTGCCACTCACATTTTTAAATGACTCATTCTCTCCTTGGGTGAAACAGTCTATTTCTTACACTGCCTGTTGCAAGATACAGCCCCTTTCTTTTAGCTACATGCCATCTAATCTCTGCAACACTCTCAGCTGCCTGGTTTTCTCTTAGCAAGAATATTCATTACATTTTTCCCAATAAAAGACTTTTGCTCTATCCTGGGGATATTGTAAGTGACTTTAAACTTAGCTGTAGATCTGGGGATGCTATAGCTATGTATCCAGTTGCAAGAAAATCGTCAGATAATTTTGATTCTCCAATAGAACAGACCCAGTTTCTAGTCAGTAGAGGTTTTGAATTGCTACTTTCCTTTTGTGAATGTTATACATTATTCATGCAGTAAATAACTGCAAAATGAAATAAAGTAGCTGCCTAGACTGTTTGCACAATCCACCTCCTCTTCCTGGACTACTCTGGTACGTTTGCAAGAAGACAGCACTTGTGATTGATATTTCCAGCTTTTGTTCCCTACACAGCAAATTTTGGTACAGACATTATACCAATACCATTATATTTATGATAACAAATGTCTTCTGCTTTGAAGTCACGTGGTCCGGTTTTAGTGTTTATTAAACAGAGCCAGGAGTTAAAAAACTTAAAGTGGCTGATTGTCCCTTAATAGTATAAAATGTTAACAAAAGGTGTAAGTTCATCCTAATCATTACATTTGTATGATGATAACATCAATTGAAGGAAAATTAATGGAATCAAGATAAAGTGAGATAAGGCACACAATGAAATGGAAGGTGATTCGATACAACCAGCACAGCTTTAACAAGAGCAAATCCTGCCTGACTTAATGGCCTTGTATGATGGAGTGACTCCATCAGTGGACAAGGCAAGGGCTACGGATGTAATTTATCTGGAATTCTGTTAAGCCTTTTGACACAATCCCCCACAGCATCCCTTCTCTCTCAATTGAAAAGACATGTGTTTGATGGGCGGACTGTTCAGTGCATAAGGCAGTGGTTGGACAGTCACCACCATCCAGAGGGTGGTGGTGAAATGCTCAGAGTCCCAATGGACATCAGTGAAAAGTGGTGTCCCTCAGGGGTCTGTACTGGGACCAGTGTTATTTAATATCCTCATAATTGACTCAGGTGAAGGGAGCAAGTGCAGATGTGCAGCAAATTTGCAGATGACATGAAGCTGAGGGGTGCTGTTGGCACACCTGAAGGATGCTATCCAGAGGGACCTGGACAAGTTTGAGCAGTGGGACCGTGCGAATCTCATGAGGTTCCAACAAGACCAAGGACAAGATGCTGAACCTGTGTTGGGGCAGCCCTCAGTATGGTCAGTCTCAGACCCAGAGAGCCCTTCACAGAAGGACTTGGGGGTGCTGGTGGATGAGAGGCTGGACATGACTCAGGCATGAGCACTCGCAGTCCAGAAAGCCAAATGTATCTTGGGATGCATCCAAAGCCCTGTGGCCAGCAGGGCCAGGGAGAAGAGTCTGCCCTTCTGCTCAGCCCTGGTGAGAGCCTACCTGCAGTGCTGCATTCAGCCCTGGGGTGCCCAGCACACGGATCTGTTGGAGCAAGTCAAGAGGAGGGCCACCAAGATGATCAGAGGGATGGAGCACATCTACTATGAGAAAAGGTTGACAGAATTAAGATTGTTCAGCCTGCAGAAGAGAAGGCTTCAGGGTGACCTAATTTTGCCCTTTCAGTACTTGAAGGAGCCTACCAGAAGGATGAAAAGGGCGTGGAGTGACAAGACAAATGGGAATGGATTTAAACTGAAAGAGACCCCTTTTATATTAGATACTAGGAAGAAATTCTATATTGTGAGAATGGTGAGGCACCTGAAGAGTTGCCCAGAGAAGTTGTGGATGCCCCATCCCTGGAAATGTGCAAGGAGAGGCTCTAAATAACCTGGTCTAGTGGAAGGTGTCTCTGCCCACAGCAGTGAGACTGGAATGATCATTTAGGGCCCTTCCAACCCAAGTCAATCTGTGATTCTATGAAATGCTAAAAAGGGGTGTCTAAAACTTACCTCTGTCTGAGATAAAATTTCACCTTATTCATTTACAGAATAGGGTCGATATTATTGTCCTACCTTCCAAAACCAGCCTTTAGAGAACATGTACACATTTCTCTCAGGCACTGTTCTTTGAGGAAACAATTATTTCCTCTGGGCATCACACTTATTTCTTATGTTTGTTGGCAGTGAGGGGCAAGGACAAAGGAAAGGCTGCCTTTCTCATTATCAGTCCTAGTTATAACTCAAATTAGTGTTTAAGAAGTGCTTTCTAGTCCAATCCAGACCAAAAATCCAGGTAGGGGGGCTCCCTAGGGTGTAGGTGTCATCACACTAATGTGTAGGCTAAACAAAAAATTGAAAGAGTTATTTTATTTTAAAAGGATTATTTTTGCAACATGAGAAGATATTTCATATCTTTCCAGACCAATAAAACAATTATTTTATCTAAACTATAGAATTTCATGGTAGGATATCTGCATAGCTGTACTATGTGCTATGAGTCATAATGACTTTCAGCTATTTACAGGCAGAATACAATTTTCTCAAGACAGAAGACTTGGGGATGTTAGGAGCCCCTAGAGTTAGGCAGCACCTCAAGTGTTTCTGGTATTTGAAATTTTAGTCTCAGGTGCTTATATCCATTCATTCATAGTTCTAATGCTTTATCTATATGAATCCTGCCACCATGACCCCAGATCTTGGCAGAGATATATTGACCTGGTTTCATTTGGGTAAAACATTGGGAATCAACAAACACATGGTGTTCATCAGGAATGTGGAGAAGGGCAGCAGCACTAGTAAAATAAATACAGCAAAAATAGCTAAAATGAGATACAGAGGCAGGCTGTTAGGCAAGCTACACCTAAAGGGCTTCAGATCTGGATTCTCCAGTTGTCAGCATCAGGCATATTTATTTTCCAGCCTAGCTCAAAAGACACTGGAGACATGGAGACTGTAGATGACTTGTTAGGACTGGATCAATGAAAATTAAATCACTTGTAGTCAACAGGAAGCTCAGGCTTAAAATCTTCACTGAATTAATATTTCTTTTGGAGGTAATACCAATCCCTGGTGAGCCTATCATTAATTTGAGAGACGTAACTAATCCCATTCATTCCAAAAAGTGTATTTTTGAAGTTTTTGTAATTCTACTACCTTCTGTGGGACTACACACCTGCTTAAGATGAAACACATGCTTCTGTGCTTTGCTGAATATGAGCTTTGGATTTAGTAAAAGCTTAAAGACTGACAATAATAATAACAATAAAACTGCTATAATTAAGACAGTGACACTAAGATGGTTACCGCTGTGGCTACGCTGAGCCATATATACGGTAACATACAGCACAGTAACAGTAATTACACACTTCACTAGTTTTTATTGTAATGTATGCTATAGTGCAACCTAATTTCCATCCTGTGCATATTAACCCAAGATACATTTAGAGTGTTTACTACCTGGGTCGTTTGAACAGGAATGGGGATTATGTGTTTAATGTGCATGTAGAATAAAAATAACATTTGCATTACTTATATGGAACCAGGAGTTTTAACGAAACCTTGCACCTCCTAACCACAGGACTTTTGAATATTAACTTATTGAAACAGCCTGCTTTGAGACTGTACTCAAGCAAAGTTTTCGCTTTACAACCTTACAGCCTTGAGTTCCTAAAATATTGCTTTTTTTGTCAGACCCCCTTCAGGCAAGAGCTCATTATGTTCAAAGTCTAATCAATGTATATAATTGGAAGGCAAACAAAGCTGAGCTACAGCATTGTCAAATTAAACCCAATTTTGAATACTGTAACTAGTTAAGTACTTGAGTGCTTCAGCAATTTATGTTATATGGAGTATCCAAGGAACTTGGCTGCATTTAAAAGAACATCATTGCTGCAACCCCCTTTTCCATCTGTGGGGTTTATAACTCAGCTGTTTTAATGTGCTTTGGGCTGAGCAAAGTTGGTATACAAGCTCTCAAGCCAGACGCTGTAATTCTCCTTCCCTTAAGCCCTGCAAAATTAAAAAGCTGTGGGTTGAATTGCTTTTGAGAGGTTTTTCCTTATAGAATAGGAATGGATAATTTTGGCCAGTTTGGGATGTTTCATTCATATCCATCAAATACAAAAGTACATTCATTTTTCACACTAGGGTTGTGCAACTCAGCAGTCTTACTTAGTAGCTGGTGCAAAAATTAGGATGGTAAAACCTATAAACCAAGATCTTTGCTGATACCAGTGGTTATAGCTGAGTTTCCAGCTCAGTTTTACTCCCTGTCAGCTACAAAAAAACCCTCTTCGCTCTCTTATTTCTTCAGTCTCCTCTGTTTCTGCTTTCTGAAACTACTGCTTTCTCTATTTTATAAAAATCTGTGGGTTTGTGCCAGATATTTATGGCTGTGCCTTTGTTCTCAAACCTCTTCTCATATGTGTTTATTGATTATAAACCATGAATCAGACCTTTCCAATTAGGAACATGGTATTTTTGTGTGTGCAAATCTGATGACTAAAAAATTTTTTCTGGGATTAATGGTCAATTACATTCTCTCCCCTCAGTCATTTGGTAGACTGATAGTCTCAATAAACCCAATAAATAATGCACTTTAAAATTTTTTCACAGACAGAATTTGAGGTCAAAAGTGACCCTTTGATCTTCTAGTATTATTTCCAACTCCAAAATTATATAAAAATAATAAATTCTAGCCATATATATTTTAATTTTCAAGTGCATCACTGAAAAGGGCAGATGTCTCTCACTCTCTCTTCATTTATTTTCAGACTATTTCTTTCTGGGTGTTATTAAGTGTCACATTCTCATGGACTTTTATTTATTTACTTACTTTATAACACCTTCTGATTGGTTCATTATAACTAATGGAGTAGTTCCTACACACACATTTACATGCAGTTAATGTGTATCATGCCATCTGGAACTAATGATCTTGTAGAGACAGCTTACTTGCTAATAAATCACTTTCAGCTATACTTACACAGGCTTGGAAGGGTTGGTTTGGGTTTTTTTTTTGGCTTATCAACAACAACAAATTTTTAAACCATTTTCCAATTTTCCTGTCTCTTTTTAAACTAGGGTTCAGTTTTTCCACTTTTACCCATGCAAAGGAGATCTAACTATAGCAGCAACACCACTGACATCACTGGACTAGTGAGACAGAGAGAAAATTCTTCACTTGATTTGTGATTCCACATTTGAATCCATACAATTATTTAGGTTTATTTAACAAACAGGTTGTCTTCACTTTGACACAAAACAATGTATACCTTTTAAAATATGTTTAATCTTAAACATTAGAAGAACTAATGCTCTTAAGAATAATCACTTTATTGAAGGGGTTTAGTAAATTATGTATTCATGTATATCTGTTAAAATTTTCAAGCAAAATTTTGATTTGCGATTTATGCTACTAAATAAAATGGTAATTTCTTGCTTTTTTTTCACTTTTTTTTCTTCACCCAATAAAGCTGGATGCACCCAATAAAGCATTCTGGATGCATTTATTCCAAGATTTTTAAAGAAATATCTGGTTTAATTCTGGTTTACCAATCATGACAACATCTTCATCTTTTTTGTATAGAAACACATCTTTCTGTGCATGTAGTATATGGTCCCAGAGATGACTGATCTAGGTGGGGGGCTGAGAACTGTGTGGTCTCTGTGAAGCAGAACTAATTAGCAGAGATGTAAAATTGTGCTGAGGCTTTCAGGACCCAAAAGGGCAGCTTTGTAGGCTGCTGCCCTGTGCCATGAAGTCATTCATGTTCAAGGAGTCTTTAACATAGTGCAGCACCACACTAGGTAAACATGTGTTCTGCTGAATTTGAGATAGCAACGCCAACAGTTTTCAAAAGATTTTTTATGTTTTTATGCTCATCTCATGTCAGCATGGTACAGAAAAAAAAATGTTCAGGCTGCAGTTAAATGATTGTGTTTCTGACTTTGTCGTGGCTGTACAGAAGAAGTAAAAATATTTGGAAGTGACTTGAGTGGAGAAAAGAAGACATATGGGAAGTGAAAAAGTTGATCAAAGAAATGGAAAAACTAAAACTCAGGTTTGACATGAATGTGTTTAGTGCATCCTGAGGGTGGTGCTTGGCAGCCCTGACCCTAATCACTGGGGGCCAATAAATCAAACCTGTACTGCACAAGTCAAATATGCCTCAGTGACCTCAACTGAGGAAGGAGGACCCTTTTTCTGGATGGCTGGAAAATGCTGGATGGAAATGTCCAGTCACAGAATCATCTGCTCATATAAAACATGTACATAAGGTCCAATAGTCTTAATATAGGTTGTGGTACAGTGGTAATATACTTATATTGACAGCAAATTTGGTTGTCAGTTTTCAAAATTTAGGAAAGAAGCAAACTGAACACAGGGATGTCTGAAGTTTCAACCCCACCTCCATCTTTTTCTTCTCTCTCATGTATCTGACATTTTATTCTCAGTATGTCTTATTTTCCCTGTGTAGACCAGTTCCTCTTCATGCTCTCTTGCATCCTAGCCTGGTTTCTGCTGTGGAGTTAACTAATCATATTTCCCTGTTTTTAAGGGTAAGGGCTGGTTCTCTGAGACTGCAATCTTGTAATTAAAGAAAGCTTACAATGCCAGTGTCAATCACACTGCTCTGAAAGTGGATAGCAATGACCTCAGCTATGTTCCATTATACAGCACCTTTCAGACTATGATCAGGAATGTAATGCTTTAGGGACATGGGTCTGACTCAGCCTGTAACTGAGGGTTTAAATGGTGCTCAGACTTCTGCTCCTGACCCATTCTTTTCTGGGCTTTACAAGATAATATCCATGTATGAAGAATGTATGAAGGCTACATTTTTCTATTTTTGGTCAAAATATGCTGGACTAAAAATGCCCCTGCAGGACCTAAATGGAAAGGAATCATAGAATTGTTTGGGCTGGAAAGGATCTTTAAAGGTCATCTAGTTCAAACCCCTTGAAATGAGCAGGAACACCTTCAATGAGATCAGGCTGCCCTGAGCCCCATCCAGACTGACCTTCAATATTTCTAGGGATGGGACATCTGCCACATCTCTGAGCAATCTGTTCCACCATAATAACAAAAAAAATCTTCCTCATATATAGCTTTATATCTACTTTAAATCTACCCCCTTTCAGTTTAGAAACATTACCCCTTTTTCTATTGCATCAAGCTCCACTAAAAAGTTTGTGCCCATCTAAAAGTTTGTCCCCATCTTTCTTATAAGCCCCTCTTAAGAAGTGAAGGTTTGCATAAAGGTCTCCCCAGAGCCTTCTCTTCTCTAGCCCCAGCTCTCTGAGCCTGACTCCACAGGAGAAGTGGTCCAGCCCTGCGACCATTTCCATGACCCTGCTCTGGAGTCTCTCTGGCAGGTCCACATTATTCTTGTGTGGGAATACCAGGGCTGGATACACTTTTGCAGGTGGGGTCTCATGAATGCCAAGAAGGGAAGAACTACATTCCTTGACCCTCAGCCTGCTGGCCACACTTCTTTTGACGCAGCCCAGGACAAGTTTGGCTTTCTGGAGTGTGATTGCACATTGTCAGGTCATGTCCAGCTTTTCCTCCACCATCACCATTAAGTCCTTCTCTGCAGGGCTGGTCTCAATCTGCTCATCTCCACAGCGCAACAAATAAAAAAATCACACTGAATGTTAAAATTATGGTCTTCATCCCTGTGATTTAGATGACTAGGAGCAAAATAGTCATTCCACAGAGATTTCTAGAAAAACTAAAACAAAAAAACCAAAATAAATAATATCAAAAAGTATTTTAACCTGCCCTTTCCCCCTCCCATTCTAGATAAAAAGAAATGCAAGACATAATTTTCTTGTGATGTCTTTCAAAATAACAGATACTTTTCACCCACCTCAAGTTAATGTTGTCCTCAGAAATGTTCATTTTGACTCCCAAACTATAAAAGTCATGGTTAAGGAAATACGGTTTGTAAATGCATGCTTCCACTACTATATTTTAGCACACATGTATGGTGTGACTTAAGCATGGTGTCGAGACTACTAAGGTAGGTGAATCCCAAATTGGTAAATCTGTGTAAAAGGGTGGGAATTTGTTATGTTGGGAATGAGAACCATCTAGATGCATTAGTGTGATGCATATGTGAAGCCTTGTTCTGTGTTTTTTGTGTTGTTTCTGGGCTGTCTGTGGTGGGACAGGCTCCAGTTGCAATGCTGATGTGATTTAGGATCTCCCTGACAGTCTTAAATCCTTTCTCCACAACATACACTATTTGAAAACACTTGTAAACACTTTTTTTTCTCAATTGTATCAATTTCTTACAAGCACTGTTCATTGTGTAGTTTGATCTATCACTTCAGTACTCTCCAAATACAATACAAGAGTAAGTGGAGACATGATTTTCTAAAGGAAGAGACATGAAATTAGTTTTCTTTTTTGAAAATCATACAGAGATAGGATCCAAATGGGTAGCTACATAGGTAGCTAACCTTGATGGATTGGATTTCCTTTTAGAGGCCTTCAGAGTTACTTATCCTCCCCATTAACTATATTGGAAGCCAGGATATTTTTTTTTCGTAATAAAAGGAATATTATTCTCCTATTACCCATAGAGAATACAATCCATGAACTTTTGGACCTTTCAATTTGAGTATAAAACATTACTTGAGTCACAGGTTAGATTTTTGACCATATGGTAAATATATTATCCATGTTTCCTTTTAGTATATGCTGCATTTTTAGATTTTCAGATTATTACAATTGCTTCTAGGTTAAATCAATTAAATATTTTTTTTATGTTCTTGAAATCATTGAATTCCAAACAAGCCAGGGGACCATTTGGCAGGAGTAGAAATTTCAGTACTCTGGCATAAGATATCAACACAAAAAATCAAAGTCTAGCTGAAATGCTTCTATATTTAATCAATGCTTCTATATTTAACCATTGAGGAAATATGATAAATGTTTTTTTTATAAATATCAACTAATGTAATGAAAATCATTATATTTATGACATTTTTAAAAGTAAGAATGGCTTAAGCTAGGTGGAGCAGAGGATTAATATTTAAAATTACCTCAATCTACTGGAAAATTGGTTCAAAATGGAAAAAATGTGATTCAACAAAAAGCTTATGTGCAATATCTTGTGAAATCAATTACACACATAGAAAATAAAAACTGGCCAACTAGGCAACACCACTGCAAAAAGCAGTGGAGCTAAAGTGGACAGAAAACTGAACACTACATCAACAGGTTGTTGATAAAAGGGCAAATCACCCTTGGCAATAGAGAAAAAGCAATGCTGAAGAAAGACAACCAGGTAATTATTGCTCACTACCCTGTGCTAGGGGAAGAAGCATCTAGGGTATTATCCCCATTTGAAGAAGATGAAGTTCAATTGGACAGAATCCAAAAGAGGCATACAAGGATGATTAGAGGCTGGAAAACAACACCTCTGAGGAAATGTTCTAAATAATTAGAATTGCTTATTCTAGAAGAGAGAGAATGGGGTTAAGAGAAAGGGAGGAAGTCTGCAAGAGGGGCATGTGGGAGCTGTGGAAAAATATGGAAAAGGCTGGAGTGATCTGTTGTTCTCAGAGTCTACTGGGTTTGTGATATGAAAACTAATTTCCTTAATTCTTGAGGGAGTGAGAAAAAAATTATCTTTTTGTTAGATACTAGGAGTTTATTTTTATTAATTTTAATATTTAAAATTTGTAGAATTACTAATTAAAGTATTTCTTAGTTTTTGATAATTTAATAATTTTGTTGCATTTTCTTTTATTTTCTTCTTCTCTTTTGCCCAGTCTTTGGGGAGCAACAGCAAATAATTGGGCCTTCAGGAAAGAGGAAAGAGAAAAGCTTCTTATTTTTTGTAATGAAGTTCTGCTTGCCTTTTCCCACTCAGAAAATGTTTTGAAAGTTTCAAGAAATCAAAAATTATAGAGGTGACCTGCAAGAGGTGTTGATGGCAATACAGAAACACAGAACCAGAGCAGGTGTGGAAGGCACATCTGGAGGTCAGGAGGTCCAACCTCCTCTGCTCAAGAAGGGCCACGCAGAGACAGATACCCAGCACCATGTCCACATGGCTTTTGGATACCTCCAAGCACCAAAAGCTCCCCAAGCTCTTTGGTCAACCTATGCTACTTCTTTTTCACCCTCACAGGATGAAAATATTTCCTGCTGCTCAGAGGGGATTTTCTGTGTTTAAATTTGTGTTCATTGTCCTCCTGTCAATGGGCACCACTGAAAAGAGCCTGGCTTAGCCTCTTAACACCTTCCTTTCGGGAATTTGCATGCTTTAATAAAATACTTTTAAGCCTTCTTTCTTCTACGTTCAACAATCCCAGCTCTCTTAATCTGTCCTCATAGAGGAGATAATCTAATTCTCAGCCATTATACCAGTTTTCAATATACGTGAAATAGAAAACAGAAGAGAACAGAGTAGATATATAATATATAAAAATATAAATATATATAAAGAGTATATATAATACATAAAAACTATAGTTAACCCCTTTCCTATTTGGAAGTGATTTGAGAAAATGCATTAGAACTTCCAATTGAACTTGCTGATGGAAATATGTCTGTCTAAGATTCAGCTTGATTATTAGACTGATAAAACCTGTGACTTTCCTCATCTGTGGCATTGTGTGTTTTTAGAATCAGTTATTCCTTTTGTAACTCAATAATGGTTCGGTCCTCGGTTCCCCCCATGTACTTCCCTCACAATGGTTTCTCCCTATTGGAGCTGCCCCCACTCCCCTCTCCTGCCTGTCATGGTAACCACCCCCCCCTTATCTCTAGAATTCTCTGTGTCAGTCATTCCTTAATTTGATGTATGATTTGCCCCTGGGTTCTTTCCCCTCCCCTGTGTGATCCTCAGTGGCTCAGCTGTAACCCACGCTCCTCCCTGGGTCCTCGTTATTGGTTAGCTTTGTGTCCCCTCCCTTCACACCCACTCCCTTTATCAGGGCACCCCCAAGACTTCCTCATCACCCCTCCCTATCCCCACCGGTAAAGATTAAAAGATCCTTGGTACCTATACGGGCATCTCTCTTCCTTCCTTTGCTTTGGTACCTCGTGGCTGAGATCCGCCTGCGCCACCCACGCCGCAGACGGTAACCACTGCCCAGGGTTCCGGAGGGGATCTGGGAGTGGCACTTGCTGTGGCATCTTCGGCCGGGCCGGGGGCACCCAGCCGGGCACCCGCACAGCCCCCGCGGCCGCAGGAGAGAGGCTACACTCATCTCCTTTGGATGGAAACCTTTCTTTTTTGTATGAAAGTGGGATCACCTTCTAAGAATCCAGCAGCAAAGGTTTGGAGACTGTAAAGTCAAAGTCAGGTCATTTTTGAATCCAAGGACTTTTAGATTTTTTATTTCCTGCTAAGGCTTGAAGCAAAGAGAGAGCTATATCTAAACTGAGAACTTCATAATTTGGGCTCTTAGATACATTCATTTTTAGTTAGTTTAAATAATATATTTGAAACATTTAGAAATATTTGCATAGTTTCTCTATAAAGAGAATGGGTAGTGAAGGGGGGAGGAAAATTCGGCACATGAATAGCCTGGGTACATCAAATATTATTACTTTTATGCTCATAGATTAGTCTATACAGAAATGTTCTGACTACTTGGGCTAGAGCATTCTTCTGCATCACTGGGAATGTTAAATACTTCTAGTTTTAGAAAGCATTAATGTGCATATTTAATTTCATCCATTCAGCATTTGCTTAGAAAATGGACTACTCATTAGCAGGTATTCCTGTTTGGCTCATGGAGCATGCTGAAATCTTGCCTGTGCACTCAGATGTCTACCACTGCAGAGAGAGGTCTCAGAGGGGTCAAAGCCAATGCTTCATCTGACTGTAAGCACTCAGACATTCCTACCTTGCTTTGTTTCACTTATTATCTCATCATGAAGAGACATCTTCCATTTTAAGTCCGACTAATGCTGCTACAAGAAAGATCAAGAGCACCCTGAGGAAAAAAACAAATGTTGGGCGAGGTAGAAATTTCCAAAATATAGGGAAACTGAAATCATAAAAATGTTTACATCAGTACCAAATCACATGATCTGTCAATTATCTGCTCTTAAAACATTTTAAGGAGAAAGTATGATTGATTGTTGACCAGATGCATAAGTGGCCTTTACTGGTCCCCAGTCAGACCCATCTGGAGCTTCCCCAAGCCCTCCTGATGGTCCAGAGGCTCCATCTCAGCTCAGCCCTGGCTTCCTTTTTCTCCTGCCTGGGCTTCCTGGATGAATTCACTGGGATGGATACACCACTTATGACATCTTTCCAAAGTTTTATCACACATTTTTTGTGATAGATGCTGGCATAGGATGGAGGACAAAAATATTACATTTTAGCTTTTTCCTTCATAACTTCTATGCCAGATTTTTTCCCTGATAAGGATATGCAAAATAAGGAAGTACAAATTTAAAAAAAATACAGTTTTTCTGAGTGTTTGTTAGTGACTTCTCTGTGTAGGAAATGACCTCCTCCCACAATCCTCAGTTATCTTTTCCCTGGTAAAGACCAATCTAGCCAGGCTAGCTTGGTTTGTGAGCAAAATTTTCCTGCTGAGCCTCACAGAACAACAGCCCTACCAACAAACAAGTTTTTTTGTGTGCACAATGAGATGTGCAGTTTGTTCAAGAAGTCTTCCAGACATGCACAAACAGTGAATTTCAGAACACCCTTCACTTCTACATAACAGTTGCAAATCATTTGGGCTGCTACCAATATTCAACTGCAAAATGCCAGTTTCGCCATCAGCCTTGTCAGAAGTCACTCCCACTGCTCAACTGAAATAATAATAATTGCCAGAATCAACTAGAAACCTCTGGGATTAGGAATATAAATCCCACAACACAGCTGAAGAACATCCTTGCTTGGTGTTTTTGCAAGTCAATTATTTGTAGGAAGGGCACTGACTAGGGAGCTAAGGATGCCGGAGGAGGCCTTTTACAACAGTTATGTCTGTTAAAACTCTCTTCCATGCAGCCTCTGAAGCATAATGATTTATTCAGGATAGTGAATAAATTCTCTTTCAGTGGCCTGAAGAGAATGTCTGTAGAGCAAGGCTATAAGGGTACCTGTTTATTCCTTTGTGACTAGTTTTGAACCATTAATAATAATATAGTCACTATAAAAAAGCATAAAAACCCCATAAACATTTTTGCTGACTATGGGCTGCATGGTTTAGATAAGAAACACATTGTGCTACTTAAATCATTCAGGCTGCTATTATCATGTATGTCTTGTATCATACAATCCTGATCCACAGGTTCTCACTGAAAATTCTCTTTTGGTGCCTCAGGTGAACAGGCTCTTGCTTCATAATGAGCTCAATTTTTTAGTTATTTTCTGGTGTAGTGTCTGTTTTTACTGATACAGGACAAAAGTTTAGAACTTGGTCTGAAAACAAAAACCAAAAATAAAAAAATTTAAAATAATTTTAATGGATTAGTAATTTTGAACATTCTCTTTGAAAAATAAGTAGCTGTAATAATGAGTCAGAGTTATTTAGCAACACACTTCGATTCCTGTATACACACTTCAATTCCTGTATTTGCCTTGAAAGAAAGTCATTCAGTCCATTTTACCCAATCTAATGACTTTCGGTGTGTGTGAAGACCAAAAAATTAGGGCCTGAATTTCAATTTGTTGCAGCTGCCTTTATATAGCTAAGATATAGTATAGATGGCTATGTCTGTGCAAGTTTGTTCGTGTCTTCTGTGATCAATAGAGAGACATAAATATTTTTAGGGCACAATTCATTTGACCAAATGTAGACATCTCCTTTAGGATGAAATTAATTTTACCTTGGCAAAACTTAATTGTCTGTATTGATTATTAGAAGAAGCTAGTATAACTAATTTAGGTAGAGTTATCTACACTTGGTCAGCCAAATCACACTTTGCATTAGAGAGGGACAGAAGAAACTTTATACAATCCTAGAAGACCTTTGAGATTTCAATACTTTTCTCTTTGCTGAATAGATAAAAAATTTTTCAGGGTTTCAGAAAATGTGCACGCTTAAGAGAAAAAAAAACCAAAAACAAATGCTCTCATTAATGACTTGGGTATTGCCCTTCTGGTTTTCCCCATTTTTTAATACTACATGATAATGTGAATTTTATATTAAAGACAGTATGACCTTGCTCTATACATAAAAATAGTAAAACATTATAAAACATGAGAAGTTAAACATTCTGGATATTAGTAATTACTACTATTAAAGTAATTTTTCATTTACTGGCAACTTCATGGGTTGGGCTTCTAGAGTTGAGGTTTATATTAAATTCAGTTTCAATCTGAACAGGCTCAGCTTATTCAAAACCATTGTGCCAGAATCACTCTGAGAAGTATATTGGTGTGAAAACCCAATAACTACTTTCTGTAATAACAACATTTCCAGTCAGCTTTGCACACTGAAACCACAGCACTACCAAGTTGACAAACGAAAATTCAAGTATCCAGAAACAATATGCAGACTTATAGATGCATAATCTTTAGACTTAAGCTATTACCACAGTGTGCCACCTGAAATTTGGGCAATGATGGATCATGACTTCCCTTCAGTCACTGAGCAGAAAACCTGGAGCTTTGCTTCTCAGAGGTACCTATTGGAAACCACCCCACTGTGGAGAAAACCCCAGCTGATGTGGGCTTGCCCCTGCCCTCTCTGAGCAGTCCTAGCACTCTCCAGAGGACACCAGTCCCATCTGTATGTCACACAACCATCTGTATTGGTGCCTTTCAGAGCATTTTGGTTTTCTTGTGTCTCTGACATATACTCATTATTTTCTGGGGTCTGCTTATCTTTCTATTTCAGTTCAAAGGAACAAAAAGAACGAAAAGGTTATGTCAGAGCTTGTCAGAGCAGTGCTTTTCCAGCATTATATTTTGTGCCTTGTGC
Organism: Serinus canaria; assembly: GCF_022539315.1. Lineage (NCBI taxonomy): Eukaryota > Metazoa > Chordata > Aves > Passeriformes > Fringillidae > Serinus > Serinus canaria. The sequence goes on along the minus strand of NC_066316.1, from coordinate 104,928,129 downwards.
TCTTACAAGGGTGTAGAGAACAAGGCTGGCTCAAAGGCTGTTAGAACAATACCACTGCCAGAGAAAAACAACAATGATGTGGTACACTTCCATGAGACTGATTTGGAGTGAGTGTCATGGTGATCTTATCAGTGCATCTTGGTTTTGTCTTGGAATTGTCTGGCTTCAGAACGAAACTGAAGTCTGAACAGCACACAAACTGGGCATTTAAGAGAAAAGACCTTTGAAATAAAAGTAAGGGCAAGCCAAAGTGACAAAGTTGTTTGTTTGTTAGCTCCAAGTGATGTTGAACAAATGTTGTTGGAAGCTCTTCTGGCCTGGGGTTGTTCCACTCTGCTTGGAGCCTTGCCTGGTTATTCTCTCTAATCACACTTCTCTCATTCCCAGGCTGGCCCCCAGAGGACAGAGATGAAAACAGAAGAGTTCAATGTAGTTGGAGTGGTCACACAGAATGATTCAGACACCTACATGAATCAACAAGAGCAAGGAAAACAGGGCAGCCACAAGAGAAAGTCTCAGAAACAAGAGCCTTTTGGGTCTGTTCTAGTGAATGTATCACTGCAGCCTGCTCAGCCTTTTGGGCAGCTCTAGAAGCTGTTGGAATTGGAACACAGGATAATCCAGAATATCTTCACTTTTGCCAGGCTGCATTATCCCAGACAAATGCAGAGGGTGGGTGCCCCTATTGCACAGTATTTCCTTTACCTTTCTCTATTCGGCACCACCTCCAGAAAAAACAGAGATGAGAAAATTAAGGAATGATGGAGCTAAACCTCTCAGGCCCAAAACAGTAGAAGTGAAGAAGTCAAAACTGAAATTACAGAAAAATAGTTTTTCCTACAGAAGAACTCCAATTTTCATATCAGAGGAGTTGTGGATGCCCCATCCCTGAAAGTTTTTAATGGCAGGTTCTGGTGGAGCTCTGAGATACCTGATCTTGTGGGAGGTGTCCCGCCCACAGCAGGGAGCTTGGAACTAGAGGGTCTTTAAGGTCCCTTCCAACTCAGGCCATTCTATGATTCTATGATTAAAAAGTCAAGTGAATGTACAAAAAAAATATGACAACAAATATAAACTACGAAACCACATAAAATGAAACCATATGGTAACTTTATTTCTGGAAATAGCCTATTGTGGAACAGTCCCATTTTCGAGTAATTTTCAGTTTAGTCATGCATAGGTGACTAGCTGTGGAACTAAGTTTTAAAAACACACTTGTGTGAAAATGAAGCCTGAGTGATTATGTCAGAGTGGACAAAAAGGCTGAGGTGATCTTTTGACTTTTCTGAGTCTGGAAAAAGCAGCCTCTTCGTTTTGTTGGGGATACATTTAATAGGCTTGAGAAAAGGTCAGAGACAAGACATATTAGACTAAATATACACAAAGATAAACCTGTTCTAGAACAGGCTCTTGACAGAGCAATTGATATTTGCCCAGAAAAATGCACTACCACTGACTCCATGAGGGACAGACAAGGCTCTAGCAGTAGTAATGTTCTACTGCAGAAAAAAAAGAAAATAAAATGAAATCAAAGACAGGAAATAAGGAAAAATCATTCAGAGTTTGAAGTCAGAATCCTCACTAAATCATGCAGAGATGCAAGACACCTAAGATTTTGAAAAGATGCAAGACCTGCAAAAGATTATGCTGCTTTGTGAAAGTTTGCAAGTGGAAGGCAGAGTTTGCACAGCATGAACAAGGACGATGCCATCAGCGTTATTAGTTTGGATGTTTTTTTTTCTGCAAAACAAGAAGGGATAAAACTGCAGCAGAAAATTTCTAAGCTATCAACAAAAAAAAAGTAAATATTTATTAATTCTAAGTTGAACAAGGAGCACAGATTTTCATCTGTGCACGGTAAAGCTGAGGGCAGCTGTGTTTTGGGCAGACTTTCTCCTGTCCTGTGTTTACAAAGATATGTGTTACACTGGGCAGTGATATTGGAAGGCAATCATTTTTCCTTCCCCCAAAGCAGTAGACCTCTGGATACACAAGCAGAGCCAAAATGTTATTAGAAACAGTGCTTTTGGCACTGAGCAAAAAGCCACAAGCCTTATGATTAAAACTTTGCACTTTAGGGAACTTACTCCCCAAAGGGAAGATGAAAACTAAATATATGGGTAAATAATGAACTGGAAAAGTTACAAGTTACACTTTCATTGGATGTGCGTATGTGTGTATATATACTCATTTTCCAGTGGAAACAAGCCTCTGGTCTCATCAGGGAATGAACTGACTGGGGATTCAGGGGATCAAAGCAATTGAGGATGAGTTAATTTATAAAAAAATAAAAAAACTCAGTAGGATCAGGAAGAAAACTGGAAGAACTTAAATGTCCTGGAGTTAATGAGTTTAAGAGCTGCCAGCATGTGTGTACTGAATAGTAAAAAAAAAAAAGCCATACTGCCTTTCATGTTCTGTGTGTACACTCACTATAACAACATGAATTTGCACAGTTCACAGTTAACCTTCCCTTCAGGAGACTCTGGCTCTGCATGTTCTATTCAGCTGTAGTTCTTCCTCAAACCTGATTTCACCTACTACATGAGAAGTTTAAAAGTAAATTTACCATCAGGGACGATTAAGCTCTTAGGGATCTCCTGATTCCTCTCCTTGGCTGGGACAAGGGCAGGTTTTCCTTCACTAGATGTGCTTGAATCAGGCACAGGGAGGGCAGGACCAAGGGCATCCTAGCTCCTAAGCAGCCATTACAGCCTCTGCTCTTCCAAGAGGTGAGGTTTACAGCTTTTGAACTCAATCATGGTTTATGGAGCTTGATGTTTAAGCAGTCTCTAAAGCTTTCTCTTCAGCTCATGGCATAGGCTCGCTCACAGCTTCTTCACACAGCAGTTTGGCTTGTGTTGAGATCCTGTAGTGTTTCACAAGAAGAGGAAATGAGTTTTTGATGGTATATTGTGGCTATATAGATGGTGTTTCAAAGAAAAAATGACTAATGGCCTTGAGGTCTGTGTAATGACTGAGGTGCTGTTTTGGTGTAAAGCAACCAAGATTGTAAATCCTTGAAGGACAGAAATAATGTGGCTGAGAGCAAAATGAAAAAATGGTACAGAGATGTAACAAGACATAGTATTTGGGCATTAATATACCAGACACAATCCAATAAATATAAATTTTAAAAGTTGTGCACATGGGAAAAATAATTTAATCTTTACATGTGGAATGAGACACACTGAGCTCATCGTTACCACTCAGGAATGAAATCTTCATATTATAACAGGGTTTCTTTTGGAAATATCATCTCTACTCTTCTTAAGGATTCAAATTCAGCACTAGTAATTATTAAGAATAGAATAGATAACGAAACAAAGAATATGTGATGGTAATGTAGACCTACTCTAAATAATGCCATGTCCCTGTATAAAACTGGCTTGTGGTTTTATCCTCTAGAATCACACAGCAAGACTTCAGAGCTCATAGAATTGTAACACAATTGTTAAAAAGCATTGAAATGCTGCCTAAGTAAGCTGGAAAATAATTGTTTGGTCTTCAGAAAAAGAGGTGGTTGAGGGAATGAAGAGAAATCTGGGACTTAGGTCTGCAAGGTTGCAAACAGCACAGAGAAGATCAGTTGTTCACTGTCTGTTCCATCACAGAGCTGGAGAGAGTTGGACATTAGTGGCTGACTCAAGGTGGTCTTCAAGTGAAGGCAGAGATGTCATGGAAATTCCTATAACAGGACACTTAAAGTTTATGTACATTCAAGGCACAGCTGGAGAAATTAATTGTAAGGAATTCCTCAGGATACTTTAATTCAAATAAATCACCCATGGTTTAGAATGTCTTTGAGTTGAAAATTTCTGAACTCCAGCAGAATGCTTTGGGGGTATATCACATGCACTTACTTTTATCATTTTTTCTTGGACATACAGTTCTGATCCCTACTGAAAACAAAGTTCTGGGCTGGCTAGACCTTTGTTCTGGTACAAAATGGATGCTCAGTGTTTTTAAATACCCGCAGATGGATGCAAGTAAGACTGAGGCTATAGCAACTTGATTTCATTACCATTCAATCAAAGAACACAAGGCTGGGGAAGGGAGTGGAAAACACCCACTGAATTTTATTCTTCCTATATCCAGTGAAGATCTAGTCACTAGAGTCTATGGAGCTTGAGCTGTGATTCATCTGGTCAAAAATCATTGGCTGTTTTTAGAGAAAATGTGTTCTAAGTTGGACGGATTGACTGGCTCTGAGCTGATGTAAGATGAGAGTGATATGTTCAGACAGAGGAACTTATATTGTAGATGACTCAGTCAGTCAATTGAACTTTGAGACCTCCTAGACTGGCAAATTGAAAAGAACTGCGTGCCTAACATAACTGAGATAACTTGGTAGTATGACTATGTAACGACATTCAAAAAATAGTGAATGCAATTTTGCTCAAGAGAACAAAAAGTATAATTGCACAGATGTCTGTCTTCTCTCCCAGACACCCAGAGCTCTGACAGTAAGAATAGAATCTAGTTAAACTTAACACTCTGAAAGGACAGAATTTTAGCTTATACTTGGAACTGTGATATGAGGTAACTTGAGTTTCAGTAGTTAGAAAGCTCTGAGAGGATGGAAGGAGGGGTACTAAAAGAAATCAAGGCCACTTAAACAAAGAAGGGAACTTTGGCTTTGTTATGCCTGTAACTTTAGGAGGATAATGTTAGTGTTGATGAAAAGCACTTACTATGTTGGAAACGGGCCTGGTAATTGTTTCCCTTCCTGATGTTCAGGGATACAAAGACTAAGTGGCAGCTGTCTGAAAAATGTGTGAAATTCCACTGTTAAGGATTTTTCTCCCAGCAGACAGATGGATTTGACTACACAGTTTGGCAGAGCCTTACTTTATATATAGTCGATCAGACTGGATGGAGACACTGAATGCAGCATTTGCTTTTCATCCTCTGCAGCAATACAGAGCAGCACCTTCAAGTTCATGGAGCAACACAATACCCAAGCCCTTTTCCTTAGGAAGCATACCCAAAATTAAAATTTCACCTACCTATGGGTAGACAGATATAATTCATATTACCTATTTTATGCAAATTAAAACTCAAAGCAGAAAATTTTTCCAGGTAATAGCTGGCATCTTTTGGGAAAGTAAAAGTGGATTGATGTTACCTTTGATTATGGGGAACCTAGTCTAAAAAAGGAGTGTCCAAACACAAAATAATGCATTTTTTTCAAACTGGATTTAAACTTGATGAATCAAAATTATTTGAACACTATGGATAATGAAGAGTACTGGAGTTGTATTGGTTCATTTGCAAAGGAAAATTAAAGCTGTGTTGCAGATTATATATATTTTTATAAAGGATAGTGTTATTCAACAGTTTTTATCTTTAAAAATACATTGCAACATATGATATGAAAATATCATCTCTTTGCAGGTATTCTGTGGGTGTTCAGATTAAGAGCTTTTGCTTAGAACAGTTACCAAACAAGAGCTGCAAACCAGAGAATGATCTGTTCTATTTGCCTGCCAATGTGATAATGTGCCTAAATGTAGATGCCCTTATTATCACAAGGGACCATATTTGGCCACAGGTACCTCTGGGTAACTAGTAAATCAAGTAAATGATTACAAACCAATTTGCATAATTTCCACAGGATTAAAATTTAGCCCATTGTTTTAGCTTTAGAATAGAGGTTGAAAAGAAGTAATGATATCTTGAAGTAATAAATGCATGGAATTTTCTGTCTTCTCCATAACAAAGGTCTTTTAAACTGCTATTGATCTCCCATAATTTTCTTCCAGTCTTTTTCTCCTAAAGACAACATTCCAAATTCCAGCTGATCTCAGTTCTTGGTTTTAGTTTCTTGTACTTTAGAGTCACTGCTGGTTTTCTGAACCCAGAAATTTTTAGTCTATAGTTTCTTTTTAAACTCACAACAGCTTTCAACACTGTATTTGCTCACAAATCTGTAATTTGGAGTTCTTATCTTGTTGGACATGGGATGTAACTCCCCAAACTGTTTTGTGTTTTAATCTATTTATGTGGGGATGCTCAATGCAACAAGAGCACCATGTTATTTCCAGGAGCATTGCACTGGTTGCACTCATAGTAAAGGTATGCAATATCTGCTCTATTCAGTTAAAAACTCCTTGATGTAACTTTCCATGAGAATATAGTCCTATTGGGTGCTGATGCTGCTGTGAAGCACTCAAAATATTTTTAATATTATGCACAAGCATAACCTCCCACTATCACTGCCTCCATTGCCCTTATGTAATTCTGTAAAGATACCATTAAAAATCCATTAAGCTTGTTAGTTTGCAGAGCTTTCGGGGAATCTTGCTGCAAGTTTTGCTATTTCAACACTTACAGTCTTCTATTAAACATAACAATCTTTAAACTGTAAGGGTTTACTGGAATGGCCCATTAAGTGAGAGTTTTCTAGGGGGGATTATGTCTGGGAGAGGGAGGGGAGATCAGAGTAGTAATTATACAAATGGATTTTACTTTCTGCATTTTGTTTTTAAAGTAAAAGTGATTTCTGTTATCTCAAGAAGCCCAAAAGCAAAACATTAAAGAGTAAATGGATGGTGTCATGATTAAAGTATTTACAAGGGATTCAGGAAACTAGTTTCAAGTATTTGACTTCAGATATCAGAGAAAAAAAAAAATCTCTTAAGAACTGGTCTGGAAGTGCTGAATATCTAAAAAGTTATGTCTATTTAAACTGGAACTGTAGCTGTCAGGATCTCTTAGAATCAGGCATTTTTCACTTCTGTAGTACAGACTTAATAATGCTTCCTTTTTATCCTCCTGTCTATTTGGGTATTAATCTTTTTAGGGTAAGGTCAGTCTCATTTATGACCTCTTATTTCTCATATGGTTCTAAAAAAGTATTAATAAGGAAAAAATATGCCTCTCTGGAGGATCTTTTCACTTGCTTAATTGGTATTCACATTGGAGGCTGTCCTTAAGAATCTCTGGATTCTCATTTCGACAGTGTATGCAGTTATGCCTGTTCTCTCTGACCAGTTAGTCTTGCATTTTTACATGAGCTCTTTCACTGGCAATCACAGCCCTTGCACTGCAAAAGGAGATTCATAAAGACTCATTGCAAGCTATTGTGAGGATAGATTGGTTCCTCCATATGAGGTCTAGCTTTTGAATTGTTTGTTATTTCTGGGAAGGCATCAAGTTCTTGAAATACCATTGAGCTGCTTATGGAAATACGTGGTACTTGACAGGAAAAGTAAGGTTTCACATGCTTTTTGGTTGGAAAGTCATATCTATCTCTGACTTTAGTATGCATAAAAATCTGGATGGCATTTTCCAACTTTTAAAATAAACACAATTGTTTGTATTTGGTGTTGTCAGATAGCTGAATGCTTCTCTCCTTTGTAAAAGGAATTTGAATTTTGGTGTGAATGTGGTCTTGGGGTCAGGGAGATGCCTTTTACTCACTTCATATCTCCGATCCATTCAGGTTTGGCTCAATTGTTAGCTGCCAAAAATCACTATTCTCCATCTGTGCTTTGCTCACTAGAGCTTGCTAAAGGCTGTCTGCAAAAATCCGTCAACATCCTATCAGTCCTGCCCCTGTACCAACCTAGCATCTTGTTTAAGTATGCCACAAGGATGAAGCTCCAGATGGGATCATGAAAAACTGGTTCTTTTCCAGCTGCTCTTTCCTCATTTAAACAATACTGTGGGTTCAAAAGGAAGGGAGACTGGGCTGATAATGACAAGAGCATAAGTTCAAGTTTTGCTTTTTTCATTAAGTTGCTTCAGCTAACTGTGAGCCTCTCTCACTTCTTTATATGCCTCTTCTAAAAGCTGCACAATCTGGAAAGTGATCTCTAATGTGGAGCAGCCAGGATGAAGCAATGCTGTTCTGTCAAAAGGATTCATCAAGTCTTAACATAATTCTAGAGCTCTTTACTGTGTTGTCTGTGTGGTGAGACAGCTCGTGCATATATAACCTCAACTGCAAATTTCAAACCTTCAGGTTTGATCATCTTATTAAAGGGTATTTTTATTTTTTTCCTAAGGCACCAAAGACAGACAGTGATTTATTATCTTTTCACATGCAATTGCTTCTAGGCAATTCAGAGGCCTGAAGAACACTTAAGGGAGGACAGATTTGTGCATGCAACTTTAATTTTCACATGTACTGACTGTTGAATGCTTGATGTTGAAAATGTGGTGTCACTGATTGGAAGTCTAACCTAAAATGTAATATATTCCAGGTTTGCCTATGCCTGCCACTGATTTTGAATAATGTACCCCTGAATGGTGTCCTCTACAAGGCAAGTGTGCATAGGTTGTCAACTGACAATAATTTTATAGCAGCACAGCCAACCATCAGACCAGGTTTGCTTAGCTGTAGTGAAGCTGAATAACCTTGAGGCAGGAAGGAGTAGAGGAAAATATTTATATGTTCAAAAGAATCCACACAGCCCCATCCTTCTGCCTATGTAATTCTGTGAGTATAATTCCTACTTGTGTGTGACCTTGCATGTTGTTTTGCACTTTATTCAGTAAAAAAAGGGGAAGCTGCATTTCTTGTGAGAATGCTTACATTTCCCATTGCATTCCATAGTGCACTGCACTAGGCTGGGAAAAGATGGATCTCAGAAAAAGCAGTAATGGGAGCTGACAGTGATGGATAGTGGGAAAACTAAGAACCTCAGGACTGATCAGAAGAGGGTGCTGTTATTCTGGGATGGTCTTGCATCACCTGTGCCAGAACACAGACAATGCCTCTGCGAGATTCTGGAGAATGCTGCCTTTCATCACAGATGTAATATTAAGGACTTGGCTATCAGTGGTAGTAATTAAGAGACAATAGCACTTCTCACAGTGAGACAAAGATTTCCCGAATAATCCTACATTTGGCCACTTCTGTGGATAGATGCTCCCCTACCAAATCAAATTATGGAATTCCTCCCTTTCCTACCCTGCAGCAAACTATTGTGTATTGCTGCTCTACACTACTGAACAGCTGTTCTTGTTCATCCTACAGGCAATTGCATGTGAAAAGATAATAAATCACTGCTTTCCTAATCTTGAAAACACGTATGCGTATTTCAGCTGTAGAAACCATGCTGGGTGAATCCATGCTGCTAAATAAAAGACCACAAGGGAGCAAAGACAGTCTTTTCCCCTTGGAGATTTATATCCCTTATTCTAAGTCTCACCAAGAAGCAAAGATGTCTTTGACTGCAGACTCCAGAGACTGCTCCTCCAAGGCAATGAGGATGAAACTGCATCACGTTTGGTGCTCTCTCCCCAACATTTTCCTTCAATGCTATCCCCACAGCCTTGGCACCTTCAATTAGCCACTGTCAAGCAGTTTCCTAGGGGTCATCTTCTCTGCAATAAAAGTATTATGCTGCTGGACTGAGGCAGACCTTGTGTTATTTCTGACATTCTGTACTGAAAAGCACATTAAATCACAATTATGCATGAGAGCTCTGCAGGTGCCACTGTAGCCCACTGTTGGCCCAGAGACAAGGACTAGTTTAGTTTAGACACTTCCAGTCTGCTCCACAGGAAGGCAGTGAGTCAGTTTAGCAGTGCCCTGTGACTGTGTAGCTACACCTACCCATCAGCTACTCCTATCACAGCCAGCAAAAGAACCCAGTGATCACTCTGACTGAAACAGTAAAGCATAACTCACATCCATGCAGATACTTATCCTCATCCAACAATTGCCTAACAGTTTTAAAAAGCAAAGACTGTGTTAGAGTCCCCTTACAGCAGTACTGATAATCTGACTGTGTGGGTAATTGTGGGCTAACCCCTGGAACAGGGCACTTTCTGTGATTTTGTAGAACAGATGTAAGCACAGGAGCCAATGTGTGTCAACACAGGGACTGTTCATATACATGGAATTATGTCAGCAATGGAGTTTTCAATTCTGGGAGTAATATATTTGAGAAAAAATAAGGCTGAGATTTGATTTAGAAAAAAAAAAAGAAGAAAGGATTCAGTGTAATTCATACACCTATAATCTTTAATCAATAAAATGTGCAAGGCAATATTTTCTGGCTCTGAAGCTTAGTGACACAGCCCAAATTGAACTGCACAATAAAATATCCTTATCCTCCCAAACACTGCTGGAATAGTCCCACCTGTGCCAGACTTGGATCTTGGCCCAATGTTTAATGTAAGCCTGCTTGTTCATCCTGTGCAAAGTTGGGCCAGGATGTATTAACAGTTTAGCAGGGTGAACAGTCAGGTCCTGTTTTATGGGCCATGGGCCTTAGCCCTGGCCCTGTTTATTTTGCTAGTATAGGTATAATTTTACAAGTTTAATGATCTCAGCACAGGTCAGATTAAAAAAAAAAATCTTTAGGAAGGTTAACAAAAACTCTTTTTTTTTGGTTAATATTATGTTCATATTTGAAGAGAAATACAAAATTATTTTGTTAATGTGAATGTGGTATAATGTGTGGACTCATTGCTCATCTACTTTCCTGTAGCATAATCAGCAGAGGCTGGCACCTCAGGTACTTCAGAATAAGCAGTGAAAAGCCTTCCAGTAAAATGCTACCAGATCTTTGATGGGGTGAATTTGTCTGAAGTCTAGCCTTGCAAGTATTTTGTCAGTTCTGAAAGTGTTGTGGTGGTTTTTTTTTTTTTTTTGCTGCTCATTGACTGATCCAATATTTGCTATTACACTGCTATTTCTGTTACTTGTACATATTTTTAATTTCTGGTTTAATTTTGCTAGGCTCTTAGCCTCCTCTGGAAACCAGTTGTGCTTAATCCAGATAAAAATCTGGTTAGTTTGCTTTGTATTTTTGAGGTTTTTTTTCCTTAATGTAAAGCATGGAGACCTGCTCAAATTCTCTCCAAAAAACGTACATAGGAACATGTGGACAAGTTCACATGAGCTAACTAGAAGTTTGGTTTCAAATTATATGAAGTACCTATATGAACAACTGAGAGTCAGCTCTGAGTCACTTTGTTTACCTTATGTCTTTTTCTGACTGCCCCTCATAAAAAAAAAAATCTCAGTATTAAAAATTTTCCATGCCACACTCCACTTAATTCCTCATGACTGGTGATTGTGTTTTGCTCACTGTCACTGGATTTAAGGTGAAAAAGCTTTGATTAGTTAATGCCTACTTATTGTCTCTGTAAGGGGATCCATGCTGGAATAATGGTGTCAAATGGCTTAGGCTTGAATTTGCTTCTCAGTAAATTCTTGAGGAAGGCCAAACCTTCACTGCCACCTGGCAAGGTTTTGGACAATTCTAAAAGTAATTACTTGGCACAGTATTGAACAGCAGCCAAGCTGAATATCCCCAGACAATGAGGCCAGAAGTCATAATTTAACATTTTCTAGATGGAATATTTACCCTTCCATTTTAATTTGGATTAGGAGTGCTGGTTCTCAGAAAGGAAGTCTGAAATAAGATTAGTCTTGGGCTAAATGAAACAGAAGAATATTTTCCCACAAGTAAACTACAGTGAGGCCAAATCAGCTTCCTGGATACCCCACCCCAAATGGTGTGAACAGAGGTCCTCAGCTGCCTCATTTGACAAACCCTTTCTGGTTTGTACTGCATTGATATTACAGGCAATAGCCAATAATGGAGAGATTAATGCTGATTGGAAAATATCTGGGGGGGAATAAAAAGGGTTGACTTGGGAATGTCATGAAAAAGCCCACAAAGAGTTAAATTTAATAGCAGTTATTTTAGACACCAAGTATTAGGAACCTGCCTGACAGGCATCTTCCAAACATCCCTTCTTTCTTGAGAACTCATATATGTGGCTATTGGTTTGTTTTACTGAAGAGCCCAGACTATGAAGCTTCATGTCACCGAGGCAGCCAAGCAGGGAGATTGCCTCTAATCCAGAAATCCCTGGGCTTTCAGAAACTGCAGCCCAGGTTCAGTCTCTCAGAGTGGATTTTCTTTGTATTAAGAACCCTTGAACTATTCCTGTCACCAAGAATTTTTGGGATTTGTTCTGAATTAAAACTAAACTAAGTTTTGAATTATCAGAACCTGATGATATAATTAAATCCTCTGTGAAGCAGAACTGCCTTTCCCCTAGTAATTCTGATGTAAAAAGTATTAATAGGAATAGGGATTTTAATTCAGGTCAGAGGCAGTTGAATTAGTAGGGCTGTGGAAAGAATAATATCTCATCTACAGCAAGTTTTGCTTGTGTTTCAGTTTGACAAGCATGATATTCACATACTATATTTGAAAAATTCCCACTCCTCCAAAATAATATAAAAATATCTGATAGTCAATTTAAGCTATTCTTTTCACATCTCCTCACAAACACAAGCTCTGCAAAGCCTTTTGTCTCAGCTGGAAGATGCTTCTGTTTGTTCTACCTCACGTTGAAGCTGATTGCCTCTCCAAAGTGTCTGATCTCTGTAGATTAGAAAAAAGAATAGATTTGAAAGATGCTTACAATTCATTTAATTTCAATTCCCCTACTTTCTTTCATCCAATATTCTTGATAAACAAATAAATTAGGTAATCATTTCAGTGACTGTATCATTTTCATTTTCTATTCAGCATGCACAAAACCCAAAGTTATTTTATTTCAACACCACCTTCTTTTTTTTAATCATAAACTGAAGAGCAAGAAGATCTGTTCATGTCTTTTTTTATGATCTGCATTTATTCCAGAAAACCTGGCTGCTTAAAAAGATATCATGATAATATATTTTTTTCTAAATATAGCTTCAAAAATATTTAACTGACAAAATTAATTCCAGGCTTTGGAACATTTAGCTTTAGGGCCAGGACAGTTTTCTGTTCTTTTCTGTACATTTTCTGTCAATGAAATATAGGATTTGATTTAACCACATTCAATCAAATGTTGGATTTTGATCAACAAAGATCTCCAGGAGAGCTTTAGGTTCCCCCTAACATCCATAATGGTTCAGGGTCCTTTCCAAGAACTTTTTTGAGGCCAGAAACAACAAAGATAGATCAAACAAAGATAAATCAAAAGGCTGACTGGATGACTCTAATGCCATGTTACAATATTGATGCTGTCTGTGTCACAAAATGTTTCAGGCACTCCAATCATTAGCACAGGTCCATTATGGGAGGGATTTAAGCAAGCAGAAGGAAAGAAACAATACCTGCCTCAGAGAGCTGATAAATCTTCCTGTCTTCTTCCCACACATGCACTCTGATGTGGATTAAAATATGTGTTTATCTGACTCTTAATGATAGTAATGATCAATGACTGTAAATAAAAGGTGCATTGTTTGTCACACACTTTAGATTTCTAAAATGTGAATTAAATCTCCCCGTTTTTTCCCAGAATTATCAATCAGAGAACAGAAAACACCCTCAAGCAATCCTTCTCCATTTTCTCTTATTTGGAATTTAGTTAAATTTAGGGAGTTAAATCCATTCAGCTTTAAAAGAAGGAGAAAACAGAGGATTTGATTGTTCATGACATTTTGTTCAGAATCAATCATTGTCAGCTCAGGTTAGACTGATTTACTATGAGCCTGCCATAGAAAAGATTTGCCACAAATGGCAAGGCTCTGAGCTGTTTCCACCGCACTGAACATAATGATGGATTTATCATTGCAATCAAGATGGTAAAACAGCATGGTCCCCAGAGTGGTGCACCAGGCAAATTGATCACAACAGCCCTGAAGTTATATAAGGGCTTTGTTTATCTGGTCTCGGTCTGCAAGAGTAGTAATCCAACTTAAGATAAGACACTCTGATCTTTACACAAGTTTGGACAGGTTTTATCTCCTAAACCAGTGTGTAGTAGAATTGTCTCTGTGGAGGAGTAAAAGAACTGTCCAATAAATTCAAATATGTATGCTTTTTAAAAAATAAAAATTAGTACAAAATAAAGAGAAATAATAAATACTACCATTATTAATATCATATTTTAACAGTAGTTACTTAATCTGTAAGTGAATGAATTTGCCATCATATTTTAGTGAGAAAATGATTTAAATGGGAAGATGAACATTTCTTCTAATGCATTGCCTTTTCATTACAGGCATTCTTTCTTAATTTTTTTTAAGAACTGGCTTTACCAAGCTTTCAGATCTAAATAAATTGGGACTAAAGGGAAATAGTAACCTCTCTACAACAGCACACTGGCAGACCAGGCTTTTGTATATGCAGGGAAATTAGGTCAGTTTGTAGATTGCATTTCTGAACACACGATTGAAAGGGAAGAACATATTATTCCTTGTCTTTGCTGGAAAGTGAGTTTTGGTGAGAAGAAGTGATGCTGTAGGGAAAGGGATGAACCTCTGGAGTCTGTTAATGGGATACCATCTGGGAAGGCTTTAGCCTGTGGCTCAGCTTTGCAGGCTACTGCTCATTTATCTGAAATTCATATAGGTAGATATAGATGTTGATATATAGATATAGATATAGATGATATAGATATAGATAGATATAAATATATGTATAGGTATAGATATAGATAAAGATTATATAGATATAGCTATGGATACATCCTGAATAAGAACCTGAGAAAAGGATCCGCTCCGTGGGATGATATGTTTTTTCCTAAGGACCAGAAAATTTGGTGGGCTTCCTGATTATTTTGTGGGGTCCTGCAGGAATACCCAATCTTCAAGCGACTGTTTTTTCTCCAAGGGGTGACAGACCCTTAAAAGTTTTCTTCAGAGAGGTGTCAGAGACCTGGAGAAACTCTAATATCATCCTTCATTCAGACAAGGAATGCAACTGGATTTTTATTTTCATGTGAAACATGCGTGGGTGTCCTTTGACACTGGCCTGGACACAATAATTGAATGAAGTCAGAATTTAGCACATTTTTAAAATAATAAAGAATTTGGGGGCATTCTATAGATTTAAAAGTCAGAGGAAAGCTAGAGTCAGTTATTGGAAAGAGCTGTGAAGGGCTGTGATATGCCCCCACACTAAAAATTCCTTAAATCACATTACAAGTTCTCAGGAGCAGGAATCTATTTTTCTGTTTATTTTACAGTATGTATATTGATAGGCGTGAATGAACACTATCTTAATTTGGAATTTAATTTAAGTTGATTAAATAACTTTCTATTTTGAAGCAGGAATATATTTTCATAATGTTTGATTGCATAACTGGCAAAAAGATCTATTGCAAATTATTGATTCACTTTGAATACAAATATATTATAAACCATAATTCATGGGCAATAATGGTTACAATTTGTTATTTGTCTTTACAAATGTAGCAGCCATCACCTACGAAATAAAAAAGTTTAATTCAGAGACTGATTTTGTTCTTCAGAGCTTCCTTTTGAGCACAGAGAGGCTCTCCTCTCTTTTCACCAAAATATTCTCTTCAGAGCACTCTCACTCAGACATTGGCAGCACTGTTTGACGCAAAATGCATTAAGGCAAATTTACTGTCAGCTTAACCTTCAGGGTGTGCAGATAGACGTATAGTAGGAATATATGAAGTGGAAGTAAAGTAGACTTGTTTTCACTATTTTGATAAACTTTTTCTTGCTCAAAAGCAGTGTCTCCAAAAAGAAAAACAAAAATGTAAAAAAATTAATGTTTTTAACCCAAAATCCCCATCAGTAAGATAAAATGGAATATAAAAAGCCCATTTGTACATTAGACTATTTTCACTTGGGAATTATTTTCTTGCCTTAGCAAAATTATAAAACCTTACATGTTCAAACTTAAACACATAAAACTTTGAAATCTCGAAATTTTTCAGATAGCTGGATTTTATCACTGCCCAGGAACTTAACAAAGAAAATGTGGTCTTTTTTGATTTACAGAAAATGTAATAGATGAAGTCTTTCATAATTTTATTTATTGGGCCTATATTTGGGGAATCAATCATGTGTGGTCCTTGGAACTCTAAAAGTTTGCCACAAATTATTTCAGAATTTATGTGGAATCATGGAAACATAGAAAGGTTTGAATTGAAAGGACCCTAAAAGATCATCCAGCTCTAACCCCCTGCCAGTGGCAGGGACATCTTCCACTACCCCAGGTTGCTCCAAGCCCCATCCAACCTGGCCTTAAACACTTCCAAGGATGGAACATCCTTATCTTCACTAGCCAACCTGTGCCAGTGCCTCACCACCCTCACAGAACCTCAGTTTTCCTGTGACAAACTTGGCTAGCACAGTATGATTAGCTGTGCATATTAAGAAAGAAAAGGAAGAAAAAGTAAAAAACAAACAAACCAAAAATCCATTCTTGATGACTGCTAAGTCCTTAACCTGCAACCAGACTTGACTCAATTAGTCAAGTCATTGTTTTTCCTCCTCCTACAAAATCACATAATATTTGATATGTTAAAATAGGATGTAAGATTCTGGAAAATAAAAGGAAAAAAATACTACATTCTTGAGATCCCTCATGTAAATCAGTTTTTTTCTCAAATTGTCTTGCTCATTTTTAATGTAGTGAAATTACTGCTGCAGATCCTCTTCTGGATCATTTGTCTCAGTGGTTTTGGCAAGACCTGTTTTGTGCAAAGGGGAGAACAAAGCTGACTTCAGGCATGGAAAAGCAAGAATGTGGTCACTAGGAGGTTACTGTCCTAAAGTTTGCTGGGACTGCTAAATACTAATGGTTTTACAACCCTTTATCTCCAGGCTGCTGTCACGGATGAGCAGATTATTGCCATTATACCATATTTCTGGTATTTTCTTTTTCAAGCATAGCTGTTACTTTGAAGCTTCTTTAGTCCCCTATTTCTCTTTCCTTTTTTTGTCTCTCCTTTTTTGAAAGTTAATAGGATGTAGCTCATCAGTGATCTTGGGTCAAACCGTTTGGTCATCCCTATCTAGAAGGCATCAAATGAGTGAACTAGCTCTTGATACTGGCAACCATAGGTCAATATGATTTTGTATTAACTTGAAGAAGGTCAAATGGTCTCTAAATTTGATAAATATCCCATTTCTTGAACTTCTGATGGGGAGCATAGACAAGAGGAAAACTAATACAATTCTGGACTTGAACAGCCACACTGCTGCGCTGCTGCTTTGAAGACCCTCGACTCCCCACACGGTGGGGAGGAGGGAGCGCCGGCTAGCTGGGGAGCACAAGCAGCGGCTAGCAGCGGGGGGCACTGCCTAGGCGAGCCAGGGGCGTCCAGGCAGCACCTTCGGCAGGCTGGAGCAGCGTTCGAGGAGCAGCTTTGGGTGAAGGAAGCGAAAGGAAAAGAGGACCTTTACTCCGGGATGCAGTCCAGAGAGGGTTTATTGTCTCCTGGGGGAGTCCAGGGAGCAAAGGCAAGGAGGGACGGTGACAGTAACTTATAAAGGGGGTGGAACATAGGCAAAGATACAATACATGAACCAATGAGGGAAAACTGAGGAGGGGTATTGCACTTAATAGACATGAAAGGCAACGAATGATATTTGAGCCAGGGAGGGGCCCAGAGCACCTGCCCAATCACTCCCTGGGGAAGGGAGAAGTCTCTGGAAGAATGGGCAGGGCCCTGGGAGATGGACAGGGCTGGGGAGGGGAGAAAGTCGTAACAAAATGGAGGGTTGCCAGGGGAACGGGGGTGGAGACAAGGGGTTGGCAGCGTGCCCAGACAGGGAAGGTACTATCTGGGGAAAGGGGGAA
The DNA here is from genome assembly GCF_022539315.1 of Serinus canaria. Lineage (NCBI taxonomy): Eukaryota > Metazoa > Chordata > Aves > Passeriformes > Fringillidae > Serinus > Serinus canaria. The sequence goes on along the minus strand of NC_066316.1, from coordinate 104,910,595 downwards.
CCAGGGCTGAACCATCAAACTGAAATATAGGGTTGAAACCGGGGAGAACATTACAAAATGGGGAGAACAGTACAAATTAGGGGAGAAACATAGCTGGAAATTGGCCGCGCACCGCAACATCTCACCCTTTTTTAGTTTAAAAAAGGAAACAAAATTAAAAACCCAGTCTTTAAAAGTCAGTCTCTGAATCGAGTGATGATTGTTGTTCTTCAGTATCAGGCGAAGTCTCTCGGCTCGAGTTCAGAGCTGCTGGGAGGGAGACGTGGTTGATCTGCGGTGCGGCGGTAGACAGAAGGCGGAGGAGTAACTTATAAATGATTGAAAATCTTGGGATAATACATAGGAGGGTGAGACAGAACAACAAACTTAAGCTTGCGGGTCGGGTTGTAACTGAAATAGACGAAGAAAATACGTTAAAACAGAAGGTTCTGAGGGGGATGGTTCAGCCTGGGGGACACCGGACACGACGTTGACTTTGCGTTTCCGCCGGAGGGCAGATTGGGTGACTTGAGGGGCGGTGTTTGGTTTGTGTGCCTTCCCTGGAAGGAAGGGCTTTACCCACTTCGAGGGGACCCATTTGAGTCCAGCGGGGGTGGACACGCAAGCGTATCCACGACCCCAAGTCACTAGATCAAATGGCCCCTCAACCTTCCATGTCTCTGGATCTTTAATGAGGACGGGTGGTCGGTCTCTGAATTGGGTTGTGCTCTGGGTGTTAAAGTGCCTTGCGATGGGCGGGTTGAGGCACTTGAAGCTGCAATTTAAAAAGTTGATCGTGAACAGCGCCCTGGCCAGGCGGATTTGAGGGGACTCTACCTTCACTGCCCCACTCTGATGTTCGAGGGTTCTTTTGAGGCTCTGGTGGGCCCTCTCAACCATGGCCTGCCCTGTCGGGGAGTAAGGGATGCCGGTTTTATGACTTACTCCCCACTCTTGCAGGAAGCTTCGGAACTCCCTGGAGGTGTACCCTGGCCCGTTGTCTGTTTTGACCTCTTTAGGGATCCCCAACACAGAGAAGGCATGCAACAGATGTTTTTTGACATCTGCTGTCTTCTCCCCTGTGTGGGCAGAAGCATACACGGCCCCAGAAAAGGTGTCCACAGAGACATGCACATACTTGAACTTGCCAAATGAGGGGATGTGGGTGACATCTGTCTGCCAAATTTCACAACTTTTCAGCCCCCGCGGGTTGGCGCCGGCATTGATGGCGGGAAGTTGAAATGCCTGGCACTGTGGGCATGTGGCCACAATTGCCTTTGCCTGGTCCCTAGTCAGCTGGAATTGGCGGACCAGGCCGGGCGCGTTTTGATGGAATCGCTGGTGACTAAGTTTTGCCTGCTGGAAGGCATCGGGGAGCGGGGCCATTTCAACAGGGGCAGCTAGGGCATCGGCACGCCGATTCCCCTCTGCAATGAACCCCGGAAGGTCGGTGTGAGACCTCACATGCAACACATAAAATGGATGCTCTCGCCGGGAGACCAATTTTATGAGGCGCGAGAGCAATTTGAACAGGGTCACATTGGAGACCTCCTGGAGAACTGCGTGCTCTGCTCTGGACACTACACCGGCTACGTAAGCCGAATCAGTAACCAAATTGAAAGGCTCGGAAAACCGTTCAAAAACCCTGACAACTGCGGCCAACTCAGCAATTTGAGGTGAACCCTCAACAGTGGCAACATCGGTCTCCCATTGCTGAGTTTGGGGATCTTTCCAAGTCACCACGGACTTGTGAGATGCCCCGGACGCGTCGGTAAAAACAGTCAAGGCTTTTAAGGGCTTCCGGCTCTGAATTCTTTTTAGAGATAATTTGAATTGGTTATCTTGATTGAATAATTTGTGTTTGTGTTTGTGGACCGAAATTTGTCCGGTGTAAGAATCCAGAGCGAATTGAAGAGCTTCATTCTCCATGAGGAGGTGTTCCAACATGGCTCTGGTCAGTTGGCCTGATTTAAGCTGGAGTGGCATGTGTATGCATGTGAAGTCGACGCCGGCCAATTCCCTGATCCGGAAGCGAGCTTTCCGGATCAACTCAGCCATCAGCTCTTGTGGCCGCGTCATTCTTTTGGACCGGTGGTGGCTGAGGAACACCCACTCTATGATTAAGAGGGGGTCTCTCGAACCAGGGTCCTTAGATGTTACAATTGAATCATCCCACTGAAAGATCAACCCGTGGAGGTGTGGCAGACTCCCTAGGATGATGAATTGAAATGGCAAGTCTGGGTGGTAACGATGTGCCTGTCTCTGCGAGATGATTTCTTGCACCTTTTCTAAGGCTGCTGCAGCCTCTGGGGTAAGGGTCCTAAGAGAACTAAGCTCTTCTCCCCCTTTCAAAAGATTGAAAAGGGGGGCTAGGTCTTCCGTGGGAATTCCCAGCCAAGGTCTTACCCAATTTAAAGTCCCACACAGTTGTTGGGCTTCCACTAAAGAGGACACTTTAGTGTTGATTGCCAATTTTTGCGGAACAATGGTCCGCTTGGTAATTTCAAGGCCAAGGTATTTCCAGGGCGGCATCTTTTGAATTTTGTCTTCCTGAAGCTCGAACCCTGCAGAAGTCAACACATCGGTTGTCAGGGCAAGAGCATGGGTAAGTGCATCATCGTTAGGAGCACAAATTAAGATGTCGTCCATGTAGTGTAAGATGATTGTGTTTGTTGCTGCCGCACGGACAGGGGACAGCAGGGAAGAGACGTACCGCTGGCAAATCACCGGTGAATTTTTCATGCCTTGAGGCAAGACTCGCCAGTGGTACCTCTTCGCTGGGGCTTCACGGTTGATGGTGGGGACCGTGAAGGCGAAGCGCGGGGCGTCATCTGGGTGTAGGGGAATTTGAAAGAAGCAATCTTTAATATCTAGTACAGCCAGATTCCAATTTTGGGGGAGCATGGTTGGGGACGGCATCCCTGGCTGGAGAGCGCCCATGTCTTCAATAATATTATTAATTTGGCGGAGGTCGTGAAGGAGTCGCCATTTGTCTTTGTTAGGCTTTTTGATAACAAAGACTGGGGAGTTCCATGGAGACATGGACTCCACGATGTTACCTTTTTTCAGCTGCTCTTCCACGAGTTCCGAGAGCGCCTTTAATTTTTGTTTATTGAGCGGCCACTGCTCTACCCAAATAGGTTTGTTTGATTTCCAGGCCAATTTTTGGGTAGGGCGCTCTTCAGTGGCCGCTACTGAAAAACCTGGGGAGCACTAGGTAGGTCAATTTTGGCTCCCCACTGGGCTAAAACATCTCTCCCCCACAGGGGTTCCGTGTAATCTAAAACAAATGGGCGGATCGAAGCCAATTGCCCATTAGGCCCCATAATTTGAACCACGCTCTTTGATTGTTTGGCCAATTGAAAACCCCCTACACCTTGGATTCGTCCAGCAGCGCTTTGCAACTCCCATTGTGACGGCCACTCCTTCGCAGGAATGATCGTCACATCTGCCCCCGTGTCGAGCATCCCATTAATTTTTGTGGATTGGCCATTCCTGGTGATTTGACACGTGAGCCGAGGTTTGTCCTGGCCCAAAGTTTGGGACCAGAACACTTCAAACAATGGTGGCAAAGTGTCAGGGATGGGCCCACAATGCCTATTAGATGAACAGGCAGGAATGGCCTGGGCGATGGCTTGGCCCTTTGGCAAGGTAATTGGGGGATGCGCACAGACAACAGAGATATTGAATGTGTCTGTGAGTGCAGGCAGCACCCCCGGAATGATGGTGATTTCCGGGGGAGTGAAATTTGTGTCTCCTACAACGACACACTTACATCCGCGCTGGAGCCAGGTGTTCGGTGCCTCGAACCCGACCATGGCAGGTGTTGGTCGTGAATCTGTGATGTCCAAAGGATCCACGAGGCACAACCTGAAAGGGAAGGCACACGAAGAATCGGTTAATGTTGGCAAAGTCGTAATCGGTGGGCATGTCATGTCCGGTAGGGAAGTGTCTTTAGGCGGGTTGGTAGGGGTATGGGTATGGGAATGGGGTCCCCTCCCTGGGTCTTTGGGCCTGATGTTAAGGCATCCCGCCTTATTTTTATCGTCGCGCAGGGGGGGACTGCGCTTCGATATTAGTTTTTTTGATGATTTTCACTGGATGCTGTCTGCTCCTTGCGAAACTGAAAAAATTGTTTTCGCAAGGGGCAGTCGGGCATCCAGTGCTCTGGGTCGCCACACAAGTGGCAGTGTCCTTGGCTGGGCCTCTTGTTCCTTGGAGAAGCTGGTGGCTGTTGGACAGCCATCACATCGCTGTCGTAGGTGGATTCAGCGAATGAGACGCGGCGGGTTGGGGGTGGCGTCTTCGGGTCCTCCCTGGCCAGAGATGGTGCCTTCTTCTGGCATGCTTCAATCATAGATTGGATCGTCGGGGGAGGATCCACGGGGAGGCTCAGGATGACTGCTTTGCACAATGCATTAGCATTGGCGCTTGCCAACTCGGTCAGGATTCCCAGTCGAGCGCTCTCCGCTTGGACTTGATGGTCGATAGCCCTGCGGAGACGCTCGACAAAAGTGATGAAAGGTTCCCCCGGCCCCTGATAAATTTTGGTAAAGGTCGGCTCCTGGACGGTAGGGCGGAGTGCTAAGAATGCCCGTTCGGCCATTCTAGCACTCTCCCGGAGCGCTTGACGGGGGATGTCTTGGGCTTGAAAAGCCCCGTCGGCCCAATTCCCAGCACCGACCAGTAGGTCGGTACAAACCGTCACACCACTAAGGGTTGTGGCTGTGTTAGGGTTCTCCCACAGCTGTGGGAGAATGTCCCTGACTCCCTTTTTCCACGCCTCCTCCCACACTAAAAATTCGGTGGGGTTGAGGAGACATGAAAAAAGCGTCCGCAAATCGGCGGGAACTACATTAGTCTCTAACAAAGAGGCCCGAAGGAGTCCCCGGAAGTATTCACTCTCACGAGAGAACTCCCTTTGGGCCTTGCACAACTCCTTAATCGTGGAATGGGGGAATGGGGTCCATTGCGCTCGGGGAGGCCCTACACTGTCGTGGTGGTACGTGACAGGAGCCGCTGTGATAATTGAGGGGAGGCCGCCACCTCCGGCATTGGTGGCGTGGGAACCGGAAGGCGGGGCGTGGGAATCCGGAAGCCGGGGGGAGGGGCTGACCGTGGGAATCAAGGCGGAGCTTGGGGGTGGAGCTGATGGAGTTGGCTCCGCCTTGGGGGCAAGCGTGGGAATCGAGGCGGAGCTGGGAGGTGGAGCGGATGAAACTGGCTCCGCCTTGGGGGCGAGCCCAGAAGGCGGGTTTTGGAGAGAGGGAGGGGGAAGGGGCGTGTAAGAGGGTGGGGGATTAGGAGGGGCTTCGGGATAACTCGGGGTGGGGTTAGGGAAGTGGGGGAGGGCGGAGAAAGGATTGGCGGGAGAGAAGAAGGGATTGTGGGGAGAAGAAGGGTTGGTGGCGGGAAAAGCCATGTGGCTGCCACCATTTTGGACTCCACGGGAGCCATCTTGAGGTACAGTCTGGGGGCTGCCACCCTCAGGGACTGCGAACCGAACTTTGGACGGACAACTGGGGACGTGGGGGAAAAGGAATTGGGGGATTGGAAAGAGCCCTCCGAAGTCTGGCCAGGACTTCGGAGGCGGGGGGTCAGGGAGCCCTGAGGAGAGCCCGGCGGGTGGTGGAAAGCCGGCGCGGTGCTCTCGCGGGCTGCTCTCCTAAGGATCCCTCGATTTCTAGGGAGAGAAGGGGTGGAACGAGGGTCCGGAACACGGGGACAGGGAGAACAAGAACCGGGGGGTGGTTGTTCTCTCAATTTCCTATTTTCTTCAGACTTTTGTTTTTCTTTTAAGGCTGTTATAATTTGAAAACTCCAATATACTAATCTTTTGTTTCGCCATCCCTCATTTGGGCCCAATTGAGACAATTTTTCGCCAACCGAATTCCAAAAATTAACATCCGAGACTGAATCTGGGGACAGCTCAGGAAATTGAGTGAACAACCAAATAACTAACTGTTTTAACTCCCTTTTAACAACTTTAACATCCCTCCCCTCTAGGGTACCCACAACTTGGTAAAAGACTCTTTTCTGAGGGACGGAGAGCTTCGCACCCATCTCCGCCCCCGAAAAGCGACAACCACGAAACGAAATAAAAGAAAACGTTAACTAAAATCCCTAATCACCGGCCCCAACCTCACCGAGCTCAGGGCAGAACCTGAGACTCGACCAGGGAAAAGCTGGGAGATTGGGCGGGGGTAGCTCACGAAGGTGGGGAGCTGGAGCTACTCACCCAACCGGTGGGACGTAGGGAAAAGCTCCGTGGGCCGCAGCTTCCTTCAGGAACAGTTCCTGGGTGAAGGAGTTGGTGTTCCTATCCCTGCCCGGAGCGCCACCCCTAGAACGGGGTCTGCTCAACGGAACAGGGTAGCTTGACGGCCACGGAGCGATCGGCAGACGTCGAGGCGAAGTTCCTCGAAGCTGCTAGACTCCTGCCGCAGGGCGAGGGGGTCTTCTCTCGCCCCACGTTGGGCGCCAAGCTGCTGCGCTGCTGCTTTGAAGACCCTCGACTCCCCACACGGTGGGGAGGAGGGAGCGCCGGCTAGCTGGAGAGCACAAGCAGCGGCTAGCAGCGGGGGGCACTGCCTAGGCGAGCCAGGGGCGTCCAGGCAGCACCTTCGGCAGGCTGGAGCAGCGTTCGAGGAGCAGCTTTGGGTGAAGGAAGCGAAAGGAAAAGAGGACCTTTACTCCGGGATGCAGTCCAGAGAGGGTTTATTGTCTCCTGGGGGAGTCCAGGGAGCAAAGGCAAGGAGGGACGGTGACAGTAACTTATAAAGGGGGTGGAACATAGGCAAAGATACAATACATGAACCAATGAGGGAAAACTGAGGAGGGGTATTGCACTTAATAGACATGAAAGGCAACGAATGATATTTGAGCCAGGGAGGGGCCCAGAGCACCTGCCCAATCACTCCCTGGGGAAGGGAGAAGTCTCTGGAAGAATGGGCAGGGCCCTGGGAGATGGACAGGGCTGGGGAGGGGAGAAAGTCGTAACAAAATGGAGGGTTGCCAGGGGAACGGGGGTGGAGACAAGGGGTTGGCAGCGTGCCCAGACAGGGAAGGTACTATCTGGGGAAAGGGGGAACCAGGGCTGAACCATCAAACTGAAATATAGGGTTGAAACCGGGGAGAACATTACAAAATGGGGAGAACAGTACAAATTAGGGGAGAAACATAACTGGAAATTGGCCGCGCACCGCAACACCACACCAAAAGGTACTACAGCTTAATTTGCACAGGACTTAATTAAAACTCAGCTTGTGCTCCAGCAACTAAATTCTGTATATCCCAATGAAGTTAAAAAAAATAACATCAAAGAGTATATTTGATATATTTATCCTCTCTTAGTACAAAAACCTGTCCCAGAGCAGCCTGATACTTGTAAGCTGCACTTCCATTTTAATCTTTCTCAGAGATTATTATCTCAAATGTTGAGTTAATCTTTTTTTCCTTCTTTTTCCTTGATGGATTAATTATTAAAAAAAAAAAAAAAAAAAAGTGAAATCAGAGAAAAGTTGTTTGAATCTAACAAGGTAGAAAAATTTTATGACAAGTTTGTCTCTGTGAGACTGGTTGAGCACACAAACGTTTCTGGCATGAATATAGAAATATGAAGTTTTTCTGCTTGTGTTTTTCTGACCTGTTTTATGTATATATAGATCAGAGAAAGGATTAAGATATGCTATAGGTGTAGAGGAATTGAAAATAACAAAATCACTGTGAAGCGTAGAGAAAAAATAAGGCTGTGAATTGACAAGCACTTGGGAGAACACTGACAGAGGAAAAGGAAACCCAAAACAAGCCAGGAAAAAGAACAAAGATAAAATACTGTGACAGTAGAGTATCCCGGAAAAGGAAACCCAAAACAAGCCAGGAAAAAGAACAAAGATAAAATACTGTGACAGTAGAGTATCCCGAGGTCTGGATCTCAGCTAAAAGTGGGAAGTTTGTGACTTCTTGTGTTTTACAGTAAGTACCATCTCACTAGAGATGTGATAGCTCCCTAGGTGTCAACTGAGTCTCTTAAAGTCTTGTGAAGTTTTCTATAGCATTTTTTTTCTACAAATGTGCTGCTAGTACAATGCTGCACCACAGAGGCTAAGCTAAAGCAACCAGAAAGCTTTAAATTCAACAGCTCAAATATATTTAGCATGTGGAGAATGTTTTAAAATAGCTCTGTTTTAATTTCCACATACATATACATATATATGCACCTTTGGGGTGTTGGAAGAACTTCATAATATGTTAGGTAATCCTAGTTTATTGGGGTTTTTTTCACAGCTGATGCATATGAGGGAAATCTGGTTTTCTTCAAAGTTTTGTAACTCAGAGATAATGTCAGTGAAGTGCCTGAAGGTTGCTGTCAGGACAGAACCTTTCATAAAAACATTAAAGCTCCTTGGGAAATGAAAATTCCAGGTTGTGAGACATGAAGTTTCATCTGCCAAAGATAAGAGAATGTCAGAAATGTTTTGTGGGTACATTGGCAACACAGAAATTTATTTATTATGAATATTGATAATATTCACTACTAATCTCTCTTTCATTAGTTTGTTCTTAATTTGGCTATTTTAAATGATCTGCTTTCAAAATGAATGACAACATTTTATTTTTAATGTCACACTCATGCATATACAAAGGCCACTTATAGTGAGATTTAATCTCTGTGGGGTAGTTCTAAACCCTCAGCTGCTGAATTTCAGCTGCTGATAACAGTAGTCTTTGAAAAGTATGAAACTGGATGAAATCAGAAACATGATTATTGTTACTGATTATTACTATCATCTATGTATTCCCTGTGGCATACAGATATATATTACTATCACAGGAGTTGTAGAAAATAACAGAAATGTTGTGATTATGTCAAAGCTTTGATGAGAAAGGGACTTACTGATTCATGTCTGTATTTTGTGGGTTTTATTTTTTAGTTTATAGGTGAGTTTACATAAAATGGTCAAGTATGTGGTTTTCATCAAAACACCATTTCATATGCTGATGCTTCTGTTTCATCGAAGGTATCTCCTGGCAGTAGTTCTGGATTTCAATATCCTACATTATATGCTGCCATCAACAGGATGGGGAGACCTATGAGAAATTGTGGAGGGGCATAGATCATAATGGGTGAGATACCTTACAAGGAAGTCTAAAGAACTCTGGTAGAAAATTAGAACAGATACATCAGTAGTTCATCTCCCATTAAAAAAACCACAGTGGGGTCAAAATAGTTCATAATGTGTGTGGAATAGAACTTGTTTCAGCCATTCCTATGAAAACCAAAATATTTCACCAAATGATCTTGTTATTAAAAAAAAAATGAATATCTCTCTGTATATAATTTTAAATACCCAAACCAAAACATTTTGCATCCTATTATACTCCTCACATTGACTTACATGATTTTGGGTGGAAGTGAACACTCCAGTTCAATGTGTTAAATGTTATTTTTAACATTAAATGGCCTGCAATTCACCAAACATGTATTTTGAAACAAATGGATAGAATTTGCTACCTAAAAAGAGGAAAATATATTCGGTAATGTAATCTATGGATCTTTTTCTTCTGCTGTTACCTGTGTATCTGAGGGTTGGTTTTTTTTTTGTTTGATTTGTGGGGTTTTTTTTTTGTTTTTTTTTTTCTCAGCTGTTCCCTGTAAACACAAGGAGTGGAGCTGAATTCTCAGGAGTCTCTCAGTGGTGTCTCTAGGCAGTTGCTTGAAGGATTTAACTGAAAAATTCCAGTTGGTCAATACAATTCAGGTAACAAGAAAGCTGAATATTTTAAGGAAAACAGACATTTTGACAGTTTTGGAACAGATTGTCTAGTCCATAAAACTTTGTCTTCCATGTGTATTAAATACAGTGAGAAAAAAGAATTACCTACCTCTCTAGAAAGGCTAAAACATTACTTGCATGATTTTGAAATTTTCTTTCCATTTCAAAACAAGCAAATCTTGGTAAGTTTGAGCTGACTTGAGACTGACCTTGCAATTCACAAGCTAGAACACTATTTTGAGCACAGTTAAACCAAGTGCTACAGTAAAATAGACAGCAAAAGCCCAAAAGTGATTCAGAGCAAAAGATAAGCACAGGAGAGCACTGCTTCATGGGCAGTTCTTCAACTTTTGAGGCTTTCTCTTTGAGCTGTTTTAAAAAACAAGAGAAAACCCAAGCCAGACAGGATGCAAAAAAAGAAAAAAAAACCCAAACTTATACAACAACTGTAAGATCACTCAGCAATAAGTAATACTCAGCTTTTTGATGTTGAGTTTTCTTCCAGTTGATCAAATGTATCATTTCTTTTCAGAATCACTGAATTACAGAGTGGATAGGGTTAAAAGAGCTCATGATCCTTCTGCATCCAGCCCCAGCTTCCTCCTGCTGAAACTACTCTCCTCATGACATGAGTGGAATGGAATCAAAAAGTACTAGAAGCTCCAGCCTTTTTCTCTGTAATCATGACATCATCCTAGAGCATATTGCACAGTATTGTGACCAGACAGTTCTTGAATATCTCCAGTGAGGGAGCCTCCACACCCTCCCTGGACAATCTGTTTGAGTGTGCAGTCATGCACAAAATAAAGTTATTCCTCATATTCAGGTGAAACTTCCTGTGCATCAGGTTTTGCCCATTGCTTCTTGTGCCATTGCTAGGCACCACCAAGATGAGCCTGGATCAATCCTCTTGAAACCCTCCCTTCAGAGACTTCCACATTATGCTGAGGTGCCTCTAAGCCAGCTCTTCTTGAGTGCACAGGCCCAGGTCTCTCTGCCTTTCCTTGTAAGGGAAAGCTCCAGACCTTTCATCATTTTTATTACCCTCCACTGGACCTGCTCCAGGAGCTCCATATCTCTCTTGTGCCAAGGAGCCAGAACTGAGCACAGCACTCCTGGTGTGCTCCACCAGGGCTGAGTAGAGGGGCAGGATCAGCTCCCTGAACCTGGCAATGCTCTTTCCAAGGCATGCCAGGATGCCTTTGGCCTTCCTGACCCTGGCTGGGCCATGGACAGCTTGTTGTCCACCAGGACACCTATATTCTTCTCCAAAGAGATGTTTCCCAGCAGGTCGAGCGCCAGCCTGTGCTGGTGCATTTTGGGTTATTCTTTTCCAGGTGCAGGACCCTGCATTTGCCCTTGCTGAACTTTAGATGATTCTTTGCACATCCCTCCAACCTGTCAAAGTCTTTCTGAAGGGCTGCACAGCTCTCTGGGGTGTGGGCCACTCCTCCCAGCTTTGTGCCATCAGTGAACCTGCTGAGCAGGTAAAGCACATCATGTCATGGTAACCATTGTGAACATGCCCTGTGATACCTGCATGTGCAGTGCACACTTTTACATGGAACCTGATATTAGGTACTAAGTACAAAAGTTAATTTTTTTGTAAGTGTTTTAATGAATTGCTGTCGTGGGAATTAAAAACATGATATAAGTACATATTTAAATCTACTCTTGTTAATCAAAGCACTTAACTCTACATACACCTGTACCTCAAGCAAATTTTAAGCAAATTAAGCAGGATTTATGCAAATTAATATCACCAGGGTCCAGAACTACCAATCAAGCACCTGTGGTGAGGCTGTGTAATAAACCCCAGATGGGACCTTGACCTAACCTGAGTATTCATCTCCTGACACCTGAGATGGCTTGTTTAGTAGTAGCTCTGATATCTTTCCATAAACCACCATTGTATCAAGAAAATTTATTATATATATATATATATATATATATATATATATATATATATATATATGTATATATACTTTACTTGTTCCGTTCCTTAAATACAACTGGAATCATATTAACACTTTCTGAAATGATTCATTCTCAGGTCAAATTGAGTAACTAGATTCTTTACTTTACATTCACTCACCTGAATTTGTTAAATCAAGGTATAGGGTGCAATCATTGCATCAGATCCAGCGAGTTATTTTTCAGAAGGGAAAAAAAAAGTGTATAGCTAAATTAAAGCCTTATATATTATTAATTACTTTTAGACTCCTGGAAGGTAATAGGAGGGGAACATGTTTTGGTTTTGGTTGGTGGTGTTTTAATTTCTAATGAAATGTAGACAACACATTGTCTATATTTCAACACAAACCAGGCAGCTTTGAGAATGTTTTTTGTTGGGACTGCTAGTGGCATGTTGAGTTAGTCTGCTGGTTATTACTCTGCAGTGTGCCTCTAGGATAAATTTTTTTAATCGTTAAAATAACACATCTTACCGCTAGTCTGAGCTTTGCTGAATTCCACCTTCTGTTCTTGCCTTGTCTGCTCTATTAAAAGCCTTGTAGCACCACTACTTTACCCATTTCTCAAATTTTTATGAACTAAGATTCAAAAGAAGACATCTGGACCAATAATAGTTTTACAAAGTCATCCAGCCAGACCTTGGTAATGTATGCAAAGTCAGGAACCTCATCAACAATCACACTATGGATGGCAATAACCTTTTTAGGCATTGACTTAACAATTTAATAGCATGAATCAACATGTTGAGTCTTTGTCAGTCAACAACATGTGCACTGAATAGGAGATGCCAGGGAGGTCTAGTGATGCTGGCTTTATATATGCCTCAGTTTGCTCAGGACCTTGCTCTCCTTGTTGTGGTTCTATTTCCCACTCTTTGTTTATAAAGAGCAGCATGCTCCCTCCTGGAAGGGAATAAAGCAGTAGTTTCACCAAATTCTCATGACCTCATCAGCTCACAGAACGGCTACAAAGGCTTCAATGGATTTTTGATTACAGCTTATTTGCAGTAGGTGTGAATGCCTGTGCTCAATGGTTGCTACAGAGTCTAAGACACGTTTGTTCTTTTCTGTTATGGTTTAAACCTTTGCAAGGTAAGGTGAGATATGTTTTATGAAATGATTAGGGTTTGGCTATGCTGGGGTGTTTACTCCTTTTTTATCTGGGGCTATGAGAGACAAAAGCAGCAAATTTCCCTTGTCTTTACAAGGGCAAATGTATATTACAGCACACCAACATTTTAACATTTTAAGATTTTTTTCAGTAGAGTTGTCCATTGCTCTGACACAATATAAGAACTATGTTCATTCCCTGAAGTGAACAAATAAAACTAAGTGGACAATAAATTAAAATCACCCAGTTATAACTGTGTTCTCTCTTTCAGTCTAGTTTTACAGACAGTCTTGTAAAATGTTCTGCTACATGACTTAGCAAATAAATCTAAACAGTAGTTTGTAATTTTCAGAACCCTTAATGTGAAGCCACACTTAAATTAGCTGTCACTTGAAATTTCAAGCAGCAGTAATGGGTTTATTCAAGATGCAGAGGGAGAGGCAAAAGTAGCTGGAGTTGCCGTGATATAGATATCTCATTATTAATACTTTTTAATGCCTGCTGCAATGACTCACCTTCATGGAGAGAGTGGTGTGAGAGACAATATTCTGAAACACTTGTTAGATATTACAAAACTTATTTAGTAGCAGATCCTCTTTTGAAGATCTATGAAGGACAAATTTTAATTCATACATGAAAGGTCTTTTCTTTAATTCTCTGTTTCATCCTTCTTCGTATGTGATGAGATGGATATTATTTAGATATTATTCATAGAAATTACACAAACTTTTAGGATTTTTTAAAATACATATTGAGTAGTTCTGAGGAAATGTCAGAGAAAATAAAAAGTTCTCATTTTTACTCATTCATTAATTTGCTACACTTCAAAAAAATAGAATTACTATGTATTACTTGAGAACAAAACTGAAAACTTACTGGATTATTTTAGACTCATTTATTTTCACATTTTCTTTCCAAACAGATGGTTTCATCTACTAGAATTCAGAGTGAGACATACTTTAGCCTTAAAATGAGCTTTTCAGAAAACAGTCATAAAGATTTGTTTTAGATAACAGTAACAAGGACCTAACATCCAGACTGCTTAAAAGTCTTCCCAGCAAAGCCAGCCTATGCAAACCTGTTGGGACCACACATACAATTAACCAACATCCAGGCAAGTTTCAGCTTCTCTCAGACAGAGAAGTTGGATTTGGAATGTAGCTATTGATGAAGGATACCAGTTGAGTTTCAATGCATCCTTTTAGTGTCGCCCCTTAATGCTGACAGGAATTTCTGGGAGTCTGATAAAGGAAGGGAAAATAGCAAGACCTGCACCTCAGAATCACAGAGTCATCTAGGTTGGAAAAGACCTCCAAGGTCATCAAGTCCAGCCCTTGACTGATCACAAAATTGTCAGCTAGACCATGGCACTAAGTGCAATATCCAGTCACTTCTGGATCTCCTCCAGGGATGGTGTCTCCCTCACCTCCCTGGGGAGCCCATTCCGATGTTTAATACAATTTTCTGTGAAAAATTTCCTCCTCATGTCCAACCTGAGCCTCCCCTAGAGCTGCTTATGTCCTCTTGTCCTGTCACTAGTTGCCAGGGATGAGAGACCAACCCTCACCAAGCTACAAGCTCCTTTTAGGGAGTTGTAGGGAGTGACAAGACCATCTCAGAGCCTCCTTTCTTCCCAGCTAAGCAGCCCCAGCTCTCTCAACACATGCTCCACATGTGACTTGGTCTCTAGATCCTCCACCAGCTCTGTTGTCTTCCTTTGAACACCCTCCAGCCCCTCAATGTCTTTCTTGTAATGAGGGGCCCAGAGCTGGATACAGGACTTGAGGTGTGGCTGCACCTGTGCTGAATACAGAGGCATCCTTGGATGAATATTTGTATACACCAAGAACGACTGGAAAAGTGTCTTTGTAGGAAGATGGCTCTGCAGGAAAGACCACAGGGTCCTGGGAGATAACAAGCTGACTCAGGACCAGCAGTGTGCTCCTGTGGCCAACGTGGTCAGCAGTGTAATGGTCAGCGTTAGGGGAGCATCACCAGCATATCCTAGGAGGTGATTCTTGTTCTGTACTGAACACTGGGGAGCCAGCACCTTGTACTCCCTGATGGACCTATTGGAACAAGTGCAGAGCAGGACCATGAAAATGATTAAGGGACTGGAACACCTAAGGCACAAGGAGAGCTGAGAGGCATGTGGCTGTAAAGCTGGAACAGAGAAATCCAAGGGGTCTTATCAATAATCCTATTAATGTGTGCAAATACCTGATGAGCAGAGAAAAGGAGGTGGAGCCAGACTTTTCTTAGTGGTGCCTAAATAAAAGACAAGAGACAATGGAACATAAGAATTTTCTTTTTTCCTGTGCAGGTGGTTGAGCATGCAAAAGGTTTCTCAGAGATGCTGTGGAATCTTCATCCTTGAAGACATTAAAAATTATTACTGACCACACCTTCAGTTTGTGTATCTGCCTACTGAAAGAAGACTCTTCTACTCAGCATGGGAGCCAGCAAGAATAGCAGCCACATCTGCCAGGAAAGGAAAGAAAGAACCTCTTATCTCCCATTATAAAAAATTTGGCTATTCTTAAAAGAAAATTCAGTCCCAGTGAGAAATGAATCTGTTGAACTGAATGAGACCGTGCTTGAAGGAAGAGGAGGAAAGCAGAAGAGTCTGAGTTTAGTATTCATCTAGTGAAGGAATAGCATATGACACCAGAGTTAAGAGATAAATAGTGCTTTGGAGAAATAAGAATGACTCATACCTAAAAAGCAATAGCACATAAAATATTTTGCAATTGGAGCATAGGCTAGAAGACCCTTGCTTAAAAGATTTACTTGGAGCAACAATGGCATTTTTAAAAATCAAAGCCTTCTTATGGGTAATTCAAAAACAGAAAGGGAGGCTAAATTTATCAAATAAATTGTTTGCTGCAAATAGTTCTCCCCATTCTTTCATCTGTACTTAATTGGCTATCAATAATGCATGGAACTGCTGAGACACTAAAGAATCATGTAACAGGCATTCCATTATGTAATTAAGGATCATTAACTATATTAATGACTTTTCTAATTCTTATATTGTTAACCAATGAGTAATGCTTTATGTCACGAATATACTTTCAAACTTCTCTGCACCAGTGAAAAAGATACATCTTGCTTATCAAACTTCTGCAGGTAATTCACACAAGAGATTTGGTTTAAATAAATCTTGAAGAAGCTCAAACAAAAAGCAGATGACTAGATCACACTGCACTAGGGGATTAAGAAGAATAAAGATTGGCAAACCTAATATTTCTAGATAGTGACTAGAAAGCTTTTAGTGGCTCAAGGGGAAAAAATGTAGCTATATATGTGTATGGGCAGAATACGTATGAGATGATAAACCTGCCGCAGAAGAACTGTAAGACTGCCAATATGAAAATTGCAGATTTTAGCATCTGCCATGTGAAAGTGCTTGTCACATGAGTTAAATCTGTCAGTCGCACACAACTTGTGTTGTTTGCTGTACATTTTCAATCAAGAATATTTAGGAAAGTTATGATGCCTTATCCCTGGAAGTGTTCAAGGCCAGGTTGGGTAGGGCTTTGAGCACCTGGTCTAGTGGGAGGCATCCCTGCCCATGGCAGGGGGCTTGGAACAAGGTGACCTTTAAGGTCCCTTTCAATCTGCTGACTACAGAATTTTTTCTGAAGACTGGGTCTTGAGAAGCACAGACATCTGAATTCATGGGATGTAACATTAGGCTGTGTGTTGAATCCAAAGCTTAAATCTTTTGGCTCTGCTAGGAAGAAATTCCATAACACAGAAATTGGTAAACATAATAAATATTCTTTGCCTAATAATAATAATTTTTAATCTATTCATGCTCAAGTTATTTACAAAGGAAAATAAATATTTCTATTTTACAGCTTGAGATGCAGATACTAGTGAGCTGAAATGTTTTTCAATATTCAATAGGGTAGACCTAAAAGAAAAAAACATCACAACTAAATCCCATAATCCAGTACCAAAGTTGCAGCTTTGGAATTATTTTTGCTTAATATACTTTTGTTTTTACAGCTAAACAAATAAATAACTAGATAATGTTACAACACCACTTTTGCAATGTGCTTATCAAGCATATTTCTAGTACTTTTTTTTTAATGATTACCTCATAGAAAGAATGGTGAGCTTAGGATTTTGCTTTTTTTTTTTTTTTAAAGAAAAAAAAGGCAGCTTTATAATCTTCTTCAGCCATTGTCCTCTGTTATTTATTTATCAGGTCTTATTTTTTCTTAGTGACTGAGCTTACAATCCTCTGTCTGAGACAAGAGGTTTCACTGAACATGTGTTCTGTTAGTATAACAGTTTTGTGGATCTGGGTTGGTTTTTTCATCTTTCAATACTGCATTCCAAAGCAATATCAATGTTACAGAATTACTTTTCATTGTTTACAGCTCATGTGTAATTAATTTCCAACCAATGAATCACCCAGAGTTAGATGTTGGCTCTGCGAGTTTCATGTTTTGGTTAGGAATTGCTCAGATACTGCAAATTCTTCCTAAACTTAAGATTGTGGCAGTGAGCAAATCATGCAAAGATGAGGTCGTATTTCAGAAAAGTGCTTAAGTATGTGCTTAGTGTTAGGAACATGCATAGATCCCCTTGGCTGTACCGTTAGACGTCTCTGTGTTGACACATATCTCTTTATTTTTCTTTAACAGTGGCATTTTCACAGGAGACCTTGTTGCTTATTTTTTAATGTGAATCAAATATGTAACTCCTACGGTCCATCTGAAAAGAAACTCTCCAGTCTATACATTGCCAATACAACATTTTTAAAGTTTTATTGAAAAATATTCATCATAAAGTGAGTTAGATGGTCCTGTTCAAAAAATATTTCTGAATTTGCAGTCGTGAACCTTTCAAATCAAGCCCAAGAAGGATTTTGCATATCAGATACTGCTGTGACTCTCTGAACTGTTGTTGGTGCTGTTGGTGGAGGTGTTTTCTAGAAGTGGAAGAGCAGTGATGCGTACATTTCCTACCGCCAGGAATCTGCTTATAGTTCTCTTCAACATTAAAGTATTTTATCCTCTGACTTAAGTAAATAGTTGTGATAACAAAAATAGATGCTTTCCATGTGTTACAATTGAAAGCCGTATTACAGAGATGCTTCTGTATTTTCACTCATCACTTACTGTAGGTTTCTCTGACCCATGGAAAAGTGAATCTGCCTTAAAAAATGCTTTAGACTGGAATAATCTGCATTGTGGCTTTCAGACTGTTTTCTTTAACATTCTCTTTAGCTTAAAAATATTTTTAAGACCTCTGACAGCAATGTCATCTTGTGTGTATCATTCAGATGAACTGTGTCTGAAAAAGTTAATCATATTCTAACATCAGTGTGAGTATCCACCCGAGGGGTATGGGGAAAGGTAAGGTTCATTTGGACAACATTATGCTGGATAAGGAATTCAAAGACACTGCCAGTAAAGAAATAACTTTAATTCTGCATTATAGTGGAACAATATAGGGGTAGGACACAAAAAAAAAGGTAGCTCTTTTGTCTACAATTTCCTTTAAAACAAGACATAAAACACAGCTTTTCCTGCCACTAACCCTTTGAGCATGAAAAGCTTGAACAATGAGTCAAGATTTAACATCAGCTCTTTTCAAATAGACTTGACTGAGTTTATTTCCAATATAGCTGGAGCTGATCATTCTTTCACTGGCTACTTTAATAAAGGACAAGACATTTTTAACTGGCATGATCTGATTTTTCCTGAGTTTCATTACCACCAAATCTTTGATACCAGAAAGCAAGTAAGCCTTCAGAAAGGAGTGGAAAGGTATAGAGTTGTAGATATAAGGTCCTCTTAAAGCAGGGGCCAAAGATCAGAAATACCTTGCAGGCTTGGGAAATAAGTGCTCATAAAAAGCCACAGCTGCTTTTGATGAAATTAATGAAAGCTGGTGCACAGATGAACAAGAAAACAGATTTTCCATTAATGATGTCCCTAGATTCTTAAGTCTAGCAGGTAGCAAGATTCTTCCTTAGTTTCAAAAGATATCTCACGTCCAGGTGCTGAAACACATTTTTTAAAGCCCTGGAAACAAGAGTTTAAAAATTCAGCATCAAAAAAACACCTGTAAATCCTCCACAGACATCTCATTCTCAAATATAGCACAAGAGCATTCGCCTAATGCAGAGCCTAGCTTTTCATGTGCAGCTCAGAGTGCTTGTAAGTGTGTTACAACCTGGAAGCAGTCATATAATATCTCAAAGGTCTAACATCTACATCAGCTGGATACTTTTGGACTTAGAAAGTAGGTAAGATGGCAAGTATTCCTAAGGAAAACAGCTGTGCTTGAAGAGGTACATAAAAAAATGCATACTGAATTCTTTCAAAAATAGCAGCTGCTTGACTTGTTGAGAAAGACCCTGAGGACTGAAGTTTTTTCCCAAGTATATTTTATTTTATCTTAGTAGTCCTTATTGACAGAAATTTTTCTAATCTGATTCTTCAATTACAGCTTAAGGAAAGCAGAAAAAAGTTTTGTAATATTCTTGCTACAGGAATGTAAAGCAGACAGAGCTGAGCCCATCCATGTCTTTTGGCTTAAAAGCTAAGTAAAAAAGAATGGGATTCATTTAGCTAAACTGCTTAAATGATATCTAGAGTAATTTTAGAGTCCCTCAAGTACTCAGTTTGACCTTTAGAAGGATGTAGGTTTATCTACAGTGGTGTGTTGTATCTGCCATTACAGGGCAGATATATAGGACAGCTTAAGGTATCTCAAATGTCTGTGTTTGGGCAAATTACCCCATCCTTCTCCTGAAAGATATTCAGCTAAGTTTGTCAAAGTTTGTTTGAGATTTTGATATGCTGAAAAAATTTATTTTGCATAGCCATATGCAGCAAATGTTTTCCTGAAGCACTGACCTTATCAGGTCTGCATTGGTGCAATTCCTTTGCAGCTATGCTATAAATCTGGTGGATTGCACAATATTCAAAACATTGCGTGTAAACTGCCCAGCTGGCACATTCATGCCCAGTTGGTTTTGCATTCCTTGAAGGGATTTACCTCACTGTTCAAAAGTTATATACTGCATATGCTTGTATTTCTGTCTGGAGATTTTGGGCCTGGGAGAACAAAAGGTGGATCTTACTGGTAATAGCTGAAGCAAGAAAGACTCTCAGTGTCTTGGTTTATTCAAGGCCCTGGCCAATCAGTATGTCCTTTGCTCCACTGAGCAGAAGAGATCCTTGTACTCACAGTCTCCTTAGTTTTATTTAGCTGATGACATAATTGTAGAAACTCTTTGTCATGTTCCTGAAATCCCTATCTGGATTAATTTCCAGCTGAACTTTAGCTCTTCTAACTCCACCAAGCATGCTTGAGAAATGCCTTTGTACTTCTGGGCAACCTTTCTCTGTTCCCTCTGCTGTACTACACCACCACAGGTGTTTATTCAGGTCAGCGTTACCTGTTCATCTAAACTGCCTTCTGTTTTGGCCTGGCCTCTCTAGCACACAAATCTTATCTCACAGAATCTCAGAATGGGTCAGGATGGAAGGGAGCACAGTTTGTCATCTGGTCCAACCTCTCTGCTCAAGCAGGGTCAACCCAGAGCACAGGGCAGAGGATTGTGTACAGTGAGGGAGATTTCACAACCTCTTGATGATCTGTTCCAAGGCCTGGTCACCCACACAAAAAGGAAGTAAAAAATGTAACCTATTCTGCCTGCTTATTAACTAGATTTATCCAAAATATAACACATGAAGCCAGTACAGACTGGTAGCACATATTTATAGTCAAATAATCAAGAATCAACATCTTTATTTGACACTTATAATTCTTCTATTCACACAGTTGTATTACTGATATAAAGTTTCTGTCAAAATAAAGCAAATTTTAGAATTTTTTTTCTACAACAAGAAAGGTTATTTTTGTTAAAGAGACTGCAATGGAATAATTGGTGCCTCCTTACCTTGTGTATTGCTCTCTCCATGCAGGAGTTACACACAATTTAAAACATCAATAAGAAGTAAATTGTTGCAAATTACTATTCTTTCCTCAGTATCCAATAATTTGCTAGAACCAATCACAATGGTGTCAGAATGTAACCTTGGATCAGTCCTTTTCTGTAGTGAACCATTAATTGTTCACACAATACTAATCCTTTAAGAATACCCAACAAGCCCATGCTACCTCCTAGAGCTTTTTCCTTACCTCTGTTTATAGACCTGAGTGTTCTGTTTCTCTTGGTGTAAATGCTCCTGAACATCAAGCAAAAGAGAAATAAAAGAAAATGTATCCAACTAAAACCTTGAGCTGAGTGAGTTATTATCACTGAATTGATATAAAAATGACTGTTTTGCTGGTGAAATTCTCTTTCAGTGCTACAGCCTTCCTAAAATCAGTGAAATGAGAACTCCAAAATTTGGTGCAAATGCACATATGTGCATTTTTTCTGAGTCTTTGGTTAATATATCCTAAGTATATGTCTTCTTTCAAGACTAAGAAAACTTTATTTTTGGAGACAAACTGATTTCTCAGATGCAGGAATACATGTGGCCTGCTCAAAAGTAGGTAGGAGGAAGAATTAGCAGCTACATCTTTTCTTTCCAGTTAAATGTACTAACCACAGAGCCAGAAACAGCACCTCCCTGTATTGTTCTGAACCACAAAGGAGATCTGAGATGCCTTCAGTGCTCTCACTTTGCTGTGAGCTGTACACACACACTCAGACAGCTGCTGTGAAGCTGCCAATATGCAGTAGTAGTGTGTTACCCTGCAGTAACTCATTTGTGTTTTGAAGCCAAGAGTCAACAGACTTAAATCAAGCTGTTCTGCCTGTAAATTGAGAATCCCACCTGCTGAATGTGACACCCCCAGCTGGTGATGTGTAGCCCACTTCACAGGAAAGAGGTGAAGTGTTCTGCCAGATTAGCTGTGATTTGTTGCCTTCTTTGCTGTTGTCCCATGCTCATTTCACAACAAAAGTATGGTCCTGAAGGATGAAGAGAATGGGAAGGTGTTTCCTATATCCACTCATGACAGGACAAACTTTTCCACAGCATGGCCATATTGTGGACAGAGTTTTTTGTTTTAAAGAAGTGGCATTTGAGAAAGAAGAATGAAATAGAGATTAAGAAACATAATGAAAAAAATGGTTTGGATTGAAAGGGACCTTAAATATCAACAGGGAGCTCCAGCTCCCCTGCCATGGGCAGGTATATATTTCACTAGACCAGACTGCTCAAAGCCTCATCCAACCTGTCCTTGAACACTTCCAGGGATGGGACATCCACAGCTTCTCTGGGCAACATTCCATTAAGTACATATTATCTCTTTTTCCTGTTCTAGACAGGACAGGGACGGTGACAGACAGAATCCTGGGGTTATTAAATACCACCTCACACCATGCAGAGAGGGGATGGAGGGGTGGGCTTTTTTTTCCCTGGCTCATGATTCTGGTTGTTTCAGGGAGAACACGAAACTGGAGAGTACTATCACAAAGCACAACACTCAAAAAGAAGCATTTGGCTGGTGAGGTGAAGTTCTGAGGAAATTAATCTAATTCTATGCATGCATAGGTCTCATCATCTCTTTAGCAAAGAGAGAGTACTAGGACTAGTACTACTCCCAAAGGAAAAGTGGTTATCTTTCTATCACAGGGGTTCGTATTCCCTTGGAATAACTTTCACATTCTTGACTGACAAATAATCTCTTCCTAATATGGGAGAAGGTGATAAGTGAGGAAGAATGTCATAATGAAAGGAGAGATCTAAATAAGAATGGTTCTGCTTTTTCAGATGTGTAAATTAACATTGTAAATGTCATCATGAACACCCCTTTTTTTGAAAGAATGCTATTCACTGGTGTTCTGGAAAATGAATCTCATGCCTTGATTTTCAACATCATGTTGTTATCATGGAATAGGTGGATTTTATTTTGTAATTGAAAGTAATGATAGAACTGTAACTTCACACTTAAAAAAAAATAAATTCAGACAACAAAATAAAATTGCTAAACGGACAGTAGAATTAAAAGTACTTCACAACTGAATTAATAAGCCTTGCCAAATTTTTTCCAAATTCAGATTCAGAACTATTGGTTTTGGGTTTTTTGCTAATGATACTGTGTTATTCTATGAACTGTAAAAGCACTTGTAGGTAATGCAGCTGAATGCACTGTCATACCAAGGCAATGTTTGCACCAAAGCTTGAAAATCTGTACTGTCAGAAGACTACTAAGCTAAAAAAATCTTCTAAAATACATCTTTGATGCCATTACATACAGACAGCAAGCAGTACAGGGATTTTTGCAGTAGAATATGTGGGGGTTTCATGAACAACAGGCTGAAAGTGAGTCAGAAATTGGTGGCCTTGCAGCAGGGAAGACCAACTGCAAATGGGGTTGTAATAGCAAGGGTGTACTCATCAGTTTGGGAAGTGCTTTTCCCCTCTCTTTGGCATCTGGGAAGAGTCTGCAGTACTGTGCTCAGTTTTGGTCTCCCCGGCACAAGAAAGACCTTGGCATTCTAGAATGAGTGCAGAAGGGACACCAAGTAGGTCAGGAGGCTGGAGCACATTATGTGTGAATGCGGGAACTCTGGGAGAGGCATTTTGGTTAATATGAAGGTGGTCACAGTTTTCCCAGAGAAGCATCTCAGTCCTTAGACATATTAAACACCTAATTTTATAAGGCTGTAAAGAATCTGATGTAGTACAAAACTGGCCCTGCTTTGAGCTTGGGAATAGAATTAAAAGGGCTTTTTAAATCTAAATTTTTCTTTGAGTCTCTTTATCCATATTGTTACAGTTAGGAAGAGCTCTGAATTTGAAGAAATTAAGGTGGTAACACATGGTTTTGAAACCTTTTCCAGGAAAAAGCGTAGCAAAGCAGATAAGCATAAGATCTTCCTCAACAGGAGAGTGAAGAGAGCACAAGCCAATAGACCATATGCAAAAAAAGAAACCTATGACCTATACTGCCCATGAATGAATCAGTAACAATTCCTAACTTAAGTTATCTGCCAACTGAGATTTACAGCACAATGTGAAGGGATAAACAGCACAACATTTTTAAAAGTAGTTGAATGACTAGCAAAGAAATCCAGAACTTGTTTAATTCGAATAGTGAAATACTAGATTAACTCCAATGCATAGGAGTATACTGACATAGATACTTCCATGAAAAGTCTACCAGTGCTGACAGAGTAGTGGGAAACAGAAAGTGTCATCCAATGCAATACTATTTGAGATCATTGATCATTCAGAAGCCTTAAGAACAAAATCTCTGTGAGTACTGCTACAATAAAAAACTCACTTAGCAAATAAAACTGAACTTAATCATGTGCAAGTGCAAAATTCTGATGTTTAGATGTTATATATAGTGAAGTGAAACTAATCCTCATCAGCTACTGCATACCAAACTTGGATGGTTCTCCATGGAAGAACATTCTGGATTCTGAGCTTCATGAAAACATTAAAGTGCTCTTGGAGACAGGTAAATCAGTCCTGTTGACCACCTCTGTGACAAACAATTTCTTGAGCATCTGGTTTCCTCAAGATCTTCAACAAGCTGTCTTCCTTCCAGTTGCTATTCTGGAAAAGCAAGGCAACAATATGATGTTACCTACAAGGCAGAGGGATTTCAGGGTAAAACAGATTGATTTTCAGAAACAAATTTTCTTCCAGATGCACAGTGTTTACAAGGTTTCTGCTTTTAGTTATAGACTCAGGGATCAGGGTCCCCACCTTCAGAGATGTAATCAGGAAAGTTGTTGCCTGAAAAGGAAGTTTGCACTGAAAAGGAAGTTTGAGTTTGGTTTTGTTTGTTTTTTTGCCTTTTTAAAAATATATGGAATGCTTTTTCAGTTAGACATGAAATCTGTTCTTTTCCAAAGCTGTGCCTTCATACTATTTGTAAGTAAATCTCCTCAATAACTGTAGTCTTCCAATGTCAAATCTTAGCAGTGAGGGCTGGATGAGTTTGAGGGAAGAGTTTATTGAAATATGTACTAAATTACTACTACTTTCATTACTCCTTATCTTGCCATGCCCTAAGCAAAACTGACTCTTTAGCAATGAAATCGAAGCACAGGAATTGGTTTGTAAGTGTCAGTGTTTTACTATTATGCCTTAGAGCTGTCAAGAGAGGCAGGCACAAGCCTCTCAAAAATAAGCTAGGCATGACTGCACATTTTCCTCATTTTTAATAGGAATAGCATATGCACTATCTAAAAGTATTCCTTTTCGGCATAATTTATTTATTTTTAAATAACCTTTTATGGCTTTTTCTCTGTAGAACCTCACAATTATCAGATTACCAATGAGACAGTGCTAACAGTTTTCAAAAATGAAGGTTGGTAACAAAAACAGAGACTCTGTAGAATACCACAAAAATTTTATCAAAACTATTGATTCTGCCCCGGAACAGGGTTGAGCTATCTCAGTTTCACAATTTCAACCCATAGTCCTGACTGTGAATTCCTGACAGCACTTGCCTTTTTGTCAGATTTTGTTTCATACCAGGAAAGCTTGAACCTTTGTCAAAGATGATACTTTCATCACTGTGAAGTCCAGAAAATTAGGATCTTATTCAGGATTTTGAAACTGGAGTTTTTCAACTATTAAAATTTTGTGAACCTTGACTTATTTCAGAAAACATCTGTCAAGAAGAATGAGCAACTTCTGAACAAAATTTTTTATTGTACCAGCCCAAGCAGCAATTCTCCAATTCATGTCTGCACATTTCCACTCTGCAAACATTGGAGATTTTGCATAGAGAATCAATACATTCAGTTGAAGACTTCCTTGTCCAAGGACTGGACAAAGTCCTAGGCAGCATAGTCTTTTTCTGTTGTTGACCCCACCTGAGGTGTAGCTTGGACCAAACACTTTGTCCTTGGACTACAGACACAGGGATTTCCCAAATAAATGATTCTGTAAACCCTCTTGGGATCATCGGACTCTACAGTAATATTATGAGTAATACTCTTTTACAGGATGATGTCAAAAGTGAAACCTACTTCTTGGCATTGTTACCACTTAGGAACAAAACACTTCTGAGACTGCCTTTAACCAGTTATTAATACTTAACATTAAAAAAAAGTATTAAAAACATGATTTGAATTTTCAATTCAGGCTTGTAATTTATTTTCTTAAATAAAAAAACATTCAAAAAAAAAATAAAAGGAAGAATTTATACCAATGAATTGTGAAACATGAGAATCCCATGTTGGCCCTTTTGTAGTATCCCTTCTTAAGGGATTCTGTCATTTACAGAAAGGGGGGACAATACGCCACGTTTGCTGAAAATTGACCCCAAGTCCTGGCTGTCAGCTGCCATCAGAGACTGCAAGGAGCATTTGCTTGCAGGCTTGGGTTGAATACTTATTTCCAACAGAAACCATCTTGGAGATACAGTGGCAGCAAACGTGTAATAAAAGAGCCTCTGTCCTCATGTACTTGTGAATCAAATCCTTATTAACTATCTGATTTAACAAAATTGGCATTCTTAGGTTAGTTTATTTTCTTCAGATTTAATTTCAGTAATATACCAGACTTCTATGTTAATCCTTCCAAGTGAAGGTAATTTGTGCCATAAAAGCTATCTATGCCTTTTTATTAATACATCCTTTCTCTTTTAATTAAAGTAAAATAGAAATATCTAGCTAAACACTCTGTTTAAACATCCACTAGACAAAGACAGAAAACAACTTTTCTTTTTTTCCCTATTTTTTTCAACAAGCTTAATGCTAGGTAACCTATTTTATGCAATTTGTACATTTAGCCTCAAAAACTGTCATATTTTTTCCTAAGAAAGAAAATATTCTATGAATAAGCCTTTCCCAAAACCTTGTTTGTCACGAAGTGCAGTGAGACTTCTTTAAATGTAAAATGTGTGAACCTAAACAAAGTTATATTTTCCAGCATGAGAGCTGAAAAAAACAAAACTTGGTAAAGTATATATATATATATGTATGTATAGGACAGAATTTTTCATATTTCATCACCTCAAAGACTGGGAATTTGCCATTGTGCTTCATGCTGCAGAACTGCGACCATCATCCTTGCTTTATATTAAGAGTAAATATTATATATAGAGCACCTATGAAGAAGGCAGTCCATAGTGTTTGCTTCTGCTTTCTTTATAAAGCTACAAAAATTGCTTCACAGTCAAATTAAAAAAAACAATATTAATGTTAATAACAAATAAATAAATGATATGGTTGTTCACCTTTAAAATCACTCTTCAACTAGAGACAGACTTTTGCTCAGTCAGGATTTCTGTGCTCTAAGAATTTTGTGCTGTCCAAATTTTGCCTAGATATTTTGTTCCGCATTAACTTTTGGATTATTTTTCGTTTGCTAGATTCCCACTTTCCTGGATTAAGATAAAACTGCATAGCAGGCATAAGAGATTTTCCTCACAGCTTGACTTGAAGTACTGAGGATAAAAAAAGAGACAAAACAGAAAAACCCTCACTCTTAAATAAAAGAGCATTTCATATTTAACATCTTATCATAAGTGCTATGTGTTCTAAAAGGATAATGAGGCATTACTATTATACAAAACAAATTTTTTTGCCTGTTGTATGCTTAGGTGTACTTCCTGCAGGAACACTGCTGCAGGAATTGCTTGTAAATTCACAAAAGGCTTTCCTCTGGAGGAGTAAAAAAAGTTATGGAACTCAGATGTCAAGGCACAGGTGTGTATAATTGTATTATATGGAACATAAAGTTGTGAACCAGAATTACTGTGAGTTCAATAAAATAATGAACGAAACAGTGGGTATCTTTTACTCGGTCATGCTTTAGAACTGAAATTTGTTTTCATTCTTGAAATAATATTACTCTCACAGTTTTGTTTCACTCTAACAAAAATGGTTTTGAATGATTTCTGCTACCTTAAGTAACTATATATTTCCAGTAGTAATTATCTATTTTTTTTAAATGGGAAATTTAATATTGTTTTAGAAACAATTATTTAATTTCCAAAGGAGAACAAATCTTTTCCAAACATTCCCTTCAAACTTGAAATTTAATGTGGGTGTAAATCCACCCAACTGGGGCTCTGTTGAAGTCAGTGGAACTGGCTTAATTGCA
The DNA here is from genome assembly GCF_022539315.1 of Serinus canaria. Classification (NCBI taxonomy): domain Eukaryota; kingdom Metazoa; phylum Chordata; class Aves; order Passeriformes; family Fringillidae; genus Serinus; species Serinus canaria. The sequence continues at coordinate 104,882,697 of NC_066316.1, read as the reverse complement.
ACTAATTTAGAAATATTAGCATAGACATTGATGATGGTATACAAGGGATAAAATTGCATCACATTAACTCATGGCATGGAGCCTGTGGCTCAACCCTTTATGTATAGTAACTTCCTTGATTTCTCTTGTCTATCATCCATTTAATTCAACAATTTGAATAGTTTGAATAAATATGCTGATTCAAATATGTGTTTTCCAGATTAATTACTTTGGAGCAAAATCACAGTTTGAAAACAGACTCAAGACAAGACTTTTAAACATACTTAAAAGGCATATCTATCTATATCTATATCATCTATATCTATATCTATATATCTATATCTATATATCTATATCTATATCTATATCTATATCTATCTATCTATATCTATAGCTATATCTATATCATCTAAATCTATATCTATCTCTATTATATCTATCTATATCTATATATATCAATGTCTGTCTATCTATCTATCTATGTATCTATCTATCTATGTATCTATCTATCTATTTATCTATCTATCCATCTATGTATATATGTGTGGGATTCCAGGAGAAGAAAATTTAGGAAATTAGGCAATTTTTTAAGCAATAAAAAATCACATCTCATAATAACTTGAAAAATTGACAGTACAGACACCTCTGAAAGTCCTATTATAGCAATGGTTATGACTTCCACATGTCTGAATAAATACATGTGTCTATATAAATACATACATCTAAGTAAATACACATAGATTTACAAACATATAATATGTACACATAAGCTTATATGATGTGTGCCTGTGTAGGGCTGAATTATTTAAAGTGTGGGTGATAATGACACAAATAAGAAAACCCTTAAGTCAGCACAACCTTCAAGAACAAGCAGGAACTTGGTTTTAAAATTTCGTATTCAGATTTCTGGAACAATTATCACCTCACCTGGGTATTCTAACAAGTTAATCAGTAGCTGAATTGAAATACTCATCAACACACTATGTAATTTCATTGAGAGTATCTGCTAACTCAGATCAACTCAATTAATCTCTAGTGGAAAGAAACAAAGAAGCAGATGGTAATGTGTTTTAGTCAACAACAACTTTTTATTCTGCATACATTTTTAAGTACACTATTCCTAGGCATTACTCCTAAGGCATTGAGAAATTGCCTTACTTTTAATCTAAGGTTTTAAATAGACACCAACAAGACACACTCATATTCCATTTTGTCAGTAATGATTACAGTTTTCTCAAAAAGAACATCTCCCTTAGGCTCAGTTCTGCATGATACTTATCCTAACACACCCATTGATTTCCTGGGAGCAAGTTCAGGATCTGCCACCACCCCCACCTTGGCACAGAGGTCATGTCCCACCCAGTGAGCTGCACTGATATTTGATTAAATGCACTAAGCACTGCTTCACGTGCTAACAGATGGTGATCAGTAAGGATGCATTTGATACCACCTTTTCCATAGTGCTTCAAAGGTACAAGTTTGGCATCCTCAACTGCTTTGTTTTCATCTTTATGAAGAAAATATAAAGGTAAATCTCTTAATCCACATGATCCTGATAGCAGCAACTCTCTTTTCCTTTGGTCTGGTGGTCAGGACATTAAAAAAGGTGGCTAAAATATGAGTGCTAAGCTTGTTTCTAGTATTATCTACAGCCTCAAGATTCACCACGGGAAGTTCAGGTTGGACATAGTGAGGAATTTCTTCATGGATAGGGATCTTAAACACTGGAATGAATTGCCCAGGGAGACGATGGAGTCACCATCTCTAGAGGTGTTCAAGAAATGGCTGGAGGTGGCAGTTAGTGCCATGGTCTGGCTGATGAGGCAGTATCAGCCAATGATTGGATTCAAAGATCCTGAAAGTCTTTTCCAACCTGGATATTTCTGTGATTATTTATAAATTTTCCATTTAAGGACACCAAGATTAAAATACACAGGAATGGGCCAGGAGGAAGGGTTGAAACCTTTTATTTCCTATTCCTACACCCTTTCCATAAGTTAAGGACCTCATTTATGGTCCAGCTCTCATCAGCTTGATTGCTTGGTCCAGCACTGCAGCAGCCCTGTCAGGAGAACTGGGCTGTGACCCATGTCTCAGGTAAATCTGTAGCCTTGAGGTCAGGGCCGACTTGGAGATGTTGGCAGACAGTTTTAAATATGGTCACATTGGGGATTAATTAAATCCAGACTCCCACCTTCATGATTTATGTTCTGCCTCAAAGTGTATTTATAAAAAAATACAAAAACAAAGAGACAACAGTTGAAAAAAGCCCTCCTCCCACTGGAAAAAAAATGTATTTTGGAGGAAATTATTGTAACTTTATTCTTTGAGATAAATTTCGGTGTATACTGAGTTTGATTTCAAAATGTCTGGCTAGCAGTTTGTATCCATCATGTGAGATAACCAGATTAAAGATCATTTTCTGAATCCTGTCTGCTGTAAAGTCTTGAGTAGTTTTGTCCTGAAAAAGCCAAGAAACAAAAACCATGTGTATAAAGAAAAAAGGTACATATTTCAAATAGTAGATGGTCTGCAAATAAACCATCTTAAAAGTGAGGTGGCAGCTTAGGATGGGCTGTTTTTTGTTAGAATGTTGGCTCCATAGTTCATCTATTTATGTAGATCTTTATAGGCCTCATGGTCTTACTGGCCTCCTTACTATGTTTTAGCCACTCTTCATCACTTCTGGAGATCCAGAGAACTCAATAATATTTTTAGTTCTAGAAAAGAGAAGAGCAGGGAAGGTTTAGTCACACAATGAAGACATGACATATAGTAAATCACCAGCATGGGAACTAAACAGAGCCCTTCTGTTAGCCAGGCTCTGCATTTAGAGTTTTGGACTCATGACTATGGCAGTGAGGGAGAGGTGTATTTTTTTTAGTGTGAGAGGATGCCTAGCAAAAAAAAAAAAAAAGAGCCATGTATGTTCTTACACCTTCAAACAATGTTTAACCATCCTGCCTCACTGTTTTACTTTTTGTGTATTGTTTTTTACTTTGTTTCCATGGTTCCCATGTTAATTTAGCTGCAATTGCTTCTGTTTTGAATTTACATATCTCTTGTTCTGTATCCATATTTCATCTAATACTCTACCAGTTCTGTCTTTTGTCTATCCTTTTCCCTGATAGCCCATCCTTTCTTTCCTTTCTTCCATCAGTATTTTATGTACTCTTTGCTTGTCAACCATCTTCTTTTCCTTTCTTCTGCTTTGCATTTCCCTCTATTCATTTTTTTTCCTGTCAGTTGGCTTGTGAAGAAATATATTATGGGAAGTAGTTACATACAGGATATTTCTCTGAAAACATAACTAGATTTACAGTAACAGAAGTCAACACATCGACCTGCAATATCAAATTGTGGATGAATTTAATTTAATGCAAGCTAAACTAATGTTTTTCTAGGGTACCATATGTGTGCCAGATCCTTTAGAAACATGAAAGACAGAGTATATGCACTAAAAATATTACAACTGAGCATTCTCAGTTTTATAGAATCTATTTCAGTTTGTGCTAGATAACATATTTTACAAGTATAGATAAAGTTGGTGAACAGATCAGTGAAGTCTCATAAAGAAGATACTTTTTAATCAAGGATTTGAAGGAGAAAAGAAATTGGTTGATCTATGTCATGATTTTGAAGTATCAGCTCCATGTAATAATACTGGCACATCTACATAGCCCAAAAGCAGCCTGGATTCTACTATTTCATGTTCCTCTGCTTGAATTATATATGCACTTAAAGCATACATTTATATTATATACATAGGCATATAATATTTATTCTAAACTTTTGTCCAAAGAACTATCCACAGAGAATGATCTTCTCATCAAATTTGCAGTTACTGGTTCTTCTTTCATGGTGATGCACATCTAAGCTTTATGCCAAATAGAACTTATTTTGTCTTTCATAAACTCACATAATGCCAGAAAATAACACTATACCTACTGTGCCTTTAAAACACAGTCTATTTTAAAAATATTTCTAGATTTTAAAATTTTTTTTATTCTGACACCATGCTGGAAAGACATCTTTTGATTTTATTGTGAAGGCAGGAAAGGAAGATATTTATATTAGTCAACAGCGTGAACATTGGAATGATTTTCTAAAATGGAAAAGGCAAATCTTCTAGTCCCTTATTTGTCTTATGTGAATTTCTGCCTTCCAAACACTTGGCTAGGAAAAATAAAGACTCTTTTTTTATTTTTTTTTAAATTAACAGATATTTATTACTTTTTCTGAAAACAAAATAAGTTCCAATTAGAAAGTTGCAATTAATTGAAAATCCATAATATTTCTAGTAATTATTGTTATTTTTTGAGCTAAAACTCATCAGCCTTGTTGTCTGCTCACATGTTCTGCCAGGGTTATTGCATTATAGGTCTTCCCAGAGTTTTCTTCTAATGGAAAAATTCGGTATTTCAACAGTTTCCTCTTTCAAATAAATAAGAAAAAAATGAAATACTGAAGCACATAAAATCACAAAAACCTGAAAATATGGAAATTAAAAAGAAAAAGTACATTTCTAAGTAAACAAAAAAATTTACTGCATAATTTTTTTATTTTGCATCAATGTTCACTTTTTTTGAAAAATGGAATTGAAAAAATATTTTTCCTCATTCTCCCTCTTAATTATAAACTTTATTTTTTATTCAATAATTTTATTAGTTTATGAGATCTCCCAATTGCAGGAAAATAAAAAAGTAATTATTGTGAAAAATTCCTACCTATATTTCTGTTTCTTTGCCCAGTACGGGTTCCTTAAATTTTCTCCCTCTTGTTGGATTCATTCATGTCACCCATTCTCTCTGCCATGTCATTAGTTTGCTCTGCACTCAGAATTGTAAGTCCATGGATGAAGACCCAAAGGGCACAATTTGTATCAGTGTAGACACTGACACTCCTTTTCCTGCTTCATAGAGTGAAAGAGGTTAATGGAAAAATATGTTGTGAGTTACTCTTTATTGACAAAGACAATAAAAAATAAAATTTTGATAGAGAAACCAATGATGACTGTGTTTAAAATTAATGAAAAAGAACTGTGACAGTCAGGATCACCCTGTTCATAAAACCAGAATCTTACTCAGCTTAAAAAGAATTGTTTGCTTCATGGACAGAGAAAACTCAGATGAGCCATCTCCTGCACAGGTGAAGTTTGCTTTTGTCAATTAGATTTCTCTTGAAAATCTGCCATTTCATATCTATTAAGGTGCTTTTCCTTTAATCAGTCTAAGTGACCTGAGGTTGGCTGGTTCAGTTAGATATATAAGATATTTTTATGCATTAATTTAGTTTATATTAAAAAAAAAAAAAAAGTTGAGTCAAAAGCTTTGGAAGCATTGGGACACAAAATCACAGAACAACTCAAACCTTTCTGGAACAGAGCAGTATCAGAGTTCAGTGACCAAATATCAATATTCTATATTTATTGTAGTAATTTCCACATTGAATCAGATTGGATAAATATCCATCCATTTTTTTATCTTGTTCTTAACATTGGTCAGGACCAAATGTTTCAAAGAAACATAAAGAACCCTCTGCTTAAAAACCTGGACTAAACAGAGGTGGTATAAAGTTTCCCTAAAGAAAGGGTCTTTTAAACCCTATCATGTAGAAATTGGCTTAACCACTAAGTAACAATGCTTCCATTTCCTCTGGAAGTTTCATTAGTATATATCAACAACTATAGACCAAATCATAGAAGAAAATATAGTTATTTTACATTAGTTATTTATATTATACAAATAGCCTTTTTTTGCTGCCTGAAGAATACAATTTCCTTATTTTTGCTGCTGACAGTGGTTTTTAGTACAAAGCCTTATGTCTAGGACTAGCAATGTCAGTGTCTGTTGGGTATCTTTGACAACTAAAGGCTGGATTCAGACCATTATTTAATCAAACATCTCTCCAGGTGAACATAAACCACCTCTGATTTTTGCTCAGTGATTGTATAACTATCCTGTTTATTTGGACCCGTGACTAAGATTTGTTAGCCCATGGGGGATCACTCTTGAATAGCTGCTGAAAAAAAACCAATCAAAGTACTTTGATTAAATTCTGTCTCATTCTGGAATCTTCCTGTGCAGTTTTGTATCATTCTTGTGATGAAGAACAAGTGCTGTTTTGTAAGGGAGGGAGAAATAATGCTGCCATCCCCTTAAAGAAATATTTTCCCCATGTGTAACAACTGTGGAATGATATACAGCTTTTTAATAGACTTTTAAAAGCTATCTGGAGACTTAGTAAAAGGCTTCCATGCCCAGTAGATAACAAAATGTTATAGTAATTTTAGTGCCAGACCTTAATTAAAAAGAAAACCATAAAATGTATAAATGGGTACTATAGAGAATGATGCAGCTTTGTGGAACCATTTAAGTCTCTTCATCACAAGGACTGCAGAAATTAATAAGAGGACATAATTTGTGTAATACTGTAGTGGACACAAGGTAGTCAATATATTTTTACCCTTTGAACAAGCAGTTGTTGCTTGGAGTGCAGTTTCATCTTCCCAGGTAAACACTTCCATGAGGGATAGTCCCCAACAAGCAAACCTGTTGTTAAGGCTGTATCTGCAAATGAATTGTCTATAAACAAACTCAGCATCTGGCAGACATTCCAAGGTGAAAGCCAAACAGATGGCTAATTTAATATAATCTAAGTGACTTTGGATCAGATAAAGCAATTGAATTAACAGCACTTTAAATGAACGTATACCACACATTCTCACTATGCCATTATAATGGGCACCTTTTTATATCTTGAAAATCATTGCTAATTGAAGTTTCATATGGTGAATGCTTATATCTGTAAGATGTACTGCTAAACAGCCTGAAAAAAATAATTGTCATTTTAAATAAAAGCCATAAGTATTATAACCTTTATTATAACACAAAGACAATTATTTTCTTCAGAACTCCTCCATACAATTTTTGAATCAAGATATGTAGAATGAATACCATATGAACTTGTAAGTGCATGTGAAGCACGAATAATTTGTTATGCCTATGTACAGTACACAGATACCTGAACTCTGCATATATATGCACATATATATATATATAAACATGTACATATAAAACATAAATATGCTGTAAGTTTGGAAATTTTAATGTATTTATTTATTAAATACAAAACCCCTCAAACAACAAAACAAAACAACTTTTGAATTATAAAGGATGTTTAATTATTATTAGCCATTGTTATTTGTGACATGTTCTGAAATGATATACTCTTTGATCTACAGCAAAGAAAACAAGAAAAATATTTTCTCTTTGTATACCTTAGTTTTTTTGAGAGGGTGAAACACTTTCTGAATACTGAGCTGAGTACTGTTTGTACACAGCCAAAGTCAAATGCTTAAAATTTCTTTTTGTTTTTCTATATACATGCAAGTTAGTTCTCTGTGCATTTTCTGATCCCTCTTCCAACAAAACTCTTTGTTACATTTGTGCAAAGTAGGTAAAAAGGAGATGCAAAGGAGTTTGTCCTGTATGAAAGACTGGATGTTTGAGAAAGTAGATCTTCAACTTCTTTCCATTTCTTTCTCACTTGCACAGAACTCTGAAATCCCTGCCAAGCCCACAATTACATTAAGCTCCAGAGTTAGACACATGATCTATTGGAGATGGATTAAATACTGGCCTGCTGTGCTGCATGATGTAAGGAAGAGCTCCTTCCTGGTACTCAGGAGCTCTGAGAGAACGACCTCAAGTCCCTGGGCAAAGGGCCATCCAGCAGTGTCTGCCAACCAATGGGAAGTTAAAATAAAGGGAAAATTCATGAACACAGCTATAAAACTCTGGTGCTGCAATTGCAAAGGACAGATATGATTACCCAGTTAATCTTTCATTTATCTGGTTTTATTTTCCTATACACTGAGATATCAAAAAAAAAACTTTTCTGGCATTCTGGCACAGGTTCTACCTTGCTGCTATTTACATTCTAGCAAAAAAAATCTGAAAACTCATGAACTTTTCCAAATGTCTAACTTTATCTTTTTCTTTTTTTTTTTCATGTATGGCTTAACATCATTGGAAGAAGCATGGAGTAAGAAGTAGAGAAGTTGAAGGAAGGTGGAATTTTAATAATCAGTGAAAGAAGTCAAGCAGTTTTGGCTCTTCTCTGTTAGTTTCTATCGTATACCTCTCATCTGATATTACTGAATACACTTTTGATTTTTCTAAGTATTGTATTACATCTCTTATCTTGTAGTAGGCAAATTTTCCTTCAAAATATACTATATTAATTGTACACACTAAATACATACATACTGGGCATATAATGGATATATAAGCACAAGTGTTTCTATTTTTGAGATATAAACAAATACATTAATAAGCGCCTGGGTCTGCTGCTAATCCATACCATATAATGTTATTTCCTCTTCAACAAAAAAACTCTTTCCAAAGTCTGAGATTTTAAAGTAGTCTGTGGAAGAATATCAGCTCCTAGGTATGAATCAAGTTAGAAAAACTATCACAGATAATCTAAAAGAAAAAAAAATAGAAAAAAAAAAGCCATTTTCCTCACTCTAGACATGCCCAAATCAGGAAATTGAGATATGAAAATATATCAAGATTTCCAACCATGTTTTAGTGGAACATAAGACACTATCTTCACCCAGACATTTAAATACAGTTCATAATTCTATTACTATGAGGAAAATATTTTATTTAATCTACAGCCAATTGAACTACAGGTTAGGATTTTCCTATTCTTTTTCTTTCAGTAAAGGCAATTGTTGCAGTCTATATCTTGTTATGACCAGAAGTGAACAACCTTTTACACAAAGCAAAAAATTTCCTGTAGATTAGCAGTCTACTAAAGCCACAACAATTAGTTTTTATTAGTCCAGCTGTGATGATAGGAGCACTGCTAGTTAAATTGAAATTGTTACAGAAAAGCCTCACGATTAAAACACACATATGTGTGTCTCTCTATATGCATATATGTATATATGTTTAAGTGTATAAAGTATGTACAAAGTATACATATACAAAGAATACATGTTTTTAAAAATGTGTGTACATATGTATATATATGTGTGTGTGTGTGTGTGTGTGTGTGTGTGCTTCCCATATATGTGAGCACCCCTTTCCCTGGTGCTCTTTGCACTCTGTCCCTCCACCCTGTAGTTAATGAGACAAGAGTTTGTGTGAGCTTCAGAAGCAAAAGAATAAAAACCGGCTCACAGTGAACTGGCTGGATCTTCATTGGGCAGAATGTGATGGTTGTGGTGGTTTCTTCCTCTTCAGTCTTCCTCTTCTCCCTCAGCATTGTTTTAATAAATTTTCTGACAGTTCCTTGCTTGCTTTCACCCTGCTGTTTCCCATTTCCATGTGTCCTCTTTCTTACCCTTAAAGCTGGGTTTGCTGGACTCACTAGGTGATGTTTTTTCTATGTGAAAAATGTTCTGGGATTTCTGATGTCATCTGATACCCTTACTCTTCTATAATATATTTAAATCCTACAGTCAAAGACAGTTCACCTAATCCATAATAGCTGCTTGGTTTTACTCTCTATTAATTAGCAATAGGTGTTATGCCACACAGTGGTACAGAGATAAATTCAAACTAAAAGAAATTTGGCCATAGTCACCTCATATCTAAAAAACTGCAAGCTCAGCTAAAATAAGTTCAATTCACTTCAAGCCAGACAAGTCTGAAGTCCCTGTTCTCTCAAAGTCTGTCAGCTTTTACTAGAAATGCTATAATTTAAAAGTCATATTTGTTGAGCTAGGCAGTCTTTGGTCTTCTCTATACATGGAAATCACTGCAGTTAATCAGATGGTTTAATGAAAATTAGTTGGAAGAAATATGTGCATTGGTTGAGCTACCTCTGAAGTAAAAATTACTTTATAAAGGAGTTTAAAGTTTATTAATAGATGACTGTCCATTAAAACTTTTTAATTTTATATAGTTATTAATATTATGGCTTGATTACTACCTAGTCATCCTAAATGTAGCTTACCCATATTGCACAGGTTATGAATATACAAATTTGGAGAATATGAAACTGTACTACACACCACAGGATTTTGCAACATATGGAAGGAGCAAGAAAAATATTAAATTATTAAAGAATAACATTTATAATTACTTATCCTAATATATTCTCAACACATAAGCCCATGTTCTGTATATGGGCAGTATGGAAAAATGGAGGAATTTTTCTAATCTAACAAGAGCTTTTTTGAAGTTAATTTTTCATTTTAAAACAGATGTTTCCCACTCTACTGAATGAAAAGAGAGATATAATTTTCAGGAGACAACTAGCTCAGCATTAAGGTGGGTGTTAAAGGCAGATGAGATGAACAACCATCTAATGGTTTCTGCTTCTGTGTGGAAACAGCCATCCATAAACAGGATTTATTCACCATCTCTTGACAGCACTGGAAAATAATTCTTAAACTAACATAATTGTAGGTAAGGTGACAAAACATGTTTTGCTATTTTCCATAGCCATGCAGGAACTGAACTCTGTGAAATATCTTCTACAACACTGATCTAGGAAAGAGGGCACTTTAGGTTAGCTGGTCAAGGCAATCTTTTGGAAACTTTACCTGCATCTTTGCAGGTAAACTCAATGCAACCACCCTGACTGACTCAGTATGACCCACAAGATTGGCTCTAATATTTATGGCAAAAATTATAATTTGGGTTTGACTGCTGTAGTTCAAACTAAGAAATTCACATATGAGTATTTTGTCTCCATGGGCTTTTTTTACCACCTTTTGACCTCTTTTCTTCATGCCTAAAATTTGCAATGATTAGTCTAGTTATTGGTTGTTTTTAATGAGCATAAGGATTAAAGATTGATCTTCAAAAGAATATTTCATAGGGAAGGAAGAGAAAGGCTCACAAATCTTGTACTGCCTTCATCACACATATGATCTCTCTTCCTTTTATCCAACAATGGGACCTCTCCTGTGGTGAGTGGAAAAAGATAATGTATTAACAAATATTTTAGTTTATTTAAACAAGTGCAAGTTGGGTGGTCTGAAAAAGTTTTCAAATTTGTGATTGAATTTGGAAGAAAGTTCCCAAGGGGGAAAAAAAACTCCACAAAGCCCACAAAAAACAACTATACACTGAAGTTTTTATTCATCACATGTGATTTTTCAATAAAGCTGAAGGGCTCTTGTTACCCCATTTTTCTGGCTGGGTCAAATTTGCCGGGTGACACTTATCTACACTTCCTTCATCTTCATCTGTGGTCCTCTGTTAAAGCCAGTGAGCACAACTGCCAGGAACACTTCCCCTGAGCACATGGATTGCTTCCTCTGCAATGTGCCAGTGCTACCTTTGGATCTGAAAGACATCACTTTGTATTCACTCAACTCCAGTGAATTTTGTTAAGAAAATAAGTTTTAAGTGACCTTTTCTTCTTCTTTAGGAGGTAGACTGAAATAAAGAGCTGTTAAATCAGCTCCCATTTAGCTTGTGAGCTCTGCCAAGCTTTGTCTAAAGCACAGAAGGAAGGAGAGGCAAAGAGGAGCATTTTTTTCCCCTGCTGGGTTGATTTTCTCAAGGTCTAAACACTTCAGTTTAAAAGCAATAAAAATTCAATTATATGTTCAAAATTATAGAATTTTTTTCCGGTAGCTCCTTCTGTGATTAATTACTATAATGGTGTAGAAATAGCTGTTATTGCAGAACCATCTTATGTTCCAAAGCTTATAGATCCCTGCTCACTGTGAGAATGAACTCACAAAAATACAACGATTTTCTAAGAAGTGAAGAAGGAGGGAAAATCAAGGTGGTTATTTTTATCTGCTACAGGGAGGTGCGATTATGTGAGTTGACTCATTGCTACCTGAAGGGAGTCAGATCAAAATTAAGCCTTTCTACTAAAGCACACAATTAAAGTTCATTGCAAGTGTTGTAGGCAAGCTGGCATTTGCTGAACAAAGTATGTGCTACAAACAGATGCCCCGCTGGAAACAGAGACACAAAATTTCTTCCCTAGGATGATTCTGCTTTATTAAATCTGACAACTTCCACTTGAGCTCAGTGTCCTGATCTATAAAAGTTTCTCATTTGCTTTCAGCAATTGCCATATAACGTGCCAGTTGGAAGAAAATTGGCTTGTAATTTTACTCACTGTCCAAGAAAAATAAAGAAGCATTTCTTAAAAATCTCACACTATTCTTGATGCTGACATATTAAAAAACCCCCAAAAAACAAAAAAAAACCCCAAACCTTTTCATTGCTTTATTCTTTTGTGGAGAGAATAGTATTAAAAATTGTGTTAAAAATCTCTTTATCAGTAGAAGTAAATAAAACATTTGAAAACCTCCCACAGTGGGAGAAAATACTCAAGTTCAAATTTTCCCTATCAATATGTTAGCTCTGAAGTCTTAAAGGATGTAAGTCATATAGTAAGGAAATAAGATATAGTAAGTCATGTGAGTTGGAAATGAAATTTTCATTAAATATCTAATTGTATTGTATAACATCAATCAGAAACATAATCCATAATACAGCATACTCTATGTCTTTGCTTTCATGGCATGAGTAACTTTACATGTCATTTACCTAAAGTTATATCTGTGCTCTCAATTCACACACAAACACCTACCACTGCTGCCTGAAGCCATGCATAAGAGCAGAAAAAGCACCATTCCCCCATTGTTAATGTTGTTAATGACATTCATACAGAAAAGGAAGTCTAGGAAACCTGAAAGTGGGCATGGAAAGAAATGCATATCCAAATTTGTTATTTTTAAGTTCACGAGACGGTTTAGAGGGAAGTAAGTAGTAGACGTGCTTACTTCATCCATAGGTTTGGGTGAGGATGCAAAACAAACTTTGCTGAACATATAGTAGTGGAACAAGTAAATAATTAATTATTTGGGACACTGCACAGATGCATGGTGAGAGTCAGTCCCTGTCTGGAAGGGTGTATAATCCAAACAGACAGGAGAGGTGATTCAACTTTCAGGAACCCTGTGGTGGAAAAACAAGAAATTGTTCAGAATTGGGACTGTAAACCCAAGGATCAATCCCTTTCAACACATTATATTTCCAGTGAATTTTCAGTGTCTTCTACATCTATTCAGGCATCACATTTATCATAAGGGAGCAAGCAGTCCTCCTAACATTTTAGCTAAACTCCTTTCCCCCCAAAGCTACAAAATTAATATGATATTTAATTATTCCTTCCAAGCTAAGAATGATTAGCATCTCAGCTTCTTCCAAAATACAATTCCTTCCACACAAGAGGCCCATTGAATATTTTAAAGAAGCATAACCAACTCTTAATATTTCAGTTTCATATTGATTGCTGGAATTAACAATAACACCTCATATTTAGGTTTTCAGTTGTGTACTGATTTGATTTGGCCATTTCTAATTACAAGAAAAACTGTTCCTCTCTTCCTTTCACTGTTTTTGGGCTAGGATTTACCCCATTCCCACTCATCATCCAGGGCAGTGGTCAGTTGATGTGGGTTGATCCTGCCTTTCATTCAGAACCTGCTGTCCCACAGTCAGAATGTTCTTCCTCTGGACACGTCTTCAAGCCTGTTTGCACATTTCATGAGGATCCTTCTCTTCTGGGGGCCTGTCTGGCCAGGATCAACACAATGAGTGAAAAAACATGGAAAGAGGCAGAAGAAATTCAGATTTCAGTGAAATTAGTGACTATGGGCTTTTGGGGTTTTGTTATATTTTTTTGTTATCCATTTGGAAAAAGGGGCAGTGCACCTTCCTTATCCTCCCTAAGAGTACATATAGTAAAGTAAGATAATCTGGACCTTATTCTGCTTTTGAGCTGGCACACTGAGACTTTTAATTGCAAATAAATTTCAAATAGCCAGCAAATTATCGTCTTTCAATTATTACTTTATCACATTTGCACCAGAGTGCAAATGAGTGTTTCCTATGAAAATTGTATCTGAATTACACCATCCCTTTTTCTATTGAGTTATGAAGGCCATTTCTAGATAGGAAGTAAGGAGGAATTTCTAGACTGGAGTAGGGAGAAGTTGGCAAAGGAAACACCTGAGAAAAGCATAAAGGCAAACCAAACCAAGTAGTTTATCATAATAAAATCCTCCTTTTTCTGTCTTTTTGGCCTTTGTGTTTTATTCTGTGCTTCATTGACCACTTATTGCTGATGAATGAGATTCCTCAGGTCTGGTGTTGCTGTTTTGGTTTTTTTTAAAGCATAGCTGTCCTAGTTTTAAGTCATGTTGTCACCTCTTATCTATCACAATACCGAGCAGTTATCAGATATATTATATTTCAGTGGGAATCTTTCTTACCTCTTTATGTTTATTTTCTGCATGACAGTAAAACTACAATTTTTTTACATGTCCCACCTCAATGCTGCAATAATTTGTCACTTTCCTCACCCTTTTATTTTGTCTTCAGTTTCTCTCGGCCAGCTGTCAAACATTCCTATAATCAAGAGCCCCTATAATGGTATAAACCTGAAAACATTACATTTTAGCTCCCTGTGAGTAAAAAAATAATTTATTCCGATTGATTTCAAGTTCAGGACAAGACAGGTAAAATTCCAGAGAGAGGTCTTGAGCTCCTGTATCGACTCTGACTTGCTTTTAGTAGACTGTGTGCAGTCTTTGACAGATCAAACAAACTGCAATACCTCAGGTGTACTGGCTGTTTTTCTAAACTTAGGTCTATCCTCTAGGTCTGATGACAACTTTTGAACATTCTGCTTTCTTAAAGTTTAATAACAATATCATTGATGTTGAAGGAGTAGCTGAAAATGCTTTTGATAAGAAGAAAGTAGAGCAGAATAGAAAAAGGAAGAGACTCTTTAATGGGATTTGGTGACCTCAAAATTTAGTTTTGTTTATTTCTCAGAAAATTAGAAATAAAGTTAGTATTTTGAAAAATGCTTAGGGAATGCATTATCTATCAAAACACTAAATCCTAATAGTTGAAGTAATGATGGAAAGGGACTTTTATTAAAATGAAATAAAATAAAAAGCATGACCACTTCAGAAAAATTAATTGTATATCCAATTTTTTTATCCTCAAAATATTTTTTTTTCCTCTTGCTTTCATTCAAAACAAATGTCAAAGTAAGTGAGTACATTTCTTCTCAGTATACTTGGCAGAGGATGGAGAAGGTACCTTCATTAGCATTTCCTATTTTAACTTTGGCCTACACTCAATATTACTACTGCTACTTCTAGTAGTACTGCTTCTACTTCTGCTACTACTACTATGATTTGTACGTATTTTGTCAGACCTTTTCTTGCATATTTAGTGTGAACTTTTAATCTGTTTAATAATTCTTGAAAATTATTTTGACTTTTGCAGAGCATACTAAAAAATCTGTCTTGAAAAGCAGACAAAAGTAAGAGCTTGAGACATACAGACCAGTCTACTTCAGTTTAGCCCTAGGATAAAACAAAAATATAAAATCCAACTGTGAGTGTCTAGACAATGATAATGTGACACTGAATTTAAAAAAAAAAAAACAACAAATGATTAAAAAAAAGAAACATTTAGTAAAATTAATTTCCTCTTGTAAAATGATAATTAGCTTAATGGTTTGCTGAAGAGTAGACAGCAAAATCTTTAATTTAGAGACACTTCTTGTATTGTATGCAGTGACATTTCCATATACTGGCCAGAGAGGGCCCAAATACAATAACAATTGTGCTAAACTGGCAGAACCACCCCCTTCAAATTTACACAAATTATTTCTAATCTTTCATTTGATAAACTGGATTGATAAAGAGAATAGAGCCGGTCATAGGTCTAGGGGCATTATTTAATATTTTCATTAATTATTTAAATGATAGAACAAAAACAACAATGAGTTCATTGCATTTGTAGACACAGTAAAATCGAATAGATTGTACACATATTGGAATGTGGAAGGACCTTCAGCCCAGCACGCTGCTACAGAGAATGTAATGGAGAGAAATATTTGCACAGGAAAGTTCACTGACTCTGGGTAAATGGGAAAAGAGAAGACAGTTGTTTGGATCAGAATCTAAATCCAGTTGCATATTTTGTTTCCTCAAACATTTAATGAACTTTTCCAACTGTGAATAAAATCTGAAGTGTTTTGAAACCTAGGTTTGAGTCTGAATTTTTCAGTTTAAGTCTTTTATCTACTTTGAAGGGATGTGCAATGATATACTAAAGTGGGAGCTAGCTCCTTGACATAGTGAAATGAAAACCACAAATGTTTAGAAATCAGATTTAAAACACATGGTTAAAAATGCACCTTTGCCACTAGAAAACTGAGGAGAGATAAAATCGCAGACTATGCAGGATATTATGTTCACTTAATTACTGTAGCACTAAAGAGTTTAACATGATGATGTCTCACTGTAGGAGGAAACATTATCTCTGTAATATTTAGAAATTGTCTGTCATTGTTGTGGATCTTCAGCACTCAAATAGTGACTGTTAAGGTAAGATTGGAAAAGTCTGTTCAGAAACTATTCATTTTACAGGAAAGGAGACAGACTGCCATAGCCTTGACCCAGAGAAGGTCTAGTTTGCAGTGTCTGTTCTTGAAAACACTGATAAAACAAGCTTACATTCAGGTCACCTCATGATATCTCAAAGTGTGTCACATTGTAACGTGTCACACACCTTCTTTTAATAATGTTGCAATGTATTAATTTTTTATGATGACCTGAGTTTATGTATACAATCTTTGTTTTTCATAAAATGCTGTGCCACATGACAGAAATCATGTCAAATTCCATGGAACTGCGTGAAGCTTACACTATAGCAAAAGGCTGGAGAAATATGGTTGTAGCAGTCTCTGTCATTGCAACTTTCAGACTATTTCTTTAACATCTATCTGCAAGTTCAAAGAATATGAAACTTCAGAGGGAAAATCTGTTTGAAGAACAGACATTTCCCAGTGTTTTTTGGTTACAATCCCTAGAAGCCAGATAATATTTCAAGTTTTCACCTAAACCCATAAAAGTTCACACACTAAATTAATTTCAAAGTCATCATATGGTCATGTCCCTTAAGTAGTACAGCATATGCTGTTCTCTTAGAAATACAACAAACAACTGAAAAAAATGCCCAACACAGAACAAAGTTTCATATGCCTTTGCAGATAGCTCATTATTTAACTCTCCAACTAATTAGTTGAAATGTAAATTAAATTTTTAAGGTTACAATAAAAGTAGGAGGAGTTTTGGAATGTCCTTCATATCGTTCATATAAAATGATACTGTGAAGATTATCAATTTAATCTGCATTACGCATTTAGGAACTTTATTTTAGACACATAAAACCCCAGCATGAGGCAGAGGTAGGGAAAAGAATACGAGTAAGCCAGATTTTCCTCTGTGCCTTTAATACAAGAAAAGGGAAAAGGAAATAATTTTGAAGGCTATTTCCAAAAAGGTCCCAAAAATTCCTGCTGCATAGCAGAGACTGAAGAAATTTGGTTAATATATGACCTAATGTTTTGAGTTTGAAGACACAGATTATCAATTAATGAAGTACAATCCCCAGGGTGTGATTATTCCCTTAAATGGATGCATTGTGTTTTCTTCTTGTAGCATTTGATACTGGTATGGAACACATGATCTGACAATGTTTTCTTTTAAAGACTTGTGTTACCTATGTATTCATTTCACAACTCTTCAATCAAAGGGGTACAAACAAAAGCAACAAGATTTGCAGCAAGAAAGTTTAACAGGCATGCATGAGTTTATACAAAAAAAATTATGTAGGTTTTGTTAACATCCTGGAGATTTATCCTAAACTGCACTAGGAATATTGTAATACCAGAACAGGTTTTAAGATCTGAGTATATTTAACACTTCAAAGAGGAAATATCAAGATGTGATTTTCGCACTACATCCTCCTAATTCTAGACCACTTGTATTTAAACTTCCTTCCACGTAAATCAAAGAAATCCCCAGGGGCTCCAACTTGTAACAATCAGTCTAAGGAAAAGGATGGTATTATTCCTCCCTGGAGAGACATCTAACATGGATGAACCCTAAAAATATCACAGTCAATCTCTGCTGTTCAAATGTGGTAAAGGATATTGTTCTGCAATGTCTCCTGAGAGATGCAAATTAAAGATTTTGGCAGAAAATAGTGTTTCCAAAAGTGTGGGTGTTCCGCAGAGTGCAAAGTTGATATAATTGATTATCACAGCAACAGAGTAACTCACTTTGTCTATTCACCTACTCCCAGCTCCTAAGCATCATTATTAGCTGAGATGCCAAACACTGCTGTCCTGCAGGAGCCAGATTTGCCCCCGAGTGCAGAGGGATAATTAAGTGTAAGAGAGTCCCTGCCCTACTAAAGGTAGGCTATGTGGTCACTGTTAATTTGGGCAACTTTCAGACAAACACAATATGTATGTTTGAGCTGAAAGTGTCATACACTTCACAACAGCATATTGCAGTGTGACATGTGCATCCAGATGTGAACAGCAAAAATAGACTGAAACCTTTTTTATTTTTTTCCTTGAAAAGCTGATATTCTGAAAGCTGTGATTAAAGAAATACAGTTGTCAGAAGCAAGAAGCTCTAATAATAATAATGCCAAGGAGAAAGGGTAGTTTAGAAAATTTACCAGGAAAAGCCAGCTCTGCAAAATAGCTTTTCTGTGTGCAGCAAAACAGAATGTGGTGTACAAATTTTGAGCCAGTAAAGTTTTATTTGCGCTGTAATTGCAACAGAAAGAGTACTAAAATGCTGGGCACCCCAGCATTTTAGACTGATGCACATAAACCTGTTACACCACCATCATTTTTGTATACTAGTTTTAGCACTACTTTGCTGTTTTAAGAGTCTGTTTTGTTTGTGCTTATCATAGAGGCTGGGCTGTACTTATATTACTTTTACCATCCCACATGGTTAGTCACCTTTATTAGTCAGACGTGCTGACTGAAAAGTATCTTGACAAGAAATATGGTCTTGGAAAACTGAAGTTTATTGAGATTAGCTGGGGTGACTATTTTGAAGTGGCCAAGTGCCACTCACCATGCACATTGCATGAGTTTTATCCAGAGTAGCTGACCAAGCTGGGGTGGGAGTGGTGCAGATGCCCAGGGCAGGTGTGTTCATGGGAGCATGTGCAGGCACAGCCAGAATTGTGTTGACAGCTCTGGACATCTGCCTCTCTTTATCAATCATCCAATTCCTGCCATTAGATGCATTAATGATTCCTCATTCTCTGTATGGTCTCTATTTCTACTTCTCATAAAGAGATTTATAATTTTAATAGTGACTTATAAACCATGACTATAACACAGAGTGAATGCAAAACATTTCTCTCAGTCATGGCTAGCAAAAAAAATCGCAACAAAATGTTTAGATTGTCTGTAACCACATAGTGTATAACTGGTAAAATAAGAGGTCATTTGCATAGTGGAATTTTCCTCCCAATAAGAATTGATGTCAAGAGATTCTGGGCCTCCAGGGTAGAGCATAAGCAAGGCCAACAATACCTTCAGTTTTAGCCCTTTAGGCTGGAGTATATTGGAAGTGATGCTGCATTATGAATGTTAATGAAATATTAGGTTTTCTGTTTTCCCTGCCAGCCTCATCAATTTTTCACCTTACATTTATACCACCAGTGGTCTGGCTTGGGAGTTTTTTTCACTAAAAAGTCTGCTGTCTAACTTATGGAAACAAATTGATACACTCTGATCTGTATATGATAAAATATGATTACATTAGGAAAAGAAATTTAAATATTATCTGTATATAGGGGAACTGAGAACTATTGGAAGATAAGGAGAGAAGATGATTTACTGGATGCTGCTTGAGATATGTTCTATCTCAGGTGATGGAGAGCTGAAAACTTTGTTGATATTTGAGGTGAATAGAGAGACTATCTAAGGAAATTTAAATTGGAATTGGGACTATAATGATTTGGAAAGCTTGAAAATATTGGTTTTTACACTGCAAGAAAATAACAATATTTTCTTACAGCGGGGAAAAGATTTCTGTGTGGTTGCTTCACTAGATAATCTGCAAAATTGCATGAGTGTAAAATAATATTTCATTTTATTCAGCAATGCTGGTAAGTTAGATCCTTAATATTCTAAGTACAATGTGAATGTTGTCTATTTCTGATTAATTTTATATTCTCTCTGAAACTACTGAATAAGTGTTAATATAAATTGCACCACAAATGTATGTGTCCTGACATACCTGGAAAAACTGTGCTTGAGTTAGTGTAAGGCCACTTTGGGCATCAGCAGGGACTGTTTGTGTTTGGACATCTGTAGACTCACATGTATGACTTTCACCAATTTTCAAGAGCTAACAGTCTAAATGACTTTTGGTCCTTTGGATCACAAAGGATATAGACAGATCTATTAACCCTCTCAGCTGTGGAGATGGCTCACTTCTTCAATTTAAGTTTAATAATTAGATTTTTTTTAAGTAGTAATTAGATTTTCATCTTATTGAAGCCTATACACCTGGAATAAAGTTCAAAGGATTTCTCAGCAGCATTCTTTCTAAAACAGTAGTTAAAATGGGCAGGTGAAAGTTTTTAGCCTGAAAAATCCAGAAGCTCAGACAAACTCTCCTAAATGTTACCTTCATACTGAGATATCTATGGACTAATAATGGGACAGAAGGTGTACTAAACTTCTGTCAACAGATCTGGGCTCTTCATAGGTAGTAGAAAATCTTCACAGCTTCCACCAAATGCAGCTCACTTACTTGAATATGGTTACATGTGAATATGTTACAATATTCATATTTGAAATTTCCTTCATCCAAAGCTCTAAAGAATTTTCGTAAATACACAACATTGTGAGACAAAAGTCAATAACTAGCATCCTTCTTTTATGGATCAACTTTGTGTGGGGTTTTCTTCAAGGTTTCTCTTGAGATCTCTCTAAAATTTGGTAAATAGAACTCTGGCTTTATCCTTCTTATTAACTCTGTGTACCATGATATCCATCATGTTAGAGTTAAAGCTCTCTGAGCTTGAACTTTCAGGACTTAATTTTAAAATAAAATACTTTGCATCAGCAAAATAGAATTTACTTTCCTTAGTAAAACATAATTGCAGCTAGAAGACAGCAATGCCATGTCTTCAAGGAAGACAAGCCAAAAGTTAGAGCATGACCTTATTTTAAACATAGAAAATGGCTTGTTGCATTTATCCCACAGGGAATATAGGCTGAAGTCAATTGCACACCAGACAGATAAGATGGTGTAACTAAACCTTTTTTACTGCTTTCCATACAATTCTAAGCCAACTCACATTATTAACCTTTCATTGATAAAGGAAACCAGTTTTAAGCTGATAACATCTTCTAATGGTGGGCCTAAATGCTGGAATTTAACAAAAGGAAAGACATTTTATTGTATCCAGTAAAGCATCCAGTTCAACTAAAGCTGAGGAGTGATTTAAAAAAATAGTATTAATAAACACATTTAAAACATGATAAACCTAAAGATGTCTCCAGAGACATCACATAGCACATATACAGCAGGAAAATTTAAAAAAAGTCACAAAGAACCCCAGAACTGGTATCTTCCATAAAGGCGTAGTCATAGTATAGTTATCAAGTCATATTTCTCAGGGATGAATTTCCCTTCATGCAGTCAGTTTGGATGTCACCAATCCACCTCATTTTCCATGTTCCTCATTGTAGTTTCCAGGAGGATTGAGGTTAATTGCTATAGCATTAAGTGAATTGTTGATGTCAACTTATATTTCTATTTTTCTAGAAGAACAAGAAGGCATTGTCATGCTTTTAGCATTAACTATGTAAACATGGAAGTCAAACATGATCACTGTGGTACCAGAGCTCTGTCATAATCCCAGGAGGGATCATAAGGTGAGGCTTCCAAACGTACTTAAGATTCAGCCCAAGAGCACTTTCCTTTCATTAGTAGGCCTACTTGGGTAACTAAGCAAAAACTTATTCTTTCCTACTTCAGGAGCCAAGGCAGTGCTCAATATTCATAAAGCTGATGCAGCCTGGCTTAGTGACAAGCATTTACTTCTAGCTAGGTCTTTTGGGAATTAACGATATTAAAATAATTTTTTCAGACATCACTTATACTCTATTGATTTGTAATGAAATGTCCATCTGTTTTCATAAACAGAACATAATCCATACCCCGTGCACCTTTCTTCAGGAATCTCCAATATCTCCTACCTATGGGTATTTCAGTGAGAGTTAAGTCTAATTGAATGATAATTTACCATAGCATTACAAATTGTGGTTTAACTAGAATTATGTGGAACTTTATATAAAACCCAATCAGACAGTAAAACAGATTTTTAGCCTTACACCAGGGGTCATACTTCCACTGAATTTTAATGAGATGTTCTGAATCCCTCAGAGGATAGAAATGCCTTTAACCCTTGCATGGCAAACAGGGACTTGCAAATGGCAGCACTTCAAAACTCCCTAATAAAATGATATCATGATGACATCATGAACCCATGTGATCTGATGCCAATTAACCCAATTTATCATAATGAACAACAGAACAGCTTTCCAACGACCTTTCATAAAAAGAAAATAAGAGGATCTTTTCATACTGTGTCATCAGGGCAGAAAAAAACATGTAATATTGATTAAGAAAAGCCCAAATCTGCGTGTCACTGCTTCTGGAGGGTTTTGGCAGGGAATTTGTATGAAGAACACACAGCCGTGGCACTGAGCAGCAACCCTGGAGTTTAGGCTTAATTTTTGGGGTTTTATATTTTCCTGTAGACCTGATGAAAAGGTGAAATATATTGTGCATCTGAATTAACAATTATGGAATGAGTCTGAGATGAAACTAAATCACCTGCATGTAAATTATGTTTATTTACAAGGATAAGCTAATATGCGGATTTATAGTGAGTTCTATAAGACTTTTGAGGTGAAAATTTCTGTGTGAGGACCAACTTCCCTGAATTTCAGAGGAGACCTCCTGTGTTCCAGTTTGTGTCCATTGCACTTGGTCTTGGCACAAGTGCAACAGAAGAGAGCCTGGATGCATAAATGTCCACTCCCTTTCTGTGTT
This sequence comes from Serinus canaria, assembly GCF_022539315.1. Taxonomy (NCBI): domain Eukaryota; kingdom Metazoa; phylum Chordata; class Aves; order Passeriformes; family Fringillidae; genus Serinus; species Serinus canaria. The sequence continues at coordinate 104,859,752 of NC_066316.1, read as the reverse complement.
TATTCACAATCTCCATTAATGAGATTCTCCTGAGCCTTCTCTTCTCCAGGCTGACAAGTCCCAGCCCCTTTAGCCTTTCCTAACATGGAAGATGTTTCTGTTCCTTTTATCATCTCAGTGCTCCTTTGCTGGTTGCTCTCCAGAATGTCCATGTTTTTATCGTACTGAGGAGCCCAGAACTGGACACAGTTCTCCAGGTGTGGCCTCATCAGTGCTGAGTTCAAAGTATGACTGCCCTGCCCTGCTGGCAACAGCTCCAATGCAGCACATGATGCCATCAGCCTCCTCTGCCACAAGGGCACACCTGAGGCTGTGTGGCATGAGGCATCAGGGGTATTGAAATACTCAAGACAGTTGCTCTGGCTAGCATAAATAACCTCCTCAAATGTTAAAACTCATGGCAAAACTATCTGGTTTGAATCTCAGGCCTACTGAAAATGTAGCAAAGAGAGGCAAAGCATTGCCTAGTAGAGATATGAATAATAACAAGCATCCACACCAAGCCTGCTTTGAATTTATTCAAATCAGCTTTTAAGGTCCTGGACTGGGTTGTATTTGGTTTTGTCAGAGTCATTAGTAGACAAATGCAGACCATTACAGGAAAGGGACTCTATTCTGTCTGTGTGCTCTGCATGTCAGAGCTGCGGAATGCTTTTCTCTTTTTTAGCCTGCAGACCTTTCTTGTGTTTGAGTAGATAAATGTAAATTGGAGATTGAGCAAATAGTGTTAGATATTTTAATGCAGGCAGATATGGTTGCTGCCGGATAAGAGCTTATGCTTCTATTATGTTCTAAATTTGAATAACTTAGTACAGCAAAATTCCTTTAGAGTTCTTAGCAAAAATAAAATCAGGAGGAAGCTTGAGCAGCTCAGAGCTTTTGACCAACAATTTATCATGAAACTCAGATTAAGCCCACAGAGAATTCCTTTTATTTTATATTATTTTTAAACAAGAACATTTATTAAATTGGCCTTTTGGTCTCCTGATTACTGGAAGAAAGACCCACCCAGTGGCAGCCCACGCTCTGCAAAGATTTATGTACCTTCTGAACTTTAAGTGTATAAAACCCCTCCTACATGCTTGAAGATATACAAACAAATAATATATCATACTCAGGTAGCTGAGCTAGACCTCTGCAATGCATCTCAGGTGCACACACTGGTGCCAAGCACACTGGGAAGCTCATAATGAGCTAATTTATCTGATTTCTTATCCCAGCTAAGCTCAGCACTCCTTAGACTAAATTACTTTTGTTGCTTAAAGCCAGCTCAAGTCTGGTTGGCTCAGGCATCTTTTTGACAGACTAGTGTATCATACAGACATGGTATTTTAGCAGCTTTTAGAGATATTTTACTGAAAACTCATCCTTATATGAGTTTTTGATTAGGCAGCTGTTTCATGGACCCTCCTCTAAGATGTTTGCAGTGGCAGCAGTGCTTCCCAGAGTTGATTAGCTGGCAATGGATACTGCAAAGAACAACGTCATACTGACTCCCTGGTCCCCAGCAGGTGCCTGATTCCTGGGGCTGGGATGTTCCTGCTCCACGTCCTCCCCAACTCCTGCCCCTCACTGGGGTGATAGCACCAGCCCTGGCCATGGGATTCCAGCTCTGACCTCTCAGTGGGAAGCTTCACTGTCCCCAGCTTCTGTTCCACAGGGATGCCACTGTGCCATGTCAGTTTTAAAAACTGTGACTTTAAATTACACTTGGCAAGTTTTGCAGAATTGGTAGCTTTAGAAAAAAACCCAGCCTCTCACGTTTCAAGGTTTCAAAATAGTTCTCACCAGTGCATAAGTATTGTCTTTACATAACACTGCTTTTTGGCGAATAAATTTAATGTCCCTTTTGCATTTTTTCAGGAATTATTAGCTGGCTTTATTTGTATTTATTATATAAGAATTCATTTTATCTGTGCTGCCCAGAGAAAATCTGAAATATAATCAACTGGTTGACAAAATGAATTGAAGATTATGTATATGTTCCCATGAGCAAAATGTTATTTTTTTGAGCACAGAGTCAAAATCAATTTTGAAGATTCAAAGAAATGTTCTGGAAAAGTATAAGAGCAGCAGAATAATTTATATAATGTAGAAAACTCTGGACAGACCCTAAAAATAACAGAAAAAGAACAATAGATACCTTGCTCCTAATCACTGACTGCTCAAAGCAAAATGTCTAAAAATTATTCTACAGTTAACAGTCTGTATAAATATATTTCAATGAGGTAAGGCAAAAAAATCTCAGGTTATGTTTCTTTGTTGATAAGAAAAAAAGCCAAATTGCCATGGTACACAGGATTTTTTGTGTCACTGACATGTTCTATGAAAAATCTTTTCCTTAGGATTTTTTCCTCCTGAGAAGCAAGAAGCCTGAAGAACAATATGCAAACAATTCTTATCTGCTGCTGTGGAATGCAACAGGTGGATCTGTGATTGGTCTCACCTGGTTGTTTCTAATTATTGGCCAATCACAGTCCATGTGTCCAGACTGTTTTGTTATTCATTCTTTTTCTATTCTTAGCTAAGCCTTCTGATGAAATCCTTTCTTCTATTCTTTTAGTATAGTTTTAACATAATATATATCATAAAATAATAAGCCAAACCTTCTAAACATAGAATCAACTTTCTCTTCTCTTCCCTCATCCTAAAACCCCTGTGAACAATGCATCATTTTGTTTTATTTTTTTTTTTTTTTTTTTTTTGGTCATGAATTCTGGCCTAAAATTTATTTTGTTTTATTCGATAGCTATATGACCTTAATTTTAGTGACACTGATTCTATGTATGCATATTTCTATAACTTTTGTACTTTAGAAAATCTATTTAATTTCTGAAAATACATGCATATACTGAGAAAAGTATTCTTTTCACAGACAGGGGTTCAAAAGTATGTTAATCCCTCAACCTGTACTTACTTAAGTAAACACTTGGCTTACTGTAGTGAAAATAAGAGGGGAATTGACTCCATCTATCCAATGAATTACAGTGCTATAATAACATAATGCTACTTAGTGTATGTGCTGAAGAACACCATTTATTTACAACCTGCTATCAGAGATGTTTTTGGTTCCCTTTACTACATATGAGAGACAGTCCATAGACACTTCCTGCTTTGTATTTATTGTAATGCATATAAAACTTTACTAAATTTTTATGGGTACACTTTACCAAGTTTTTTATAGGTATTGGTATGAATACCAAACAAGTAGAAACAAACCAGAATTACAGACTTTGTGGGAATTAAGACACTAAACCTACCTTTCACAAATATCCCTTGGGTAGAATTTCTAAAAGCAGTTCTTGGAATAAGGTACCCAGCTGCTATTGATTTTTCATTAGACACCTAATGGATGTAGTGCTATAGAATGTTGTTTCTGTCTTTTATTAAAAAATAAATCTGAGTACAGTACAATGCAGTGACTTTCCTAACTTAGGTCTGTGCAAAAGTATTGGCTGAAAAGAAATCACAGCTAATGTTCTTCCAAAAAACCCCAAAAAAGCACACCATCTGCATCCATACCTTTCACACAGTGTTTTTAGTGAATGGTTTAAATGCACATTATGTTCTTCATTGGCCAAAACTAAGAAATATTTAGGAACTTTTGGCATGGTGACAAGCATATTTAGGAACCCTTGGAAGGGTGACAAGTACATGAAGAATTTACAACTTTCCAGGCTGATTTCTGATTTTCAAGAGAAAATACTGTCATAGAGTTAAGTTTGTTCTTAGTGTCACTTTTCAACTTCTAAAGTTCACAAGATTCTGTAATTTAAGCAGCACATATATGTCTGCTCAGAAAAAAAAAAGGAAAAAACTTAAAAAAAAATGCAAAAAACCACCCAAAACAAAACAAAACCCTCTAACATGGACCTAATCTAAAATATAGCACCTTGTAAACTCTCCGGGACTGCAGCTAAGACAGAAAATCACTTGTGCAGATATATTAGAACCAGTTTGCATTTTCGAGCATCACTTCTGTAAAATGTGCATTCAACTTGATACAGGAAATCAGTACAAGTGCATTGGAAGCTTTCCGTGTTCTCTGTGGTGACATGTGTCCTGCCAGCACCCCTCAAGGAAGAGGACTGAGAACTAGCTCAGGTAGATTCTGCATCCAGGAGCAATGCCAGCCCCTCTAAGATGCTCTCCTGGCTTCCCTTACCCACAGACTCAGTGACCTATGAGCCCGTTTTTATGCAGACCCAAATCATTAACTATCATGTTGTGTAGCTGTTTTGCACCACAGAAAGATCGAAAGGCTCAGACAAAGAAGAGGCATTTAATCCACATAATAACCTTTGTAATTCTCCCAGTGTGGTTTCTGCACAGCATTATTAATTATTTCTGAGGACAGATTTGCCCTGAATGTTTATGTAAGGGTAAACCTTAGGTGTTTGCCATTTCCACATCTCTTCATTCCTAAACCAGTTTTTAATTTAAACCACAGAAGAAGAAATTGCATATCATATTGTGATATGCAATGACCAGGCTTACCTATACCAGCTACTTGTGTCCAAACAAGTCAGAAGCTATCACAGACAAAGGCATCATAAGGGTTAGAATCAAGCAAATATGAGCTCCTCTGCTTCACTAGAGCTCCTGTCTTGATCATGGCAACACAGGGAGCGAGGCAGAATTAATTACTGCCCTTTAGATTTTCACTTTTGCATGCTGTGCACAAATAAACATGTCAGGGTTCCTGAGGTTGTGCCGTTCCAGTGCTCTTGATGTTTTCTATGTAGAAACATGGAGATGGAAAGGTCACAGTGCTCTGTGCTGCTTCTGCCAGGAAGAGGATCTCTTCCTCTGAGTGGCTCAGCTCCTCAGATGCAACTTGAGCAGTGGTCCCTCCTGTTTCACATCCCCCACTGTGCCCTTGTTGGGTTACAATGCTCTCCCACTGAGACAAAAAACAGATATTTGAAAGATTTGCCCAATTTCTGAAGTTACATAAGCCATAAATTTCAAATAAACCTAGCAGCCTGGTGGCATTCATTTGGAGAAATCTTTCCATTCTCAGGCCAAGGGTGAATCCCTGTTCTGCTTCTCTTTTCAGACTGGAAGCAAAAAACACTGCTGCCTTTCTGCAGATTTAAAATCAATTTGTCAGTTCTCATTGCTGTTTTCCAGCTCCACATGAGGAATGAAGACACTGAGAGAAATCAAGCCAGATTTACGACTAAAACTTACAGATATCATTTAGGGGTGAAATTTTGAATAACATCTCTATGCTAGCAAAAAGCCTTCCCAAGGAAAAAAAAATGGATGAAAACCTTTTACTTCTCTCCTCCACAATAGAACTGCATCCATAATAGAGTGCTTGCCAGTATTAGCTGTACTGAGAGATATATCTATTCCAGTAAACCTTTTACTAGTGTAGGCTAGACATCAATTTCACTCTGCTGAAGCTCAGGAAATCAATGACCACCTGCAAAGACAGGCACTGGAAATAATCACTGAGAATTATGTTAAATCCTCCTGGAGTTATGAGATTATGGAAGAAGCTCAGTCTACATTAAAATATGCATATACTCCAGCTCTTGTGATTGCAGAAAGACGGCAAAAAGTACGTGGCTAGCAAAAGGAAAAGAGTAGATCTTAAAATATTATGAAACAGCAAGACTGAGGGTTGGTTCCGTGTTCACCTCTCTCTGTTACCTTAGTGAGACACTGACATAATGTTTCAAACAAGAGGTTATGAGGCTGGGACATAACCATGACCCTGACTCTCAGTTCCTAAACCTCATCTGGTGTGCTGATATCACTGAACTCAACCATTGCCAGCTCCCTCTCTTACCTCTCCAAAACTGACATTCTTGCAGAGAGAAAAAGAATCATTATGTACAGATGATACATATATGTCTGCATAAGTGTGTCTGTGTGTCTGTGTGTCTGTCCGAGACAGGTGAGCGTGCTGCTGCTCCAGATGCAACTGGCATTAGAACAAAGATCTATCCCCAGCACATACATGCACACAGAGCAAGCACATACACTCTATACATACATGTACACAAATGTCTTCATGCAGATAGATAGATGTAAAAATAAAATCATGGAATTGTTTAGACTAGAAAAGTCCTTTCAGAGCATTCAGTCCAAATGCAAATCTATAACTCCCGAGTCTACCACTAAACTGTGTCCTGAAATGCCACATGCACATGTCTTTTAAATCCCTCCACATAAGGAGACTTCTCCAATGCCCTGTGCAGCCCGTTCCAGTATTTGACAAAACTTTTGGTGAAAAAAAATTTGCCTATATCCAGTGTCACTCTCTCCTGGTGTAATTTGAGATTTTTTCCTATGGATACATATGGACATCATATACATGTATAAACACATGCACAAACGTGGCCAGGCACACAGATGAGAGACACACACTCCCAGCACCCACCAAACCAAGATGACAGCAACACCTTATCCTGCTTCCTTCTCTGGCTGGGCACAAAGCAAGTCCAGTACTGAAAACACACACACACACCTATGTACCACAGGCAAGCAGGATTCCTCAAGAAGCTGGACTCAGATACTCTGTCCAGTCTCCACAGCTGCTGGCATAAAGGCCCCAGGGCTGTACCTCCTCTCCAGTGGCGGCACAGACAGAACCACCCAGGACTTCTCAGCTCCCACAGCTGACACCTGTGTGCTCTCATCCCTGGAGATACACAGGCACTCTCACACCCATACAGGCTCACTCAAGCCCCCAGGCTACTCAGGGGCTGGTGAACCTTGATCTCCACTAGACCCTTTCATTTCCTGGCACTATGGGCATATGGGATGTCCATCTTGTGCTCTGGCTCTAGCTGTTGCAGTTGAGACCCTCATGCACCCAGAGCAGGGAGTTGTCACTTGTGGGGGAAGTTGAAGGAAATGCAGCAAGGCTGCTCTCCTCCCTGACAGAGCACTGCCAGACAACCACACTGACCAGGAAATTATTTACATGTGTCTGATCTTTTTCATCCCCTTACTCCTCTTTTCCAACTTTCATTCCTCCCAGAACCACCTAAATCCCTTTCTTGCTCTGCCTTTGGTTCTTCCCCTCAATCTCGCATACAAGGAATGACCCAGAACCTGCTTTTTTCTGCATCCTATAAAAAGTCCCACACCTAGGAAGTGACCTGTGGAAATGACCTAGGAAGTGACCTGTCCAAAAGTGACCTGTGGTAATGGTTTTTTGTCTTTTGGCACTGGGATGGATAGTTCTGCTGGACAACCCTGGCTAGACTCTAGCCAGGATGCTTGTTCCTTGGGTATCTCTAATTTTGGTTCCTGACTACCATTGTGCCTTTTGTGCTCTTCTGGGCTTGTGCAGATGGCTATTTGAGGGGCTAATTGCCACTGGGAGGGGTCTGGAAGTTGCCTGGCAGAGCACTATTGGGGTCCCTCTCCTGCCATTATCTCTCTGAAGTCATTTGTGGGTGTGTATATGAGCTTATCACATAACTTAGCAGGATGCATACAGCACATAAGAATACACTGTATTTAGATTGGAAGAGCAATGATCAAAAGAGACCTTGATTGCAATTGTACTATCTCTTGTGACACATGGCCTCCCATGCTTCTATTCAAAACCCCATGATTTTAATACTTTGTGATACTTTCATGCACTTGGATTTCACACATTTTGAAATAAAGATTATTTAGAGATAATTTAAAGTATCTAAAGAGTGCAAAAATAGCCAGTAATGACAGTAATGAGTATAACAGAAGGTAATGAGAAGTTCTGAGAGACTAGTGAAGGGCACAGGGCCTGATCTTTGCCCTTCTCATAAGTGTGAGAGAAGGATCAGGCAGCTGAGCCTCAGCAACAGCTTCAATACTGAACCAGTTTGGAGGATTTTAGGATGAATTTCATTACAAGATTGCAACACTAATGAATTACCAAAATAGTACCATCACCCTCTGCCCAGCAAATATTTAAGAAATTTTCTGACAAATTACCAATTCTAGTCATGGTATGAACAAACAAAATTGTGACATATTTGAAGCTTCTTCCAGACTGTGCAGGCAGTCTGTTTCCAGCATCTTATCTTTTTCTCATGAACTTGATGCAATGGAAAAAGATTGAGCTTAGTGACATGTTAAATTGCCCTCACTGGACAATAATTATACTACTGGGAATTTTGAAGGAAAAGGGAGCTAATTCTATTTCAACTTTTTGTAGGTAACTAGTATTGCTAGAATGGAAAACTACCAGGTACAAAAGATGGATGCTAAGAGTTTGAAGATGGGGAGGAGGTATAAACTAGGGAAACTTCACAAAAACATACAAGTGTTGTGTAGGAGAGAAAAAAAATTGTGAACAGACTTTCAATGCAAGAAAACATTTCTTGCATTGAAAGTTTTGATTCCTGCCCAACAAGGCGGATGAATCTCTAGAAGGAAATTATATGCAGGGTTTATTACTGTTTGTGTCTATATGCTTCTTGAAATAATGGCAGTGATTTCAAAATCTGAGGAGAATTGTTGGTTAAGAAAGGGCAGTTATTGTTATCACACCCTGAATATGCTGATTTTTTTTCATGGTAAGGTGAATAATCACCCCCTAAAGGAATCAACTGATCCCAAATTTCAGTGCAAATAGAACACGTAATTTAAAGCACACCAAGTCTGGCTGGTGAGGATGTAGGGCAAATATAAGAAATAAATATGTGCACAAGAATCAGTGCAATAGCATCCCTCACTTCTTGGTTTTTATGTTTCTATTGCTTTCATTTTCTGAGCAAGAGGTTAAAGGTGTAAATTTCCTGAAGCATCCTTACCTTTTTGCTGGGGAAACTCAGAGCTGGCTGTGCCTGCAGGTCTCCTATATCCCTGCTCCCCTGCTCTGGCATGGGCCCTGGCTATGTCACTGACACCAACACAGCCCTGCTCAGACACTGCTCAGTGACAATGCTGCCTCTGCTGTGGTGCTCCCAGCTCCCAGCTCCGACTCCTTCCTGAGGCACACCAGCTTTGCTGCTTCCCAAGAACAAGCTCTTTCCCAGCACACCTATATAAGAGAGTTAAACAGGACCAGGGCACACAGTGAGCACTGGCACCACTGAGTTGCCCAGAGTGTTCAATTCCTAGCCTGGTGCACCACACAGTTCCCCTGACTCAAGTTCCTGTGTGATTGCAGACACCATTTGGTCATGTGCATGAACCATGGATTGTTTCCATCAGCCTGTTTGGAGGGGTTCATTTTGGGAAGTAAGAGGGTGCTGACCATGCATGTGTAATCCACACAACACCTATTGTCCTTGGGGACCGAGAGAGGTTCCTAGATTGGCTTTTTTCCAAATATATTTACATAGTTTCTTTTGCCCACTGAGATCTTAGGAAGAGATGGATTTCAGTGGCAACAGTCAGATGCTTAAAGGGAGACTTACATATGACATTAAAAAGAATTTGTTTTAGGGTAACACTTATTAGGCAGTGAGTGACCTAAGAGGTTTGTGGAAGCTCTGTAAGTGGTGGATTTAGGAAGCAAGTTTGTGAGAAGTTGTCATGGTTTGACACTGGCACAATGACAGTGACCCATGAGAGGCACTTGCTCACCCTCCCCTGCCACAGATGGGTAGAGGTGAGAAAAAAAATTGAGGCTTCATGAGTGGCATAAAGACTGGGAGAAAACACTTCAAGAGCAAAACAGGCTCAACTTAAGATTGCAAAATGAATTTATTGCTAACAGAGTCAGAGGAGGATAATGAGAAGTAAAATAAGCCCTTAAACCACCTTTTTTTCCCCCCATCCCCCCTCCTTCCTCCCACCAACAGTTCAGGGAGACAGGGCATTGGGTTTTTGGGTGAGTTTGTCCCCTGAGATTTTCTTCAACTTCTCTGGGAGAGGCGTCCTTCCCCTGTGAGGCCATGGGTCCCTCCCACAGGAGACAGCTCTCTGAGAACTTCTCCAGCATGGATCCATTCTCACAAGCAGCAGCCCTTCCACCCCTGCTGCAGTGTGAGTCCCTCCTGCAGGCAGACACTCCTCCCAAAGCTGCTGTGCCTTGGGTTTCTCCTTCCACAGGTGCAGTGCTCCAAGGACAGCCTGCTCCAGCCTGGAATCAGGGCTCTCTCTCCACTGGATCTCCCACTGGATCACAACCTCCTCCAGGCATCCACCAGCTCTGGCGTGGGCAACTCCCCCACGGGCTGAGGGTGGATCTCTGCATCCCCTGTGGATCCCTACGAGCTGTGGGTGGATCTCTGCATTCCTCATGGACCCATGGGCTGCAGGGGCACAGCTGCTTCACCATGGGCATCACCACAGCCTGCAGAGGAATCTTGGCTCCAGCACCTGGAGCACCTCCTGCCCCTATTTCTGCACTGACCTTGGTGTCTCCATGTTGTTTCCTTCACATATTCTCACCTCCTCCTCTTCTCTGACTAGCAAGACAAACTGAGAACCAGCTTTGTTTTGATTTTCTTCTTAAATATGCCATCACAGAGGCATTAGCAACCTCTCTCAAGGGCCCAGTTTTGGCCAGCAGGAGGTCCATCTTCAGAGCCATCAAGAATTGGCTCTGCTGGACATGGTGGAAGCTTCCAGCAGTTTCTCACAGCACCCACCTCTGTGGCCCCCCTGCTGACAAAAACCAGGCTGTGCAAAATCAGTACAGCAGTACTGGAGTATCTATCCTACCTCAGAAAGATACAGTACACTGCTAGAGACTGTCCAGAGGAGTTGTGCCCCATCCCTGGAGATGCTAAAGGCAAGACTGGAAGTTGTCCCTGCCCGTGGCAGAGGGGTCATAACTACATCATCTTTAAGGTCTCCCAAACTAAACCATTCTATGATTCTTTCATTATGCAACCATTTAAAAACTTATCTTCTTAAGGATTATAACTTGTTTTGGTACCCCTTTGGGTAAGTGGACAACATAGAGTGCAGAAAGAAAAATGGGGGAAGAAAGAGGAGCAAACATGGAAAACAAAAAATATACTGTAAGTAAAGGCACAAAGAAAGGCATCTTTGAGAAAAAAGAAACAGGCACAGCTCAAGAAACAAATCACCATAGTCTTATTAAGAGAGGGAAATCTAGAATGTGGGAGGACAGAGATATTTGTGTTAAAAAATCTAGGGATGGAAAACTGCTAACTTAAATGTATAAATTCATGCCAATAGCTGAGCATGGTCTGTTTATTAAGGGTTAATGAAGAACATTTTGCAAGCAGCATTGCAGTAATTCTATTTAAAGCACTCACTTTTTCTTCTGTCTGTTCTGTCGCCTACTGAAAATTGCACAACTCTGTTCTCCAACACGATTATGAAAAAAGCAATCAACTCAATTGTCTGGGGCGTAATGATGCTGACTACCTCCTTCCAGCATTCACAGAGAGAGAGAGAGAGAAGAAGACAAATAACCTGAGACAAAAACACAAATCATTAGAATTTTTAATAAGCCTTCACCAACAGAAGGCTGAATACTGTTAGTTATATCTGCCAACTACTGCTCATGGTCCAGTGGACAGCACACTGAACAGAGATCTCAGAGATTTCTGCTCTTCCAACTCTGTAGTCTTCCTTCATAACAGCTTAAATGGGCCACGTGAGCTTCAGCTTCAAGTAGTACAATGGAGATCATTAAGTAACATATAAATAGTGCTGGAGGTGCAGTATTCTGGGGAAAAAAATTACTCCAAAACTGAGAGCAAACTTTCTCTGTTCTTGTTCAGATAGGAACAGTGACCTTCCCAAATGAAGTGTTGTGACCTCGTGTAAGACATGGGGTCATGAGCTTGAGGGAAATTCAATTGCAGACGTGGGGTTGTAAGTCTAGAAATAGAAGCAGAGAAGTATTTCTGGCAAGAGATTGCAGGAAACTGAACTAGAAGTTATTACCATCACAACTGCAACTAGAACTTTCAATGTACACAAAGGCACTGAGAAAATCTCCAGGCAACCATGGTTTAAAAGCCTTTTAATGCCTCTTTTTCTGGTCCATTCTTAGTTTCAGTTCTCTGATCTCTCCAATTAGATTTTTTCTAAGTTTTTTTTTTTCTTTTCCCCTCTAGGCAAACCAGAACCAGTACTCTTTATGCTGTACTGAAGACAGAAAAAAGTTCAATCTGCCACAGACAATCTATGATAGATTGCTTGGATACTAGGAAAAATATCAAATGGCAAAAGGTAGAAAAATTACCACAATCTAAATCAAAGGCATCAGCAGACCTGGAGAAATGTATAAACATAAGCCTTGCTCTACAACAAAGAATTTAAACCCATGCAATTGTAACTATACTGTGTTTAAAGACATCCTTTTAATGTTTGACTAGATGATACACACAGTTCATCTCATCTTACTTTCTGCTTATGGGCTTTACAACATAAATCACATGCTGAATTCATGATCAGTCTGTCTTGTAGGTGTAGACAACAGAAAAGTCTAAATGGCCTTTCTCTTATTTTCTTATTTCTCCTTTCACAGAATAATTCTCAGTAGTCAGTTTTTGGTTTGTGGGGTTTTTTTGTTTTTTTTTTTTTTTTTTTTTTTTTTTTGTATTATAGCTGGTTGTAGTTCTTTTGGGAAGAAAAATATCCTGATAACTTGTTGTGTCAAGAGAAGATGGGAACAGAGAATCCTGTCTGGTTCAGGTCAGTGTTGTGCCTGTCTCCAGCAGTGGCAAAAGGAGGAAAAAGACATGAACCTGGCTACTATTTGCATCCATTCCCTTTGTACTCACCAACTGAACTCACATTAATTTGTTTTTCACTTGTTCTTGTTTGGGAAACACACTGTGTTTTTCACAGTGTCCTGTTTGGACAGTGATACTGTCCACTACCACTATTTCCCTCTGGCAGTGAATTCTAAAAGTTTGCAACTGTCCAGTATGTGGGGTTTCACTTTTTCACCTTGAAATATTGAACTGCAGATTTGTGTATATGTGATTAAAGCCATGACCTGTTTTTATTTTTAGCCAATGCCTCTGTGGCCTCTTACCCATGGTCAGACTTAAAAATGTCTTTCTGTACAGACATATTGACTTTGTTTTTTGGATGAAGTTATGGCATGCAGCTCCAACTCTTTGTTTGGAGCACTAATCAAAGGGTAAAGGACAGTGTTGAAGAAAATTATAAGCTCCATCTCTCCCATAAGAAAACAGAGGAGAAACAGCACATTTACTTAACTGGGACAATTTCACATGACTGATGCAGAGCAATTCATTTCAATTACTCTGATCATCAGATAAATAGCACATCTGGTAGTGTCTGCAAACTAATCATTAACAGGTGTGAATTGGTGTCTGCAAGCATATATTTCCTACTGTGTGGCCCTTTGTTCACTTTAGGACACTTCTTAATTAGAGACAAGCCTGAAACACAAGCCTTTAGATGTAGATCTGTTCTTTGAACACCCCCAAAATCAGCACTTTCTACATCAGGTTGTTATTTAGAGAAAAGATCTCTGGGAAAAAAAAGTCACTTTCATGGTTCTGAGCAAGTTTTCATTAACCAGGTCTGGCTCACTGGCATTTGTCTTGGATTTTAGCTTCTGTTTAAAGCAATAATGGCACATATGATTTGTAATTTGTATGATGTTTATAATCAAAAAAGTCCATGATATATATAATCAAAAAAACATGCATTTTTATTGTCAAGAGCATGTAAGTAAAAGTTTCCACTACAAATGTAGAAACTTCTACTTTAATTGTTGCTGGAAGGTGGTTGTCATCATAGGTATTTAGAAAATGGCATCAATAGGCATTAGAGAAGTCTATCTAAAATGGGGGGAAAAAGAGAAAACAGAATTGGGATGTAATAGCATGTGACCTGATAAAAGCAGCTACCATGCCAGGAAATGTAAATGTAGAACAAAGAGTCAAAGAATTGTTTCAGTTGAAAAAGATCTTTAAGATCATGAAGTCCAACAATTTAGCTAAAGATGGAGGATATTTTTCCAATTCAGTCCCAAACCTTATCTGACCTACAATTAAATTCTACATCTTGATTTTAGAGTTGTATCTCAAGAACATATAGGCATACATCTGTGTGCAGCCATATATTACATGGCTACACACAGGTGGCTGTTAGCAGGTTGGCTAACCTGCTCTGAACACTAATATATACATTCTTTTGAATTAGACTGTTTAAAAAAATCTTAAAATAAATGTAAGCCACTAGAATATGCAGGCTTCTGAGCTTCTCTTTATGAAGATTTAGTTTTAATATGACCTGAAAATATAGTTTGCATTAGAAACTTGTGAGCTAAGAGGGTCAAGGGGCCAAAAAGATTTATATAAATATTATACTTATATTCCTGTTTACAAGGCTAGCATTGCAATGTACCACCTCTGCCTGAAGTGCAAGATGATGGCAGCCACTCCTCCCTGTGAGTAATGGCGGCTGTCCTTCTGGCAAGAGCCAGCTGGTTGAGAATCAATTTATGTTAAAAATAATTTCAGCACAACCAGGAAGGATCTCACCTTATTCTGTTATTTACCTCTTTTGTAATTCCTTTCAGACAAGGTGAAGCAAACTCAGAATTTGAAATTCAGCAAATGTTAACTAATTATTGCAATTTCTAGGGTTTTTTGGGGTTTTTTGTTTGTTTGTTTGTTTTGGTTTTTTTTTTTGGTTTTTTTTGTTTTGTTTTTTTTTGTTTTGTTTTGTTTATAGAGAAATGTACACAGAAAACCTAAACTGGGCAAGAAAAACTCATGGGTCAATATTTAGGGAGAGGACTAAACTGTACAAATAGAATCAAGCATGGATGGAAACACTTTTACTTGTAGAGCCAATTAAGTAGTGGACTTTTAAAGCCTGAGAGGAATATCCTAAGATCACCCAGTAGCTAAACACATGGCATGTGTAACACTGTAGGCTTTTTCTGATCAATTAGGCATACATTAAGGCAGGGAACAACAAGGTAAAAGACACAAACAAGAAATCAAGAGATCACACAACTCTAAAGAAGAACATAGTGAAAGTAAATGTAAGAAACCAAAGACTGAAAAGCACCTGAAACTTAGTGAAAGTCATTTTTATCCAATAAAAACAATATTATTCTATTGACAGGGCTATCTGTCCACTAGTGAAACTACTTAAAAACTCAGTTTATTCATAAAAAATACCAGAAAACATGCCAGAGCTTTAGATCTGTTTCTCCCTACTGTTAAGATTTTAGTATAATGTCTGGCCAACTAGAATCTTCTCCAAAATTTTCAGTCATGGTTCAGGAGTTAGCACAGACAAAGGATATTTCTCAGTAAGTGGTTTGAATAGGTCAACTCTGTTTTAGAAAGTTTGAGTGTACACAGACCTGTCTATTTGGACAGAGGGCCAGAAAATAAATGCTTGCACGTTTTGTTTATGACATAGATGTAGCCACAAGCTACTTAAACTTCACGCTGATCATAAGGTAGAGAGTGCTGCTGATGCAAGCAGGAATGCTGGCGGAGCTGTGGGCTATCAGACAACCATCATCATATTTGCTCAACCAGGCAAAATGAGTACAAAACTGCTATTTTTATTTGGGGCATTTTACACTCACTTTACGCTGCTGTAAGTGTCTGCTCAATTTCCAAGAAAAGTGGAATGGTGTCTTATGATCCAACAATGTGGAGCAAAGGCAAACTGAGGATAGAAGAATGCTAGAGAAAAGATCCTTTTATTATTATTATTATTATTATTATTATTATTATTATTCATGGGTTTCAAGTCTTTCTTATTGGAACATTCTGGACATAGACCCAAGTGCACTAGTTCAACTAAAAGAGCTGAAAGCTATTGTGCTACAATAGAAGGCCACAGAAGCTTCATTACTGCACATATGTGAAGCCCCAGCAAGTCAGTAGCAGTACACAAAATTATAAATTTTTATGATATTCAGAGCAAGGAAGACAAAAACTTGGTTTTCAGTGCAGTTAAAAGAAGTAAGAATTTACAAATGCTATCAAATAAACCCATATCGATTTAGTGAAAGAACACACACACACACACCAAAAAAAAAAAAGAAAAGATATTTTTTTCCTTCTGATTTAAAGCATAGCCAGCTTAAGTTTTTTGCAGAGTTAACAGAGTGATGAATTCAGAGCACAGTGATAGAAATTTCTTCTTCCTAAGGAGAAAACCTACTTAAAAGAATACCAGAATAACACAGAAAACAGAGCTCCATGCAATAAATTGAAGAATTCTCTGGCATGCAAAGACTAAAGATGCAATTCCTGTGCAATGAAAAAGCTTTTTCCTGAGGTTCTAAATTCTGCCCTTGATTATCTGCAGAACGAAATAGAATGTGTGTATGAGGCAGAGCACATCGTGCACTGGAAGGAGAAGAGTTAGTAATGGGTGGGAAACTACATGATCTAATCTGCAGACTGCACATTTTCAAATGCCACAGTCTCAATTATGTTGAATTCAAAGCAAAATTGAAACTGTCCCTGGTCCTGCAAATCCCATCCTATCAGCCTCTATCTGGATTTGCTTGAGGGACCTTCTAAATAAATAATAATAATAAATAAAAGAGTTGGGTTAAGTTATATATATATTTTTAAAACAGCTATCGTTATTTTGAAGTGAAATGGGGGCTTATGGCACAGACACTCTTTTGTTAAAGTTAATGTACCTTGAAATCTTTCGACTCAGCACAGCAGACTGTCAAGGGTGCTTAAAAAAATAGTCCAATATTCTGCAAAGCTCTTTCTGCAAGAGGGGTCTTGTGTGAAATGATAACAGCCACAACCCCAATATTGTTTACAGAAATACAGCTTTTCGCTGCAGAGGCATCACAATGAAACTTGAGAGGAAAAGGAATATAAAATGAGACAAAGAATTTAGTTCATGATTTTTGGAAGGTAATAAACCTTCAAAATATTGTCTGCATATTGCACTTTTTCCTGAGTTCATTCAAATAGAGGTCATAGCATCATGAGTTACTTTTAAAGGCACCTTCTCTCTATATATAAAGAATGGGACTTTCACTATATGGAGATAGATCCTGTCCCTGGAATTTTGTACCCCCAAATGTAGGGCTGCCCACCTTCAAAGCTCTTGTCTTTTGTTCCCTTAACTACCCTCAGTAGCTCAGGAGTGTACTTCTGGAAAGCAGGGTATTCATATTTGGGCACACTTATGTAACTCCTGGAGTGCTGCAGGTCCTGCCCATTACGACTCCTTGGTCAATGTTATGGTGTGGGAGCAACAACTACAGTTGTCCTGTTTGCTTTTCAAGCGTAAAAATAGAGGTACAGAAAACTGCTTGGGGAACCCCAGAGATGGAAGTAAACTTAATGCACATGAGTTTCTTGAAGTGTCTCTTTAGGAAGTAATTCCATGTTATGTTTGTGCTTAGTGCCTGGTTCTTTAGTCCAGGGAGGGAGCGTATGGGCATCTATAGATTTTTGTGGTCCAGAATAAAGATAGTGGCAGAACATTAGGTACTGAAAAGTTGGTTTATGAATTTGCTCTCCATAAGCCTAACTGCTTACATTCTACCTACGTGTTGTCCAAAGCTGGAAAACAGATACTCTGAAAGTAATCCTTCATCTCTTTGTGCTTCAATTTGCTCTACAGTAGTTGTGATAAAAACAGTGTTGGGAAGGACAACATATAATACATTCTAGTCACTCAGCTGCTGTGAAAATGGAGCACACAGTACAGATCTGGGAATGTATTAAAAAACAAAATTATAAAAATATGAGGAACATTAGGTTTTTATTCTTAGTGCCATTATGTTCATATTAAATTATGATTCAGAAACAAAAAGACTGAATTCAATTTATTAAGTGATCTGCGAACACCATTGAAAAGTATGCTACATAAAAATACACGTACTGTTTGCAGGAGAAAACAACACAAAGATAAACAAAAGCTCAGGAAGCAAATGAAAAAAAGCAATACTGATATACAACAGTCTTAGCATTATTTTCAGCTTATTTACACCAAGTATTTTCATAAGCATAATGTCAAAAGACCGATTTGGAGATGGGACTTGAAGGAAAGCAATGATGTTACTTTGGAGTGTTTCTTCCAAGCGTGAACAACATGAAAGTAACTGCTTGAGAATGAATCAAGTGGGTGATGAAGGGTATTATCAGCAGCTGATTAGAAGCAGGAGACAGTCTCTTGTTTCTGAAGGAGAGATAAAGTGGGATTAGGTTACGAACATTAAACAAATAACATAAATTTGATAGTGAAGAGAAGTCACAAGCAAACTGTAAAGAGAGCAGCACATGATCAAAGGATAAGGAAATGCACATACACAGCAGCATTTCCTAGCAGAGCAGGGATTTTTTGTTGTTTACTCAGTAAGCAGGAAGCACTGCAAGCAGGACAAGGGCTTTTTCTGTATAGATAGATAGGCAGGTAAAGATCAAGATTTCAGGCAGAATGAATGGGAGAAAATTAGAGATATCTTGGATTTAAGAAATCAAACAGGAAAAATCATAAGTTCAAGTGATTGGCAGAATGGCAGTTCTGTCCACAGATTTGAAAATTAATATAAGTGACATGTCTTCAGCTAAGGAATTATTTTAATCACACTTAACTTGAACTGTTCAATGAGTGGTATCATGGGTTTGGTATCAAGAGGGACTAGACAGTAGTACTGAGACAGGTGTGCCATCCAGACAGAGCTGTTCCTTAGGAATATATTGCAGATGTTGAAGTTTGGAGGGTGAAGGAAGGGGGGAATAAACAGGAACAATGCTTGAAGGTTACGAAAGTTCCCAGAGGATGTTAACCAGAATATAATGGATTTTCCTAAAGAACAAGCTGAAAGAACTTCTGGATTATACAAAAACTGGAAGATGGGATGATCATACAAGGCAGAGAAAGGCACCTCAGCACAAGGAGCATGAGCAACAGGGTTGAAATCAGGCAGCCCCATAGGTTTTCCCATGAGGCAGCACACTGATCTGGAGTCTTGGCTAGAAGAGAAACTGGGGACTGGTGTTGGCACAACCACCACCAGCATTGATACTCTATCAACGTGCCTGCCCAGCATACACAAATTCTATCCAGGATGAATACAACGTTGCTTTCTAACAGCTCCATAGACATCCTGTCAGTAAGAATATACTATGATATACCAAATAGAATTGAAACTTTGCTTTGTTTCCTGTAATTATAAATACCACACTTGTTCTGTGTTGACTCAAACATACATAATTATACTATCCACTGGTTTAAGAAGTTACTGACCTGGTTTTCTGCCCTGTGTCCATGGAAAGACTGGTTGATCAGAAGGTGAAAAAATATCTGAGCAATTATATTTATATAATTTGCAATGGCAATTTATATGTTTACAGCCTGGCAACTTAATTAAATCTACACAGATTGAATTTTACATTTTACAGTGCAGAAGTTGTTTTGTTATCAGTTTTGCTACAGCTGTTCTTGGGATGGCAGCTTTTGGAAGGCAGGTTGGGTGGGTGAAACAAAACAGAACAGTTGGTAGGACTTCACTCAGGGCCTGAAGTGCAGCAGACCCAGGTCTGACTTTAGGGTAAGGTTTGCTGAATGTCCTGAAATTATAGATCCAGTTACAGTGAACTGCAGAAGAGGGAATAGAGTAAGCATGTAAGAACAGAGTTAATGCTTCACCAAGTATGTCTAACCCAGTGATTCAACTTCAGCAGTGTCTGTAATAGATGTCCAGGGAAACATAGGCTGTGTGCAACACTTGTGAGCACTCTCTCACTCTCACTGTTTTCTGCTTAGTGGATGACCCGAGCCCACTGTAGTTCATACATTTGGCAACCACAGTAGATCTTTCCGTCTGGGTATTTATTACTTCTGCCCTGGATTGCCTATGAATTTTTACATGCACAGCATCCTACAATGAGGAATTCCACAAGTCTGTCATCTGTGTGAAGAACAAACTCCTCCTGCTTGCTGTAACACTGGCTCACTCTGGGCCCAGATGACTGCACCTCATTAGACAGTGGAAATCAACATTTTCTCTCACTCCAGCCCACTTATGATCTTATAGTACCATAATACTCCTCTCCATCCAACATAATGACATCAGCTGCTATGGGCCTCTGGCATTTTATAACCAGTTACTAACTTTAACATGACATCTCTGAAATTGTAGTATTAGACTAATTGGAATGAGGGTTTCTTCTTTATTTTGTTTTCTGTTGTTGCTTTAAAACATCAAAAAGATACTTACAAACCCACCTATATTTCTTCTAATATCTTGAACTCTGTTTTTATTGCACACGGAACAGAAACTGGAATTTTTTTTCATTATGAGTCCCAGCCTCTGTTTTGGTCCATGGATTAGCTTCACACAGCAGCCATCAAAGACTACAGTAATATTTCATTACTACTATAGTGAATTTTTAGTATTAAGGGGATAATTTTTTTCCCCCAACAGTTACACAGAGGTTCATGGGAAAATTGTGAGTTTAATAACTCTAAATTTTAAAATTTTTTTTTGCTCAAAGGCTTTTCTATACTACCTTTTTTTCAAGTACATTTGGCTGATTGTCTCTTAACTCTGCTATTGGAGTAGTTTTTGCGCCACAAGAAAATCTCTACTGAAGCCTTCAAACCCTTGGAGCAGAGTATTCCAAACAAATACTAATTAGTTAAACATCCAAGATTGTTCTTACCCAACAGTAGGATATATTGCAACACACACAGAGTATGTTTGAGCTGATGAACTCTTTCTCCCACCCAGAAACTGGTAATGATTTCACATTAGCAAGGCTAATTGACATCATGTTTACTTGCTGCAAACACTGACAGATGAACAAACACATTTCAATTCCTAAAAAAGCCTCCTGTGCTTAAAAAAGTTTTAAGAGTTTAGAAGAAGTTTTTTTCCAGGTAGCAGAAAGGAGATTTTTAATTTTACAGTATTATTCGCAGTTGAAGCCAACAAAAATTCTAATCTGCAAGAAGTTCCAGACAGGGATTCTCATCCTCAGAGCTTTCCTGAGACCTTGTTATGTTCCCTGGTTCTTAGAACTTTATCTCAAGCTTGAGCTGCTTATTTACTGTTATTTACTCTTCCTCTGTAGCTGAGGATTGTTTCATTTATATCCCTTAACAGGAAATGAACTGAGTCTTTGATTCTCTATACTGCATATTCAATATTTTGCACACCCAATTCACTGTGCAAAGAGTTTAGCATTGTTCAGAATCTTCAGCATTGCTGCCTGGGTTTTAGGACAGAAATTATTACAGAGTTCTTGAAAACTCTGAATCATCTTTTTTTGCTTCTATCTGCTTATAGAATTTATGTAGATACATTTTGGCATTTTAAATAAAAGACAACAGCTTTTTCTGTCTATTGTCATCCTTTCAGAGGTTCTTCCTTGCTATTGTCCTCCTAATATTCTGTCCAGCTCATATACATTATTCACTGTACTTTGTTCTTCTCATCTGATATTAGATCTTTAGATTTATGAGAACCAGTCTAAACTTACAGATTTTCTGTTTTCCTTCCAAGGGAATTGTTCAGCTTGTAGTGTATTCTTTCACCCTTTGTTGCTTACACAATTGATGCTTTTTCTTACCTTGTTTAAATGTCTCTTGGTTCTTTTTATAGTGTGATGAATTTCTCTATATTTGTGTCTGGTTTCATACTCCTTTGTTCCATCACATTTTTCTTCCAGTGCTTTTGCTTAGCCTTTTTGCACTTTTTCTGTTATATTTATATTTATATCTGTAATATATTTAAACTACCACACCCTCTTATTGCAATGTAATATAATAATACATAACATGTTTCTCTTCCTGCAATGAAATTGGCTACACAGGCTGAGCTTCATTCATCAGCTCAGAGTTCCAGTAAAATGTCACTCCCCCTCTCCAGCACAAGAGAGACTTTGAAAAGCACTAATAGTAAATACTTGCCTCATGGTTGTTTTCTGGTTACTGCTTGCTGTTTTCAAGTTGCATCTCCTCCTCCATCCCTCACTGCTTTACACAAGCCTTTTTTCTCTCCCAGTATAAGCAAGACAAATTATTTGTTCTGTGGTGGCATTCAGACTGGCACATGACATCAGCCTCTTTTGTTCTAGATGTTATTGCAGTGTCTAGCATAGGAAGATTTCTCTTCAAAAGCAGACTATGGTGGATATTAAGCATATATATCCAACCTTAGCACTGTTTTTTCTTCCTTTCTGGAGCAAAATTAAATCCCTGATATACCCTAAAGTTCAAATACATCCTGATACTTGACTGAACTGGGTTATTAATTATTTATTTAAGGTGAGATTTACATTACTTACAGATGAAAGTCTAAATCAGGAATAATTTTCTACATTTGTTTTAAGAAGAAAGGAGATATAGTCAACAGGATTAATGGATACAGGGTGTAATTCATCTCAGCAGGTGTAAATAAATGTCTTTTTCAGCATGAGATTAATTGCTCCCAAGGTTTCATTGACACTATTGAGTAAATCCCTATGGATCATAATGAAAGTTTAGTCAAATAGATCAGGTGTAGTGACCTTTGTTTAGCCAGAATATCTGTGGAAGAGGTAGGAATTGAATGTCTGTTATTAGATTTTAGCTTATGTCTCCTAAATAAATACATTATGGTTTATTTTATACTAGCCTGATTCTTTGAAAACTGCACATGAACTATCAGGTTAATGCAATGGAAAAAAAATGGAGCAGAATCTCTTTGCTTGTATCTGCTCAACAGGATAACAGTAAAATTCCCATCACTGATTTTAAACAATGCCATAGAGCACTCCAGGCATCCACAGATCCAGTACAAGACAAAAGCTGTCAGACTTTTGCTTCCATTTTTTTGTTGTTACTTTTATTATTTCCAAGGCTGTCATACACTCAAAAGTTACATTGCAATCAGTTAATGATTTAATGGAAATAAGTAAGACAATTCCCTTAGAGCTAGTAAAGCCCCAGGATTAGACAGATTTCTGTCAGGTTATAATAAACCTTCCTAACACCTACTGGGCCCAGTTTCATATCTCTTCAAAGAATCAGTTAAAATACCACCAATAAAAGGGAAAATTGAAAGAGCTTTTTAATCACTTTGTTTGTCCTTAAAATGGTACAAAATACTTTCACAATGACACCAGCTCAGGGAAAAACAACACAAAGGCAAATCTTTTCATCATCTTTATTTAAGGGTATTTTAAACAGTGCACAAAGAACCAGAATTACTGTACAGGTGTTTCTCATTTACTTCAAAGCAACAAATTTTGCCCATACATCCCAATTTACACCCATTAGGGTGTGAATAACCTGATGAAATGCCACTGATGCAAGAGTTATTTTCCTTTTCTGAATTGCTTGCCACTTGAGCAGTGAAGAAGGGCTGTGACTGCAGCAGGTGACACTTAGTAAAGGTTTTCAAACCTGATGATGCCCAGCCTTTTGTTCCTGGCCCCTTTTAGGGGCTTAGGGACTGTTAGGGCTCCACCTTCTCTTTTTGAAGAGCAAGATTGCAGCAACATCCAATGAAATTTATGGGAGAATGATATGAAAGGTGCCTCACAAAACTGATTGCTCCTTCTTTTTTTCCCTTGCTTTCCTCTCCTTCTACTCCATGATATTTATTCTATCAAAATGCAGCAGATCAGTTGCTGGAGGCTGAGTGCTGAACCGTGACCCAGTGCAGATCAATGCAAAATATGACTCTGATTGGTAATTAGTGGTTAGATATGAGTACTCCACTTGCATTTTCACTGCAGCAGTAATAATAGATAGGAAAAAGTGAAGATTTTTCTTCTTTACCTTCATTTGCCATCTTGCAAAATGCAGCAGAATCCACCGTATAGTTACTGCTTTAAGATTTGCTAACTATGAAATCAAGATGCAATGTATTTCTTTGTGAAACTCCCTTAAGTACTGGGTTATTTCAGATGAAGTTTACCAAATCAGTCTCATGCTGTGATCTCTGAAACACTGAATAGATGTCTTGTGTATCCTCTCTGCTTGAATTAAACACTGAACTTCTTTAAAACATGAATTTTAATTAGTTTTGGAGCTACAAATGCCACCTGTGCTGAATGGTGATGCTGAGGGAGTTCCATTAGTATTCCAGAATTTCTTTGAAAGCCATCTTCCATGTGACAGATGGCAAAAGATGGTACATGAACCAAGTTAAATAAATAATGCAAATAAGCATGGATATGTGCCTTGTGGATGTCCCTTTTTTCCCGACCAAATTGTTATAAAAAAAGCTCTATGTGTCAATACCATTAAAAAAATCCCTATTTTACTATTTTTACACATTTCTGGTTTTTCTGAAATAGTGAACTTTAGGTACCCACTACAAACTGAAGCTGATTTTTACCTTGCAAGAACAAGCATGAACTTTATATCACAGTTTAGCAGTCATTAAATATTTCCCAGAGACCACCATGCACATGATAGCATTATTCTGCCAAGAAGGAGAAAGAAAAAGCATTGCAAAGCCTGGATTTAGTATGTCTCAATTCAGGAAGGAAGAAAATAAGAAATCAGACAGGGGAAGAATCATATGGTAGATTGTTTGTTTCATGGCTCTAATGCTACATTGATCTTCTTCATATTGTCTATTATTCAGAAATAAAAGTTGGTACTGCAGTTATTGTAACAGTATGTTTCCAGTCATGCAGCACTATCCAGGTATTAGCAATTTATTGGGAAGGCAGTATCATTTACGCATCCGCTGTTCCATTTCTAATTGCCTGACACTTATTTAGTATTGAATGGAAGGACATAGCAGAGATCATTGGAGCAAAACTCCTTTTCTGCTGTGCCCCATAAGCTTGCCTGGCTTTCTAAGATATCTGCAAGACAGTCACTCACTCTACCGCTGCTACTGTGAGAATTGAGAAACTCAGGATCCGGAAAGGCACCAATTACTGTATTTTATGGGAATATATGTTGTTCATTTTTAAGGTGATAGAGGGCAAAGAAAGTCTTTTCCTTTTCGTATACTTCACTGCCTCTCTCTTATTAATCAGAAAACTTTTTGGCTCAAGCACAGCTTTGAATATATATTTTTAAGGTGCCTTATCCTTATTGATTCTTTTGTGACTTGGAGCCTTTGAGTCCATTACCGTAAGAGCCAGCACTGCACTCTCATGTACCTAACCCTGTGCTTCATCATCTCTCTCAAATCTCATTCAAAATGTGGGACTGACATGGACTAAGATCCATGTGGTTAGTATTGTATAGACCTTCCATTAAAAACTGGATTTCATGGCTAATGTCTGCCTTGAACATACCAGATCAATTTTAATATCATTATTTCTAGCATCTGCCAGGGAGAAGAAGGCCGAGCAGGGAAATCAATAAACCCTACAAAAAGAAGAAAAATAAAAAATATATATAATTAATATATTTAAAAGCTTTCTGTATATGGCAAAAGCTTATTAATCCCTTTGAGTTCAGAACTGCTGGTATGAACCATTTTTAGTGAAAGGAATCAACAATTCTGACCAACTAATAGCGTATATGATTGTCCTTGTATATGATTGGCCCTGCCACTTGCTGCTTGGTGTGTCCTGGGCAATCCAGCTTAATCTGAGTTTTTATTCTAGCTCTGCCATGGCAGTTTCCCCTAATTAACTGGAACAGTGCCTAACAGTGAGGGCTGAAAGGATGAGAGATGTTTGCAACAGTGTCATCAGAACAGATTTCGCATTGAAAGCCAAGACAGAATGAAAGGTAAAACAATATTTAAACTTGAAATATGTTTTTTGCTACATGAGTTTTCATTCTCATTTAGTCTTTTAGTCTATTTTGCATTGTCTGAATTCAGTAATGTCTTTATGAATTGTGTCTTTTAGAATTTCAAATTACTTTTTTCTTGGCCCTGCCACATTCACAAGCTCAAGCCTTGAAAAATCTATCAACCAGATGTCTTGGTTTCAGTTGTATTAAGAAAGGAAGACCTAGGCTGCATCTCATTCCCTAAAAATATTTGTACAAAGATACTGTTTTCTGGTATATCAAAATTTAAATTCCTTTCTCACTTAAAATATTGTTCATTAAATGATACTCAGTGACAAATTGTCAGTAAATTCAAGCAGTAGAACTGTATGCACTTGGTCTTCGAGCATCCCGGCACATGACATGCCATTTGTTTAGCTTGCAGAATAAACTTTATCTTTTTTTGTGATAAGTGAAAGAATTTGGGCTTTTAGGGTAGACTTTTAGACTCCAGACAACTGCCTAAAAATATAAACTCAATGCTGTGCACGCTGTCTTTTCTTCAATGGCAGGAGGGACAGTGTCTGGGAAAGTGCTCTTGGTTCCACCCAAATAGTGACCTTGTATTTGCAACAGCATCAGTCCTGCTTTGTCCTCTCTTAATGAGCTGTCTTACAATGTGACTAAACACTGGTGTGATTTTCTGCTGACCACTCATTTCCCGTGATTGCTGCCACATCCACTGTTCTGCTTCTACATGTCTGGGTGTGGGAGAAGACATAAGGTGCCCTTTTAGCTCTGAATTATTTGTCCACATTAAACCAATATAACAGAATTTGCTGAGAAACCAAGACAAAACATTCTTTTATTTGATAGATTATTAATCTATTGAAGATCTTACTTCAGAACAGATTTCTGCTTTGCTACTTTCAGTCTATTTGGCCTTCCATAAAAAAAAGAAATAAAAAAAAACAACAAAAGAAAACCCACAAAGATATGATAATTTTTCCTTCTGACTGGTTTAATTTTACTATCTCTGCAAAAGGTGCTTTCACCTTGAAGTGAACCTTTGATCCTCCTCAGCATGGTTTTCTTTTTTAAAGGGATGGGTGTTGTGAGCGAGACATGACAAATCACAATGAGAGCAGCATTTTATAAATTGGTGACTGTGTAAATGTCAATCTGTAAATGTTTGTTTTTATCGCTGAAACAGTCTCACTTGATTTCGCCCCATCAAATGCAAGTACTTGAAAATTCCACAGAGAAAGCAAAGACATTGCTTATAGCTCATTTCTTCCTTTAAATGTGCTCTACACATTCAAGCTTGGCAAGTGTCTTTGTTCTTGAATTTTTGTAAAGACAGGTTTCCTGAGGGATATGCCAATAGTAATCACTGGTGTATCCACACCATAAATTGGAAATACACATTATTGATTCTGTCAGAATTGTTGATGATAATGCAAAATATTAAGCAAAAAAAAAAAATTGTTTCAGTCTTTTTCTAAAATTAGTTGATCTCCAATTGCATCAGGAGATGGATTAGGATCTGAATCTAACAATCAGAGGAGGCTGTATGAAACAGCATATAAGGATGGAGTGCTGGTCCTGTGATTGCATCCTGGGAACGAAGGGGAATGGATCTGGTTTGTGTCTCCATCACATGTCACCTGTGTGATCCTAGTCAGGTGGGTCTCTGCTTCATTCCCCCATCCCTCTGTATGTAAATACAAAAATTGAGAGATGCACAATTTATGTTAACTACATCCCAACTCAAAAATAAAAGACATCTTGATTAATAAAACTATCAGTTTCCAAATTTAAGATGAAACGAAACATGATTTCTGGCTTCTGATAGTACCTAAAACTGTCAAAGAATGCAACTTGGAGAGAATGACTAAATGTTTGAGCTCTCTAAGGCATGTCTGACATGAAAAATGAGACAGACATGAAAAATATGGTTCTTGTTATGCAGTGGTATGCTTGCTCTGTGTGTGTTTTGACTGTTTCTTCTGAGATTGTACTTAATTCTATTTTATTTAAAGCTTTAACTTTGCCTATATAGTATATAAACTAACTTTTTTTTATTATTTATTAAATATCTTCCTCTGGCAGGCAAAATGGCTCCAAGTCTATTTTTAATTAAGTTTATGTAGGGGACTCAAAAGGTATGTTTGGTGATACACAATAGAAGCTGCTACACCACAGGAGAAAGTTTAGATTTCCTGAAAGCTATGCTTAGCTAGAACTGACATTTAAGGAAAGCCATTGAAATACACTGATAAAAAAAAATTCTCTAAATTTTTTGGCCCAAGAGATATTTTGCTGTTGACAACACAATCAATTGCAGCAATTGAATTTGCCTTAGGTTAAATAAAAGCTTAATACTTTAAACCCATATTAAGAAGTTCATTGCTGTTCTCTGACATTGCTGGTGTGTGCTGGAGAAGAATGATATTACAGTTTTCACTATGTATGTTCTTCATTGTAAGTGTTTGATACAAACAAAGCAAGGCATGAATAAGAGATAAACTGCTGACCCTGAAATCATTCAAAATATAATTCCTATGAAAAGCAGATTATCATAGATCATGGTACAAAGCCAACATGCCTACAACTGTTATAGGGGAATGATACATTCAGTGGCTTCAGATCATCTGGAATAAATACATGACTGAAGATATGCTTCACACTGCTCTGCCACAGATATCTCTCTACCATCTCTTGGATACACTTGTCTGTTCCAATCAAGGAAAAAGAGTGATTTGTTTGTCTGGCCATCTACTATTTTTTCCTATTGCTATTACTTGCAATCTTTCATTTCTTGGGGATAACTTCCCTACCTACTAGACAAGAAAGAAGAAAATGTTATTATCAGGGAATAAGGGGATATCCAACAGAAAAAAAAAAAAAAAGTAAATCCACTTGGACTTAAAATCAAGGAATCCATTAAACAGGAATAGATTTAATGGAGGAGTAGTCAATGAAGTCAGTTTCAGGATTTTTACAGGACATCTGTTGGAAGTAGCAAGGATAATTTAGGATTTTGGTGATAGACACTCTCAAAGATGACCAAATCAGAAGTGAATGAGTTTAGTTAATTTATTCAGAGACTTACTCCCTCTTATGTGATTCTTTAATCAGTTGAGAAGTATACATTAGGTTCTGACCAATACATCTTAGCTACCTATTGCTTCTGAAAAAGCTTGTAAAAATGTAATTATCCAAAAAGAATATAACCAAGGCCCTATATGAGCCATTTGCCTTGGAAGACATATCACTTACCCTTATTTTAAACACACAGCTCAAATTGTGATACTTTACAACTTAAAAAGAAAGGAACTCAGCCAACAGTTCCCCTGTCAGTGCTTGAGCTTTAACTATAGTGTATTTTTAGAGAATTACCTTAAGTAGATTTTTTGCTACTTCTGCTGTGGAAAATCAGTGAAAGTGGGATCAGGGGCTTCTGTTCAATATCAACCACATAGCAAGATAAAGATGACTAATGTTAGAGGTTCCTTACCCATTCAATATTAAGAAACTCCAACTACACTGGATCAGATCACAGATATGCCCAGGCCATTTATGACCTCTAATAGCTCCAAGCAATAATGCCTGTGGCAGCAATTTTGAGATTCGAGGGTGTGCTCACTAGCAATGTTGCCTTCTTATCAACAGAGAAAATGACCCACCCCAAGATATAAACCTGCTCAAAGGACTAGCTTCACTTCATCTGCTATAAACCACTGCTGAGTCCCGTATTTGCAGAATGTTGGTAATATTAATTTAACTGCAAAACTGTTGATGGAAAATGTATTCTTTATGACAGCTTCTTATCGGAGAATAAATGCCTCATTAATCTTAGACATTTCATGCTAAGAATATTATTGAAGTTAGACAGAATGATGAGTAACATTGTAGGGAGCACAGATTGCTACATGCAGGAATGCTTTCGCCCATTAGGCTCCCTCCATACTGTACAAGTCACTTCTTTTGTTCCTCGGGCTGCAGGCAGCAGCATGCTGCTTTTCCCCTGCTCCAGAGCTCCTGATTTAATTAAAAGGAGACAGATGGAATGGAGTACAATATTATATGTTTACCTAAGTTTCTTTGGTCATCTCAGGAAAAAAGTGGAGGAAGTAAGGGAGAGAGTCTTGAAACCAACTTCAAAATATTATGGACAAGAGTAAGTCTAACCACAATACCTGTGGGTATTCCCCACTCTGTTAGCTGTCTTTTCACCTTCTAATTAAATGCTAGTGTGACAAAGCTGAGCAGGTATAAGATGGATTTTGAAAGTTTGCACTGTTTTGCTGAGAAGATAATTTCATCAATAATGGAAGGAAAATATCAGAATACCCTATTGTGCCAAGGTGTTTAAAGCTGTGTGAATGCTATGAGTGTAACTGATATTTTTGGCATTAAGAATGAGAAAGAGGAAAACTTGGTTGCAAGTTCTCCATGGGTGAAGTAAGGAAGGCTGCTGTGAGAGTCCATTCTTCTATTGTACACTGAATGTTTTCTAAATTTTTGAAGATTTGTCTAAAACAAGACTTTATGTATTTGATCAGCAGTTTTACTGTGAGCAAAGAGAATCAGAGACTTTCACAGTGAGGTTTATACTCTCACTGTTTCAATAACATGTGCCTGGTAGTGCGACTGTGAATGGCAGATCCTTGCCTAGCTCAGAAAAAACAGAATGTTTCTTTAAGTTTCATTCTCAAAGAATGATTCTCATCATGTGGTTATAAGACACAGAGAATTATCTGTTAATCAGGTTCCAAATGTAACTGCTCAAAAATCTTTCTACTGCACTTTGGAAGTTCACTGAGGTTCTTGGCCTGCCAGATGAACAGACATAAACATGATGTGAGACTGCTGAAACATTTGAAGGGAGAAGGAAATTGGGGGTCCAAGAGCAAATTAAGAAAAGTTATCGGTCACACTTGAGCCTGTCACTCATTGACATTCCAGGAGCTTGGATCCAGGCTATCCAATGCCAATGGGCATTGAGACTGTGCCTGGACTTCAGATGAACTTCTCAGTCACAAAT
This sequence comes from Serinus canaria, assembly GCF_022539315.1. Taxonomy (NCBI): domain Eukaryota; kingdom Metazoa; phylum Chordata; class Aves; order Passeriformes; family Fringillidae; genus Serinus; species Serinus canaria. Next base: position 104,829,151 of record NC_066316.1, on the reverse strand, counting down.
TTAGAAGATGGAGTGCTTGGAATGTAAGACTCTTGTTTAGCAAAATGCTTACAACATTAAAAAAGAAGGACTGCTTAGAGGTACAAACTGTTTATTGGTAGCATTTCAGAATAGGCAAGTTTTAAAATGTACATCTCTATAAATCTGCATAAGGAAAATGAGATCAGCTTGATGAAAGATACATTTTTCCCTTTTTTCAGCCTCAACTTCCCCACAAAAGGTATATCTTCTTCATGAATATTGAAACAATATGTTTTTAAAGTAATTAGAGTTTGAAAAGTATTTTTTCTCAGCTAGATGCATCTAAGTCCGTCCAGTTAAATTTTTCTCCTGTAAAGAATACAAATTGATATCTTTTTACTTAATTGGGAAGTTCATCCTGAGATTTATATAGAGCTGCTAAATGGGAAGTAGAATATCAGAAAAACAAACAAATAATGGAATTAATATAGAAATGGTACATTTGAGATTTGTAGTGTGAGAATAATTAGCTCAGACTTTCCCCAATCAGTCTTTCACAAGGTCTTCCATCTGCAGCTTTAAACTATCAGACTAAATCCTTTCCTCACTGTGTATTGCAATGGAATCATATTTTTGTTTCCATTAATTTTTATCACTGCCCCAAATTAATATCTGGACTAGTAAAAAAATATAGACTTTGAACAGTAAACACTCTAGTTCACCTAGGGTTTGATTGTTGACTAAGGGTTTATTTGTAACTGCAAACAGTTGTGTAGAGATACATGGAAAAGAGGTCCTGAACCAGCAATCTCTAACGTCAAAAAGTAAATAAAACATACACTGTAAGAAAAGAAGAGATAAAACCAAGGAGATACACTCATCATTCCTATTACTCATAAACTCTTTTGAGATTATGCTATTTATCACGACTCTTTATTTTCAAGTGTTATTTAATAGACTTGACCAACAGAGTTCTAGTTCTGATGGGAAGGTCTTTGGGCACAAAAGCCACAAAAATAGGTTATAAAACCATATGATCTGCCATGCTGCCACATTTCTGGTTTTCTTGAGAGAAATTCTGGTTTCTTAAATTTGCACCCCATAGATACATCTATTAAGGATTCATGCTTAAAATGCAGATCAAGCACTTTAATTAGGATACTTATGGATAAGCATGTTTAAAGTTCCATAAGGATGAATAAATATGAATTAATCTGTATAACCTGATGTAGTTTCATCAATCTGTTTCTAAAATTCAAGACTTTCCTGAAAAATAATGCTCAAAAAATAAAAATACTGAGATTTAAGCTTGAATATGCATTAGGCTTCATGAAGAAACATACAGTTTTAAAATATTTATTTGCAGAGAGTATTATCTCAGGATAGGCTCATTTGTAGAGACATAGTCTCTTTGTCTCTTTTAGTTGGTGTTATAAAATTTTTTTACTCAACATATCTGTTCTGTGACTTGTGATATACGCATTAGTGCTGAAGCTAAAACTCATGGGCACTTTATCTTGCCCTGCTCTGCTCCTGGCACCATTTTCTTAAGTATTTCACATACTGACCAAAGTTAATCATGTTCATTGTCAAATTAATAAACACCTTGTGATAGTTTCTTTTCTTTCTTTCTATAGAAATTATGAGAATTTAATTATGAGATATGAAAATCATATTACTTTTATTCAAATCAGGAAACTAATAAAAAAAGAATATGCTTTATTATATGGGCATTAAAACATTTTCCTGCAATTCACAGCTAGACTCATTTGACTTTTATCTGTGGTAAAACAATGAAGGGATCCAAACAAGACAAAACTAAGAAACGAGAAAAAGTCTAATTATTGTTTTTAGAAGTACAATTACCCTCTTTAATTGCCTATTTTCAGTGATTCATACAAACTCTAGGAATCTTCAGGGAGATAAACATTAGGTATTTGTGAAACAACTAAGTGACTCCAAGAGACTAAATACAAATATTCAATGGGTATTTTTCCCCAAATATATACAAAGCAAACAATGATCACCTCCTTCAAGTCAACAAAAAGCAAATCCATAAATCATTGGCATGCTTAATCAGAGTTTTGTAGTGAAATCTGACTATCAGAGTATGTATCTCTCATCTTAATATTTTCATTTCTACTTCCTCCTCACATTCTTTCAGAACAAAAGTTCTCAGTGGATAGATGCTTCCTGGTGTCTTTGTCTACCATTCCTTGAGGTTCAGCGCAGAGCTTTGCCAGTCCTAGGTGGTGGGAAATATCATAACCACTTGCTATCTATTTTACCAGAAGCTAATGTTTCAGACCTTTTATATATGATATATCTAAAGGGTATTGTGAATAGGATGTGCAGATTCCTTGCTGGACGCTTGTGAAACATTCATAAAGTGTGTTTGCTGACCTTTCTTTGACCTTTCTTTGAATCCTCCAATATTTCCCTGATATGTTCCATCATTTACAGTCTTGCAACCAACTCTTGTTGACAACAAATATTTTCTGCTATTGTGGTGTCATGAGGGGATTTCTTGCTAATTCTCTCACTAGTTCATTTTCAGGCACAAGTATAACTTGTGATCATGCCCTTTTCTATGTACCAAGTCTAACCATTTTGAATCAAATTTAGTTCTATTCTTTATTGGCTTTTCATGAACTTTGAAAGTACTGGATGTAATTTGTCCCATATCCCAAATCATTTCATCATTCTTTGACAGCAAGTTTAATTAACCCACAGGCATTTGGGTCTTGCACTGTAATGTGTGTCAACTTTGGGTTAGGTTTTGGGTTGGGATATTCATCAAACTTATTGTAATGCAGCCATTTTCCCCCCTTCATTTCAGATAATACATAATTTAATGGATTGCAGGGCCAGAAAGAACCATTGTTATCACCTCATGTAACCTCTCACACAAATCAGGACAATGAATGTCATCCAGACTTTTATCCACCTATCCATTTAATTTAAGCGTACCTTGGTATGAGTGCTCTGAAATAAATGGCTCACATTTTTACTCCTATCATCTCTATGCTTTCAGGATAATACTCTGCTAGATTTCTATTTTTTTTTTTTTTTGCCCTGTTCAGGAATGATTTTTTCTTTTTGTCCAACCCAATTGTGCTCCCATTTTAGGCGATGACTATGAATCAGAAATATATGGTTAGAACAGTCAATCTGTAACCATTACTCAGTCATACATCTGAACAATGTAGATTTTATATTTCATTTTAATAGCTGTGTTTATTTTCTTACACAAGCTCTGAAAAGCAAGTATTCTTTGAAGTTTGTGTTGTCTCAGTTGAGCCCACACTGAAATCTGCAGATGTGAATGAGTTTAAGGGTGTAAAATTTTCTAGTAATGGATTCATGTGGTAATGAATGTGTTAAAGCTAAAAGGTTTTTAAAATATGTGTGCTCTGACAGGAGTGGGGAACATGCTGAATCACTTACAGTGATGAATATTTAAAAATAGGGCACAGATGTCTAATTTAAATACAGAAATTTTCTTGGCATCTTACTAGTTGTTACTACATTTTTTTAACATGTATTTTATTCACACATTCAAATTTACTTGCTCTGATTTGCTTTGTCAACTGCAGGAGGCTGACTGATAATCCACACTTTGAAAGCTGCCAATGCCTCTCAAACAAATGTGAAATATAAGTTTGCAGTGGGAACTTCAAAATTGTTCAAAACTTTTAGTTGCTTTGTCATTAACTTTGCTGGGTGAAAGTGCTTTTCTGATGGATGAGAAAGAAGAGTTAGAGGGTGAAATCCTGGCGCCTTTGATATTATGACAGACCTCCCATTGACTGTAATGGGGCCAGAAGTTCACCTGCTGTTATCTGCTTAGCTATCTGTCTGTACATTTTTAATGTACTCAGGGAAGAGGAATCTGAACAGTGGTTTAAAGCTGGGATATGGAAATACCTCTTCTTCCTAAGTGACTCAATTGATTGTGCAGTCTGTAAGATGTGAGGAGCTGCTAATCCTTTTCAAAGCAGCTTCAAATAATGCGATATGAAGAGCAATTTAGTATTCAAGTAGCCTGCTTGTAGTGTGCTTAATTTTCTTTTCAGCTTGATTTAAAATGATTTATATCCTTTAAGAAATAAGGTAAAATTATTTTTTAAAGGATTTAATTTTTTACACAACAAATGTTTTCTTTTACAAGATTGCAATTCTAGCTAACATTTTTCATGAAAAAAAAAGATGAACATTATCTTCAGCTGTGTTTGGCTAATTTTGTTCAGCTTTTTTTTCCGAGTATTTTTAACAAAACAGCTTATACCTTATCTGCTTAAACAAGAACTGAGAATCAGCTTTTAGATTAGTTCTTCTCTCACAACCTCATATTCCTATACTGAATTCAAATTTCTCAGCAAATAAAAACCCAACAAAACCAAACCCAAACACAAACAGTAAAAAAAATAAAAAGTCTGGAGCTTTTTACCTAGCATTGCAATCTGGAATACTTATTATCTAGTCATTCATATGCATTTAAAAAACAAAACAGTGAGACTGTTTTTTTAATGAGATGCTATAATCAAAATGACAAAATTTGTTTTAAAGAGTCTATCAATTCCTTTTTTCATCATCATCCAAATAATAAATACAGCATTTAGTGGGTTCATTAAGGTAATGCTTGTGAAGCCTCTTTCTATTCCTGGTGTACTCAACTATTATTATATTAATTTCTTTAGCAGATTAAACTACATTGTGTTTATCTCATCCACACAATGCAGGAATCATAATGGGAAATGCTGTGCCGTGGATCATACAAGTAAGAACAGATGGCTATCACATTTGGGTTTAGAAACAAAATCTATGAATCTTCATTTATTCAGTGCCTTCTGACCAATGGAAAAGCGTAGGTTTGTTTTCTCTAAAATGTGCATGTGTCCTTCCATTGAAAATCAGTGGCAGATATACAAGTATTAATAAAATAGTTTTGTGAGTGCCTCAGAGAATTGCTTGAGAGGAAGGAACCCATGAAATTACAGTGGAAGGGGTTTGAAACAATATCAAATATGTTCCTGCCCCATCAGCAGTGGCAGACTCAGTTAAATGCATGGGTGTTCTAAGCCTCCTACATGAAGGTTAATTTAAAGGTGGACTTTAATGACTTCTTTTTTTTGTTAGATAATACGGACCTCAAGCAAAGACATTTGCTTTTCTGTTGTCTATATTTCACCATCTTCCTAATCTTTAATGTGTTCTCAAAAATATGATAACTCTCAGCTTGGCTGAGCACCCAATGCACACAAACACATTTTGGCCTTGCTGGCAGTTGCTTGCTTTCCATTATATTCACAACTTCCCTCTTAGCTTTTCAGAAGTTGGATTACTAGAGAAACTTTGGATGGTTCCAGCTCTGATGATTATTATTTGTCTATTTTCACTCCTGAATCAACTGCATTATCTTAATGCACATGCTATGAAGGCTACAAAGATGGGTCTTTATTTATTTAACTGATAATTCCTGTAAAATTACTCCCCTGGACGCCTATCAAGTGGTAGTCATTAATATAAGTAATGCATGTAGAGCATATAATGTGCACTCAAAGCTATACACTATTTAATTAAATATCAGCACATAAAACAGACAGTGAACTATTAATTTTTTTGCCATTATGAGCTTTGCAGTTGATATTGCAAACAAAGTGCTAAAACACATCTTCCAACAGGGAAACAGGGAACATTACTTCTAGTTATGAACTTTGTCGACTTAATTTGTGCACAGAATTACTTTAAAAGAAAAGTGATTGTAAAAATTAATAAACTAGGAATATTTTTAATTGAAAAGTATATAACCATAGACATCTGGTGACATATTGTGTAATATTTAATATCTGATATCTAATAAGATGCAGAGAGTGAAAGAGAGAGAGAAAAACTATATGAATTCAATTTTAATGTTAATAAAATATCAAAGTAATTAAACTATGTCTTTGGATAGGAACTTCAAGAAATTGGGCTAAAATCTGTGCTATGTAATAGAATTGTGACCTGTTGATGAGGCAAGAGGTTGTCACTTAAATTTCTTAGAGAGATATTTTTGATTTAAAAGTCCTACAATGCACAAATAAATTATATGTTTTCCTTGACTACCAGCAACCTCTTTCCCTGGGGTATTAGTATAATACACAGGGATATTTTATAGCATATAGGTAAATATATTTTTTCTTTATTACAGATTTTTCTGGAATATTATTAATTGACAGAGATAAAATCCATTAGCAAAACTCATTATTTTTAAACTTTTAATTTATTTACACTGAGAATACCTCCTCCTCAGATGATTAGCTGCACTATTAGTAATAATAATTCTTCTTTGCTTTTCCTTTATTAAGACAGCTAATTCAATTTTGTGAACATTATCATAGTGGCTGAAAAAATAGATGAAGTATGTGGTAATGAAATAATGCAAGGGGATACATCTGGGATCAATTCAGCTGTGTTTCATGTTAGATATGATATAAAATGTGCATTATTCTTAATATACTATTAAGTAAGGTGTTGACTTGTACAAAATGGAGATAAAATGTAGACAGAAAATATGGGTGAATTTTGTTGTCACATTCTGTAAATTCCAATATTGAATTAATGTGAACAGATACCTTTTATCTCTCCCATACTTCTTAAAAGAAGAAATTCAAATATTGAAATGTAAGTGAAGGAAGCAGTTAAATTTTTTTTTGCTGTGATTCTTTGAATTGTTTAATGCTGTACTGTTCAGTTAATGCTGTCACAGGATACCCAAGAGCAACTGCAGTAAACACCAGTTACATTATTATGTGTTTTTACATAGAAATTGCATGTTACTCAAATGCAAAATAATTTTTCAATGCACATTTGAAGTGATTTACTTATACTTGATTTCTCTGAGAAATCTGCTTTGGGTTGACTGTGACACAGGCTTTCTGCATCTGATAACAGGCACACAGGAAATGTGAAGCTTTCTTGAGTCAAAAAATCTGTCACAGTCATCTATCTGTAATGTTATTCTGTACGGATTTCTTCATGAATTATATATAGGTTAAAAGAGTTTGCCATAAATAGCGGGTTCACAGAAAGGACAGGATGAACATTTGAACCCATAGGTAAAAGGGGGAAGCCATTTTTTACTCTCTCCTCTCAACTTGCAGTCACCCATCTAATGCAGCCAGCTACAAATGTAACATTAGTTCAACATTAAAATTCAATAAACCTCTTTCGTAGTTTCCCCAACAGGTCTCAGATATTGCACAAACAGGCACTACAAGGCTGCCACCACAGCTCTTTCCAGGCACTGTGAGGAAGTGGAAAACACCATGTCTTTGCTTGACTTGTGTAAGTCAGGTATAAAGTGTAGATATCATGTTTAACCCTGTAAGAATCATTTAACCCTGTGAGGGTTTTTCTCTTCCTTTTGCTTGGCTGCTTGGGTGTTTTGTTTATTAGTTTGAGGGTTGTTTTTTTTAGGGGAGTCTTTTTTATCCTACATGCATTTTTGTTTTGTTTGAGAAACAAAGTGCATTAGAGAATGTTGAAAAGAGAAATACAATAATATCAATTGTTCCCAGTGATATGAATAATGTCCATAGACACAAGTGTGAAATTGTAATTAATCATTCAGTTAGTGAATAAACACTCTGTGTGAGAGTAAAAAAGGGAGTTAATTCTGGGTTTATTTCCAGTGACATCTAATATCAAGAAAGGCATCATTATATTTTGAGTCATATGAGCAAAAAGGAATGCTTGGCTCATATATATTTTCTAAAAAAAAAAAGTTTTCTATAAGGACATAGTATATACATATTTATTTAATCTGCATGTATTATGTAAACAAGGTTTGAGAAAAAAAAAACAACTTTAACCCACCAGACAAATTAAACTAGTCTACCCCAAACCTGCCAAAGATGCTGCTGCCATATACAGTACCCAGGCAAATAGAACTAGTTTTACTGCTGAACAATGTCATTAGAGTGAGAGAAAACCAGAAATTACAGGTTACTAATGAGGATGCCAATATAAGTAAATTCAAGCTTCTTAATGAATCAGTTATTTAAAGAATCCAAAGTGGGTTAAAACTATAAAATAAAATGAAGTTAAGGTGCTTATAAACAGAAATTATTTGTTAGTTACTCCAGCTTAAGCTCTTGAAAGAAAAAGTAGTTTTCAGGGATGATTAGTTATGTTTTTGAAGGAAACAGACACATCATTTCCTTACAATATTTTGTTGCTAATGCACACAAATGTATCTGAAATGAAATGTGAAAAGACAAAGAGTGATTGCATTCTTCTCCCACAGTTTTGTAAATATCACCTTTGAGGACTCTGCCTCTGCACTACTTCTCTAAACTATGTTTCTTTCTGTCAATCTAAATTGCCAAGCTTACTTTGTTAATTCCAGAAATCCTAAATTCATTGTTTATTCAGAACCATTCACAACACTTCTGCATCCCATGATGCCTCAGTCATGGCAATTTTAAATAGCTAGTTGCTTGTCTCAGGTTTCAGAAAACAGTGAAATACTGTTTTGCTTCAGAATATCATTAAGGATTGACTCTGTAAGCACTTTTTTGTGTACTTGACTGCTCAATTGGATAGCAGACTTCAGAGTTGTCCTTATGACTTATTGTACTGATGTGATTCTGTTTTGTCTTTGTCTATCTGCACAGAATGCTTATTACTCAAAAAACCCTACATATTTCAGAATATGCTGAGTTAGACTTGGTTCAAGTATGTAGAAAAATACAAGATTTTTTTTTCCAGAATGGTTTACCAAACTGCAAATAATGAATAAATAATTGAAACATTGTCATTTTTGAAATGTTCATCTGAAAGCTTCAATAGGTTCTGAAGTAGCTTTTCCTTTTTTGGTGAAAATATTAAGCTCATCATAACATTTAGCTGAAATAGTTTTTGATGATTTCACTGGCCTTACAGGCCAGTGATAAATCTGTTCAGTGAAAACAAAACATTTTGTATACAACTTTGTATATCATTTCCCAAAGATGAAAAAGAACAAACATGTAACTAACTACTCTTCCTATTAAAAAAAAAATAATTCTTCTTGCTATAAGAATTTGACATCTTTGATAATGCAGTTGGTTTTATGATGTAGTGGTGAGGTATTAATTTCATATTAACAGGATACTGAATATTTAATGTATAGCACTAGGGAATAGAATGAATTTAAATATTTTTATACTTACAAGAATATTTGCACAGAAAAATGATTTTATATATTATTAAATATAATAAGTGAATGCAATTTTTTAAAATTTTTGTAGAAAGAAAGACATGCCAAAATCACAAGTATATATATTTAAGTAATTTAACCTAATTATTGGTGTTTCAATCAATTGCTGCAACACTTGTGCAAATCTCAATTTATTTCAGATGTAGTTTAGCCTTTACTTTTTAGAGCCATTTAATGTGCAAACTGTGATGAAAATGCCAACATACATTGATTTATTATCAAATATAGCTTCTAGCAAAATTTCAAGTTTCACATTAATTTTTTTTTCATTGGTTTGCATTTTTCTTGGAAAATTATCTTGTCACATTCTATCTGGCACTAGCTGAAAGCACAGAGGACTCTAGAAGCTGGAGGAAAATACAACTGTGTACATTTTTTTCTGTCTTTCTGCCTTTTTCTTCCTGATTCTAATGCACCAAGTTTATTTTTCATTAATTTGAGATCATTTATGAAGCATGAATAAATTTTTTTGCATGCAAAAAGTATTAAAAGCTTTGTATTAAGTCAGTAGTTTTATGCTCTTATGTTTGAATGACAACATATAATTCACAGGAAAATAGCATGGTGTGTCAAGCAACTCTTGGCAAAAGGGTTTTGCGACACATTGAGTTCTTTTTTCTCAGCAAGAAACTTGTCAAAGCCATGAGACTCCTAAATTATATTTTCTCTAATCTACAGGAGTAGCTGCTGTTGTTCTTGGTTTTTTTTGTTTTTTTTTTTTTAATAGAGTTTGCTTGCCAGGTCGGTTTATAAATATCCACAGTGTCTCAGTCAGTTGTAGGTGAAAGTGTTGGCAAGAAAGAGCTCAGTGATCCAGCTGGACCAGAATCCTTCCTGCTTGCTGATGTCACCACTGCTTCCCAAGGGTCAGCACCATCCTGACCACCACTGAATACATCAGCGAAGAACTGAATTTATTGACCCAACCCATACTGATTATGTTGACAACAGACTTCTCAGGAATACAATAGCTCGTTAGTTATTGCTTTACAGAAACTATGGCAGTAAAAGTGGAATAGAAGTATCAAAAAAGAAAATGTCAAAAAAACCAGTTTAATACTTGAAGAGAGCCCCCCTAAGGTGTGTGTTCTACAGACTGATTCTGTGGAAGAATTCCTTTGCTCCTAATTCTAACAAGAAGGGCATACCTAGCCCGGCCACCTGGCTTATCCTCTCTTCCAAAGCTACAGAGCAATGATACCTAATAAATACCAACTGGTTGTCTTTCAAGTAATGACCAGGAATTTAGATTCTAAAACTGTGGCTGTGGCCCTAGTGAATACCATGAGGAACATGGAAAAGGGTCCTCTCCAGCAGATCAGGAAGCCACAAGGTTTAATGAACTCTAAGGAATTCTTAATGGCTGTTATAAGCAGTAATTAATCTCACTTAATTTTCACCACAAAGAATAAGTAGAAGTAATCTACATAAACTAATCATCAAAGTCTTCTTTTTAGGATATGGTGAGACTGTCTCCTGAATAAGGTAAGTCCTAGTTTTGGTCCCACATGTTAGGTTGGCCATGGTTTCTTAAGGGCTCACATAAGGAACCCAGACAGTTAATTTAGATACAGTGAAGTAATCTAGGAAACATTCCTCTCCAAAGCACACCAGAAACCCTGGTTCTCTTTCAGTTTTATTTAGCCAAGCTGTGGTAGGAATATTTTTCTACCTTTGTCTTTTTTTCATTCTTTTTGTAAGAATTTGTTGCCTTGAAGCATGAAGACTGACATGGAGTTTATTAGAAATTTGCTCATGTGTACGATTTGAAACTTTTGTTTCCCTTTTTTTTATGTGGTTATGTGGTTTAATTCTATATTCAAAATACTGATGACATTGCAAGTTCTAATAAAACACCTTACCTTATTTTTGCTTTCTGTTTCAGAGAAGTAGTCTGTAAAGTTTTTTGAAAAGCAAAGGGTGTTTTGGAAATATCAGTCCAACAGTTATGACCTCATGGTGCAGAAAAGTGGTCAAATGAGATTCACTGTGACTTGACTTAAAAAGCTTATAGAATTCCAAGGAGATGGGATAGGTTGTGAAGGTAGCAAACAAAATGCAGAGACTTTGGGGAATGAAGGGTTAAAAGAAGGAAGTGTATCTCAGAAAAATGTGAGACGTTTAAAAGAAATGTCAGAAGCTATTTGGAGGGATATAATACCAGGGGATTTGGAAAAGCTTAGCTTGACCAAAGACAACCAGTATTGGAAAGGACTGCTGTGCTTCACTGCCTTGTAATTCTCTGTGGCTGCTATGGCTGGAGAGGTCCATGGGGTGGTTTATGTGGTGTTCAGATTACCAGAAAATGTCTGGCAGTGCCATTAACCTTTGTGCCTGTACTGCTGAGCCATGACAAAAATGACTGACTCATCTGATTATGAAACTGGTTAAAATAAGGAACAGAAAAGACAAAACAGGCAACAAATAGAGACATTAAGAATAAGGAAATTACACATTCTGGCTTCTGTTTTTGTTTTGTGTGAGGGGATGATGATGCCTGGTGGGAGCAATATCTTCAAGCCAGTGAGTTTCTAATGCTCAGAAAGGGAACAATGTGAGATATGACCACCAGATTCAAAGACAAGGAAAATTCACTGCAGATGAATAAAGAACCATATGCCTCAGTGCAGTTGGTGTGAAAGAGGCCAATTTCCAGGGCTGAGCATTACACAGTTGGTCTGATTTCCATACATATGATCCCACTGTAAGATGGATAAATGGTAATCCTGAGAAGGAATTTCCATGTTCTTCTGTTTCAAATCTCTTTTTGATGCCCATGGTCTTTCCCCAGAATGAATTTTGTTATATGTATTTTTTTTCTTCAATTTTAGCTAGAATGTGTTAACTAAAGGATTTTTAACCCAAACAGTAAAATTCTAAATATAATAAAGAACTGGTCATGCATTTCCTGAAATATATTTAAAAATAATTTTTTTTCTTTCTAATAAATAAATAAACCAAATAAATGAATAAATAAAAAAATCCTAATCTGAGTTCAATTTATATATTGTAAATAAAACAGACAAAAAATATTTTAAAAAGCTTTGCACAGATTTTATCTTTTGTCTTTTCATTCCATGTAAGTAGTTGCATGCTGATTGATGACTTTCAAAATACAGTTATAAAAGTACCAAAACATGAATGAATAATAAAGAAAAGAAGACTCTTTAAAAGAGAATATGTCTATGCTGTTCTTGATAAATTTTTCTAGTTCTTTTTCTTTTGTTTTTTTCTCCCCTCCAAAAGTGACTGGACTGGACTGGCATTTCACAGCCATGCCTAGATTTCAAGGATGTCTATTCTTTTGAAATGCTATCATACAAAAAAGAATATTCAGAGTGAAAAACACTCTGCTTTCGTTGCCATTGTTGTTGATTTTATGTTTTGTTGGGGTTTTTTTACCACCTAGAACACTGAGATTCTGGGTTTGCAGTGAGTATATTTGATCATTCAACATCACACAGAAATATCATGACTGCACAGCAGAAAACAGCTCTCTGGAAATGCAATTTCTGCATGTTACCTTTGCTCTTTAACTCTATTTTCTTCACTTTTTTTAGACTCTGTTAATTTAAAGAAACACAATATTCGTGAAAATGCTATACATATTTTTTGAATTACTGTGGGGTTTTTATGAAGAACAAACTTTTTCTTCTGCTGGAGTGTTGTAATGAAAAAAACAGCAACCAAAACAGCTAACCAAGGGAAAAAAAAAAGTATTAGTGTTATGTTAACTGTTCACAGCAATGTAAAACAATCTCTCTGCAAAATGGTTGGGTACCAGCTCCTAGACGCTATTAACTGTGCAGCTTTAACAAAACAATATTAAACTTGACAAGAACTCATCTGAGAGCTCTAGCAAAAGAGAGCAGTCTGTCTGAGCTGTCCTCCCATTGAACTTAGAGCACTTAAGCAAACAAAAAATGTCATTATCTTGCAGCTACGAGTGTGCCAATTTATTGTCAGAGAGTATACTTTGAGACTCCTGACACTTTCTTAGAGTATTAAAAAACTTGATAATCCCAAGTTAAGTTCTCACATGTATTTTGATGTCTGTTTTTTGGAGAAAGGTGCCAGTTCTAAGTATTTCCCGTTCTGATAGTCAGAAGGACCTGTTTGAGTTAAATCTTATTTCTTTGATTTAAGTGCTCCCTGATTTCTCTGGAAAAGAGTTGGATGTGTCTTAAAACTAACATCTGCAGTTTTATTATAAATATTTTTAATGTACATGGGATTACTTGGATTGATAATGAAACTACTATGTTGTCATCTGTGAAGATACTTAGCTGAAAGTTTCCCCTGAATAAGAATTTATAGGACTTTCAGCACTTTCAGCAGAGAATTGAATGCTGACCAGCATGACAGCAATGATGAAAACTGAACCTGAGGCTTGAAAATGTTTGCTCTTCTCCAACTCTTTCAAGATCATCAGAGCTGTGTTGCTAAAGTTTCTTGCCACCCCATTTAGATAAACTGAGTTCATCTTTGTGTAGGGGGACACAGTATGGGTAAATGAAGGTGGTATAGAAGGTAATCTTTTCCCCCAATGAGTTGCAGCCGGACCAATTACTAAGGATTAGAAGCAGGCCGGATCTTAACAGGCCACACCTGCAGCCAATAAGTACAAGTGGTATAAAAGAGTGGATTGGTGGGCTCTGGAGTCAGATGATTGCTGCAAGGACCATGAACAGTCAGTGCTTGGAGGAGCTGCCTGTGAGAAACATTGAGGAGTCATGGAGCTCTGGCGATATGAAATCCTTGCTCTAGAACGATGTTAGAACTCGCACTAAGACAACACCTTTGCTGAGCAAGGTGTGGGTTAGGTGCTGAAATTCACTGGAATGAATCCTGATAAAGGATACCTAAGCTGAAGGATCCTGCACAGCAGCTTGGTCCAACCTGTAAATGAGCCCATAAGACAGTGAATTCAACCCCTTCCAGTGGGAAGTTTTGTGTGTTAGCAACACCACTTCAGCTTGGTGGAGGTGGTTTATCTTTCCTCACCAGGATTTGGCACATGGTGATTCTAAACCATGTCTGTGTCCATTGCAGCCCTGAGCCCATGATGAATGCCCCAGTGCAGACTGAATTCCAGATAGGGTTTCATATTTGCCTTTAGCTCTTGTACTTGCCACCAGAGCTGCTCACAAAATTTTTTATAAAGAAAGCAAAAAAAAAAAAAAGACCCAAATGATAATTAGACTATTTGATTCTGGTACAGAAATGCAGTAATTTTTGAAGATGCAAATACAATTCAGACATTATTTTAATGAACTAGTCCATTAGTGAGCCTCCCAATTAGCAAAAATAGCCTTGCTTATGTGAATAGTCAGTGTGCTCTAAATGCATGTTTTGGCTTTCTGGGCCACTTGAGGCACTTGGCATATAACACTTTAAGTATGTTGTTTTGGACCAGTGACAATTCCTTCTGCAGACCAAAAGAAAGATGCACTTAGATGAAATGTTGGCAAAGGACCAAGTCCTACAAAGAAATGGCAATTTCTTGTCAAAGACACAGCACAGCTCTATTCTCATTTCCTAGTAAATGAAAGTGTTCTTGCTGTGACCTGTAAACATATCACGCACTCTTCCTCAGTTTTGTTGGTTGCAAGACTGACCCTTGCTTGATAAAACTGCTTGATTATGGCAGTGTGACAGGAGCATGGCAGTGGTCCTCACGTTCCCATTGCCTCCAAACATGTGCAGATGCCAGGAAGAGTAACTAGTCTGGGATTTATTCTCCAGCAACAGCTATTTTCCCCTTTTTGTTTTTCAAAAGGCTTTCTCTTTCTTGTCTTACTTTTTAATAAAATGTCTGTGCTTTCTCACTGTGTCATGCAATGTATTTTGCCTCTAGACAAGAATAAAGTGAGAAGGGAAGCAGAAAAAGTAGATGAAGAAGATGCTTCATGGTATTGCATGGTCTATGTACATCAGTCATGTTTACAAACCTCTGTCAAGTGATCCTCCTGTGCCCCAGAGGTAGAGAGGGAAATGCTTCCCATGTAGTTTTGTGAATGCCAGCCACAAAGCTTTATTATTTTTGACTCTCCAACTCTTAGTGTTGTTATAAATGTCTTGGAATAAATTCTTCTGGCCCTTACCTTTCCCTGTTCATCTTTGGATAATTTCTAGTTGGTCTGAATCAGGCTATTTTTGGGTGTAGTACTGATCCACCATCTCATCCCAGTGAAGAATAAGCCCATCACTGGGCTTAGAATGGGACAGGAGAAATGAGGACAGCTTGCTTCAATTTTAATACATTTTCCTCTACAATATTTCCTGGTTTATTTATATATTCAAAATGAATATAATTCTCACACACAAAAGACTTTCATGTAATATAGGTGGTGTCAGATTAATTTATGCTTTCCTGAAAGCTTTTTTTCCACTGTGACAATGAAGAAAAAAGGTGCAAACAAACATCAGAGTAATTGTAGTGCAGCACAACCCTGCTGAATAAATGTGTTTTTTTAGTGAACTGGTCACAGATACACCAGCAAGAACACCTTTTTCTGAGGTGACATTCAGAAGCCTACTGAATATAGAGAAGGACCACGTATTAATATGCTGATTCCACTCAAAATTAGGTGCCTAAATTTATCTCATATCTGAGTTGCATGGAAATAGGAATTATTGTGAGAAGTAATCCCAAAGAATATATATATATATAGTCTATCAAACAGCCAGGGGGTTTTCAGAGCAATGCAAAAATGCTCTGTTGGCAAAGGTCCAGTGTTAAACAAGGTCTGTAGGTGAAGGTCTGTGGTTTGTTGAAGAAGGTGTTTATTTTATATTATTTTTTAAGAAGCAAATTTGTGGAGCAATGAGGAGTTTTATGACCATTTAAATGTGTATATGCTGGCAACCTTCAGTAAAGAAGACAAATTAAATTAGATGGCACTTTAACAAGTTGTAAAATGTAGAAGTAATTCTTATTAAATAAAAAATGAGACTTCTCTTGCTTCTCTAAATCATTCTTTTTTGTAAACCCTTAAAGGTTTTGCAAACTAGAACAGTGTAAGTTGTCCTGGTTTTATACGCCTTTGTTTTTTGTTTGTAGGGTATTTTTCTGTTTATTTTGTTGGTTTTTTTGGCAGCATCTCACAGCAAGTCAGAATAAGAGCTGGAAATAAAACACAGATTTCTTAAGTAGGGCCAGATGTTACGGCTACAGCAGTATGCAATTTATAAGAAAAATTAAACTGTTCTAAACTTTAATGTTCTTATTTCCTGAAACAGGAAATATGATCTAAAACCATGATATTTTATGGAAATATAATTTGATAGGAATACCTGTATCATAATCCAAAATAGCAGTTGTTTTGTTTCTGAGCTTGTGTTGCCTTGGAAATGTTCTTTTAAGTGTTCAGCTACTCAGATCTGAACATGTGTTATGCCTTAAACAGACTTTATTCTCAAGAGAAGTCTTTGCTCTCAAGAAGGGTAGCCAGTGCCTCTCCAGAAGAAGGATTATCTGTTATCCAAGGTTTGTCTGTGATGGGAAACTTTGTTGGTCCTCAACATTTGCATGAGAACTACAAGAATGTTAATGAGTAGAAATGCACCAGTGATACCGTGTTCCAAGCTCAAAGTCTTATCTAAAAAATTACAGAATGTGCTGAAAAGGAAAATCCCACATACATAATAGGAAAAGGCATCTGATTCAATAGGTAGTAATTCAATTTTCTTCTTGTCAAACTTATCTTGTGGGAATATAACCTTCTTCCAACCACATGAGTAAAATTTTGGGAGAGCATTGAGGATTCCCAACACATCTACAGTTTACTCTGTATCTCAAATCATTGGCTGAATTTAGGGATGACCCACTTATTAGGGTCTTTATCATGCATATGTAGAAGGTCCCATCAAACCCAGACTATTCAATGATTCTCTGATTTTATTTACATTTTTTATTCCATATATGTTGAAGTAAACTTAGAGGCCATTATGATGTGAGATTATTTTTTCCAAAAAAAATTTTGTAAAGTGTTCATATAAGGAGTGATACTCTCCCTATTTTTTACTTAATTTTTAAGCCACTTACTAAAAATATTCAAGATATTAAAAAAAAAAAATGTTATGCCTTGGCATTTTCATGCAGGTTCCCACAGAATTCAGCAGCAAGCACTTTGAAAGGAGGCACACTCTCAAACTAACTGTTTGTGTGTTATATACCCCAGTAGATGTGAACAGAAATTGTCTCTTCCTGAAGAGCTTATGAGTATTATGAGGTATTGGTGGCTGGTGAGTCCAAGGAAGACCCTAAAGACCTAAGCTTAGTTTTACCTAAACTGAAACCTTTGTCAGGTTTTATTCTGAGTTATTGTCATCCTGTCATCTCACACTGCTGTAGAGGCTGGTAGTGATACAATTACCATGACTAAATTTTGACCCAAAAATTCATGATGATATGTATTTTATGTGCCATATTATTTACTGTTTTTTCTCTCTTTGGTGTGAAAAAGCAAATAAATTAGATTTTCAGGAGTC
This sequence comes from Serinus canaria, assembly GCF_022539315.1. Classification (NCBI taxonomy): domain Eukaryota; kingdom Metazoa; phylum Chordata; class Aves; order Passeriformes; family Fringillidae; genus Serinus; species Serinus canaria. Next base: position 104,811,453 of record NC_066316.1, on the reverse strand, counting down.
TGCTTAATCAGTCTAGTTTGGAACACTACCAGATTCTGTTTTCTGCAGGTACTAAACTCTGCTGTGGTCCCAGAAAAGCCTACTAAATTTTCAGGACAATTCCAGTGTGATTTTTTTTTTCATTTGCTTGTTCTTCCTTTAAGTTCTCATTTGTGAGAGAAAGCAACAAAATACAGCTTTAATGCAAACTCCACTTCCCCAGTGATGGAGCAACTGTCTGTGCTTCCTAACATTAGAACAATTAGATGGGATTCAGGATGACAATTTTAAGACATATGTACAGGCATTTTGTTTTTCTGCCTCTAGCCCAGCTTTGAAAATCTACAGCATGTGCTGTCAGGCCTGGTGATTAAACATTTCTGACATCCCTGCTCTTAACCAAATTCATCATGATAGCAATGCTTAATCAAGCCAAAGGTATGACTGGCTGAACAAGTTTCAATGTTTAAGCATCTTTTCATTTAAGAAAAGTGTTTAAAATTAAAGTTTTTATGTGTTCACACTCATGTGTGTGTATGTATGAAAAAAGAGAAAGAAGGTGAGCTACTGTGCAAGTATTTTGTATGGAGTAAATCCATTGTTAATGCATATCACATATCCTCCCTTTAAATTGCAAATCCTAGAATCAGAAATCTGGGTGGGATTAAGCTGAAAAAAAGAACAGATGGGACTGTTGATGTGACTGCCAGAGGCTTGGGCAGAAGGCAATGAAAAATAATTCTATTTTTCCCCTAAATTGAGAAAGCTAAACTGGTGATCAGTAGTAGATTTTGGGCAGATGGGATGACTTGGAGAAAATGGTTGGCAGACTTAGTCACAAGATAATGAGAGTAAGATAAGGAGTTTTAGGGTGCATCAGGGGTCTTGAACTTCAGAGCATGTAGCAGCGTTTGTTTTCACAAAAGGCAAAAGTACATGTAGGAGAACCCTTACCTCCAATATATGACAATCATTCCAGTTCTGTTTATCACACAACACATGTAATGCCCTGGGTACACTGCAGTGAATAATTATGTTGGCATCCATAACTGGAAATGTTTTTGTATATATGTCAGTCTGAATACTTCTGCTACTATTATCGGTACAATAAGCTAATGTTTTTTTTTCCATTTTCTTAACTCCATTTTGCCCTTAAACCTTTTTCCAGCCCTTTCATTTTACCCAGGTATTCCCTTTCTCAATTTCTTTGCTATGAAATATCTATCTTTGATTTGTAAATATTCAAATAGGACCAATATTTTATTGTCCTATTTTCCAGAAAGGTGAAGTGAAAATACTCCTTCTCAATGATAAACAAAAAGTACTAGCATTTACTACAATGATGATAGCAAATGTTAGCATCTATCTTGAAAAATATATCAATAACTTGTGTGATGGGCTAAAATGAATCTTAAATAATTCTACTGAGTACTTTTCCAGAACTTTCTATCCTTTCTATGTCAGATGTTCAGATTAAAAATCACTGTAGAGGTAATTTATTTTGCTTTATTTTAGTATCTCTTATTGGATGGAATATATATTTTATAAATAAGGAAAAAGGCCTCAATTTATAGCACATATGGAAGGATTATTTAAATATGAAAGACTGAAAGGATGATTAAATCTCAGCTATTCAAATTTCATTATTTGTTTTTCAGGGAATCTGTTTCATGTTGAAAAATGATAGCAACAAAACCGCTGGAGTTGTAATATAACTCATGGTACAATCAGTACAGTTTGTCGTGTTTGAATGTCACCATACCTTTAAATATTGGCAAAAGACCTCAGTAGATAGACTACAGTGCCAATGAAAAGTGATTTTTTTCCCCACTGGCTTCTCCATAGTCTGTAGTAATTCTACAAGTCAAATCTAATCAACTTTTACAAAGAAATCTTTGTATTCCTGAAAGAAATCCTTTCAGACTTCCTCTGCAGCATTTGAAGGACAAGCTGACTTCTTTTAACCAATGAGCAGAATAGCCTTTCATATGAGTAATGCTAAAATTTTAGAGTGTTGGTTGGAAAAAGTAATTGTGGGTCCAGATCGTCTCACCTATAAATTGGAGCTTATTAAGAATATCTGTAGGATCAGGGCAGGTTTGAATCTCACTCTCTGAGTGTTCCAAGATATGTAGGGCAAGAGGACATTCAGAAGCTTCTGGAGAGGCACCTGAGCAATCTTTCGTTGTGAAATGATGCTGCTCAGGTGATTTGGGATATGCTGCAGCTCTGGTGGTGCTGGTACATGCTCACTTCTGCACAGGCAATTTCTTTTATCCATTAGGCCACTCTGTTGGTCTTCTTTTAATTTCATGTTTTCTTCCAAAGTCAAGCCACAAATTTGGATCTGCTCATCAACCTAGAAAGAGTCACAGACTGAATTGTAACCACATGGTCCTGCATGTTACTACTCAAGCCCAAGAACATTTAAATAAATGCAAGGCTGCATAAGCTGTACATAATGTGGATTTCAGCACACATGTTCTGTCTTAAATCTAGAAATGCAAGGAAATAACCCGTGTGGAAACCCAGTCTTCATCAGAATTGCATCTGATTTCCCTGTCAGTTTAAGAGTGCGAAAATTATATGTAGCTGGCTACAAGCTGACATACTTGAGTAGCCAGCTGAGACAGCACCTACTATGTTTCAGGTACTGTACAAATGTTTACACCAGAGAAGGTCACAGGGACTCATTTAATACCAGCACTGCTGGAGTTCAGCGACAAAACTTGGTCAGCTGGTGTGACAGTTTAATGAAGATAAAGAGGACTTTAAAGGCTTATGCTACAAAAGAACCTCCTATTTGGGGAAAATAATGAATGGATACCTTTCTTGGCTAGGAAACAGAGAAAAGATGAATCACTTTTCACTGTTGCAGCATGTCACAATGATATTTTGGCCAAACTCTCTTTGAAAGATGTTCTCATGAAACAAATTCTTTATTCTGATATTCAGAGCAATGGGAAACATCTGGAACAGTGGCAAGAAGTTGGAAATTTTGATTCTGCTGATAGGATATTTAAATACATGAAAAAATATCTAAGTAGTAAGCAACTTGATTATTTTGATTTTTCATATGAACTATGAGAGATTCTTATTTTGTCAGACTTTTTTCTGGGAAAGAGGGCAAAAGGTAGCCAAGAAAACAAACTATATGAGAAAAGCAAAAGATTTTAGCAAACTGATATCCTTTTGCAGAAGCGAGACAGGTACTTGTCATTCAGTTTCACACAACCTGAGCCATCTAAGCTGTTTGTTCATGTCATACCATATGTGAGGTGCAGACTTGCTCTCTGAAACTTTTTTTTTTCCTTCACTTTCGGAAAGAAGTCACCTGGAAAATATTTTATACCTTTATAATCAACCAACACCTCTCACCTGGCAGAGTCCTGGGTGTTATCTTCACACTGGGCTTTTGCACAGTTCTCACTTGCATCTCATGTTATTGACAGATACTGTGCTTCGCCACTGAGTTCAGGCACTACTTACATACATCTGCACTGCACCAGCCACTCATGTTTGAGCTGGCATCCTGCAAGTGGATTTCTAAGAGTTCTGTGAGAGCTGAAAGAAGTATGTATGGGATTGCCTGATTGCCCACGATGTTAACATTCATTCATCATTCTGAGTAATTAAGACTGGTTTTTTGGAAGTCTTGAAAACTCTATACATGTTAATGAGAAATAGTGTAACCTTGGATTCTAAATCTTTTTCCAACTATAACTCTGAGTAAAAGAATAATTTCCTTCCTTGAACCACAAACATTTTTGGGAGCTACACAGGTGAGCTAAGCTTATTACAAAACCTCTCGAACAAGTAAAATTTGTCTTTGCATTATTTTTCAGATAAATATTTATGTGCTTTTCAGAGGAATGTGTCCTCAGATTCTTGTTACATTTCTTTATGAAAAACTGGAAAATAATGAGATATTAACAGAATCACCTGCCATGGGGTTTCCTGAAAATCATACTTCTGTTTGAAAGGGCACATTGCCACATTGGTGGGCCTTGGAGGCATTTAACAATGCTGGTCTTTGGTCAAATGGAATTGAGTTCTTTGCACTTCACTTGCTATGAAAGTATTCATAGAACATACAACAGTTTTCTTCTACAGTAGTAAAGTGTTTATATTCATGTGTACATTTTTTATTAAACCTTACATTTATTTAGACCTTTTGAAAGAGTTATGAGTAGTACCTGATAACAGAAATTAATGAGAGAGATCCCAAACTGAAATGATGTCTACAGCATCTGCAGTGCTGCCAATATTGCACCATTTTCATGTGAATCATAGAATCCTTGAATGTCCTGATTTGGAAGAGACCCACAAGGATCATCGAGTCCAACTCTTGGCCCTTCACAGGACCATCCCCCAGAACTCCATGTCCTGAGAGTGTTGCCCAAACACTCCTTGAACTCTGTCATTCTTGGAGCTGTGACCACTTCCCCAGACAGCCTGTTCCACTGACCAACAACCCTCTGGTGAAGAACCTTTTTTCCTGATATCCAATCTAAACTGTCTCTGACACAATTTCAGACTGTTCCCTAGGTCCTGTCACTGGTCACCACAGAGAAGGGAACAGTGCCTGCCCCTCTTATTCCCCTCACAGGGAAGTAGTAACTGCACTGAGGTCTGCCCTCAGTCTTCTACAGGCTGCATAGACCAAGTGACCTCAGTCACTCCTCAAACAGCTTCTCCCTCAAGGCCCTTCACCATCCTTGTGGCCCTCCTTTGGAGGCTCTCCAGTGGCTGAAAGCCTCTCTTATCTTGGGGAACCCAGATCTGCCCCCAGAATTTGAGGTGAGGCCGCCCCAGTGCAGAACAGAGTGGGACAATCCTCTCCCTTGCCCAGCTGGTGATGCTGTCCCTGGTGCTCTCCAGGACAGGGATGGCCCTCCTGGCTGCCAGAGCACTGCTGGCTCCTGGTCAGCTTGCAACAACCAGGACCCCCAGGTCCTTTTCCATAGTGCTGATCTCCAACCTCACATTCCCCAAAAAGTTTGGAGAATGAAGGCATGTATCCTGCTGTCATGGTTTGAGCCTGGCGCAATGCCAGTGCCCCCATGAGAATACCTCTTCCCTGGTATCTACTGTGAGATGTGACCAGAGACAGAGCAGAGCTGGCTCCAACTTAAGAATGAAAGAAAAAAAACTTTGTTAACCTAAAACTACAAGAGAAACACAGAGAACACACTATGAAAACCTTCCAAATTTCCTCCTCCTCCCCCCACCAAATTTCCAATTCCATTACCACCCCTTAGATCACCCACTCTCAGTCAATCACCACCCTTTAGATAATCAATTCTCAATTCCTCGAGAAGAGAGGAGTCCCTCTTGCACCACAGACTTCCCCAGGAAACAGTCGAACTTCTCGTGTTTCCATGTCACATGTGGCACCGCCTGGAGAACATTTTGCCATCGTGACCTCTTCCTTCCATGTCCAGTGCTCTCACCACTGCACATGGATCAGAGCTGCTTCTAGGGTTTTTCATTTTAAGGATGCTTTGTCCAGTTCCAAAAAGAGCACAGTCCCTCTCCTTTGGGACACCTGTCCCCCCCAAATTTCACCCACTGGGGCTGAGGGGTCTCTTGAACAGAGATCATCTTCTTCTTCTTCTCTGAAGACGGAGGGAACCACCACCACCCTCCTCACCTGTGGTCTCTGTTCACTCCTCCACATCACCGCACTCTCCTGGCTCTGAGCCATCGCCTCCCCCTAGAATGCAGTCTCTGTGTCACAGGAACACAAGGGGTTCTGCTGTGGCTCTACAAGAAAAGTCCAGCCCAAAGCCACTCCATCATCTCCTCCCACCTAGGATTCTTCTGAGCCTCTCTCAATGCCTTTCGCTAGCTCCAGGAAGATCAGCATTTGGCAGGTTTCCATCATCCACAAGAAGGGTTAAAAGTCCCAGGATCTGCCTGTCCAGAACTCCCATGCCTGGCTGCCCTGCTGGGCACCCCTCCTTCTCCTTCACGCCGGCCGCCGGCCATGCTATCACAGGCACAGGTTCTCTCCCTCTCTCTCCCTCCGGGGGAGGGGGGGAATGATGGGGGATGGGGGATGGGGGATGGCTGCCCGAAGCCTCGCAGTGCTCCTTCACCCTGCCCTCCCCCCCCATCCCGCCCAGCTCGGAGCTGGGCAGGGGGGAGATCTGTTCTCTGCCAGGAACGGAACCAAAGAGCATTTCCCCGGGCCGTTCACAGCTTTTAACCCCTGTGTTCTCAGAGGCGTATCCATGCCCTCAGTGGACAAACTAGGTGCCAATATTAAAATCTGAACAGCCATTGGTCTGACACACCATCCCAAAAAAATCATTTCCTCTCAAACCACGACACCTGCTAAGTGAGCCCTCTACCATTTGAGATAATTCCCTTACTATGTGGAGCAATTTCATGTAAAAATATAAATCATATTATTGCTAAAACTGAGTCTTCATCTATTATGCAAGCCTCTGAGAAATTAATAGCACAAGCTTCCCATTCATCAGAAATAGATGAATATTTTTCTCACAAAATAATGATGCATAGTAAAAAGACGTTCAATGGTAGCTACTGCAAAAACAGCTTATTGAACAAAGCCATTATCACATCTGTAGCTACATTGCTTTTCAGTTATGTTCTTCATAACAACTCTTGGATTCCAACCCAAAATGTATTTATTATAATGGAACATCATCAACTTATGAATAGAATTCCACATTCAGTATTTTACCTGCTACTGAGCTACCCAGCTCTCAGTGAACATCACCTGCTTTGGGCTTTCATAATCAAGCTATGATGCTGCAAAGAAGAGCAGTTTCAGACATACTGTACATTTTGTCTCTTGTTCTTACTCAACTTATCATTAGAAAAATGTTGCTAATATTTTGGTGGTGATCATTTCTACTCAGCTATGCTTCTATGAGTTACAGTGAAGAAAAGTGCAGTTTACATTACGTTTGTACTTTGTGAATAGGATTAGCATTTTCCCTTATAATATTGCTAAACTAGAATTGATGTGAGCTTTAAGAGAGATCACAGAGGTCTTGTCACACTTCATGAAAAAAAAAAAAAAGCTGGATTTTTTTCTGCTCCTTTATATGTTTTTACTCTTCATATCAGTTTGGATTATGCCACATAGTCCCAGTCACATGCAAAGACAGCTTTGTGTTCCCTTGTGTTCAGTTTTGTATAAAAACACAGCACAAATTAGCAGTCCAGTCTGTTTCCAGTCTAATCTTGAAATACAGTGATATTTCCTCTGACATGTCTATACTCATGTAGCCTTTAGTCCATTAGCTGGAACAATTAAACTCTTTTAGGAAGGAAATTTCTGATTTTCCTGCAATGTTTAGTTTTATTTTTACTACACATGACTCTTAGAGTGACTGTGGAGTGAAACAGGAAATTGACAGGATCTGCTACTTTCATTTAATTCCCCTTGGTATATATGTTCAGCCCTCTGATAATTTTTTCCAGGCAAACTGGCAAACTCTCTGCAAGGTTTCATTCTTCATTTTTTCATTATTTTCTTTTTTAGCTGTATAAATACTACCATTAGAGGAATTCTCAAGCTGGATTCACATCACCTAACTTTTGCCAGATTCAAGTCTTGCACATAGTAGCTACTTTGCTTGGCTCCCTCACCCGCCAGTGAATGAAAGTAGGTGACTTTGGGACATGAATCCTTGTATTCTAAACTGGATTTCTGAAGTTATGTTCCCCTTTATTGCATTAATATTTTTGATAAAAATTTATACTGGACACTAATTTTTACCTGTCTGAGTGGGAGTGGAATAAATCCCACCTTGTGAGCTAATTTGAGGTTTAAGAAAAAGCAATCTCTGAAGTATTTCTTAAATAGCATTGCTAATGTATTCTTGATCTGAGTTATACAACCCTGACCACAACTAATGACAGAATGCTGACTTAGCCTCCCATTACCTAAATGAGTTACAGATAAATGTGTTAGCTTGTATTTCTGATTAACGGATTCATTGAATTCTTGTACCAATTTTACTAAGTTTTGAAGACAAAAACAGGGCTGAGCCTTACGGTTTTGTTTCACAAATACAAATTTCTCAGTCTTAAAACATCGATTTAAAAATCACTGAGTTCTAAATACTGCTAAATTAATCAGAATAAAACTGAATAAATATTGGCTCATGGAGAGACAGATGCTAGTTTGCCAGATAATGTCCTTCATGAAGAGATGAATTAATGCATGTTTCTTCCTTCCAAAATTATTCTGATGTTCTTTATCTTTCTTGCAGGTACCATTAATTTTAATTAAACGAATTGTAAGAGCAAAAAGTAAGATGAAGGCCACAATGCTAATGTGCTATCATTGTCATAAAAGCCAATGCATAGACCCAGCTGTGTAGGCCTGTTGGCCAAAGGAAATAATCAATTCTGGTCAGATATATTTTTTATTTGCAGAGAAAAATAATTTAGAATATACTGACAGGTAATGGAATGTGTCTGGTCTAAAGCCAGCCCTCACATTTTAGCAGGAACTACCATTCAGAGGCTTGAAACAGAACAGATTTATCAAACCACACCCAATGACAAGGTGGAATTTGTATTCATAATCTCTTTCTCAAGCTGCTCAGTGATTGTCAAAGATATGCCAGACAGTGGAGAATGTTTGGTAATCATTAACTGGTTTGGTGTTCCAAAAGTAGAAAATAGATTATTCTGTAATTATTACTGATTTTGAAACTCTTGCTGGAATTGAACAGCATGCTTAAAAAAAGACCAAACACAGCACATTCTGAGGAAGAACCTCTTAGCATAAAATGAGAAACTCAACCAAAAAAAAAAGAGTTTGCAAAGAAATGGGTGTATTTTACAGCCTAGCTCAGATCCGCAGCTCCAAAGCACTCTGAAGTCAGCAGAACAGTATCTATTTGTCCCAGTTTGTGCATCTGATCCAATCTTCCCTTGGAGAGCATGGGGGTAGCACAGACACTGTTGTTGAGATCAGCAGCACTTTTGTACATCTAAGCAGCATGTCGGCAGAGCCTCCCGGAAAGTTGCAGGAGCACAATTAACAGATTGGGCTGGAAAATCACACTGTTTGTGTGATAAGTGCCCCTTCACAGGGTGCAAGCTGTTCCACATCTCCAAACTGTTTTGCTGCTTTTTCCTTTGCACAGGGAGAATCCTCCACAGTGTGTGGCTTAGTGGCAAACTGCCACTGCCAAATGCACGCAGCTATTTAATGTCTTGCTGCTGAGATTTGGGATTTCTTGATGTTCATCTCAAATGTAAAATATATCTGAATCATAATCTCTGTAAGGTTAAAGATTCCAGCCGGGAAAAAAAATGGTATTTTGTCATCCTGTCATCTGGAATTGTTTTATATTTCACACTACAAAGTAAAAATATAAAGGGATCATCACCTAGGTGATAAACTGCCAGTTTCCAGACAAACATTTTAACTGATTTACACCTGTTTTCCTCTAGGAAAAACTACATTTTATGTGATGCATTTCTTTCTCAGCTGATAAATGACAGCGGTGCAAGTATCTTCATCTTGGTGTGAATTGACCCAGATTGTAGAAGACCAAGTTTTCATATTGTGGCCAATCAACTTCTAGAAACATAAAAACTGCTGAGAGTCTAGTTTTGAAACTTTTACAACATTTCAGCTGGTGGCAGAGTAATGTTCTTAATTATATATTTTATAGAAATGAAACTTGAGGAGAAGATAAAAACCATTTTCATTGGAGCATATGAATATTTGATTTAATGTCAAATAAGAGTCAGAAAACATAACTCAGTCTTCTTTTTTGCTTTACCTAGTCTTGTTCTTTCCTGTGAATATCTCCAAGAGGGCTCCAAAATATGAAACTGAAATAAAGGGATTTAAAACCAGTCTGCACATAGAATTTCAAGAAATTCCTTTAATTTATACAGCTTTAAAAATACATATAATAATGAGTGATATACTCAATGAAGTGTGATGCTTCGGGAAAGTACTAAAAGATTATTTTTACACAGTGTCAGGACACTGACAGGGAAATGAAGAATCAAAAGTAAAATATCTGCAGATACACAGCACTGTACTCCCTGTAACCCTCTTAAAGCTCCCTTTTCCATGATGAGAATGAAACCCACTGGAAATGCTTAAATTGCCAGTGTATTCCTCTTTACTGCATCATGGTTTGTGTGTGCTCTCCCTTTTTCTGCATCTTTTTTTTTTTATTTTGGTGGAAATATCTAATTAAACAGATGGTCCAGAACAAGACTACTGAGTATTATGATAATCCATATAAATAACCACTATGATGACCCATTTTATGATCACATGCATGTTTAAGACATTATATGCAAATTACTAAAAAATGGTCTTCATCTCAAAGCATTCAGCATCACTAAGTAATATTCAAAATGCAGAATAATTAAGGTAGTATACTGCAGATTGAGATGGAAAATGTTATATGTTCACGGAATCCACCTGATATGTGACAGTACATGAAATCCAGACAATGTGTTTCCCCTTCCCTTCCCTTCCCTTCCCTTCCCTTCCCTTCCCTTCCCTTCCCTTCCCTTCCCTTCCCTTCCCTTCCCTTCCCTTCCCTTCCCTTCCCTTCCCTTCCCTTCCCTTCCCTTCCCTCCCTTCCCTTCCCTTCCTTCCCTTCCCTTCCCTTCCCTTCCCTTCCCTTCCCTTCCCTTCCCTTCCCTCCCTTCCCTTCCTTCCCTTCCCTCCCTTCCCTTCCCTTCCCTTCCCTTCCCTTCCTTCCCTTCCCTTCCCTTCCCTTCCCTTCCCTTCCCTTCCCTTCCCTTCCTTCCCTTCCCTTCCCTTCCCTTCCCTTCCCTTCCTTCCCTTCCCTTCCCTTCCTCCTTCCCTTCCCTTCCCTCCCTTCCCTTCCCTTCCCTTCCCCTTCCCGTCCCTTCCCTTTCCCCTCCCTTCCCCTTTCCCCCTTTCCCCTTTCCCCTTTCCCCTTTCCCTTTCCCCTTTCCCCTTTCCCCTTTCCCCTTTCCCCTTTCCCCTTTCCCCTTTCCCCTTTCCCCCTTCCCTTTCCCCTGTTCCCCTTTCCCCTTTCCCCTTTCCCCTTTCCCCTTTCCCCTTTCCCCTTTCCCCTTTCCCCTTTCCCCTTTCCCCTTTCCTTGAAATTTCCTTTCCTTGAAATTTCCTTGAAATTTCCTTTGATTTTAGCTAATTTCAAGGAAAGAGTAATGGGTTTTAAAAAATGTATTTTCCAGTCAGCATCAGAATAGTGAAGATTATAAGGAGCTGAAGGTGGGATACATTACTCATTCACAACAAGTTTAACTAGAACTATTAAAGGTCTTATTTTGTGAAGGCTACATAAAGCATTTGTTTTTTCTTTGAGAGAAATGAAAGCATAAAAGTATGTGCACAATTTTGATCAACTTCTCCTCTTGACCAACATATACAATATATATATAATATATCATTCACCTTATCAAGACAGCACTGCTACTTTTTTAAAGGGAGGAACTGTCCTTTGCCACGTGGGCAGACAGGTCCACTTTTCATCATCCACAGGAGTATAAAGAGCACTGGTGGTTTAGGTCTCCTTGAGCTTAGTCTGTGCCCTTGAGCTTCTGCTCATGTATTTGCTTCAGGGAAGTTTCAGGATATGTCTTCTCAGTTGAGGGCTCTGTCTGCCACGTCACTGACATTGCTCAGAGCAAGGTTTTCAACCCAGAGGGTGGTTGGGTACAGGAACAGCTCCCCAGGGAAGTGGTCACGGCATTAAGACTGAGAGAGCTCAAGAAATATTTGGACATTGTTCTCAGGCACATATTGTGCTGTCCTGTGGAGGGCCAAGAGATGGACTAGCCAATACTTTTGGGTCCCTTCTAAGGAGACTCTGTGATTCTATGGAATGGTTTGGCTATATGGTCCTTCCTAGAAGGTCCTTAAGGTTGCATGTCTCAAGGGCAGCTGTCCTATGAGGTGACGTGTAAAGAGATGACATGTTCCCTTCTCCTGCAACAGCCCCTCAGCTGCTGTCACCTTTCACCCAGGTCACACCACTGGAATCTGCTTCCTGATTCACTCCTATATGGGGACAGTATGGAAATACACACTTTATAGCACACAGTCATGATGCCTTTGTCAAGGAATTTCCCCATCTGAGCATTCAGGAGCCACCCTGGCAGTCACACTGCCAGCACCAGAGATGTCAGCTGCTGGGACTAAAGCACCTTTGCAGTGGGTGGCTCCAGTGACCCGATGAGTGCCCTGTTTGATTCCCTACACACCCCACTCTCATGTAGTCAGGCCATCTTTTCTTACCAGCTCAACCCAAAGTTTCCCATAGCAGAGTCTCAGTTGTCTCATTCCATATAGTCATTTATTCATGGCCTTGCAACAGGGAAGAAGATCAGTCTTCTTCCCAGGAGGGACCTCAAAAAAAGAATTCCTGGGCTTTTACAAAAGGTCTTGCTCTTCCTCCTGAGTCCTTGGCCTCTTATTGAATAAAATATGGTAGGGTGGCCTCTGCTAGACTAAGGATCCTGTTGCCTGGGCAGGCGAGGAGATATTGTTCAGTAATTTCAACTGGTCATTTGTGGGTTTTGTGGATTGGTTCTTCATGATCAATGCTTTCCTCATCAAAGGCTTCTGTTAAAGATAGAGAAGATTTACATAGTAATCAGTGTCCCTTGATGTTAAGGAGGGAATATATCTTTAAACTCTTTGAGGTTGCAAAGAATAAAACTCTAAATTTGTCTCCTCAAATGTAGATCTCTTGGTGAGCAGCAGTATTACAAGTAGCTGCTGATCAGGAATTTGAAGAAACTACCCAGTTACACATCAATATACAAATATAAATAAAATCATTGTGTAATAAGATTAAAATCCTTGAAGGAGGTGCATCATTCCTTTGCACAGCTTCATGTAAAGTGCAGAGTAGGAAGGCATGTTGTCTGTACAGTGTGTTTGGGTTAATCTTAGGAATCTTAAAACCTCATTTCTTTTTATGCACTTGGAAAAGTTCACTGTAAGTGATCTCACACAGAACTTAAAAACATGTTATCAAAAAGGAAAATCTTGGTTAATTCGTGTCTATATTATTTTAAAAGAAGTGCTCTCTTATTCCTAAGTTCATCTAGCAAAACAAAAGGAAACTCTATGTAACTTATATTTTATTCTTCATTATTTCCTTAACTCTTGGTGGTTATTTTTTTCAAATAAATTGCTTTCACACAATTCAGAAGTTCTCCAGAAAGATGAAACTTATTAATATATACTTTTTAAACTAAAAATGGGCTGATGTCTTAAGGTTTTTCTACATATATTGTTCTCTTAGATGAATAAGAAAGTTTCCTATTCATGTGTTCTTCTGGAAGTTAAGATCCCTCTCTTTCATTATGATCTAGATTTTGGGATTTGAGATGCCTGTTGTGGGTTTTTCCATATTAATAGAGAAGTGGTTTTTTACATCTTCTGAATAGTTAGGCAGAGATCAGCTTCATCTTATCAGTACTATTCCAGTTCTGTTTGCTTCTTCATGAAGACACTAAATACGCAATCTGTATAAAAACATTCTACAGAATGTCAAATTATTTTAATCATGCTGTGACCCCTATTCAAGTTGTCTCACAGATCAAATCTTAGTTAAAAGGCAAAGACAGTACAAAAGTAGTATATCTATCTTCAAATGCTCAAAGCATGTATTACTCTTTTGACTCTGATGATTTTTAATGCATTTCACTGTCAAGAAACAGAGAAAAATTTCAATTTTATGTATAAACTGGTTCATCTAATTATACTGAATTTTTGTGAGAAAATACAAATTAATTGCAAGTAAATGTAAGAGCTTGGCTGAACTCTTTTATGATGTGACTTTATTTCCTAAGTTTATGTTCAACTAAGCTGGTTTTCAGACTTTTACAGTCACCTTCTGAGTCATTTACCTTGTCTATTCATGGCCTTGGCTTTGGCCAGTGGTGGGTTTCTCTTGGAGCTGCCTGGCATTGGTTCTGTCAGACAGGGCAGCTTCCAGGAGCTTCTCACCAAGGCCACCCCTTTAGCCAAAACCTCAGCACACAAACCCAGCATAACTTGTTACTCACTGTGAATTTCACAATTGTACTTTAAATCTAGTGCAAATCAAATAATGGTAAATGACTCCTGATGTTTCTATACAGATACAATATTGTTGTATCACATAAACATTAACATGAAATGGCTTCACGTGTCACATAACTACAGATAAAATCAAGGTAAAATATGGGCATTTTATGCAGCTCTCAATTATTTTAAGAAATGTTGACAAAAGTGTATAAGTACTTTGATTTCAAGTAGGAATTTTAAAGACACTTATAAATATTCTAGATTGATGCTATTTTTCATCAAAAGTTTTTACTTCAAAAAGCAAAGGAAAGAAGAACAAACAGGAACTTCTCACAGAAAAATAATATTACTTCCTTGAGTTCTTCAGCCAACAGTTTTCCCATCCAGGATAAAAAAAAAAGGTAAGGAAAGAGCTCAGAAGAATTTGTTTCCCTCCCTTGTTTTGCAGTCAATTTCAGGATAGGTCATTTTTTAAAACTGGGATATATTCACCCGTAGCTATCTGAAAACTTGGGTGCCTGACCTAGGGACAGGTTATGACCTATGCTGAAGCAGAACTCTGTGAGGAGTTCTCTCCTGAGGAGGCAGGAGCAGCAGAGACAACCTGTGATGAACCAACCACAGTCCCCATTCCCCATCCCCTCTCCCCGTTGGGTGGAGGAGAGAGAGAAATTCGGGAGTGAAATTGAACCCAGGAAGAAGGGAGGCAGAAGGTTTTGCTAAGATTTGTTTTGATTTCTCCATTATCCTGCTCTGGTTTGAATGGCTATGCATTAAGCCAGCTTCTCTAAAATGAATCTGTTTTGCTCATGGTGGTGAGTGCTCTCTTCCTGCCCTTATCTCAATCCACAAGATTTTCATATTATTTGCCCTCTATCTGGTTTTTGGAAGGGGATAGATTGAGTATCTTTGATGGGTACCTAGCATCCAGCCAGGGTCAACCCACCACACCAGTTAAGAAAATATTGATTGTTGATCTATAGATTGACATGGATACATACATTAAATCAATATTAAAAAATTAGATATATTATTTCTCTTTTTTTTAGCAACAAATTTATTGTCATCTAATAACACATACCTTGAGAAGATGAATTAATTGAATTTTTTGTTCTTCAGCTTTCCCCAAAAATATGTGGAACAGTAACTTTGATTAGAAGTATTTTGATTTATTAAACATATCAAACATTTACCAATAAAAATAGGTCTACTATTGCCAATTATATGACTAAAAACTTCTTCTTTACACTTATTAATCTTACTATATATGTCTCTACCACATGTAGTCATGCATTTCTCTTGCATTTTTAAGGAACTTCAGAAAATGTTAAACTTTATAATTGCTTGGGATTTTAATTGTATGTTACAGAAAAATGTGTATAAATTGCAAAGCACTGGCACTCCAATACTTTAAACCAGGAAAGTGCTGAAACATTTTATAACAGCAGATTGAAGTTAAATCAGCTATTGAAGTGGAGATAAAATGCTGTCAAAAGGAAGCAAATATTTTTTGCTGACATCCACTGCACTTATTTAAGAACTGATTATTTTCTAGTATCTCAAACTTTGAAATTAAGCATCTGACTTTTCCAAAGAATCAATTTCTTGGTTCATGCATTAATATGACACTAGATTAAGCATTTGCAACACAATTTTAGAAGAAGAAATGAACTTCATGTGGGGACATGTGCATTCAAGTATTTCCTACCTTTGCCTATTGCTCCTGTTAAAGGTCTCATTGCAGAGTTGGAGCTACTTGGAAGAATTTTGTCAGTACTTATTTTGTGCTATATTGGGTCTCTTGCCCAGAGATGGACAATTCATGTTTTAAGTCCACATCTTGCATTGGTGCTGTGTCTGCTAACTTTCATGAAGTTTTGCTGTTCCAGCCTGAGGGGGGGAAGGAAAAATAAATCCTGTGATAAGTGCCAATATGTTTCAGTAGAGACTGTTGAGATCAACTGAAGGATTGTTTCAGGAACTGACTGACAATTCTCCCAGGGCCAGTCTGCAGCAGACTGAGCTGTTTTGCTTTGCTCATGATGAGCTGCTCCCAGGGTAGGATGAGGAAGAGAAGACACCTCTGTCTTAGCATGAACTCTGCTCAGCATGAGGTTGCTAATCATTTCACCAAAGTTTAGGGCAGGCCTTTCTTCTCCTCCTAAGACAGACACTTTCATTTGTTTGGCTGGATTAATCTCTATTGCTTATAATGGGAGTGTAGGCACATGAACTTTAAATGTCCAAAGTAAGATAAAATCAATCACACTCTAGATATCTCTGCTGTAGACATCTACAGCAGGGCTAGTTTCTAGGTATTCCTTTATAGCCATTGAAGAGGATAGGCACTTTTATGTGCAATTCATTTGATCTATTTTAGACATGTACTTTAGGATGAGATGAATTGCACACTAGAAACTCTCATTTCTCTCTATTGAATTTAGAGGGAGTCCAGGGTGACTAGTTCAGATGCAGACATCTGCATTTGCTTTTAATTAATTGAATCCCTCCACAGTATGTCTGATGCTTCCAAGAAATGTTGGGTGGACTTAAACATATGTTTGTAGGATTTTTGTAACCAGGAACATTAGATTTACTCTGTATTGTGTGCAGACAATCTGTTTATCCATCAGCCCAGAGCTTCTTGCAATTGCTATTTTTACACTATTTGTTTAATGGAGAATTCACACATATTTCTGTGCAGTAACCCAGAAAGTAGAAATATGGCAGTTTGAAGCTTAAAGTTAATTACATATTTATTCCCTATACATCTTGAGTTATTCTCCAGCTGATAATAAATTGCAGTGGACTTCACCAGTAACATGAACTTCCTTCCAGGGCTGCATGGGTGAACCTTGCTGGTCAGCTGTTGTTGGAAGAGAAAGGAAAATTGTGAGAAATTATAATTTTGCTTATTCCTCCTCTTTTCCCTGCTCTTTGAATGCAGTAACATTCCCATCTCTCTGTTATAAATTAAATAATGTAATTTGAATAGAAATTAAATATTGCGCTATGTTGCAACCAGAGAAATCTGATTTCAAAATTGTGCTACACATCTCAGTGGTCATTGGCTTACTCCCTTGGACTAGTGGAAGCAGTGAATCTGTATTTGCATGGTTTTCACTCCTGGCCTTTCCTGCCAACACAAAGCTAATACAGCTGTACCTGCTGTGCACATTGCAGGAAAGCTCACACTGGGATTAGTGAACTGCTCATGTGTATTTACCATACACCTACATTCAGTATATGGAGATATTTAAATAGAATCTATTTTGTGTTATTTTTGGAGCTCAAAGTTTTCAATTGGATAAATATCTTTAAGTTCGGATGACAATTAAGACTGAAGTATTGAAGTAAAAGTCAGAAAGGGGAACATGAATCACCTCAGGAACAAAGACTCAGATCTTTAAAATAAGTCCTTGTTCAGAAAGAAAAAAGATGTTTGTGGAAAAGAAAGAAGGAAACTGTCCTGGAAAGGGAGGATAACGCAAGGATGTTCTCATTGTAAAACTGACAATTCCTAAAAGAAATAAGTCTTATTCCTAAAAAAGCTTAAAATTTTAACAGTTTTGTTGGTTTTCTTTTTTACTTCTGTGGCTTCTGTGTCCCCAGATCCAAAACACAGACTGGTAGAACTGAATAATGCATTTTCTCATAACCAGGGAATATTTGTTAACAGCAATTTAATTTTTTCTTCCAACAGCTGTTACATCTCTGATTAGAGATCTGTTTTTAACCAAGTTATATGGTTTCAGTTAACATTTGACAACTGCATCTTTCATAAAGATTTTTCTTTAAAACTTATATTAGTGCAAAAATAACTCAAAACATAATTTAGATAGTTTGAGGCATTTCAGACAAACCAGCTTTGACAATGCAATTGCTTTAGGCTTTCATGGCTATGACAATAGCATCCCTTTAGACTATAGCAGTTTGAGTCCCCTGAGCTGGATCAACACCATCTCAGCCTAATAATGAGTATTA
Source organism: Serinus canaria (assembly GCF_022539315.1). Lineage (NCBI taxonomy): Eukaryota > Metazoa > Chordata > Aves > Passeriformes > Fringillidae > Serinus > Serinus canaria. Next base: position 104,793,455 of record NC_066316.1, on the reverse strand, counting down.
CTTTTATGTCTCTACTCCTTGATCAGTATTTTCATTCACCTTCCTGTGTTCATGGTTCTTTCACAGTCAGTCCATATAGTCTTAAATTTTCTTTATACTTTATATACTATCTGTATACTTAATCCTATTTTAATAATACTGTATATATTTGTTCTTGAACTTCTGTCTTTCAGATATTGTATTACTTGAACATTGAGAAAGGATTCCCTTGAAATAATTCTCAGCAAAGAGCATCTCAGTGTTTCTCTTTGTGTTAAAACCTGCAAACAAAAAACTCCAAACTTTTTTTTCTCCTAAAGAACTCCCACCCACCAAAAAACCCACTAGAAACAACAGATATGGACCAAAAATCTTAAAATGGGCACTAATGACTAATTTCCCGTTCTGAACCATTACTCTTCTGGCTTGTTTCACTATCGTCTTTGCATGTCTTGCCGATTTCAGTTCCCAGTGAACCCAAGGGGGAATTTAGAGCACCTCTTTAATCATCACTTTCTGAACCTGGGGCAATGATTCTGAGAAGCTGTTTGCACTGCAATTTAAAAAGGGAAGGAATTATAGAAAATGTGTCCCTCTAATCAGCACTTGTGGTAAAATATATGTTAATAAAAAAAAAGTATTCCCATTCCATTCATAATTTATAAAGCAGATAGATCGGAACTCACACACGATCCAGTGTGTGGGAAGCAGACATGTGGCTCTAACATTTTTGATTGCAACAACACAGCTTTGAGACCCCAGTGGAGCTTCTGCTGATTTATACCAGCCCAAGCAGGATGCAAATCAAGTCACTCATAATTTCACAGAAAGTGTAAAGTGTTTCAAAGAGTGTTTTAAAAGAGTCATCCTCCTTTGGCAGCTTTACTATTTTGCAGCTTGAATCTCTTCTTTGTTAACAGGGTTTCCATGCTGCTTCTACCTGAACAGAGCCAATAGTCACAACAAGGTGAAAGTGTCATAGGAGACCAGGAAATCACTGACATGAGATGATCTGTTCATAATGAAGAAGGTGGAGACACTTGTAGCTGGAAAGATTGACTCATGTTTCCCAAGATCTGTCTCCAATATTTTTCTTAAAATTTGATCTTGAAAAGACACAAGACACTGTATATTGTTTGAGACATGTCACAAAACAGGAAGAAGTTGTACTGAGATTTAAAAAAAAGGATATTTGTTTCCCCTTTTCCTCACTCTATCATTTTGATATCACCAAATCCAACAGAAGCTTTGTGGTTAGGCACAAGCAGCAGTAGGAGATCAGCTTGTAACAGTAGCATTAAGGTAGAACCAAGTAAATTTTTGGGAGGAGATAATCTTGTACAAGCATATAGTGTTACTGTCAAAAACAAATTGAAGAGATATTTTGTTTCTGAATAGAAGAGCATCTCCTTGGGGCTGGATTCTCATCTTAATAATTCTGTTATTGGAGAGATGGTGCTGCCTCACACTCAGCAATAACTCACCTCCCACGTTGTCTGTAGACTTCATAGTCTTATTTATCCTGCAGCATTAGTACTTTTACTGATAGGGAGGCAGACAGCTGTATTCAGGCCACCTACTGCAGGGGAAATGAGTGATTCAGATGGTACTTTATGAGCTGACAGGCTCTGGCTCCATACTCAGCTAATGAGAAGAAGGAGTCATGATTTCTAAGTCAGACAGAGTGCTTGCCATCACTGCTTCACCCAAACATTGTGATTAGTTCTCTTCAGTTTCAAACAAATTCAGAGCACACATGTCTTCAGTCATTCAATCCTCCTTTGGATTTATAAGCCACAGGAGGTGTTTAAGTGCATCTTTGGCTCACTACTAGGCAATCTGACTATGGGCCAGTGAGACTAACAACATCCTGATGCTTAGAACAGTTTCTGTGGCTGTTGGAACCCACTGCACAAAATAATACACTGATCGCTCATTCATCTTCCTTAGTGTTTGTGAGCCAGATGTACAAAAATGTGGCACTGATGTGAGGTTGAAATTAGGACTTTACCTAAAAAAAAAGCTTTTAGCTCTACAAAGTCTGTGCAGATGACTGCTTTTAATATACTATTGAATATTCCACCAGAATAAGCTTCATGAAACTGATAAAAATAGATTATTATGTATGGATTATGTTGTGATTCAAACCTGTGATTCGGGATAATGTAGCTGGGGAAGCCACTGTGACAGCTGGGAAACCTTCCTTATAGTGAAAGTGTCACCTCCCTGAAATAAGGCAGAATTAATCACTACTTTGTACCAGATCTCATTAACTACATTTAAATGTTCTAACATTTTTCATACCTTTGGCTTTAAATGTTTACAATCTGCAGTAGCAATGCAAGCGTTATTAGATGGGGATAGAACTTAAAAAGGAAATTTTGAAAAAACCCAAACAGCAAGGCTAGGTGTCATCACCATGAGCTGTAGGAATATATGACTCTTAATCTCATTCTTCTGTACAGACAAATGCACCGTCTGTCTATATGGCATTAATGAATGACAGTTTCTCACCATTTGGTGGATGCATGTGTCATCATTTGTCTAGATGACATCTTGATTTATAGACATCATTGAAAAACATTAGAAAATCTTTCTACAAGTTTGATGGGAATTCAGAATATGTGAAAGTAGGGATTTTTTTTTTTCTGAACAGTTCATTGGTGTGTTCTATTTTAGGCAATCAGAAAGACCATATGGTCCATTGGTTAGGTTTTCACTTGGAAGATGGGTGCCCTGGACCCAGTTTCCTGCTGGACCTGAAGCTCCTTTCTGACCTTGGGCAAATCATCTACTTTCTCACACTCATTTATCTCAGCTGTAAATAGAAAAAACTGATATTTCTTCCTCTTGGAGGGGTAAATAAAATCTCGTGGAACGTGCTGAGAGGTTTAGAGGCTGCACTAATTGTGATTACATACACGGGATTTATGAATTAAACTAGATTTCAAAAGCAAATTTCTCTTGCAATTATATAAGGAAAACATAAGGGGATTTAAAAGAAATAACTTCCAGAAAATGCTTTAAATCCTTCCATTATGTGCATTGAATATATGGAAAAGAAAGAAAAGTTCATTCCACTCCAGAAATGTAGTTCTAGCATAGAAAAAAAAATTGAAATGTTTGGAGTACCATGGAGTGTCATCACTAAGGACTGACACATTGTGTGTATGTGTGTATATGTGTACAATAACACACACAGCTTCTCACAGGCTGCCTGTACTCAGAAATTTGTGCAGTTCAAATTAACAATGTAGCACATTTTCCAAAGACTGAGCATTCAGTTGTAAGACTGAGAAAGACTGAGAAAATAACAAGCAGATATTTATTATAATTCTCCTTTAATGGAGAATAATTGTTTTCTCATGGAGGTTTTTGTTAATTATTCTGGCTCTACTTTCATTCTAACATGTTATATGTCATTTTCCCAACAGGCACCAACCCTCTGAGTGTTGTGTGTATGCCTCAGCAGCCTGCAGCAGACAGGATTCACACCACATCACTGGGTGAGCAGGGCTGGATGTCAGCCAGCTTCCACACAGCCACCTAGGAACAGAGGAGCATTTCCTGGCATCATGTGAGCCACCTGAAATGTGTAATACTGTTAAAAATATTAGCTTTGGAGTGTAGCAAGGCAGAAAATGTTTCAGAATGGATTATTCTTATCTCCTGTAGGGTCTGCTGCCCTGTTAAACAGGGAAATAGGGCACAGTGACAAGACATTTCAGCTGGGCTTGGACAATCCCAGAAAACAATGCTTTTCTGTGATTTATAAATTAAAAAAAAAATCTGGAACTTTTTTTCATCATAGATTCTGATTGTTATTTTTTCTGGCTCTCACTATCAAGTCACAATCCTGGCAATTTACCTTTTTCTCAAACTAGAAATCTAGAACTGAGAACAGATCTCCTTCCCAGCTTCAGCATCAGCTTCTCTGACCAGGCAGGATGAATTGTATTTAAGTCATCCAGTTGTTCTCATGTGACCCTCCCCTGAAATAAAACCAATTTTGGTTAAACTGCTGGAAGAATTTTTAGGACAGCCTGGGCTGGTACCTTTCTGTTCCTTTCCAAGCAGTTTGGGATGAATGGGTACATCCTAGCCCAGAGTGACTACATCTGGGATAAGGCTATTCTTCAGAACAAAGCATCTCATCAAGAACTGCCTCCAGGCCATTTGGGTTGCCTGCACTGTGCTTTTAAGGAGGGATGCAAAGCTCTGACTTTGCTGTAAGAAGCATTTCTACATTCCCAGGACTGGCCAGGCTTGACCCCATTTAACTAGAGGGATCAATTTAGGTCAGGAAGAGAGGTCATCTTCAGTACGCTGCTCTTGGAGAGTTTAAAAATGACTACACAGAGGTACTCAGCCATTACACTTGTCTCAGATCATCTCTCACCCTTTCTGCCAGGGTAAGACAAGTCATATGTAAGAGTGCTTTGAAGTGATGGATGATATTGTTGAACTTTTAGTGGACAGTCTGTTAGCTGGGATGAAAACACAACAATGAGGTATAATAAAGAAAGGGCTCAAGGTTACACACAGTAACTTCAGCAATGGTCCCTGAATCAGATGCTCTTGTCTCTGTGCTTCTGAGGTGAAGCTGACCTAGAATATTGGAAAGGACTCATGAATATGAATACAAATTACATGTCACAGCTGATTAGTGAATGATGATAAGGCACTGTAGCACTCTTTTTTCTGGAATTAAAGGCTAACACTGAGAAAAGTACAGGCTGCAAAACTTTTTCTAGCATTCAGAAGGGATCTTCACAGAATCACAGGATGGTTTGGGTTGGAAGAGACCTTAAAGATTATCTTGCTCAACCCCTCTGCCATGGGCAGGGACACTTTCCACTAGACCAGATTGCTCAGCCTGGCCTTGAACACTTATAGGGATGGAGCATCCACAGCTTCCCTGGGCAATCTGTGCCAGTGCCTCACCACCCTCACAGTCAATATTTTCTTTCTTATATCTCATCTAAAACTGCTCTCTTTCATATTAAAGACATTCCACACTGTCCTGTAGCTACAGGCCCTTGTAAAATGTCCCTTTTTCTTTTGTAGCCCCTTTAGGTACTGGGAGGTTCTATGAGATCTCTACTCCAGGCTCAACAGCCCCAAAACTCTGAACCTGTCTTAGTAGAAGAGTCTTTTTATATTTCTTTACATCTTTATATTTACATAGGATACATTTCTTTATTCACACACTCCTATTTCTTCTTACAATTTTGTTGTGGTTTGGTTTGGTTTTTTTCAGATTGTTTTTTACATGTGGCTATTTTTCTTCCTATTTCTTTAGATTTGCCCTTCTAAATTAAAGTAATTGAGGAAAAAATCCTTCCTAGAACACTATTAAAATGATTTTAACAGAGGTCATTGAGGGAGATAATATATAGATTGTAGGAATTATGGGAGAGGAAGACAAAAGAAAGAGATCCTTTAGCCTGCACCTCTACAGTTTCTGACACCTACAGATACAGCTGAAAATAATAGTAAATACTAAATTAAATGACTCAAAGACCCAGAAAAATAGAAACAGTGAAGATCCATAACTGGAGTTGGTTTAATTTGGCATCTGTTTGTTAGCTTCAAAAGTAGATCCATTTGAAGATCATGTGTCTGATTACACATATTTGAAATGTACAAATTTCTCTACATTAGGAAATGCAAGGGGTGACTTTGAATCTTCATAAATGAGAGCTAGGAATTCCTGATTTCTCATTGAGGTGATGTTTGGGCAAGCAAATGGATATTTGCAGGTAAACACAGCATGTTAACTTGAAAGCTGCAAGCAGTGCCTTTGGTTTCAAACATTTTTGCCAAAATATCAAACTAAACTATGGTCAAATTAGGATTTTAAAATTAAAAACAAAAGTGTCTCATTAGTTCTTATTTTCTTTTATCTGCAATCTTCTGACAAATTAAATACGAAGATTTGCAGAAATCTAAAATCAAGGCTAGAAATGCTGATCTAATAGCCAGCTGGTTGACACAGGACTATGATTAGTGTTGGCTGTTTTGCCAAAAGTGCAGCTTGTTTAATAAGTACAATTTTTCTTCATATTCATTCAAGAGAGAAAAAAAAAAGAATGAAAGTTCTGTCAGATGAGGATTAATTTTTTTAAAGGAGAGGTTTCAGCAATACTTTGTAACCATCTCCCTGCTCCTTGCTCCTCCTTTCCACTTCTCAACCCTCCATCTCCATACCTAAAAAGAGGTAATGAAAAGATTTTTTAAACTATATATTTCCTGAAAGTTATTCTTCTATTAAAACCAGTTGCAGAATTCAGAATTTCAAATAGTGCAGTGCATGATGCTTTTATTCTGCAATCTAAAGAGATTAAACTATGGCAAAACATGTGATTTTAGAATAAATCACAAAAATGGACAACTCTCTAGGATTCAGGGTAAAGAGTTATTTTCTACAGTTTATGTTAGTGGCCAGCAAACTTTTGGAAGTCTTGTGTACAAGCAATTTATACTGCTTACCCCCAGTGTTATTGGAGTTCCAGAAGTGAGAAGCTTAGCCTCTGTGATATTATACATTCTTCTTTGAAGAAACTAGTTGGGTAGCAACTAATATTTACACTTGGTAACAACACATGCTAAAAAACTCTGCATGAAGAGACCTTAGGATAAATTTATGCCAAATTTGCATTTGGCATAAATTGCCATTTTGAGTTGAAGCCCATGATCTGTTACAGTTTTCACCAGATGTGTATTTGACCCTTCTCAGATCATGAGCTGTAACAAAACCGGAGATGCAAACAGGTAACAGGTAAAGATGGTTTATGTTTTGGGTAGATGCTATGTAAGGAAAAAGTACATGTACAAAAATTTAAAGTTTCATAGAATAACAAGACCTCAGGCATTTTTCATAAACATTTCAATCTTTTGAATAGGAAATTTTTAAGGGCTTAAAATTTACCAGTATACTAAGGAGTTTTATTTTTTTCAGTCAACTTGGTCCTAGAGTAGTTTTAAACACGTGCTGAAATATCTACATGTTCAAATATTACTGTTTCTTCCTGACTGACAAACTTTGTACATGGGATTAACTAAAGCAAAGACTATTTTCTTTCAAAATTTTTATATTTGATTTTGTGGCAAATATATTAAAAAAATGTTCTGCGTAGTTCTGTATCTAAAATAGAATATGATATTGCAAACAGATTGTTCCAAATATTTGTGGTATCATCAAAAGAAATAGTAGAATCTTTAAAAATAACAACAAAGTAAACCATCTATTGGTGTTTTTCTATTTCATTTCAATATAATCATAAATTTTTACACATAATATTTTTGTAAAACTTCATGCATATTAAGCTTTTATTATTAAACAAAACTGATTAGCTTTTCAGCAGTATAAATGCATATGTGGTATCCATTTTATCTTTGAATTAGAAATCTTTTTTCTGCATGTAATTAAAATGGAAAATCCTAACAACATAAAATAAATTAGTCATGTTGCAATTAAAGCAAAATGTTCTCCTTCTTTTTTTACTCCAGCCCACACCCCATATTTGAGTGCATTATAAGGGTCTCATACTCCCATACAAATATCTACATTATCAAATAATCTTTACACATACAAATATAATTCTCATGTGTTGCTGTCTGCAGTTTGTGGATCTATTTTCCAATCAATTCAAGGCCAACTCTCATTAGTGCAATGAGAGCTTTCATGAATAAATCCCTCATATTTTGATGATAGAATTGATTCTTTGTTATTGAATTGCATGCACTCAAGTGGGATCTAACTGCATCTAAAGAAAGAAATTCATGATTTTTTAAATCATAATGAATGCCCCAGTATACTTATTACCATTTTGTTTCTTTAGAACTGCACCTAATTTCCTGAGTATGTTTTATAAACATTGGCTTTTTGTGCTTCTTGGTTAATGAAAACTCAGGAATTATTTTTAAAGCCTATTAGTTAGGTATGTTTGTGTATTTTCTAAGCTACTCTAAAGAGTAAATGATATTCATTGATATGAACTACCCCATCAGTCCAAGAAAGGATATATGGGTCATCATTAAGAAAATGGCAAAAAAAAGTCTGTGAGTGTTCTTGGCAAGTTATCTATCTAGTCAGTGGTAGACACAGTGCAAATATATGTGGATTATATTGAAGCTTCCTTTTCTTACATCCAAATCATCTGGGAGCTGTACACAATTAATGAAAGCACTGCTATAGAAAGAAAATTATAAAATTGCTATGGTTTGTACAGTATATGGAGTTTCACACCTAACTTAAATACTGTGATCTAATCTCAAATACTGGATATATATATATAAATTCCTATTCTGTTTATTGAGGAGACAAAATATATTTTGCTGATGATACTGTATTTTTAATTTTTTTAAAATTATATTTAGTATTTAGTGGCTTCATTACACACTAAAAAATTAAGAAGAATTTTAAATGCTTTTTATTATTTTTTATGGGTAAAGTGATTTAAAAGCTAAAAAACCCCTGATTTGTGTCCCACTTAGGACAAATAGAGCACTTCTTACGAATGAGATTCAGAAGTCTGGAGGTCACTGAGAGGTCACTGAGGCCTTCCAGGTCTTTTTTCTGTTTAAGTCTACAGTTCTTCCAAGGCTGTCCTTCAAAGGGTGATAATGCAACATGAAGTACTGAGCCACTTTCACGCAAGGGGAAGAGGACTGTGAAATATCATTCCTAAATAAAGAGGCTGAATAAACACCTGCCAGGCATGAAGTGTTTTGGATCCTGCCTTAAAACACATCAGCGGGCAGATTGGCTCTGAAGTGTCTTGCAGCATTGTTCCTGGGCTTTTCACTGACATTTGAGAATTAGTCTCAAGATGAAAAGATATTCCTATCTGGAATGATCTCCTATTTCATTGCATCTAAACAAAAAGATTTTCTGTGTGCAGCCATACCTGGTTCCTTCAATAGTCAAGGAAGGATGGGTTGAGGCATTGCCTCCTGATGCCCTAACATGGGAAAAGGACCTGTCTATCCTCTAAAGCATTAAAAATAAACTAGTGACTATATCATTAACAGAAATATCACACTTGAATCTACAACCTTTTGAGTGCAGAATTCAGCTTCTTGTGTTCAGAAAAGTTCTCATTGCATGTAATGATAGATAATATCTCCTTAGATACTAAAAACCCAGTTTTATTTCATCTTAGATTTTTGGAAAGGGGTGGTCTAGACAGCTCAGCTGCAACCCAGAGATAAATCCCCTGTTTTCTTAGATTTCAGCTATGTTTAGATAAAAATGGCATCCCTGACAAAGGAAGTATACTGTAATCAGTGCAGTTTGTGCTGCTTTAGCAATGCAAATGGACAAACTTTGCATGCATCCCAGAAGAAGAGGAAAAAGTCAATAAATTGTATTTTTGGCTGAAAATATTAAATGATCCAACAAAACTGACTCAATTGGCTGTTGACCATCCAGAAAGAGCACCAAGGCCTGGTGATCACCAGTGACTCATTGTCACAGGCTGCCCTTTTCTTGGACCACGCTTGCAACTTAGAGGAAAGTATGTCCTCAAGAAGGCAGAGTGAATCTCTTCCTAAGCTATTAGCAGAGGAGTGCAGGAATCCCTTCTCCATGATTTGGGAATAATCATTAATTATGAATTAGTGGACAAATGTGTTTCCTTTGATCCACAGAAAATACCTTAATGCTTTTAGCTGCAACATTACACTACTTGTTAAGTCCCTGAACCCTACAACATTATCAGCTGTTGAGGTTTCTGTGATAATTCCTTTTCACGTGTGAAAATACATAAGGTCAAATGATATAAAAAGGACATTTGCAACAATCAAAGCTAAGCAAAGAATTCAGACACATTGCAGTGGCCCTGGAGGATGGTGAGGGCCTGATTCTGCAGGCAATATTAGAATATGCAGATAAACTGCAATGCTGAGCATTATAAATTTAAATGACTTTATACATCTGCAATATTTTGCACCTTTTCTATTGAAGACCATTTCTGTACACCATGGCTTGCATTATAAAAGATGTAGTATTAGCCTAGTGTTCTGATTTTGGTAGTTGCTCCAGTGGATTACACGGCTCAATATTTTGACATGCATTTTTCTTGAGTGTAGTAGACTTCTCATCCAGGTCAACTCTATCCATTTATTTAGCTGTTGTGTTTTAAAATTGATTGCTAGATTTATTTATGAATTTCTGTTGTGTTTTAATCCCAAACATCAACCAAGCCCCACACTTGATGATTCCTCTACCAGTGGGATCAGGGAGAGAAATGGAAGGATAAAAGTTAGGAAACTTGTGGGTTGAGATAAACATAGTTTAATACTGAAGGTAAAAAAATCATGCTTTCCTGTGGGCAGGCAGGTGTTCAACTATCTCCAGGAGAGCAGGGCCTCATCACATTTGGTAGTTACTAGGGAATACAAACGCCATCAATCTAAAAGTCCAAAGGTTTTAAAAGCAGTGGATATTCACACAATTTTAAATCTGACTATTGAATTTTTCAATTAATTAAGAATATCCTCACATTAAAACAAACTCTACTCTTAAGTTTTAACATTTTCCAGTGTTTTCTGTTTTTAACAAATTAGTATGGGATGTAGCCACAGAGGTTTAAAACATGGAGTAAGTGATTAGGAATCTGTACTTAGAAGCAAAAGGGAACAACAATTTTTGTTGCTATGTGTCTGAATATATTACCTGCACTGGATTTAAAATAAATGTGGTAATTCCATGATACCAATACTCTTTGTTAATAATAGCAATAAATCAAAATTTCAGTAACATCAGTTTTCAGACAAAGTAATCTCTTATCTTATGGATCTAACTATTGGCTTTGTTTTGTTGGTTTCAATGTTCTGTTTTTTTAAATTTAGCTTTCTGTAGGGATTTCTTTATCTGTGATAAATATATGCCTTGGAAGCTACATATCAGCAGAGTAAGGAAATTTTACAGCAAGATATTGCAGATTTAGGGATTTTTTTTCTTCGTTTGGAAGAGCAAAGTCAAGGACAACTCCATGTGTTCTGCAAAGTTCAGCAGTAATATTATTATTCACACAAGTTGTCTCAGCTGTGAAGTCAGTACATTTGTTCTGGATGTCTCTTTATTATTAATGGCCCTTTCACCTGACTTTCTACATTTGTTTGAGCCAGCACAGCTCCTGCCTGCTGGCCAGTTCACTTAGATTGTTTTCATCCCCTGGTTGCCTTAAAGGTGAAGCTTTGTTCCAAATGTCTTCTGAAAGGTTAGTTGTAACTACTCTAAGGATATAGGATTGAAACAGAAAATACTCTGGAAACAGCAAATGGAATAGCGAAGCCTCTCCTCCTATTTCCAAGGCATCACTCATTTTATCCAAAATGCTCCCTCCAGCACAGGGTAAAATTCACCATGGATCCAGAGTGAATATAGCACAAAGATCCACCCAAGTCTTACACCATGCTGTATCTGCCTTAAGCAGATGTTTAAATGGGAATTAAGTGGTGTGTTGCCTTTTTAATGGCCCTTTACAAACAGGTGACTTCCACTCAAAGAGAACAAACATAAAAGAGAATCAATTTATTAAAATTTCTGAGTGGGGAAAAATATTTTAAAATATTATTTAGGAAAATATTAATTCCTTCTTGGAAAAATTCAATTTAAGAATTTTTTTTTTGTATGTGGTTTTTTTTTTTTGTGGTACTCTTAAACTGGGTAATACCATTCCTAAACCATGACAACAGGTCTGGTTTTCCATGGGCCACTTCCAAGGGTTTCATAATCTAAGACTTATTTGTAGTTTAATTTTCACTGGAATCTTAAAATACTTAACAATGTTGTTAATGGAGAACTACTTATACTATCAAAGATGTTTATATAAAGCAGAAGTAACACTGCTAAAGAATTAATTAGCATGAGCAGTGGAGGTCACTGGAATGTGAAGTGCAGGGCTCTTACTGCAGAATCAAGAGCTGAGGAGAATGAGATATTGGTTTGGCTTCAGTAGGTTATATTAAAAAGAACTCTGTATCAAATGGCTACAATTTCATCTGCTTGTCTTTCCTCATTTATAGAGTACCTTTAGGAAGTTATTCCAGTCTTTCAAAAGGATTTGTAGGGTGAGTCAATACCCAAAATCATATATCAAAATCTCAGTAAAATACTAAGTTACAGGAAGACATTTTAAGCTCAATACAAAGTAACATTCCTATAATTTTGGTGTACAGGAATATACGTGTGCATGCTAGGATAATGTGAAATACAGAGCACCAAGGTGATAATATGCCACATTAGGACAAATCATTTTAAACATCTTAAAATAGAAATGTCTAAGGAATGAGAGATGGAGGTCAGAAAAAATTCATGAATTCTTCCACCTTATTTTCATAAATCAATGCCTTAGGCCCCACCGAGGCAGCTAAAAATACATTTCTCTTTCAGATGAAGGAGATTAGGAGGTGGGAGGGAGGGCTTGTTGCCTTGCAAACATAGAGGATGTCAGAATTGTCATGAAATTTATGAACATCCTGTGTATAGGTGTTACTGCATAAGGGATGCACTTTCCCTTTGACATAGATAATAATATTCTTTTGCACTTTACTACATAGAATTTGAAATTTCACCTTTTCAACCTCTTATGTTTGTGGCACAGCCCATAAGGAGCTCATGGAAGAGAAAGTGTGAGGTTGAACAGAATGAACGAGTTCTCTTCGCAGCTGTGCAAAAACTGTGGATTTCAGGCAAGAAACTGATGGTGAGCTGGTAGATGGCAAATGCATCACATTCTGTTTCTAGGAACTATTGACTTTCCTTGTTATTCTGTTTAGAGAAGAAAGAATAACCAAGGTGAGGGCATTTCACTCGGATGTCAAAGTACAAGTCAGAATGATTGCATTTACTTAGGAACCATCCGTTTCCCAGTGAGGGAAGCAAGTCCCTGAGACTGCAGCCATTTCAAAGGTAGAAAATGTAGGGTGAAGTCAGGTAAATCCAGTCCAAACTTCTTCAAAACATGGCTATTAATCAGCTGCTTAAGTTAGCTAAAATGAGAATATAGACTGTGCTGGAGAGGTGAGAGCACCTCCTGACGAATTCATCATGGAGAAGCAGAGTCTGAACTCTAATGACTGCACCTTCACGGCACAAAAATTAAGAAGACAAATAATGCTATGGGTTCCTGTTAATTGGAAAAGCTCAGTGGGTAGCCAGTTAAATAGCTGTCTTGATGAGGAGAAAAAAACCCTACAAAAATAGCTTTCAAAATAACCAAATTGATATAAAACTGCACAGAAACCAAGAAATGTAAAGACAAACATTTTATATGCTCCTTCTTTATGGAGTCTGCCTCCTCTAACACCTTTGCAAGACAGAGAGGTCAGTATCTGTTGCCTACTGAAGACACTGTACCTCTGTTACAGAATACACCGTAAATATAAGGGCAGAAAAGGTAAAGATGGTTGCATTCATTAGGCAGATCTTCATTTTTTTTCAGCAGATGCAGACTTGGAAGCTTCTAAGAGCAAAGGCTTCTTTTTCTTACTTGTTAGCTTCATATATCTCTTCAGTTGTTGCCTGACCACTCTTGCATCAAAACATCATTTTCTGTGATGAGATACAAATGTTTCCTGTGCACAGATCATGCAGATACTTCCACACCCACCAAATTTGACCCACCCGTGTTCTAGTGAATAGCACTACCAACCATCAAAAATAAAGATTCCTATTTTCATTTATTGCTGAATATCTTGTTTATGTCTTCCACATAGCAGCTCGAGGAGGGCAGTATCATTTAAGGACCAAATATTTCCCCCATCCTTTAACAGACACACACAGCTGCCCACTGAGGTGACTGCTAGAGGAACAGCTCTGCTCGAACCTGCTCTGTACTCTGTGACTAAATAAGTTTTGTAAAATTTTGTAAAATTTTACAAATTTTTGTAAAATTCGTTTTTACAAATGAATTTTGTAAAATTTGTAAAATTTGTGGTTTGCTCTGCTTCTTGCTAATGCTGCTGTGATGGGAAGCATTCTCTCTGCTGTGATGGAGCTGAACTCATCTATGAGTCTCAAGAAATGATTGTCATGATTTCTTATTCTCACAGTGTTTCGTCATTGTTTTCTACAATTTCCCACTTGCTTTTTCACTCCCTGTGATGAATCTCCTGTCACCAGAAGGTATTCAGTACAGTTGTGTGCTTTGCCCTGGATATTTTCAGAGTTTCTACAGCTTGCCCTGTAGTCATGCACATGAACTCAGGAGGAGACAATTCTCCAGTGGACTGGATTTTTGTCTTTGCCTTGGGCTTACATGGCAAGGTTTTGGTAGGGGGTTGTTGTGAGGGAGATTGGTGCAGGGGTGGCTGCTGTGAGAAGAAAACAGAAAATTCCCCCATGTCAGGGAGCTCCTACTCCTGGCAGCTCCAGGATGGTCTGCAGTGAGGCAGGCTGTCCCTTGCATCTGAAGTCTGACCAATTTCTTGGAGAAAACTGAGATTTTGGCATGTAGAATGGAACAACCAAGTAAATGCATTCAAGTCCTTTGGGCTGAGCAAGAATACTGCAGTCTTTCTAGTTTTCCTGTAGGACTCCAAACCCATATCCAAGGACAGCTTGTTAGAAGGGTATAAATATATCTTGGAAAAAACTAAATGCAATGAGTTTTTTGGCTTGTTTCACAGATTTTTACATAGATCCATCTCACTGAACTTGAGACATCTAAATTGTAAATATCAGAGGTAGTACTTTTTGCACCTTTTATAGTCAATAAAAGGAAGTAGATTAATTGCTCCAAAAAGAGCATGGCTTTTTGGGATGAGGTAAAGTGCATTGTAAATTGTGTATATCTTACCACAAAAAACCCAGGGATGGGCTTTAATCCATCTAATCTTGGATGGCTAAAGTGTAGTGACTTCATGTACACCCCCTACATCTCATCAGTACAAAAAAAAAAACAGTGGGCTGTGAGTCATCAGAGTTAAAAGTGGGATAAGTTATGGAAATGCAGGTGTCATTTTTGATTTCATGGGTTACCCTTCCTTGTACCTACTGCTCTGAAAAATCTCTTTCAAACCCAGTGTCCTATTTCAGGTTCCTTAGGTCATCTCAAATTCTTCCAGATGTCAATGCTTACGCAATTTAGTGCTGCTTAGTACCTCCTTTAGAGTGAGTTCTTCAGGTTTCACTGACATAGAGTGCTTTTCAACTGCCTGACCAGAAACCCCTGGAGTTGTTTGAGATGACCTAGGGTATTCTAGACATGCATGGGTCTAGCAGATGTGACACAGGATGAATGAAATACCCCTCCTCCTTAGGTAAACTGAGATCAGTGGAGATAGTTCTGGGCATTTGAGATGGCACTAGATCTCCTATATTTTGGTAGCTTAATCAAATCTTAAATTTCCATTGACAGTATAATCCAGACAAATTGGCTGGAATGATTATTTGAGGCCTACATGTAGAATTTGCCATTGTAAAAAGATGATCAATTACTGGGAGATAAATGTAAAATTAATACTTTACTATGCAATCCTGGGACAAATTCTATATTTTGCCATTAGCCCAGTGATCTTTCTTCCTAGTAATATCCTACAAGATGACCTACATATTCTTATGTCTCTTTACAGATAAAATGGATATAATATACCCACACTTACATGAAGATTTTACTACATATTTTGGCAGAAATGTAAAAATAGGTGTTTCTTTTTTTCTAATCAAGTGGTTTTGTTTTGGGGTTTTTTTTCCACCAATAAAATAGTGAATAATACAACATCCTTCCTAGGCAATATCTTATGGTGATAAGAAACATTTTTTCATATCCCAGCATGGCCAAAGGAAATTCGTCACATGGGAAGACTTAATTTTGTTTTGTGTCATAAGACAACAGTGATGTTATGTGAACCTCATAGTATTTTACTGGGAATCAACATTTTTTTTTTAAAATATGCTATATTCACAGTAAAGAATTTTTTTCTAATATATAATTTAAACCTACTCAGTTTCAGTTTGAATCCCCCCCCATTTTCTCACTACAAGCCCTTGTAAATATTCCCTCTGCATCTTTTTTGGCTCCCTTCAGGTACTGTAATGCCACAATTAGGTCACCTCAAAGCCTTCTCTTTTCAGGGCTGAACAATCCCAATAATCCTAGCCTTTCCTCATAGGAGAGGTGCTCCATCTTTCCAAACAACTCAGTGACCTTCTCTGGGCTCACTCCACCAGGTCCCTGTTGTTCCTGTGCTGGGAGCCCAGAGCTGATGCAGCACTGCAGTGTCACTGCTCTGGGTGAAACTAGCTCAGAAGAAATTTAGCTTGTGCTGGCATGGTGCTGAAATGGCTTTAAATCACTTCTGAATCTCAAAAGTAATTCAGACTGGTGTCTCTATAGTGTGCTGCATGGCTGGAAATGTTCCAGGGCATGAATATGCAAGGATTTGAGCATTTGGTGAAACAACAATGTACAGAAGTAGTGTGTGAAGATATTCAGATTTACAATGCCTAGAAGCTGTAACAGAATGGTCATCTGACAGTCCTGACCCACAGATGTGAGACAGAGAGTTGTCTTAGCTTATCCTGGTCTTTTTTAGATGGGAATCTTTATAAAATATTTTATTTATCAAATTGCTGTATGAATGTATCTTTATCAAGCAATTTCTGAAAATTCATGTATCCTGATAGGTTGTGGTTATTATTAATTAGACAAAGTGTTGTGAATCATTTTGTATGCACCAAGATTTTCATCATCAGAAACTCACTTTACAAATTTAATGTCCCATTCTCAAATAAATGTCTCTTTTCTGATTTGCTGCTGCTGTCAGCGTTCTTCATCTCTATGTCATTACCAGTCCTGGGAACTTGTTTATCTTCTGACCCTGCTTCTCATCCCAAATCCAAAGATTTTATCTGCCTCAGGCAGAAATAAACACATCTTAACAGCCGTGAATCCCCACGGGAAGTGCAGATCAAAGGATGATAAATCCTATAAAATTTAATTTAGGTGATTATTGGTAGGCAGTGAAGAGGAGTAAATGCACTCTTGTTTTTGACAAAGAGAATTTAAGAGCAGTTTATGTCTGCAATTATGCCTGGTGAGAATTTTTGCTTAGCTATCTCGATCTTTCCTCCTTGTTTCTCATCACCTCCCCTTTAACAAGGGCTGTTTGTTCCCCATCTTCCCCCTCTAAGCTGTTGAAGTTCCCTTTACTATTTTTCAGTCAAATATCTGAAATTAACAAAAGCTCCCACTTAAGCAGTTGTGCTAGCCTGTCTCAGTTTTATGGAGAATTTCTGAAGAATTCCCTAGTGGGCAGCAAATGCCTCAGTTCTAATGAAAAGCCATAGGAAGCAGCAACCTCGGCATCTCACCTTTCAGGTTTTGCACCTGAAGATGAAGGAAAAAAGAGTACAAGCCCTGAGAAACCTGGAAGTATGATGTTGGGAAGGGCATATATAAACATGGAGCAGACAGTTTCACTTTAAGCATATATGTTCAAAGAACAGACCAGAGTACAGACAAGGAGAGAACTGCTGTGAGTGTCTGGGCACATTCTATAACACTTACCAGTAAGAACAGATGTCTCATCTTAGCATTGTAAAGTTCAGAGCAGCCCTAATAAAGAGCTCAGCAGTGCATCTATGTTTCTCTTTTTATTTTTCCTTTCTTTTGGAATTCTTGAAGACATTCCATACAAGTGTATATGCAAAAATGTGAGCTCAGCAGTAAAAGAATGAACAGGCTGACCTAGGTAGCTACAGTGTGGTTAGTATGAAACTGGGACTAGGCAAAAAAATAGCAAGGTTGATGAAAGAAACAATCAGCTGTTAATTATAGAATAGAAATATTCTCAGTGATAATGGCTTCCTGCAAGAAAAAAAGTAGTGTGCAAAAAAGCTACAATCACTCTGAAAAAGACTGTCGGAGTATGGCGTTGTCTATGGCCAGCTGTAATAGCAACACAATCTAAAACCGGCAATGAATTTGGTAGTAAGACAGTGCTGGAAGCCAGAACTACCCATCTATTTCAGCTGATCATAGTGTTGTGGTAAAATATGGGACTACTGAATATTGTTTTTCTGAGATTTCCTGCAGGAGAAAATACTTACTTTGGTATGAATGATTCTAGATCCCGAGCTGTTATTTTTTTCAGCACAAGAAGTTGCAGCTACCTTTGGTTTAAAGTCAGGTTTAAAGTCAGGTGCTCAATGAAGTTCATACACAGTAACAAATAGAGTTATCAGGCTCCTAATGATCTATTCTCCCATTGATACTCCTGGGACGTTGCATAAAGCTCTCATTAATGCAAAAGGAAAAGTGGAAAGTACATGCCGAAATCAACAACTCCCCCTATTGTTGTAACGTGTGAATGGTCCCCTTAGGCAAAAAACATTACTGACTTTATTTTTTCCTTGACTACCTCCTCCTCCTTATGAAACAAATCATGCTAAAAAGTGTGATTTTTTTGGATTTGTTTGTTTTTTAAGTGAATGTCAAAGGATAAAGTCAGTGAGGAGGATTTATCAAAAACAACACTCTTGTTACGACCCAGTTCTGACCCAGTGTAGCCAAATCATCAATCACGGTGACAATGGGCCATATTTATCCCTGGTGCAGCTGCACTGTAATTGACAGAATTACATTTAGAAGAGATTTGCCTTGTAGCTGTTTAGTTAGAAGTCTGGGGTGATGATTAGTCGAAGGTTTGACTTTCTCTGCAGCTTGGATTAATGCATACATTATGCAAAGGTCTATGTGTGTTCAGTTTGCTGCAGATGTCGTAGTCAAGAATTTGTGGATGTTTGCACTTTGTCACTCCAAGTTCCATTATAACAGAATGTAAAGATAACAGGGCCATAATCTAGTTATGCACTTCAAAGGTTGACAGAATAATTTGATTGTGTTTTGCTTTTTTACCATAATCTGCAGGTATGCTTTGTGGCTGGTAAAAAGTGCTAGGCATGGGACAGCTAAAATGTGTAGCACTAATGATGTCCTACAGCAAAGAAATATTGTTTCAAGATTTTTGTATTCCTGCTTATCCCAAAAATCACACATAGAGAAAGTGAGTACTTATTTATATAATTACAGTGAAAGAAAAAAAAGTATTTGTCAGTGTTTAAGTTGCATGCTCATTTTTTGCATCCTTTTAAATTTAAGTGCCATTTAGTCAATTGGACTAAGCAGAACCATTTGTTTCATTCTATGAAAGAAAATATTTCAAACCCTTTGATACCATTACCAAACTGGATCTGTTAAAGCTAGCTGGTGGTACCACATGTGAAAGAGGCAGTGTATTTCAATTATTTATTTCCTAAACAAGTAATTGTCCTTATATAGTAGTCATATTCAGCTGCTTACTGTGTGAAATTGTTCTTAACTTGAATAAAGGTAAGAACTAACACTGACTTCACTGGAGCTATGTTTTTTTTCTTCATTACATTAATTAAATATAATGTGCCTCAGTAACAGAGCTCAAAATATTTATTGATCAGTTGACAAAAGCAAAGATTGATGGTAAATGCAGGTGTTGTCTGAAATGTGGAAAGCAAGAATAGAATAAGCCCTGGTTTATTGCAGTGCCCTGTGATACACATTTCAGAGCTGTGTTAGATCTGTATATAAACGTGGTCAGTATCACTTTCTAGAACTGAAAGTAGTTATGATTTTGCTATTTAATAAATGGGCCCCATATGTGAGGAAATGATTTCCTAGTAGTAATGCTGCAGTCTGGTAAGTAACTGTTGTCTCACTAGTAGGCAGTTAGGTATCTAATATGCTTCTATAATTCCACCACATATTGATCCAAATTAATTTGATCTACAACTTATCCTAAAGCACTTCTCAGGCACAAAAAGTTCCTGGATCTTTTTTAAAGGAGATATTTAGAACAAGACTGGACTGGCCAATATTTTTTGCAATTTTACTGGAAATATTTCTGAGAAACACAGTTAGTGGGATATGCAGAATTATGATGAGTTCGTACTGAAATTCCATGTGGGGTTGTGTTATCAATCAATGCATCCTAGGGATTTACAGAGAAATCTGCTAATGGAATACAGTTAACATAAAACTATGCCATCAGTAAGTGTCACTTGTACTATTGGGAGACATTAGCTATCACAGCAGTGGCTGGGAAAATGCAGAGTACAGTACATGTGGTTCATAAACTGTTGTGAATTACATGACAGCTCTTTCTGACTTTCTTTTGTCTCCACAATCCTAAGGTTTTTAATAGCACTCTTTACCATTACTGTGGCACAAAAGGCAGATCAATTAGAAGAAATCAATATAAACTCTCTTCTCAATAAAATTAAATAAGTGTTGAAGGTCTTGAAAACTTCTAACTACACGTATAGCTTAGGCTCTGTGTCAGTGTTTCTCATTCAGTGGGTTGCAATCCCAGTCATCTAATAATTTCATCAGAGGGCTAAAAGAGAATTAAAGTTTTATGACAATTTAAAGCAAAGTATCTCAGTTTCCTGTTCTTCACAAATACTTATCTTTTGAGGCTCAGCAACTTTTGTAAATCTCTTGAAATATACATTGTGGCAATTACATTTCTCACTACTACAATTGTAGCATATAAAACAGGTTCATAATATTTCTTCTAATATCTATTAAATATCACCTGTGAAAATTCTTATAAATCATAAAATCATTAAAATGAACTGATGCTTGTGATACACGATACCAGCTAGAATTTTATGGCTAATGCACCTTACGATCCTTGTGAGGTCTATGTAAATTTTAACACATTAACTGACAGGATTTATTGCAGCTGGCATTGACCAGATAGTTTATAGTAAAAGTACAGCAGGGCTTCAGAACATTAATTAGTATGTGCTAGCCATAGGAGTTGAAATTAACTTTTTTATCTCATGAGAACTGTTTTAAACACCAGGTTTTGTCTTTGGATGCAAAACTTGTGATAACCTTACTATATTGTCTTTCAGAGCTACTTAAACTAAAAGCACTGGGATATTATGGCCATATATAGAATTTGCACCAGTGTTTACCCCAGCACTAAACACAGATGGAGCAGCTTGGTGTGTTATCAACATTTGTATTTTATTTGTTAGAAAGATTGAGCTGCTGTGAGCTTTGCTGATCTGATGCAAGGATAGCTAAGAAAATGACCTCTGAGATGTCACCCACAGTTGTCTCTTTGAGAAGTTCTTCCTCCTTCATTCTTCTCCAGCTACTCCTTGCCTGCTGTTTCACTGGTTGCTGCATCCACTCATTTACCCAGTCAAGAGATGCCTGCCTTTAGAGAGCTTGATAGTAAATCTCTGCTCACCTGGGTTGTGGGCTCATGAGTGATCAACTCTGTGACAGCCAGCCAGGAAATCTCTACTTTCGGGATAATGGCAAAGAATAAAACAAATTTCCGAGAAAGTGATGTAGTTTCTTCCATCATGCATATGCATACATCTGTATTTAGGGTGTGTCCCATCCCTGGAAGTGTTCAAGGCCAGCTTGGATGGGCTTTGAGCAATCTGGTCTAATGGAACCTGTTCCCACCTGAGGCAGGGGGATTGCAACTACATGATCTTCAAGGTCCCACCCAAACAACATCATTCAATAAAACAAGAGGAAATGGCCTCAAGCTGAGCCAGAGGAGGTTCCAGTTGGACAACAGAAAGAATTTCTTCATTGAAAGTGTGGTCAGGCACTAGAATGGGGTGCCCAGAGAGGTGCTGGAGTCACTGTCCCTGGGAGTGTTCAAGAAATTACTGAATGTGGTGCTTGGTGCTAATTGGTCTCATTGACATGGTGGTGCTTGTTCAAAGGCTGGACTCAGAGGTGTTTTCCAACCTCAATGAGTCTATGATTCTATTATTATGACTCAAATTATTTTGCATCTGCACCTGCATGTAAATTATACATACTTGTATGTAGGTTATAGTTTATTTAAAGAGGAAAAAAAAGTTAAAATAAGAAAATTATAAAGACAAAACAATAAAAAAAAATAGAATGGAGAACCACAAAGTATATACCACACCCAGGAAGTAATCTTGTTGCAGAAGAGACCACAGGCAGGCAAAGAATCTTGCAGTAACAAGAAACTGTAATTTGATGATTATTGGTCAAAATTTATTCTGACTAAAAGCAGAACAGTTTTCTCTTTCCTCTCTCTGTCATTGTGTTTTTCTCTGCTGTTAAAGCAGGTTGTAATGTAATCTAGAATCTACAAGTAATGCAATCAGTTTGGGGAACTGATCTAGCTGAAAAATAGCTACTGAAGGACAAAATAAAGATCCTTTTTGCTTAGACTTGATTAGATCTAGTTCATGACTGAGAAATACATTTGGTGTCAGTTCTGTGGAAGTCATGGCACTGTACAGAGGATACTACCAAGGTTGTCTTCAGTGCAACTCAAACTATGCCTGAGACTTGATACAGGAAGATGGGGGGGATCCATGTAAATGTTGAATAACACCTGTTTTGGTGTGTCCAGATAAAGAGGAAAATAAAGCAGTAATGCACTCTACTGAAATAAAAAAAAAAGAGCAAAGTCAGAAAAGAGAAGGAAGGGAAAACTAGATTGTGTTCCTGGGCATTGAGCAAACTTTATAATGCTTCTGATGGAATATATTTTCCCTGCTTACAGTTAACCAGAGTCTATGTTCTGCTGTTACCCATCTCTTTCTATTGCCATGAATGTACATGATGAGGCAATAGAGGATCCTGGCAACGTACTGGAGAAAGTCCAAAAACAGCCAATAAGAAGAGCATAGCCTCTAGATTCCTCACGGGGAGAGGGAAATAGCCAGAATATTTGCTGTCCTGTGGGATGCAATTATGTTGTCCAGAACCAAAGTGTGACCTGTCTTGCCTGTCCTGTTTATTGAATGCAATCTTGATGTCTGGTTTCATTGCAAGTTCCCTGCCTAAGATGGATATCCTAAGGCCAAATTCAATCGACAGTCAACCTCTATACCTGTCCAGAGCCAGAATTTTCAAAAGAACGAATGTCAGTAAATTATGATGTCTGTTTCAGTTAAAATCAACATTTCTTTCCTAGTTCACTTAAAATCAAATACACTGCAGTCCAAGAGATATATTCCTTATTTCCCACACAGCTTTCCCACATCATAGTTCTGGTATGTGATTTTGACACTCAGAAGAATTTGGGTTAAATTTTCAGATTTTTATGATGTGGTGTTGGAAATTTAACTTCTTTGAATACTGAAAGAAGAAACTTCAGGATTAATACCTGGCTATGTCTTCTCTTAGAATAAAAGTGGCAACCCTAAACTGCCAACTGAAATATCTGAAATGGAATCAGTATTACAAGTATCAGAGCTATGGCTCTTTCAAGGAGGCACTTAGACGAATTTGGAGAAGAAGTTTTCAGATCTTTATGTGTCTTTTTCTTATGAAGATTTAAAGGATGTGGTTCCAGGAAAGGAAAACCTCAATAATTTCCCACGATAATTTTTGGAACCTCTTTGTGATGAAATTACATGAAAAATACACCAGTGAAGTGCAGAGAAATTTTAGTGTTGAATTTTGAGGAGTTTCAGACATGACAAGCACAGTGTATGTACAAAGACAATGGGTTTATCACACTGCTCATCTCTTCCAGACTAACAAGGTCTCCTGGACACCATGTCCCAGATTCATACCATTCTCTCTGCTTTTGTTGAGAGTCTATCTGCATATATTTCTTTAGTGGAGAGATATAGGTTTCCCTGGAGAAAAATTCAGAACACCTCATATCATCATTGCCCTCTTACCAGAATTTATTTCAATATGCTACAATAAAGTAATAGCATCAGGTAAACTAGCTCAGACAGCTAAAGTAGTAATTTAGTTATTTTGTTTAGCTACCTAAGATCAGGTGAAACAATCCAGGCTGATGGCATTGCAAAAATGGTCATAATAATATGAAAAACTGTAATAACAATGGAGCAATATTATTTGATATTATAGAAAACTGGCATATTTCATTATTCACATAATATAATATGGGTCATTTTCTATCAAGTCACTAAGAAACTTAGTGAAGCAATGAAATACAAAATAATGCCATACAGAACCAATCTGCTTTGTTATTATGTTGGTTCTTCTGGACAGACCCTAATGAATAGTCTGTAGGATCCTCATAATTTGAGTGAATAAGCACAAATTGTTGTATGTGAGTAGGCAGTTGGAGGATATAGAAGCTGTACATATTCTAGAGGAGACAAGTGTCAAAAAATATAGGAAAAACTAAAAATTCCTATGAATTAGAATCCACATCATATTATAGCAGTATTGAAAAATAATATTTAATATTAATTTTAAAATATTATGTCATTATTGAAAGATGTGCATGCTGTTGCTGAAATATGATCTTTTTGTGATCTGAGAGTGGGATAGTTGACAAAATTGGAGCAGAGTCCAGAAAGATGAAAAGGGTTAAATGCCCTTTATATGAGAGAGCAGTGAGAATGCATGGATCTGTACTTTGGGGTGAATGAGGAGGCTACTGAAAATTTAATCATTGGCATTAGACAGCAAACCAACATTGACAACATCATATTGAATGTCTATTTTTTATCATTCAGCCAGGAAGAAAAAATAAAAAGACCTTCTCTAGAAAACAGGAAGAACCTTTCCTTAACAGAACCTTGTCCTACAGATTTTAGCCTCTCCTAGAGCTACTGCAAGGGCAACAGAACAAATCACACAGATCCAGTTTTCTGAAGGCCACTGATGATTACTATTTACACAAGGAACTGATGAGCCAATGGCAGCAGGTGCTCTGCTGGACCTGACACAAAAAGGGAAGGCAGGACTGCAAAGGTGTGAGCAGCCTTGGCTTTATGAGATGGGGTTCAGGATTCCAAGCAGAGGGAGAAATGCAAAATATAGGATCACAGCCCTTGGCTTCAGGACAGCAAATGAAGGCTGGTTCAGGCACCTTCCTGAAAGGAATATTGGTAGTAAAGTGCAGACTAGGCAAAATATGGTCCTGCACTGGATGGCACAGGAAACCCAGTAATGTGACACAGAGAAGGCCAATTCTGTCAAGGACTTCAGTCATTGCTGTTAACATTTTCCTTAGGAACCTCAGGCCCTTGAAGATCCTGAAAGCAATTGTAACATTGGAGCATCTTTCATATAAACAGACTGAGAGAGCAGAGAACTCAGGATCATCAATATCAATGAGGACAAAGACCTGATAGTATGAGGTAAAAAAGACAGCTCCTTTCAGAGATTTCTGTGAACAGGATAGGATACAATGGGCACAAGTCCAAATAAAAGAAACTCTACTTAAAATAAGGGGAAAAAAATTGTATTTTATGGAGGGTCAGACGCTGGAAGAACCTGCCCAGGGACATTGTGCAGTGTCCGTCCTTAGAGATATTCCAAATCAATCTGGATGATGCCCTGAGCTGTGGCTGACCCTGCTTTGAACTGGAGGTTTGAACTAGATGATCTCCAGAGGCATCTTCCAGCCTCAGCTGTTCTCTGACTCTTTGCAATTCTGTGATATATGTTGCATTGTGTTAAATTGGAAGCAGCAGTAGCAGAAATTAATTAAGCTGTGGTACATACACAAACTCATGAAATCATGGACTTGTAGCCATTAATATTTCTCCTTTATTTATAAGTGATTGAAGTCTGTGTCACACCATTGCCCATCTTTTTCTATGTCTGCACTTAATGATAGGAGTAGAAGGCTTGAGGCAAGATTTTTAGAGAAAAGAGAAAAGCTAAGTCAATTGAAAGCAATTTCTGAAGGGAATAACATCAAAAACAAGGAGGAGAAATATTTGAAAAAGAGGAAAAGGATTGAACGATATTGAAGATATTATGTTTATATGGCATTCTGGCACTTCTGAATGTCCGAAAAAAGAATTACACCAACAGTAAGTTAGTGGATAAAGAAAAATTTTGAGAAAAGACACAAAGGAAAACCAATAGAACATCAAGAGCATTTGAACTGCTAGAAGGCATTTTCCTTGTGGAAAATGTCTGAAAATCCTTAAGAGAGCTCGTGAAGATTCATTTAAATAGCTGAGCAGCTCATTTAAGCAGTCAGACAAAAGCCTCAGTTCAGCTTTACAAAATCAGGCTGCTGCTATGAGCTGGTAGCACAAAAGACAAAAACAAAAATGTGTCATGTGTCGTGACACTGCACTTTGTCAGAAGTTGCTCACAACTGGCTTAAACTATGCGCTGAACTAAATGCCACAAAAAATCTCATGTGCACTATGTGCTAGAGGTTAAAGAACAGATAAAGCCTAGACATGGTACTTAAAAATAATAAAAAAAAACATTCTTTGGGAATATACTTTTGCTCTCAAACACCAAAGCAAGCCAGAAAATGAGAACTTCTGTTGATTCTGCAAACTGCAGAAGCAAAGTGTTCCAGCCACTGACTGCTCACAGAACATCTGACAGCAACAGAGGAAGGAAAAATGTTCCCATTATTGATATCATGTGTAATATATTGCAATAACATTAAGGCATTTTACATTCTTTTCAAGACTTGGCAGGCATATCAGAACAACTGGAGATTTCCATTAAGAATTCTAACTCTCTACTTGCTATTTTGAAGATAATTTCCATGTTTCAGTCATACTTTGAAATCCTAGAATCTGATTAACCCCCATTTCTGGACATATGCACTGGTTTAAAAACTCAAGGACAGTAGAAGCAGTGAGGATGCTGGTGAATAAAAAAACCAACAGGTTCCTATTCTAGCAGCTGTGCCTGGAGGAAGAGGTGTGAGAGAAAAGCTTGAGTCTAAGACCTATTTCCTTTGTAGGGCTGATCTGAGGGCTACCACAGGCAGCAGTGGTTCTAGGACAAAAACTTGGGAATAAATGAGCATTTCCAGTTTTCCATAAGTATCTTCAAATAAGGAAATTCAAGACAGAGGCTTAAGTGGAGAAAAATAAAAGGTTTCAATGCAAAGTCATGATAGCAAGTGATAAAGTTTCTGAAAATTTGAGATTTAGGGAAGAGACACTGTAACTAAAAGTGCACAACCAGCAAAACTGACATACCAAATAGTTCATAGAACCCTTCCTTATGGAACTTTACACCAGAATGCAAGCTCAAAATGAACTTTTGTTTTTTGCTTTTCTTCTTTGTCTTTCTTTTACTTTTCTAGTCTTCAAAATGAAATTACATATGTCATGACTTTCATAATTGTTGATTGTCACACAATACATATAATAGTAAAAATCACAGTCCAAGAATTTAAACTAGACATTGGTCTCAGTGGCCTAAATATCCTTTATACCTCCTTTTTACTGCCTCTAAACAAGTGATACTGGATTGTAGATATCAATGTGTAATATTGTCTTTGCCACTATACAAAATAATGAAATAGAGCACAGCACTGTAAATAGATGTGTCAAGTAAAAGATGTAATATAATAATAATATTATATAACAGAAAAAAACACATTAGGGAAAGTTCTTGTATTATTTTCATTCACTTGTTGAATTATAGCTTGTTTTTCTTTCACATTACGTTAAATTTTTCCCACACCTTTGGAGATAAGAGGTGAATGAAGGATCTGTCAAAAAGAGAAACTTGTGTCTAACCCTTGTAACTCCAAGAAAAACTGATAGTACTTTAGTGAAATATATCTGTTACAGGGTTTGGAAGCTTCAAGTTTCTTTCTTCCTAAACCAAGTCATGACAGGCAATAAAACATACTCTACCTGCATGCTTGATGTAAATAATGAACCACTGAAGAAACTTCTTATGCTTGGTCAGAATTAGACATGGACAATACTCAGGAAGAATGAGAAATATTTGATTCATGAAAATCCTCAAACAAACAGTAATTTCCTCTATTAAATGATTAAAACTTTGGTAAAAATATACAATAGATGCTTCTTTATATCTATTGTTCTTATCGAAGTGAAAAATGTGTGAATGAGTTTAATGAATTAGAAGTACAACATTAGTTTTCTTTTGTTCTAAAATAAGATTTTAACCTACCAAAATATGATCCTGATGAGAAAATGGAAGAGGAAGGGTCTGCAGGGATGAGAACTATAAGAACACCATAATATAGACAGGGAGAGAGCTTCTGTTGATGTCTGGGTACAAATAACCATTACCCCTAATGGCAGCTTAGCTTTGTGAAGTTCAGAGCAGTTCTAAGGAAGAGGTCTGAAGTGCAATTGTGTTACCTTCTTTTTTTTTTCCTTCCCTAACCAGAATGGTAGCGTGTCATTTTGGAATTGATCCAAATTTAGTTTAGTTCCTTTAGCAAAAAGATGCTGTGTTTTTGTTCTGTTTTACCTTGAATTTTGCCAGATATTATCAACTTTATTAGATACTAACAACCTTTTTATTCTGTATTGCAGGAGTTTGCAAGAGCCGAATTGTTATTTTTGCTTTATACTGGGGATTTAATACAAAAATATTCACTGGAGAAAAATATGGAACATCTTGGGGCACAGAACTCAGCAAAGCCTAAGAAAGATCAGCTGTCTCCCAGGGTTCTACAGATATCTTGGTCCAAAGGAGCAAAAATTAAAAAAAAAAGAAAAATAAAAGAAAGAAAATACTATAAAGGAAAGAGTCAAACTGCAGAACCAAGGGAAGAGGAAAAATAAGGCTGATATACACCTGACCTGACTCCTGACTTCAGCTATCTACAAAGGAAACATATATATCTTAGCTGGTCTCCACAGGTTTACTTTAAAGTTGATGGAGGCTTACAAAGGTCCACATGTAGGCACTTGGTTTAGGATTAAATTAATTCCCCCACTGATTATATTGCCTAGAGATATGCTAAATACAAAGGGAATCCCAGATAGCTAGCCTACTTTTCTACTTTGTCAGAAACTATGGGTAATGGAATGAATTCTATTTTAACTTTACAGAGAGAAAAAGATCATCTGAAGAAATGTTCTTCATGCCTTAGAGAATTCTTACCAAAGACAGCTTTACTGTGCTGAGGAGGCTGAAAAATCAGTATTTGCAGTTATGGTTGATAGTTTGTTAAAGCTGCATAGTTTGGTGTTTGCTGAAGAAGCCAGTGAAGGTTTTCAGCAATGCTTTAAGGACCTGTAGTATCTTTTGTCCTTGAAGAAAGCTGTAAGTGCAAAGCAGTGCATGGGCAAAGCTCTGCAAAAGGATCTGGGCCTGGGTAGGCTGTGACAGGAAAACAGAGAAACTGTCTGTGAAATGGACCAAATGTGTCCACTCAAAGTCTGTGCTGCAGCACATAAAGTCAAAAGAAATGCAGCAGAACACTTCTCACTGGGAGACAGGTAGAGCAGCCTGGTGAGCTTCCAAGGAGAATTATTAGAAGGAGAAGTATTTCAGAGGCATATTGAAATTGAGAGTTTCCATTAGAAACATAATGCTGACTCCTCTATACACTCAGTGTAAATGTAAACTCACAAAAGTTTTGACTGAGACCACATGTAGCTCACCTGAACAAAGAAAATTCCCTATTCATCATCCAAAATGAAACCCAGCTTGTCCTACACTAGCCATTCGCTGTATAAACAGGCATCCATTTGCTTCCTGATGAAATTTTACGTTCCAAGATGAAACAAACCTCCTGGCTGGTGTAATTCGCTGTATTGAATGCAATCCCTGAAAAAAAACAGAGCTGATGTGGATTCCTATTTTCTGTTCAACTGCCAAGGAGCAATGGGATGACTGGAGGCAATCTGCATCCTTTAGTAGAGACACAGTAAAATTAAGGCCATGCATGAGACTTTTCAGATAGGAAAAGTACATTGATTCAGGCACAAGAGAAGTCTTACATTTTGACAGGACCTGTAGGTAGAGTGCAGTCTTCTATTTACATATTCCTTACAGATTAAGTTTGCCAGGCTGTACTAGTTCCTGTATAAAAAAATCCAGGTATGAAAAGGAAAGTGACTTGGTCTCAGTAATTTTTTCCTCTATTAAACAATTAACAAAGAAGTTTCTGTTTGCCTCAAAGTGATCACTGTTCAGAAGACTGCTAAGATGACTCTTTAACAGGCAGCTGGATGGCTGTAGGTCTTTTGAATGGGCTGTGCTCACTGAAAGATGACCAACCAACTTTATTATTCTTGCTAATTGAGTTGCTGCTTGCCTCCAAGAACATTTCAGGTGGTAAAATCAGTTATTTCATTTAGGAAACAGGAAATGAATATAAATTACCTGAGAAAGTATCACCTTTCATACACTGGCAACAGAAACCTGACTGCAATAAAGTGTATATTGAAAGGCCTTTTCAGTGCTTAGGAAAATAAGTTTTCTATACTTGCAGATGGCAGTCTGCTTCAAAACTTCAAGCCTTCCAATATTGCAGATAATATTTCATGAAAATATTATATTGCTTATTAACCTAAAATAATCTAATATTTTTGATTAAAAAGAAGAGCAATTAAAATATACTAATTTCAGAGCTTTTATTAGACTCAATTTTATTTTTTGATCCTCTTTTTTCTACATGTATTCTTCATAAATTTGTATGTTATCTTATTTTGTTGATGTTAAGCATGCAGTGGAGGAGGATTCCAAAGTCTTATCTGTGAATATATGTGCTGGAAATACTGTCATCTATACTTTACTATCACCAGAAAAGAAAAGAGCAAAAAAATACTGTGAATTATATAATTACTCACTACCAAGAAGTGCATCTGAAACACCAGAGGTTAAGGAAATTCTTGATTCTCACAGAATTTTAAAAATAAAGAAACTGTAAAAATAAATAAGCATGGGAACCTGGTTGAAAGAGGGTAGGATTTATTCATTAAAAGATTCTCTAAGGAAAACAGGTGATTTAAATGGCTATTTCTGTTTGGGTTTTTTTGTTTTGTTTTGTTTTGTTTTTCTTAACAGTAAGTAGTTGCAGCAGTTGTAATCATTTCCCATTTATAAAGCCTCAGCCCCTTCATACTCTTGGTGATAATGAAATCTCATTGGTTGGCAATGTAATTTCTAAATGTGTTGTTTTCTTTATTCATCAAAGTAGGAGATAAAAGCAAATGTGTGACTGGAGAGCCCAGCCTCCCATAACACCCATCCCTCCACAAAACACCCTGGCATGCCCTGAAAAAAGCACAAACATCCCTTGACCTAAATAAAACACATCACTTCTTAAAAAATCTGCCTTCTACCATCTTTCCTTCATTTTCAGGTTGTCTTGTGGATAGACAGCTAAAGGGGCCAGCTGAAAGGATTCTCACCTTAGCTTCTGACAGGTTTCAGAACAAAAGTGATTAACAGGCTTGATCTGCACAACAGATGCTCAGAGCCATCACAGAGCAGCACACTGAGCCACACACAGAAACTGCTTTCATGAGAGATTACACGATAACACCACTTTCACAGGGAGCTTTTTTTCATCTGGACTGATCACTCTTCTTTGCAACAGAGGCTCCTGCCTTCATGCAACTAAGACTGCTCTGTGAAATGTCCCTGTTCCCCGACCACAGCCCCTTAAAAGTCCATCTCTCAAGAACCATTCCCTCAGGAGATAAAGGTGGTGCTCTTCTTCACGTTTCCAACACTGAACCTCTGCAGAATGCAGGTAAACTGATGTCTAAAAGCCCTAGGGATAGCCAGATTTCTTATGGACATCCACATGCCATGGCACAGAAAGGGAGAATTTCCAGAGCTACAGCTACAACTTCCCTTGATTCACAGAGTCCAACTCATACAACTTAATATATGAAGACAAGTACTGAGCCATAAGTTAATTTCTGAAGATTAGAAATTAAATTACTCATCATTACAGGGCTCTATGAATCCTCTTCTTTCTCTCTTTTCCTTTCCACTGTTTAAATATTTAAAATAAGCATTTTAAGCTTAAAAGTATTTTAAACTGTCTTCATTCAGTTTAGACTTGATCCCTTGCAGATAATTTTACACACCTCTGAATAACAGGAAAGTTAAATTTCACTATTGCTTATATGAAATAATCAAAAAAGGGTGAATCCACTAAGCAGTAATTTCCCATCCTATTTGACAGAGATTGCTTGCTCTACCAGTACTTGTAGAATTGATGTATTTGGAGACATTTTCTTCCTGAAAATATAATCTCAGTGTAAGTATGACATGAAAGACAAAGGACACACTTTTTTTACCTCTACATCTAGGCTAAGTGGGGAAGAGATTTCCTTCCCCTTAAAAATATTGTATTGTCAGGCTTACTAAGTTCCATCTTCAAATGTTAAATTATTGAAGTGACTGGAAATAAGTAGTCACAAGAAAATTTTAAACTATTTGTTTTGCCTATTTTCTTTCTGTGTGACAGGATAAAAAAAAAAGTCATTAGATTTAGGTGTTTGGGGTTTTCTTAAATTCAAAATAAATTGAGCTATGAAGCTTAAAAAACATGATTTTTAATTACTATAATCGTAATATTTTCCCATCTTGAAGCCTCATTTTTCATTTTCAATGAACATGATTTTCAATTTTCATTTCATTAATATGATGCATTGAATAACCTCCAGTTTTTGTCCAACAGCTTTTTTTCTCCATCCTTCCCTATTTTTTTTCCTTTCTACATAGCCAAACTTCTGCAGAGAAAGCATTTCAGAACAGTAAAGTTGCAGCATATCATACTTTTTTTACTATGTTGGATTTTTTTCTGATATATAAAGCATTTTAAAACTTTTGTAACTGATCAAGAGAAATTAACTGGTACAGAAAAGTTATAACTGGCATCAAAGAACATAGCTTAAATAAAAACTCAGCCGGAAACTAAAAAATCTGAAAACAGAATGTGGATATAGTACTTAAAAATAATCTTTTATTTAAAACACAACAGGAATGGCATCATTTTCCTACTTAAATTATTTGAGTAGTGGGATCTTGGTTTTCACTGTTTACTGGGGGGTTTTTTTGTTTGTTTGTTTGTTTTTCTTGGTGATTGTTTTTTTGGTTAGTTGGTCGCTAAAAAAATGTTAGGACATCTTATTTGTTCTAAAATGCTTAAATTTTCACCAGCACAATTTTCACCCAGATTTAGAAAATGGTCAATAAATTACTGAGGATGTGCAAATTAAAAGAGCAGTCCAGCTGCTAGTACTCCTCTCAAAAGCAATCCCAAATGAGACACAGTGAGGTTGAGGGCACCCTCAGCAAAGCTGAGTGCTGCGGTTGATTTTCTTGAGGCAAAGGATCTCACACTGCTGGGCTCGAGGAATGTGCCCACTTGAACCTTGTGAAGTTGAGGAATGCCAAGGAGAAGGTCTCTTGCAACTGAATCAGGGCAACCCCCTGTCTCAATGAAGTCTGTGGGACTGAGAGCAGCCCTGAGAAGAAGGAGGAATTGGGGGCACTGGTGGATGAAAAATTCAACATGAATCTGGAGTCTTGAAGAGGCTTGTGTTGTACCAGATGTTGCTCTGTGTGTATACACTTCTGAGTTCCCATTTACAATCTTTCACATCTGTTTTTAGATGTCTGAAACAGCTACTACGAAACCAGCAAAGGGCTGAAATTTAGTTATCAATACCATCAGTGTCTGTGGTGCTGCACGGAATTAGTTTTTGGAGATTTTCCTGCAGCAAAACTGGAAATTGATGTTCAGCTTTCAGTATTTTAGTTTAAATCATTCTTCCTTTTGAAACAAAGCAATTCCAGGACTTGGTAATTTCTCCAGACAAAAGAAAAAAGCAAAGTATCATGTAGGCTCAATAAGATTAGGAGATGGACTAAGGGAGAAGTAACACAGCACAATATCTCCTTCATGTACAATAAATTGCTAATCACAATTGGTGTACAGGTATGATACAAAACATTTGTATCTCTTTCTTTCTATTCTTAAGTGCCTTTGCCTCTTTTCTTGTCTTACACCTGCACTGTCATTTCTTGCTGTAGATGTGCAGCAGCAAGCACTGATCTTTGCTGTTTAAGGGGTATTAAAAAGAGGCTAAGTGTGAAAAGTTTACTATTTTGAAAATATGCCTGTGGTAAGTACTTGTAAGATGCATGTGATAGGAGTGAAAATGCAGTAAAGACATGCCCTGAGCCATGTGTCAAAAGGACAAGTTTATCTAGGCCTGCCAGGATTTTTTAAAAAGAGAAAATAGTAATGAAAACATGCTTTTTCATCACATCTGCTTGATAAAAAAAGCCTGCTGGGTAAGAAAAAAGAAATGAGGGTTGAGAGTGAATGTTGCTGCCTACTTCCAAAGAAAAATAATGTAGTTTAAATAAAAGAAAATTGTAGAATTTAAAACCATTATGTAGGATTCCAATAAGCAAATGGATTAAATAAGCATTGAATAAACCCTGTGACTGATGAGACACAGCCTCACAGTCCCCCAGAAAAGTGAGCAGATCAGGTCTGGTCACCAGGGTTAGACCAGTTCAGGGATCACCAGACAAGTCTGTGCTCCTGAGGGAGGGCCATGGTGAAAGCAGGAGCCACATCTGCTGCTCAGGCTGGACGAGTGAGGCATCTGGGGAGGTGCCCACTGACCTGAGCTGGCACTGGGACTACCTGAGCTGAGTGGAAAGTCAGCCTGGCTGCACTGGGGAAATGCCAACAAACCAGCATTTCTGTGAATTGCTGTATCTGGAATAGGCAAAATGGAAATGGAGCTCAAAACCTGCAGTAGTCAGAAGCCTGTTTCAAAAACTGTTACACAATAACGATTTCAGTCTGTTCCTAATGACTCTTAGGTCTGGTGATCTTTGACTGCTGTACATCCAAACAGCACCAAAATTCTTACCATATATCAGTTCTTAATGTCTTTGTGACATTTTGAGATTGTTGTAAATAAAAAGAAGAGCAGTTATGGATTATTAGCCTTTCTATGTTGTAGCAGGAATTGAAGGTTTTGCTGAAAAACCTGCTGGCTGTGTCTGAACTGATAAATACGAGGGGCCAGACACTACTGCCTTGGTAAGACAACAGTGCCACTATTGTCAAATGACAAATAATGCTGCTATTTTTCTTATCAAGTGGCGTGTCTTGGAGTTGTGTTCATATGAGTACATTACTTAAACACAGCCAGCAGAGACTCCTCAAACAAACTGCACACAGAGTCTTATTCCTGAGTCACTTTCTCCTAAGAGCTGCGGCAAAACTATCCAGGTTTGGTTGAAATAGGTCAAAACTATGCTCTGTTCAAAACTGAACTAAAAATTACACTGTAAGATGGAATGTCTAGCAGTGCTTGATCTCAAATACTGGCCCTTGTTTTTGCTGATATAAACATGTGAGAAATATGCACATTGCCTAATGATGAATTGAAAAATTAAACTAAAGGTTTAAACATAGTGGGATGTGCTTGGGTGACAGTCATTGAGATTATTAACTCATGATAGGGCCATGAAAAACCTAACAAAACTAAAATTTTTCTCTAAATCACTGAATCTCTCCCAGGTGTACAAAACAAAGAGACACAATTACTAATCCAGGCCAGACACCCCATATTTTAATGCGGATGTCCTCTTAAGACTCCCTGGAAATGAATTTTTCCATTTCTATTTTTCAGAAAGGAGAATGAAGCACAGGTCATTAAAGAAGTAAAAAATGCCATATTCATATTGTTTCAATCAAAATGAAGTGAGAAATTATCACTTAAATACCCTGAGGGTCAGGATCTAGGTCTTTTACCTGCTGTCACATAAAAAGTCTCTCTGAATACACTTGAGTTGAATTTTCTTTAGCTCTTAATAAACTGTCTTGATTAGAATAAAGGATCACCTTTCAGAAAGTAGGGAATGTCAAGCAAAGTCATTTTAGTATATATTTATTGAGCATATGAACACCTAGGTGCTCTTTACATTTTCATTGTTTATATGATTTTTGTGAGCACAGTGTCAGTAGTTTTTAAGGTATTAAGGGAATAGTGAAAGTTACAATAAATGGGCATTTCAAAAGCCAATTACATTTTGAA
This sequence comes from Serinus canaria, assembly GCF_022539315.1. NCBI lineage: Eukaryota > Metazoa > Chordata > Aves > Passeriformes > Fringillidae > Serinus > Serinus canaria. Next base: position 104,757,691 of record NC_066316.1, on the reverse strand, counting down.
TAATTGCTCCAATCTATCTCAGCAAGATTAATTTATTACATGCTCTGGAAAATGTCTAGCTGTTCAGTTACTGTTTCACACGTCTAAGTTTGAAAGTACTGGCCCAAGGATGTAGCCCTGAGTTTTCCAGGAAAAAATTGGCTGTTATTCACAAGCCCAACTACTTAATATCACATGTAAGCACATTTTAATAGGTGCCTGAATTTATGGGAAATGCTTATCCAGACTGCTTTGGAATAATGCTACGGAAGGCATTATTGATCTTCCTTCCATTTGCTATTAAAAACACAATTTGTTTGAACTCTTGTAGTCTTTCTGGTTTAGGATTTTTTGTTTCATTTTGGTTTTAATTATCTTCATATTTTTAGCACAGCTTTGTTCTAGCCATGCAGCCAGATGGGGCTCCCCAATTAAATTATATTGATATTCTTCCACTCCTGCAAACCAGTCTATTTACCTTGGCAGAGAAAAATTGGGTTTTTTGCTTTAAAATGTATTTTACTATACATTTTTTGTGTGTATATATATTTATATATAAATATATATGTGTAATATATATATCTGCTATATATTTTTTGTATGTTATAATCACATGTATAAAATGTAGATACATTCTACAGTATATTTATATGTAATGCATATACATATGCAACTATACAGTTATCCCATGCATGTGCATGTATACATTTCTTTTCCTGTGCATAAGGAATGACAGTTACAAGGATTAGCATCCTTGCAAACTTCCACTGTTACATTTATACATTTCTCCTTTGATTTTTATGCCATGCTGTTACCGAGTATCTAAAATGTTAAATGTTTGTAAAAAGGCTTTTGTTTTTATTTTAGAAAGAGAAAGATCCTGAAGCTAGACCAGTAGAGATACTTAGGTCCTTGCTACATGCAATGAGGGATGTTTTAACCTTTGTCCTAATGTCAAGAATTGTATCTTATTCTGACCTGAAATATTTCTATGGTTTCTAGAGGTTGGTAGCTGGAGGACATGTTCAAACAGAAGACAGGCGCCTACATCTGGTCAGTGAAGTGTTACAGCAAAACACAGAGATGAAGTCTGCCAGCAGGTCTCACTCCTAGCAGGTGATGAAACATTTAGGCACATATGCAATGAGGTGTTTCTGGCATTTCCAGTATCCCCTGATGTTTGAAGTCCAGTTGGACAAAAATCACTGGGCCAGTGTAGCCATGGATGGTCTGTTCCTCCCCTCCCACATAGGTCAGATGGCTGTGTTTTGTGTTTTGATTTGTCAGAGTTCATAATATAAACCTGAATTAGTGATATCTGTTGCCTCTCATCTGTACTGGAGAGTCATAAAGTGTCTGAGGGGAGTGGCATTGCCCTGACTTCCCTCTGTACCCAGTGGTCAAGGGCAGGGGTTTCTGGGAAGTGACACAGAATATTTGTGTCCTGGATCAGTTAAATGGGGTCTGCCCAGACCTGACTATGGCTGTACTAAATCTGTACTACTAAATCTCCATGCACTTGAGGAGAAAGAACAACTTGTAAGTCAGTGCCTGAGGCTAGTAGTTACTTCTTGTGACTTCATTCCTTCCACCAAAATTCTAGCTCACACACAGGCACTTGTTTTCCTTTTTATTTTGTAAGAAATGAGGGTGGAAGTGCTATTTTACAGCAGATTATCAATGTTAGTATTTTGGCTGTAATTGGACAAATCTACAATTTCTCCTGGGTATTTTAAAATAATTACCAAAGGTAGGAACTGGAGATTTGTAGAGCTCAGTAAGCAGTAGTGGATTCACTTTTAAGGTCTCTTGTGACTTCATGTCTTTAAAAAGCATATTACAGATGCTAAGTTTTTATTAATGATTCCAGGCTTGGAACATTTGAAATAAGTGTAGAAATCCAAAATGTTTCATAAGAAATATTGTGTGACCTACTTTCTCAGTCCTCTCTGGTTATGAGCTAGTGAAAATAGGAAATGAAAAACTAACAAAAAAAGACTCAGTGATTTAGATTACCCAGCTAAAAAAGTTAAATATTTTTCCTTTTGTTCTATCCAAAAGAATGCTGCATATTGTGTTTGAAATAGTGGCTGAACGTTTATCACTCCCTGGTAGGCTGTCACACTTAAGAAGAGTCCTTTTGTGGCTGTTTCTTTGGAGAGGACTCGTGGCACATGGAAACTTTTCTCAGAGAGGTGCTGTACCCTTGTGGCTTGGGGACTGTAATTCAGTTTATGCCACTTGCCTGTATCCTTGCCTGTGCCAGAGCTCTTCTGCATGTTCATGATGAAAAATCCATTAGAGCAAGCTTTTAGAAGGCCAAGACCTTCCTTGCTTCCTAAAGTAGCCAGCATAAATACTTTCATAATTTGTTTTACTTATTGAAGATGATTATCAGTAGAATACATTTATGAAAGAGCAATAGTAAATAGCAATGAAAGCAGATTTTGGTTCAAGAAAAGGTTCATTGTAAGAGCAAATACTTAACTAGATGGGAGGTGACAAAATTAGGTCTCATAAAATCAATGGCATTGTAATACAGTGTATTTGAAAACACAGGTGTAAATAGATGTGTTTGAACTCTACAGGTGTAAATATATTTTTTTTAATTAAGAAAGATATTTTTATGACACAGTATTAACAGGAGTGATCAGTGTATGAGAGAGAGGGGCATAAGTCCATGATTTAGGTTTGACTGAGACATCTGATTGAAGACAATATACATATAAATGGCACATGTATATTTTTATATATTTTTTAATAGAAATGCATTAGCTCAAAATTCCTCATTAAATTTCAGTATTTCTGAGTGGTTCCTGCACTTTTTGGATGAGTTTTGGCTCAAGGTCTATTTGAGCTCATGAATGAAAGAAGGGCCACAATGGTGAGGCAGGAATCGTCAGGCAGCAGTCCCTCATTCCCAAGTCCAGTTATATTTCTGTTTAGTGTGGCTTCTGCCATGCAAGGTCTCTGGAGAGTTTCTAGATCACACAGATAAAACTCTTTTTTACTACATTGAAATATTATTTAGATTACCCCCATCACCACCTCCAGGTACAGCTCTTACGAAATAATTTAAAACAGAAATGCTGCTCAGACATTTGGTGTCAGATGCACTCAAAACTGTGTTTCTGGAAGATGTCTTCATACTTCTTCTTCCCTTTTTGATCTGTGTATAAGTAAAATAATAAAATGAAAATTGGAAAATGCCATGACTGAGTTTTCTTTTAGCTCTTCTCTGCTGTGAAGGACAAACAATAAAATTCTTCCTTTCTTAAACCCTGGATGGTTTGAATAAAAATTCATTTCAACTGGTTTTGGTTATTTTTTTTTTTTTTTTTTTTTTAGCAATTATCAAATTATATTGGTGCAATTTAAGAAAGTGAATAGAACCAGAAGCCAATCAGGACCCTCAGCCAGAGGACAAAATCCTGGATTCCATTTCTGTGTCTTTGCCTTCCTAAGGGACCTCAGAGTTGATTCTGCATCTAGCTAGTCCCACTGAACAGTAAAAGCATGCACCTTAGGAAAAGAATCAAATTAAGTGGCAAATTAGGAGCCTAAATATGGTTAGTATAGTAATATGTCATCCTTTGATGAAAGCTGAAGAGGAGGAAAGTATTATTATTAGATGTACTTGTGGGCTGGAAAAAGCATTTTTCAGAAACTCAATTTCTAAATAAACATATATTTCTCAATTAATGTCTTAACTCAGCTCCTAAATCTTGAGCTCATGGAGATGTCTTGTGTTTGGCCTATGCAAACCTTCTCTGGGTTAAAGTGCTGGTGGAAGTGTGTGGTAACCTGATGCCAGGGAAAGTTTGCTAGACAAAAATGTAGAAACTTGTAAGTGATTACTCACTGAAGCCATGTCCTGAGAGAGAAACTGAATTATCCATGGTATTCATAAGGAGAACAAGATCTTTTCCAGGTAGATGAATCTTAACAGAGACAAGTTAATGGATCCAAGGGTAACTAGAAGAAATGTAATTACTTTTTATATGCAGGAGATAACACAAAGCGATCTAATTATCTTATTTATTCCTATTCACCTTCTCCTAATTCTGCAACAGGGGATGTAGGTAATACAAAGGAGACTTGAGCCAAAAATGAAAGTTTGAAAATGCTAGACTACATTGCAGATTGTTTTTCTTTAAGAGAAAGAAAATTCTTAACACACTTTTACCAATAAACTTCCAAGAATGGCCAAAATAGACATGAAAATTTTAAAAGGCAGTATATATCTGTCATTGTATCAACTATTACTCTTAATAAATATAACATATTCTATATTCTTCTTTAAATCTATTATGATAAATAAAATCACTGAGGCAATTTTATTTTAAAAAATGATCCTTTTCAAAAATATTCATTGAAGCATTACTCTCAGTTTATTTAGATCTGAACAAACTACCCAGTTCTCCCATAACCACATTATTAATAAGACAAAAATATTTTTTTTATTTCTTTAGAGGTTTATAAAGATATATATGTATAGCTATATAAAGAAAACAACTCAGAGCAACCTTTGACTCAGCTGTGCTGTGCATACATCTTTGCTTTTGTTTGTTTTAGAGTAGTCATAGGAAATCAATAGGAATTTAAGGTTCTAAATAGAAGCTAAAAGCCCAGATAATTTCTTGAATCTTGGCCAAAAAGGTCAAATGGCTTGTCAAAGATTGGCAGGAGATTCAGGATCTAGATCCAGAATTTCTGATACCTTTCACTTTACTGCACATACAAGGCCATCAGTTTCCAGATGTTTTTTACTGTGATGCTTGTCACACCTAAGAAAACAGAGCTGTGTTTCAGTCCTTTATTGCACTTCACACAGAGGTGAGTTGTGTGCACTTTGGGGTAGGATTTACTCTGGCATTAGTAGCAGCCTGACATATTTATGCTTGCTGTCAAAACAACTTGCTCCTATTAATTGCTTGATCATCCTCAGGAAAAGGCTAACAAAGCCTCAATTGCACATCTCTCAGAAGTGTATAAAAATAATTTAAATAAATTATTCTGATAGGGTGAACTTAGGAGAAGGTTATAAAGTAAGAGACAGATCAGTCCCCAGAGATGTTTTTTCAGATAATTTCATGGCAGTGGACATCAGTGAGATGCCTGCCAAGGTGAATCAGCTGCAACATTTGAACAATGTCATATACAACAAAAAGTGACTTTCACTAAGGCCACATCACAGCTGGTGATGAAGGTACTGAATTTGGCAGGATGTTGTCCATGTGATAGCACCTAATTCTGTTACAATTTATGAATTTTAATTTATGTAGCATTCTTTCACAAGATCCCCATTTCAGGTGGGTCTTTAGATACCCAAGTAATGACAGTCTGTGACCGAAAAGCTTAAAATCCAGGTAGGGAAAAGAGTCAAGGTTGAAGGAAAAGAGAGTCAAATTTTAGGCTTTGTCTCTGCTTCCTCTCATGCCTCTTGTAGCATTCCTGGTCCACATCTCTGAGTTCACCTCTGCAAGGCTTCACCAGCTCTTTCAGGAAGCCCCTGGCCCAGCTGGGATCTGAAAATCTTCAAAATTTTTGTACTTCAAAATTTTTGTCCTTTTTTTTTCTGTTTGTTTGTACTTGTGACCAACAGAACACCAAATGTAGGGAATTATAGCTCCACGCAGGTACAAGGATAGGTGTGACATTAAAGGAAGTGAAACCAGTCCTACAGGAGCACTAAACCCCCAAGACTCTGGGTATTCAAAGTGCCCCTCCACACAAACAGCCACTAGGGTTTGAGTGGAAAGGAAGGAAGGGACAAGCTGGTGCATTTTTGATTGCTCACAGTAATTCACAGGTCTATATTGTCTATCTTTTTTGCCAAAAGATTTGAAGGCATGTTTTTTAGCTGAGGCAGTATCTGTGAAAGATTTGTTTTGATTGCTGACTTTTAGTTATTTGTGCACTGCAGAGTCATACTCTCAAGTCACTAAATTTTAGTTTTAAGCTCTCATTAGACTGCTGAAACTTGTAATAAAGAGGGATAATGTTTAAATAATGCATATGATCCTACCTAGTATGAGATCACAGATAAACACTGTTTTGTCCTGAAATACCAGAAAGTTTTGGTCTTCAGACACTTCTCCACAAATGTTCTGTGATTAGTCAAATACTTTTGGACAACCCTTGCTCCCAAATTTCAGATATATGCTCATAAAGCAGCTTATTTTTTTGTAATAGATTCCTCTTTTGCCTAACCTCTAATATTCCTACTACTGGGGGCAAGAAGTGATTGAGAAAATCTCAAGATGCGAATTGAAACTATCAGTAGGAGATTGGATTAAGTTTAAGTTTGAAGCTGGGATTCTCAAGATATTCATTATCAGCTAGTCTCAGGGATTTATTTTCAGCTAGTTTACATTCATTGCATGTAGAGCCTTAAAGTGTTCATGTTTGTGTTCATACTGTCTGACAAGACATATGACATGGATGAGGAGGAATGTCTGTTCTCTGTCTACTATCAGACAGATTTATTTTTTTCTTACTCTTAACTTTGTTCTTAACAAATAAAAATACGTGTTAATTTTAGTTTTAAAAAAACCAAACAACCTTAATATTTGAAAGCCACCACAGTGTAGATAAATATCCAATAGTGTTTTTATTCTCTGATTTCGTAGTTACAGTGGTAGTAAAAATACTGAGAGGTGACACATGCTGGTATTGTCTATATAAAAATGGGTTTCTGATTTGACCATGAGCAACAACATAATTTCACATTTTTTCTTATAAACTATTCAAGGATTTTTTTCCAGACATAAAAAGTTTTTACTCTGTGCAGAAACTAAAGCAAGCTGCTCATTAATGCTGACAGCTTAATCATAGTTTTTGACCCACCTGTCTGGTTTAAGAAATGGCAGTAGACTTTATTTATTCAACCTCCACTGGAGTAAGTACCATGAAACAGGATCAAACCAAATGAAAAAAATTGTTATAATAATAATAATAATAAAACTAACTTTTTAAATTATATGATTACTCTCCACTGAAAAAGCAACATTTGAAGTAGAGACTTTTTCTGAAAACACTTCTAGCATGTAGTTTCTTAGGTGTATTGTTTTAAAAACAAAAAAGCTGATATTCTGAGTTGTTTTTTGTGTCAGTGTGAAATGTTCTCTTTCATCCTCTGAACTGCTGTAATTGTCAACTGTGTTACTTAGTAGGCCCCACACATTGTTGAATTTCCATTTATCTTAGTACATGAGTAATACATTTTCCTCCCTTTCACTTTGCTTATTGTCTATTTTGGCCCCTGTTCAGGGTAATTTTCAAGCTCATGGAGTTCCACTGGCACCCACGCCTGAGCTTAAGTACTTTCCAGAATTAGGGTCTTTCTGCTCTGCCAATAAAATATCTGAAGGTAATGCACAGTGGATTGGAGAAAGGACAGATGGAAGTGGAAGGGAAAGTGTTGTCTCTGCCTGTACAAGCATGTCCAACATGTGGGAATGGTCATGGGGAGAAAGGCAATACAAGGTGTTGTGCTTGAGTCAATGGGAAGCCTGAGTGTAGAACTTGAGCAAGACAGCTGCAGCTCAGATCAAGATTTTTGGTTAATTGGGTGTTTGAAAAGACCATGGCTAGGACAGATAAAATAAAATATTTGGTTTTAATGATAGGAAAAGGAGAAAGCAAAATCAGTGTTTTCAACCTCTGTGAGCAGCTTCTTATTTGACAGACACAGGAATCAATTTCCTTAAGTCATCACAGTCCATCAGAAAACTCAGAGCTCATTTTATGTAAAAAAGTTATTGAAACGAAATTATTGTAAGACAGATGTCTGCAGAAAAAATTTTCATCAGAAATAACTATGTGAAGAGAATGCCATGAAATTTTTGTTCAGATGTACAGAAAGAAGTGGGTTTTTTTCAAATGTTTCCTGAGTTTTTGACCTTTTCTGACTGCAGGTTTTCCCCAATAAAAGGAAAGAAAGGAAGAAAAAGGGACCTCCAGGTTCAAACTGATCTTTATAGAAAGTTCCCATTTTTCTTCTATAAAATAGCTCAGAAATATCCTAACATTTATTTCAAACTAATGAGAAAAATAGCTAAGATTTAAATCCTGCAGAATTTCCAATAATAAAAAAAAAATATATCCACCTAAAATTTACATTAAACAAAAATAGAATTTTTCAACTTAACATGAAAATCACATTAAAATTACATGGATTAAGTGGAAATGTCTAATTTTTACAATATCAAAATTTTTATTTTTTCTTGGTTATATAAAAATTGACATGTATCATGGTGTTTTAATGTATTTAATGTATCATACAGTAAATTTACTATTTTAATTGAAAGAAAGACAAAGAACCACAAATCTTACGTGGCTTGAATCTTTGTCTCAATTCTATTTTTTCATTTGACAGGAAATTTTAAAATATCTTTTTTTTTCTTTTCATAACACAAAAAATATTTTAGATTTTGCCAAAATCAAGAATTTTTTTCTTATAAGTGAATTCTTTAGAGGATCAAGCAGAGGCTCTGATAATATACCAGTTAAAATCTTTCATATTTTTATTACTCTTTCAGAATGTACCAGAAGTACCTTCCAGTGCATGGAACAGGCTGCTGCAAAATTTGCATTTAGCAAGTTTTGTGAGCCAAGATTTACATAAATCATAGAGAAGTCAGATTTGTTTCCAAATAACACAATGCCCCTGGACTTTCAAAAACTCATCTACATTTTTTGAACTGAGGAACAAAGATGAATCTAAAACTGAAAGGAAAGCTGAAGAGTTAATTCATCCCAAAAGAAATTGTTTAACAGGTTTTATGAAGCTTATGTGAATTGAAATTGCTAAAATTTAGTTCCTGGTTCCATGTGCTTATCTGCAGAGCTCATTGCCCCCAGAATGTTCAGGGAAGTGTAACTCCATGACTAAATGGTTGTTTAGTAAAGGAGTTTAATAAGAAGCAACAGCAGATCCATTTCTTGAGGAAGAAATACATGGTAATTTATGGGATGGTTTAATAACTTTTCAAGTTCACTTTCAATGTTATTTTCAGTGCTGTTACTTCCTTCTGCTTTAGTTTCAGATCTGTTTTTACAAGTGTACTGGACTCTGAAGCCAGCCCTATTTGAAGTTTTCAACTTTGTTTACTGATTAACAGTGCCAGAAGCTGCAGCTGAAATTTTACTCATTTTAATTAGCTTTCTTCACCCACTGCACAAATGAAGTATGAGTTTATTTAATGCGACAGTGTGTGTACAGAGCCAGAGATTTGACTTGTGCTCTTTAATACATTCCTTGAAGTTGCTTCACTTGGTGATTCATTTACATCAGTAAGTAAAAAGTCATCAATCTCATCTTCATTTGAAAGTCTTGCCATACTTGCTAATGATATGCATGATTGGTCATCACAATAGAAATGTACCATAATTAAAGATAAATAAATAAATTACATTCTGTGAATTAATCAATATAAGGTGCAATGATAGCATTCTAAAACAAGCCCACTTAATCTATTGTAATTTGTTCCCACTGATAGTAAGATTGGACTTTTCTCTTCCTCTAAATTCTAATAAGAAGTCTTGCTGTTATTTGTCTTAATACCATAACATAGGGTGATAGTGAAACTCTTTATTAATCTTGAATTAATCTTGAACCTCATTCTCTCTACTGAGGGTTACCATTTGACAGGAGTAAGTTTAGGTTCCTTCCATATATGGTATTCTAGTACACTAAAAATATTCAAAATATAATAAATAATAATAAAATGAACAAATCAAGACTGGTTAAACTTTTAATACTTTATTTGTGTTATAAGTGAATGAACTGAAGATTAAAGGAGTTAAAAGATGTAAGCAATTCTAGCAATATAACCCTCTAGCTTTGGCTCCAGTTACTTAAAATAAATGATGCTGCATCAAATACCTAAAGAAGAGTCATGACAGTGACTCAAGTTGCAAACCACCTGATTGTTACCTAGCTCAAAGATCAGTGCAGACCATGTTTTGTTACATGTATGACACTAACAAAAGAAAGGAAGGATATTTGTTGGTTTCATTGGTTGGTTTTGAATGAGCAACAGAGAGATGAAGAACTCTGCGTGGATACTGCAAAGATAGATCCAGCAGGGTGAAATGATTTTCTGCCTCTAAAAAATTAACCAAGAAATTCAATGTTGAATATTTTATGTATCAGTTGTACTCCAATGCCACAGAAAGAAGTGAGGCAAGGAGAAAGTCCAATTCTCATTCATCCTGGGATAAAATTCACTTCTGATGGACAAAAATTTGCATCCAGTGAGCCTGAGTGCCCTTGTCCTTGTGTTCATGTCAAAAGCAGAGATTTTCCATTTGGTTTGGAACAAAATAAAACATTGCCCAAGTGGTGACTTTGCATCATGGAACAGTTTGGGTGGAGAGGGACCTTTAAAGATGATCTAGTGCAACTCCCCTGTTATGGGCAGGGACACCTTCCTCTAGACCAGGTTGATCAAAGCCTAATTCAACAAGTGTCTCATACACAACTCTTCTGGAAATCAAGTTCCAGTGCTTCACCATCCTCATTTTAAAAAATGTTTTCATTATACCCAGTTTAAATCTACCCTTTTAAAGTTTTAGACTCTTATCACTTGCCTTGCCATTACAGACCCTAGCAAATGGTCTTTACTTTTATTATCAATTCTGCTTAAATACTGAAAGCCTGAAATAAGGTGTCCCAGGAGCCTCCTGTTCTTCAGGCTGAACTGTTCCTGCTCTCTCAACCTTTCTTCTCAGGAGAGATGTTCCAGCCCTCTGATACCATTCATGGCCATGCTCCAGGACTGCCTCCAAGAGCTCCATGTCTTTCTTGTACTGAGAACCTGGAGGTAGAGGCAGAATTCCAGGTGGGATCTCAGAAGGACAGAGCAGTGAGAGAGAACTCCTTCCCTCAGCCTGCTGGCCATGCTTCCATTCATTTTTGCATCCATGCAGATGCATAGCTAAGGTAGACATTTTCTTTGTGTAACAGATGTTTTGCAAAATTTGTTGCAAAGAACAGATGCAGCAAATATTTTTGGACTGGAAAAGGAGACTGAAGGGAAAAACCCACTTTCCATGAGTGAACACTGCACAATTTTTATTTTTTATTTTTTCCAAACAGCTCTGAGATTTCAATTTTTCAAAAATTATTGCATTGCAGCTTTGGAATATGAAAACCTTGGGGTTTTATTTGAGTTTGAGTGTTTATTTAGGGAAAAGGTACAGGCAGATTCACTTAAAACTCTTGACAACTTTGGGTCTGTCATGTGACACTTGAGGGAGACTGTATTTACTGATGAATGACCTTGTGGCTGTCCTCAGCCAGCTGGAACCATGCTTTCCCATCCGTGGCATGTATTAGAGTGTGCACCACAGCTGTTCTCCATCAGAAGCTAAGTGCAATCCTTTCAGAAAGCTGTCGGCAATTAATTGTGTCCCTTTCTGAATTTGTCTCTATTTATGAGTTTTATAGAGAAGAAAAGGCTGCAGCAGAGAGCTAGAAGTAGAGAATCTGGGGAATTTTGTTGATGTTCACAGGCTGCAGATGGATAAACACTTCTGAAAGCAGAGAGAAAGAAATCCAAGACCAAGGTCAAGTCATACCCCAGCATTTAATAGAATTTCCAGGCCTGGCTGGCATATTTTCTAACACAATAATTCAGCTAGGTGTTGTCAATTGTTAAAGTGAGTCCTCACTGTAAATACAGTGAGGTATAGAGATTTATACTGAAGTTTTTCTTATTGTTCAGTACACTTTAAAAGTACTTGATATAGTCAGAAAAGTTGCTTTCTGTTTTTAGGTATTATCTGTATTCTGCTACTTGTACCTATTCTTCCTTAAAGTCATGCCATTATCACAACTTTGTAATTCCTATCTCTATTTTGTTTATGGAATGTAGGAATTTATACTTAATTTCCTTTACAATGTAATAAAGAGGCAATGGTGCTTGCCCAGTGATTAGGGCATGCATCGAATCTGTGGGAAGCCATCCTTCAGGTTCAGAAATTTCTTCTCAGCTGAACTGGACTCAGCTATTCCCTCCCCTGGGAATATTACTGGACCATTCACTGTGGCAGGCTGTCTCTGTTTAATCTTCCCTTCTCAGGCTGGTTCGTGTTATGAAAGTAATAAGATATGCGCCAAAGAGAAGTTGGGAACTTATCTTTCCCATATTGTAAAACAATGCCTTAAATACTGAGAAATTGAATTTTGCTGTTTATTTCTCTCCATTCAGAGAGTGTCCAATTATTCAGCACAGAGTGGGGCAAGTTCATTGCAAGTACTGAGTCCAAGCAGCCCATAGGTAGTTTACATAAAAGTTGTTAAAGGCAAAGTTAAAACCTCTAAACAGAGGATGAACAGGCATTTGAACTCAGCTTACACAGCCCCAGATAAGCCATTTATAAGGTTTAAGCCTTGTGTGTTCTTCACCTCTGCTACTTCTCAGAGACAGCATGATTAGTTTAGGTGCCAGGAGAAGTTTAATGACTGTAAATACAAGGGGAGAGAGGTTCCTGAAGATCTCCTCTCCCTCAGAGTGAATTAAGACACTTTATTTGGAGCTCTATATTCTGGAAATGGGAGAGTGCTCACATACAACTCACTGCAATTCTGATCCTGGGTTCTCTTGCTCATCAAGAACTAAGAACTCCTGCTGAGACTAATTTAATACAACCCTTATTTTTGTGGTCCAAAGAGGACATTTTTGGGCTCACTTACTCTCTTGTACTCTGCAAGGCGGAACAAAAGGTCTCACAGACTGCAGCTACAGCTGTTTCAGCCCTTGGATAGAACTTTTTTGATAAAGTTGAGCAATTACACAGCTTACACAAGAAAATAGGTCCATTTAAATATGAAATAATTTTAATATTGTTATTAATAAACTTTATATATATAACTAAAATATAGTAACAACAGTGTTGAAATCATTCTATGAATAAAATTTTGTTTTTACATGTTAGAGTAGTTCTGGATACATTATCTCAGAACTGCATGCCTTAACTGGAAAAAATACAGATGGTAATTAACAAAAAAATTAGTTTAGATGTTGTCCTTACCTGGGAAAAAATAAAAGCAATTTACTGATGTTTTTTCATTTGAATAAGAGTTGAAGGGATACATTCTGATTTTAGAGTGCCATAAGAGACACAGAAAAGTTAAATTCAGTGCTTCTGTTTACTCTGACCTTGTTTTCAAAGACTGCAGGGATGTACAAGGAGACCAAATGATAAAATTTTAGAATATAAAGGAGAGCTCTTTTCACAAAAAAAACTAGGGCAATCCATAACTGCATAACACCAGAAGGACTAAGAACAAAACAAATAATCAATAAAGGGTTTAAAAAAATTAGATAGCATATCAAAGTTATGACAAATATGCAAAAATGGAAAGTAAAGACAATGAACAGTGATGTCTTTTATTTAGATGTAATGGTGAGGAAAAGGTATGACGGACCTAGCAACTTCTATCCACAGTATGGAAATTTTTGTGCTTTTCTGAAGATTGTTTGGCTATGCAGCCTACCTGACCATTTCAGCTATGTTAACATAAACTACCTCACTGAGCATTTAACTGGTACCTGCTTAGGAAAGAAATAGGGCATTATTATGCTGCTTTAGATTTCCTACTATATTCCTATAATCTCCCATAGTTGTAGACATTGTATGCAACAATGGACAAATATAGATCAAAATCCTTCAATGCTTCACTATGGAGCTATCATGTAACTTCAGTTTGTAAAATCAAGGAGGGAGGAAGGTCTCCTCAAAAGCCCTAAAGCCTTCTTTCTAAATCCTCCTTAGGTGAATTCAGTCTATGAGATGTTCCACAGCTACTGATGAACAAAGGTTTCTTTTCCATTGAAATGCAGAGCTGGAAAGAGTCTAAAGACACATTTAATCTTTTCATCCCCTTCTTCCATTCCTGGCAATGAGACAATGTCCTCTATATGCACACCATGCTTATGTGTTCTTAAAAAACCTCCAGTGGCAGATTCAAAAAGGATCACTGGCTTACCAGTTCCAGTATTTAACTGTCTTTACAGGGAAAAGGATTTTCTTAATATTTGATCTGTATCTTACCTACAAATTAAGCTGATTACTCCATCAATACCAACAGCAAGCAACAACTACTCTGTTTTGCAGTTGTCTTTTACATATAGGCTGACATGAGCAAGAATTAATTGAGAGAAGTCCCCTGGCCTGGTTTATATAGAAAACAGACTAGATGATCACAACAGTCCCTTCTGGATTTATGATTTGTAAGTGTCTAAATCAAATATCTCTCCTGAGCAAAAATATCAAGTCATTCTGCTTTCTTCTTGGAGTCAAACACTTCTTGCAGTGTTCCATTTGACAGAAATATCCCATTCTTTTCTGCACTCACGCATTCTGGGAACATTCCCATTATATTTGCAGAAAATTGCAAATTTGTTTTCAGTATGAATGACAAGTAATAAAATTAAACTATATTGTACTGTACGAGGTCACACATGGGAGCTGGAGTTTGTTTATTACCAGTTCCTCTGTTTTTCCCTTTCTTAGCAGATAGCTCATTATTTCCTACAAGATCGGTTATTTGAAATCTATAGAGTTGGCTGTAAGTGTGTGCTGTTTACCATTCCACACATCAGTCCCTTTCCTCCCTTCCCAAATATATAATTACATTTTTTATAGATGCTTTGGTACATTTTAAAAGGCATGTCGGTTTCTTTTTTAGAGACTCTTAGAAGCAAAGTGGGACACTTTGATGTTCATTTGCACACCATTCCCAAAATGACTAAAGTTTTGTTTTACAGGCTTTTTGCTTTGTTTCTTTTTTTTTTCTGCTTTTGTTTTCTCAGGTCTAGAAACAAATTGGAAGATTGGAGACTGCACACTTCTGTGATTAACTCTTTTCTGGGGATCCGATGAAAATTGAAAAATCCAGGGAGCACAGAGGGACCTTACCCCCTTGTCTTTTGTTCTCAAGAAAATCTGGACATTGTCTTTAATCAGAAATACTGCAGCCACCAGGACAGCTTGGAGTATCTGTAAGCGTGAGACAAACACACAGCTTCCTCTCTGAGTTATCAGAGTCCCACAAGGACTGTGATGCAGAGGTTGTGCTCTAAAGGATCTGCTGCTTTTTCATGGATGTCGGCAGTGAAATACTTTCATTTTCCAGGTGAAGATCACAAACAGTCCTGGTCAGGACTCAGATCATTCACCAGCCTGAACTGGTTTGCAATGGGTCATCTGGCACAAACTGGGAGTTATCCTAATATAGCAGTCTCAGCTTAAGCTTTTTATCCTTCATATTCTCTCCTAAAAAGAATCTGAGATTTTCTTAGATTATACATTGGTAATGAAAATTGGTAGTTACCATTGTATTTATATTTTTTGTTTTCTATGTAAATACACACATTTTTATTTAAATAATCTAAAAAATATTGCTGTGACTTCTGTAACTGTAAAATATACTTGCCCTTATTTATATGTCAAAACAGAAAATATTTTCCTTCAAATTTCTACTTACTTTTGTTTCTTTTCAGAGTGATGATTTTTATTGTGTGGTTTTTTTGTTTTTTTTTTGATTTCTTTCCACACTACTTTTCTTTATGCCCATGGACTTTCCTGTGATAGGAATAGTTTTAGGAAAATGGTGAAAAGGAAAGAGGATAAAACTATCTTGGATTCATTCTGTAGTTTTGGACTCCCTTTAGAGAAAATAAGATACACATTTCAGTTGCTGGTGTTAAACAGCAGTGTTATAAACTCTAACAAAGTTGAAATGAATTATGCTCTCAATGGTCTAAGAGGGAAACTTGAATTCCCATATCTATAGAAACAATAAAATGTCAAGAAAATAGACCAACAAAGTATCTGTTCCATCTTTTGTGGTTTTGTATTACATGTTTCATAAAGCACAGCTATGGAGAAAATTAAGAAAATCAAATAAACCAGTAATTTACAGTAGATGATGAGCTACTGTCCTTTTCTCTTTTCAAAATGCAATTTTAAAGCCCTGCCTGAATGGAAGAAAAATATGGCAAGGATTACTTATATTCTCATGGATACAGCTGAATATTTGATTTTTTTCCTGTTGTTGTTGAATGTTTCAAACGTAAGGAGGTAAAAGATTATTGCAGGAGTTGCAGGTGCCTCCAATTTGATTGAAAACACATGTACTTCAGAAACAGACTGAAAAGGTTCCTCCTCTAGAATTATTGTAGGAATCAGAACATTTTTCCCCTTTGAGGAAAAATAATTATGTGCTGGAAAAAAAATGGTTAATTACATTTTAACATAACTTTACCTTGAGGTGAATTGTTAGGCTTCTAGAGCAATACAGCTTTCAATAAATAAATTTGGCTGGCAGCCATAGAAATTAGGTTATTTGGGCTGCCAGTAAACAGTATTGTTCCTAAGCTCAATGAGTTTCCTATTACTTAATAAGAGCCACTGATGCAAACTCCTTGTGGGGGAAACGTATAATACAATATAGTGAAGATACAACCTTTTATAAGGTAACAGAGACTTTAGTTTTCGGGGGGTTTTTTGTTCATATTCCAGGTAATTTTTATTTTTCTATACAATTTAAGAGCCAGAGAACCTGCTGAACGATTTTCTGTGCATAAGTCTAAAATAACAGTCTTGATGTTGTCTAACAAAATTGAAATCCCTTAGTTTTATGCTCCTTTTCAGTCACTTTTCAAGATTTCACTGGTTTTTAACCTATCCATTATTTAGAACTTTTATAGAGTAGTCCTCTAATAGCAATGTCACATAGAGTCTCAACCCCCATGGACAGTCTAGATCTAGGTGGTTTTTAAACATGGATCTCCAAGAATAGACAGGATGGTATTATGTTGGAAGAAGCCCATACTTCTCTTCAAACCTTAGTTCTCTATTTTGAATATTGCTTTCTAGGAATACCTACATTATTGCCGTGGAATCTGAGAAATATTCCATGTTTTGAACTCCCAAAATATGAATAAAATAATTTTTGATGCTAAAAATTTGCACAAAGAGGGATGTGTAGTACATTAAAGATGACATGATACTTTCCTACAAAATAATTCCAATCAAAAATTATTTCCTAGCTATGGGTGAATATTTCAGTGTTGGCTCTCTGAAAAGCAGGACAATGGGAATTTATCTTCAGAAATCCTATAAAACAAAGGTATTTAAATTTTTAAGAGAAAATGTGGTATGACACCTAGGTCTATAGATCACTGGCCTTCCTGTGTGTGCATAATATTTCAATATAACCTCTAATTTCTCATGAGACTTGGTGCTTTAGAACCTTAAAAGATTTGAAGGACTTTGATGATATGTTAGGAAAAAGTGAAAAGGCTACAACTCTCCTCCAACAGTTCTTAATTTTCAGCTAAAAGAAAATCTGGTCACCTTCCAGTTTGGAGCAGCTGAGACCCATCAAACAACTGAAAACAATTTGTTCAGAGCTGGAGCTGTCATAGTCTATTAAAGTAAAAAACAAATGAAAGCTGCTTCTGACTTCAGCTCTCCACTTCATATGAGCTCTCTCCCATTTCACTAGACAGTTGTGGACACTGAAATAATACAAAACATAACCCAACCAACAGACTGTGAAGAATATGAAATCTAAAGACAGATGTTCAAGAGCTATCATCACTTTTCAGCTTTAATTATATTGACATGGAACAAACAAGTGATAAATCAACTATTTTATAGTGTAATAAGCCTTACTCTACCTGTTTATCTAATGCCTCTTTGGGTGGTAAATCCCAGGTACATGGAAGACCATGGAGTGTTCTGCATGTAAGTAGTCACAGAAACCAATTGTGTACTGAAATAATATTGAAATGCTCCTGTTTCTCAAGATAAACATCAGATTCCAGAGGGCTTTTTTGGGTTTTATTCCAACGCTGCCATCTCTCATAACTTTGAAGTCCTTCTTATGTCATTCATTCTAAGTCCTGCAGAAAAAAAAAAATAAAAAAAAAATCTGTATTATTTACTTTAGGTTTCAGTTTTATTGGCAATGATTACTAATTACCCACCATGTTTGATGACAATCCATTATTCTCTGGGCCAGCTCATAAAGATGACAGACAAGGTGCAGCATTACTACACAGAGTAGGACTTGGATGCCAGCATTTTTTAAATGAAACTTCTTGATATATCCTGAATTCAAGGATCTATTGTACCTTTAATGCTGAAAAAGGCTCTTTGATTATCATAATTTCGTAATTTCCACTGTGATTTATAAAGGCACTTTTTTTCCCATGATATCCAATTCATAACTGAAGGATTCACAGCAGAAATGCAGAAGTCTTTTTATCTGAAAATTGCTTTTCAGCTACATCCATATCCTGACGGTCTGATTTCAAGTCCAGTGAAAAGACATTTCAAGGGTGTTGTTGATTTCCAAGTTCCTCTGAGACTAAAGACCCTCCAAATGAAACTTCCAGGGAATCCTAAGAAAAGGAGCACGCTAAGTGCAGAAGAAGAATTTTAATGGTCCTTATTGGCTCAATGAAAAAAATTCTCTGCTGATCCAACCTGCCAGTTGAATTAAACTTCACTGTGAAATGAAAAGCACGAAGCAGGCTCCAAATCAATGTGTTCATTGCTTCCCATTCTGTACTTGGTGCTTGTAGGCATTGTCTCCACTGCCTCAGGGAGTGAAGATATTACCAAATAACCCTTTTTTCCCCTCTATCCCCAAAAAACCAACTCAGAAAGCCACAGTAAAAACACAAATGAACCAAAACTTTCCAGACTGATGGATTGCTTTGATTTCGCAGAATTTCTGTTTATTGTCCTGGTGAGCCCAGTCTCTCTGTTCCTGGTATGCCATGACTCAAGTAGAGGGGATGTCCCAGTGTGGGAGATAAAGGACAAAAAATTGGATCTGATAATCTTGGAGGTCTTTTCCAACTTTAATGATTCTATGAATGGATGTAGTAATCACTTCCATATTTATTCAGTTTGCTCATAGCCTTTGGCATGCACTGTGGTCAGACCAAGACAGAGTAATTTCAGAGTTTTATGTTTGCTCTATTAGTAGCTTACTATGAAATGCAAGCAATGGAGAGATGAACACAGATGACACATTTACACTAACTTCTAATGTTTGTAGACTTAGATGACTTTTATGATAATGCATCTCTGTTTGGTTTGGGGGCTTTTGTGTATTGAATATTTAATGATGTTTTAATTGTTGTTGATTGTTGTTGATTGTTCTGATTAGAGTTAATCCATGTGGCACCTACAGTGTGCTGGCAGGGGGCGCTTCATAAATGAAAATGGTCATTATTTCTTACTGTAAAATACCAAATCACTTACATTTAGGGAAATAGACTGAAATTTTACAGATGGGTTGCTTTATGAGGTCAGAAGAAAGAAACTATGCATTTAGCTTGTTAGACAATGCTGCAAAATAACTGTCTCCTTCATCACTTGTCTTTTTCCCAACTGAATGGACTCCATCTGGAGAAATTACAGTTTATGGATACAGGAGACAGTTATAAAGATACTATTTGTCCTTCACTAAGTGAAGTCAGAGGTAATTTGCTGCCATATCTTTATACCTCCTTGGTCATGGGTACAGCAATAATGTTGTTATTGTTCTTTGTGATCTTTGGCTGCCACAGAAAATCCTTAGGAATGACTGCTACCTTTCAGACCCCCTTCAGCTTCTTCAAACCTGTGTATGAAGAGCTTGGTGTATAGATGTGTTGAATATACTGTATCGTGTCTAGGTCTCTCTGACTTCACAAATTTTCCTATCTGTCCTTCAACATAAATATATTCCCTAAGAGCAGATTTTTTTGTTGTTTTGGTTTACAAAGTTTTGGCCTCCTATAGAGATAATTGTATTTCAGAGTGATTATATGACAGTGCACGTATCTGCTTATCTGGTTTCATTGTTTAGTAATATGAAAAGAAGAGCACTCAAGACTCTGGCAAATGACCTCCCCCTAACTTCTGCCAAATATTATTAATGTTGAGGTAATGCTCAATTCCTGAGCCAAGGTTAAATTTAATGTTCCTAATAAACATTTTCCTCTACAACAAGAAAATCCCTGCTGAAAACCATCTTCTCAGAGTGCACTTACTGCTACTGTGAAATGCTAGACGGAAAAAGTTGTAAATCAACAGGCTGTCCTTAGCCTCAGACCAGCTGTTAGAGGAATTAGTCAGAACATGCTTATTTAATTTGTCCTACTCTTGTGCCTTGAGACTGACCTTCAGCAAGTGCAGCCTATGAGGAGCAGGATTTGATAAATTCCTAGTGGTCTGAAATTCTTTGCCTCCGGACTAAATTGGCTGAGAATGTCACTATCTGGCAAGCATACAGCCATCCCTGATGTGAAAGGAAGACATATGGGTGAAAAGCTTAGTGTAAAAGAGATCATCAGCTTTTAGATTATAAGAGATTGTCTGAAGTTGAACATTTCTGATGTACCTCATCTGTTGACAGTTTCATCAAGAAGACACAGGAAAATTTGTTAAACTACTCAGTGTCCTCAGAGCTGGATGACTCTTTCAAAATGTTTTGGAGATTCATTCTAAACCCTTGTTACACCTAAACCACATTGATGAGATTCTTAATTCATTCAGACATAACCTTGCAATAAATGTCTTGCATTTTAGGTTAACCAGCCTCCATCTGCAAGAAGTTATTGCCAAACTTGTGTCTGAAATGGTCTAAAATCTTGCAAGCTGCTATAAATATGAGATTTCCCATCCACCATCTGGAAGACCCAAATCCATATTTAGTATAAAATGTCATAGTGACATTGAATTCTACTCCACCCTCAAAAGCTCAGTCATGATTTTAAAAACCTATTCCTAATACACAGCAACAGCTTTCTTTTATTTCCTTTCTCTTTCTACCTTCTATTTTCCTCCTTTATTATGAGCTGTTACATGCACACACTCTGATCCAAGTCTGCTCTCCTGATATGTAACAACACAAAGAATATCACAGATTGTTACATTTCTACATTTGTAACCAGAAGGGTGTGAAATAGGCAGATCATAAAGCTGGCTTTACATTGCTGATATTATTCTAGTATGGTAATTTGCATTGAACTAAAATAATTTTTGTTTCATTGGTCTCTATGGTCAAAATGAAAGCAATAATTTAGCTAGGTAGATTTTTAGTTTGTTTTTATTTTGGATAAAACTTAAATGTATTCCCTAAGATATTTTTAAAAGTTAGGAGAAGAAAAATCATAAAAAATAAATGGGCTATTAAATAAGTTGTAAATTTCAAAGTGATACATGAATGCCATAACTCAATTGGAGAGTTGAAAAAAATAATAGTTTTATAGTACTGACAATGAAAAAGCTACAAAATTCCACAAAGAGAGTTTAAGAACCTCAAAAAAGTTTAATGTATCTGCTAAAATACAGTTGAATTTTTGAGATGAAGGTATAGAGGGCTAACAACCATCAGGATTTGAAGGAAAGCAAAACTTCTTCAATTGTTTAATTGTTCTGGTTTTTTGATGCCTTGTGAAGAAGGTTTTTCTTTAATTATAGGGAGCATTTATTTTTGTATCAAATAGGAAAAAAACCCCTTTAAACAGAAATTTGTGAACTTTGCCTTTATAAGCTGAAGCTGTTAGTGTCTGGTTCTTGCTATTTACTTCAGAACTAAATGCAGCAGATGTAAATGTAATGGTACAAAACCTTTGAAAGTAATTAAATCACATGGTGAGATTAGTTCAACCCTTAAGATAAAAGGGTTGAGGCTGCTTTCATGACCAAGAGCTATGCATTTATAAAACCATAAAATCACTTGTTTAAATCATTAGTGTATTTAGCTGTTTCAGTGATTGATATTGGAATACATCACATCAGGCACCTCTTAGGACTTAGCATATACAACATCTGCTCTGTTCTATTCCAGCAAATTCACTTTCAAAGCAAAAATCCTAAAGATCTGTGAACAAAGAATAATTTTCTTTTTGTGCTATTTTTGCTCCTTTATGGTAATGCTTCATAAGGTTGTAGGGTTTAGTATTTTTGTCAGTCAATCTCTTTTATTCTCCATTTTTCATACAAAAAGATTCAGAACTTAAATATACTTCAGTCTAATATTTGTGACTATTCATCATCTGATAGTTGGGAGCAGTTTGGAAAAGGCATAAGAAAAACAGAACTATGTTTCTAGTCCCTCAAGCAATACAACATTGTGATTATGATTGCAATTAAAATAAAGAAGACTGGTTGTTCATGAGCTTTGGAATTGTTAGAATGAAAGATGACAAAGAAAGCACATGAGAAAAAATTGTCTAAAGATTTCTAGAACATGCGAATAGTATAATTTCATTTGCAGAGAAAGAATATGATATTAAAATTGACTGTGTATATTTAAATTTCAAAGAGTTGGGCTTTTTCTCAGAGAAAGAGAGAGAAAAAAAGACTGTGTAAGTGAATTGAAGAGGGAGAATCTGGATTTATTTTTCTTCTATCTTTTATAGGAAGTAGTTAAATGCAAGTGCACTGCCTATTTGCACCATCTAGGATTTGAGAGGCAAGCTGACATGGGAGAAGGAGAAAAGGAAGAAAGAAAGAGAAAAGATATAGGAAACTGCCTTTGAAGTCAGGGAGTCTGAGATAGAGGACTAAATTCTAGTTTAGTCCAGTGTCTATAAAATTCAGGTCTGGAAATTCACATGCTTAGTTTTAATGTAGACAAAACATCTGGGTGTCTTTGTGACCCTTAGTCACTTCTGGGAAAACAATAGCCTCAGACTTTCCCAAAAAGCCCAGTCCTCAGATGCCTCAAGGCATAAATATATACAATAAATTTTAAAGAAGCCAAGACATAGCCATCAAATCACTCTATATAAGGAATGTGATTTTCTTTATTTCTTTGCAAAAGGTCTCCATTGGACACTAAATGACTTGGAGTTCAATATTTGTCCTACTATAAAGGTTTATCTGAAATTTGTGACAGGAGTAGGGGGAACTATTAAGTCATTTTCTTAAATTTCATCTCATTGGGTGGTAGAAAAAAACCTTACTCCATCAAAAAGAAAAATATTCCCAAGAAGAACTGTAGACTGAGTATGTCCCCAATACTGCATTTAAAATTGCTCCTTTCAAGCAAAGGTATTAAAACAGCACTTTAAATATTTATCCAAAAATAACCACTTAGAATCACAGCATCACAGAATGGTTTGGGCTGGAAGAGACCTTTAAGATTGTCCAGTACCAGCCCCCCCGTCATGGGCAGAGAAACCTCCCACAAGACCAGGCTGCTCCAAACTCTGTCCAACTTGGCCTTGAACGCAGCCAGGGATGGGATTCTCTGAGCAATCTTTTGCAGTGCCTCACCACCTTCACAGTAAAGTTCTTCTGTATATCCAACCTAATTTTCCCTTCTTTCAGTCTGAACCCATATTCCTTGTCCTATCACTACAGTTCCCGACAATGAGTCCTACTCCATCTGCTCTGTAGCCTCTTTCAAATATTGGAAGGCTGCTAAGAGGCCCCAATGCAGCCTTCTCTTCTCTGGGCCCAACAACCCCAAGTCTCTCAGCCTGTCTTCACAGGGGAGGTGCTCTACTGCATCGCTCCATCCATGCCCGTGAGGACAGGCAGCGATAAACGGGGCTTGGCGGGGAAGAAAAGTTGGTGATGGGTCTGAGGTGGAAAATCCAAGGGTCCTTTATTCTTCTTGCCACAGTAGCAGGAACACTCCCAAATGCAGCCAAACACTAAGACTGCTAACAAGGGGCAACCCCAACTTATTTACAGTAATAGGGAACATTCTAGAAACATTCTAGAAACATTCCAATAAATCACAATGGCCAATGTAAGCTACACTAACATAGTGACTCCCATGATCCCCTTCAAACAAACTTTAACTCACCCTAACTCAAAACAGTGTCCCTGCACTTAGGGGTTCGTTTTCCATGGCATTGGGTTGATCTTGGCTATGGCTGGCTTGCTGGCCAGGCCAGGCCACTGGACCTCCACAGTGCTCCAGTCCCCTCACCAACTTCATGACATCCTCTGGACATGCTCCAACAGTTCCATGGCCTTCTTAGATAAGGGGACCCAGATCTGAATGCAGCACTCCAGGTGGGGTATTATGAGAGAAGAGTAGAGGAGGAAAATCACTCTAAAAATATGAGTGGGAAAGGGGGGACAAGGAGCTAACAGTGACATTCAAGATATTGGAGCTGAGATGCTCTTAAGCCAGCCCTTCACTTTTGAGATCCTTGCTTAGTTGTAGTAGCTTGTCGTCAGTAAGGAACAATTCTGCAGAGCACAATTTCCCTTGATGTTAGCTCCTGTCGAAAAGGCACACTGAACATTTGCACAGTATGAAAGGAAAGTGAAGAAATGAAAGCCCTGATGTCCAAGCAGCACCTTGTCCTGGCACAGCCTGACTCTAGACAATGTCCTGAGCTCTGGTCAGTGTCCTGGCTTGGGCTTAGAAAAATGATTCAGTCCAATACCTGTCTGTGGTTTACTCTGTGAGTTTGGGCATATCTTCCCTTGCTAAGTCTGTTTCCTCATACCTAAAATATATTTGGAGACACCAAGAGCTTCCTGTGGAAAACTGCCACAAGGGGCTGGGATCAGCTGTGTCAATGCTCAGGCTGTAAGTACACTGCTGACCTTGCTAAGGGAAGGTCTCTTTCCTTCAGGAAAACCGAAGCCTGTATCTAATCCATGCCAGGCAGAAGTAGCAGGGCTCTTGCAGACCAGGAAGGCAGCAGGGCTAGAATAAAGCAGTTGGCCACATTAGAAAGGCAGGAGTATAGAACTTTCTGCAATGCAGTTGCAACAGTTTCTGCTAGTGTTAGCACCTGTCTCAGCAAGAGATTTTTCTGTGAATGCTTTTCATGGGGTTTTTATGCATTCAGGCAGTAAGGATCAAGACTTCCACCACACTGTTAGTCTGAACCAGTCCCACAGTTCTTATATTCTTATTCCAGTAAGGAATTATAAACTTCTGAAATTGTTCATAATGAAGAAAAGAATTTTTTTAAAAAGGACACAACATGAATAAATTAATTTTTTCCTCCAAATTCCTTCTCTATTTTGAGAGAATTTGGGGTTTGAAATACCAGAGGTTTTTAGGAGACATTAACAAAATTGAAAAAAAGAAAACGAGACTCAGGGTTGAATAAGACTTCCCCTCATCTCAGCATATTATTGATAACCCCTGAATCTTGCCACCCACCTGCCTTTGAAGATTTAAGTCCCTTTCTATAGGAATATAAAATAAGAACACTTCAGTCTCCTGCTAGTATTTCTCACAAAACTCAAGCTCTTCTTGGGGGCTGGGTAAATAATAGAGCCTGATTATTCTAATAAGCATCAAATGAGGTATTTAGGATAAAGACTTAAAATTAATTCACCTTTAAGACAAATGCAGATCTTCTGTTAAAGTCAGCCAGGTTTGCATTTTTCAGCAAGAAGTATACATTCAACTGTATTCACTGATGTTGGTCACACTCAAACTTAGGAGGTGAGAAGAAGTATAGACTATAGTTTCTATTTAAGCTCATCATGGCCAAAGAGATAGGCGTAAAAAGCAAAGGCAGCAGAGTTACTACACAATGCCAGCCTTTCTGAGAACATCTCTTGATGAGACTGAGAAAACCTGCCAGGGTTCTACAGAAGTTTTGATGAAGGGAGGCACTGGGATAAGGACATTAAATCCGGGCTGATACCAGCATATGGAAGCTGAAGTCTTTTCTCATTATCTTGGCTGATTTTCTGCCAGGAGACACATCTGCTGGACTTCTGCAGGAGCCCTTTGGGAATATAAACCTAGGCAGTCAGACCAGCCTGCTAAGTCATATTTATGTAACGTTGTTAGGTAATTTCTCACATCAAGGGATGCACTGGCTCATGAACACACTTGGGGCTCACGGAGGGTGGGGAAAAATCATGTGGGAGGCATGCTTGCCATCTGATGGGAAACTACATGGACACCAGTGGAGAATTCTCTTCCAAAATATTGAGAAGTGACTACTCCTCGGGATTACTTAGCAAGTTGCTCATATTGCATATTTAGAATGATAATTTCCCTGAGCTGTCAAAATCCCAGATTTAAGACATATGATTGAACTGCTGTTAGGAGCAATAATAGTTATGGTAAACTAATGGCAGTTTCATGCAAATTCTTTAAACTTTAAACATTGTAAAGTTTTAAAAGCTTAGGGCTTTTGTCATTTCAAGCCAACACTTTCACATTATTATCATCATCTTTTTGGACTTAAAATTCTTTTTTTTCATAGTTTGAATATCCCTAGAGGGTTTCCTCTTTATACAGATAGGGGAAAGAACATGCTGTGAAGACACAATGAATTATAGCCTTGTCTCTTACCTATTCACCCAGTTTCAGATATTTGGCTTGTTAAACTCCTTCTTTCCACTCACACGTGCAGAACTCTCCAGGGCAACACCTCTAATATGTCTTGATGCATTGCATATGTCAAGGTGGGCTTTGTGTATATTTCTAAAAATTGATCCTGATTTTAATGAAAAATGAAGAACATTATGCTGCAAAAAGTTGGTCTTATGTTAGCATTTCAGTTATCTTCATCGTAGCTGGGAAACAGAAATATGACTTCAGCTAAGTTCATTTTGTCTCAGGGACAAAATTCTCATGGAGGAGTGTGCATTTCATAAGGAGCTGCATTCTGATGATTTCTCCAATTTACTACTGAAAATTTGAAACAAAACAAAACATAACCACCACACCCCAAGAAGTGACATTTTAAAGAGCTCAGGATTTGTCCAGTTGCTGTGAAGACCAGCCAACCAAACAGTCTGACAAAACCCCCAAAATTTCCATCTAATTATCTGCAATAGTTTAGTTATGTTATGAAGTTATGAAGTTTCTGTAGATTATTAATTAGCAGTATACTATCATCTAAAACTAGGGGCTGAATAACAAAATATCTCCTGGAGGAATATTCAACTATTCTCACTGAATTTTATATCTGGAGTTTCTCCCTAAAGTCCAAATCAAATAAATGACCATTAACCACTGCTACTGAATCCCAGATAGGTTTTTATGTCAGTAAAACCCAGGCACAGTAGGGTGTTTATCAAAGTGTTTTGATGGATCAAATGAGAGAACTAAGTCATCTTCTTTCCTGATAAAACTCCAAATACTGAATGTTCAGCAGCTTCTTACCAATAATGCATAGCAAAATGCCAGAAGAGGAATTGTCATACAGTAATTTGACATTTCTGACACAAATGAATGCTTTGCATATACAGAGAGTTACTCCTTCAACTTTTTCTTAAGGAACCACCTCATACATCTTGAAAATTTATGTGTCTGTGTCCAACTTGTGAACAGTTAATTGCTACATCCTTCACAGTGGTGAGTTTTTTTCTCTACTCTTTTTTCCTCTGCATGTATATACACATGATATCTCATTACTAAGTATGTTGGGAGCACTTATCTGCATGGAGAAAAGGTAGTGAATTTTTCCAAGTTGTAATGATCAGCTGAAAGCAAGCCCTGCAAGGTAAAATCTATTTAAAATGTGGCAATTGGGGAAAATATGTCCCCCAAGCACAGCAAACACACTATCAAAGTGAGTTAGCTACCAATTAACTCCTACATTTTGCACAAAGGGCATTAAATTCTAGGGTAAAATAAAGCCAAATGATGTATGCTTGTTCTCTGTGAACAACAGATCATACAAAATGAGCTCTAGATGAGGTGGTTTTTGTTGTGCTTTCAGCATTCAGCTGGCTTTCTGGAAAATATTTGCTTTTCTGTTAAAAACACATTATTTTTCTATGTAAACTCCTTTCACTAGGCATATGGAAAAAGAAAAACTATAGGTCTAATGAAGTAAATTAAAATGTGAGATCCTAGGCAGGTTCAGACACTGTGATCCAGGACCCAATTTTGACCAAATTAGTCAATGGATAATCTCCCCAGAAATTTAAACATGCTTAAACACTTCATCTTGGAAATAGTTAGAGAAGCAAAACATCCCACCAGGGAGAAGAAACTTAATTCTCAATTCCTATGGCCTGGATTATATCATCTCCACATGGGAAAGTATTTTATCTAGTCTCTGAATTTCACCTCAAAAACACCAGGAGCATGTATTTAAGAAAAAAAAACAAAACAAAAGAAAATGAAAACAAAAGCAAAAGCAACCCAACAAAAACAAAACAAAAACCCCCACACAAAAAACAACAAAACAAAACCACAAACAAACAAACATAAATGGAGTTCACAAAAAAACACTTTGTCAGAATTTTGTCCTTGGAGAATGTTATATCTTAAATCAAAATATGAAGCAGCTGATTTTTCATTTAAAATTTCTAATGTGCTACCTTATATAAGCTGCTCTCTTTTGTGTAGCATAAATGTCTCTGGGTTAATAAGCATCTAATCTTGTTTCAATTCTATAGAATTATTTTCTTTGAAATGTGTGACCGCACAGAACCACAACATCAGGGAAGGGATGAGGCTGGAAGGGACCCCTGGAGGTCTTCCAAGCCCTCCTCAAGCATGGTCAGCTCAAGAGCACATTGCTCAGGATTTGTCCAGATTGAATCTTTCCAGGGAAGGAGATGCCACAACCTCTCTCGAGCTCCCCAACTAATTGCATTACATCAAACAGCTGCTTTATCAATTGCAAATGTGCTTGGCTTCACTAGACTTTTGTCCCTATTTTTCTTTCTGAGATGATCAGAAGATGTTGAAAGGACCCTCCATTAGAGAATCACTGCATGGCTGTTATGCCTTCCATGGGTAGGTCCTGTACCCTGTTCTGTGAAACTGAATCCTTCTGACTTTTTGGGGCATTTTCTCATTTCAAAACTCTTTTCCAGTGCTTGTATCAACTTCATACCTTAGATTTCAGAGTTATATTAGAGAGAGATTTCCAAGTTTTGCATTTTTCCCCCTAAAGATATCCAGGTAGACACAAGGCTGTAGAATTAGATTTTAATTATCAATAACAATTAGTTCTATACCTATATAGGATACCTGCACAGTGACACTTGTCTTCAAAATTTTCATACTAAACCCAACCTCTGCTTCATATGTCATCACCACTTATACACTTTCCTACACATGTATCCATATTTGTATAAATACAGAGTAAAGCAGCAGAAAATCAAGAAGAAGAAAAGATTGAAAATACTGTTGAAAATGTGTTGTGGAAGGTCAATAATGCCTCTTCACCTTGGTTTTTTGTGACTTCTAGGAACCACAACAATAACCTCATTCCATGGCTACAGTGCCAGTCTTTTCTCACCCTGGAATATCCCCACCATAAGACTATCTCCTAATTCAGACACATCATGAGACTATTTCCTAATTCAGAAGAAATATGAAAAGTCTATGTGAGTGTTCCAAGGAGGAAGAATATTGAAAAAAAATTGAAGGATTAAATCAATGTAGACCAATTCTTGGATTCAGCTACATAAAAATTCCAAGGTGCACCTAAACATGCATGTAATCCTGAGGTATACAGCTAATTTTATCCATAAAGAAAAGAGTATTTGGAAGAATATTTGGCTAAGTGTTTCACCTGAGGGTTATGTTTCAGCTCTGCTGACTTCCATAGGGACAAGATTACTGCAGACTTGAATGAGCTTTTTTTTGGAAACCTGCAGGAAAAAAACATTTGAGACTGCAGCAAGGACCCAGCTGAAAGGTCCAACGAGCTTTAAAGACCTCCTGACTTCACAGTGTGATCAGACATTATGAAATAGAAGATTCACATACATTCCAATGCATGTTCTAAATCCATCCAACATGCACGTCATCTGTTGGAGTCAAATTTTGGATATTTTTGCTATGGTAATTCATATAATACACTTGAATGAATTGAATGTTGTTCCTCCAGGGCCAGTACAGGGCCCTGCATTGTTTAACAGCATTTTCAGCAGCATGAATGATGGGAGAGACTGCACCCTCAACAAGTTCTGCTGATGGACCCAGCTGTGTGGTGTGGCCAGCATGCTGGAGAGAAGGGATCCTATCCAGAGGGAACTTGAAAGAATCAAACACATTGCATAAAAGTGTTAAAACATTGACAGAAATACAGGAAAAAAAAAAAATTACTTGTGAAAGAGGGAAGAGAGCCAGGGAATTTATGAGCATAAGCCATATGAATTTATATGTCTAAATCCTGACCAATGAATCTTAAGTCTAAGCAGACACATTTGTGCTTAGGCAAAAGCAGAATGTGTGTTTTAAAGCTGCACTCTATAGTAATTTCTCCAAAGGATTGTGGAGTGGTTGATTTTTAAACAGTTCATTGTGGTCATACAAAATCCTCGTTACTGTGATTGCACATAGAGGTCACAGTGTTTGTTTCTGTAGCTTGAAATGAAATGTAGCTTTTGTCAGTTGATTTCTAGAGAAAATACTTTCACTTATCAGTTCAGTCATTTTCGTGACTGTTTTGAAACATAAGTTAGTGTTTACAGTTTATGTTCTACTTAATAGACTTGTTCAAGTAAATAATTGTATGAAGCAAACATGAAGGGACATGCTAAAAGAAAAATTTTGACATTGGAAAATGCATTAAAAAAAAAAAGTAATGTCCCTGCTTTGGCCTTTGTAATAAACATTAGCCTGACATTTATTTAAAAGCAGAAACTTGGGATCTGTCACATTGAGTCAGAAAAACAAACTGTCTGCTAATTCCAATTCTTTCATGTTTCAGAAAAATGTTGAAATTTCTTTGCGCATAACTGAGTAAAGTCTTTCATGAATGTTTTCTTACTGATTCTTAGGTAGTTATTGTATCTGTTTTTTGACTCTGAGACCTAATATATTCCCCACATTTTTCCTTTTCATAGTTCTTTCTAAACTGTCAAATACATTCAGAAATTGGACAAAAGTAATGTCTAACCAGCTTCTTTTGGAGGTAAGGAGAAATAAGGTTGTAATAAGATATAATGATGTAAGGTTTTTTCTGTTTGGCTGAGACATTCAGTAGGAGTGATGGCATGACTGTATTACTTCTTGATTGCACTGAATCGTAAACATAAAAGTATTTTTCTGCAACGGAATTATTTTGGATTTTTACAGGAGTGCTCATGCAATTATTTTCTCATCAGGGAGACCCTTGCTATTTTGGGCTGTTTTGTTGGGTGCTATAATGTATCTATCATTAATTTCACAGCAAAATAAATACATTAAGGTTAATGAAGGCAATGATTATAATAAATTCATTTTTACAAGCCTCCTGATCAAGGAGCTCAGGACTTTGCTACATCACGCTTATAATTTGCCAGGTCCCAGTTCTTCATGTTTAAATTTCTTCTGAGGATCCACATTTGCATGATAAATCATGTGTATCTGCTTGAGAGATGGATTTTGACCAAAGTAAATTTCCCTTGTATTTTAAGAGTGGAAGGGTCACACCCAGGACCTTTAAGCTGCAGCCATTGAGGGGAGGAGAAATCAAGGTGTGTTTGTGTAACCAGATTCAGGAGGTTGAAACAGGAATGCCAAATACCTCTGAAAAGTAAAAGAATCATGGAAATTTTAAGGCTGGAAAACACCTCTAAGGGCATCAAATCCAGCCACCATTTTCACCACTAAACCCTAGCTCTTAAGTATAAAATCTGCATGTAGTTTGAATGCTTCCAGAGAAGGTGGTTCCTCTACTCCCCTGGGCAGTCTGTTCCAATGCCTGACCACCCTTTCAGTCTATAAATTTTTCCTAATATCAAGCCTAAACCTCCCTTGATGCAACTTGAAGCTGTGTCCTCTAGTTCTATCACTTGTTACTGGATAAAAAAGCCTGAACCTCAGCTGGCTAAAGCCTCCTCTCAGGGAGTGGTAGAGGGTCTCTCCCGAGCCTCCTTTTGTCCAGACGAAATAATCCCATTTCCCTCAGCTTCTCTCACAGGACACGTGCCCAATACAGAGCACATGCTTGGGAGAAATTACCTCAGAGAAGGATGGCAATAAGTTTTTATTATGTTACTTTTTTGAGGTCAAATGCAAATTGAAAGAAAGCACTCTACCAGCACTGGTAAAACAGAAATTGTTTTATTCACAGATGCAGATGGACAGTAAGGCATCTCCCCAAATTCTGAGCTGGCCAGACTTGTGACAGATATGGTGTCTAAAGTCTTGGTATTTCAGGAAAACCATTATTTTAAATATGCACAAGTGTGTTATTTTCTGACACTTGTGTTTGCAAAAATGAACTAGAAATCAAATGTCACTGATTATTACTCAATGTGAAAATTAGCAGATTATCTTTCTCTTAATAGCCCTTAATACTTTTTTTAACTGACTATGATATGGAAGAAAAGCACTGCATGTAATTCTGATAGAAGACAAAAGTGATTAATCTAAGCAAATTTATTTCATTTTAACTTAATGTAAGCATATTCAAAAGAAGGTCCATATCTAAAGTTCCTGGTATTAAAAAAAAAAAAAAAAAAAAAAAAAAAATAGAATTAATTGAACTAAAGGGTTCAGGAACTAAAACACAATAGAATTGGAAGTTCAGTGACAAAAAAATACCACATTAAAGTAGGAAATACATGAGTCAATAGCTTAAATAGTGCAAAGAACCCCAAGAAATTATAAATTTTCAGATAAAAAGCATGTGATAAAATTAGTGTTGCAAAAGACATGACACCTAGAGGTTAGAAAAAAAGTTCCCAAAGGCAAGTTCAGATAGACTTGGAAAACTATTAAAAGAAATAGCAAAGGTCTTGCTCCTTAGAAAAGAAAAAAGGGTGAGGAAATGTAGAAATAAGTAGATTAAGAGAGAAGCAAAACTAACAAGGCTGAATATGTTCAAGTGGGGGGGGACTGGATAATTTCTAACCCCATTTGTGAAAGAGCTAGGACATGGAATTACAGGTCTGGGAGCAAGCATTTAGACTAAATCTAGCAAGATCATTGTGACACCTTATTTAAGAGTAGGAAATTAACACCTATACTTAAGAACAGAGGAGGGGAAAGTGATCTAACCCACTGCAAGCTTGTTAATCTAATATCAACTGTATCAAAGGATTTATAATTATTTCTTTAAAAAACACAGGATGGGAAGTGTAATATAAAATCATGCATAAATCTAGGTTAGCAAAAATAGACCATGCCACAGTCTGTTGAAAGAGATTTTGTAGTTAAATTAAAAGATGGTGGCTCTAATACATAGGGATTTCAACAAAGTATTTGACATGGTGTTGAAAAGAAAATGAAGTTAGACTAGAAAGTGAGGAATAGTAAAAGGAAGGTATATGTTAAATCACAGTAAACAAGGAAAATACTGAGTAAAAAGAAGTTATCAGTGGCTTTTATGGATGTCATTAGTTCCCCCAGTAAAGACGTGGGGAAGATACTGATAAAATTTACTGACACTGTGATTTTTTGGAGTCATCATTAATACAGAAGAATATTTTTCTACAGTATTGAAAGGAAGAGATGAGAGATGGCCCTGAGTACCAGAAAGAACAAGGGTGAAATGAAATTCAGGAGTACAAAATACAAAGCCATGCACTTCTGAAATATAACAACAATTTTCCTCTAAACTGGAATTCCTTCAGGTGATAAAGACAGAGGGACAGGCCTTGCAGAACTGACTGAACACGGCCAGTACGATGGAGCCAGCTGAGAAAGGCAAAGAAATCTTTGAACATCCCAAGTGAGATAATCTCTGTATCCCACAAAACTCAGCCTAGATTAAGTTCAGAGTACAGTACAGAGGAATGACTATGAAATTAAGAACTTCTATTATGAAAGGAGACTGAAACAGCTTGGCTTGTTAACCTTGCAAAATGAAGGTTAAATAGTGATTATTCTTGCTTTCTGTAAATACATCAGTGGTAATAAACATCCAAGAGGCAAAAGTCTACTTGGTTTAAGAATAAATGGAATTAAGCTTTAAAAAAATAAAATGTTATGTTGGAAATTAAATGAAGGTTTCTGAGAACAAGAGTCTGGAAAAGTGTCCAATACAAGAGGGGCAAAAAACCTAATTAATTCTAAACTTTGATTAGTTTATGAAATTGGATGTGTAACATAATTGCTCATAAATGCCCAAACTTAACTCATTAATCTATGAAGTCCTTTCCAGTTCCAAGTTTATATTTGTGCTGAAGATGATGTGAGGTTTATGACATATGATAATAATCCATCTACATATTTAATGGGAACAATCACGGCTGTATGGCCATATATCTGATGTCCTTTCTTGCACTACATTGAAATAATTGGCCAAAAAAAAATTAAAAGCAGCTTGGTTTGCTGAGTGCACACAATTTGTCATTTAGTCAGTGGTTTGTGCTTATTCATTATCATCATCTGACATTCTCTAGCACAGAGAAATTTTTATGGACAAATGAGCTAAAGCAAGAATGACAATATGCAAAAGAGATCAGAAAATAGAAGGCCTTTTTTTTCCTCTCTTTTATTGTTTGGTTAAGGAGCATGTCACTGTGATCAGCACCCTTGATAAAGTATGTAAATGTTTAGAGCCTGTTATTCCTGGGCTATTACTTGCATGGTCTTATCATAACAGCAGTCTGATAGAAAGTGATGGGGATCAGTTCCCAGGAGGAGAAAGCTTAGAATGATTTTTGGTTCAAATAGCACCATGACATTGTTAGTTCTGGCTTAATAACTCTGATGTGGATTTTGCCTTCAGTTCATTGAGGTATCTTCAACCTTGTATTCTGTTCTTTATTAACTCTAAAGACTCCAAATTGTTCTTGTATCCATTTTAGCATTTAAACAATGTCTTTATCTAATGTGGTTTAAAGATTATTATATTTCTACACAATATTCCTATATTTTCAAGTTACTATTTAAAAAGTAAACCAGTTTGGTGTCAAAAGGGAAACTTTTCCAGTTCAAGTGGTTTCAACCAAACAGAGATCAAAGCAGTTTATTTATTTATTAATAGCACAAAACCAGCAAACCTTCAGTGAACTCTGCATTCAAGACAAATTGAAAAAACAACAGATAAATTGCAATACTAGACACTGTCAAAGCTGTTAAATATCCAGCTACAAATTTCTAAACACTCTTTTAATCTCAGAGCATTTTATATAAGTTATACTCAAATACACACCGGCTAATATTTACATGCACACACTCACATCCCTCACAAATTGTGTGGTTTTGGGCACAAACCCTCTCCAGGATTCACAGCCCTTACTTGCAGCCCCCTTCTGTGCGAGCTGCAGATGCTCCAGCTGTGCATGTGTCCATGCTGCTCACTGCAACCCCTGATGCAGAGGAGGGGAAAAAATCCCCACAAGGTCACAGGTGCACACCCAAAGGGTCCCTGCTCCCTCCACCAGCTGTTCTCATGCAGAGGTAAATTCCTCAGATCTTACCCAGGGAGGGATGCTCAGCCTGGTTTGGTCAGGTTGGTGATGCCATGCAAACACTTCTAACAGGACCAAAACAGATTTTGACAGTGTCTAAATTTCTGTCTGTCTCTTACTCCCTGTTGTTCCCTGTAATTTATATTTTTAATATGTTTTTTCCATGCTGATTTTTTTTTCCAGACCTACTTTTGCAATTCAACAGGATAATGGTCATTTTCCTGGTTAGCTTTGCTGTTATGGAACAAATGGCACTCTGACACTTTGGGGCATTTCAGCTACAGACACAGCTGCACTCACATTCCTGCCCAACCACAAGGCTGTGTTTCCTGGGAAGCTCCCCCACAGACTGTAATTGCAATGCTAAATCATAAACCCCTCCTTAATGAGTGTCTGTCATGAGCAGACAGTCTGAATTTTATAATAGAGAACAAACTGAGAATATTGGGTGCATCATGCTACTCTGAATTCTAGAAATGAATGTCACAAACAATCAGGAAAAATATTATGGCTGAAACAGAGGTGCTTCTGTAAAAGTCTGAATAACAAATGATCAGTTAGACAAGTATTGGTGCTCAAAATGTAGAAAGGCAGAGTGCCATTTTCTTCAGTACTTTTGACTTGAAATTCTGTGACAGGAGAATTTACCAGTCACTCAGTCAATAAGTCAAAAATGACTTATGTTTTCTGGTGAAATGTCTGACACAAGTAAGGTTTTCAAATTAGATCCTTTTATGAATCAGATTAAGCATCCAGAATCTAATCTGCACTTTTCAAATCTTCAGAATACTGTCTATAAAGAGCAAAACAAAACAAAGAAAAACCTAACTGAGAATCATAGAAAAGTTACTAGATGGTTTTTTTGTGTTTTTTTATTTGTTTGTTTGGGGGTTTTGGGTTGGTTTTTCCTTATTTTGTTTTTGTTTTGTTTTGTTTGTTTGTTTTTTTGTTTCAATATTGAAAATTTATCTTGGACTTTCCAAATAAGACCAAAAGAGTGATCCTGAAGGATCATGTGAGAGAATAAGAGAATGTTTAATGTTACAGAGTCATCACCCCTTATTTTACCACATTTATATTTCTCTAAGAAGTCCATGTTAGGGTGCAGGAGGTACCTAAACTGTATGTGGTCTAGCACTTGGGAACAGATTCAACACCTAACTGCTCAGCACAGTCATCTCTAGCAGGGGAACACATTCACACTTTGGAAGATTAACCTACTCCCACACACTGGGTTATTTAGACCAGCTAATTTCTTCCCCTAGAAATATTCTCCACTACTACTACTGAGGAGAAAAGAGATTGAGCTGGTGCTTTTTAAGGAGTTACTTGTTTTCCTTAGACTTTGTGAGTCATTTTTATGTTTGTACACTCTTGCCTGCAACAGCATTGGTAATAGCCATCCAATTTAGCCCCTGGGATGAGCCAGACAAATAAGCTTTCTGTTCTGCAAAGAATTCTAGAAACTAGTGTCCAGATCCTTTCTTGTTTCTGCTCCTTTTAACAGGCCATCCCTTTTCTGTGCCAGATAAATACTCATCAGGATAAGATTTTTCTTCTCCTGTGTCCAGTCCTGCAGTGCTCAGTCAAGTCCTGTTGTCCTTTTGTGTGTGTAACTCCCACCAAGACCAGGTGAAAATTTCCAGTCAATATTTATTCCTCCTCATGACTTGCATATAAAGTCATTCAGATTAAAAGTGTAACATGGCATCTCTCTACCTGTCAAATTATGTCCTTCCTGCAATGATATAATAATTTGTGGTTAACTTTTATGGACTCAGAGACTTAACAACTGAACAGAGACAAGAAACAAGATGCTCTTAAGTAAGTAGTGATTTGGGGTATGTAGCTCATGGCTTTTATTTCCTGGAGGACAGAGTTTCCTGCTCATTGAAATCTGTCTTGCAGGAGTTGCAGTCCTTAGCACATTTTTTCTTTATCATTTGGAGAAAGTGCTGTGCAGTAGCTGTGAGCAGTGATGTTGGAAGTTAAAGCTGTGTCTGTTGTACCAGACCTGTTTGTACAGAGATTCACACTTAAGACTGGAGGCCCAGTTCTTTCTCAATCTGTTCACATTTATGATACTTGGTATTCTACTGGATTAAGGATTGACTCAAGACTGAAGATTTGAATTAAAATTCAAGATTGAAAATCAACTTAATTAAATTCTCTGAGAACAAATTTACATTCAAAAGTGTGCATGAGCCCTGTTGAGCTTATCAGGAGTGTTATACTGCACCTTAGATATCATGCATACTTACATATAAGTTAGTATATATAACTGGTTTCGTTGATATTAGTAGGAATATAATTATTTTTTCTTTTACAGTTATTTCACCATCTTTCTATTTTACCTGCTTCCTGCTGTAGCCTTAGAGGCTGGGTTCTGACAATGAGGGACTGAACACTGTTGATGCAGTGCTGCCCTTCTAGCAGGGCCATTAGCTATTCCTGTGATACAAGCTAAAAATAAACACAATCAGGGATTATTATTGCCCTATTAACCATAAAATACAAGCATATTGCCTGGAAATGAGCAATAGGTTGCTGTGTTAGGACAAGATGGCCTGATGTGAGAAAAACAAGATGTTAAGAAAAAGGGAAAAAAGTCAAGTTACATAGTCTTCCTTCTCTTATCATGGAAAATGTTGGGGTTTTTTGTTCTCTCAAGCCAAGACTAATGCAATGCCTTTCTCAGAAGCTGAGAATTCCTGTCACATTCTCATCAATGAGTAGATATCAGAGGAGCATTGCAGCAATAAAGACTTTCCATGAAGGTCTCCATTTGTAACAATAACATAGCCTTATTCACCTAAATCTTGATTAAAGTGAGATGAACAAAATGCATATTTCATTCCTAATATGCTAAATCATGATCCCTTCTCTGTGGGGACAATGACAGGACCTGAGGGAAGGGCCTGAAGTTGTCTCAAGGGAGGTTTAGTTGGGATATTAGAAAAAGGTTCTTCCCCCAGAGGGTGCTTGGGCACTGGAAGATTTCCCTGAGGAAGTGGCCACAGCACCAAGCCTGACAGAGCTCAAGAAGTGTTTGGACAATGCCCTCAGGCACAGAATGCGACGTCTATATGGCTATTTGTCTTTTTGTTTGTTTTTTTTTGTTTGTTTGGTTTTTTTTTTTGGGGGGGGGGGTCTGATAGAGTAATAATGAAATATATTTTTAAGGAAACAAGATAGCAAAGTGAAGAACTATTGTTTCTACATCACTTCCTTTAATTCTCTTCTTCAGTTGCTTTTCATACGTGATACAGAACAAAAAAATGTGTACATTGGTGACAAAATCCCTTTGGGGTGCCCAGATAAAACCAGTCATGTAGGAAATAGAATAATTAATCTAAAAATAAATGTAAAATGAATGGATCAAGTAGACAATAGGTACATTTTCTGATGATGAAAAATCTCCTGTGACATTTGCATAGAAATGGCCTGAATATATATATTTGGGAATATAAGCCACACTGTTCAGCATGGAATGTTTTATTAATCATGGTTTTTAAAGCCAGTGAGCATGGGAGGGGATAGATCTGGAAATAAATAATACATACTACAGAAATGGTCCTGAGATGAGTAGCTCTTCCCTTTATAAATATTACAAGCAAGCCACAATCCCCCAGGTAAGAACACAGTATTCAACACATTTAATGATGAACAACAACAAAAGAAGAGCATTTTAATTTAACATGGGAGTCAGTTCCAAGTCTATCAGTTGGCCATCCTGAGAAGTGTATTACAGCCCTAATATTGCTGATAGTGAATTCCAGTATATTTTTATCCTTCATTACTGGAAACTGACTCTTGCAGTAACAGCTTTGCATCATATTATTGAGGATGAAATTACCTGACATTTTATGTATCATCAATATCAGATTAAAGTGTCAGTAGTGAATTTTGCACCATGTTGCCACTTGATACAATAATGGTACCTATAATATCTGAAATCATGACTTCTTTTCCCCACACAAAAATAGATAATTTCAGAAAGTTGGGGGGAGACATAATTTTTTCTTGTATTCCCTTTTTCAAATAAATATTCTTTTGACAATAAGCACATTACCTTTTTTTTTTTTTTTTTTTTTAAGTGTGCAAATGTGTTGGGACCAGATGTGGTCCAAACATCCCCACACTGAAGTATAGGATGAGTTAGTGACTAATTGAGGTATTCTGGTCTATCTGGCAGGGCTTGATTGTACATTTTTAGCATTGCAATAGCATCCAGAGTAGCTGGCCTAAATCTCTTCCCCGGAGGCTGGCATTAATTGTGTGAACATAAGAGCACTGTTAAAGGGTCAGGGCAAAAATCCTCCTCGCTCCATCTCCAACACTGACCAGCAGCAGGGGCACAGGAGGCGTGTAAGAGCAGGGCAGCATATGGTGCCAGATCCCTGGAATGTTCCTTTGCCAGCAGTGACTTGTGCCTCTGGGACTGCCTGAATGGAAGGTGATGTTTTTGTGTTTAATAGAAAACTGTCAGTTTTATGTCATTAATTTATCTCATCTCTTTTTTAATCCAGAGAGGCTTTAGGCATCCACAGTGTCTTGTAGCAGCCACACATTTGACAAAGTACCTCTATGACTTGCTTTTAATCAGTTGCTTGTTAATTTTATTTGATGATCTTAGAATAGATTAGACATTTTCTATTCATTTGATCCATTCTGTATTACTGGTAGTTTATAGAGATATGCCATATCCTTTCCTCAGTGACTTCTTGAAAATAAGTGCCTTTGTGTTTAGATTTTCACTATTATTGGTCTGCCTTACTATCCCTCTCTGCATCTTTTCCAGTACTTCTGTATTCTATTGGACACAAGGGAACACAAACTATATTAAAGACACCTCAGGGGACTTAAATAGTGGCATTATAATGTTTTGTCTTTTTGTTTTCTACTCCTTTCCAAGTAATTGTTAATTCTGCCTGCTTTTGGCAGCAATTAAACAAGGAGCTAATACTTTGGCAGAGTTACCTTCTGTAACTTCAGTGCCTATTTCCAGCACAGGAGCAGCTACTTCAGACGCTGTCACAGGGAAAGCAAGATCACTGCGAACGCAGAGTGAAGATTTCTTTCCCACAACTCTGCTTCCTTGTCACATCATTTTTACTAGTGAAGCAGAACATGGACAGAACTGTTCTCTGCAGCAGACACAGCCCTACAGATTATAAAACAAATATCTCCAAGGCCTGTTCCTTTGGAGTCTAAGGAATCAGAGAGGAAGATCCAAAATGAGACCTTTGCATCTGAAACAAAGTATGGCGGATGACTGAATGCACCTTTGTTCCAGAGGGGTGGGAAAGGCAAATGAGCAGAAGCTGCTGAATCACTGAGATAGATGTAGAGAAGTCTTTCCAAAGCTGTTTTGTCAAAGTAAGAGGAGGAGTCACTGGAGCAAAAGAGACTAAAGTAATCCAGTTTGACTTGCTAGAGAGGTAGAGCACTGGAAAGTGGGTTCTTAAAGCTCCTCTACCTTCTCACAAGGAGAAGATGCACTTATTGCTAATCTGATCCTGGAGACCATATGAAGTGGGACAGGTATTGAAAGTGGAGAGACAAACGTGGCATGATAGAGTCCCCTTCCTCCTGCCAGCAGCATCATGCAGTGTCATATTCAATTATTTCCTTTAGATGTCTTGAGCAAGTATGAAATACAAGAATCTTAACCCAAAGAAAGGTCGAGGAGGCCTTTTCTAGCACATAACAAAAGAGCATTTGATGATGGTGGTACAGATTGTTACCAGGATGATTTATCTGTGATAAGGACAGAGGCTGATTGCATTAGGATGTTGCTGGGAAGATTTACAATTTATTTATTTCATGGAGTATTGAAAACTGTCACTGATAGTGATCTCTCAACCTCAGAGTCAGGGGTTTTCATCTAAAATTCCACAAATGAAGAATGTTAGGACCAAGAAATTAAGCTCATATTTCTTTTAATGGTATAGTTTAAAAAAGTGACATCTACAAAAATGTAGACGCAAGTGTGTAGCTCACTCTCTGGATGGATGGCCACTCAGTGGAGCCTCATGAAAAAGCCCTGTCAGAGAGCCAGGAGGCACCAGTGCCATATAACACCATCCCTGGGCTGAGAGATACATCAATGCCTTCTGGGAAGTAGCTGGAGACCAAATAAGATACCCCGTGGTGCCTAAAATAAATTCATTCCCCATACTTAGGATATTGAATACCAGTTTTAGCCCATAGAGTCTGAGGATATTGGATAATGATTCAACTTTCTAGATGCACAGTATGATTTAAATACATTAAGAGATGAATTTGTTAATGGCTGAGGTATGTTTGTTTTCCTGCTTGGCCACAAGTCACCACTCTTAAGATCATGGATTTAATATATGTTCTGTGTGTTTTTTCTACAGCCATGGGCAGAATTTTTTCATGCACTAGTTTTTCTCAAATGGTATTTCTGTCTGTTTCTAGCAAACTAAATTGCACCCCTAGTCACCTGTCAGAGGAATCTTTCCCTAAAAAGCAAGGACTCTGTTCACTATGTCTCTATTGATTATGTGGCAATTTAGACGCATAGCACTTCTGCATGCACATTCCTTTAGGCATCTGGTTTTGGTATCTTCATTTTGAATTGAGTCCACTCCTCTGATCTGGCTTCCTGCCAGCTATTTATTTTTCCTGGGTTTTTTCAGGTGATTCCCTTTTGCACCAGTGGCTCAATTGCAATACATGCTTTACTCCTCTGCAGAGGATGGCATTCACAGCACTGCAGCTCTAAATCATCAATATTGTGATGTTAGCCTCAAATTCAGTTGGAGACACCAGGTCTAACTCAGCTGTAGCTGAAGTTCAGCAGCTAATTCTACATTTAATAATACTGCAGACAAGCCTCTACTGGCTTGTGAAAGGGGGCAAACACACACATGCACACAGAGTAAAACCACATGCTGATGACATTCAGGCAATTCAGTTTGAGATCAGGTCTTCACGCATTCTCCTTAAATGATCTAATGCTGCTCAATGAGCCAGCTGCAGCTTCAGACCATTGGGGTGAGCCTGTGTGGCCAGAACAAAGCTTTTAGGGCCTGTCCTACGTCAGGGTATGGTCTCAGCAGCCTTTCTGTGATGTTATTTCCAAGGACCCTCACTCAGGCTTGACAGCTGCAATTCTTCCAGGAGATGTTCCTTTGCAAATCCAGGCCTGAGCATAAAAAAGGAGGTAGAATTTGCTTTTTGGCTGTGTCCTGTTAGCACTTGGTTGTTTTACTATTATTTCATCCATCCTTTCAGGATTCCTTTCTCTTACCTTTCTGTCTTTGCAAGTTCCATTAACATATTGAACCACAGGATATTAAATGGGCATGTCGGGTCTGAGC
The DNA here is from genome assembly GCF_022539315.1 of Serinus canaria. Taxonomy (NCBI): domain Eukaryota; kingdom Metazoa; phylum Chordata; class Aves; order Passeriformes; family Fringillidae; genus Serinus; species Serinus canaria. The sequence goes on along the minus strand of NC_066316.1, from coordinate 104,715,080 downwards.
TGGTTTCTTTTGCTTCCTGTTATTTGTTTATCTCTCTAAAGTTGACACCCAATCTAGTCAAAAGGGTTGGCCTCATTTACAAGCACACAAAAATTATCAGATTCCAAATTAGGTAGAAGAGTAGGGATACTGTTCAGAAAATTACTTCTGTTTCAACATTTATGTTGACTTCTACATTTACTGTGGAATAAAATTCATGCTCTCTGGGAAAGCTAATTTTTTTCCAGTCTTGAGATTCTTCCTGCTATTAACAAAGATATTTAGATTTATGCTGAAAAGCAAGGCAAACATTCTACTTTCTCCAGCTTGCTTGTCTGGAAAAAGTGCCTTCACAAAAAATGTTGTGGAAAAAAGTTTCTTCTTCTCAAATTTGAAGAAACTTTTCTACTTTACAAGGTTTCTGATGTTCAATATTTTCTTGTAGGCATATTCTTATGAGGATTTTTATTTAGTCTATGTTCCAAAAAGAAGGAAAAGCAAACAAAAACATTTTCTAAGCTGTCTGCTTAGGCAAACTGAACTGGTTTTGCACAGCACCAGCATCATACAATAAGCCAAGGAAAATACAGAGATTGATAAATATGAGCATCCCATCAAGGGTTCTGTGAGCTCTTCAGCTGAGAGCTGAAGACTTGTGGTAAGAGAGGAACACAGAGCAGGACCTGAAGAAATAGCAAGGCAGAAGAACCTTACAAAAGGAGAACCAGGGAAGATGCTTGTTGGAACCACATTTGATTTTTTCTCGGATTTGTACAGCTGGAAACACCCCTTTTCTCAGAACAAAAGTCATGAGCTTTGAAAGTTACATTGATAAATATTTCACTTCTCATTTTATGTTTTTGTGTGCTCCTCAAGAAAAAAAAAAAACAAGAGGAAATGTTGCAAAAAGCAACATTGTTAATGAGGGTTCCATGGTGTCTGATGCTCCCCAAAAGGGAGATGCATGATTAATTTTTGGTGCTAAGAAAAGTTGTCCTTTTGTTGCTTTTATCTACTGGAAAGTCAGCTAAAGGATAATAAAAGTGGAGTTGGTGGGATAAAGCCTCAGTACAGTAAAATCCATTATATCTAAAAGGAGACACAGAAAGATCAAAGAGGGAGCTAAATGTGTCCTGAAGTACTTCAAAAGGTGGCTCACTTAGGAAATATTGATCATCTCAGGATAGAAGTGGAAAATTGGCCAGCTTTGACTGAGGGAATTGAAGAGGCTGTTGTATAGGTGGTGGAAGAGCAGCAAGTCTTTCACTCTGTATTTAGTTTCACATGCAATTGTTATGGTTATTTGCAGCTCTGTGAGTTAATGTATGAATTAGACACCACCCTGCCGCTGGTGTTTTGAGGTGCAATCCATTTTATCCAGAGCTGACATTTTTAGTTCTGCTAGTGTTCCTAAATACAGAGGTCTCCTTTGTTTTCTAATTATGTAAAGTGCACTTTGCTGCCTTTCATTTATACCTCATTTTGTAACAAATTTAAAGAACAGCTTTCTGATTTGGAACATGAAAACCAAAAGGACTGGAAGAGATAACAGGTGTAACATTGCTTGTAAAAAATATCAGAGCTTGGACATACATATATATATGGGGATATGCACATATAAATTGCTACTTGTATGTTACATATTATACACTGATATTGTATGTAATGTCAGATGTAATGTCACAGAATCATAGAAGAGCTTGAGTTGGAAGGGACCTTGTTCCAACCCTCCTTCCATGAGCAAGGAGACCTTCCAGTAGACCAAGCTGGTCCAAACTCCCTCCAACCTGGCCTTGAACACTTCTAGAGATAGGGCAATACCTGTAATTATATATAATGCAAAAATAGGTGCAATTATACATATTGTAGTGCAAAAGAATGTCTCCTGAATTAAGGGAGAAACAAAAAGAAAGCAAAAAAATATATACTAAAAAAGAAGGAGATAAATATGCATAAAAAACATTTCCAGAAAAACATAACAAAAGTCTCCATCCCAGCTGAACTGCAAGAGAATGACAACTTGTCTCCTCCTATCCTGGCTTTCCTCAGTATTGCTCCTGCTTGCAGTGGTGGTGGATTGGCAGCAGCCTTCCAGAGGAAGCAGCAGCACCCAGGGTTTCTGTGCTCTCACCCCTCTAAGCAGCAGGTGAGGGGGAGTGGTGGCTCAGAGAGCTCTGACAATCTGCCTGGACAACAGCTGCCAAATTTCCTTTCTGCCTGCTGAGACTGAAGCTGGCAAAAACCTTCCAGGTGAGGAACCTGGAGACCTGTCAGTTTGATTTTTCCCAGTGTAAAAATGTAATATTTGTTCATAAAAATTTCTTTTAAAAAAAAAATCAATTTTTCAAGAAGGGCATGTTCTCTCAGAAAATCCTCCTGACTGAACATTCCTAAATACTTTCAATGAGAATTTTCATCTGCTGTGAAGGCAGCATACAAGGACTGCAAAATATGGATTCTCTGATGGTTTAATGAGAGTCTGTGGCAGGAATTTCCCACTCCCCACAGAATTTATGAATACACCCTTCTACCTCCCACTTAAAGGTGTGCATGGCTGTGAAAACAGCATGATTTGGATGAACAAAATCCAATTTGAGCAGGATCAGGCAGCCAGAAGGGGACTCATTACCAATGAGATGTTATGCAAAGATGCCTGGTGAATGCTTAAAAGGAACAAAAATAAAATATAAAATAAAATAAATAATATATCCTGTTTAAAATTTCTTTGACTTTAGTGAGTGGAATATTATTGCTGACCTGAGCAAGACCTTGGGGAGAAACTTTTGAAAAAACTTTTTTTTTTACTTTGGAAGTCTGATTTTTTAAGTGATGCATTTGAATTATTTGTCTAAGCAAATGTGGAGATTTGTATGTTAAGCATTCACAAATAGTCTCTTTTTTATTTATTAATCTTATTATTTGGATTAAAAAATCCAAAATAAATTCACAAATGTTTAAAAATTTACTTCACAAGTGACAAAAAACAAGGGCTGGATTTACTGAAATAAAACATGGAAAAGGATTTTTTGCCTTAGATGAATCCTTGAAAACCTCATGATTTTTAAGGTGAATTTCCTTGACAGCAAAATCAGCTAAGAAACATCAATGAAAAGCAGAAATTAACATAGTGCCAATACAAATACCAGAGTAAATTTGAGTATTCATTGTAAGAAAGTAAGAGTATAATCCTGCTTCCAGTGGAGCCATAGGATGAGGTTCTTAAATCCAATGGATCTGCAAGGGCAAGAAGGACATGAAGTGCTTTGAGCTGTCTTGATGAGATCAGTAATCATCCCCATGCAGAAATTAATTATTTATATATATATATATATATATACACACACACAGAGATCTACAGATACAGGGATGTGTGTGTCTGTTTAGACAAAGAACTTTGCTGAAAAAAAAAAGAACTTTATTCTATTTTCTCTGATATTTTCTAAACTACAAATATAAGTTGAGATTTTTATTTTAGTTATCCTAAACTATATCCTATGCATATACTTTGGATGGTTTAAGTGGGAAATTTTTGTTTTATAATAAAACAGGATTTAAAAAAGATTAAAGCTTTCAAAAACAGCTTTATTAAGAAAATATCCAGTGGCTAGTGTTGAGCTACTTTTTAATTTTTCCCAGAATAATATTGTTAAAGCAATATTTAATAAAATCTAATTAGTGTATGATGCAAAATATTATTTTCAAAACTGAATTTAGATTATTTTTCTAATTTTTTTTTTAGCATGAAGGCAGTTATAGTCATCATGTTCCTCTACTGTGTCTTCAGTGCTAAAAACCATTTCTTTTTAACTTTAGAAGACAGAGTTTTTAAGTGATGCATTTAGATAATCTGCTTAAGAAAATGTGGCAAAAAATATTTTATTTTGCTTTAAATAATCTTTAAATCTCAAACTAGAATAAGGCAGCAACAGACCTGAAGGTTTTCAGCTGTGGGAAGAAACTTCTTGTATTCAGGACAATGTGTTTAATATCTTGCAGCTCCATAAAATGGCAATTCTGTGGGCCATTGTTGTTATTTATTATATTTTATTGCATTTCACACAGCCTCACTAGCCCATTCTGACAGAATTATGTACTGCTGGAAGACAGTCTACCTTCAAAAAGACTTTTATTCTAAATAGAACAATAAATGAAATCAACATACAGAGAACATGAGCAGAAGAATGATAGATAGAAAACTAAATGTGTGGGCTCATTGCTAATCATTTAACAGAAAATTAGTGTTGGGCTCTATTTTCCAGAATTTTTCTGGATTTCTACACAAAGTGCTACTTATCAAAAATCTGCAAACATCCCAGGGAAGAAATAAGGGTTTCTTCTCATAATTGCTGATGAATATCCTGCCAAACAAGGTACAGCATTGTTCTTACTCTCTCTTTTTCTCTCAGGACAAAGGTGTCACCTCCTGTTCTTCACTTTTCTGTATTAACACAGCTGCAGATCTTATTCTTTCTCTTTTCCTGCTCAGACAGAGAGGTGCATTCCAATACAAGGAATAAGCACAGCAGGAGAGGGGAGGGTCAACACCTGGCAGCCAGCACATACCTGGGTGAACATTGGAGCCTGTTGGCTCCTTCCCCTCTACCTGTGCCACAAAAGGTGCATTGAAATTATTCAAATGTAGACATCTATCTATGTGCTTTCCTTAAAAAGCCCTTCTGGAATCATAGACAATACCCTTCTCTATATTATATATTCCTACCCCACAAATCCTGTCAGTCTTTTCTGGAGAAAGGCAGTTCAGCAGATTTGCATTTAGTCATACTTGCTGCATTCCCCTTCTCTTTTGGGCAACAAGGCAATATGCTTTTGATGACTCACAGTTTTTTAATGATGTGTGAACTATAAAACTGTATTTCAATACTGGAAGTTTTTTTCTTCCTTGATTGACCAGGGTGAACTATAAAGCATCAAATCTCATTTGTCAGTCTCTCAGTCTTGCCCTGGAGTATCAGAAATTGTGTGGCCAGCAGGACCAGGGCTGTGGCTCTCTCCTGGACAGGGCACTAGTGAGGCCACACCTCGAATCCTGTGTGCAGTTCTGGGCCTATCACAACAGGAAGGACATTTTGGTGTAAGAACTTATCTGGAGAAGGGCAATGGAGCTGGTGAAGGGTCTGGACCACAGGTTTGATGAGGAGCAGCTGAGGGAGCTGGGGGTGTTCAGCCTGGAAGAAGAGTCTTAGGGAAGACCTTATCACTCTGTACAACTCCCTGAAAAGAGGTTGTAGCAAGGTGGGGGTCAGTCTCTTCTCCCAAGTAACAAATACAGGACAGGAAGAAAAAAGCCTCAAGTTTTACCCAGGGAAGCTTAGATATTAGAAAACAATTTTTCACTGAAAGTTTTGTCAAGCATTGGAGCAGGCTGCACAAGGAAGGGGTGGAATCACCCCTGGTAGAGGATCATCATACCTGGAGAGGGTCAGCTGGGGATGTGATTTAGTGGTGAACTTGGTATTGCATGGTTGGACCTCATAACATTAAAACATATTTTTTCAATGTAAATGATTCTATGATTAAACAGCTAGTTTCTGCAGCCCCAGAAACAACTCACATTCCTGAGTTTGCTGATGCAGCTAAAAGGGATGTGATCTATCAAGGGCAAACACTCTCTTCTCATATGGCTGTCACATCACAAAAAACTTTAGCTTCAACTTTTCTGTGTATTAAATCACTGAGAGACGATGATATGAGGTCTGGAAGCTCTTCTGGACATAATTCTTTTGCTTAGCATTATTTATTAAGTTATAGGTTATTGCTGTTGCTTCCTCTATCTTTTTTTTTTCCCTTCCGATTAAAAACCATTCATGAAAGAACCTCAGTAGGAAGCTGCTTGTTTGATTTTAAAGAGGTACCTGGAAACAGTGCAACATAAGTAAAATGACTGACCACCATGGAGTGACAGAATGGGTGACATTAGAAAGGACTTTTGAGATCTTCTGCTCCACATCTTGTCCTACTTGAGCAGGATCTACAAGAGCAGGTTGCCCAGCGCTGTGTCCAGTCCAGTTTTCTCAACTCCAAGGATGATTCAAAGGACAGGGACTCCACAATATCTCTGGACAGAGTGTTCTAATGCTTGATCACCCTCACAGTAATCAAAAAGAGAGCTTCCTTTAGTTCTAGTGAAATTTTCTGCTCTTTGAATTTTGTTCTTCTCTTGCTACATCAGTAGGTACTACTGAGAACCAACTGACTCTGTCTACTTTGTATCTGTCTCATCAGGTATTTAGACACATCGGTAAGATCCTTTCTTTTCTCTAGGGTGAAGAATCCTGTCTCTCTCAGACTCTGCCCACATTAAAAATGCCCCAAACTTTATCATTTTTATGGTTCTGCACTGTCTTGTTCTTATAGACCCCTCAGATTCTTTCCCAAATTGAGGTGAGCAAACTGGTCCCAGAACTCCAGATGTGACCTCTTTGGTGATGAGTAGAGGTGAAGGATCATCTGGATCACCTCCCTCAACCTGCTGGCAACACTCCCAATGCAGCCCAGGAAGCTGCTGGCATTTTTTTCTGGTGGGGATGCATTGGTGGCTTATGGCCAGCTTGCACCACGACCTGGATCTCACTTTCTACAGAATTGCTTTCAGGCCAGCAGGCTTCTTGAGTAATGGGGCCTGGGGTTATTTGTCCCCAGAAGCAAATATCCAGAAAAGGACTGGTGATTAGCTGGCTGCAACCTGGAAACATTCTCAGATTGAACAGCTGAGATAAGTCCATGATCATTTTTTATTCTCTGCAAGACCAGCAAAATTCCAGGAACTAGAATCAGTTCTAATATTTTCACTCACAGATCAAAAAGGAGATTCTGGAAATTTCCTACTAAGGAAAGGTAGTATTCAAAGTCCAGATAATTACACAGGGAAAATTATCACACCTTGCTGGAAATTAATATAACCCAAATATGCACTCAAGCAGGGCTTGTTAGTGCTGCATGACAGTTGGGTGGATCCCAAATATATGAACAGATCTTTCTTACACCTCCATGTCACTGGCTGAGGATAGCTGCTCTCTTTTCAGATTTTGATGCAAGAATTTTTCTTTCTGCTTTGCATACCATTTAATAATTTTGGTACTGTTACTATTTGCAATTAATTGTACTTTTGGAAAATTAGTTGGGCAGCTAGAATGCAAGTAGGAAGAAAGGACACATGCCTCGTCCTCTCACCAGCACAGTACAGCTGACTTCAGTAGGTTTAGTCCTGAGCAACTGCAGTTAAATAAGAGGTGAAAGAAATGCATAATCTCTCTGAAGTGCAGTAGTCTGATATAAGGTGCTTGAAAATAGGCAGCAAAAATCTGAAATCTGTAAACTCATTTAAAAAAAAGCATTTTAACCTCCTTTAGTTTGTGTAGAATTTCATTGTCCTCTGAAGGGAGGTTAGGCTATGTAAGGAATGCAGAAGTAGGCTCTAAATCACCTTTCAAAAAATCTATTGACTGTTGTCCTTAGAGCAGTTGGTAATTTACTTCCTTTCCTTCAGGTGACTTGGTAGCCTGGTGCTGCAGCTCTTGATTTGCTCTTCCTTGCAAGAGTGTAAAGAAAGAGTCTCTGGCAGGCAGCTCACTGCTGCTTGAGTCCTTTGTGTCTTATTGTTAGCAAAAGTAGCATGACCTTACATAATGTGACACATGATAGAAGGAGTAATGTGACAAGACATATCAGACAGGCCGTGCTGCACACGAGATATATGACACATCTCATCTGAAACAAATATTGCACCTAGCAAAAATAGTACTTTAAAAGGCACTTTACTTTTCTTCCCTACCCCTCAGATTGTTGACAGGTATGAGGGTCATTACAAAGACTTTAAACCTCTATCCTGATTAATACCAGAAGCTCAACAAATTCCCTAAGCTAATGTTTAAAATTAGAAGATTAAAATCAGAGATAAAACAAAACACAAATATGTTAAATTATGCGGCCAGAAGGAGAATATTGCAGATTTTTTTTTTTTTGTGTTGGCTGTCAGATCAATTGTACAACTAATTGTACAGAGCAACCATTGCAGTGAATTGGAAATAACACAAATGAGATTTCATTAGTTTGGGTCACTGTGATTGGAAAACCACTTGCAAAGCCAGGACTTCTGTGAATTAGTAAAGAAACACACTGAAAATGATACCATATACTCTACTATGTACTGGTCAACCAGCTCAAGTTTTTTAAAAATTTCTTATTGTGTATTTGAAAACATGCTGCATTTGAAGTTTTAAGAGCAGGCACAATAGGTAAATAAAGTGCAATAAACAGAATAACTGATATTACATGAGACCAAGCTCCAGTGACTAGCTCTTGCTCTGCTGCACAGAAACCTCCATGCTTGAGATAAATTCTAAAACAGAGGAATTATTAAGATTCTTTCTTATCATTTTACATATGCTTAACTACCTTTCTCTAAAGAGTGGCAAGAACATTCTAAGAATGAATAAAAGAAAGTTCAAAACATCTTGGCTAAAAACAAAAAAAAAATATTTATTCCTACTTTACCAAAAGGAAATCTGTGACTTTTCAATAAATTACAGACGGTGGCATAGAGAATTCCAGGTTCATCATCCACACTGGCATCTTCTTTGATCAGAGCACAGGGATGAAACCAGGGGCCAATACACTGGGCTGACGAGAGGGCTGTGTGGACTGCCCAACTCAAATTATTGCTTTTTGAGCATCTTCTTTGGACCTGTTAGGACTAGGGGCAAATGAGTTGGCTGCAGAATAATAGACCTGAGGTTAAATTAACTGGACAGGACATGGAAAACTATTGGACATGACATGAGAACCTGAAGAATGTGACAGATAACAACATAATTATCTGACAAAAGTTAAAGATGAATCTGTGAGGAATAAATGGAGTTCCCATGTAGTTAAGTTACATAAAAAGCAGCCAGACCTCACATATAATTATAGGGGACCATTTACTGAGAAAATATTTCAAGGCAAACCCATGGAAGCACCTAAGTTAACATATAAATATTATCATACTAGGCTTTGATTACCTAGATAGAAGTATCAGAAATAACTAAATTAAATATGGCTGTAAGAAACCCAGTGAGCAGGAAAATTAATTCATTTATCTGGGAGGAGGTAGGGAGGTTCAAGGACAGTGAAAAAGGGGATCAACAGACAACAAAGTGGTCAATGCAATACTCACATCCTGTGACTGATGATGTCTGGGGGTTCTGCAGGGCAGCACTGCAGTTGATCACTGCAGCCTAAATTATGGCAATAAATAATTTCTGTCTTTTTGCCAGTGCCATACAAACCAAACCTTATTCTGACATCAGGAAGACTTGGGTGATCCTTACCAAGCTGGGTGGTTTTCCCAGCTTTAGACAAACACCCAGATGGATGGAACCAATACCCTGGTGTCAGGGCTTTATTGCCTGCTCCAGGCTGGCAGAAGCAGCATCTGCCCAGTGCTTCCCACCAGTACCACCAACAGTATTCAGGGCTGTGCCTGAATCCCTGCATCATATTGACTGCAGGCCTAGTTCATGCCTTGTGAGATCAGCAATGAGTAAAAAGATAATTAATTGAAGGCTGTGAAATTCAGTATTTTTTTCCCCAGATTCCAAATAGTTGTCTATCGACTCTACTCATAAATTCATCTTTTCTTCTATTATCAATTCCCGTATGCTTTTCCATGGCCATGCTGTAGGACCAGTTTTCACATCCACTAGAATCTGTAAAGTGAGGTTGGCAATTTCTCATTGCTTGGCTGCAAATGGCTTTTTATTGTTCTGGATGAGACACCAGTCTGGATTTGGGGTGTATGAATACAAATTTTGGTCATAAATGAAAGTCATGGCAGTAATGCTTTTTCCAGGGGCTCATTTCTGTCTTGCTGCTACTTTGAGTGACACCTGACATTTCAACTTGTTCCCTGACCTCTATATCCTGGAGACAAGCAATGTTTTCTCATTTAATGGGTAAGAATATGATGAGAACAACTCAAGTACTATTATGAGTTGCTATATTTTTTGCTATTTAATTTTCTCCTTGTGAGCATGAGCAAGCTTTGGCCAAAAATGGGGGAGAGCTCTTTATGAGGTAATAACATTTTAGAAGAGGGATTTTACAAAAAAATCATCCTATTTGGATTAAAATATTTACCAACAACAAAAATTGGACAGGGAGAAACACAAGACCATTACTTTCTTTGCTACTACCAGTTTTGCAAACTCCTGTGGGTCACATCCTGTGTACTGTGAGAGAGGACAGGACTTAGTCTTCTGCATAACATATCTTTATGTGTTTGTTTTGGTTTTTTTTTATTATTTATCTCCCTGGTTTTAAATGGTAAAATTTCACTAATTTAAGGGAAGATACTTCTAGTTTATATCAAAAATGAGCAGAAAATCTGAATTTTGACTTACAACCCCGATACTAAGGATCTTCTTTTTCTCAAGAATAAGAGTTCATAACATTTTTTTTGTCTCTAGATCAGAAAAAGAATATTCTGGTATATGCCAGTCTGTATAGTAATTTCTTTATTGGCATTTATTGCCATTAATAACTTGAGCCAGTTGTTCAATATTAATATTATTTAGAAGGGGGTTTTTTTGGTTTGTTCTTTCCCTCCCTTTTTTAGCTTTTAAATACTCTCTTGAAGATTATTTAGCTTATTTTTAATATGTTTGCTGCTAGGACAAAATAAAAATCAATTGAAGGCAAGAATTTAGTTTTCAACTCGTATAGAAAATTATTAAATAATTTTCACTGCCTTAAACCATAGCTGTATGTAATTTCTCTAAGTTAGACTCTCAATAAACAAGAGAGAGGAGACAGCCATGTATGCTTCACTTTCGCATGTCCAAGGCGTAAGGGTTGTCACAGGGTAGTTCTTACCAGAACACAATATTAATTATAGCACCTGTTTTCACACAGGTTCTGCTCTTCAGTGAAGGAGTTATTTCCCTGAACATTAACTCAGATGCAGTGCCCTCCAAGAACACCCTAACAAGAGATATATTTCCAACATGAATGCACAACAGTGTGGGTTGCAGTGGACTTGGCTTCATTCTCGCTTGGCACAAATGTCAAACTGAAGGCCCATCTCTCTTCTTGAATCTTGGGGACCAGAGGTTAGCCAGCCTGACAGCTGGCAGCCTGATTCACTGTCTCAGAGTCATCGTGGAGTGGTGGCTTTTATTCTTCTTTCTTTTTATAGTGCTTCCCTCTGGCATCTTTTTTTTTCTTAGCTGTATGGTATTTTGTCATTTAAAAACTGAATGACACATTAATTTCAAGCACTAATGGGAAACTTTCAACTTGAAATCTAGTCAATTTAAAGGAAGTTAAATGCAGTTGCTGCCAATGCACTTACCTTGAGACATTCTGCCAGTGTAACAGTTTTGTGTTCACATTTTCCTGTCTTTAAACTGTATTTCTTTTTTCTCTAATACTGTGAGAAAGACAAAGTCACTGGAGGATGATAGTGACAGAATGACTGACTATACAAAAGGTGCCCACAGAATTGTCTCCATGGCATAAAGAGCAAGTTGAAATTTTTTTTTTTTTTTTCTTTTCAAGAGGAGCTTAACATAACATGCAAATTTTCTAAGAACACCCACTGTTCAGTTTCAGAGATTTGTTACAAAATTTAAATCAAGCTTTGCTTTTTAAAAAAACAGAAAAAAATCTGTGAAAACATAGTTGCAACAGAAAATATATGATCAGCCTTGGTACAAAGAGTCCTTGCCAAGTAAATGTATGAAAAAAAGAGAGGAAGAATTTCTAATCTCTTCCACTGTCTGCCAATAAAGCATATTACTTCTATAACAGTATCTAAAAAAAAATCAGGATGAAGTATGATTTTTATATTAAAAATGTCCCTTTAATTAATAGGCATAACATATTCCCTCTGTCTGGCTGGTGCTGTCCCTAAGAGTAAATGAGTCCCAGCAGTCTGAGATATATTTATACTGCTTACATGAATTTAAAGACATGAGACCTCCTGCTTTTTCAACGCAGAGAATTCGGGAGGCACCACCCAAGCTCTAACCTGAAATGTGCTTCAGAGGTCAACACTTTTCTATTTAACCCACACATCCCACACTACTCACTGATGTGCTGCTCTTCTTTCTTCTGTTCTGATTTGCTTTCCAATGTGGCCGTAGATTTGCCCCTTTGCAAACCTGAGGGAATACTGCACACAATCATTGTCTTTACCACAGGTAATGGAAGGCAAGTTAGGTATCCCAGGACAAATACAAAGACCTTATTTTATTTTGGGTTTTATCATTTTTGTGCCAATGGACTCCAAGCTGAGATTTCACTGTACTGGGCACTATTTAGCAAGTTGAACTCCCCCCCTACAACTCTCTGTTCTTTTAGGCCTCCCCCACACACATTAAGAGCAGCATAATTCTTTAAATGTAACCAAGGCTCCTTTCCTTTTCTCACACTCTCTTGAATTACATCTGGGATAAACCATCCTACAACAAAGCAGAATTCCCTTCTAGGGTTTGCCTGCCTATGGAATATGGGTACAGAGATGGTAGGATCATGGATCACCTCCCAGTTTAAGCCCCAAAGCACCACATGATTAAATTTACAAAGAGAAAATAAGTCAACAGAAAGAAGTGTATTTGCATAAGCTATAGTAGTATCATTCCTAAAGCCAGTGACCCCAAGATATGCTGCAGTAAAGTAATAAATGTACATTTTTGTAGATGTCAAGTAAGCCTTTTAGCTTATACATTCTTTTGTTTCTATTCCAGGCACATAAGAAATTCTCTGTTCTACTTAATTTTTCCTCTGAGAATGAAGAGAGCACACTAACTTTAACCACAAAAGCTGAGACTGTATGCAATTTGCTTGTCAACAAAGATGCCCTCCAAATAACAAGTGCTCTAACATATTTCAGTGATTCATCCCTCATATGATGATAAATGTTTCATGCAGAGAGATGTGGGGACTTTAGGTAGCTTTATTCTCACTATTTATTTCCCTATTTTCACCCACAGACATTTTGTTGCTCTGGCTTTCTTACTTTTTAAATTTATCCAGCCAGTATTTACCATATATCAGCAGCTCTCTCATTATCAAAGCTTTAGTAGCTCAGGGCAATGATATGCTTTTGCTTTATTTTCTTGAATCCTTTGACAATGAGCATGGGAAAACAGCTGATTCTCCCTTTTTATATATCTTTTTTTCAATTGGACTGAGGAAAATTTAGCAGGGTCTGAAAATGGAAGAGTGTCAAAATTTGTACTGAATGCAACATTCTTTAAAAGTAACTAAAATACAGTCAGAGTGGCTTTTGGCAGAAGAAGAACCTGGAGTAGGTGGCTAAGTAAAGAGCCTGACATTAAGAGAAGGCACAAATCTGTCTCACTGGATCACATCAATAAACATCATTCTCTGTGTCAGGAGGTGGTGGGAAAATGGGAGAAACATTAGAGAATTTAGACAGGAACTCTCTCTTTGAATCCAGGCACAATGCAAACCACAAACTATAAAGGTTTTGTACATTGTCAGCATTTGTAACTTGAGAACTTTATGACTTATAGTCCTCAATTGCCTTTTGTCAATTATTTTTGAAATGTTTGCTAATAAGACAAGTTCTCCCAGACACAGAGAAGGAAAGGTCCACAGAAATTAGGCATTTGAATGACTGATACAGACTGCTTTCTGAACAACTGCATTCTTCAGGGCTTTGGATTTTCATTCAAATTTTGATTTGATTTTTCAAAAATTCTAATGAAATATAAATAATGGGTTTAACATACAAACCCTAAGAAGACCCACAACCTTTTCTTCTGTCCTAGACTGGGAATGTAGACTAGCTTCTGTTTTGGTCTGGGTAACAGAAAATCTGGAGATCTGAAATATGGAAGAATGTATTCTCAGCAAAATATTAGGATATTGAATACTAATTGCATCTGCTTGGAGCACAGGTATTATTTGCCCAGACCCTACTATATCTTCCTACCCTATTTTTGTCTGGTTTCTGGGAGCTCTAATGGCCAAAGCTGTGGTGGTCATTGCACTGCAGCAATATTCCCTCTGCCTGGGAATGCCATCAGGACCGCCAAACTTGTACAGTTCTTAGTTTTGAAAGGGACAGAAGGACTGTATTCAACAACCTGAAAGATCATTTCTGTTTGTCTAACCTCCATCTGCTTTAACTATGCTGTGACTTTTCTAACAATACTTTTTTTTCCAAATGTGGACTTTTTAAAACTTATATACATGTCTACCTTCACATGCCATTGGGGATTTTTTTTTTCCTTCACCATATCGACCTGCTCCCTGAACATTTATTATTTTTATTATTTTGTTGTCACAGGACCTTTCACAAAACAACATTGCTGACATTCTATATCTGACTTTCTGTGTTTAGCAAAAGCTTTTCCTCTATTACTCATTTCTAAAGAAATCCAATCCACGGTTCTTTACAGCAAAAAAGGAGGTTGCAGGGGTAGTGAGACAGGTGAAAAGGCAGGTGTTTTGTCAATATCATTTAACATTTTCCTTTTGGATGAAGTAGGGATCATCACATACTCTGATTTTCTGCAGAGGACAAGACCATCCAAATTCCCCTTTGAATGACTTTCCACTGTTAAGCTTAATTAGCTACAGGTTATAGGGTTTTAAACGCAATTTTTTGTTCCCTTTAGTGTACAATGTTGGTTTTATGCCTACATTTCTTTTATATGACTTTTTTTACCACTTATTATTGTAAACTGAACATAATTGGAGACATATTCTTCCTGAAATCCTGCCTCCTTTATCTCAACAATCCAAGGTTGGTCTCTGGACAATTCCTAGCCATACCCATGGTGTATTAGACTCACATCATTCACAAGACATTGTATTCTTTACCTTGTGTCAGTCTTCTGCAAAAACACAAAAAAAGCCACATGAGAGAGACAGAGCAGAAACTGCAGAGCTGCAGAGGAGAGGCAATTCAAAAGCAGGAGCAACCATAAAGCCCCAACTGTTTCCATGAAAGTGTTATGTAGGTATGGAATACTGCACTCTAGTTCTTCATTTAAAGTCTCTCCTATGCTAAGAGTGACCTGGATGTAATTCTACAGACACAGAAGCTCAGCAGTGCAGATTTCAATACTGGTGCAGAGTCTGTGTTTGTGATGCTGTGTGTGGAACCAGACAGAACAGCCAAATCAATGCAAAGGTTCCTGCTGACTTGTCTCATACTATTTCCAAAAGAGAAATTAATAAAACCTTGCCTACTTTACCCTATTTCCAATGTTATTCGTTATTTTTATGTTATTAATGGGTTTATTTATGATCTGCCAATTCTGTCACCTCTGGAACAGTCCTTTATTTATACTCTAAATTCAGTGCTGTGGAGACTCAGGAGCACTTACAACAGTGAAGATTATAGACTAATGAATTATATAATTTTAAGATTAATGAATTATATAATTTAATGTTATTTTTATTTTATTCCAAATTATGGAGTATTTCTCAGTTTCAAGTGTCCTTGAAAACACATAATTAATGCAGAAAATGCCTGTCCAGCTTCAGTCTCCCTGGGATTTCTAATTAAAAAGCTGACTCATGGACTACACTAAAGCATTTACAGTAAGACAAATCAAGAGTAATTCAATTGGCACTGATTTACATACTTCAAGTTTAGAATGGTGTATGTGAGAGCAAAAACTTCCCCAAATCCCTAATGCACTTTGATTTATGTAAGCCATGTCACACACTTATAGATCTCTCTTTCCAAGTAATTTAAACGATAGGATATTGCAACAGGATGATTTCCCTACACAAGCCATAAATGTTCTTAAATTGACTTTGTGGAGTGTTTCTGAGCCAAAGAAGAAAGAATACACCATTCTGAATCCAGGTGTGATGCAGTTAATAGTTAGAAGTGCATCATGAGTGACCAGAGTAAGGGAATGCTACCTGAGGGTTCCTTGGCCTTTTTTACAGCTAAGGGCTTTCCCCCAGCACCCTTTCACCCAAGCTGCCATGGGACTGCTGTCCCACAGCCTCCCTGGAAGTATTTTCCCTTTGTTGTTCTCCTGCTGTACTTCTCCTGCCATTTCCCATATGTTGTTATTTTTATGAGTTTGCTCCTGCATCTGCTGATATGGGAAGCAGTTGCCACAGCAAGACAACCATCCCTTCTTGCCTCCGTTTTCCTCTGTTTTGGTTGCAGTTTTTGAGCTACTTTAGCAGAAACACTAAGCTTAGCAGTCGTACAGAACTTAGCCTCTGTAACAAATCAAAATGAGCTTCAGCACCAAAAACAGGAGCAAACAATGGAACCCCAAATGGGTCTTGGTGAAAAAAAAAATACTGTTACTCTGGAAAAATATTACAGGGACAGACACTGCACTGAATAGGAACCCAAGGGAGGATACTGATCTAATTGTTTCTCCTCCCCTTTATTTCTCTCTTTCTCTACTCTTGACTTTTTAAATTTTCTCTAGAAGTAAATTTTAGCCTTTGAACTGATGAATTATACCAGGTCCAGAGCCTCCTAAGAAATCTTCATGAGCATGAACTTGTGTCAGCCTTGTTTGAGAGGCACTATAAGAGAGAGACACTATAAATCAAAAAGAAACTAACAGCCTGCCCAGCAACACCATGCCTCTGCTAAGCAACACTGAAGCTTCTGGGACTGTTTCCTGGCCTTGAGGCTGGCTGTCAGGACTGACATGGTCCATGTAGCCTCTTCTACAGCATCAGTGTGACCACATCTGGCCTTCCTGCTCAGCTAACAGTGGCTCAGACACCCTTGAGTCCATCAGGCAGTGCTTCAGCTCTCCACACAGTGACATCAAGGAGTCACTTCAGTCACACAGATGCATCTGGTGCCAGTTGAGCTGCTGGTATAGTCTAAGACAACCCCGTGGGGCAGGCAGAGAACACAGAGCACCATGCGTGAAGACACCATCCTGAATCAGGGAGGGCACCTCCCAGCTTCTCAAAGGGCACCATTTGCTTATGTGTGCAATAGAAATGGACACTTGCTCCTGGTCAAGGCTAATTATTTATTTTTCCCTCAGTGTTCTACAGATTTGCCTACACCAGGGGCTTAGAGGCCAGTTGCCAACACCAACAGCCCATGGGAGGCTTGTTTTGTTGTGTTATATCCAGAAGACTTTCTCCTCAGAAAACTAGATGTACAAGTGCACAGGCAAACACTTAAATTGAAGTGCCTTAAGACTGATTAGAATCCTGCCTTTGGGCACTATGATGATGAGTGACTGCAAAAGCCTTTAAATATAGTAAGTGTTTTCTGGGCATTTCGAGGGGTAAGATGTTACTCTGCATGAGCAATACTGATATAAGGGACCCCTACATTCAAACAAAACAAAAGAAAACAAAATAAAGCAAAACAAAAAACAAAAAAACAAAACAAAGCAAAACAAATAATTAGTACATTATTCAACAAATTGAAGTTAGATTAAATCTGGCTGTGATAGACTTCCATCTTCTTTGATATTTCATCCCATGTACTAACTTCACACTATGAGCACATGAATAAAGATATTTCAGACTAAATAAACAAAGCATGGAAAGATTTTTTAAAAATCTTTTTTCTGGATGGCTTGTTCCATTAAGCTTTGCTGCTAAATTCTAATAATCTTTCTCATATTACAACCCATACCTAGGGATATTATTGCACTCCTTAAAAACCCGACCATATAGCTGATAGCAGATCAATAATTTCATAATTACTTTTTTTCCCAGAATGTTCTAATGGTTTAGTATTAGGAGTAAACTGCACCCATGCCTGCTCTGCTTTCACCATGTTTTTCATTTACCAAGATGGATGCCAGACCATTTTTATTGTGCTCTCATATGCAAGGTTGTTGAAAAAGATTGAAAGATGAAGGAAGAGGAGATCATGAGAAATGAGAAGGATTATAAGAGACTTAGAAATAAGCCTCAATTTCATTGAAACAGGTACCTATACTGTTTGGCTTTAAGGAAGTTTTAAACCTTATCTTAAGGATCCTTGTCACTGCAAAATGAACTGATGCTACAATGATTCAATCCTGTGCACAATATTCCTGAGCTCAAGTGCTCTGTGTTCACAGTCTGTGTCATGCAGGGTTGAGAGATAATAGGCAGCTCCTGACAGACCAGCATCCTCTCTCAGGTGTCCTACTGAAAGTTTTCTGAACCCTTTCTTTGAGCTCTGAGCAAAAAAGAACATGAAAGAGTAAAGAAGAGCAGGAATTGGAGAAGTTGAAAATACAAAGCGTTAGAAGCAATGAATGTGAAACAGAGGAAACAGAAGCTTGAAGAAGTTAAGGAAATGAAATGAATGTATAATATGCAGGTTCTGGAAACCACTGTTTGCCCCAGGAAAGACAGAGGGTAATTTCACGCTAAGGAGGTTGCTGTGCTGTTAATTTTTTGAAGGGTATGCCTAGCTATGCATGGTGCATCTCCAGAGCTCTGCTCAGAACTATGATCCTTTACAGTTCTGCTTCAGCAGAATAGATTACTGCTTGAGCTCCCTATTCTCAACCAGACACATCAATATATGTGTTTCATTCCCCTTCCATTTCATTTCCCCTGGTACCCTTTGGCGAACTCCAGTGATTATGAGGATAAGGGATTATTTGCACACTCTAGATCCAGGTAGAGATCAGGCACTGCAAATGTTTATTTTATAGTCTGCAAATTCATTGCCTTTTGTGACTTGCATTAACTGAAATACTGATTAGCAGTCATCTTATTAATCTATTATATAACCTATTATATAGATAATATCTGCCTGAATAGTACCTAAAAGCTTCAGGATCATTTAGTATGACTTTTTATTTTTCTTTCTAGTGAGTATTTAAAGTGTTTACAGAACTTCAAGAATCTCAGTAGATTAGTAATTTAAAAAAAGTTGGCTGATTCCACCAAAGGTTTAGTGATTGCCTACTGGAGTTAAGGAAATAATTTCCCTTTAACATTTCTTTCTGCTTCATAAAAATGACCATTTTCTACTGAAAGCTTGATTAGATAGAGAGCTACTTTTATTAAGTAGAGAGTTTAGAAAGCAGGTAAATAGGGAAATCTAGCAAGAAATAAAATTTCTTCTACTTACAATACATATTAGAAGAATCTTTCCTGGCACTAAAGCTTTATGCTCTTGTTTAATTATTTCTGACAGATAGGAAAGCTTTCTGGGGAATCAGATTATTACAAGTCAGACTTTTATGTGTTTTATTTTCATAAAATTTTGAGTCAGAATCAGAACATTTTCTCATGTCCATAACATATTCTGGAGCACAGCAAATAAGTTATGATCCATCTATAACCTGTTCTCAATAACAAATGTTACCAGCTGCTCATTTCGACAGGGTATGGGAAAAATGAACAAGAAGTACAAAACTGGCCAGAAATGGAAAAGAAGTTTATGCCTCTCTATTTTTCTCTCTCTTTTCACTTGAATTTCATTTTTTAAACTTTTTTTACGGCAGCTTTGTTTGCTTTAGAAAATAGGGAAGGAACTAAGGAGAAAGGATTCATGAAATGTCATCCATGTTTTGAAAAGGGGAAATTTTGCATTTTCACTTTCAAAATCTCAGCTTTCAAAGGAACATAGTCTGCTGGGTAAGGCAGAAAATGTTAAAAGCAGACAAAAGAAATAACCTTAAACATTACCTAGTTCCAGTTTGTATTTGAACTTGTGCCTTGGGCTTTGATTTTATATTTAATACTGTTTCCTGGGTCTAATTCCTCCAAAGAAAGTGTGATAAAAGCTAAAGAAAGAGACTCTGTAACAGCAAAAAAAGTCTACTTGTAGCCATATCTATTGGTTAAATAAATCCCTCCCTGTGAAGCTCATTTGTTGTGAACTCCAGAAGAAATGAGATGTTTCACATACAGAACATTTTTAGAGGTTACTGCTGGGTACCATCAGTGGGAGTTCAGTGCTCCTGAGCTCCCTGTCCTTCAGGAATTTTACATTTCTCCCCAGCTCTCCATACACATGCATGGAGTGATCTCAGGAGATTGGAGCAAGTGGTACAAGGTGAATGCTCTGTCTCCTTTCAGAAAAATTTCAGGTTTCTACCCTGTCTCTGAAGGCAAAGAAACCACATGTGGTCTGTGCAGAGGTCCTCCTGCTGTTACTTGAAACACATTTTAAGTGCTCCTTAAAACACATTTTATTCCCCAAATTGTTGAGGACATCTATGCTTTCACATTGCGCATTTGGGGCAATGAACCCTTGTGGGTTTATGTTAAAGCAGAAATCCTGATTTATATTCCTCATCGTGCAGCTACTTTTCCACTTTTGAGCAAGTTCTAACTTTTCTTATCTCTCCATAAAAAGTATTATGACAGGAAGTTCTTGTCATCAAGACACGTTATATGGCTAATTAACTTATATTTGCAATGTCTTTTTTATGGCACTTGTATGAAAAGTCTTACATTGCTGTTGTAATGAGTTTGCTCTCTACCTATCAACTGCAAATGAAGCAGTGGCTGTTTAATACTGAAGCATATTTCTACTCTTAATTATGGGCTAGATTATTATCACTCTCAGCCCAGCTTGGAGGTACTCTCTTCTTTGCAATATCCATTTCTCAGGTTTGTGCTGTTAGGTTCAGCTAATTTATTTTTGTAATTGGAAAGGAAGTAAGTTTGAGGAGGCATCACTGTGCTTCATCTTGCCCATCAGGGCTGAATAGCTTGTGGTCATTTGAATGTGTTAAGTATCCCGGAGTGCAGTCAGGAAAAGCACTGTAAAATGTAAATTGCCTTGCACTGAAAATGTAGCAGCTGTTAGGAAGAATGAAGAACAGGACTGAAAGGAAAGTGAGCCTCAGCTCAAAGGCTGTGCTCAGTGATGCCATGGGCCTCTTGAACCGGGCACTAATCCATTTCTGACTCCTAGTATTTGCAACACCCTATTTCTTTCATATCATTTGGAAGTTAATTACAGGGCCCATCAGCTTTTTTGGCTCAGTAATATTTCAGTGAAAAGTATTTAGGCATTCTGTGACTGGTTGCAAGGGAGATTATCAAGAAGTCAGAGAAGTGTAATAATCAAGGGATTTCTTTGTTAATAAAGAACTTGATGAAAAACAAATTAGTTAACACTACACTGAGTTGAAATCTTGCTGGTGGCAAATTTTGAACTTAATTAAAAAAAAACAAACTTGAAGAAATTTTAAAGTTTTCCATAACAGAAAAAATCTTCAGAAAATTTGTAAAAATGTAGTCTCTAACTCACTCTTTTAGGTGTGCTGCTGAACCTCATTGGTATATAGCATCTGAATGCTTCTGTCACTATCTTAAAATCTGAATCTAGAAACCATTGTGTTGGAAATTAAAAACTCGATGAATTCACTGCAATGAAATCCACATCTATCCATAGTTGCATTGCACATTACTCTGCCTGTTTAGGACTCATGTGAAGGAGAAACCACAGCCTGTGCTTTGTTTGCTGAGGCAATGTGGCTGCCTGTGCTCCTGGTGTGCCAGGACAGAGGCTGCTGTGCAAGTTATGCAAGGTGCTCAGTGTGAGGCACCTCAAGGTAGGGCAGGCACAACTGGGCTGGCATTGCCAGGACCACCCCTACAGCACCCAACTTTCCAGTGTGGACTGAAATCTAGACCCTGCCAGAGCCTTTCACAAAGCAGCAGCTGGGAATCTGTGCATCATCCTGCAATTTCAGACTGGAATTCATGGCTCTGGGGGCAGGCTTTCCCTCCAAAGTGCACAAGGGTCTTGTCCCACACTGGTTTTTTTTCCAGAATTATGTTTTTTTTTTTTTCTCTTGCTGAGAAATGTATATTTCAGCCAATATGGTGCTTGTGGGCAGAAGAGAGAAGAGCTCATTTAGTATTCCCAAATGGAACATTCATGCAATAATATTAATGCAGCATAGGAAAATTGTTTCACATTTGCTTTCCTTTGTGTGCTGTGTTCATGGATTTTGTGAAGGTTTCCATTGCATGCATTCAGCATGAAGACATGCATCAGCACCACAGCATTTCCTTGATTCTGCCCACTACATTTTTTAAATGAATATGATTCACATGTATTTTGCCTCAAGAAAACAAATACATCCTCACAAACAACAACCAAGAAGAGAAGTGCATCTTAATCTTGATAATCCCAACCCCAAGTGCTAAAACATCATGAATTGGGTCCACGAAAACCATATCTTTAAAGATCATGAGAATACAAAAATTTATAATACCTTGATTTTTTTCCCTGTTTTTTCTTTTTTTGGTTTCAGTATTGAGACACTCTAGGGGTATATTTTCTTTTTTAACCATGAATTCTAAAAACATTTTTTTTGAAAGAAAAACTTTCCAATACTTCTGCCCATATTTCAGTCAAAAAGTCAGTTTTGAATAAATACATCATTACTTATTTTGACCTTCATAATAAGGCCATGAGGGCAAGGGGTTTGTCATATTTTTTCAGGCAAGGAAACATGGCACATAATAAGCAAATCAGGGTTTTGTAATGAAAACTCTTTTCAGCAAGATGTACAATTTCCCTACAGTCTCCTGAAAATGCCAGGCAGAGGTGAGTTCATTTCACCTAATCCAAGTTTGTTGTTTGGGATCTGTAATTGAAGAGATTCATATCACCTAATTCTTTCTGTCTTGTAGGCGTCTAACCTAAATAATCTGCTAAGGCTCCTCTTGGGTTAACGGAGAGGGGTGACAGGAACCCCCAGGCTGCAATTCACTCTGTCTGTCATAGGCACTTATCCTGGGGAAGAGTCAGTTTCCCCAACACCCCCTGATTTTACAGGAAGCTTGGGACAAATCATTCCCACCTGTATTTTTCAGCCAGCTGAGGTCAATTGTGAGGGATCTCACTGCAAATCCCTTTCTGAGCACCACTGCCCCCATGTGTGAGCTGGGCTAGCAGTCAGAACACCAAGGACCATGTACCAACCTGGTTCTTGGTAGTTAAAAAAGGATGCAAACTTTTGTGCTTCTGTGCATTTGACAGCTTATGAAACAATTTAGTTTGTAATACATTTGCTTAAATGAAAACTTGATTAATTCTACTGTACTGACTTATTAGAACTAATAGGTTTTGTTACATGTGTTGCAATTTAAGCATTGTTAATTATTCAGAGCTGAATATCACAAAACATTTGTCATGAATATTTGCACACATTTTAAACAAAATTGTCCTTGGCAGTGTTTGCAACAGTTAAATATTTGATTTTCATGTATATTTGGGTGAGACAATTTTCTTTTCACGAATATCAGCAGAAAGTGATCACTTGGTAATCCACACAAATATTTATTTAAGAGAATAGGTGTACCTGAAATATACTTGCCAGCATTTTTGAGGATCATCGAGGTGAATGGTCATGCAGCCAGCAGAGCAAGTTGAAGTGTGCTAGTAACTTCTGCAGATGTCACCAGGGAGAAGATGGGAATGACAGTCTTTGGGTAGCAGCTCATTCCACTGAAAAATGCCTCAATTGCCATTTGGCAATATGTAAAGCAACATTATTTAAATATAATAATAGCATAAAAATATTAACTAAATGTAGAATTCCAGAATATTCACATATAGGGAAATAATTCTGGATCTCCTAGGTTGACGTGCCACTGGGACATCACACTGTGCTCTACTCAGTACTGTGTCCCTGTACTGTGTTGGTTCCAGCTATGCAAACTTGCCTGGAATGAGGCTTCCAGTGTTCCCACCTGACTGCAGGGAGTGGGGGCAATGCTGAACTTGTCAGAGAGTGACAGCCTTCGTAAAGAATCTTTCACACAATGCTTGATACTCATCCAGCCATACTTAGGATTCCCATGGCATTGGGGTAGGCACCTAACTTATATTACTCTAACTTCAACTATAATTACATGGTCAAATAACTCATTGCTTTGAGAACCTGTTGCTTCCTACACATCAACCAGTTGAATATCCTTTCAGCTGAACTTATTGCTTTCCAAGAGGACTCAAGGTCAATCTGGGGATGGGAAGCCCCAGAGACAATTTCATATAAGCAATAAGTGCTTGTGGGGGACCCAGCTCTCAAGTACAGAAAGTAAGGTGTCACAGTTCCAAATCACTTTTCAGAGTGCAGAGCACATGCCATTATCCTCCTGATACTAAAACACCATTCCTTGTGACCCCAACCACCATCTCATTTCGGTCATTTTGAACTAGGAAAAAAAATCACAAAGATGATAATGATGTTCTAGGGCCAAGTGCTCAAACGTGGGAAAGCAGACTGTGCTAAACTGGGCAGTCCTGAGCAGTGTGGACATGATACACCCAGGCACTGAACTTCAACTTCTTCAGATGCATGAATGGGGCTATTGCCCTCCATTTTCAATAAAGGAATTGCAGGCACCTGCATCATTACTAGCTAAGGATATTGCCTTGGATGACATATCTCTGTTTTTGCCTTTTCAGGAGAGGGAAAACCATTGGGAAGAAGATCAGGCCAGTGGGATGAACCAGCAGCTGTTGAGTGAGGAATGCACTGGCAGTTTCTCAGGACTAAAGCGAGCTGGTGTGTGAATCCAACGCCTGCTGCTCTTTGAGCTACTGCCTGGACCAATAAACCTCCTGTTAAAATGAGCCTGCTGTGACTGTTTTGTTGGTATTTTTAATTTAAACAATAGCTAATTAAATATGAAAGCAATTAGTATTTCTGTTCAAACAGCTGTCATGTAATGTCTGGTGCTGCAGTTATGATTCCTTAGCAGCACTGCAAATGGTTTAGAAGCAAGGACTTTTGGGGAGTAGAAGGAGAAATAGAGCAATATTTACTGTGGGCATTGAAAACCACTGTCAGGTGCAGTCAGCTTTCGCTGCATCAATTTGCAAGCATGTGGGATGTTTATAAACATAAATATACTTTGGATTGTGGTGGAACTTTAAGTAAGATTAAAATATACAAGAGGGAGTGAAATACAGTGGCTTATGTTGGCTTCCAGCTTTACCCATAGATTTTCCTGAACATGGTCTCAAAATGTCAGTGGAAGACAAAAGTACCATGGTCTTCTTCCATGTTTGATGTTCTTCATACAGCCCAGTTTGATGGCAGTGAAAAAAGAACAGTAAGGAACTAGTGAGATGTGAAATCAGCAGGAATTCCTGTCCTACACAAGGAAAAGCCAAAGCACTCAGCTTTCCTACACGTCCTACCCTACCCTGTAAGGTAGTGAAGCATCAGGGCTCTCCAGGGATCTGGTTTTACAGAAGACATCCTGGCAGTGGCAGGGTCTGCAGCAGCCTGGGTGCAGGCAATGAATGGAGCTCCTCGTTTGTACCCTGGCAATGCGCATCTCCTCTTTCACCCCTCACAGCTGTGCATGCTCCTGCAGCCCAGGAGCATGGTGCTGCAGCTGCAGGCAGGTGTGTCTAACAGCAGTCTGTGGGATCCACACACCTCTCTGTTGTCCTTGTGCAATCTTCCTGCTTTGGAGCATGCCCTTGCAGGTTTTTAAAAGTCCAAAGCAGTACAGCTGCTACATTTGCTATTGGGATTGGTATCCTGGCCAACTGGAGCTACACACTTACCTCTCATTTTACCTGTAGTTCAACCTGCTTTTTTGTAATTTGAACTGTTAAGTGCACTTATCAGAATCTTTATTCAAAAACTAATAGCAAGTGTTCAAAAATATTTTAGGCTTTTATTGAGATTATCAAGACTTTCTGTGTTGAACTGTATGTTGAACTAATTTAATGATACAGTTAAACAGAACTGCCATTATTACACATTCCATTCTTGTATAAGAATATGGGGGAAAAATACTCCAAAAGCAGACCTCTAGCTGGTCTAAATCAGCAGAGTTTCCTACAAATTAAAAGCTCAATTTCATTTACTGTGACTGAGAACCAAGCCTACTTCTGCTTTGGTTGGCAAGCATACAAAAGAACCTCATTACTTCAAGTTTTTTATTGTGAATAAATAATTGGCATTGATCTATGTTCAGTCACCTTCTATACATTATTAAACACTTGTTTACTAAACAACCTTTACAGTTTGAAAACAAGAAAAAACTTCACTGAAAAATGAATCAAATCTCTGTATAAAATCAACCTAAGGAGTTTAGAGGTAAGGTGAATGAAGTTCATTTAATTAAAAGATTGCTTGAGGGGAGACATTGGCAGATCAATTTTTTAAGTTTGTGGAATTACGCACTGATATTCAAGTTTAAAGCTGCTGCCTCTGATTGCAAAATATAACAAATAGGAAACATTATATATTTATGAAACATTCAATATCTTCCCCCCCTTTTTCAGCTGGTTTATTGGGAAAAAAAAATCCATTCCAAGTTGTGACAGCCAGAGTTAAACAGACATTACTAATATATATATATAAGAAGGTGTTAACGTACTTTTCAACATGAAATTCTAATTGAAACTTCCACACAGTGGAATCCAGGGAGAAATTTTATGGCCTGGGGACATGCAGAAACTACTTTATAAGAAATTGTCTTTCTGATAGTGAATATTAACTGATTATTTTTTAGGTTCATAATTTATTGAACAGGTTTCTTCCATTTATTTGTACTTGGGGAATTTTCAGAACTTCCTGAAACTTTGAACCATTTAATTTCTTTTTAAGGGGTATATGTAAAAAAACATGTGTAGTGGAAATGTTAAAACAGTTTTAGGAAAAAAGAATCCTTAAAACTAATCAATAGTCTGAGGACCAGAGGTCTGCCAGTGCATATCCTTAAGTCACAACACATTAAGACACAAAGGTTTTGGAAAATTCTATAAATCCTATAACAATAATACTTGTAAAAAATGCGGTACCTTGGAATTTTAAGTATTAGTACAGTGATCATATAAATGGCCTTTTATGGGTACACATAAAAATGTATTATTTTTATTAATATTACTATTATTGTTTATTATTATTGCAGCATAACACAACACGTTCTCTAGTTAAAGGTCCCTTTGCATTTTCATTACATATCCCATTTTTGTTGGGGTTTATGACTCAGTCATTAAAATTCTCCACAGGCTAGAAATTGGCAAAGGAACTCACATTCTAAAGTAATCTACTTAATGAAAAAATAGGAATGAAATTAATCTGGTTGGTAAGAAAAATGGTTGGGGAAACTCACTACTCCATTAAGTAGTACCTGAAGTTTGTTTATTACAATTCTATTTTTAAATATCCCATGTTTCTTAGAAGCAAAGCCATGAGCCTATTATTTGGTCCTGTTTCAGTTTTTCCTGGGGACTAGGAAGTGATTTATGTCCACTCAAACTTGTGCAAAACACTTGTTTTAATTTGTGGTATCTTACATGAAGTTCACATATCTGAATTTTGAACATTCAGGACAATGAGAAATTGTACTTGAGTTTTGGTGCTAGAGCTCTACTTGTCAAGTTTGCCTGCCATACCACGTTGGAACACAGGGCAGTGATCCCAGAACCAGCACTGCTGGAAATCAATATGCACAAAACCAGAGCTTCTATTTTCAATTATTCTTTACTACAATTCTCCCTCCTCTTTTGAAGAAGACTAACTCCTAACAATATGAATTTCATCTTCATATATAACTACCTTGGTGTGGATGTATGAAACATTTAATTGCTGTGGTTTTCAGCCATACAGAGTCATGGGATCATTCACATTAGACTTTCAGGGTGTCTCTTGCCCAATCTTTTGCTGAAAGCAGTGTCAGGTGTGATGCTCTGAAATGTTGCTCAGATCCTTAACCAGTCAGTCTTGGAATCCTTCAAGGACAGAGGCTGCAGAGCCTCCAGAGGCAGCCTGTTCCGATGCTGAGGCCCCTTGGAAACTTATTTTGAGGATGTGCAGCCCAGCTCCCTCAGCCTCAGTACTACAGCAAGGGCTCCAGCCCCTGACTGTCTTGGTGTCTCTCCACTGGAGTAGCTGCAATTTATCAATGTCTTTCTTTTATTATAATGCCCCAAAGTGGATGCAAATCCAGTCTGAGAGAGGAGGAGAAAAGGGCATTCACTTCTCTCATCTCCTGGCTGTGCCCATGCTCATGCAGCCCAGAGTGCTGGTGGCCCCGCTCCTGCTCTGGTGCCCTGCTGGCTTGTGCATCTCCCTTTCCATCTGTCTCCATGGGGTCTTTTCTGTGCAGCAGGTCCCCAGGCTCTGTGACTGCAAGGAATTATTCTTTTCCAGTAACAGGGGAGAAAGACATTTGCTTTCTGTGGGTTAAGGACTGGTTTGTTATGGAACATCTTGAGAATTTTTATTGTTTCTTTCACTCACTGCCCAGAGTAAAACAAAATCTCTTATCCTAAACCCAGTAAGGGGGCTATGACTACAGAAGTTTCAAAGTCTAGCCATAAATCAGGCATGATTGGAATTATTTCATGCTTTTATGTTATATTTATATGGAAAATAATGAAAATTACTACATACCTCCTTTCCATTGCAACCAAATTTTTCTAAAATAAACCCTACAAACAACTGCATATATACATTTATACATCCAGGCATACATACATACATATATACATACATACATATATATATTTACAAAAAAAATGATACTTTTGTGTTGTTTCACTCTAATCTGCCCCAAGAGATCTATTGACAAGAATCTGAGCTACACTTACCTCCAGAGGCAAGTTGTAACAGAATTTAATTGATAAAAACTTGCTAAAGTCAAGACAAATAATACTTTTCTAATTTTATCCACAAATTCAGTAATTTATTTTATTTAGTTTGAACAACCTAAGTAGAAGGTACTTAGGTTGTTCAAACTTTTTTAACCCTTGAGAAATCAATTCTGACTTTTCCCGGTAACCTTCTTCTCCTCCATCTCCCAGAAATGTGTTAAAAGACCATTTGTTGAATGATTTTTCTAGGGACAAAGGTGACGTTGACTGATTGTTCCAAATTGCCCCTTTGGTTTTTCCTAAAGATAGTAATGTATAAATTTTCCTTTCTTCAAAAACTACATCACAACAACAAAAAAAGAATCAGTAAAAAAGTGTCCTTTTAAGTAATCAATAGTCTGTGGACCAGAGGTCTTAACTGTGGTTAACTCTAATTTGGACAGGGACTTAATTAATTTGAAATGGAATTTATATTTATTTTTATGTAAGTGATTATCAGGAAACAAAGCTTCATTTGCTCTATTGTGCAGAGAAGAGCAAGACCTTAGTATGTGACTGGGAGCCCTCAAATTATTGGGATATATATCACAAGCACTGAGTGAGTATTACTGATGGCAACAAGATTCATGTTCCTGGACCCAAATTGGAAATAAATTTATGTTTTTGCACCAGAAAATCTGTTTGTGTATATGTGTGCATGCTTGAAATATTTTGTTTCTTGTCATTTAAAGACCTTATTACACCAGTAGGAGGAAAAGCCATTTATTCTGGCTTTGAATCTAAGAACATTGGAATAAAGGAGGTTTTTGGCTCTAGGGGTCCCTTGGTGTCACAGGCATAGCATCACATCATCAATTTCATATTGCAATCAAACTCTTACCTTATTTTATACATACCCAGGGGATGTGATTTATTTTCCTTTCCTTTCACATCCTTCCTTGTGTGTAAAGACTGTTATATCACCTGCAGTATGAATATCTTTGGTTCACTTATATCTTCTTCTCTTTCTTCAAGGAAATGCCTAAGAATCTGAACGATGTTCTAGATGACCACTCACTGGGATCTCAAACACTGATGTAAATTCTTCTTTTCTTTCTTAGATAAACCTGTCCTGTTATATTATATGGCATTATTTCATTTTCACATAATTTTCCTGTGGTTGACCAGAATTCCAAGGTATTTTGCTTCCTCTGCGTTTCCTAGTGGATGTCTCCCCACCTTACAGAAGAAATTCTTTCTGTTAAACTAAGTGCACTCTATGGCACTTTGTACAAATTTACAATAAATATTTCTCATGTCTTTCAGTACACTCTTCAAGTTCCTTTTACCAACAATCACTTCTATATTGTGCATTAGCAGCAGACTCGTGCCAAGATCAGTAATAAAGATATTATGATCAATTTCTTAAGCATTAGTTCTGGGAAAACCTCAAGAACAATACTTGACTCAACTTTTAAGTTATTCCTAACCTGTAAAAGTCAATAATACTTTTCCACTACCCTCTTATGTTGTTCCATTTTTTTTTCATCTAATTCATATACTAATCTGTGTCTTCTGCATTTTAACCACCGATTTCCCATATGGCAACATGTCAAATGATTTACTGAAGTCCAGTTAGATTAAACCTATTGCCTTTCCTTTACCTAGAAAATCAATTAACTCATCAAAAAGAAACATCTGCTGAGGATAATGTGATCTATCTTTAGTGAATCCATGTGACATTTTACCCTACTTTCCATTTACTTCTATATATTTAATTATTCTTCCTCTTAAAATATCTTCCTACTTCTGGATAATGTGATAGTCAAATTAATGGGTGTAAAGCTGTCCAGATTTCTTTCTTTCCTATTCTAAAGTCCAATAGTAGTAGAAATAGCAGTAGTTTTACTACTAGAAATAGTATTTCTAAACATAATTTTTACTTCATAATTATTGTAATATTTAGAGAAAAGCAGGTATATTAAAAGTCCTTACCAGTGGTTTCCTGGGATATTTGCTGATTAGGAGAAAACATAGAATCATAGAATATCTCAAGTTTCAAGGGAACTATAACCTATACAAAAATACACCTCATGACTAAAAGCATTGTCCAGTTTCTCCTTGAGTTCTGAGGTTGGGTGCCATGACCACTTCCTTGGGGAGCCTTTTCTGTGGAATCTTGGAATGGTTTGATCTTGATGGGACCTTAAAGACCATCTAGATCTAACCCTCCTGCCATGGGCAGAGACACCCTCTACTAGGCCTCATCCAACTTGGCCTTGAACACTTCCAGGGATAGGACATCTACAACTTCTTCGGGCAACCTCTCTAGTGCCTTGCCACCCTCACAGTAAAGAATTTTTTTCCTAATATCCAATCTAAACCTACTCTCTGTCAGCTTGAAGCCATTCCCTCTTATCCTTTCTCTCCATACCATTGTAAATAGTTTCTCTCCATCTCTCCTGTAAGATCTTTTCAGGTACTGGAAGGCTGCTTTTAGGTCACCCTAAAGCCTTCTCTTCTCCAGGCCGAGCAATTCCAATTCTCCCAGCCCTTCCTCACAGGAGAGGTGCTCCATCCCTTAAATCATCTCAGTGACCCTCCTTTAGACTCCATGATTTTCAAGGAATACTTATTATATTGCACAGTGTCATTTTATTAGCCTGTTCTAGCTCTTGGAGTTACATTGCAATTCACTGTCTAGTAAACTTTCATTTTCCTCATTAAATTGTAAATACTCATAGATACTTTTGTACGTGTTTATAATGTTTGTAAGAGTGGGGGACCATCATGATGTGAGGGGTGTTCTGTGGCATTAAGCTTTGGCTGCATCCCATCTGTGTGTCCAGACAAAGTGTGAGTGTAAACACTTTCTCCCTTATACTCTTGTGGCTTTCTTTTTCTTGTGAAAAGAAAACCCTGATGCATCGGTCAGAAAGGATATTTATAGAAGCACCAGTTATAAATGGCATTTTATGTGTCAGAGAGGACGAAAAGGGAGGAAAATACATCCTAAGTGTTCCTGTCAACTGCTCCAGGCCTTCTAGGAGAGTTGAGCCACGCTCATTGGTGCCAGGGTGATTTAGGGGCAGGGAGCAAAGAGGATGACAAGAGAGCAGGGATGCAGTGGGAGGACCAACCCCCATAGAAAGATACCTGGCTGCAGATCTGCCCTTAACAACCTGTGCTAGTTCCTGTGTCTTCAATCCTGATATGTGGAAATGGCATAAAAACTTCCTTATCCCAATGGGTGTTCTGTGGGTAATTGCAGCAAAGCTGGAAAAGGACAATATCCTGTCACGGTACAGGCTGCACAAGCAGTTGAGACATTGGGAAAATTGCACAGTGTGATAAATATTGACCTTTTAAGTAGCATTAGGAGTACAATCATTCCAGTGTGTATCCAAAATAATGTAAGTCAACGCACTGGAGTGTTTTTCTGAATAGCAGCAGATACATTTCAGCATTACTGTGTTCTGCATGGTGGTGAATTTTGTTTACCACAAGTCTGCAAATAATTTCTCTCCATAAAAATGACTTGTCTTCAGTGTATATGAAAAATTATGTGCTAATTTTGGCAAAGTATTTTACTTCCTACTTTCCTACTGTATCAAATTTTTAAAATACAAATGTTTATAAATGAGCCTGATGAGTCAGTTTGAGGGTAGGACGGGGAATCATGGTTACAATCATTTTGGATGGAAAAAGCAGACTCAGTAGACATACCTGCAAATGAGAGATAGAAGACAAGGATGAAATCATATAAAATGTTTGTTTTTAATCACTGACAGGAAACACACTGTACCAGCAGCACTCCTGTAGTACAACAGGCTTTACTTCCCAAACAGCTGAAGTTTGTGGTCCAATCTCTTGGCCCACTGCACATACTTTCAGCTTTATTTAGGGTATAAAACAAAGTATTTAAAACCCAGTTTTAATTCCTTCTCATATTTAGTGTGAAGTTAAATATAATTCCAGTTTTGAGCAGTTTCCAGTTGATTATAAACATAGTTACAAGTAGAAAGGATGTTTTCCCTTGTACAACTACGGCAATATTTTAGGATGTTTCAAAATACTTTTCATTCAGTCATGATACCTGAATTACACAAAACAGTGAGTGTGCCCTTTCCTTTCATTCCTTTCACTACTGCATCCCCCAAAACCGCTAACCCATAGGAAATAAAAATATTATCAAAAAGCAGATAATAAGGAGACACAGCCAGACTCTAAAGATGACAAGAGATGACTCATTCTGACCTACTCCGGTAAAGCATTGCAATAGAATTTGCCAATAATATTTGCCACTATACAGTGGATACTTTTGGGCTTTTTTTCCTCTTGGGAAATTCATAAGGAGTCTTCATATTCTGTCTGTCAGAATTATGATGTTTAATTTAATCTAAAGCCAGATATACAGCTAGCAAAACTTGCAATGATTTAATACCTTCAGTGTATCCTTTAAAGGCATTCTGCTATGTACACCTCTCCTATTTCTCCTGAAGGAGCTGTAAGGACTGCAGCAAGAGGAAGAAGGAGAAAGAAGGATATTTTTTTATCTCACCTGAAGAAATATCTCAGACAAATTTCTAAACTTGGATTCCCTATAGCTATCTCCACATTAATAAATTAAAATGTCCTTGGGAATATTCCTGGCCAACTGGAACCAAGGAGCCAACATCTACCTCAGACTCTGAAAACAGAGTGGCTACATGCAAACTTCCTGTTGGAAATGGTGCTTAAAAGCCTGCTGCTTCCAAAGACTAGGAAATTTCAAACTGGGGCAAACCCAAAGCAAGTCAGACACTGCTCTAAGTATTTAACAGTGGGAAGTATTGATAATATAGATGCTTGTATTGGAAAGTCCAGAAATGTACTGGGTGTTAATTTGATGGTGTAGGCATAGTACCAAAGTGCCTGTAGCAAAATGTCACAATTTAATTCATGCTGCATCTTAATTGAAAGAACTGAGATGTTTGTAAATCCAGAGTATATCCCCAGTCATGCAGCAGAAGGATGATTATCTGAACTATGGAACTGCTGGGTCACAGAACTAATGCCTTGTATTTCAGTTTTGGCTGCCTTGACTCACAAACAGCAGTCAGGTTTATCAGGAGTTGAGAGGATCCTACTTTATTTCCAAAAGAGTAATAATATAGCAAAGTTCCTAACTGTAGCATCCACTAGAATGAAAGATTTAAAATTAGGCTAAAAGGAAAAGAACTTTTTATTATACTTGTGCAAATTTCTCCTAAAATTATGCCAACACAACAACAAACACAAAAATAAACCAGAAAAGCCAACCAACTGACTGGCCCACCAAAATGACCCCAAAACCCCACCAAAATTAAACAATATCTGTGTTTGGCTGTAAGCAGCAGTCCAAGCAAGGTGGGGGGGTTTCTGTCTTTTATTTATTGGAACAATGAGCAGATAGATGATATTACTCCTTGGAAATTCACATATTTGGAAGAGAAAGTGTCTGCATGTTACAAGCACGAAAAAAAATAGGTAAAAGAAAAAAAAACAAACAAACTAAACATCAGGCAAAGATAAGGGGTATCGCAAGGCCAATGTTCATGGAGTTCAGAACACTTCAGCAGTGACTGAAGGGTATTTATCCACACCTAAACAAAAAAATCATCACCACAGAGGCAAAATGCAGAAGATAATACCTCATGAAATAGTCAACCTGATGCACTGATAACCTTTGCTAGCCAAAAGAACTAAGCAAAGACCTTTTGTGCATGTTAATCTCATTTCTAGTGAATGTCACAGGTGCGTTGAAGGACCTCCACCTGACAGTTGTGTGAGGACCACAACAGTCACTGCCTGGTTCTGTTATTAATTAATGATCAAATACCTGCAGTGCCACCCACAGGCATCTGAGTTTTCTCCTGGTTACTAAACAGGTTCTCACTTTGCCCTTCTAATCAAAATGGAATTGCTAAAGTTGTGTTTTTTCTTCCAGTGCACTAAATCACCCTATGGAAAACTTGAAACTTTGTCCAACCATTAAAAGATAAACAGAAACATGGAAACAAATCCAGAACCAAACCAAACCAACCAAACAAACAAACAAAAAAAAAGGACAAGAAAAAGAAAAGGAAATTAAAGAGAAGAACTATTTTTAAGATCCATCACTGTTTTCAAATTTAGTGCTGACATGCCTGCATAAAGCTTCCTACAAAACTGGGATGGGTAGTCAACATCTGTTCTGAATTATTTCTTTATTTTCGATTGCAGAAAATTGGCAGTTCCAATGTCCCTAAGAGAAGGATAATTGTAATAATCTATGATGTTGTGAAAACTGTTTGAATGGCTCAGCAGTTTCTGAGGGCTTGGGGTTTTTTCCTCTCCTTCCACAATATATATTTCAGTGTGTGTAGGGATGTGGAAAAAAATAAACTTTCAGGGTTTTTTTGTAAGTTTAATGTGATTTCTCCCCCCCCATACAACTTTGAACACACTATATGTCTTGTCTAATAGGGAGTCCAAAACATGCATTTTAAATATGCTGTTTATCATTAAGCCTGATGAAATGGTTATTTATACAAAGTCTTCATCTTTCAATACGTTGTGCTTGAGAGGGTTGTTGTACCTGTGTTCACCAGGAATTATAGATACAAAGTGTCTGAAAAAATATGAAAAAAAAAATATGCAGAGTTAAATATTGCATAAAATTCTAATAATCAGTAATATATATTTACCAAATATGAAAAAAAATGCTGATCTCAAATTTCTGTCATTTTGCAGGAAGAAGAATCAAATATCACATCCAATAAGTGAATCAGTTTTTCAGAAACCCATTTTTATTGCTATTTGAAATAAAACCAAATAAAATTTATACTGAATCTTTTACTGAAGCTTATGTCTCCAGCTCATCATCCAGACTGCTGGAATTCTTATTTCCTGGCTTTATGTAAAATGTAGAATGATTGAGGAAAGAACTGCTTACCGCAGAATGAAAGGAAAGAAAAATGGAGAAGACATTGCCTTATATTTAGGAAAAAATATCAAATATGAACACAGAGGAAAGTGAAATATGGAATTATCAAATATCCATGGATTAAGATAAAAGGCATATGTGACTCCTATAGATTGACAAGTCCAGAGAATGTATTGATGAGGAATTATTAAGCTCATAACAATGACATGGAAACATAAAGAGTGGTGGGACAGAAGGATTTGAATTAATTTAACCAACATTTGATGGATAAGGAAAATATCAGGAGATAAAAGCTAGGTCTGTACTAACAAATCAAACAGTGCCAGGGACTAGCTTCTGACATTGAGGCCAACTGGCACAGTCTGTCACAGCCACACTGTTGAACTCTCTTAGCCTCCAGCACAACATGGTCAGATCTGTGGTGTCTTTTGGGAATAGTCCCCAACCTGTCCTAACACTTGAACTACATCCAGAAATTTTCTGGCTGGCTGGCTGTGACCAGAAGCATGGGCATTATAACAATTCACCAGCAGAGATGACTGAATCCCAGTGCTGGTTGTAGCTCCAGTTCATCAGCTTATTATCTGTGTACAGCTATGTTTTCCAAAAAATCCTTAATTTTATCAGGAAAAGAATGTGCAGAAAGCACTTAGTGGTACATGAACCCAGAAAAGATCAAATTTAAAAGACCTTTCCTTGGAATAAATTTGTTATGCAAACAAATTTGTGTGATCAAGTTTACAAGAAAACAGGAAAATAGGTTAAAGTAAGAAAAGAAGACATCAGAGTTAATTGAATGTATTGTCTTTCTATAGCTGGAAGACACTCTGAAGTAGCTCAAAATGTTAGCCAAAACACAAAAACATTATTTCCAGAAAAGTATGAAGAAGAGATGATTCAGAGGACAAAAGAAACACTGGTGAAAAAAATCTGATATTTAGAATGGCAGAAAGGAGATCCCAAGGACTTCAAAAGCATTTGACCACATTTTGATATGCCAAAAGACATAGGAAAAAATGGTTAATCTGCTTTTGTGCAGCTGGTAGATAATAAGGTGCTAAGGAAAGGGCAATATGGATTTGTCAGGATTTGACAAAATATGCCAAGCCATCTGAATTTCCTTCTTGACATGCTAACTGGCCAAGAGGATATGCAGGAAGCACTAGATATATCTGATAGTCTGAATTATGTAATTCTTTTGATATGGATGGCATTTTTACAAATGAATTTAGGAAATGCAGTTTTGATCAAATGCAGCTGATGCAGAAGAAGAACTGGTTGGGAAAAAAAATCTTTCATACTCAGAGAAGAGTTCTCAGTAGTTTTCTCCCAGACTAGAAAACTCTTTCAAATTGGCCCCACATACAGCAGTTCTGGGATGTGCATTATTTAATATTTTCATTAGAGACATAGATGACAGAATAGTGAATATACTTACGAGAAGTGGAAGGACTTCAGGCTGGGAGTGGTTATATTAATTTAGAGGACAGAAGAGTAACTCAGAGACATTATGGTATATTAGAGAATTAGGCTCAAATCAATAAGAAGAAATTTCTGAAAGGCTACTACAAAGTATACTCAGGAAGGAAAAACAAAAAGGTCCCTTAAAAATGGAAAACAAACAGAGAAAAATATAAAAAATGAGAGTTGAATATAAATTGTATGTAAGTCACATGTACAGTCTTATAAGAAACATAATATCATTCTAATGTGTATTAATTTCAGAGTTGTGTGCAGGACTTACAAATGTAATTTTTGAATTCTTTGATCCAGTTAGAGTGTGTAGATTTTGCACTACTCATTAACAAGCAGGCTGGCAAACACTGTAGAGTCTAAAAGAGATCAACAAAGACAACAAAAGATCACAAAAAATATAAATTGTCAAGAAAGGATAAAAAAAAAAAATTAGTCCAGAAAACAGAAAATCAGGAGGCATAAACTGCATTCAAACTGCATTCTGTGAAATAAATACAGGCTCACACAAGCATAAAAAGGGTTTCTGAGTGTCAAAAAAAATTTAATTTCATCCATTTATTTTTTTAATATGTATGTAAATCCAAGGTTTTTTGAAAGTTTGTGATGAATCAAAAGTTTTCCAGACTGTGAATTTGATTATATTTGTGAGCTTCACTGCTTGTATCAGCTTTCAGGGTCTTTGGCTTCAGGGCACATCTTCCAATATAGTCTGCTCATGGCTTGGGGTCCATGACTTTGAGCATCCCCAGGACAACCCCATTATTCCTGCATTCCTCAGAGCTGTAGCTGCCTTGGGTCCCATCATTCAAATCCTTCTCAGCAGTATGAAGCCTTGATAATAGGGAAATTAATATAAAAACTATTATTATGTTTTTCCATGCTGAAATTAGGTTTATATAACAGTTAATTACTGCTCCTTGTATTGATTTACAAATAACATTTCCCCCTCCTGCAGGAAGAGCAGGAAAAGGAGCAATCCCAAATGTTAGGATCAACATCTCTCAGTACCTGCTGGATAGAATACAACAGGGGTGTTATGCTGCCAAAGCAAACACAGGTGCAGATTTCATAAAGGGGAGATTGAGAGGAGAAGGAGGGGACTGACACTCTCATTTTCTCCATGAGTCCTTGCTGAGTGCAGTGTGGGTGTTTGGGATGGGGAACAGTCACTGCTCTGCAGCTTCACTGTCCATTGTGCACTGCCCCTTCTACATCACAGGTCAAATTAAATCTGCTGTGAAAAAGGAATAGAAATATATGTGAGTAAAACAAAGATGTTATATCCTATGCCTGCAGGAAATATATCCTTGAGGGACAAAATTCCCCAGCTTCAAGAATTTAGGAGCAAGCCCTGTGTATCAGCAATGTGTGGTTTAGATGGAGCCCTGCTCATTTAATACCATTTTCCTAGCCTTAGGGGAAAGTGTTCAGAAATCTTTGAGTATATGGATGTTTGCAAAGAGGCAGGATCCATGCACAAGGTATATTTTAGACACAGCTGAGGGCTGTACTCCTGTGGTCTGTGACTGCTTCTGCAGCTGTGGTAGGGCCCTCCATGCCACACTGGTGAGGAGAGAGTGCAGGCCATGCTGGATAAATTTTTGTAGCCTCAGACCCCTCATTCTCTGTTACACTGGTGGAATTTATGGCTGAATCAAGCCTCTATAGTGTGAAATGCTAATGTAACCCAAATACATGAGCTATAATCCATAGCCTGGAGGAAGGTCTCTTATCCTTACGTCTGGGAGTCTGCTACTTTTGTGGTGCAGAGTTGATTTTGCTAGTAAAATAAGGCAGCTCCTGCCTCCACTCATAGCTGTATATTGTATGCATGCCATTGTGCTGAATTTATATACCCTAGGGTTTCTCTGGGTTTTAAAAAATATAAGGGGATGAGGACAATGCTACAAGGTGATACTTGATATAATGAAAATCTAGCACTTTGGTGATGTTAAAAGCAATTGAATGAGAAATTGTTTTGACTGAAATAGACCTGAACAGTCTTATAAGTCTAAAAGATTAGAGGATTTATTTCAGTCTCAAGAAAATGATAGATGTGGCTTTTGTTCTGGCCACCTGCTGTTTCCTTACTGAAGTGAGATCCAGTTTAGTTTTATTCCAAATTCATAATTATGGCAGAACTGGTTTAGCTTTTCAAAGTCCAAACTTTGAGAGTCATAATGCTGAGACTCTTGTGTAAGCACAGTCACTATTCTGCACAAAAGAGCAGATAAGCAAATATGTATCAGGGAACTGACATGTTGCAAAATAATTATGAAGTCTGTTTTCTCCTGTAATTTGAATTTATTGGGAGGCAGTGGTTAATCCCAGATAGTTTTTACCTTCTTAAATAAGGTCAGGGGGAAGGCAGCAGCAATAGGAATAAAGAAATACATCTATAGATAATTCCATGTTGAGCTGAGCTTGTTAAACCAGATAATCTGAAGCTAAAGAGTTTCACAGAAGAAAAGAGGAAAGAGCCTTTTCAACTTCCCAAGAGAAGGTAGCAATAAACTGGCTTGATGATCACTGTTGTTAAATTGATCTCCTTGGGATGCCAGGTAATTTGCTGTTAACGTGAAAGACTTGGTCTTTAGCAAGGCTGTTTGAATGACTGTCTGGAGGTTCCATCTTTATAGTCCCAAATTCTCTAGCACCTTTCTTGCAGGGGGATCTATTATGCTGCAACAGTCAGTTGATGAACTGCAGAAAGTTGGAGAAGGCAAAAGGCCATTTTCACTGCGTGGGCTGGATTCAAAAGCGCTAAGAGTAGCAAGCTGCAGGGAGAAGAGATGCTTCATTGTTCATCCCTAGAGTGACAGTGGAGTCACAAAAGGGATCTTCAGGGAGAGAACATTTATTTAGAGTGCCAGGAAGTTTCTGGAGATATAATTTATTTTTAGTAAAATTGCTAATTTATCAAAATTACAGCAAGTTTCTAGAATTCCTTCATCTTCTGAGAAGTAGCTCAACTAGTCTGTTAACTCTCCACCTACCAGTTAAAACTATTTTTCCCCAAAAAGCCTTGCAGAGTGACTTAGTTTCAGAGTTCCTTGGTTTAAAATGTTCAAACAGAGGGTTTTTTTCCAATACTTTACTGCTCTCTACTTATAGTTTGTAAATGATAAAACAACCCATGGATGTCACTGGGTTATTGCTTATTTTAGTGAACGTTTTTCTCCAGAAGAGACAGCTATGTTTTTCCAATTATTTTGGTTTCTACTTTTTTTGGGATCACTTGGTTTTCTTCCCAGTAATTTGGAAATCTCAAGACTTGCCACACCTAAACCCTGTTTCTCAGACAGGAAAAGAAGGCACCTGTACTCTGATCTAACCAGAACTATAATTTTTCATTCCCACTGTTACAGAACAGAGTGGCTTGGGTTGGAAGAGACCTTGATGACCCCTGGTTCCAGCCCCTTCTGCCATAGTCAGGGACACACCCAACTGGAACAGGTTGCTCCAAGCCCCAATCCAACCTGGCCTGGGACAATTGTAGGTCTGGGGTAAGAGCAGGACAACTCTGTCTTACATGCCATGGTTTCTAATACCTGTATTGAGAATATCTATTCAACAGTTTTACCTTTTTATTAATAATAAAATAATAAGGAATTTTTTGACAACTAACCACTGACCCAAGCAATTGAAGAGAACTGCAATTATAATTTAGCAAAGTGATGATGTTTTAATGGTTCTTCTTAAAGAACATTTGATTTACTGATATAGAAATGGGTGCCAGTATTGAATGAACACTTATGAAATATTTCTGTGAGTATGAAATCAAGTAAAATAATTGAATTCTCCATTATAGTTTTTGCTTCCTTTGTGTTTGCCTTCTGTGAATATTCTATAAAGTGAATTTAATGGCAGCATGCACATGATAATAGTCAGTTTAAGCAAATATTGGAGAATATTCTGATCCTATAAATACTGAAATTGGAGATGCAAATATTAGCATTGTATTACAAATATTTTAAATTAATTTGGCATTGGTACTCATCCAAACATTTTTTTTCACCAAAACTTATATAATTTGTATTACAATCTGGATGAGTAAAAGCTATTTCTCTCCATCTTCTATAACATGGGAGTTGTGTGTTTTTGGAAGACAAAAGAAATACTTTTCTGCAGACACAGATGCTGTTGCATCAAAATAGCACCTAAACAGATACATAGGTCTAGGAGCTGTGGCATTGATACCCTGCACTTTGCTGTGTGTCAGCATCCTGGGTCGTTCCTTAAGCAGTCAGCCAACCCCACTCTGACCTGAAAAGTCACAAAAATCTACAGAGTGATCAGACACTGTTGCACTGTTCAGGTCTACTATTGAGCAGCAGTGCCAGGCATTTTTAAGTCTGGTTTTGGATTGGTTGTTGGTTTGTGGTTTATTTTCTTCAAAAAGATATGCATGAGTACCTGGAATCTGTGAACTTTGAAGGATGATAGAAGGCCATGGGAATTACTATGCTATAGCAAATATTGTCCAGGTAGTCAGAAATTATAATTATGACAGAAAGCCGATATCAAACACTTCAGTTAAATAGAATGAGAAATCCTCTTATGGACAATTGTGTTATAACCTGGCCAGTCAAAAACTCTTTCATTTAGTGATTGTCTTATATTATGAAATGCCTTCAGTAATCAGAGGTGACCATTCCAAAAGGGTCAGAGTTATAAAATCTTATTTTCTCTTCTGATAATCCAGACATTCACTAGTCACAAGAAAGATTTATAAATTATATTGAAAAAACAAATTGTGTTGAAAGTGCATGTCCCTTTCTTAATTAATTTTCACTGGAGGATGCAGGGGTGGCATCGCAAAAAGGAGACTAAAACCCAAATTTTCAGACAAGCAGATTTCAACATGCAAATATTTAAACTCTAGTGGAACTTGATAAAATTTATAAAAAAATAAAAAAAAAATTGGTTCCTTTAAAAAAAATTATATTTCAAGCTATTAAAAACATGAAATCAATTACTATTTGCCATTGATTTTTAACTGAAACTTCTCTTTAAAAAATACTTTTCAGACTATAAACTTTAATTTTTTTAATCCTTCATCTCCTGTTTAGTTTAAAGGGCGATGGTTTTTCCAACCTTCCCATAGAAATTTTTTGCTATTTTTCTCATCAAATCATTTTTACCTCACAATTATATTAGGATTTTTCTTTCACATCATGAAGTAATTTAATGCATATGTTAATCAAAGCTCTTTTTTCACTTTGTTTAGTTTAGGTTAAATGATTCCAGAGGGTGGGCAAGATACATTTGCAAAGCATAGATTGTCTGTGGAGTCTCCAGAAATATTCAGTTTTCATAAGCTGTTTGAAGCATAACATTGCGAGAGAATAATGAGATATGTGGCTAGCAAGGGAAAATTTGAATCAAGTTGTGTCCTGTAATTCTCTTGTTTGTTGCCTTAAAGTTTTGGGGGGGGGGTGTGTTTTTCACTTTGAAGGATCTAGTATCTGGTCTTTAATAACATATTTGTTTTGGTTTTTGTTTCAAGATCTACTGCTCCATCATCTCTTTCTGTATTTTATGTATACAGTTGTTTTTCAAGTGTCCTTTATAATGCATAAAAGCAGCAAGTGTTGATCATATCCCAAGCAGCTTCCATTATGTGCAAGTTATGGAGGAGAGAGGAGAGAACATAAAGGCACTCACAGTATTATATTAATTACTAAGACAGCAAGAAGCCCATATGCTTAAAAATTTGTACATATGTTTCTTGGCTATTTGCTCTCCCCTGTGCAAATTTTCTATTAAAGCTGAATTTGTCATTTTTTCAATTTGTTACTGACAGTTGGCAGTTGTTCCTCCTGTCTGAGAACTGCCAACATAGCTGCTCAGGGAGAAGTAAGGACCCATCTCAGTGCTACTGAACAAATGGGGCTGAAAACCCTCTACCACACTCTAAATATATAGAGAAATATATTATTTATTTCCTAAATTAATAAATTCCTTCCCTATTTCTTCCTGGTATACCGTCTCTATGCAGTAAAAAGCAATGATATTTGTTGACTAGCAGCAACTTTGAAAGCTGTCCTTACACTCTATAAGCATACACTCTACAAAAAACCTTTCTCTCCACCACTTTCTCCTGTAAAAGCCTGGTTATGGGGACAAATATTACACAGAATGATCAGCAAACACTTCTGCATCTAATGATTTAAATATCTCTGCTCCCACTTAGAGTCATTTCCTGGAAGAGTTATTTAAGCATTTTTATGAATTCCTCTGCTCCAGAGACAAAACAGAGAATGGTGACCTGGCAGCCAGAGTCTAAGGCAAACGGGAAATATCATTAAGAGCAGCCTTTGAAAGAACATGGATGAAAACATGAGAACTATATTATTTCTACCAGTGTCTCATCTAGCCAAGAATCTGCTTGCTCATGATTAGCACAGCGATCCTCAAGAGTAAAGGTGCATTAGGGATGGCTATTGTTTAGTAATTTTGGGTGGTGGCAGCCATCCACCTATCACTGATTGTATCATGCAAGCATAAAAGCATTGGTATTTTTTCAGCTACCCCTAGACAAATTTTCATATCTTAACTGTGTCTATTCCCTGCTAGCTTAAAAAAAACGGGCATTTTAGAGAGAGAACACATACATGCACACTGCCTGTTTGATGCAGTTCTTGAGCCACATTAATTCCTGTACTCAACTGAGGGATTGTGCCAGATCTTAGAGCAAAGCTGTGCCAGCAGACTTTACAGTAATTTACCAGAATGGACAACTGAATGCATGGCCTGTACCTGGACCTGATTTAATCTCCTGCTGTTCTACTCTATACCAACTATAAATATATATGTATGGATTTATATGTGTGTGTGTTTGTACTGTATAGATGTATATGCACAGATGCACATTCATGCACACCCAGTATAAGAACTGTGAAGCAGTGGTCTCTAACAGACTTGTAAACCTCATCCTCAAGCTCCCTGTCATGGTATCTTCCCTGGCTGAATGAAAGGCAGTGCTGATACATGCTGCAATCACACATCTTCTTGCAGTGTAGACACACCGTAGTAATGAGTGTCAGTTAAGGTCTCGCTTCAGCTCTAATCATTTTGCACTGCTCTGCAGTACAGCAAATGCATTTCATCTGCAAGTGGAGAGTGCTCCCAGCAGTGGGAAAGTCTCTACTTGTATAGAGTCAGAACAGCTGATTCCCACAAATACCTTGTCAACCCTGTGGGATGGACATACACAGGATGAATAGAAAGAAGAAAAAGAGCCTTTCTCTGGTCTCGTAAAAATGCTGTAAGTTAGAGAAGCCCTCAAGCTATTTTAAATGAGGTCATACTACCACTGGCTTTTTTATCATCCTTTTGGAGTACAGGCCCTCT
This sequence comes from Serinus canaria, assembly GCF_022539315.1. Lineage (NCBI taxonomy): Eukaryota > Metazoa > Chordata > Aves > Passeriformes > Fringillidae > Serinus > Serinus canaria. The sequence goes on along the minus strand of NC_066316.1, from coordinate 104,670,816 downwards.
TTAATTGTACAGCCTTTGAAAACAAAGCCAAACAAACTCTAGTGTATCAATTCTGGCAGTGGTGTGCGGGGCAGAAATTGAAGGTGGATCTGTGGGCTATATCTTTTGTTGAGGAGAAAAAGGGAGGACAAAATAATTGTCCATGCATAAAAACGTCAGGGCCACCATGGGTCTTTGGTTTTGATGCAGAAATAAAGACAATAAGATAGAGGAGAAGATGCTGAAGTGGCTGAGGGTGCAGTGTTTCATTGAAAACAACCCTATGTGACCTCTAGTACTCAGACATAATTTTTTCTCGAACATTCAAATGAGTTGTCCCCATGAATAAAAAGGGGAATTAACTCAGGTCTTCTGTAAATTACTGTCTTACCTCTACTCAACTATTCACCACTTTGTCTCTATTTCCCAGATGCCTACTAATCTTTCAGATATTTCTTTTGGATGCATCTGCATGTTTAGGCTCCACCTCTTCCATCTGAACTCTCCTTTTGGTAGTGTTCCCTCTAACTCCTGCCAGTGATGGAGGTGACATGAACAAGCTTCTTCTGAGTGGTCCAAGGGCCAGCCAGCCAGGATTAAGGGGATGGGTGATTAGCAGCAGGTCAACCAATAGATGAGCTCTTCCTGAATATTTCCTGTATCACTATCTGGGGCTTTTCTCCTTGGCCAAGCCTCTGATTTTACTGAATTTTATTATCCTCCAGGGTACAATTCCTTTGGCAAATGTTGAATCTGGCTAATGGGTTCAGAAGATATTAGATGGGTATAGCAGATAGCAGACAAGGTGATCATGTAAGATTATTTTCTCTAGGAAACCAGGGTAAACATGGATTTGCATTTTGTACATTGCAGTCACAAGACAGCTAGATAGACTTTATTATATAACATCAGACTAATTGTCTGTTTTGTCTAGTATCCAGTGGCAGTACTATTTGCTTCAGATGATGTTGCAAGAAATACTGTAGTAGGCAATTAGGGATTAACCTCTCCATAACAGAAGTTTCTTAATTCCCATCAGTTAGTGATTAGCTTATGCTCTGAAGCATGAAGGTTTATATCCCTTATGAATTTTTGTTTAATCTAATATAATTGCAGATGTTCTTGTTATCCATATAGCTGCTTATCCTGTTTTGTTCCTTTTTTTTTTTCTTTTGATCCTACTGTGTAGTTGGCCTCAGTGATATCCCATGGTAATAAATATTATGGAAGTAAAATCTCTATTCCCAGTATTGTCCCTTATTTTAGAATATAATTAAAGGGAAGCATATAGAAAATAGGGAGGTTGTGCAGATGGGAATATGCACTTTGCATATAGACATTGTTTTCTAAGCAGGGCGATGTGAACTCATTCAATATGCAAATATTGAAATACTAGATTGTTCTCCTTACTATGGAGGGTAGCATTTATCCTGCCCAGCATCAGTATCTGAGTGTGTTTTGTAGTGAAAAATATAATTTGGGGAAGGATATATCTGATATATCTGTGGTAGATGTCCATTGTAGAAAGTGATGGAACACACCATGAAAGTACCACTTTCCCTCTCTTCAGTATGATACTCATTTTGAAAATTATCTCAGATATAGATGCTTTTAATATAGACATCTATTTTTAGTCAAATTATTAATTATGAATGATTGAATTCCAAAATGCGATGTAGGAGCTTGGATATTTCCAGAGGCTCATTTTGCCTAATAAATTCTGGCTCTATAAGAACCTGTCTTTGCTGACTACATGCAGAGCATAGCACAAATTAATCCCTGACTTCATGAAAGTCATCATAGAGGCTTTTGCCTTGTCCAATCATGTCTCTTTTCCCTATTCTGTATTTCACAATTTATAGTTGAAATATGCATGTGTGTATTCCTTGTCGTAAATGCAGAGTATTTCCTCAATTGCCAGCTTAGGCAGGGCTGTTCACAGAGTCAGGGTGGCTCAGAGGTGTTCTGCCTTCCATTCTGGGAACAGAAGCAGCATATCCCTGGCAATAATTTAAACTTCATCCTGTGGGAGAAACAGTAGGAAAAGCAAGCCAGGTAAGTATAGGTAGGGGTAAGAGACCCTTACCCCCAACCTCAAGAGGTAGCATGGTGGAAGACTGGTGACAGTATCAGTAACTTGCTGACCATTCTTCCTTCCCTTGAAAAGAGTGAAGTGAGGAGGACCCTTCATTAATATCTCTAGCTTTGAAATTCTGCTAGAAAAGACTTTGAGAACTAAAGACTTGTGAACCTCTGTCATCACAAATGCCCATTTCCATTTTGCCATCTCACCTTTTGATTTTTTTTTTATGATCTGAGACTCATACTCCACTTTTAATCCTTAATTACAAAGTGTGAAAATGTAACCTTATGCAAATCTACTTGTTTGAGCAGCTTTCAAGTTCACAAGGAAATGATGCCAAGGAAGAAAGCTTTCCCACTTTGAACACCAGAAAATACTCCCTAAAATCATTCATTAAGGGTTGTGATTTGGTAAAAGATAGAGAAAAAAAAAAAGAAAAAAACCAAAGAAAACCCAAACAACAACACAAAAAATACACACAAAAAGAATACACTAAAAATAGAGGACAAACACTTTAATAATTTTCTATAGTCTTATTGACCCAAGTCACATCACTTAGGGCTCTGATGATGACCA